>NC_066613.1:0-1250000 GCF_025231255.1 Drosophila biarmipes | reverse complement strand
AATTTTATTTTGTGAACTTTGAGGACTTGATGAATTATTGAAGTAGATGCCTAGAAATTTAGGGGATTTAGTGCCCTACCTTTATCTATGTTTCTCTTAAATTCGTGATTCGTGACTTGGTTCCAGAGGGAATTTGATTTTTATTTTGTGAACTTTGAGGACTTGATGAATTATTTGTTTTTGTTATACTTTGGATAATTTTGTGATTGAGAATTACATATTTGATATTAATAATTTTATGTGAACCTCTCGAATACCTTCGATTATCATGAAGTCTATTTATAGTTATCGAATGGGTCTGAACCCCTTTGGGCTAAAATCATTGCTGCTTCTTTTAAGTTAGCGGGAGTTGTACTTCTTTTTTGGATAAACAATTATACAATCTGTCAGGAAGTTTTCTCTCGATACAATTCTTAATAGTTTTATTTAATGAACTTGTTTAAAGTAATCGTTCTGTTGGGTCTGACTCTAATTCTAATTTATTATGTACTTGTGAAGATCTAAGCTTAATTTCATTTACGAACCTACTAATGCTTCCTTGGTATGGGGTGTCCCGGATGTGCCAGATGATGTTTTTATAAGGCCTGTGATCCCTGAAGGCCTTGATAAGAGCTGCTTTTGTAGTTACCCAAGCGTTAGATTTCTCTTCTTCGATGACTGCATGCACTGAGTCGACAATGGTCCTTTCGATAGCTCCATTTATGATGTTTGTCGGGCATCCTGAGTAGGGTATAGTTGTAGAGGGTTCAACCCTGGCGATGTACCGGCTTAGCTCTGCCAAAATATGGCAATTCTTTTATTTGCCCGCTCAATTAATTCAAATGAATCTTTGAAGTAACCCAAGTCGAATTTCGAATACGTATATTTCTCTTCCACTCTCGTAATTAACGCCGCCATATTGCTCTATCCTCTCTTTTTCGATGTCAAGAAATATTCGAAAAGAGAGAATTCGAAAAAATTACATTTTTTTGTATGAATTTGACATTATTTTATGATATTGTCTAAAAAACACAAACTTACTATGCGCATATCATATTTTGAAGAAAATTTCAAAATAAGTGAAGTCCAATGTTAAAGCGTTCATTTGGATTTTCCAGCATATATATTTTCTTCGCTTTGTAATTTTCCGAGCTTTTGTCAAAATTAAACCGGAACAATTTCGACGCCGTTAGCGGTTGGTACTTGGTAAGTGGGAATTTCACGCGTCGTTTTTGTCTTTTGGGCAACGTCTTAGCACTTCTTCTTTGTCTGGAATTGAACTCTCACTCCGTTTATCGTCATCTTCTCGCCTTCTTTTAGTCTTCTCGTAATTTTCTTCTTATCGTTCGCCTTTCATTTTTTGAACTTCTCGTTTTTGTTCTTTTTTTATTTTTCATTGATAGACGACGTGCAAGAAAAACGATAAAATATAATATTAAATTATTGTATTTATTTAAGTCGGGCTCAAAAATTTATGAAAACTGGTCGCTCGGTTTTCGTAGTCATTTCTTAGTCCGTTGAAGAATACTTTGCTATAGCTTGGCTTTACTATCGTACATTGGTCCATCGGATTAATACTTATATATAAGTAAAATCCATATTTCGCACTTCACATCTTGTGTTAAAACCAGACAGCTGAATTATGAGGCTTACGG
Source organism: Drosophila biarmipes (assembly GCF_025231255.1). Taxonomy (NCBI): domain Eukaryota; kingdom Metazoa; phylum Arthropoda; class Insecta; order Diptera; family Drosophilidae; genus Drosophila; species Drosophila biarmipes. The sequence goes on along the minus strand of NC_066613.1, from coordinate 1,248,366 downwards.
TAATTATCGACGCGTCAGTTTTAAGCTCAAGCTGGAAAAGTTTAAACGATACCTTGCATTGGACTTATAGTACAGAGCCAGCTAATGTCAATATTACTTAGGTTTGGATATTACCGGCTTGTGCTCACTTCAGATATTGAAAATGTCCTGATGGTAGGAACTACCAACTTATTGTTTGAAGGAGATCTCCAGCTGACAACACCCGATAATTCCGACTAATACACTAACATACGGTACTTTCTGCGATTCCTATCTGGAAAGAAGATATCATGCGCAGACACCCTGGATAAAGCAATCGCGATACTTCCGAAAACGCTTGCTTTGAAACCCTCAAAGAGTTTACCTAAAAGGACGACAAACGTTGAATACACATGTGCCAATGTCAAATATAATAGTGTGCTCTGATTAAGGAAAACAAATGAGGCGATATGGGTTTTACCGTCGGCTCCATAGTGTACGTCAACGACATTTTGCATTCTCGGCTACAATAATTATCAGATCTCCGATAGCAAGCGGAGAAGGTTCTTCTTCGGTGGGAAGAATTGGTTGGACAATACCATTGCCTGTTTTCAAGCCTCGCCCATCTGAGGGCTTCAGAAGTATTAAATATCAACGTTGGGTATTCTCGCTAAAACGCGGAGGATGATATACGCTGTATATGTTGCCGTTTGCTCTAGGAAATTTGTGTCGAGCGATGGGGCAGAAGGAACATGTTGATTTATTTAACATAGAGCAGAGCAAAAAGAACCATGATAGTTTAGTGTCATGTGATAAAATCGGAGTGGCTCATTTGGATAATGACCAGTTGGAACATCTGTTTAAAATATGTAAAAAATATCTGTTAGTTTTTCAAAAGGAAAGAGACAGCCGACGGAGTACGCCATTCTTGTTGGTTCTTTGCTTTTACATAGAGACAGAAAGTAATACAACTGTTGGAAAAACTCCTGGAACAGAAAAAATTCGGCATAATCATTCGCCCTGTCGCGCATCAGTCAGGTTGGTATCAAAAAAAGAGCGACGCTTTAGGAGAAAAGATATGGTGGGTGGTCGCAGATTTTTGAAAACTGAATAAGAAGCTGACGAATGCAGATAAAAGAATCACTCAACGTTAGTAACACCATGAGAAATTTTTAAGAATTGTTGATATCACCGATATTAAAAAAAAATTATTTCATTATTTCTCTGACCGTTTCTATGACAGCTATATGTGGAATTAGTCTGGCTTTTCACTAATTTTAATTCGAAATTCCTAAAAATATAAAAAATTATATTCCCAATATTATAGATTAATATGTCAAAAAACACCGAAGCTATAATTTGTTTCATATTATTTTCCCACCCATTTTCCGATCTTTCCTATGTCTAGGTGATATAGTCATCCGATTTTGATAAATCAAAATTCGAAATTCAGAACTAAATAAAATATGCTTTTAAAAAACATCAAAGGTATATTTTGTATACCATTGCAGAGGGTATAGTGATTTCAGTTAGAAGTTTGCAAGGAAGTGAGGGAGTCGTTTCCGACCCCATAAAGTATATATATTCTTGAGTCGATTTAGCCATGTCCGTCTGTCCGTCTGTCCGTCTGTCCGTCCGTCCGTCTGACCGTCAGTCTGTCTGTCCGTTTCTACGCAAACTAATCTCTCAGTTTTAAAGCTATCGCGGGATTCAACTTAGGAACTATCGGGGAAAAAAATTTAAAAATATATATCTTCGGTGTTTTTTTATCATATAATCTTCTAAGCTTGGAAATAATATTTTTTAGTTAGTTCTGAATTTTGTGTTAAATTTTATCAAAATTGGACGAGTCTATTATATAGCTGCCATAGGAACGATCGAAAAATTAGTGGTAAAATAATATAAAAACTATATCTTCGGCGCTTCTCAGCATATATCCTCGTAGACTTGGAAATGACATTTTTAATTGGTTTTAAATTTCGAATTAAATTTTATTAAAATCGGACGCCTATATCATAGAGCTGTAATAGGACGGATCGGAAAATTGGTCGGAAAATAATATGAAACAAATTATAGCTTTGGTGCTTTTTGACATATAACCTTCTAAGCTTGGAAATAACACTTTTTTATTAGTTCTGAATTTTGAATTAAATTTTATCAAAATCGGACGACTATATCATATAGCTGCCATAGAAACGATCTCAAAATTAGTCGGCAAATTTGGAAAAATGATATCTTTATAATTGGGTTGTAGCCCTCGGTTATTACTACTACTATTAGTACTTTAAAGAATTCGCAGTGCAAATAAGAACTGAATTCCTCGAAGCATTTGAGACTTGTGCACTCATAGAGCAAACAAACCAAAGCAGAATTTATATAAACAATGGTCTGTTAGATAACCAAAACGAGCTAAAAAGGAAGATCCAACGCCACCGAGAAGGCTATTATGCTGGCAGACTGGTACAATTGAAAGATCTTTGGAGACAACAGCAAGTGACATTACCCACTGGGTGGGTACGCTTCTAGTGACCCTTAAAAAGCTAGTCAAAAAATATAAAAAGATATTCCGAGAAGTAACGAGCCTCAAAAATCCCCCATGCGATTTTCTGCCAACATAAATATTACAACAGGATATCAAGTCAAAAGAGACGTTATGATTGATTTTAAGGCCAAACGGCATTCGAGTGTATTTGTAATAAGAATACTGTTTTAGCTATTGATTCTGGTTCCATTTGAATTTGATGGAATCTGATGGTGAAATATTGACATCTCCTAATTTGTCTAATATTTCAAACATTCTGGGTATTGAGAATTTATCATAAATAGTGATTTCATTTAAATTTCTGTAGTCTACTCCTAATATGAATTTCAGTTTTCCTGATGCATCGCTCTTTTTATGAAATATCCAAATTGGTGAACAATAGGGAGATTTTGATTTACAAATTATTTCCTGTTCAATCATTTTATTTATTTGTTTGTTAAATTCTTCATCAAAATTTTGAGGGTATTTGTATGGCTTCCTATACACTGGATCTTCATACTTGGTTTGTATTGAATGTTTAATAGTACTTGTAAAAGTCAAATGTTCACCTTCTTTGTGCTGGATGTCATTAAATTCAAATAAAACCTCTCTTAATTTTTCTTTTCTTCCTCATTCAAGTGTTCTAACCTGTATTCATTACATCCTTTAATTCATTGTTTATGACAAAATTAAATGACTGAATTAAATTGACAAGGGTGGATTAAGGCATTCTAATGCGGTCTTATCTTTTTCAATTCTTCTTCAAATGATGGTGGATGAAGGCATTTTACTTATCCTTTCATTTTCTCCACACTTTATATAAAGTATCGTGTCTCCTAACATCACTGTGTCTGCCTATCAATATATTGTAACTGTCAGAAAACTTATGTAAATAAAACTTCTGTTTAGTAGGACAGATTTTGCAAGGATCTATTGTTACACTTCCATTGATCCATTTATTGTATACACTTTTTATTTTACTTCCTCTTCTTTATTTTCTGCGAATTTTTTTGTCATTAAATTGGTAGATGATAGATAAATTGATTGATAGATGACTCTGTATCTATCATAGCTCCTTAATCATTACACTGACATATGGGTTACACTTTCTGTATACGAGGCAGTTTGCTAAAAATTAGCTTCCATTCTATTCCGTGCACTGTCAGTTTCCCTTTGTCTCTTAACAGGTGCATTAGGAGAATTACTTGAAGTAGATGCCTAGAAATTTAAAGGATTTAGTGCCCTACCTTTATCTATGTTTCTCTTAAATTCGTGATTCGTGACTTGGTTCCAGAGGGAATTTGATTTATATTTTGTGAACTTTGAGGACTTGATGAATTATTGAAGTAGATGCCTAGAAATTTAAAGGATTTATTGCCCTACCTTTATCTATGTTTCTCTTAAATTCGTGATTCGTGACTTGGTTCCAGAGGGAATTTGATTTTTATTTTGTGAACTTTGAGGACTTGATGAATTATTTGTTTTTGTTATACTTTGGATAATTTTGTGATTGAGAATTACATATTTGATATTAATAATTTTGATGTGAACCTCTCGAATACCTTCGATTATCATGAAGTCTATTTATAGTTATCGAATGGGTCTGAACCCCAGTGGGCTAAAATCATTGCTGCTTCTTTTCAGTTAGCGGGAGTTGTAATTCTTTTTTGGATAAACAATTATACAATCTGTCAGGAAGTTTTCTCTCGATGCCATCCTTAATAGTTTTATTTAATGAACTTGTTTAAAGTAATCGTTCTGTTGGGTCTGACTCTAATTCTAATTTATTATGTACTTTTGAAGATCTAAGCTTAATTTCATTTACGAACCTACTAATGCTTCCTTGGTATGGGGTGTCCCGGATGTCGGGCATCCTGAGTAGGGTATAGTTGTAGAGGGTTCAACCCTGGCGATGTACCGGCTTAGCTCTGCCAAAATATGGCAATTCTTTTATTTGCCCGCTCAATTAATTCAAATGAATCTCGGACAGCTTTGGTAGCGCTGATGGGTTTGCCATTTTTGGTTGTAAAAGCTAGAAAACATGTTTGAAGTAACCCAAGTCGAATTTCGAGTACGTATATTTCTCTTCCACTCTCTTAATTAACGCCGCCATATTGCTCTAATAAAATGATATTGTAAAAATGATATTGTCGAAAAAACACAAACTTACTATGCGCATATCATATTTTGAAGAAAATTTCAAAATAAGTGAAGTCCAATGTTAAAGCGTTCATTTGGATTTTCCAGCACATATATTTTCTTCGCTTTGTAATTTTCCGAGCTTTTGTCAAAACTAAACCGGAACAATTTCGACGCCGTTGGCGGTTGGTATTTGGTAAGTGGGAATTTCACGCGTCGTTTTTGTCTTTTGGGCAACGTCTTAGCACTTCTTCTTTGTCTGGAATTTAACTCTCACTCCGTTTATCGTCATCTTCTCGCCTTCTTTTAGTCTTCTCGTAATTTTCTTCTTATCGTTCGCCTTTCATTTTTTGAACTTCTCGTTTTTGTTCTTTTTTTATTTTTCATTGATAGACGACGTGCAAGAAAAACGATAAAATATAATATTAAATTATTGTATTTATTTAAGTCGGGCTCAAAAATGTATGAAAACTGGTCGCTCGGTTTTCGTAGTCATTTCTTAGTCCGTTGAAGACTACTTTGCTATAGCTTGGATTTACTATCGTACATTGGTCCACAGGATTAATACTTATATATAAGTATAAGAATCCCAACTCGCATTAATATTGCTTAAAATCCATATTTCGCACTTTACATCTTGTGTTAAAACCAGACAGCTGAATTATGAAGCTTAAGGTAATTATCGACGCGTCAGTTTTAAGCTTAAGCTGCAAAAGTTTAAACGATACCTTGCATTGGACTTATAGTACAGAGCCAGCTAATGTCAATATTACTTAGGTTTGGATATTACCGGCTTGTGCTCACTTCAGATATTGAAAATGTCCTGATGGTAGGAACTACCAACTTATTGTTTGAAGGAGATCTCCAGCTGACAACACCCGATAATTCCGACTAATACACTAACATACGGTACTTTCTGCGATTCCTATCTGGAAAGAAGATTTCATGCGCAGACACCCTGGATAAAGCAATCGCGATACTTCCGAAAAACGCTTGCTTTGAAACCCTCAAAGAGTTTACCTAAAAGGACGACAAACGTTGAATACACATGTGCCAATGTCAAATATAATAGTGTGCTCTGATTAAGGAAAACAAATGAGGCGATATGGGTTTTACCGTCGGCTCCATAGTGTACGTCAATGACATTTTGCATTCTCGGCTACAATAATTATCAGATCTCCGATAGCAAGCGGAGGAGGTTCTTCTTCGGTGGGAAGAATTGGTTGGACAATACCATTGCCTGTTCCCAAGCCTCGCCCATCTGAGGGCTTCAGAAGTATTAAATATCAACGTTGGGTATTCTCGCTAAAACGCGGAGGATGATATGCGCTGTATATGTTGCCGTTTGCTCTAGGAAATTTGTGTCGAGCGATGGGGCAGAAGGAACATGTTGATTTATTTAACATAGAGCAGAGCAAAAAGACCCATGATAGTTTAGTGTCATGTGATAAAATCGGAGTGGCTCATTTGGATAATGACCAGTTGGAACATCTGTTTAAAATATGTAAAAAATATCTGTTAGTTTTTCAAAAGGAAAGAGACAGCCGACGGAGTACGACATTCTTGTTGGTTCTTTGCTTTTACATAGAGACAGAAAGTAATACAACTGTTGGAAAAACTCCTGGAACAGAAAATAATTCGGCATAATCATTCGCCCTGTCGCGCATCAGTCAGGTTAGTATCAAAAAAAGAGCGACGCTTTAGGAGAAAAGATATGGTGGGTGGTCGCAGATTTTTGAAAACTGAATAAGAAGCTGACGAATGCAGATAAAAGAATCACTCAACGTTAGTAACACCATCAGAAATTTTTAAGAATTGTTGATATCACCGATATTAAAAAAAAATTATTTCATTATTTCTCTGACCGTTTCTATGACAGCTATATGTGGAATTAGTCCGACTTTTATTAATTTTAATTCGAAATTCCTAAAAATATAAAAAATTCGAAATTCAGAACTAAATAAAATATGCTTTTAAATAACATCAAAGGTATATTTTGTATACCCTTGCAGAGGGTATAGTGATTTCAGTCAGAAGTTTGCAAGGAAGTGAGGGAGACGTTTCCGACCCCATAAAGTATTAGACGAGTCGATTTAGCCATGTCCATCAGTTTCTACGCAAACTAATCTCTCAGTTTTAAAGCTATCGCGGGATTCAACTTAGGAACTATCGGGGAAAAAAATTTAAAAATATATATCTTCGGTGTTTTTTTATCATATAATCTTCTAAGCTTGGAAATAATATTTTTTAGTTAGTTCTGAATTTTGTGTTAAATTTTATCAAAATTGGACGAGTCTATTATATAGCTGCCATAGGAACGATCGAAAAATTTGTGGTAAAATAATATAAAAACTATATCTTCGGCGCTTCTCAGCATATATCCTCGTAGGCTTGGAAATGACATTTTTAATTGGTTTTAAATTTCGAATTAAATTTTATCAAAATCGGACGACTATATCATAGAGCTGTAATAGGACGGATCGGAAAATTGGTCGGAAAATAATATGAAACAAATTATAGCTTTGGTGCTTTTTGACATATAACCTTCTAAGCTTGGAAATAACACTTTTTTATTAGTTCTGAATTTTGAATTAAATTTTATCAAAATCGGACGACTATATCATATAGCTGCCATAGAAACGATCTCAAAATTAGTCGGCAAATTTGGAAAAATGATATCTTTATAATTGGGTTGTAGCCCTCGGTTATTACTACTACTATTAGTACTTTAAAGAATTCGCAGTGCAAATAAGAACTGAATTCCTCGAAGCATTTGAGACTTGTGCACTCATAGAGCAAACAAACCAAAGCAGAATTTATATAAACAATGGTCTGTTAGATAACCAAAACGAGCTAAAAAGGAAGATCCAACGCCACCGAGAAGGCTATTATGCTGGCAGACTGGTACAATTGAAAGATCTTTGGAGACAACAGCAAGTGACATTACCCACTGGGTGGGTACGCTTCTAGTGACCCTTAAAAAGCTAGTCAAAAAATATAAAAAGATATTCCGAGAAGTAACGAGCCTCAAAAATCCCCCATGCGATTTTCTGCCAACATAAATATTACAACAGGATATCAAGTCAAAAGAGACGTTATGATTGATTTTAAGGCCAAACGGCATTCGAGTGTATTTGTAATAAGAATGCTGTTTTAGCTATTGATTCTGGTTCCATTTGAATTTGATGGAATCTGATGGTGAAATATTGACATCTCCTAATTTGTCTAATATTTCAAACATTCTGGGTATTGAGAATTTATCATAAATAGTGATTTCATTTAAATTTCTGTAGTCTACTCCTAATATGAATTTCAGTTTTCCTGATGCATCGCTCTTTTTATGAAATATCCAAATTGGTGAACAATAGGGAGATTTTGATTTACAAATTATTTCCTGTTCAATCATTTTATTTATTTGTTTGTTAAATTCTTCATCAAAATTTTGAGGGTATTTGTATGGCTTCCTATACACTGGATCTTCATACTTGGTTTGTATTGAATGTTTAATAGTACTTGTAAAAGTCAAATGTTCACCTTCTTTGTGCTGGATGTCATTAAATTCAAATAAAACCTCTCTTAATTTTTCTTTTCTTCCTCATTCAAGTGTTCTAACCTGTATTCATTACATCCTTTAATTCATTGTTTATGGCAAAATTAAATGACTGAATTAAATTGACAAGGGTGGATTAAGGCATTCTAATGCGGTCTTATCCTTTTCAATTCTTCTTCAAATGATGGTGGATGAAGGCATTTTACTTATCCTTTCATTTTCTCCACACTTTATATAAAGTATCGTGTCTCCTAACATCACTGTGTCTGCCTATCAATATATTGTAACTGTCAGAAAACTTATGTAAATAAAACTTCTGTTTAGTAGGACAGATTTTGCAAGGATCTATTGTTACACTTCCATTGATCCATTTATTGTATACACTTTTTATTTTACTTCCTCTTCTTTATTTTCTGCGAATTTTTTTGTCATTAAATTGGTAGATGATAGATAAATTGATTGATAGATGACTCTGTATCTATCATAGCTCCTTAATCATTACACTGACATATGGGTTACACTTTCTGTATACGAGGCAGTTTGCTAAAAATTAGCTTCCATTCTATTCCGTGCACTGTCAGTTTCCCTTTGTCTCTTAACAGGTGCATTAGGAGAATTACTTGAAGTAGATGCCTAGAAATTTAAAGGATTTAGTGCCCTACCTTTATCTATGTTTCTCTTAAATTCGTGATTCGTGACTTGGTTCCAGAGGGAATTTGATTTATATTTTGTGAACTTTGAGGACTTGATGAATTATTGAAGTAGATGCCTAGAAATTTAAAGGATTTATTGCCCTACCTTTATCTATGTTTCTCTTAAATTCGTGATTCGTGACTTGGTTCCAGAGGGAATTTGATTTTTATTTTGTGAACTTTGAGGACTTGATGAATTATTTGTTTTTGTTATACTTTGGATAATTTTGTGATTGAGAATTACATATTTGATATTAATAATTTTGATGTGAACCTCTCGAATACCTTCGATTATCATGAAGTCTATTTATAGTTATCGAATGGGTCTGAACCCCAGTGGGCTAAAATCATTGCTGCTTCTTTTCAGTTAGCGGGAGTTGTAATTCTTTTTTGGATAAACAATTATACAATCTGTCAGGAAGTTTTCTCTCGATGCCATCCTTAATAGTTTTATTTAATGAACTTGTTTAAAGTAATCGTTCTGTTGGGTCTGACTCTAATTCTAATTTATTATGTACTTTTGAAGATCTAAGCTTAATTTCATTTACGAACCTACTAATGCTTCCTTGGTATGGGGTGTCCCGGATGTCGGGCATCCTGAGTAGGGTATAGTTGTAGAGGGTTCAACCCTGGCGATGTACCGGCTTAGCTCTGCCAAAATATGGCAATTCTTTTATTTGCCCGCTCAATTAATTCAAATGAATCTCGGACAGCTTTGGTAGCGCTGATGGGTTTGCCATTTTTGGTTGTAAAAGCTAGAAAACATGTTTGAAGTAACCCAAGTCGAATTTCGAGTACGTATATTTCTCTTCCACTCTCTTAATTAACGCCGCCATATTGCTCTAATAAAATGATATTGTAAAAATGATATTGTCGAAAAAACACAAACTTACTATGCGCATATCATATTTTGAAGAAAATTTCAAAATAAGTGAAGTCCAATGTTAAAGCGTTCATTTGGATTTTCCAGCACATATATTTTCTTCGCTTTGTAATTTTCCGAGCTTTTGTCAAAACTAAACCGGAACAATTTCGACGCCGTTGGCGGTTGGTATTTGGTAAGTGGGAATTTCACGCGTCGTTTTTGTCTTTTGGGCAACGTCTTAGCACTTCTTCTTTGTCTGGAATTTAACTCTCACTCCGTTTATCGTCATCTTCTCGCCTTCTTTTAGTCTTCTCGTAATTTTCTTCTTATCGTTCGCCTTTCATTTTTTGAACTTCTCGTTTTTGTTCTTTTTTTATTTTTCATTGATAGACGACGTGCAAGAAAAACGATAAAATATAATATTAAATTATTGTATTTATTTAAGTCGGGCTCAAAAATGTATGAAAACTGGTCGCTCGGTTTTCGTAGTCATTTCTTAGTCCGTTGAAGACTACTTTGCTATAGCTTGGATTTACTATCGTACATTGGTCCACAGGATTAATACTTATATATAAGTATAAGAATCCCAACTCGCATTAATATTGCTTAAAATCCATATTTCGCACTTTACATCTTGTGTTAAAACCAGACAGCTGAATTATGAAGCTTAAGGTAATTATCGACGCGTCAGTTTTAAGCTTAAGCTGCAAAAGTTTAAACGATACCTTGCATTGGACTTATAGTACAGAGCCAGCTAATGTCAATATTACTTAGGTTTGGATATTACCGGCTTGTGCTCACTTCAGATATTGAAAATGTCCTGATGGTAGGAACTACCAACTTATTGTTTGAAGGAGATCTCCAGCTGACAACACCCGATAATTCCGACTAATACACTAACATACGGTACTTTCTGCGATTCCTATCTGGAAAGAAGATTTCATGCGCAGACACCCTGGATAAAGCAATCGCGATACTTCCGAAAAACGCTTGCTTTGAAACCCTCAAGGAGTTTACCTAAAAGGACGACAAACGTTGAATACACATGTGCCAATGTCAAATATAATAGTGTGCTCTGATTAAGGAAAACAAATGAGGCGATATGGGTTTTACCGTCGGCTCCATAGTGTACGTCAATGACATTTTGCATTCTCGGCTACAATAATTATCAGATCTCCGATAGCAAGCGGAGGAGGTTCTTCTTCGGTGGGAAGAATTGGTTGGACAATACCATTGCCTGTTCCCAAGCCTCGCCCATCTGAGGGCTTCAGAAGTATTAAATATCAACGTTGGGTATTCTCGCTAAAACGCGGAGGATGATATGCGCTGTATATGTTGCCGTTTGCTCTAGGAAATTTGTGTCGAGCGATGGGGCAGAAGGAACATGTTGATTTATTTAACATAGAGCAGAGCAAAAAGACCCATGATAGTTTAGTGTCATGTGATAAAATCGGAGTGGCTCATTTGGATAATGACCAGTTGGAACATCTGTTTAAAATATGTAAAAAATATCTGTTAGTTTTTCAAAAGGAAAGAGACAGCCGACGGAGTACGACATTCTTGTTGGTTCTTTGCTTTTACATAGAGACAGAAAGTAATACAACTGTTGGAAAAACTCCTGGAACAGAAAATAATTCGGCATAATCATTCGCCCTGTCGCGCATCAGTCAGGTTAGTATCAAAAAAAGAGCGACGCTTTAGGAGAAAAGATATGGTGGGTGGTCGCAGATTTTTGAAAACTGAATAAGAAGCTGACGAATGCAGATAAAAGAATCACTCAACGTTAGTAACACCATCAGAAATTTTTAAGAATTGTTGATATCACCGATATTAAAAAAAAATTATTTCATTATTTCTCTGACCGTTTCTATGACAGCTATATGTGGAATTAGTCCGACTTTTATTAATTTTAATTCGAAATTCCTAAAAATATAAAAAATTCGAAATTCAGAACTAAATAAAATATGCTTTTAAATAACATCAAAGGTATATTTTGTATACCCTTGCAGAGGGTATAGTGATTTCAGTCAGAAGTTTGCAAGGAAGTGAGGGAGACGTTTCCGACCCCATAAAGTATTAGACGAGTCGATTTAGCCATGTCCATCAGTTTCTACGCAAACTAATCTCTCAGTTTTAAAGCTATCGCGGGATTCAACTTAGGAACTATCGGGGAAAAAAATTTAAAAATATATATCTTCGGTGTTTTTTTATCATATAATCTTCTAAGCTTGGAAATAATATTTTTTAGTTAGTTCTGAATTTTGTGTTAAATTTTATCAAAATTGGACGAGTCTATTATATAGCTGCCATAGGAACGATCGAAAAATTTGTGGTAAAATAATATAAAAACTATATCTTCGGCGCTTCTCAGCATATATCCTCGTAGGCTTGGAAATGACATTTTTAATTGGTTTTAAATTTCGAATTAAATTTTATCAAAATCGGACGACTATATCATAGAGCTGTAATAGGACGGATCGGAAAATTGGTCGGAAAATAATATGAAACAAATTATAGCTTTGGTGCTTTTTGACATATAACCTTCTAAGCTTGGAAATAACACTTTTTTATTAGTTCTGAATTTTGAATTAAATTTTATCAAAATCGGACGACTATATCATATAGCTGCCATAGAAACGATCTCAAAATTAGTCGGCAAATTTGGAAAAATGATATCTTTATAATTGGGTTGTAGCCCTCGGTTATTACTACTACTATTAGTACTTTAAAGAATTCGCAGTGCAAATAAGAACTGAATTCCTCGAAGCATTTGAGACTTGTGCACTCATAGAGCAAACAAACCAAAGCAGAATTTATATAAACAATGGTCTGTTAGATAACCAAAACGAGCTAAAAAGGAAGATCCAACGCCACCGAGAAGGCTATTATGCTGGCAGACTGGTACAATTGAAAGATCTTTGGAGACAACAGCAAGTGACATTACCCACTGGGTGGGTACGCTTCTAGTGACCCTTAAAAAGCTAGTCAAAAAATATAAAAAGATATTCCGAGAAGTAACGAGCCTCAAAAATCCCCCATGCGATTTTCTGCCAACATAAATATTACAACAGGATATCAAGTCAAAAGAGACGTTATGATTGATTTTAAGGCCAAACGGCATTCGAGTGTATTTGTAATAAGAATGCTGTTTTAGCTATTGATTCTGGTTCCATTTGAATTTGATGGAATCTGATGGTGAAATATTGACATCTCCTAATTTGTCTAATATTTCAAACATTCTGGGTATTGAGAATTTATCATAAATAGTGATTTCATTTAAATTTCTGTAGTCTACTCCTAATATGAATTTCAGTTTTCCTGATGCATCGCTCTTTTTATGAAATATCCAAATTGGTGAACAATAGGGAGATTTTGATTTACAAATTATTTCCTGTTCAATCATTTTATTTATTTGTTTGTTAAATTCTTCATCAAAATTTTGAGGGTATTTGTATGGCTTCCTATACACTGGATCTTCATACTTGGTTTGTATTGAATGTTTAATAGTACTTGTAAAAGTCAAATGTTCACCTTCTTTGTGCTGGATGTCATTAAATTCAAATAAAACCTCTCTTAATTTTTCTTTTCTTCCTCATTCAAGTGTTCTAACCTGTATTCATTACATCCTTTAATTCATTGTTTATGGCAAAATTAAATGACTGAATTAAATTGACAAGGGTGGATTAAGGCATTCTAATGCGGTCTTATCCTTTTCAATTCTTCTTCAAATGATGGTGGATGAAGGCATTTTACTTATCCTTTCATTTTCTCCACACTTTATATAAAGTATCGTGTCTCCTAACATCACTGTGTCTGCCTATCAATATATTGTAACTGTCAGAAAACTTATGTAAATAAAACTTCTGTTTAGTAGGACAGATTTTGCAAGGATCTATTGTTACACTTCCATTGATCCATTTATTGTATACACTTTTTATTTTACTTCCTCTTCTTTATTTTCTGCGAATTTTTTTGTCATTAAATTGGTAGATGATAGATAAATTGATTGATAGATGACTCTGTATCTATCATAGCTCCTTAATCATTACACTGACATATGGGCAACACTTTCTGTATACGAGGCAGTTTGCTAAAAATTACATCTTAACAGGTGCATTAGGAGAATTACTTGAAGTAGATGCCTAGAAATTTAAAGGATTTAGTGCCCTACCTTTATCTATGCTTCTCTTAAATTCGTGATTCGTGACTTGGTTCCAGAGGGAATTTGATTTTTATTTTGTGAACTTTGAGGACTTGATGAATTATTGAAGTAGATGCCTAGAAATTTAAAGGATTTAGTGCCCTACCTTTATCTATGTTTATCTTAAATTCGTGATTCGTGACTTGGTTCCAGAGGGAATTTGAATTTTATTTTGTGAACTTTGAGGACTTGATGAATTATTGAAGTAGATGCCTAGAAATTTAGGGGATTTAGTGCCCTACCTTTATCTATGTTTCTCTTAAATTCGTGATTCGTGACTTGGTTCCAGAGGGAATTTGATTTTTATTTTGTGAACTTTGAGGACTTGATGAATTATTTGTTTTTGTTATACTTTGGATAATTTTGTGATTGAGAATTACATATTTGATATTAATAATTTTATGTGAACCTCTCGAATACCTTCGATTATCATGAAGTCTATTTATAGTTATCGAATGGGTCTGAACCCCAGTGGGCTAAAATCATTGCTGCTTCTTTTAAGTTAGCGGGAGTTGTACTTCTTTTTTGGATAAACAATTATACAATCTGTCAGGAAGTTTTCTCTCGATACAATTCTTAATAGTTTTATTTAATGAACTTGTTTAAAGTAATCGTTCTGTTGGGTCTGACTCTAATTCTAATTTATTATGTACTTGTGAAGATCTAAGCTTAATTTCATTTACGAACCTACTAATGCTTCCTTGGTATGGGGTGTCCCGGATGTGCCAGATGATGTTTTTATAAGGCCTGTGATCCCTGAAGGCCTTGATAAGAGCTGCTTTTGTAGTTACCCAAGCGTTAGATTTCTCTTCTTCGATGACTGCATGCACTGAGTCGACAATGGTCCTTTCGATAGCTCCATTTATGATGTTTGTCGGGCATCCTGAGTAGGGTATAGTTGTAGAGGGTTCAACCCTGGCGATGTACCGGCTTAGCTCTGCCAAAATATGGCAATTCTTTTATTTGCCCGCTCAATTAATTCAAATGAATCTTTGAAGTAACCCAAGTCGAATTTCGAATACGTATATTTCTCTTCCACTCTCGTAATTAACGCCGCCATATTGCTCTATCCTCTCTTTTTCGATGTCAAGAAATATTCGAAAAGAGAGAATTCGAAAAAATTACATTTTTTTGTATGAATTTGACATTATTTTATGATATTGTCTAAAAAACACAAACTTACTATGCGCATATCATATTTTGAAGAAAATTTCAAAATAAGTGAAGTCCAATGTTAAAGCGTTCATTTGGATTTTCCAGCATATATATTTTCTTCGCTTTGTAATTTTCCGAGCTTTTGTCAAAATTAAACCGGAACAATTTCGACGCCGTTAGCGGTTGGTATTTGGTAAGTGGGAATTTCACGCGTCGTTTTTGTCTTTTGGGCAACGTCTTAGCACTTCTTCTTTGTCTGGAATTGAACTCTCACTCCGTTTATCGTCATCTTCTCGCCTTCTTTTAGTCTTCTCGTAATTTTCTTCTTATCGTTCGCCTTTCATTTTTTGAACTTCTCGTTTTTGTTCTTTTTTTATTTTTCATTGATAGACGACGTGCAAGAAAAACGATAAAATATAATATTAAATTATTGTATTTATTTAAGTCGGGCTCAAAAATTTATGAAAACTGGTCGCTCGGTTTTCGTAGTCATTTCTTAGTCCGTTGAAGAATACTTTGCTATAGCTTGGCTTTACTATCGTACATTGGTCCATCGGATTAATACTTATATATAAGTAAAATCCATATTTCGCACTTCACATCTTGTGTTAAAACCAGACAGCTGAATTATGAGGCTTACGGTAATTATCGACGCGTCAGTCTTAAGCTCAAGCTGGAAAAGTTTAAACGATACCTTGCATTGGACTTATAGTACAGAGCCAGCTAATGTCAATATTACATAGGTTTGGATATTACCGGCTTGTGCTCACATCAGATATTGAAAATGTCCTGATGGCAGGAACTATCAACTTATTGTTTGAAGGAGATCCGCAGCTGACAACATCCAATAATTCTCGTCTACAATACTTACAAAATCTCCGATAGCAAGCAGAGAAGGTTCTTCTTCGGTGGGAAGAATTGGTTGGACAATACCATTGCCTGTTCCCAAGCCTCGGCCATCTGAGGGCTTCAGAAGTATTAAATATCAACGTTGGGTATTCTCGCTCAATCGCGGAGGATGATATGCGCTGTATATGTTGCCGTTTGCTCGACATTCTTGTAGGTTCTTTGCTTTTACATAGAGACAGAAAGTAATACAACTGTTGGAAAAACTCCTGGAACAGAAAATAATTCGGCATAATCATTCGCCCTGTCGCGCATCAGTCAGGTTGGTATCAAAAAAAGAGCGACGCTTTAGGAGAAAAGATATGGTGAGTGGTCGCAGATTTTTGAAAACTGAATAAGAAGCTGACGAATGCTGATAAAAGAAACACCCAACGTTAGTAACACCATGAGAAATTTTTAAGAATTGTTGCTGGCCTCAGTGATATTAAAAAAAAATTATATCATTATTTCTCTGACCGTTTCTCTGACAGCTATATGTGAAATTAGTCCGACTTTTATTAATTTTAATTCGAAATTCCTAAAAATATAAAAAATTATATATACATCCGAATTTGATAAATCAAAATTCGAAATTCAGAACTAAATAAAATATGCTTTTAAATAACATCAAAGGTATATTTTGTATACCCTTGCAGAGGGTATAGTGATTTCAGTCAGAAGTTTGCAAGGAAGTGAGGGAGACGTTTCCGACCCCATAAAGTATTAGACGAGTCGATTTAGCCATGTCCATCAGTTTCTACGCAAACTAATCTCTCAGTTTAAAAGCTATCGGGCTTCAACTTAGGAACTATCGGGGAAAAAATTTAAAGAAATATATATCTTCGGTGTTTTTTATCATATAACCTTCTAAGCTTGGAAATAATATTTTTCAGTTAGTTCTGAATTTTGTATTAAATTTTATCAAAATTGGACGACTATATTATATAGCTGTCATAGGAACGATCGAAAAATTAGTGGTAAAATAATATAAAAAAACTATATCTTCGGTGCTTTTCAGCATATATCCTCCTACGCTTGGAAATTAAATTTTTTAATTGGTTTTTAATTTCGAATTAAATTTTATCAAAATCGGACGCCTATATCATATAGCTGTAATAGGACGGATCGGAAAATTGGTCGGAAAATAATATGAAACAAATGATAGCTTTGGTGCTTTTTGACATATAATCTTCTAAGCTTGGAAATAATATTTTTCAGTTAGTTCTGAATTTTGTATTAAATTTTATCAAAATCGGACGACTATATCATATAGCTGCCATAGAAACGATCTCTAAATAAGTCGGAAAATATGAAAAAATTATATCTTTATAATTAGGTCGTATTAGTACTTTAAAGAATTCGCAGCCTTAACCAATAGGCAGTGCAAATAAGAACTGAATTCCTCGAAGCATTTGAGACTTGTGCATTCATAGAGCAAACAAACCAAAGACGAATTTATTTAAACAATGTTCTGTTAGATGACCAAAACGATCTAAAATGGAATATCCAACAGCTTATTAAGAAATAGGTCATGGACTCTGTCAAACGAGCCACCGAGAAGGCTATTATGCTGGCAGACTGGTACAATTGAAAGATCTTTGGAAACAACATTACCCACTGGAAGGGAATACGCTTCTAGTAGCCAGTAAAAAGCTAGTCGAAAAATATGAAAAGATATTCCGAGAAGTAACGGGCCTCAAAAATCCCCTATAAGAAGATTCATCATTAACCTTTGCCTCTAACGCAGCAATGGTCACGCCAGCCCACCACAGGCACTTGTATCTCAATTGGGCGCTGCTGAGGCAAGCACACGACGATCTAGATAGCACGTCTGGGGTAACAGCAGAGCTAAAACAATTCGAGGCATTATACGAAGAATACAAAATGAACCTGCTGCGCGAAAACGACTCTACAATGAGCTTTAACTTGGCACTGCCGCCAATTTGCATCCAAGAGTTCAACGGCAAGTCCTTGATTATTCACGATTGTCACGAAATTGTCGTACAACAATTGACTCGCAGCTAAGTCTCATGTCCATAAAAACAAAACACGCAACGGAAAAAATTTTCGCACAACAGTAAACTCTGGGTCGCAGCTAAGTCTCATGTCCATAAGAATGGCAGATCGATTTGCGCTTGCCACCACCAGAGCATCACAAAAAGTTCAAGGAGTTGGAAAACAGGTGAAAGAAACCTCATCAAGGTGGTGTCTTTTTAACGTCAAAGCTTTAGATAACAATCGAAGTATTTACCTTGCCAGAGTTGATGGAAAACCAACCATCTGAACACATAGATAAAGAAATTAATATTTCGTGCAGCTTAGTATTGGCAAACACAGAGTTTGGGCAACATAGGCGATTAGATTTACTACTGGGTGCCGTGCAACACCTTACGAACAAGAAACGGACACAAAAACAAGTTGTCTGTTCCGGGCTGGCAAAAATATTTGATCCGTTAAGACTATTGTTTCCTATAACTTAAATAACTAAAATATTTATCAACGATTATTGCAAAAGTTTAGGCTGGCATACTGAAATGATCACCACACCTTCGCGGCAAACCGAATTTCTTGGATTCACGAGTTAACTAATCCTGAGAAATAAGCAAATGTCGCATCGGAGTACATCCCAGCAGACCTTGCTTCCAGAGAATGTTCAGAAACACAGCTTAACCAAGGAGGGTTGTTGTTTTATGGCCCACCGTTTTTGAAAACAAGCCAAGAAGCTTTGGTTCAACAGATTAAGCATGTACTAAACAAAAAGAATCCTGAGCAAAGGAGTATAAAGCAAAGGAGTATAAACAAAACCATTCGACGAATAATTTAAGTCATACAAAGAAGAGCGTTGAAATCTACTGTTGCTCAACTGCAAATAAACGGTTGGGTGGCAGTTTCAGATCCATACCAATACCACACCAATTTCTGGACGACACAAACGTTTTTCCAAGGAAAGGACGTCCAATAAATTCCAGCTCAACGTTTGGTGAAAAGCATCCTATATTGCTTCTAACCTCCCACGAAATAACACGTCTCATATTTGAAAACAAACATATGTAGCTCAGGCATTGCGGATCCCAAGCACTATTGCCGAACACCCGACCGCAATTCCGGACCATTACAGGAAAACAACTCGCAGCGGCAACAGTATGACGCTGCAATATCTGTGGACCCCGGCCAAGGTTGCTAAGTCAGGTTTGGAGTCCGTTGCCAACATATCGGCTACAAATTACAAAACTATTCAATGTTACCTTGTGCACTACAAAATTAGAGGGGAAAAGCCCCTCGAGGTATATTAAGCTATTTTTTGCTGCTTCGCCATCAAGTTGCTATTTAGAAGTTGTATCGGATCGAACCACTCAAGCGTTCTTAGCAGCGCTTAAAACGTTCAATGGACGGAGGGGACTGGCAAGAAGCATTTACTGTGACTTTGTATTCGGATACGGCTCGAAAAACGATTACAAAAACAGCCTCGCAGATATAAACAAAGTTTCATTTCATACCACCAAGGCACCTGATCTCGGAGGTCTGTGGGAGGCGGCAGTAAAGTCGGCAAAACATTTGTTAGTACGGACGGTATCAACAGGAGATTTGACATATACAAAATAATAAAAAGTTTTTATCGACATAAGAGCGATATCGAACTCACGACCGCTCACTCCCATTTTTTCAATAGCTCTAACGTCCGAAAAATGGACAATTATCAAATTTCGATCTGCGATTATTGGCACAGGAAATTTATTTATTTCACCAACGGAATATCTTACCTATTTACTGGCACAATTCAACGCTAATCTTACTAAAATATACAAAATAATTTACTAACCTATGCTATGATATGAATTATTTGTGAAGTAGTCCAATCAATCCAATCAATCAATTTTAAGGGCGTTAGGCTCATATAAGGCCCTATAGAGGGTCTAATTTTTAGAATATGTCCAACGCAGCTCATGATAAAATAAAATGGATAAGAATAATTTACATACAGTAGACACTCTGAGGATAAGCAAAACCTCACATCATCATCCATAGCACTTTCCTGGTGAAGGCCAGAGGTTGCCAAATATGATTCCGAGCATTTACCATTAATATTCCAATTCCAATTTTATAATGTCGAATGTATACTCAAGCGGGCCAGTTTGGCCAAAAGGGAAAAAATTTGGCTAACTTCGTCAAATGCTTTTGCATATCATAGGCATAAAAGTAATAGATTCTGAAAACGGCAAGAGAAGCACAACAATGCGTTCGGAGAGTTTAGCAATAGTAAAAATCTTTGCTATAGGCCTGTAATTGACAATGTTATTCTTCGGCACTGATTTTAAAATGCGACCTTGAATCTATCCGCCAAGTGTTCACTAGAAAGTGATTTTTCAAAATGTTTCAGAATGTAGTCCGGAATCCCATAACAGTCTGGAGTGTAAAAATCCTCAAGACATACCTACCTAAATTCAATAGAGGAGTGATCGCATTTAAGGTTTGAAAATCATTTCAGGCTGCTGTTGGCTCAAAATTAGCTTTAAAATAAGAGGGAAAGTGATTTGCAGTTTCTATATTTGAATGCGAAGATAAATTCCCTAGAAACATGCAGATGTGTCTTCGAATTGATTAATCGTAAATAGAGTTGGGATTATTTTAAGCTCGTTCTTAGAATTCGCTATACTAGCGCAGTCCAATAAGTACTTAGCCACCCCGTCCTGTGGCGTCACTATCGCAGGACAAATAGTACATTCTCGACGACAGTCGAATCGGATTCTTCTCCGCGGATTTTAGAAAAATGGTTAAAAAGCAATATCGGTCTGTGATTCGATTCTTGTTTTTGGAGGGCCAATATCACACCGAAATCAAAGAGCGCAGTGTACGGTGACTCTTCGCCTTTGGTGGCGACCGTCAAAAATTGGTTTAAAGAGTTTCAACGGGGTCGCTCGTTGATTTTTGATGAGCCAGGCCCATATGCCTGAAAACGGCTATCACGGAAGATAACGGACAATAATCCACGATCTCGTATCGGGAAACCGCCGATTGAAGATACGCGAGATAGCTGAGATAGATGGCGTGTCAAAAGACCGGGTCATTTCCTGCATGAAATTTTGGGCATAAGAAATGTGACGGCGCGTTGGGTGCCGCGTTTGCTCACTCCGGACAGTGAGACCACGCAACCTTGAGATCACTTCAGATCAGTGTTTGACGCTGTTTAGGCGCAATCCGAAAAAGTTTCTGCACCGTTTCGTGATCGGCGACGATCCACTGGTATTCACAAGGCGTATTCTACATCGACTACCTGGAGAAGGCAAAACGGTCACAGGGCTGTACTATGCCAAATTTACTGGGCCGATTCGCCGCCGAATTGCAGAAAATGGGGTCCCATTTGGCGAAGAAAAAATTGCTCTTCCATCATGACAACATGCCTCGCCAAGGCCAGATTGGTCGAATTGGGCTATGAACTGCTACCCCATCCACCATATTCTCCAGATTTGGCCCCGTGTGACTTTTTTTTGTTTCCAAACTTTAAAAAGTCACTTGCCAGAGGCCTATTTTGCAGACCCCAAGAAAAAGTATTTTTCAGACGGGTTAAAAAAGTTGGAGCATGGAGCTTAAAGAAGATTATGTTGAGAAATAAATTTAAAATAAAATAAGGTTTTTTTTGGACGCTAAGTACAAAGAACTGCTAGTACTAGTACTAAGAAATTTATTTAGAATTTCTGTTCTAATCACCAGGATCATGTATAACTAAAAACCTTTTATAGAATTTATTTCTAATTTCCTAATTTGTAGAATTTATTTTCAAACCTTTCGTAAACCAAGATAACTTAAATGAATTGTAGACCCTTTCTCGGGCATTGTTCTTAATGATGTTTAAAATAACAACTAAAATGGTAACACGTCTCAAAGCTGAAATGCGATAAAACGTACTCCCAATTAATGACAGAGATCTCACTTCTGATGGTACAAAGGCTGTTTTTATTGAAAATAAACCTAGGGGAATATTCAGCTGAAAGCGCAATTCTGTAAATGTTTATATCTAGTAGCAAAGGCCTATGATGGATACAACAATTGTTTGTAGGTTAAGTACACTGCACTTAAAAAAGTTTATATCAGCGCTAACGAATGCGAAGGCTAAACTATTATGCAAGTTATTGTATATATTATTGACTTGTATTAAGCCCATACTGAAAATATTATCGATGAATAGAATCTCGTGTGGTTGATATATGTTGCTTGGCAGTGAAAAGTGATCCTCCAGAGACCAATCATGGGATGATAGTTTAAAGTCTTCAATCACAGAGATATGTTGATGATCTTGCAGATTATTGTAGACGTCGGTAATGTTATCGAGATGAGCCTTGCAAAGTTTAGTGGTATGTAGGAAGCCACAATGTGCAGCGTTTCCTAATTTCCAATTATCGGCACCGCAACTTGATCAAGATGGGTATCTTCAATGGGAAGTCAAAATGATAAGCAGCGAAAATTGCAGCGAACAGCAACAACAACACCACCCCCTCTAGCACAGTGAGTTCTCTCTCTGTCTTTGGGGAACACATTGTACAAATTGGAGTCGAAGCATTCATTTGAGTAAAAGTTTATGTTGAGCTAAATTTCAAATTTCATCAAATTCGCATTGGGTAGTGTCAAGGTATACATGCTTCGCCTTTATCCGCGTTCCAGAGATGTTTTGAAAATAAACTTATAGTGGAGCGGACTCGCATGTAAGGAAGCATAGTAAAATGCCCTAGGAAGTATGTTGGAGATCGCTTTCAGTAATGTAGTGATTTGCATGCAGACTAGAATCGATGTATTCCTGGACTTTGCTAGATACTTTTAGTAATGCCACTAGATCTTAAAAGCGATGGTAATGTCCCTGTTAGAAGATCATATCCAAGTTTAGAAGAAAAGGGTAATGTCGTTGTTGATGCAGCCATCGAAAAGAGTCACACAAAGCAGTCGATGCAAAATCCAAGCAATTTCGAAGCATCAAAGATAAGGCAATGATGTTGTGACCGCAAGAGGAGGCGTCGTATGTGTGAATAATGGTAGCTGCTAGCGATATTGAAACCAACAATCGTTGAAATTACGAATAAGTAGCATACAGATCAGGATCATACAAATTTTACGTAGTCAAATCGACTCCAGGGGCGCCGATTATTGGCGGTTTTTTGAGTCCGATGTATGATAATTGTGCAAGTACAAAACGTTTCCAACAACAATCCGCCTATCCATGTGAATGAATCTACTGACTTTGTTTGGATAAGGCAAAAACGCATCACTTAACACAGTCTGAAAGTGTTGCTCAGGTATTCCTAATTTAAAATTAATTAATACTTATGTAGCAACATCTACACTATTGAAGATCTTGCATTATTTAATCGATTTTTGAGTGTGAATCATTACTTGCAACACACGAATCACACTGCCAGAGTAGATTCGGCATATTTTTTAATAATCAATAACAATAACATCGTCCAGAAGATAAATATATTCAGTGTGAAAAGTACGACGACAAAGCGATGAGCCTAAAACCACGAAGCTGCTTGCTGTATGTTCAGCGTTGCACTCGGAGCACGAATAAGAATTCATAGCGAAAACAAAAACATGTGTGACTATAACGAATGCTAATTAGAGACTGAAATCGGCATTTAATGAGCGTATCGAAAAGTTGTGAGCATAGTACTTGCGGAGCGGATCCAGTCCAACAATAAGAATTATACTCGAGCAAGAGGCCAAAAAGTTATACGTCAAAAACTGTTCGATCATCATCGGAAACGGAGCAAATTTCGCCAAGTGACTATTTTGAGTACTAGACTTTTATTATGGACAAAACATGGAGGACGTCATCCGCAGGATCCATGCGAAGGAATTATACAATATGCACTTGCTTAGAAATTAGACTTCGATCTTAGAAAGTACAATAAACGTAATAAGAACCAGTTTTGATAATATGAAACGCAGGACTAGGCACATGGAAGCACAACGGGGCGATACCCTATTCCATACTAAGGTACCGTTATTTGACGAGGAGGACAAAGACTTAGTATCTAGCGATTAGTGACCATAGAGACCAACATTTCCCAATAATCGTGGAGGAGTTAAAGCAGTGCGCAAAAATGTCAAAGGGACCGGTACCTTAAAAGATTAAGCAATCAACTTGACCCTAAAGCGCATGAGCAATTGCAATGCACTATGCTGGCTATTTAGGCTAAACAAAAAATTGATTGAGAGCCTGAGAGGGTCAATACAACATGAATGTGGTACCCCCTCGACGCTTCAAGCTCATCGATCTAAGACGCAAGAAATAATGCTAGCCTATGTTAGCGGTAAAGAATGTGGCAAAACAAGTCCGCAATAGTAGAATCCTGACAATTAATGCCAAATTTATTGCGAATAGCCCAATAACGTTGCTGGGCACCTTTCTATGACATCTACGAAAGAGAACAGGCCGGCAAAAATGGTCACACATCCAAATATAATACGAAGGCAGGTGAGTTGCTAGGAAACGATTATGCATAGCAAGAAGTCAACTACAGGGAGAAGACCATCAACTGATATAGCAGCAAGAGAGAGGCGATATAGAAACAGCAGCAAAATACGCAGGAGAAGTACTTTAAAATTGTTTGGTGCGGTGCTCGTAATATTTTTATTGCTAGCAGCGATTATTGTACTCATTAATAAATCTACGGACAGAAGGACACCGAGAAGCAGAGCACGTTAGTAAGCGCACAATAAGAAAAATTAAACAAAAAAAAATAAAAAATAAAAATTTTATAAAAACTGGAAGTAGTTGTTAATCGTGACCTGAGTCAATGTTGAAATTGTAATACATATCCAGCGGATCAGCAATAGATAGTGAAGGACCACTCAGAGTAACAGCAAGCACATCCAGCCGGACAACAGAAAAACGATCCTGAGATGCGTCAAAGGCCGATTTGGAGGATACTTCAGGCCGTCTATATTAGGTCCACACGGAGTACGTACATTGTGCATAGAACATATATTTTTTACCAACGTTCAGTCAAAATATTATAATAGTATAGTATAGTATACAATAAAGACAGTTACAAACTCAAGCTCACTCTACTCACAATTTCTATCACCGGCTAACTCTCGTTTCCCACCTCAGCACAGTTCCGATTCCTCCTGTAATCCGGCACCGTAATTTCCATAATTACCCGTGCTTCGATCGGCGTGCCATAAATAATGTCTCTGTGCCAGCTACAAGGCGCTCACTTCACACCATTGTTCCGCAGAGAAGCTCAACAGTCGGCTATCTACTTCCGGTTAGACACACACATCTTTTATTTGCGAACAGTTGCTAGTAACTACGCTATCGGAGCCTATACTCTCAAGAACAATTGGGAGCATACAGTCCGTTAGCACTGGAAGTAGGACACTGTCGTCGTATTTGTTCGGGCATAAGTTTAAAATTGTCACAGATCACTGACGTGGCTGATGAGCATAAGATGATTTTGTCATGGCTCAGCCCGAATTAAATGTGCTGGAAAACAAATTTGATCGGGCAACGAACTATTTTAAAACCAATTAAGACAGTTGCTATTTTTATTCCCCAAGGATTTGTTTTGATCATACATAACGTATTTTGTAAATATTTCGCTATAGCTGCATATATATGACGATAAGGTAAACGATCACATTACCAGAAATACATGGTAATATAAAAGATCATTGTAAAAAAAGAAAAGAATAAAGAAAGAAAGTTAGGCACAAAGCATGAGGAAATATTGGTACTAACGTTCATAACGTAATGTATAATAATGCAATTCATTCTGCAACTCAGCTCACACCACACGAACTGTTTGTGGAAAGAACACACATTTTCCATAGTGACATTTATTGATGATCATGATTAACCAAGAAAAATCAATGCTTTTCGTACCAAACTGTATCCGCAAATAAAGGATAAATTAGGATCAAAACTATCAGAATTAAATTAGCTAACTTGGACAGACAGTAACCGCTTGGTACTGAGTGAAACAATATTTAGTAAAGAGAACAGAAGGGCCAAGCTAACAATAAGGTATTCAATGCATAAACTAACTTAAGACAATGATCTTACATTAACAAAAACAAAGCCACAATAATTACATAACGAAAAAAAGAGAAGGATAAAAAGAACTAACTAAAAATAATGATTTCATATGGGCGACACAAATGGTGGCAAAAAACGTCGAGACTCATGAGTTAAAAACGAACGAACCCAATGCGCAAATATTCATTCACATAGTTCGACTGCGGAATGTGAGGAAAGCATAGAACCAATAGAAGAAACATTAAAGTCAGTTCAAGAGTATGCAGAGACAGGGAATTTAGTTAAGATATTGCAGAAAAACGAAGGCATATAGTTGAAAAGATAAAAATGACAGTACCAAGGAAGTGAAAAAAATGAGAGCATTGATACGGGGAAAATATACCAGAAAAAATAAAAACCAGAAATTAGGAAGATAAGAGAGGAAGAAGAGCCAAAAAGGCACAATAGAATGGCACAAGGAACATTATATTATGTTATTTTTAAAAATTTGACGAACATATTAACGATAATAATTATAGAAATAAAATAAGTAAGACATTTATAGAAGATGATAAAAGGATGTATGTGATAGAGTATATCGACAGGATATCAATTAGAATTAACTTGATAACAATTCAATTGAAAGATTTTACAGAAAGCTTACTTCTAGAGAGAATGATAATACCCGTTTCATTATAGATAAAAAGAAGTTTCAAAAAATGTTTAGGACCTACAAGAATGTCAAAATAGCACATGTACACATTTTCTAATTAAAGACTATAAGAATGGGACATATTGGTACTTCCAATACTTAAAAAGAAGGGTACATCTTAAAAATAATGGTACCGCTGCCTTTAAATAAGACTGAATTAGAATTAACACCAAAATTTGTAGCCCATTATAAGAATACATTTTAATTTACAACAACGATACACATGGCAACGTATACTCTAAGAGTATATTGACGCTAAGTTTGGTCTGCATCGCCGTCCTAAAAAAGGAAAAGATTACTTATACAACAGACAATAAGTCTGAGGGGAGAGGAGTACCACCTTTAGCCGCACACTTGGCAGTGCCCCGCCGAAACCCCCTCGGGAATCATAAATGCAGCCGACATCAGCGATCCAATGACCAGCAGCAACTTCCCGCAGAGCCTAATCCGTTCCCGTTGCGCTCCAGAGACTCAGCAAATCCCAGATCACTTGCTAACAGCACCGTCAGCGAATTAAGTATTAGCTTATAGCCGAAATGTCAAACAAAGAACATACTCGATTCGAACCTCGAAGAACGAAAACGCATTATTTTATAACGCTCGCAAATAGCCAAAACTCTTAAATCTTTCTGCATTACCATATATTGAAGGGGCGGGAAGGTTGGGCTATACAATATCGCTTTACTCTCTATTTGCCTTTTACCCTCTTAAGCTGAGTAACGGGTCGAGGCACTCGACTATACCGTTCTTCCTTGTTATACTCGTTACTCGCATAGTTAAAGGGTATACTAGTAGTATGTAAAGTTTGTGTATTCTCGATAAGATTCACTAGCCGTGTCGATCTAGCTGTCCGTTCGTCCGTATGAACGCCGGGTCTCGGATATTATAAAAGGTAAAAAAGTCAGACTTGGCATGCAGATTCTTGGGTTTCCTGCGCAGCGCAAGTTTGTTTCAGCAGGGTGCCACGCCTACTCTAACGCTCAGAATTTGCGAAAGCCTGTATCAGCTTCTATGCTAGAAACAACTTTTTTACTTTAATGCCAACAAACCGCCCAAAACTGTAGCGGCCACAGTTTTATGATAGAAAATATGTGTTTACTAAAATTTTTTAGTCCTACCAACACCTATTGATTGACTTAAAACAATTTTACCACGCCCACTCTAAGGGTTACAAATGGCCAAAAAGTATAAATCTGTTTACTACCCACGCTAACATATATTGAAATAGCTGGTAGGTGTCGCTTTACAATATTGCACTGCTGCTTTTTTATCTCTTTTTTACTCTTTTGCTCTCTTAAACTGAGTAATGGGTATCTGATAGTCGAGGCACTCGACTATAGCGTTCTTTCTTGTTTTAACTGTATTGGTATATAACTTCGGCTTGCCGAAATAAGAATTATTTTCTTAAATTCCAAATGCTTCGAAATTTAAATAGTGACCTATACAACACACAAAATAATAAAATATTTAAAACAGATATAAATGTGGTTTCTTTCACATAGGTGTGTGCCCGACTGAATGGAGCCGTCCTAGAAAACGTTTGTGCGTTATACTTATTACTGAAAATAATAGAAGACACGATGTTGCAAGAGTCGCCTTACGGGATATTGCTTTGAAAAGTAATTATAGTTTAGAAAGAGTCCGATTCGCTTATATGTTTAAGGTAAGCGGTAATAGTTTTAGTTTAAAAGTTTTGTTTGCACAATGGTAACTAATCAATCAAGTCAAAATATAATTTTTTAAATAGTGCTGTTAGATTTTTCGTTCGGAAAATATATCAGTATTTTTCCAATATCAGTTTTTATTATTGAATTAACAGACTAATTGTGTTCATCTTTGTTAATTTTGAACAAAGAACATACTTTTATTAAAAAACTTATATTTTGTATTTCAAAAATAACTTTATACCTTTGTATAACACAAATAATGATCAGAATGCGCAATATTTAAAACTCAAGCGACGCGTTTACATAAAAGACATATATAAAGTCGAATGTTTGATGTCATAGAAAACTGACATATAAATCAAGCGTTGCTTTTGGTGTATTATTATACCCCTGCAGAGGGTATAATGATTTCAGTCAGAAGTTTGCAACGCAGTGAAGAAGACATTTTCGACCGCATATATTCTGGATCACAGTCACTAGACGTGTCGATCTAGCCATGTCCGTCCGTTTCTTCGCAAACTAGTCTCTCAGTTTTAAAGCTATCAGGATAAAAGTATCCCAAAAGTCTTCTTTCTATTGCAGGTAGTATGTAAGTCGGAACCAGCCGAATCAAACAACTATATCTTATAGCTCTCATAGGAATTATCGGGGAAAAATTTAAAAAAAAATTATATCTTTGGTGCTCTTTAACATGTAACTTCCTTCGCTTAGAAATAACAATTGTTAATGGCTTTTAAATTTCGAATTAAATTTGATCAAAATCGGACGACTTTATCATATAGCTGCCATAGAAACGATCGGAAAACTAGTCGAAAAATATTAAAGGGTTTCGCCTGAAGTATATCAATTACATTAACACAGAACTGAATAAAAAATACAAAATTGAAATTAAAATTCGAATCTGAGCTTGAGAATGAAAAATACCACAATACAAATCTTCTTATGAATGCTATAGAAATTTCTGCTAAGTGAATTTATAACGCAATCGTTAGTCGTTAGTCCTTAAAAAAGCGACCACAAAAATTAATACCCACAGGAATGGCAAAAGACATTAAAACGTTTATACCAAATGGAGCTCTAGCCAACATTCTGAAAAATTAATTTATCAAACAAAAATCACAGCGACATTTACTCAATTTATATCAATAACAACTAAAGGAAACTGAAATACTTTCAAATTAATAATCTGAAAATGTTTTCCAATGACCTGGATAGTACTTATGGCATGAACTTTAAAATGAGCAGTTATATAAAATAATCAATAATTTTATTAAATTGATTCCGAAATTCTTTAAAATATAAAAATTTATATTCCCAATATTATAAGATAATATGTCAAAAAGCCCAAAAGCTATAATTTGTTTTAAATTATTTCCGACCAATTATCCGATTGTTCCTATGACAGGTATAAGACATAGTCGTCCGATTTTAATAAAATTTAATTCGAAATTCAGAACTAGTTTAAAAATGTTATATTTAAGCTTATATGGTTATATGTTAAAAAACACCAAAGATATAATTTTTATTTCATGTTTTCCGACTAATTTTCCGATCGTTCCTATGGCAGCTATATGATATAGCCGTCCGATTTTGATAAAAATTTAATTCGAAATTCGAAACCAAATAAAAAATGTTATTTCCAAGCGTAGGAGGTTATAAGTTAAAAAACACCGAAGATATAATTTTTCAATATTATTTTACCACTAATTTTCCGATTGTTCCTATGGGGACTAAATGATATAGTCGTCCGATTTTGATAAAATTTAATTCGACATTCAGATCTAATTTAAAAATGTTATATCCAAGCTTAGAAATTTATATGTTAAAGAATGCGCAAGATATAATTTTTTTTAATTTTTTCCCCGATAGTTCCTATGGAAGTAAAAATATAGTTGTCCGATCCGGCTGGTTCCGACTTATGTACTACCCGCAAAAAAAAAAGACTTTTAGTTTCAGCCCGATAGCTTTAAAACTAAGCGCCTATTTTGCGTAGAAACGGACGGACAGACGGACGGACAAACGGACATGGCTAGATCGACTCTTCTTGTGACGCTGATCAAGAATATATATACATTATGGGGTTGGAAACGTATCCTTCACTGCGTTGCAAACTTCTGACTGAAATAAATATACCCTCTACAAGGGTATAAAAAATGTCAGTTGGGTCTCCTAAACGCGAAAAGGCCGTTCCTTTAAAATTTGGAAGCAGAGGCAAAAAGTCCCGAATACCAAATTAGTTTCAAATTTTTTTTACTCGATCAGTAACGGCAGCCATGTCGGCATCCATCGGAGCAGCTTTACTGCCTGCAATACTCATGGATACCGAAAGCTCCGTAATAGTCCCCGTTTCTGCGGGTCAGCCTAAAGGTTCAAAAACTACATAACCTTCTGGGCCTTTAGGTGGAGTTTTCTCTCTAAGTATCCCCGGTCTTGATAAGAGAAGCCCAGAAGGTTATGTAGTTTTTGAACCTTTAGGTGGAGTTTTCTCTCTAAGTATCCCCGGTCTTGATAAGAGAAGAAAGAGACTTTCTGTTGTTGTCTTGCTTAACCCCCAAACCACACCTGTTTCTGCTGACTCCTCTGATTTTTTCTGGCTATTTGCTCATGAAGCAGGAGTGAATATGCACTCCGCGAACCTCGCCTGTAATTGTTACCTTTTTATACCCTTGCAGAGGCTATAATGATTTCAGTCAGAAGTTTGCAACGCAGTGAAGGAGACGTTTCCGACCCCATAAAGTCTATATATTATTGATCAGCGTCAGTAGACGAGTCAATCTAGCCATGCCCGTCTGTCCGCCCAACTGTCCGTCGTTCCGTCTGTCTGACCGTTTCTACGCAAACTAGTTTCTCAGTTTTAAAGCTATCGGGCTAAAACTTTCCCAAAAGTCTTCTTTCTATTGCAGGTATTATATATGTCGGAACCAGCCGGATCGGACAACAATAACTAATAGCTCCCATAGGAACTATCGGGGAACCACTTTTAAAAAAATTATATCCAATTTATAATCACAGCTGACGGTCTGATCCATTTTGAGGCCATGGTGAGGGGCTCCTACCCTATCCTTATCTGCGTGTAAAATCCGAGCGGTACAGGCAGCATATGACATATGCTTCAAATCTATATCCAAAACATAATATAATGAAATGTACTTAGATCAAATGATCGGACCTTTGTAAAAAATACGGACTTTAATTTTTTTTAGTTTATTACTAACATTTATTGTAAGCCCTTGTCCTTCTGTGCGCTGGGGAAAACCGAAGACGTGTGTGTGTATAGCATAATAAAGCTGGATTCGGTAAAATTACAATTTTGAAATCTGAAAACGGGAATCGTTTGTCCACCTTTAAGTTTTTTTGTCCACGTCCGGTTTCAAAAATATCAAATTTCAAAACATTTTTAAAAATCAAAAAGTTGAAATTTTTAAAATTATTTTCTTGGAATCGTTTTTTACAAGGATAAAAAAAGTAAAACAACAGTAAATATCTTTGAGCTCCGTCATACGCCACTTCACTTCAATTCCTTGTGAATAGTCAGAACACTGATCACACTTATGCATCAATCAAAATGACACGGCACAATATTCTGGTTTAAATCAAATTAAAATTAGATCAGACAACAAATTAATCATGAAAATTGTTTCAAGTGTTTACAAAGACTGTCAACAGAACTCACAGATGCACAAAAAGCAAGGACACATCTCTTCGTGCAATGCCACTTCACTTTTATTTACTTTGAAGCAAAACGATGAAAGTACTGTAAGGAATCAAATATTGTTGCTCGCTTCAGTGATATTAAAAAAAAATTTGACCGTTTCTTTAACAGCTAAATTTTAGAGTAGTTCCGATTTTTATTAAGTTTAATTCGAAGCTCTTAAAAATATAAAAAATGATATTGTCAATATAATAAGATAATATGCCAAAAAACACAGAAACTATAATTTGTTTCATATTATTTTCCCACCAATTTTATAATTTATATATAAATTATAGCTTCGATGATTTAACCTCATACTCTGGAAAATAAATTTTTTTAATTATTTCTGAATTTCGATTTTAATTTTATCAAGTTCTGCCATACGAATGATCGGAAAATTGGTGGGAAATTAGTATGAAACAAATTATAGTTTTGGTGCTTGACATATTATCTTATAATACTGAGAATAGTATTTTTTTATTTTTAAGAATTTCGAATTCAATTTAATAAAAATCGGACTACTCCAACTTAAAGATGTCAAAAAAAAATGTTGTGAAAAAAAAGAACATTGATTTCAGTCAAAAGTTTGCAGTTTGTGTTTGTCTCATCAATACCTATCGATTAACCCAAACAAACCCGCCCACATAGCATATACTGAAATAGCCGGTAGGTGGCACCCTAAAATATCGCTTTGCTGGCTATATGTCTTTACTTCGCAATTGCTCCCTTAAGCTGAGTAACGGGTATCGGATAGTCGAGGCACTCGACTATAGCGTTCTTCCTTGTTTTCTTTTAATTTAGTTTTATTATTTTGATTTTTTACTTTAAAAATTTAAACATTTAAACTTTAAAAATAAAATATTACAAACTGAAATGTAATTTTTTTGTTCAAAATATTTGGGTATTTTTTTATTTTGATATTAAGTATTATTAATAGTACTTTCTATGCTTAAAATATTAATTATAAGCATTGTAAAATAAAATGTAAATTTTTGTTAAATTATTTTGATTTTTTACTTTAAAAATAAGACATTACAAACTGATAAATAATGTTTTTGCTAAAAATATTAGGTTATTCTTATACCTTGAAAAGGTTATAATGATTTCAGTCAGAAGTTTGCAACGCAGTGAAGGAGACGTCACTAGACGAGTCGATCTAGCCATGTCTGTCTGTCCGTCCGTCGTTCCGTCTGTCTGTCCGTTTCTACGCAAACTTGTCTCTCAGTTTTAAAGCTATCAGGATAAAATTTTACCAAAAGTCTTATTTCTATTGCAGGTAGTATATAAGTCGGAAACAACCGGATCAAACAACTATATCTTATAGCTCCCATTGGATCTATAAGGAAAAATAATAAAAAAAATATATATCTTTGTTGTTTTTTAACATATAACGTCCTACACTTGGAAATATAATTTAATTGGTTTTCAATTTCGAATTCAATTTATTAAAAATAGGACTACTTTAACTTAAAGATGTCAAAAAAAAAAAAAAAATAGTCTAAAAATAATAATGAAATATTTTTTTTTTTTCTATCACTGAAGTCAGCAACAATCCTTAAAAATTTCACATGGTGTTACTAAATACACACTACAGTTACTTATAACTGCAGGGGTATACAAACTTCGGCTTGTAGAAGTTAACTTCCTTTCTTTTTTTTGATAATAAAAAGCGTAATGGCCACATTTAACAGATCAGAACACTGCCTATACATTGAACTTAGTTCAATATAAGAAACATTAGTTCTACCACTTTGGAAATAATTCGCTAGTTTGGGGGGGAAACAGCTAAGACAAGAAAGAACGCTATAGTCAGGTGTCTCGACTATCAAATTCCCGTAACTCAGCTTAAGAGAGCAAAAGGTAAATGGAGTCGATCTAGCCATGTCTGTCTGTCCGTCCGTCGTTCCGTCTGTCTGTCCGTTTCTACGCAAACTTGTCTCTCAGTTTTAAAGCTATCAGGATAAAATTTTACCAAAAGTCTTATTTCTATTGCAGGTAGAATATAAGTCGGAACCAGCCAGATCAAACAACTATATCAACTATAGCTCCCATTGGATCTATAAGGAAAAATAATTAAAAAAATATATATCTTTGTTGTTTTTTAACATATAACGTCCTACACTTTTAAATATAATTTAATTGGTTTTCAATTTCGAATTCAATTTATTAAAAATAGGACTACTTTAACTTATAGATGTCAAAAAAAATAGTCTAAAAATAATAATGAAATAATTTTTTTTTATGTCACTGAAGTTAGCAACAATCCTTAAAAATTTCACATGGTGTTACTAAAAATAAAACATTACAAACTGAAATGTAATGTTTTTGTTGAAACTATTTGGTTATTTTTATACCCTTGAAAAGGTTATAATGATTTCAGTCAGAAGTTTTCAACGCAGTGAAGGAGACGTCACTAGATGAGTCGATCTAACCATGTCCGTCTGTACGTCCGTCGTTCCGTCTGTCTGTCCGTTCTTACTTGTCTCTCAGTTTTAAAGCTATCAGGATAAAACTATCCCAAAAGTCGTATTTCTATTGCAGGTAGTATATAAGTCGGAACCAGCCGAATCGGACAACTATATCTAATAGCTCCCATAGGAACTATAATGGAAAAAAAAATTTTTAATAAATTATATCTTTTTTGTTTTTTTAACATATAACCTCCTAACATTTTTTGATTGGTTATCAATTTCGAATTCAATTTATTAAAAAAAGGACTACTTTAACTTATAGATGTTAAAAAAACGGTCTGAAAATAAAATAAAATATTTTTTTCTAATATCACTGAAGTCAGCAACAATCCTTAAAAATTTCACAAGGTGTTACAAAAGTTGATTATTTCCTATAACTGCAAGGGTATACCATTTTAGAACTTAGTTAACTTCTTTTCTTGTTTTAGTTTGATTTTCCTAATGCCAAAACAAATATATACAATTTTTTGCACGTAAATCAGTATTAAATATTCTTAATATTATTAGATTGAAAGAAAAGAAAACAAAATGTTATTTTTGAATGAAAAATCAATAGTACCTATGTTTTTTCCCTCAAAACATCGAAAAAATCGATGGTGGCGTGAACAGACGGCTCCGGATTCTAGTATTATGGATGGCACCTGCAATCGCTTATTTTCGAAACGCTCAGTTAGGTTTTCCCAAGCTGAGCGAGAGCCATCATTGGTAAGTGCGGATCTCGGAACTATAGAGTGAGCTTCCCACCTGTCTTTGAATTTAGATAGATTAATTTTTTAACGGGTGTTAGACTCGGATTGCCTATGCTCGAGAAAACCTCTATGTCGATAGGAGGGAGCCGAAAGATCTGGGCTGCAAACGTTTCGTATACGGAATATAGTAAGTAATAATTATTGAATATACCTGTTTGAGCGCAAGTGTGTCCATATATTTTAAATTCCAATTTGATTCGAAAATAAAATTATAAATTATTTTCCGTCATGGCACTACCAGTAAAATCCGATTTAGCCAAATTTATAATCACAGCTGACGGTCTGATCCATTTTGAGGCCATGGTGAGGGGCTCCTACTCCATCCTTACCTGCGTGTAAAATCCGACGCGATAATTTCAAATCCTTGTGGCAAGCGGTACAGGCAGCATATGACATATGCTTCAATTGCGTTGTGGCTGCAGGCTAGAGCGCCGCAGTAATCAAATCTATATCCAAAGTATAATATAATAAATGTACTTAGATCAAATGATCGGACTTTTGTAAAAAAATACGGACTTTAATTTTTTTTTTAATTTATTACTAACATTTATTGTAAGCCCTTGTCCTTCTGTGCGCTGGGGAAAACCGAAGACGTGCGTGTGTATAGAATAATAAAGCTGGGTTCGGTAAAATTAAAATTTTGAAATCTGAAAACGGGAAGCATTTGTCCACGTTTGTCCACCCTTAAGTTTTTTTTGTCCACGTCCGGTTTCAAAAATATCAAATTTCAAAACATTTTTAAAAATCAAAAAGTGGAAATTTTTAAAATTATTTTCTTGGAATCGTTTTTTACAAATATCTTTGAACTTCGTCATACGCCACTTCACTTCAATTCCTTGTGAACACTAGTCAGAACACTGATCACACTTATGCATCAATCAAAATGGCACGGCACAAAATTCTGGTTTAAATCAAATTAAAATTAAATCAAACAACAAATTAATCATGAAAATTGTTTCAAGTGTTTACAAAGACTGTCAACAGAACTCAAAGATGCACAAAACGCAAGGACACATCTCTTCGTGCAATGCCACTTCACTTTTATTTACTTTGAAGCAAAACGATGAAAGTACTGTAAGGAATCAAATATTGTTGCTCGCTTCAGTGATATTAAAAAAAAATTTGATCGTTCTTTAACAGCTAAATTTTAGAGTCGTTCTGATTTTTATTAGTTTAATTCGAAGCTCTTTAAAATATAAAAAATGATATTGCCAATATAATAAGATAATATGTTAAAAAATACAGAAGATATAATTTGTTTCATATTATTTTCCCACCAATTTTTCGATTTTCCTATAACAGCTATATGATCCGATTTTGATAAAACTAAATTTGGAATTCAGAACTAATGTTAAAGACATCAAAGATAAATTTTTAAAAATGTATTTCCAATTATTTTTTTATGAAATTATTATAGCCCTTTGCTAGGGTATAAGATAGACTGATTCTGCGTTGTGTGTGTTGTTTTTATACCTAATATGAAATTGTAGGAGGAATGCAATTTTTTAAGTGCGACAAGTGTTTCGGGCTTAAAATAAACAGTTATGCTACAAAACTCTTTCAAAATGTTAATCCTTTTTCCCAGGTAACAATATAAAAGCCTAAAAATTGGTCAACCATTCATGTTTATAAATATTTTGAAAATTACATGCTAAAAACATTTTATTTTATTTATCTGTTTTGGTTTTGCATAATCCTTTCGACCAGCGTGCCACGACCACTATTTGTAGCATGGGGGCAACCAAATATTCTAAATTTTAGATATTGGGCTAACTGTAAAATAAAATTAGATTTAAGGATAGTTTTATGAAAACGTTATTTTCAATCGATTTATAATCAACTTTAGTAACACCATGTGAAATGTTTAAGGATTGATGTTGACTTCAGTGATATCAAAAAAAAATGATTTCATTCTTATTTCTAGACCATTTTTTACATCTATATGTTAGAGTAGTCCGATTTTTATACCCTTGCAGAGGGTATAATGATTTTAGTCAGAAGTTTGCAACGCAGTAAAGGAGACGTTTCCGACCTTATAAAGTATATATATTCTTGATCAGCGTCACAAGACGAGTCGATCTAGCCATGTCCGTCTGTCCGTCCGTTTCTACGCAAACTAGTCTCTCAGTTTTAAAGCTATCGGGCTGAAACTTTCCCAAAAGTTTTCTTTCCATTGCAGGCAGTATATAAGTCGGAACCAGCCGGATCGGACAACTATATCTTATAGCTCCCATATTTTTTAACATATTCCTTTCTAACATTTTTAAATTAGTTCTGAATTTCGAATTAAATTTTATCAAAATCGGACGACTATATCATATAGCTGCCATAGGAACGATCAAAAAATTAAAAATAACATTTTTTATTTTGTTTTGAATTTCAAATTAAATTTTATCAAAATTGGACGACTATATCACATAGCTGCCATAGAAACGATCGAAAAATTAAAAATAACATTTTTTATTTTGTTTTGAATTTCGAATTAAATTTTATCAAAATTGGACGACTATATCATATAGCTGCCATAGAAACGATCGAAAAATTAAAAATAACATTTTTTATTTTGTTTTGAATTTCGAATTGAATTTTATCAAAATTGGACGACTATATCATATAGCTGCCATAGAAACGATCGAAAAATTAAAAATAACATTTTTTATTTTGTTTTGAATTTCGAATTAAATTTTATCAAAATTGGACGACTATATCATATAGCTGCCATTGGAACGATCGGAAAATTAGTCGAAAAACATGAAATAAAAATTATATCTTTGGTGTTTTTTAACACATAACTTTATAAGCTTGAAAATAACATTTTTAAATTAGTTTTGAACTTCGAATTAAGTTTTATTAAAATCGGACGTTTATATCATATAGCTGCATAGGAACAATCGGAAAATTAGTGCTAATATAATATTGAAAAATGATATCTTCGGTGTTGTTTAACATTAACCTCCTTCGCTTGGAAATAACATTTTTTAATTAGTTCTTAATTTCGAATTAAATTTTATCAAAATCGGACGACTATATCATATAGCTGCCATAGGAACGATCAAAAAATTAAAAATAACATTTTTTATTTTGTTTTGAATTTCGAATTAAATTTTATCAAAATGGGACGACTATATCATATAGCTGCCATAGAAACGATCGAAAAATTAAAAAAAAGATTTTTTATTTTGTTTTGAATTGAAAAACATGAAATAAAAATTATATCTTTGGTGTTTGTTAACACATAACTTTATAAGCTTGAAAATAACATTTTTTAATAAGTTTTGAACTTCGAATTAAGTTTTATTAAAATCGGACGTTTATATCATATAGCTGTCGTAGGAACGATCGGAAAATTGAAGGGAAAATAATGTGATACAAATTTAGCTTTGGGGCTTTTTGACATATTATCTTATAATATTGGGAATATAATTTTTTAATATTTTTAAGGATTTCCAATTCAATTAAATAAAAATCGGACTACTCTAACAACATATAGATGTAAAAAAACGGTCTAAAAAAAGAATAAAATAATTTTTAATTAATATCACTTAAAACTGCAGGAATATAAAAACTTCGGCTTGTCGAAGTTAACTTCCTTTCTAGCGGAAATTGTGAACTTTCCTTTTGTTTATTTGTCGGTGTGTTTGTCGCCTGCACAATTAAAGTGTAAAAGTTTTGCGGGAGTAAATCTGTCAATATAAGGATTTAATAAAAAGCTGGGAAATGTTTAGCAGTAATTGTAGAAAAAAGTACTTGGAGTGGACTGTACTAGAAGTGAGGCGGACTGTATATTTATGTATGTATAAGCACGCAGCTGGAACACAGTAAAAAATAAGAGTTCAATTGTTGAGAAAAAGTAATCGGGAATTTTTTACTGTGGCTGGGTTATATTTTATACACCAAGGAATTAAAAAATATATTTAATCTTTAGTATCTCACTGGGATTGTTCTCAATGTACACTTGTGGGAAAATAACGGAATTGAAATACAAATACTAAATGCCGTTCGGTCGGATTAATCACTATTTGATTTAGACAATAAAGTCATACTGAAAATTAGTCGAAAAAAATTAATTATAAGTGTAACTTATCTGAAGCGGACCGAGCCACCGCTGATGCTGGGAAAAATTCAAAAAAGCTCCAGGAGATGAAAATCAACAGATTTTAAAGCCGTCTCGAAGGATGAAAATGATGGGTTGCAGTGGCTTGATCGATGGAAAAGATGTAAACCTCTGGAAAAAAGTGGTTCGAAAATCACGGTTTTTAATACGTTTTGGGCGACGTGTTTGGGTGTTTATTTGTACACTTGTAAATATGAACTACTTAAGTATAGCTTAACTAAGACGTTCCAGAGCGGAGCGGTGACTAAGGGGAGAGATGGAGAGGGAGAGCAGCCAGAGAAAGAGACAAACTGGATAAACTGCCTCTAGAAATTAACTGCCCTTTTAGCGTGAACAAATAGAAAATCGTAGCGTTGCACTTGAGGTCGTTTTAATTCAGGAGGTTGTGATGACACCATTACTGGAGTCTATTAATATGAAAGCTTAACATCATCAGCATACATAGGTACACGAAAATGAAATAGACTAAAGAGCGAAGGGTCTTAATGACTGCCTAGGGACACTTCAGATATCACGTAGATCAACTTGGAAACAGCGTAAGTATAACCCTCTGAGATCTACCATTCAAGTATCTTGCAATCCAATTAAAAGATTATTTGGAAAACCGAGCTGAGCTAATTAAAATAAAAAAAGAAAAACCCCTGTATATATATAAGACTTGTCTTCAATTTTTTGAAACCTCAAAAATCCAGCTTGTGATGGTCTATCGTCACTTAATAAAACCATGTTGACACGTTGAAATCCGAGAGGAAAACAAATGTTACAAATAAGAGGTAATAGTTATAAAGAATCTGTTTGGATAATAGGAAAAAAAGATGATGAAAAAAAAAAATTCAAGAATGGGTTTACAAATGGTTTGGGAACAAATCTGAAGCACATACCGAGGGAATTCATCAGGTCCAGATAAATTGGTAGGCGTTAAAGTTTCTAAATCACTTAAGACAGAACTTTCGATAATTGTAGAAGAAAAAACACAATTTGCCTTTTTTAAGTGATTAGAGCAGTTAAAATTAGACCAAGAAACAGAACTATAAGTAGATTGAAGGAATTCAGCAAATAAGTCCGCGATTTCGATAGAGTTTAAACATACGGCAATGCTAAAGACAATTAGCATTAACAAAGTTCATTGAACTTCTATGGATTCTTTGAAAATTTAAATTTACATTTTTTCAAATCCATAATCCATTGAATAGAAATGACTGTTTAGTACATTAAAATTAGTACAAGCGACTTCATATGGTGAATAATCGGATGATTTGGATTTGTTATAAGCTTTTTTAAGTCTTTGGAGCTCATTAATAAACAAAAGAGGTATTTTTAACGTTGATAGAAGACTATCAGGAACGCATTCACTAAAAAAAAAGTTTAGAACGCTATAAAATGGTTCGTTAGCTTTTTAAATATCCAAGCAATCATATAAATTTGTCCAATTAGCATATTGTTAAGTTTATTGTAGTCACAGTTACGAAGTCAATAGAGAGAAGGTATCGAAGAAAAAGAGACAATTTGTCCAACGGAATGATATCGGATTTCAGGCACAACCAGTGGTACAATTCAATATATCTTAACTTCAGAGTGATCTTAAAAAATGTTTAGATCTAATTGCCTGTTTTGTGAATTTAATTTAAAGCTTACTTCCTGGAATGGTAATTCTAACGGACCTTTTATGAAGGGGACTTTTATGGTAGGGGTAATGAAATTTGAGTGAGATTGAAATCATCCAAAACAATCAAGAGATCCCTATCAGAAAGATGAGAAATAACAGTTTTTTTTATTGCAATATAAAAAGAACACCATTGTTTGGTAATTTTACTGTATAGTTATTGTTTTTTTTTGTTTGTTGCTATGCTCGACTAAATAATATTTGATAATATAAAATACTGATGCTAAATGCCAATGTAATATGAAAAAAGATCTGAGGAAAGGGAGTTGTAAAAATTGTTGAATAGAATAGCTCATTAGGACTCGTTTTTTGCGCACTTTTTGGTTATGTCAATCTTGCATCCTCGCCTTTCTTGCTCCAATCACGAATAGCCTAGCATATATCTTCAATGCGATGAAACAGTACAGAAAGAGCAGCATTACATTGCCATTTAGTTATTAGAAATAATCTAAAAAATGAAAGTTGCTGGTCACAGTGGGTGAAACGTATTGGTATAACTCCCTCAGCGCAGGACGACACAAATGAATTACTCGAACAGCTTAAGCGGAATAAGAATCATATAATTAGTATTTTGAGGTTAAGTAAATACCCCTAACGAGTGCGAAATGGAATGTCGTTTAGATAATTAAAATGCAAACACAGAAAAGGTGTTTGAGTTGCAATAACTGCTAGAGAGAATTAAAATTCAATTAATATGTAGAAAGAAGTTAAAAGAATTATGTGCATCAGTTAAAACTAAAATCGTTCTGAAGGAGAAAGAGATCATTCTACCTTTGTTACGTGGGCATATTAGTGCCCGAGTCCTGAAAAGGAGTTAGACCGAGGGAGAAGCGTCCGATGTTCAGGCACCATTTTTGTCGGAACAACCTATTATTCGTATTTGGGCAAGCCCCTCTCCTCTGCAACGTAACAAGAATAAATATTTAAAGTGCATGGAATAT
The DNA here is from genome assembly GCF_025231255.1 of Drosophila biarmipes. Lineage (NCBI taxonomy): Eukaryota > Metazoa > Arthropoda > Insecta > Diptera > Drosophilidae > Drosophila > Drosophila biarmipes. The sequence goes on along the minus strand of NC_066613.1, from coordinate 1,206,377 downwards.
AATAGTAGTGCGTTAAGCTTGTCAGTCGTTAGTCTACACGGCTTCGCAATACGATAGGGCTGTGTTTCCGCCATATTCCCACCCCTATACACATTCGTGTACTGATGTATTTCATGGGCCGCCCAATAGGATCCCCTATTGTAAAGGTTGTCCGTCGAAAAATATGTCGTTGTTCTTACCATACTTCTTTGTCGCATCAGCACAACCCCCTTGCAAAGTTCTAGCACACCAAAGTTTTGAGTTCATTCTTAATTTTAAGTTTATTAGATTAATTATAAATTGTAGACTAATGCTTATGTAATAAATCTACTTAACTATGATTTTATTATCGGAATTTACCACCTTTTAGGTGCACACATCAGCAAAACGTCGAAACGCCGAATTCAAACAGCAAATATACATTATCGGCTGGTGAAGAGACTCGTCTTCATTAATTGTTCATGAAGATCCGCACTTCGTCTATCGATTCACTTACTTTGAATGTATTTCAATGCAATTTAAATGCTTCAAATGTTTTTGATTTTCACTCGTTTTCTTAGATTGGTTCGATGGACACATTTATGTTGCTCCACTGCTTTTTCGAAGTACAAACATCGCAGTATGTCAAATGTCGTTCTTATGGTGGATCCTCCCCTCGTTCTTTGATTATAATGGCGGAAGTGGTTCGACACACAAGATTCTTTCGAGCTACCTGGGTATGGTTACCAGTAGGTCGATAGTGGCCGTTGTTGTGTGAATTGCCAAATTGCATTTTCTTTTGCCTTTGCCAGTCTGAGTCTGGCTAGTCTATTGCACCCTTTCTACCTATTCGTCGTTGTTTCACTATGTGAATCTTTCTATGTCGAGGGTGTACGTAATACTTTCGCAAAAAATAGTACTTTAAATTCCTCAGCAAGCAACAGCAGAATGCTATCTGATCCTGATAAGAGCTCCCAAAATTCGACGGAAACTGTGCCGAGCTCACAAATTTCATAGGTTTGTTTAACAGCTTAGTTCACAACGACGTATCTCTATCAAAAGTCGAAAAGTTCAATCATTTGTTATTCTGTTTAGAAAAGGAAGCCTTAGTAACAATAAAGGCTTGCCAGATCATATAAGCAAATTATGCAAAGGCCCATGTGGCCTTTATCGACACCGTAACTGCTTTATATGATCGCAATGACAATTTACATCGTCATGTCTAGAGTAGATCCCAAAACACGGTCGCGATGGAAAGAACAACATAGTTACTATTCTATTCCGTTATGGAAAAATTGTTCAGAGGCGCTTAATAAACGATATCAACACTTAGCGGCTGCGGAATCCACTACAGGGGCAGCTGGGAAAACGGCATTAGTAGTACGACCTGCCGAAGAGCTCAAACCCAAATTTCACTTCTGCAAGTCAGACGAACATATTATATCTCGGTAGAAGCTCGGTTCAAATTTGCAAATAGCATAGGTCTTCGCATTAATTGTATACGCTTGGGACATGGAGTCTCAACATGCCAATCATCTCCTTGTCGGGTTTGTACAAAACCCCATTATACAGCTTTACATCGGTTACTCGGGGTCACAAGTAAATAAAATAAATAATTTGCAATCAAAAGGATACCGCCATGGGGTGAAATCTTCTGGTATTGGGAATTCCGCATATACAGCTAGCTTTGCAGTCCAGGCGACTATTGGGTCTCGACTTAACTTCTTCAAGGAGGAGTTTTAATCATTCAATTAAGAGAAAATGTATAGTAAATCCGCCTCCCAAATTTAGTCCTTACCAAAGTTCCTCGTATAAAGTAAAGTAAACCCATAAAATCACTTATCGTATCACTCATAATAATCAATCATCAAATATAAAAACGTATTTATCTTTCGGTCGACCAGAGATAATAGGATACCGATACTTTAAATAAAAAAGGAATCGCATTTTAAGCGTCGTGCAGAACCTCTTCTCAAATTTAGTGAAATGATTTTCGTTTGGCGTAAAACTCCTCAAGACCCTCTACAGATTTACCGTCTAACCATCGTTATTTTTGGTAAATATCTTGATAAGATGCTTTGTTTTGAAGGCTCTTCGTTTTTGTTTATTGATTCAACCCAACGGCTATTAAATTAGCACTTCGCTGCAATATTCCTCGAAAGTCTACTTAAAACGAAACCGTAACCGTAGTAAGCGCTCTGGTTTCTTATCATCCATTCCTACAATTAGTCGACTGTTCTTTTTTTTACGTATTGTGCCAAAGAATAACAACACTTATATTTTGTTTCGCATTCGGCAGGACTTGGAGACTGTGGAACAAAAATTTGCCCACATCCAGTTTTTAACAAAGGCTCAGCCCATTTATCAGTAAAACTTTTGAAAATCGCACAAAACCCTTGATGCGAGTAGGTGGTTGACTAACGCACTCGGCTCTAAAACCCAGTACCAAATTTTCGATTGATGCCTAAAGGAAAACGTATTGTTAAATTATCCATATCTGTCTCGGCAGATTTGTTAAGCGGCGTGGCGCGCTCGAGCAACTTGATTGCGCAGCCCGATTTCGGGGAGACACAACGTTCGCTTCTTTACCCCGGTATCTCATCCGAATGACGACTTTCACTGTTTTCTATGTTCGTTGCAATCCACGACTATCGAAAACTGCTAGCAGGGGCGTAGCCCAGCTGATTATCGCTAATACATTAAGATTAACAGGTAGGAATGCAATGATAATACATTACACCAAAATACTAAAACCCTAGATTTAATTATTAGTTATATTTATTTATATCTCAGCGCTACAAGTGCACACTTATAATTATCGCGCTAATCACACTGGATTGACATTTTTAAAATATTATTTTTTTTAATTATTAAAACAATTTTCTTCCTTATTTTAGTTAATATTAATTTTTAAGAGAACTTTAACTAAACTTAGTTGCGCTGCTAATTGTTTTGTATTAGTTTGGTATATTTTTCCATAACCGAATGCCATTTATGAAAAAATGCCTTCTCGAACACAGTGTTTATTTGTACTCGATTGCATGTGTAATTTTTAGTTCTTTGAGATGTAAGTTTATTGAAAAGATATTTCGCCTCTATTTTATGAAAGAATAATATAGTTCTAAGATTCACCCAGGACGTCAAATTAAGATTAGGTATTTTATATGTCCAGTATTTAAGTTCTTAAATTAAAAACATAACGGACAATTCAATTAAAAGCTATAGTTAATGTGCACATATTCCGCGCGTCACAATTTCCAAAAATATCAATGCTGTTAAAGAGAGTGGACATGCGGATTACTTTGGCGGTTAATAATCTAATTTCCTGAGATTGGAACGATTTAGAGAATGATATTTTTCTCAACAGTATATACGTACGTACGTCCTGTCGCTTTGTCTATATGGTTGCACCATGATAAAGAATTGTTACATTTTATCCAATTAACTGCATTCACTTCGGAGCTTATCGGCGTGTCGTTTATATATAATTTTTGCAGTGTAAGCGTTGAAACTTGCTTTTTACTAATTATTAAGAAACTCGATTTTGCGGCACTCCCCTGAATAAGTTCCGCGTCCTAGAGACAAATGCCAGATACATATTTGTTAAATACGATCTATTAAGCTTCGACGGAGTAGTGAAGAAGTTAAACATAGTATTGAACTTGGTACAGATAGTATTATGATTCACAGAATAAAAAGCCTTACTGTGGTTAAGGAGCGTTAAAAACATAACGCAGTTCCTGTCCAGTTTTCCTCCTGTATCCTCAAAAACATTAAGAATTTCAGTAATACAATTCCTTTTCTTAAGAAATGAAGATTGTTTTTCGTTAAAGACTTTGGATAGAAAACGTTCAGATAAAGCGATATTGTAAGGCGCCACCTACCCGCTATGTCAATATAGGGTATGTGGCTAGAACAATTTAGGCCTTTTGCGCGTTTTGTGGGAGTCAAAGTCGGCGTGTCAACTTTTTATGATGTCAATCGATAGGTTTTTATAGGACAAATACATTTCAATTACAATTTTAACAAACTTGCGCGGCGCAGGAGGCCCAGGAATCTACATGCCAAGTTTTAATCCTCTAGCTCTTATAGTTTCCAAAATCCTAGCGTTCATACGGACTGACGGAAGGACGGATATGTTTAGTTCGCCTCGGCTTGTGATCCTTATTAAGAATATAAAGACTTTATGGGGTCGGAAACGTTTCCTTCTGCCTGTCACATACCTTCTGACGCGTTTGGTAAAGCCTTTTACTTCACGACTTTGGGTATAAAAATCAAAAAGCGTTTAATTCCGAGCGCATTTTTTTCTAACGGCATCAAACATCGAAAAATCCTTGTAACCGCATATTCTACGTAAGTGTTATTTATGATTTATTACCAAAAATTTGATTTTTTCGAACTCATCTCCGGACAACCTTCTTAAGCACAAAGGAGTGGTTCCGTGAGCTGACTTTTTTGATAAGAAACCTAGCCATATGGAAACAACATGAAACAACCCTCTGCAAGGATGCCAAAATATAACCTCGGTAATTTTGAAAAATAAGCGTCCACTCTTCGTAGAACTAACTGTGCTTTAATATTTTAATAACTTAATTTTGCTCGATATACATATCGACTAAAATCATTCAAACTAATATTTAACCTTTTTTTATTGTCACTGCACTACTATAACTATCCTAATACTATCGGTTTACCAATACTTAAAAAAGGTACTCTGTTTTTTCAGGAAACTCAACCAGATTTTATTAAAGCAATCTCAAAAGGATCCTATAAGAAAAGCTTATTACAAATTGTTATTATTTGGCGAAGGGATGATAAACATATAATGTATGAATGGGTCAGTGTTGCTAAACAAAATGATAATATTTTAACAGAGAGTCTCATCAATTCAACTAAAAGCGAAATTTCGTATACGGTAAAAAAGCTTTTAAAGTCTTCAGAAACTTTTAGCTATGAAGCTTTTGTGCAGGTACTTATTTGAAAAATAAATACTAGATATTTATAAACTAGTTATTTTATTTCAGAATCTTGTTAATGAGCATTCTCAAGGAATTTTAGCGAAATGGATTTCCCGACTGTTATATTTAGTCGACTATCTATCTGATAATATTGAGGACGAGCACCTTCTAGCAGCTGTATCCGTTTTAGGAACAATTGCGTTTATGTTTGTTGTTGGCTATATACTAATGTACTTTGTAAGGGCTGAAGAGCAAAATCTTAAGTCGCAAGGTCATCTTATTAATAATCAAGGTATGTACTGAGAAATGCATGAACTAAAAATCAAATCTTTCCCAATAAAAAGCCTACAAACGCAAATAACGTTCACACCGGTTGCTATGATATTTTGGGACCTGTTACATAACTACATACTGTATGAGAAAAGTGAGATAAATTTGCTTGTTCAATGAAAAATCTTTTTTATTATTATTTTTGTTATATCTTTTTAGTTTTGGGGAATTCAAAATTTTTAAAATTTTGACGTGTGAGAAAGATATTATTTGAGTATTGGAAACCAATTCACAGTTTTTACAGATAGATAGAGAAAGTGATATTTAGACACTGCGAAAACTTATTTATTATTTAATGATCTTATCAAAACCGAAAACAACAAATGGGTTAAATCGAACCAAAGAATCAGAACATAATTATGAAATCTGATCCCTCTGGATCTTATAGTTTTCGATATCACAGCGTTCACATGGAAATCTTGATACGTTTTACAGAACACAATATTCCCTTTTACTCTCACCTTCAGCATAAAAAAGTTGTAATATTAACAACGGTGACGAATATTTTTTTTAAATTGACTAATAAATACATTATCTTAAATTTGAGCATTACTTACTTTTGTAGTTAAAAAGGTTTTGGGCTCTATATGTCGCGTTTTCGGAACTTTTGAATAAACCTGAAGAGTTATTTGCTCTAAGCTGAGTTCTAGGTTTTAAGGCCATTTGACCCTCTCTGTTGTGTTTCCCCACCAGGGGTAATCGACTCAGAGATTTTCTGCACCTTAAAGATTTTTCTAGTGCTTGGCACATGTACGATTGCTTTCCCCTACCAGTGTTTTTACACAAAAGTTGATATTTTTGCTTTGCCTGAAATTTTTTCTATTACTATTTTTTTTTAGTTCTAATTTTTTAAAGTTTGTAAAAAAAACCTAGTTTTCAAAAAGTACCCTCTGTTTGCAAGACTATATCTCCATCTGTAGTTATCCTATTAATTTCATCTCTTTTGCATAAAGTCTTCTGAAACCTCTACTTTTAAAATGAATTTTTAATTTCTTAAAAGCAAAACAATTTTTTTAATTAATAAATAAATATAATTGTTTTTTATTTCGAAATGTGCTTGCAAGTGGTTTTTTTATAGGTTGGAGCAATTTTTTGTTTTCAAGATATCGAATATAATGTAATAAGCACTCTGATATTTTCAGCAACCATCTCGCTCGCTCTTATTATAATATGTTCTATAGAACCTTATGGCGTTTGTATTTCTGAGTTACTTAAACAACTGTTTATAATTTCTAAATAAAAACGGTAAAGAGTATTTATTTTACCAATTCTAAATGTTTAATTTAAGTTTATTTTATTTGTTTTTATATGAATTTTCTTAATAAATTTTTTAGATATTTTATAAAATTACTATAAATTTCTAAAAAATTTATTATGAAATTATTTTAGCGCAAGTCGATTTTTACGGTAATGAATAGTGGTTAGCTAAATTAATTTTTTGGGTTTTTGGTATAAAGCAGTGTAAGGATAAAGTGCCCTTAACAGTCACCGTTTTTAGGAATCTTTTTTTCAACTTTTTTTCTTCAATAGCATATTCCGCGTAGGTTAAAAATTTGACTGTTATATTTGGAAGTGACTTGGATGCCCATTCGATTAACTCCCAAAACTACATTACAACTAACGATATGCCTTGTTGATAAATTTTTGGACCAATTCAAAACGGGATTGGAAAAATTACTTTTACATGAATTTTTAGTAAAAAAGCAAAAAGAGTTTTACAAACTTTAAAAAATTCTATTGATTTATATAATTAAAACAAAAAGTTGGTAAGGTGTGTCCGTGGCCAAAACAGCGAATATACTCGTAAAAATTCAAAATGTTTTGAAAAGTGCGTCATAAATACAAAAAGTTCCCACAAAACAACACTACTCTTTATAAATAATAAAATAAAATATGATTTCTATAGAAAAATGTGCCTACAGTGCGAAAACGCATTAATTTGTATGATAAAATCCTCAAAACGGGAGTAATACCGATAGTCTAATCTTCTTGGTCAAAATACAGATCTAGGTTGAGTGCCTAGATGCACCAAATCAAAAGAAAGTAACACGGTAGTGGCGACCACAATAGCGTGCAAGGATTTGGAAAGGATTTGGGAATTAGAATAAGAAAGTAAGGTAGATTTAAAATCCGAAATTTGTGAAGAAAATTGTATGTAAGATGCGTTTTGAGAAGCAGGTGTTAAATCCGTTAAATATCATTTAAAAAGAGAAATTGGGGATAATGTTTTGACTTACGAAAAAATTTCAATTCTGTCATGTCAGATAGAAGCGGTGCTAAATTCAAGACCGTTACATACTACTGGGGACAATATTGGAGAGTGCCTCGTTACGTTACCTTAAGCAAGAAAGCAATATTATAAAGCGCTATTTTTTTAGTAAATTAATTCTTTTGTTTATAGAATTAACTTCATCCACTTTTGTTTTTTCAAAGTATATACGATATATATATCGTATATTATTATATCGATCGCCATTCAGAGATATTATTTTACACCCACTTTTGTTGCTAATTATAAAAAAGACTTTCCGTTTTTTTGATCTCTTCAGAGCAGAAGCGGCTTGATCCCTCGGTCCAGGTTTGTTTTATTGAATCTGCATATGGGTAACGATCGCTCGGGTATGTCGGCAGAGACGCCGGCAGAGCTGCGGTCGGCGCTTATTTATAGATGTGTAAGGATGAAGGAGGGTCGCCTTGAAAGAGAGAGGTACGCGGTTTACATAGTGAAAGCGCAGCCGTGCATGGCAACTATGCTGACTTTGCAATGTCCAGTCCCAGGACACACAAGAGTGGTAGGGTCTAGGTTCGACTGGGGTCGTAGATTTCTATGTAAGTATTGTGGCCAAGTGCTACAATGTATTTGTTCTTATATTAATACAGTGTGTATTTGATATGTGAACATGCTACATCTCCCTCCTTTTAAAAAAATAACGTAATTCTATGCAGTAATTTTCTTATTATATATTTTATTTACAATCTGTTTTTATAATAGAAAAAAATTGCAACTGTAATGTATTTGTCTCATCAAAACCTACCAATTAATCTAATTGACCCAAGATGTGCCACGCCCACTCTAAAGTCCACCAACCGCCCAAAACAGTGGTGGTCACAATTGTCTTCCTAGACAGTTTTGTTTGCTAAAACGCTTTTGTCTCATTAATACAATTTAAAATATTTGTTTGCTGCTTATATATCTCCATTTTTATTTTGCTCGCTTAAGGGGTTATATACCTTTTTGAGCGATAAAATTGAGGGAACTTTGGATTTTTTTCAGGTGTGTAGCAATTATTTTATGACACTGAAGTTATTGTTTATTGATAGTACATGTTTTTATCGAAACAACAAGCGTTTGTTCTTGAAAAAATATAAATAATTAACGAAGTTATGGCAATTCTCTCGGAACCCTTTTTTTATAGTGGCTTGCGGTGACCACGATAGAAGTCCAGCAGGTCAACTGAAATCAAAAAACCAAAAAATTTTTATAAGTGTAGTATTATTTCCAGTTCGTGAACGATTATTTTCAAGAATATTTGGTTTTCTCTGCATACAGTAAAGATTTTTCCAAAAAGTTGATTTTTTGAGTTCTAAAAATTTTATCAAAAAATTCTGATCTTCAAAATCAAAATTGGCGCATAAAAACTGAATCGTTCACGATTCTTGTGCAATCGCGGTCACAGCAAAGGCACTTTTGGAAAAACACGACTTTGAGATAATCGCATTAAAAAAACGGTAAAACGAGCAGCAGAGTTACATTTACGATTCTTTGATGCTGATGCTTCGGAAGCTCGTGAAGAACTGATCTTCGAGGGTTTGTATGGTTGAAAACACAGTCACTTTTCAAGAAAACATCATACCTTAAGTTTTCCGCTTCTTAAAAAGAAAAGGGTTTTAGACGAAGGGTTTAGATGACGGCGCAGTCATTGCTTGCCAGGCGCTGCTTGACGCTGTCCGCAGCCGTGACGAACCACGCCTCAAAACGCTGCTTTCCTATCGAACTATTATTCGGATCTGAAAATTTGGGAAAATGTTCTGTATGATATACTTTAGGATTCAGCAAAAAAAATTTTTTTCGTTTTTTTGAAAAAAAAAGGTATATAACCCCTTAAGTAAAGGGTATCTGATAGTCGAGGCACTCGACTATAGCGTTCTTTCTTGTTATTATTTAAAATTACTTTGTTTTCTTTTTCTCTTATACTTTCAACCTTATAGGGTCCGATATATTTAAAGTCTAGCTTATGCCCTGTTACATTATACCCATTACTTGTAGAGTAAGAGGGTATACTAGATTCGTCAGAAAGTATGTAACAGGTAAAAGAAAGCATTTCCGACCCCATAAAGTATACAAACTCTTCATCAGGATCACTATCCGAGTCAATCTAGCCCGGTCCGTCTGTCCATCCGTCCGCATGAACGCTAAGATCTCGGAAACTATAAAAGCTATAATATTCATACTTGGCATTCAGATTCCTGAGCTTCCTGCGTAGTGCAAGTTTGTTTTAACTGGGTGAAACGCCCACTCTAAAGCATCTGTCTGCATCAATACCTATCGATTGACCGGAAAAAAATTTGCCACGGCCACTCTAACGCCTAACAACCGCCGAAAACTGTGGTGGCCACAATTGTCATGTTGATTCCTTATTAAAATTGTATTATTATTATTTTTTTTGTAATAATTGTGCATAATTTTTATTACGTTTATGTGTCCTAACACTGGGTGTATGTCTATCTCCGAGAATACCGTAAACAATTTCTTACTTTAGACAGTACTATTGCTTTTTGCGTGCCGCTGCAATGAATAAGCGGGAAAGATTCTAGGTGGTACCTCGACTCGTCCTCAAAATCTGAAAAGAGTTTCTGTTCTGTTTCTCATTATAGCTAATACCCTTTTTCCAAAATTTGGTTGATTGGCGATAGTAATTCTAATGCAGTCTGTGGTATTTATTTTAAGTTTTTAATAACTTGTATTTCTTTTGAAAAGAGAGACATTTTAATTCTCTTTTTTTTTAATATGTCACTATCTACACATACAAATTTTTTTTTTTATTTTTATTTTGAAACAAATTTATTCTCGTTACTCGCAGAGTAAAAGGGTATATTAGATTCGTCAAAAAGTATGTATGTACGATCAGGATCACAAGCCGAGTCGATCTAGCTATCTAGCCCGTCTGTCCGTCCGTCTTACCGTATGAACGCTGAAATCTCGGAAACTATAAGAGGTAGAACAGTCAAACCTGGCATGCAGATTCCTGGGCTTCAGCGGGGTGCCGCTCTAACGCCCACAATCCGCGAAAATCTTTAGAGCCTACGGTTCTTATGATAGAATCAAAATGTTAACTGAAATGTGTTTTTCTCATCAATGCGCTTTAATTATTTTAAATAAAAATGGTCATTCATATTATATCATAAAGAAGAGATGTAATACAAATAAATGCATACATATAAATATAAAAAAATAATATGAATGAACTTTTACATGAATCGCAGGTAGAAACTGTCTGATCTTTTCCTTCTGTATAAATTATAAATTTTTGCATCGCAGATGCATAAAGTTATAATAGAAAAAATTAAAAATGTACGCTCTTGGAATCGCTGTCGGTTGGCATTTCCGAAGTCCTCCTTGGTGCGCCGGACGGGACCGGTGCTGGTTGCACAAGCTTTTCCGTATACCGGCTTGCTGCGCCGGACGGGCTAATTTGATCTCCCACGGAGGTGTAAGGGGCGGAATGCCAATCACACAAGTCTTCTTCTTTTCTATACCCGTTATTCGTAGATTGGTCTCTTCAATACCTATTGTTTGAGTCTTAAAACATTTTGACAAGCTTACTTTACACCCACAAATCGCCCAAAACTGCGCCGACCATAGTTTTCATGCTAGAAATTTATTGTTCTAAATGTATTAGTCTTATCAGTACCTATCAATTAGCCACTCTAGCGCCCACAATTGGCAAAGAAGCTTAAAATTGTCTGCCACCCACATTATCATGTATTAAAATAGCGGGTAGGTGGCGCTTTACAATATTGATTTGCTGCTCATTTAAGCTGAGATACCCCTTAATCTGATAGTCGAGGCACTCGGCTTTATCGTTTTTCTGCTGTTGAATTGCTATTCACATACCTCTATTTGTTCATTTTTTGACACTGTTCTAAAGATATTTGTCACGGTCGCCATTTAGTAAATGTACTCCATCCACTTTTGTTTGGAGAATAAACATAATCCACTTTTGTTTTTAAAGTATATATTTAATTATACCCATTGCCACTCAGAGAAATTATTTTAAAGCCACTTTTGTTGTTATTAATAAAAATATATATATTATATATTATTATATAATATATTTGTTTGCTTAATACTTATAGTATTATAAGACATCTTGCAAACGGTCCAGCGAAAGTAATGGCTTGCAATCGTTGCCTTGTGGCAAACTTTCTTATGGCATATATAACTATCATTATTGTTTTTATTAATCCGATTCCTAAAGAAAATATGAGGAAATTGCAAATATTTTAATTTAATATGATTTTCTTTTCAAGAGTAATTTCTTTTACTTAGGCGTTTAGGATTTGACTTTTGGAGAAGAACATTTTTTAAATAGTTTTGAATTTCTAAAGTCAGATTTCATGCTGTTAGTGCTCAGTAAGCTAAAAAGTTACGCAGTTACGAGGAAATTTGCCCAACACATATAGCAAGGAAACTTATTACTTGCACCAAATTCTGAACTTCAAGAACACTGAAAATTTAAAATAATATTTAACGGCCAATGCTTCCAAGTACTGAACTTGAGTATATATGCTTAAAAATCTGTTTAAAATCGATTTACCGACTGATTGTCGTCACATATGGCTCATATGCTTCGTTAATGTTGTCTACGATGTTTTCACTTTAAAAGATTGGTACCAAACAATTAGTTTCCTTTCAATCATCTTTAACATCTTTTCACTTTTGATTATTACGACAAGAATGGAAAGATAATACAAGGTCTTCAAGTGACATACCGCGAGACAGAGGCATCTGAAGCATTTTTAAGTTTTGGCTGTTAAGGTCGGTTATAATTGGTTGTGTTGATTTTATATTTGTTATTTCTGAATTCATCTGATAAGTTTAGGTCGCTAGAAAGCTTGGAGAAATGTTGCGAGAGGGAGTTGGCTATTTTGAGAGTATCTGTTGATGTTATGTTGTTTTTGGGATTAAGCATGGTGTGAATTTGATTGCTTGGGCTAAGACCGCAGAAGTATCTTATGTTGCTCCATATTTTAGATGAAGGAGTTTCTGGTTATATTATATATTTAATTTCTTGTACTTGGCGTTTAAGCCTCTGTAGTTTATGACATTTGTAAGGTTGATGTTGCGATTAAGTGCTTTTCAAGCTAATTGTTTTTTTTTTCAACTGCGCTAGTTTTTTGTTCCACCAGTTAACCTTTTAGGGCTTTGTATTTACTGAGGTTTGTGGGTTGTGCGGCTTCTTTGTTGACGTTTAGTGAAGTGGGGAATATTTCGTTATTTTTGTGTGTGAGAGTCTCGTATTGCTCCCAGTTGGCTTTTTTAATATAAAAAATGGGTTTGAAAATTGGTTTGCCGTGTTTGGAGGGAATAGAGAGATAAGTATCGGAAAATGGTCGCTGCGTGGAGATCATTAAGTATTTCCCACTTTGCGTATGGGGCAAGTGTTGTTGAGCAAAGTGAAAGGTCGATATGCGTGTATGTGTTGTGTGTTGAGAAATGTGTGGGGGATTTGTCATTTAGTAAGATTAGCTGTGTGTTGTCAATAAATCGTTGTATTGTTTTTCCACAAGAATTCGTTTTCGGGGAATCCCAGTCAGGGTGCCATCAGTTAAAGTCTCCTAGAATTAATGAGTTATTTACAAAGTGTCTTCAAGCAATTGGTTTGTGATGGTTCTGTTTGGGGCAATGTAAGTTGTCTTTATGTGCATGTTCTTCTTTGATTTTATGTGTATTGCTACAGCTTTAAGGTCGTTTGGAATGTTTACTATGGAATATTGAATTGACTTAAGAACTAATAGCGCTACGCCGCCAAATCTATTGGTGGCTATGTTTGTTAGTAGTGTGTAATTTATTGGAGTTGTTATATTGTTAGTGCATTGTATGTGTGTTTCTTGAAGTGTAATGATATGTGGAGAGTATTTTTTAATCAGGATAAGGAGATTATTATAGTTATTTGTATTTCCTTCAATATTCCATTGAACTAAAATTAGTGACATTCTCGTAGTGTAAGAAGTTCTAAAATTGAACGTTAAAGTAGGAGAGATCTGCTGTCGCTGTTAGTGGTATGTTTGTTTTTGTTAGAGGATTAGACTTTCGATTTAGTTGGTTTGAAGTTAGTACCCAGAGGGTTTGACTTATCTTTAGGGAAAATTTTTAGCTTAAGGTCCTTTGTAAGTTGAGATCCGTAGGCGGTTGATATTCTGCTGGGGTTCACGTTGTCCGTTTCCATGGCTTCGTTGTCTTCCTGGTCGTGTTGGTTGTGGTTTTGGAGAATTTTTTCCGGTGCCGGTGTTGCTTTGATCGATGCAGATGAGGTTAATGGTGTGTTTGCTTGGTTGTGATCGCAGAATGTGGATGTTGTTCGTGCATTTGAAGATGTGATGTGAGCGTATTTGGAGATCGGGTTTATTGTGGTTGTGGTGTTTATAAGTGTGTTTGCATATGAGTTTCCTGTTATGTAACCGTGTCGCTCAAAGTAGATACCCAGAACAGTTCTATGATCGACTTTTTCTGTGGTTTTTATGGCAGTGAGTTCTTGTTGTTTAAGGAATGTGGGGCATTCGCGGTCCAAAAGTCTGTGTTGGGGGTCAATTTCAGGATTGTTTACACAACTTAGGCATTTTTTGTCGTTTTTGCAGAGTTCTCTTTTACTGATGTGTTTTTTATCTGAGCAGTTTAAACATTTTTCGGTGCTCTTGCAAATGGGTGCAGGGTGCCAGAAGCGGAGGCACTTTCTGCAACGAAGTGGGAGAGGGATGTAGTTGCGTACGCCAACGGTTTCATAGCCGACTCGTAGTATTTCAGGGAGTTGAGGGGTTTCAAATTTAATTATTATGAGTTCGGTTTCTGTAAGGTTGTTGTTGTTGTTGGTGTTGCTGTAGTTGGTGGTGTTCGTATAGTAGTTGGTGTTATTGTTGGTGTTTTGCGTCTTCATTATTTTTTTGACTTAAATTACCTTCTATGATTTTAGTTCTCGGAGGATTGTTTCTTCGTCTATGTATCTAAGGTCAGTACAGTAGATAAAGCCTTTTGAAAAATTAGGTGTCTTGTGTGTCTTAAGTGTCTGTTTTGATCAAAAGTCCGCCGTCTCTGTTTTTTTCACTGATTCAACTCTTCCTCCGCAGGCAAAGTCCACAGATCTCTCGATTATGAAAGTGGAAAAGGTTTTGAATGAGGATTCATTTTTACTTTTAATAACAATAAATTTGAGTTCTCCTAGTTGATACGATCTCATAGTGTATTTAGCTATGTGTGGTGGCTCGTGCATGGTTGCTTGTAAAGGGCTTGTGCCCGAGTGGTAAGAAATGGTGTCTTTTTTGTTTTGTGCTTAAAATTTGTTTTTTAGCTTTTGCTGATAAGCTCAATGGTTTTTTTTTGCGAACGCGGGATCGATGCTGTTCTAACACGACTTGTCTCTGGAGGTTAAAGTGGTACTGAATTAAAAATCATATATGTACCTCGTAATATCTACAAGTTCTAAGGTTTTTTTTTTTCTTTTAATAAAAAACTTGGAAAGCCTGTACTAAAAAAAAATGATTTAATGATAACTTTTATGTCAAAGTGTTTATATACTAGATTTATCTTTCCAAGATGTAAAACATAACTTTAGTTTAAGGTGTTTCGGAACTGCTACCCTTTAAATTTTAGCGATTTCTATCTAACGTGTTTATCGATTTTTAAGTCGGCTTAATGTAAGGAAAAATATCCCAGGACTCTATCACAAAAATTAAGAATCCCAGCGAACATACTTTTCGATCTTCATTTTTAAATGAACTAGATTTAAATTGAATAACTTTGCAATGAAGTAACGTATTCTCTTTGCTAGCAATCTAAGTAAATTAAGATATAGGAACATTTTGTTTCACCGGTTACCCTAAATTTAATCTTCTAAATTTAACATTTAATACATTCATATTGAAGAAACTCAAAATATTTTTCGATTATAGCAAATTATAGCTATTTCGGTTAAATATAGTAGTCTTCTTACGAACTCTCGTGCTTCGGCTCGTCACTACGTAGATGCCGTCTCCAGGTATATATTCTTAATCAGGAAAAATAGTCGAGTCAATCGTATAAACGTTATCTCAAAAAATAGAGACGGTTGGCCTGCAATTCAAAGCAGAAAAGTGCCAGCCAAACTGTGGAACCCACAGTTTTGATTCATTTGTATGTTTGAAATGTAATATTTGTACAGCGCTTTCTGACATAAGAATCATACGACCCACTATCGATTAGTGCTCCGAGGTAATAACCACTTTTATTTGATTATACTTTAATAAAGGTTGTCGCTGGAAACGTAAATATATTGGGAATTAAGCATAGGGTGAAGTGATTTCTTTCAAACTGGACAAACATTTTCAGCATTACACTTCTTGAAATAAATAAAATTAATAAATTCCAGTCCTTTTGCTGGAATGATTCTTTTAACTTTATAGCAATCAACAACAACTTGGATAAGCATTAAACAAACAAGACGTAATTGATGCAATAGGAATTGCCTTGTTATGAGGAAAGAGATCAAACGTCCATTAAATACATTTCTTTAGTATTCTTTGCAAATTATGATTGTAAGGCACTTTTATTACATTTTCCGATGACGGCATTCACCCAAATCAAGTCAACATCTTTATTTCTATATCTTTTGACTTTATCAGATGAATAGATTCAGTCTTTGAGTCAATTAAAAATTGAACTTGTTATGATAAAACATTTTTGAAAATGGGCATATCGATCATTCGATTGATCAAAAAAATTTGTCCTTATTTTCATAGTTGGTTAAAACCGAAATTTATATTATCAGAAGAGCATGTTAGCATGTGAGTGATCAGAAATAATGATAACTTTTGATTGTTATTATTAAACTAAAAAATAATTATTATATCTGAGTTGTTTTTTTTTTTTTGCTAAATATAATGATTATTTTTTGAGTTTTAAAAAACTTAATAATTATTATCCCTGGTTCAGATCACTCCTTAGTTTATAGGGACTTCTTATACGTGCAAATGGGTCCAATAAAAATGTTTTATTCTGAAGAAGATTTAACTAAATCTCATAATTGATGTCAAAGAAAAACAACCCAAAAAAATTCAATCAGCTTGCTACCGAAAGGTGCGATAGTATTCTGTCCTGCTGAGCTCTTCGTGCTGAGCTCTTATTATAGAGTGCTTTATTAAATGTGCAACATTCAAAGTTGCCCAATTTTAATAAGTGTTAACAGAGCAAGTTGATCTTCTCGTAGTGTTAATTGACTGCAAGCTGTTTGTGGAAATTCGGGGACCCACCAAAACTTTGTTTTTTGATAGAGCTTTTAAATAATTGATATAGCCATTTGTGGTGCGACAGATCGTCGATTATGCCTTCATTACACTTGTCTGGCCTTGAATAGTTACGGTGTAGTCCGTTTCACTTGGAAAAATCTTGGCTTGAAAGACTGCTCGAAAAGTTGACTTAGCGTGATACGAACTGGACGACCATGAATAAACTCGGCTGGAGACTTTCCTTGAGAATTTGGAGTAAACCAGTAACAAGTAAGTTATTTCGTTACTGCTTCTCGGGTTGCTATACCTTCGTTGAGGCTATTTTTGTCTTCTAATTTGAACGGCTGAACAAAATTTCATAGTGTTCGTTGGTACAGGATATAACATGTACATTCCGGACCGTCATCGCTAGATATGGTTTTTGGGTATTATTCGATGGCGAAAATCAATGATAGTGCAGTGATAGTTTTGGGGGTTGTGGTGGACGAAATTTGAACCACGATAAAAACTGCGAGAAAGCGTCGTGCAGATTAGCCACATGCAGTCAAATACCAGGCCGGCGAAGTCGATATGAATTCGCTCCTTGCTATTGTTGCTGCAGGCCAACTTTGGTACTCTCTTGGAGAAGGAGGATGGTTGCTTTTGCAGATAAGGCATGACTGAACCAGGGTTCTAATGTCTTCGTAAATTGTAGGCCACCAAGCATGTTGTCTACCTAAATGCTTTATTCGAAGCATACCCCAAAGCGCTTTGTGTAACAGTTCAGAATACAGGCTTGAAGAGTTATTGGAACATCTACACAACTAGCATCTGTGAGTAGGCAGACCTAATTTTTGTTGAGCTTAAGGAAATACTTTCAATTGAAGTATTGTTTTGCTGAAGCTTTTCCTGCCAACTTTCAATCACATACCATGGGACATGATTGAGAACTTCATCCTTTATAGTGTGAGAAGCTCCTTTTTCTCTGTTGTATCCGTTCCCTCTTTTTCGATTTGGCTATATTTAACCTGATGTTTATCAAGCGTCTTGGGCGAAAAAACACTAGGTCTCTCCATACCATCTGGTTAGATGTGCGAAAGTACTAAAGCAATGCCAAAAGATGATGCAAGAACTAATGGTAGAAGAAAGTTATTTTTGGCTTGGCAGGTCGATGCGTTACAGACGGGATCGGCTGAAAGCCCAAGTTAAGCCATTTGCGATGCGAGTTTTTCATTGAAGGACGCTTTTTGTTTGTCTATTTCATCTTTTACGGTTAGAATGCCTAGGTCCCTGTGGATAGTGTATAGCCAAATGTCCGGATGGGCTTGAGAGGACGCCGAGATTGTTGACTTGGGGAATCTGCGTATTGTTATGTGTTCATTTATTTTGATCCGCCAATCAGATAGCCACCTCTCTACTATGAGGTTGTTTGCTAGCTGTGTTGTAGCTCAGTCTGGGCACCTCGAGCGACTTAAAATTGCGGGCTCGTCAGCGAACGTAGATGTTGGAATATCCGCTGTGTATAGAAGGAACAGAGTAGGCCCTAGCGCGCTTTCTTGCGCGACTCCAGCCTTGATAATGTAGTCGTCGGATTTTGTTGCGTTGCACCTTACTGCGAAGGTTTTGTTGTATGGATACGACTCAAGAAGCTTGTGAGTGTAATCAGGCAAGTGTGTTTTGATTTTGAGAGGCCATCTGGCCTTACTCATTTGACTTAAGATACATCGAGGAATATTGCGCTGCAATATTCCCGGTGCTCAAAGGCTGTGCGTGTTTCTGATGTTATTCTGTTAACTTGTTCGATTGTTTCATGGATTTGACGAAAGCCAAACTGATGAGCAGGGATTACATTGTGTGCTCATAGATATGGTATTATGCGCGTCATAAGGCATATTTCGAACAACTTAGACAGACACGATAATAAACTAATTGGCCTGTAGGATGACGGAATTGTGTGGTCTTTTCCGGGCATCGGTGTTATAATGATAACAGATTTTTTCCATTTTTTTTTGCAAAGCCGAAAGTTATGAACCCATTGATGAGCTTACAAATAACATCAATGGAAGAGTTTGGAAGTTCAATTAACATTTTTGCATTTAATAATGCAGAGGTTTCTAAATTCGTTGTCGTCGCTCTCATAGCTAAAAATTTTAAATTAATCCAGCTGAAAATATTGGTTGAAGTTTGAACGTTTGCAACAATTAATATATCTAGCCTTTTTCTTCACCGCAGAAGCGTGCAACTCACGTAGCAATAGTAATAGTTAAAAACACTTGAATAATTTCGGCTAATTAAAAAGCGTGTATGTACCAGCATTTATTACGGACGCCGTTGCTCCGAAATCCATTTGAAAATTTTCAAGTCAAGTCAATTGATTCACGGTGCATTGAAATCTGGTAATACCCTGAGCAATGTCAAGAGAATTGAAATATTTAGCTCTCCTAAGTCTAACCATTTGATCTGCTATCAACGGCAATGGAAACCCATCAGCAACTGTATTTTTATCTAATTCCCTATAATCAACACAAATTCTTGCTGAAAAGAACCGAAAAAAATGAATTGACTAATAATTCTGGGCTAGCAAATGGTAAACTAACTACTAGGTCTGATAACATTATAATCTTTAATTCCTTTTCGCTTGGACTAAATTTTTTTCGCCTTTGTAAAGTTTTAGTCGTTTTTAATTCTTTACACTCAAAATAAAAAACCCTAAAGTCAAGGAAATCGCCTCTTTCAGACAATCTCTCCATTAATGTTAGGGTGAAAACTAAATCTTAACTCAAACTTAAGTCAAAATTATATTGTCAGGTTTCTCAAAGTAACTTGGAAAACCACCAAATCCCTTTTGAAACTTAGAACTATAACGTTCACAATCAAACTCACCCTCAATTTGTAAAATTTACAAATTCTACGTGAATAACACAAATTTTACATTTTGTATCGACACATGAGCAGACTTTTCCATAATTAAAGAAGATTCTGATATATTCAAAGAAACACAAAAAGGAACCGTAGTAAGCATACAAGGCATAGGACATAGGAGCAGACATTTCCCTAATTAAAGAAAATGCCAATGTTTTTAAAGAAACACAAAAAGACACTATAGTAAAAATACAAGACATTGGTACCATGTCCGGTCCCATAGATAAGTACATAATACCTCATAATTATACCCGTTACTCGTAGAGTAAAAGGGTATACTAGATTCATCGGAAAGAATGTAACATGTAGAAGGCAGCGTTTCTGACCGCATAATGTATATATATTTTTGATCAGGATCACTAGCCGGGTTGATCTAGCCAGACGGACATCTCTGTCTGTCTGTCTGTCCGTATGAACGCTGAGATCTCGGAAACTATAAGAGCTAGAACAGCCAGACTTGGCATGCAGATTCCTGGGTTTCTTGCGCAGCGCAAGTTTTTTTCAGCGAGTGCGATGCCCACTCTAACGCCCATAATCTGTAGCGCCTACATTTATTATGATAGGATCAATATTTTAACTGAATTGAGTTTGTCCCCATAACACCTATCGACTGACCTTAAAAATATACTACGCCCACTCGAACGCCCACAAACCGCCCAACACTGTGCCGGCCACAATGACGTCAGAGTCAGGCAATGAAGAAGGCATTATATATGCATTATATGTATAAGTGTTGTTAGTCTGTTTTATGTTTTGATCTCTTATTTTTGGCTGCCGGCTCTTAGAGAGAACATATTGCGCGGCTAGCTTGTTATATTATTATTAAGTATGCTGTAGTAAGTAAAATAAGTAATATATATTTTAGTTTATTTCGTAATATTAATAATTATGCCTTCAGTATGGTACGGATAAACAACATTTGTGGGAGACATGGAGTTTTCAAACTTTTTTAAAGTTTGACAACTCAAGTCGTAGGTTCCCAAATTGTATTTTGGTTTGAATGACTCCGTTGCAAAGCAACTGTGTACCGATTTTAATATGAAAATCGGAAGCTAATTCGAGCGGCGAAAAACATATATGATGGCATAGTTTGTTTTTTGAGTAACGGTTATCTAATAGTCGAGACTATAGCGTTCTCTCTTGTTTTCACCTTGTAACATCAAATTTTTCAATACCCTGCGATGGAATAATAGGTCTAGACTTCATAAAAATATTAATTGTAATTGGGGAGATCCGATAACATTCAGTTGTGGTAATAATTCAATACGGTTACTAACAAGATCCGAAGTTATCTCAAAATTAGAATTAAACTCTACAGAAGATAGTGATAGTAATTTCGAAACAAGAAATTTCACCTGGTATTTACATTGCAAGCACAGTAGCAACTTCCAAAAGTACCTTTGTTCTTTTGCTGAATAAATTCAGTACGGCTTGAAACCTGTACCGACTAATTAATAAACGAAAATAAATTTAAATACGAACCACTTTCAAACTACGATGAAATTAAAAAAAATAACCTTTAGGAAGCAAAGTGATCATGGATCAACTAAAAAAGAATTTCCCCCACTATTTAGGCTCAATCAACTGATTTTAGCCGAATCAATAATGACAAATATTTTTACAAACAAAAATTAAGACGTAAGGACAAAAAACCGGTGTATATTAAAAACTACAGAGTTCCGCATAGCCATCATGAAGAAATAAAGAAACAAGTTGAATAATTAATAGAAGTATATTAAATACATTAGGAGTAGCCCTACTAAAGCCGGTGACCATCATAGAAACTTAAAAATATCAAGAAGCCAACTGTTTACATATATTGATGACCGGATACTAGAAGGTCATGCAGGTATAGTAAAGCTCTTAAATAAAAAGACATTACTATGACTCGTTTAGTAAAAGAATACGTACGTAAATGTAATAAAAGCCTAAAATCAAAGTAAAACTCCATTAACCCCAACAGATACACAAATTAATGCTTTTGATAGAGTGAAAGTGGACACAATCGGTCCGTTACCACGAACAGAAAATTGCAAGGAATACGTAGTCATTTTAAAATGTAATCTTACGAAATATGTAATAGCCATTGAAGCCAGTTGAAAATAAAAACGCAGCAGCTATTGCAAAAGCTATATTTGTATCTTTTCTTTTTTTTTTTTTATTTATCTTGTACGGTCAAATGAAGATGTTCACTACGGACTTGGGAACAGTAGATTATGTGTATCCATCCAATCAAATTTATATGACTTAACTGCAACGTAGATCACTGAGAAGCACAGGATTCGCATAATAACAATGGGCTTATTTCCGTACTATTTATTACAGTGGGTGGGTAGGTTGGTCTTATTGTCGCCACGCGCTGACTGCAGTGGCTGATGATGATGATCTTGATGATCGCGGACACCTCGCGGTGCTCCTTGTGTTGTCTTAAGGCCTCTTGTCACGCCTTGCACTCGCAGGAAAATTGGTTATACGGGCTTAGGAAAGCCACCATTCTCACACTAGGGCGAATAGGTGCCTCGCTCTCCAAGGACACACCTTTTCAGACAACGACCTCCTGTCCATTGCTTCGACGCGGACGGTCCCACTAGGGTTTCGCTCAGTTCGCGCTAACCATCAAGGTTAATGGCAGGAAACCGCCAAGCTAGTTTCACCCTGGCCTGATCCTTTTGCTTGTCGACCGTGATGTTCCTGCGATAGTCGATGAGTTCTACGTGATGGTCGTGACTTGCCTGCCGATGGTGTCTACCGATGCCGCCTCCGATATCCCCTGCTCTGCTCCTTCGGTCTTGCTGCGAGACTGGATTTGTCGTAATCTCTGACTCTTGAGGATTTGGACGACCGCCGTTCCGGGACTTGACTCTGTGCTTGTTAAAAAACGCGTCTTGAACACCTCAGCAGGTCGATTGCTTTCCTTTTTTAGCTGGTATTGTTGTTCTCTGAACTCGGGGTTTCGATCTGTTATTGTTCGGAGACTCCGATAATCTTGTCTGCCGGTAATGTGTAACGATGCCGCATTCGATAGGCTGGATTTGTCGTGGTCTCTGACTCATGAGGTCTTGGACGATAGCCGTTCCGGGACTTGCTGAACCGCTGTTCTTGTCAAGGACAACACCTCTTGATCGCTTCAACAGATCGATTGCTTGCCTTTTCTGGCTGGTAATGTTGTTCTCTGGCGCTCGGGGTTTCGAAAAGTTATTGTTCCGGGAGTTTGCCGGTAATCACTGGGATCTCTAGGACAACCCCTCTTGAAACCATCAGTCGATCGACTTTTCGTCCTTCGACCAAAAAAATTACTATGAATTCCAAATTTAACTACCTTACAATTCTGCACAACAATATGAAAGAAATATGGTCATATGTGTTAAACAATTCTCACAATGTCAAGACAAAGTAGAAGCATGTTTTATTTTTAATTCAAAAGATACTCAAGGAATTTTTTTAGTGTTATGTGTTGGCAAGCTGTTTCGGTCCGTTGTTGTACTGCGTGACAGCATTTAGGGCTAGCTGTTTTTGGAACTTATAATTAATTATACCAGTTATGCGTAGCGTAAAAGGGTATACTAGATTCGTCGGAAACTATACGAGTATAATAGGTATAGGGAAGCTTTTCCGACCCCATAAATTATATATATTCTTGATCAGTATCACTAGTCGAGTCGATTTAGCCATATCCGTCTGTCTGTCTGTCTGTTCGTATGAACGCTGAAATTTCGGAAACTTTAACTGAAATGTGGTTGTCTCATCAATGCCTAAAAAAGTGTGCCACGACCACTCTAAAGCCCACGAACGGTTTAAACGTCCGTATCCATTCCCCTTTTGTCTGTCTGTCAGAAAAAACGTCCCTGTTTGCCGAAGAAAGAAGTACTCTTCCATCATGACAACGCACCGGGTCACACCTCCGCCCTCGCCTAGGCCAGATTGGTCGAATTGGGCTACGAACTTTTATCCCATCCACCAAATTCTCCTGATTTGGCCCGTGTGACTTCTTTTTGTTTCCAAACTTGAAAAAGTCACTTGCTGGACAGAAATTTGTGTCGAATGAGGAGGTCGTCGCCGCCACAGTTCGCCTATTTCGCAGACTTCGAGAAAACGTATTTTTTAGACGTTGGAGCTTCGCTGGGTCAAGCGTTTTGCGGTAAAACGAGATTATGCTTAGAAATAAAACGCAACTTTTCCAAAATTTTCTTTTTTCTTTTGGAGGCTATATACTTATCGACCCCCTCGTATATGTATGTTTTACATATGGGAATTTTGAACGGCTAAGAAATGTATCATCAGCAAACGTATATGTTGTTAGTCGTTTTTTTTTTTTTTTTTTGTTAGTGGTGGTTTAAAGCATCGAAAGCCAACTCGGAGCTGTGCTAGCTTACCGAAGTCTGGGACTCTAACCCAGTAAAAACTCCACCCCCTCCCCGCTTCCCCGGCGGTACTGCCGTTCGGTATTACTTCGCTGGAGGGGTAATGCCTTAAGGGCTCTCTAGGATACTATCCTATTGGAATTTCGCAGCCTTTCTGCGATGCGCAATTTTTTAAGAACTATTGTGGCCATGTTTGATTCAAGCATAATTTCCACCAGGTTACAAACGGCTGGCGTCCTCCCAACCCTTATGCTCAGATCTTGACGTTCATTTTCAAATCTCGGACAGACAAAAAATACGTGCTCTGCGTCTTCATTATCCGACTCGCAGAGTGGGCAGTGCGGATAACGTTCATGCTTAAACCTATTCAGGTAGTATTTAAAGCATCCATGTCCTGTCAGCAGTTGCGTTAAATAAAAGTCCACATGTCCATGCTCCCTTCCCAGCCATCTCTGCAGTTCTGGGATAAGCTTATGGGTCCATCGTCCTTTGTTGCTATTTGCCCACCTCTCCTGCCACTTTGCAATGGTAAGTTGTCTGCACCTTTTTCGTAGGGATTCGACAGTTTCGACCCCTGTGCTAACCAGTAATCTACGTCCTGGTTGCCTCGGTCCACGAGTGTTCGCCATAATTCGCGAAATTTCGGCAGCGGTTCTTATCAGGACTGCTTCGGTCTTATGAGCTGCCAAGGCGAGACCCTTAGAGTCGAGCCATGCGCTTGCTCGTTTCCCAGCTTCATTGCAGATTCTTTCCGCGTCTGGGAGTTTCTTGGCCGTAACTACTATGGCTACGTCATCCGCGAAACCAATGAGTCGTGCCCCTTCGGGCATCGTTATTCTAAGGATCTCGTCGTACATGACATTCCACAACAAAGGGCCTAGGACTGATCCTTGGGGGACTCCCCCGGTGACCCTGTGAATCGATTGCCCTGATTCTGTTTCGTACAGGAGCAGGCGGCCTTCAAAGTAGCTCGCTATTACTCGCTATTACTACATTGGGACATTAAGTTTGCTTAGTGCATTTAGTGTGTGGTGCCAGCTAGCGGAGTTGAATGCGTTTTTAACATCCAATGTTGCCGCTATGCAATACTGCTTAGTGCCGTACAACCACCTTTTTCCCTCAATGGCTTGACTGCGATCTCACAAAGTTTACCAATGTCATCGATTGTAGATAGTTCCTTTCGAAAACCATACTGCATCTCAGAGAGGCCGTTGGTTCCGACAAGGGCGCCTTCTAGCCGGGAGTGGATTATTCTTTCAAGAATTCCGTATCCAGCATACAGAGTGGCCTATGAGCACCAACCGCTGAGTTTTCCAGCGACTAGGGAACACACCTTCTGTTAGGCATGCATTATACATGTCAACATACTGTTTTATGTTTGCTTTTATGGCTATTTTTAGTACTTTATTAGGTGAAGTGCCCTAAATTCGAGTCTTCCTCTTGCTCGTTGGTATGCACGTCTTGCTCTATGGCATTCTTTCCTGGCTTCCGCAATGGGTTTGTTCCACCTGTATGCCGGTGTTTTCCTTGATGGGAGTTTCCCCTTCCTCTGCATAGATGCATCACAGGCTACCTTGGTGTAATCTGCGATGCGGTTTTCCCTTTCGTCTGCTGATCCGTTTGTAGAGAGGTCCTCGAATAACATCTGCACCATCTCCACGTCTAGCGTTTCTACTTAACCTACCCTACCACGGTCTTTGGAACGCGTGGTGGGCCATTTGTGGACTTAATCGTGCAAATTATTGCCGCATGATCACTACCCATATAGGCGTCACTAACCTCCCAGCTGGGGCCCGAGCCAGTCCAGCGCTCACAAGTGTAAGGTCAATGATGGAACTTGTTCTGGCTCTAGAAAAAGTCGGTTTTGTTCCACAGTTCAGCAGTACTAGCTCAAGTGCGGCGAAGCTCTCCAGTAGCGCCCTTCCCCTCGCATTTGTTCCACAGCCCAGGCGTTGAAGTCCCCGGCAATTACGGCAGGGCGATTTTCCCGGGCGTCTTCTGCAATCTCTTCGAGCACATTTATTGCCTGGGGGAGGCTAAGGCTTGGCGGCAGGTAGCAGCTATTGAAAGCTATACCATTCACATGAGCCCTGGCGAAGCAATTCCCGCTTTTTTTCCTGGTAATCTGGCGCCTTGGGTTTCCGCAGCTCCATATTGCCAATTTTTTGCTACTATTTGCTAGCCATTCACCGGAGCTTTTATTTCTATATTGCTCGCTTATGAGTGCCATGTCTACGTTTTGCTCTATGACATTTTGCTCCAGCAATGATTGGGCAACCTCGCAGTGGTTTAGGTTGATCTGAAGAATCTTCATTAGCCCCTTAGCCCTTGCAAAGCCCTCCTGAAGTACGGACATTTTCCACTCATTGTTGGGTGGTCACAGTCCTTCCCCTTTTTGCGCTTGCAGAGCATACAGCCGGCCTTTGCTTTGCAGCCTCTGGCTTGGTGCTCCTTCGCGCCGCAGTTGTAGCAGCATTTAGAGCAGTCCTCCTGGGATCTGCAGTTCCCTGCTATATGGTTGAATTCCATACACTTAAAACACCTTTTGGGTGTTATCTTTGACCGGATTCTGCACCAGGTCCATCCTAACCTGAGTTTTCCCTTTTCCATGAGACGCCTCCCTATGTCGGGCATAACTCTTAGTGTGGCGGTTTGGGTGCGCCGCCCGTAGTCCTACCACCGCAGATTCTTGCAGTTCCATATCAAACTGTGACTTAACCGCACATATGACATTCGTTTTGTCCGTGGTCTCGTCGATGTCCTTCACCTCGATCAGCGTTGTCTCAGTCAGCGCTCTGACGTCAACATTGCTGCCCAGGACAGCTTTCTGCGGGCTTAGGGCCGGAGACCTCATTTAGGAGGATTAGGCGTTTCCCCTTCGCTGTTCGCCTGACAGCCTGTACGGTTTGTCCTAGCTTTACCTTTTTTAGAATATCCGCCTAGGACCCTCCATTGGAGGTTGCCATAACTATCGCGTCTTTACGTGGCGGTCGCACCTTGGGATTCCTTGCCTTCTGCTTCACCAGTATCCACTCCTCTAGCGTATTCACAGGTTTTTGGGTCTTGCTGGTGCTCTCTGTCTTAGCATGTTTCCCCCTATTTCCCCTTGACTGTCTTCGCTTGCCGGCGCCCTATGCATCGCCTTTTTTGCTGGCACAGCTAGCATTTTTCCAGTTTCTTGACCACTTGATCGCTTGCTATTGCCGCTCGCGAACACTTCTGCGCAGGTTCTTTTCAGCAATCATCTTAGCTCTTTCCTGTTTTTTGATTATGCCTTGCACAGCCGACAGGCTTTCTCTCTGGAGATAGTCAATTTCATCGACTATGTCCCGCATGGGGCTTGTGATAAAGTGCTTTCTTGGTTCCAATTCTCAATATTAACGCCAGAAAATTTTTATGATGTTAAGTAACCTTGAAAAAAGCGTTGAAGTTTCTTTAAGGCAGCTCCAGACTCCTGTGCTATGGATTGCACATTGAGCAGCGTTTTTAAGTGACTGTTCATGTACAATCACTTTTTTTCGAAATGCTCAGTTAAGTTTTCCCAGCGGAGCGAAAGCAATCATTGGTGAGTGGGGATCTCGAAGCTATGGAGTGAACTTCGCCACTTGTTTTTGAATTTAAGTAGAATAATTGTTCAACGGGTGTTAATTCTTTTTAAAAACACTGTACTATCCCTCACTTACTTTCCTTACATTAGTATCCTTATTTTACTATCCTAACCTTACTATCCTTACTTTTCAATCCCTAACTCTGCTTTATATATTTGCATATTGTTTACATGTAGGTTTTGTTAAAAAAAAAAGCTTGGCGAGAACGGTCGATGATAGCCGCGTACGTCGCTCACTTATTAGTTGTCCAGCCTTACTGAAAACTCTTTGAGCCTCACACAAAGATGCGGGAGCGCATAAGTATTTTTAACGTAAACGTATATGTATAAACATAAAAGAAAGTTAACTCCGCCAAGCCGATGTTTTCATACCCTTGCAGTTATAAAATATAATCAACATTAGTAATACCATGTTACATTTTTAAGGATTGTTGTCAGCTTCAGTGATATCAAAAAATTTATCAGACCATTTCTTTGTCAGCCATACGTTAGAGTCGTCTGATTTTTATAAAAATTTATTTCAAAATTCTTAAAAATATAAAGAAGGATTATCTTAATTTCATAATATAATATTAAAAAAAAACATTAAAAAAAATAATTTGTTTTATATTATTTTACCACCAATTTTCCTATCGTTCCTTTGACAGCTATATGATATAAATATTTTAATAAAATTGAAATATAAATTCAAAACAAATTAAAAAATGCTATTTCCATGCGTAGGAGGTTATATGTCAAACAAGAAAGGAAGTTAATTTCGGCAAGCTGAAGTTTGTATACCCTTGCAGTTATAAGAAATAATCAACTTTAGTACCACAAGGTTAACTTTTTTCTTTTTTTCAGGCCATTTTTTACATCTATAGTTAGAGTAGTCCGATCTTTGTTAAATACTTAAAATACGAAATATTTAAAAATATAAAAAATTATATTCCCAATATTATAAGACAATTTGTCAAAAAACCCCAAAGCTATAATTTTCATATATTATTTTATATTATAAGTTTCATTATTTCATATTATAAGTTTTATTATTCATATTATAAGTTTCATATTAACATAGCATCAAAGCTATTCATTTTATTTTCCCACCAATTTCAATATCGTTCCTATGACAATGTCATCGATTGTAGATAGTTCCTTTCGAAAACCATACTGCATCTCAGAGAGGCCGTTGGTTCCGACAAGGGCGCCTTCTAGCCGGGAGTGGATTATTCTTTCAAGAATTCCGTATCCAGCATACAGAGTGGCCTATGAGCACCAACCGCTGAGTTTTCCAGCGACTAGGGAACACACCTTCTGTTAGGCATGCATTATACATGTCAACATACTGTTTTATGTTTGCTTTTATGGCTATTTTTAGTACTTTATTAGGTGAAGTGCCCTAAATTCGAGTCTTCCTCTTGCTCGTTGGTATGCACGTCTTGCTCTATGGCATTCTTTCCTGGCTTCCGCAATGGGTTTGTTCCACCTGTATGCCGGTGTTTTCCTTGATGGGAGTTTCCCCTTCCTCTGCATAGATGCATCACAGGCTACCTTGGTGTAATCTGCGATGCGGTTTTCCCTTTCGTCTGCTGATCCGTTTGTAGAGAGGTCCTCGAATAACATCTGAACCATCTCCACGTCTAGCGTTTCTACTTAACCTACCCTACCACGGTCTTTGGAACGCGTGGTGGGCCATTTGTGGACTTAATCGTGCAAATTATTGCCGCATGATCACTACCCATATAGGCGTCACTAACCTCCCAGCTGGGGCCCGAGCCAGTCCAGCGCTCACAAGTGTAAGGTCAATGATGGAACTTGTTCTGGCTCTAGAAAAAGTCGGTTTTGTTCCACAGTTCAGCAGTACTAGCTCAAGTGCGGCGAAGCTCTCCAGTAGCGCCCTTCCCCTCGCATTTGTTCCACAGCCCAGGCGTTGAAGTCCCCGGCAATTACGGCAGGGCGATTTTCCCGGGCGTCTTCTGCAATCTCTTCGAGCACATTTATTGCCTGGGGGAGGCTAAGGCTTGGCGGCAGGTAGCAGCTATTGAAAGCTATACCATTCACATGAGCCCTGGCGAAGCAATTCCCGCTTTTTTTCCTGGTAATCTGGCGCCTTGGGTTTCCGCAGCTCCATATTGCCAATTTTTTGCTACTATTTGCTAGCCATTCACCGGAGCTTTTATTTCTATATTGCTCGCTTATGAGTGCCATGTCTACGTTTTGCTCTATGACATTTTGCTCCAGCAATGATTGGGCAACCTCGCAGTGGTTTAGGTTGATCTGAAGAATCTTCATTAGCCCCTTAGCCCTTGCAAAGCCCTCCTGAAGTACGGACATTTTCCACTCATTGTTGGGTGGTCACAGTCCTTCCCCTTTTTGCGCTTGCAGAGCATACAGCCGGCCTTTGCTTTGCAGCCTCTGGCTTGGTGCTCCTTCGCGCCGCAGTTGTAGCAGCATTTAGAGCAGTCCTCCTGGGATCTGCAGTTCCCTGCTATATGGTTGAATTCCATACACTTAAAACACCTTTTGGGTGTTATCTTTGACCGGATTCTGCACCAGGTCCATCCTAACCTGAGTTTTCCCTTTTCCATGAGACGCCTCCCTATGTCGGGCATAACTCTTAGTGTGGCGGTTTGGGTGCGCCGCCCGTAGTCCTACCACCGCAGATTCTTGCAGTTCCATATCAAACTGTGACTTAACCGCACATATGACATTCGTTTTGTCCGTGGTCTCGTCGATGTCCTTCACCTCGATCAGCGTTGTCTCAGTCAGCGCTCTGACGTCAACATTGCTGCCCAGGACAGCTTTCTGCGGGCTTAGGGCCGGAGACCTCATTTAGGAGGATTAGGCGTTTCCCCTTCGCTGTTCGCCTGACAGCCTGTACGGTTTGTCCTAGCTTTACCTTTTTTAGAATATCCGCCTAGGACCCTCCATTGGAGGTTGCCATAACTATCGCGTCTTTACGTGGCGGTCGCACCTTGGGATTCCTTGCCTTCTGCTTCACCAGTATCCACTCCTCTAGCGTATTCACAGGTTTTTGGGTCTTGCTGGTGCTCTCTGTCTTAGCATGTTTCCCCCTATTTCCCCTTGACTGTCTTCGCTTGCCGGCGCCCTATGCATCGCCTTTTTTGCTGGCACAGCTAGCATTTTTCCAGTTTCTTGACCACTTGATCGCTTGCTATTGCCGCTCGCGAACACTTCTGCGCAGGTTCTTTTCAGCAATCATCTTAGCTCTTTCCTGTTTTTTGATTATGCCTTGCACAGCCGACAGGCTTTCTCTCTGGAGATAGTCAATTTCATCGACTATGTCCCGCATGGGGCTTGTGATAAAGTGCTTTCTTGGTTCCAATTCTCAATATTAACGCCAGAAAATTGTTATGATGTTAAGTAACCTTGAAAAAAGCGTTGAAGTTTCTTTAAGGCAGCTCCAGACTCCTGTGCTATGGATTGCACATTGAGCAGCGTTTTTAAGTGACTGTTCATGTACAATCACTTTTTTTCGAAATGCTCAGTTAAGTTTTCCCAGCGGAGCGAAAGCAATCATTGGTGAGTGGGGATCTCGAAGCTATGGAGTGAACTTCGCCACTTGTTTTTGAATTTAAGTAGAATAATTGTTCAACGGGTGTTAATTCTTTTTAAAAACACTGTACTATCCCTCACTTACTTTCCTTACATTAGTATCCTTATTTTACTATCCTAACCTTACTATCCTTACTTTTCAATCCCTAACTCTGCTTTATATATTTGCATATTGTTTACATGTAGGTTTTGTTAAAAAAAAAGCTTGGCGAGAACGGTCGATGATAGCCGCGTACGTCGCTCACTTATTAGTTGTCCAGCCTTACTGAAAACTCTTTGAGCCTCACACAAAGATGCGGGAGCGCATAAGTATTTTTAACGTAAACGTATATGTATAAACATAAAAGAAAGTTAACTCCGCCAAGCCGATGTTTTCATACCCTTGCAGTTATAAAATATAATCAACATTAGTAATACCATGTTACATTTTTAAGGATTGTTGTCAGCTTCAGTGATATCAAAAAATTTATCAGACCATTTCTTTGTCAGCCATACGTTAGAGTCGTCTGATTTTTATAAAAATTTATTTCAAAATTCTTAAAAATATAAAGAAGGATTATCTTAATTTCATAATATAATATTAAAAAAAAACATTAAAAAAAATAATTTGTTTTATATTATTTTACCACCAATTTTCCTATCGTTCCTTTGACAGCTATATGATATAAATATTTTAATAAAATTGAAATATAAATTCAAAACAAATTAAAAAATGCTATTTCCATGCGTAGGAGGTTATATGTCAAACAAGAAAGGAAGTTAATTTCGGCAAGCTGAAGTTTGTATACCCTTGCAGTTATAAGAAATAATCAACTTTAGTACCACAAGGTTAACTTTTTTCTTTTTTTCAGGCCATTTTTTACATCTATAGTTAGAGTAGTCCGATCTTTGTTAAATACTTAAAATACGAAATATTTAAAAATATAAAAAATTATATTCCCAATATTATAAGACAATTTGTCAAAAAACCCCAAAGCTATAATTTTCATATATTATTTTATATTATAAGTTTCATTATTTCATATTATAAGTTTTATTATTCATATTATAAGTTTCATATTAACATAGCATCAAAGCTATTCATTTTATTTTCCCACCAATTTCAATATCGTTCCTATGACAGCTTTGTGATATAGTCGTCCGATTTTATTAAAATTTAATTCGCAATTCAGAACTAATTAGTAAATATTACTTTCAAGCGTAGAAGGTTATATGTTAAAAAACACAAAAGATATAATTTTTTTCTTATTTCCTACTAATTTTCCGATCGTTTCTATGGCATCTATATAGTCGTCCGATTTAGATAAAATTGAATTCGAAATTCAGAATTCACTAAAAAATGTTATTTCCACGCGTAGCAGTTATATGTCAAAAAACACCGAAGATTTAGTTTTTTCTTATTATTTTACCACTTATTTTCCGATTGTTGCTATGGCAGCTATATGATATATATTCGTCCGATTTTGATAAAATTTTATTCGATATTCGGCTCGTTCCGACTTATATACTCATGAAAGAATACGGTTGGAAAAGTTTCAGTCCGATAGCTTTAAAACTGAGAGACCAGCTTGCGTGAAAACGAACGGACAGGCGGACGGACATGGCTAGATCGACTCGTCTAGTGACGCTGATCAGGAGTATATACACTTTATGGGCTCGGAAACGTATTCTTCACTGCGTTGCAAACTTCTGACTGAAATCATTATACCCTCTGCAAGGGTATAAAATTACGGTAGACATAATTTTTTAAAATTTGTGTCCCACCACCAAATTTAAAATTCGTCAATCTTCCTTTATGTGCCTTAGAAATAGAAAACATCGATATTGCTCTGGTAATGTTGGCATCCAACTCTAGGAGCGTTCACGGTGGCCTCAAAGTGGATCAGACCGTCAGCTGTGATTATAAATTGGGATAAAGCGGATTTTGCTGATGGAGCCATTACGGAAAATAAATTATAATTTTATTTTCGAAGTAAGAAACCGAGATCGGAACATAAACAGGTTGGAATTTGGAAACAAAGTGAAATCCGTAAAAATATACGGCCACAGTTCCACTTAAACAGGCACATTCAATAATAATAATTTAGATCGGATAATCGGTCTTTTGTAAAAATTATGGACTATAAAAAGGAGAGGCTTCCGATGTTTGGGCATCATTTTTGCCGGCACGTGGATTTACTTTATTTAAATGTATTTCAATGCATTTTTGAATGCTTCCACTGTTTTTGATTTTCACGTGTGCTCTGGTTGTATTATAAGAGGCTATTTGCATAAGATCAATTTAGCTTAGATTGATTCGATGGACACATATACATTGCACCACCACTCGAAGTATGCTGTTGGTCACTGGTCCTCCATCTGAACAATCTTCGGAAGCATGAGGATTTAGAGTACTGCGGCTACAAGCATCCCAGTATGTCGAATGTCGTGGTTGATCTTCCCTCCTTAATGGATGATAAAGGCGGCGATGCCGACACATGAAAATTTGTTGAGCTATTGGTGTCCTCCTCAAGGGCTGCCGGATCTTGGTGGCTGATCCTGGAGGAGAGGACTCTTTCGTCGCCTTTCCTCGGAGCCGGCGGCTTCCGTCAGCAAGATCATCCCCCTCTTTTTCTAATCGTCTAAAGTCTTTTATATCCTAGTAGAGCTTTTAGTTACCTGCCAGTTTGGATAGGATAAACTAGTTGTTCTCACCTAGGGTTACTATTTCTCGGTATCCGATATCTTTGGTGTCAACGGCCGGCTGTTGCACTTTGCCAGCTACCGGGGTATGGTTACCAGTAGGTCGATCGTGGCTGTTGTTCTGGCCACGCGAGTAAGTTGCAGAATTCTTTTGACTTTATTAGTCCGAGTATGGTTAGTCAAATGCACCCCTCCCTCCGACTTAGGATTCGTCGTTGAATCTTTCTATATAGAGGGCGACCAGTCTGTTACTAACATTTATTATGATTTATTATGTCCCACTGTGCGCTGGAGAAAACGAAGAAGTGCGTGTGTATGTACCATGTGGAGTGCGAATAGCGCAATAATAGCGCGCTAATTGCGAAGACTTCGCCTATGTTTGTTTGTCGGTGCGTTGTTTAAGCAACCTTAGAGACACCCATTAAGAAATAAGAATCGAGTCACCCTCTAAAAAATAAAAATCTAAATTTCATTGGAATCAAGCCAATGGAAAATTACCAAACTGTAAGCAAGCCAGAGGAAAATTACAATGAAACAAAAAACCTCAGCCTGTAAACTAAACAATTAGAACGAGCCGCTGTTTTGATTATCGGCACGTTCTTACATTTCAGGATACTCCGATTTCGGGACCCAAGTTTGGAGTCTAAAGTCCAAAAGTTAATCGGGCCAATCAAATAATTGCCATATTTGGATGGATCCAGCGGAGTTAAGCCGATACATTGCCAGGGTTGAGTACCTTCTACAACTATACCCTACTCTAGATGCCCGACAATCTCACATAGCATATGGAGCAACCGAAAGGACCATTGTCGTTGACTCGGCGCAAGCAGTCATCGAAGAAGAATAATCCAATGCTTGGGTAACTACGAAAGCAGCTCTTATCAAGGCCTTCAAGGACCACGAGCCGTATGAAGACAGCATTCAGCATATCCGGGACACCCCATATTAAGGAAGCATTAGTAAATTCGTGAATGAACTCAAAATTAGATATTCAAAAGTACACAATATGCAATCGCAGCACTTGCTAACTTAAAAGAAGCAACAATGATTTTAGGCCATTGGGACGCAGACCCATTCGATAACTATAAACCCAGACGTCATGATAATCTAAGTAATTCGGGAGGTTCACATAAAAATTATTATCAAAAATTTTATAATCAATTACCAAGCTATCCAAGATAATAATTCAACAAATCCTCGAGGTTCACCAAATAAAAATCAAATTCCCTCCAAGAACCAAGGTAATTATCATGACCTAAAGAGAAATCCAGACCAAGGTAGGGCATAAAACCCTTTACATTTTCGGGCATCAACTTCAAGACAAAGGGAGACCGTCAGTGCACAGAATAAGATGGAAGTAAATTTTCATCAAACTGCCTCGGATACAGAAAGTGTTGTCCATATATCAGAGTAATGATTAGTGAAAAACTCATTAGATCTAAGATAGATACAGGGACATCTATCAATTAAATGACAAAGAATTTTGCAGAAAATAAAGAGGATGGAAAAAGTTAAAAGTAAATACAATAAATGGATCAATGGAATTAAATAAACGTGTAACATTAGATCCTTGTAAAAAATTTTGATACTTTAATAGGCAGAGATTACTTGAAAGAAAATAAGGCCAAAATAAATTACGAAGACGAAACAGTGATGTTAGGGGACACGCCTTAATACGCCCTTGCCAAAGGACCAATCATTTATTTTTGCATTTAATAATGAATAAAAAGAATTTAATGAATACAAGTTAGAACACTTGAATGAGAAAGAAAAGAAAATTTAAAAAAGATTTTATTTCCGAAAAAGAGCTACGCATCAGGAAAAATGAAATTCAAATTAGTAGTAGACAACAGAAATTAAAACGAAATCCCTATCAATGATAAATTCCCGATACACAGAACGGATGAAGTATTAGACAAATTAGGAAGATGTCAATATTTCACTACCAATGATTTAGCCAAAGGATTCAAATTTTACATAGAATCATTTGAAAAAATTAATGTCCTAATTACATCCGACCCGATTTTACTTTACTCCGACTTGAGCAAACCATTTTTTTTAACAACGGACCCAAGTACCATGGCGATAGAAGCAGAACTATCACAAAATCATAAGCCAGTTTGTTATGCCAGCAGAACGCTAAATGAACACGAAATAAATTATGCTGCGATAGAAAAAGAACTGTTAGCAATCGTATGGGCTGGAAAATATATTAGATTATATTTATACAAAATGTCTTTTGAAATATTAAGTGACCACAAACCTTTAGTTTGCTTAAATAATATCAAGGAACCAAATATGAAACTACAAAGATGGAAGATAAAATTAAATTAAAAATGACTATCAGATAAAATATTTACTAGAAAAAGAGAATTACGTAGCCGAAGTATTATCTGGAACCAAAAAAAAAGAAACCATGTTTGCAGACAATTTTTAACAAGACATATAAGAAGAAACAGATAGCAACGCAGACGTATCAGTGCACAGTGCTCATAAGGACAATCAAAATTATATTTCTATAACTGAGAGACCATTTAATTATTTTTCACTTGCTGGCGCAATATGCATCGCCTTTATTGCTGGCACAGCTTGCGTTTTTCCAGTTTCTTAACCCCATGGTCACTCGCGAGCAGTTCTGCGCAGGTTTTTTTTTAGCAATCTCCTTAGCTCTTTCCTGTTCCTTGATTATGCATTTCACAGCCGACAGGACTTCTTTCTGAAGATAGTCAATTTCATTGACTATATCGAATGGGTCAGACCCCCTGTTGGCCCAATGAGGTAGACTGGACAATCGCGTATGGAAGCCGTCGGCATTACTTTGCTTGCTGGCGTACCATCGCTATTTATTGGGCCAACTCCTATCCTGCTGTTCTTCAAAAGGACTTTGCTATTTTTTCTTAATTATATAATAGGAAAAATAAAACTTTATAATGATTGAAAAGTTTTTATTTTTTATAATTTTCAAAAAGAAATAAGAACCGTCCAAGATTTCCCTACGTGCTATGACACGCACTTATGTGCTTGGTCTGTACCCTGTCCGAAGCTTTCTGCTATGGCACCCGCGTCCCCTTTCGCACACTATTATCAGTGGGTCGCGCAAGCGCTTTTCACCACTTAATGCTTACGAATATAAAAGCGCGAGTTACAATTTGGCAACAACTAAATAAACAACGAGTGGTAAGTAAAAAAGGCAAAGATATCTCCCCTTTTTCGCCTACGACCGTCCCCTGGCTGGACGCCAAACCTATTTGGGATGAATTTCCGGGCTGTTCCTAGGTGTCATCCACGGCCTCCTAACCACCAGCTGATGTCCAGATGGCCGGCTGCACTTTTGATTTAATGCTGAAAATTTGAAAAAGCGATTTTAAAACGCCACTCGCACTCTCTGTTTTCACAACACTATCACCCTCACCGTTGAGATGAGGGCTTAGCTCAAAGTGTCAGCTATTATACTTTCTGTACTTAACCAAATTGTTTTTGTGAGGTCAATGTTAATGATTGTTCCAATGTTCCTGGATGTCAAAGTAGAATAAACAGGAAAAACGAGAGATTAGTTTTTGGTATTTGCAAAGTCTAATAAAGTGGGTAGTTCCTTTGAGTCTGCCGGCCAGTATGTTGGTATTCCAGAAGCATAGTCAGGCTTATTTTTGGCTTTGATAGAGTCACGAGACGAGATCCTCAATGTGTGTGCTTGGCATTGTAGTCTCCGGCTGCTATGAAGTGGTCTCCTTGAAAAACTGCATAAACTCATCAGCAGCTATAGCGAAGCGAGGGGGGGCAGTATACGGCGGTAAGAGTAGTGGTGCTTAATACGGCTTCTGATTAGAATTCCAGTCCCCCAATGTGCTTTACCATCTGATGACTTATTCGGTAAAACAAATATCCTCTTAGATGACAGTTGTATTTGTTTGTAAGGTGTGTTTCTGAAAGCATTTGATTGTCGAGTAGGAGTTGAGCTAACATAAGTTTATGCTGCGAAACGCCGATAGCGTTCCACGTAGATATCCGCAGGGAAGTCATTATTTTGATTGTTGTGTAACTAGCACAAGATTTTGATTTCGCATTAAGTCTTGCATAGTTGTGCAAGGCTGCATATCCTAGTTCCAAAGTTGCTTTTTGGCTGCTCCGGCGATTGATGCTGCTGAGCCGTGTTTGGTTCTTGGTATGCTGATTGCAGAAATGAACTTTTGCGGCAGGGGTAGCCAGTCCTAATGAGGAAATGTCTTTTAGACTTATTGTACGGATTAGAATGGTAGGTGGCGGTAGGTAGTGTGTAGTAGGTTGCTGGAGGCTGGCTGGTAGGTGATAGATGTCTGGTAAGTGGTAGGTGGTACTACAAGTAAAAAGTCACTGAAAACCTAGCATTTTTTAATTTAAAAAAAAAAAAAACTGAATTCAAAAAAATGACCCTTATAAAAAAATGAGAAAAATTAGAGAGAACACCCAACCTTGTCAAAAGATAGACGTCTAGAGCTCAAATATGAGTTGATTCTTTCACCAGCAAATATTACAATGATATTGATCGGATGATAGACACGACAATTCTTACCTTCATTACGGTATTTCAGTATTACATTGATGAATTCGATTTTTTGGCACTTTTCGTATAAATCGCCCATAAAGAAACGGTAAGAAAGATTGGAAGAGGATAAAAGTACTTTTTAGCTACTACAAAAATTACAAATGATTTTTAAATCTGAGATGGTGTAATAATAGATTTTCCCAAGCCCTGTTTTGGAAGTTCAAATGATGGAAAGGTTCCACACCATAATGGTTGTCACTGC
Source organism: Drosophila biarmipes (assembly GCF_025231255.1). Lineage (NCBI taxonomy): Eukaryota > Metazoa > Arthropoda > Insecta > Diptera > Drosophilidae > Drosophila > Drosophila biarmipes. The sequence goes on along the minus strand of NC_066613.1, from coordinate 1,167,760 downwards.
ATCTGGCTATAAAGTTAACATATAACTATTCGAAGAACATGCGCATGAAACTGCTAGATACTGTGTACAGTGGTATTAACCGCCACCAACGATATACAAATTTTTAATTCACGGAGCTGAAATTATTTTGAATGTTTTTTTACCAATAGATAAACTATCAGAAAAAGCTCGGAACAAGGACTACAGAAAATAAAGAGAATGTTATTCGAGAAAAATGGTTAGAGTGAAGAGCAAGCAGTACATTTTAAATATATGTGTATATATGATGAATGTTGATGCACTTCGAACAGTACAATACGGGGCCCTATTATCAATTTGGTCAAAAAATGCGAGTTCGAGAGGAAGATACATACATAAAACTAATAGAGACGTGGCACAAATTAAAATAAAAGGCACAACTAAGAATGAAGATAGAAATTGAATTGCAAATTAAATGATAAAGGTTGTTATAGTTATTACGTAGAACGCGAAAGGGCAGACAAAAATTTGATGTACATCGTGGAAAATTTAGAGGATATTAATTACGTGTTAGTCTAACAGAAACATTGAATGTTGGGTGTCTTGAAAGATCTGCACAATCAATGTCACCTCTTTTAAGCTTTTGTATAAAAATAGTACCAAGCATTGTTCTACGATTTACAAGTGTAGGTAAATTAAGCAATTTTAACCTACTCTGGTAGGAAGGTTTTGATCCCAGTTCAAACTACGCAGGGCAAATAAGAGAACTTTTTTTTGTACCGACTCAATACGGTCGATGTGCACTTGATATTGTGGACTCCAAACTGACGAACAATATTCCAAAATAGGACGGACAAGGGAGGTAAATAATAATTTGGTCGTATAAGGGTCATCAAATTCTTTTGACCAACGCTTATAAACCCAAGAACACTCATGGCTTTGTTAACAATGGCAGTCAGACTGTAAGTTAAATCTGGACGCTATATCATTATATGATAAACAAAGCTTAACATCATCAGCATACATTAGTACACGAGAATGTGTTATGATTGAGGGAAGATCGTTAATAAACAAAGTAAACAGCAAAGGGCCTAAATGACTACCCTGAGGCACTCTAGATGTCACGTAGATCAATTTTGAAACAGCATTCTTGAATATAACCCTCTGAGTCCTACCATTTAAGTAACATGAAATCCAAGATAATCGATTACCAGGAAACCCAATCTGATCTAATTGAAATAAAAGATGTGAGTGGTTAACGGAGTCAAAGGCCTTACTAAAATCTGTACATACAATGTCAGTCTGCATTTTTTTCTTAAACCCATTTATTACAATAGATGACAATTCCAGAAGGTTGGTGGTGGTCGATCTTCACTTAACAAAACCATGCTGACACGGTGATATAAGCGAGGAACATAAATGTTGCAAATGAGAAGTGATAATACGTTCAAATGCTTTAGGAATTGCCGACAATTTAGAAATACCTCTATAATTTTGGGCATCTGCTTCGCACCTTTTTTATGGAGTGGAATAATAAAAGAGTCCTTCCAGATAGAAGGAAAAACTGATGATGAAATAGACAAAATAAAAAGTTTAAGAATCGGTTTACAAATGGCTGACGCACAAAACTTAATCAAATCCAGGAAGTCCATGGAACGAGAGAATAAGTTGGCGGAGAGAGCTTTCGATGATTACAGGAGAATCAGGAAAGAACGCTATAGTCGATTCCCTCGACCATCAGATACCCGTTACTCAGCTTAAGGGAGCAAAACGGAAATGGAGATATATAAGCAGCAAAGCTATATTTAAGGGCGCCACCTATCGGTGTTTACAGAATTTTGTGGATTGTGGGCGTTAGAGTGGCACCCCACTGAAACAAACTTGCGCTGCGTAACAAAAGGCAGGATTCTGCATGCCAAGTAAGAATATTCTAGCTCTTATAATTTCCGAGATCTTAGCTTTCATACGGAAATGCTTTCTTTTACCTGTTACATAATTTCTGACGAATCTTGTTTATCCTTTTACTCTACGAGTAACGGTTATAAAAATACAATTTTCCCTATTTAAGGGATTAGGGTAGTTTGAATTTGACCTAGTAGCCGAACTATAAGTAGTGTGGAAAACTCGGCGAATAAATCTGCAATTTCAGATTCCGTCGATGAATCCTTTGAGATTCTACTTATCGATGAAGGCAATGCCGCTTGGCATTAACAAAGTTGTAAAACTGTTTCAGGTCGTTTGAGAATTCAAATTTACATTGATTTAGATACACAGAATAGCAATGACTATTGAGAACATAAAAATCTGTTCGAGCCACCGCATATTTCGAAAAATCTGCTGGTTTACCCAATTTTTTATTTCTTTTATAAGTGTTAGATTTAAGGTTTTTAAGTCTTTGAAGCGCATTGGTAAACCAAGGAGGCCTGCTTATGTTTGAAAGAAACCCATCAGGTTGCATTCATTAAAAAACGTATTTAAGACTGTATACAATAGTTCAGTGGCACTTAATTGGAAAATTTTTTCCAATTATAATAAGAAATCATATCGTTAAGTTTATTATAGTCAAATTTACAAAAACATCTAGTTTTAGTTGGAGAAACTAAAGAAGAGAGGGTATCAAGCAGGGGAGGCAAATTGGCAGGTCCATAGTTGGATGATATCGGTCTTCAGGTACAACAAGAGCGTCAATTCTACATACTGTGATTTCAGACGGGTCTGAAACAAACACACGATCTAATTGTCTATTAAAGGAATTTCATATAAAGCTTACTTGATGTAACGATAATTCTAAAAGGCCATCCACAAAATCATGGTCGGATAAAGGCATTGCGACTAATGAGTCAGTAGGAGGTGACCAAGAAGTATCAGGTAGATTAAAGTCACCCAAAACAATCAAAAGGTCTCTGTGAGAAAAAAAGGGACAGAAAAGATCTTCTATCGACTAATCGTGTGAGACAACTTTAAGAGAGATCGAAAGAAATAGTACCAAAAAAGTCTAACAGAAATTCAGCACGTTCATAAAGAGTGTAAAAATAGAGCGGGAGAGATTGAGTGGGAGTAAAAGAGTTTTAGTAAGTTTAGAGAGCTTAAATTGCAATGACAAAGCTAAGAGATGAAACAAATCTAATAGAAATCTTAAAATAACTATAAACAAATAACTATAAACAAATTTGTAAATAAATGAACACAAAACACGAGATAAGCTCCGATACATAAATATATACACTTTAAAACATACCTGTTACAAGTAGAGGAAAAGGGTATAGTAGATTCGTCGGAAAGTATGTAACAGCATAAAATATAAATATTTTTGATCTGGACCGCTAGCTAAGTCGATCTAGTCAGGTCCATCTTTTCGAGCAATTGCTGAGATCTCGGAAATTCCAAAAGCTAGGTATTTGTGATTTGGCATGTAGATTCCTAAGCTTCTTGCGCAGCCGTGTGCCTCGCTCACTCCGTTTATCGTAGAGTTTTTATGATTTGCTACCCCCGCTCTAGCGTCTACTAACGCCCATAACGCTCTAATTTGAACGTCGTCCACATAACCAGATATAAAAATCGGGGGTAGGTTGCGCTTTTCTGCTTGTATACCTCCATCTACCTCTGGCTCCCTTTAGCTGAGTAGTCTGATAGTCGATACTAGAGGTCTGACAAACGAATCACTAATTCTAAAAACTTGTATAATTTTTTTTACTTGTGACTGTATTGCCCAGACGCAGTACATTATATTGTAAATATTGTGATTTCAGTGTACAATAACTCTTTGTACAGCTGAGGTTTTACAAAAATAACAAAGCCTACTAAATTTATAAAATGCTAAGGCTTGCATATTTCTTTGTAATATTTTAATCTATTTACCAGCAGAATAACACAAGACCTAATAAAAAAAACGAAGCGAATTTAAATATTACATTATTATAAACTGTTGAGGGATTATTAACACATTAATCCATATGTAAGACTTTTTCATTATTGCTGTTTATATTGTGAGAAGCATTTTTTATTGACCATTTCTTCAGTCTTCCACAATTTTTGCTGCTATACTTTGCTTCTGGAACGGTTTGCCAAGCTTTGCCTTTGTAGAGTCGGTTTCGTACACATTTAAATTCTAAAACATATTTTTGAGATTAAATACTTTTCGTTGACTTATTTATTTACATATACAAACACTAAAAAGTCAGCCAAATGTTTTAATTTAACTTCTAAAACAAATCAATTTTCAACGTTCATATAATCAAATTAGCATTACAAAAACTAACATTTTGCAAAGAAATAATATCGCAACCCATTTTCCGATTCAACTTCCGACAACTTTCACACTACTGTACTATCTTTTTTTTCTACTTAGAGTACAGTACTGTACAATAGTAGTTCAGACTCAAAGAATTTTTCAGATTAAGAAGCATACACATAGTAATAAAAAAGTATTGCTACTGCAAAATCGTATATTCATTTAATACCGATAGTGCGGGTACTCTTTACAATATTATATGATCACACTAAATGTAAGTACCGTGTACAGCTGTCCAGTACTGTAAGTTTAGAAATAAATACACTCATTCATGCATTCGATTAGGGCGTTCTTCCTTATTATACTTAACTTAACCTTCTATTATTTTTTCCTAGTAGTCAATTTATTTGAACTACTGCGTATATTACTATTATTGTGTTTATGAGATGCTTATATGTGGGGTTATAAGTTCATATATATATATAACTTCACGAATATATTATTTACCCTACTTGTGTAGGGGTATAACGTATTCCCCTGAAGTTAAACACCAACACAAATATGACTTCTAGTCTTTTCTTTTATTTAATTTAATTTGGTCTGTTCAGGATCACGGTCGGCATTCAACTACTCTCGCTCTCAGCTCACGATCCGCATCAACCCCCGATTCACTGAGAGAGTGTGAGAGCGATGAGATTGAGAGAGAGAGTTAGAGAACAGTGAGCGGCATCGTACAACAACAACAACAACAACTTATTCTTAGAACTTACACGACTAATCTAGAAGGAATACAATAACATACGCATACATACATACTACGACGTAGCAATCCTGCTACAATTCGGCCGTCCTGACATTTTAAGATCCCCTGATCTTGTGTTAATTTACAATTGATTTTTTTTTTGTTTTTTTGTTTTTTTTTTATATTTATCTTAGTTTCTATAATTTAGTTTTGTATTTACAAATTCTTAGATATATTCACAACTTTATTTTCGTTTTCCAATCCAATGCTTAATATTTTGGCTACTCCAGACACCTTGATAAGGGCAACGCGATAATTGAAAACCTTCAACATCTTTTATTAAGTATCTATCATTCCTCAAAACTTTATCTATAACATAAGGGCCCTTGTGTTTAGGTATTAGCTTTCTTGCGACTCCTACTGAGCTATCAAAATTTTTTACCATGATATAGTCTCCTACTTTGTACTTCGAACTCTTTCTTCTTTCGTTTTCTTTCATTATATCTCTGTTCGTTGTCTTTTTGTAATTTTCTTTGCGCTTCTGAACCATCTTTTCTAATTTTGTCTAAATCTCTAACATCACTAACATTATCTAATTCTTCTAACTTTTGTCTCAATTCATCAATAACTTTTCCTTTCTGCTCGATTCCAAACAACATTTTACTTGGCATTTGTGCTATGCTTCTTTGCTTCGTGTTGTTCAATGAAAACTCAACATCTTCCACAACTGTGTCCCAATGAATTTTCTCTTCTGGATCTGCTAACTTAGCTATCATTGGTCCCACAATTCTATTAATCCTTTCTACTTGTCCATTGGCTTGAGGTGACCCAGTCGCAATTTTGACATGTTTAATATTACATTCTTCCATAAATTTTCCAAAATCTTCTGACGTAAAACAGCTTCCCCTATCCGAAACTATACAAGTTGGCCTGCTGTAAGACCTAAAGTAGTCTTTCAATGCTATAATAACTTCCTTTGTGTTCGTCGTTTTTGTTGCATATAACCTAACATATTTAGTAAATCCGTCTATAACCACAAAGAGATGTTTCTTTGCTCTTCCATTATCAACCGGTCCATAATGATCAATATGTATAATTTCAAATGGCACATTTCCTTTTGGTATACTGTGCAACAGTCCTTCCCCTTTCCCTGACTTTGGCGAATATGCTACACATCTTATACAATTTTCAATATGTCTAACCACTTTTTCTTTCATATTCGAAAACCAATATGATCTAAGAATTGCGTCCATAACTTTATCTCTTCCTAAATGACCTAATTCATTGTGATATTTGTATAATATCTTTTCCTCCATTTCTTCTGGAACACAAAATAACAGCTTTCCATTATTCGACTTTCTATATATAACTCCATTCCTCATCTCAAACATTTTATCTTCCTCATTTTCTAACCTTTTTCTAACATCTTTTAATTTTTCATCTTTCGCTTGACAAATAATTAAATTATCTTCAAAGCTATTCGTTTCAACCACCATTATGTGTGTATTTCTACTTAAAGCGTCAACGTGTTGCATAAATTTTCCCGATTTATGGACTAATTCAAAGTCATACTCTAGCAATTCTAATGCCCACCGTGCAATACGAGGGTTTAACTCAATTCTGTTTAACGTCAACGTCAGTGAGTTACAGTCTGTGACTATTCTAAATCGTCTGCCCTGCACATAAATTCTAAATCTTCTAAGAGCGTAAATTATTGCTAACGTTTCCAGTTCAAAACTATGATACTTTGCTTCGTCTTTTGTTGTTGCTTTTGAAAAATAAAATATAGGATGAAGCTTTTTATCCTCTTTCCTTTGCAGCAAAACTGCCCCAAAACCTTGTGCGCTGGCGTCTGTATGCAATTCTACCTCGTCCTTGTAATAATATAATCCCAACACTGGAGCTTCCACTAATTTTTTCTTAAGCATTTCAAAACATTGCAATTCCTTTTCTTCAAATACAAATTCTTTATCCTTTTTCAACAATTCATATAGAGGTTTAGCGATTATCGAAAAATCTTTAATGAACCTTCTAAAATACGAACACAAGCCTAGAAAGCTTCTAGCATTGTGTACTTTGTCTGGAACGGGAAAATCTCTAACAGCTTCTATTCCTTTGTCGTTAGCCTGTATTCCCTTGCTAGTTACCAAAAATCCTAAGTATTGTACACTTGCTTGTAGAAACTCACACTTGTCCATTCTTAATTCTAGTTTGTTCCTTGCTAATCGATCAAAAACTTCTCTAAGAACACTTAAATGTTCTTGCATTTCTTTACTCGCAATCATGATATCGTCCATGTATATAACTACCTTACCATCCCTTATCATATCTGCAAAAATCTTATTGATAAATCGTTGAAACACCGCTGGTGCATTCTTTAGCCCCATTGGCATCCGCATAAACTCAAATTGTCCTAAAGGCGTCATAAATGAGGTATATTTTATCGATTCACTATCCACAAATACATGAAAGTAGCCATGTTTTAAATCCAATTTCGAAAATATTGTTTTATTTACTAATGTATCTAATAAATCGTGAATCAAAGGTAACGGATAATTATCTTTCACCATAGTCTTGTTAAGCTTTCGGTAGTCTACACATAGTCGTAAGTCGCCTGACTTCTTTTTAACTAACACTATTGGAGACTCACTCGGCCTTATAATTCCTTCCCTTAAGTATTCGTCTAATATCACCTGTAATTTTTCTTTCTCTGTGTAAGCTAAACGTCTGGGCGAACAACTGAATGGTTTTGAATCCTCTAATCTCAATTTCATTTCGCATCTAACCTCCGGTTCCTTTGGCCTTTCTTTATTTACATAACAACTCTCTACCATCCTAACAAACTGACACCTAACATTATAATTCACATTATCACCAACTTTATATTCTACACTTTCATCCGTTAAATTTATATTAAATAATTCCTTTTCCACTAGGTTTATTTCAGGCTCAATATAATTTTTATTCATAGCTTCTTCTTCATCTCTGATTTTACTAAAACTTTCTTTATTTGTTTCCCTGCTGTCCCTAGTTCCATAATTAACATCGCTAAAATTTGTATTTTTATTCCTAACATTACTAACAACATCACCAATTATTTGCTTTTCATCACTAACATTGTCGCTAACTATCTGCTTTTCATCACTAACATTGTCGCTAACTATCTGCTTTTCATCACTAACATTGTCGCTAACTATCTGCTTTTCAGCACTAACATCAGAAGGATTTTCAATATTCTCAACCGTAACCATTTTCAAAGTGTCAAGGCTCAAATTTAGATTACAAGCATCCATAAAATCTCGTCCCAAGATTACATCATGACTCATAGATTCATTTGCCACAACAACTAAATTAAAATGTACTTTATTTAAATTTTTCAAAACATAACATAGTATTTTTCCATAAGTTTTTAGGTAACTTTTGTTTAAACCATAATATGAACTTAAAACTGGTAATTTTGAAATGTCTTCTGGCACTTTGGATATTTTAATAAATGAAATTGGGCTTCCTGTATCTATGAGGCATTCTGCAATTAACCTGGTATTAGAATCGTTAACAAAATTAATTTCAACATATCTTACATATTTGTTTTCGCCCTCGTTCTTGTTTTTGTTTTTCAAGCATCTCGCAACAAAGTGTCCCATCTCTCCGCACGCATAGCATGACCCTTTCTCCCGTTTCGACTTCCTGCACTCATACGCCCAATGCCCTTTGGCATTGCAATTGAAACAACGAGTCTCCTTGCTGTCCTTCGGATCCGTTGATGTAGTCGGCCTGCCAACTCCATATAGCTTTGGCAAGCTTACATCCGCAAACGCCCTCTTTATGTGCCCAACATCCACAAAGCATTGAATATGCGCCTGATTGCGTAGCCCTTGATTGGGGATACCTTCAATGATGCAGCTCAACATTTCATCTGCATCAATATTAATGCCCTGAGCAAGCATTATCTTATCGTCGACATAACCCCCGAAACTTTCGCTATTTTTCCATTTGCGCCCTTCGAATTTGCGTCGTATCTCCAACTTCGATGATTTTCCCCTAAACGTTGAGATCAGCTCTGCCATTAGGTCATCCAACGGTAGCAACACGCGGTCTGCATCTGCGTGCAGCCACTCATAAGCTTTTCCCTTTATTTTGCTCAACATTAGCATCTTTACAAATTTTCCTTTTATTCCGTAAATGGTCGCGATATTTTGCAATTGAGTAGTCCATTTGCGGGCACACAACTCGCCAGAAAACTCACTCAACACCTGTGTTGCCATGCCCAACGAGACGTCGATGCTCTCGTTAAAATTTTCCACCGCCGCTTTACGTTCGCTGCTTCTTGCGTTTCTAGACTGGTCTCCAGCCTGGTTGTGCATGTCGCCTTCTGCATAATTGTCGTTCCTTCCACCGTCTTCATTTTGTTCGCCGCCTTTTCCGTTGCTCCGTTTGCCTCTAATTCTAAGAATGCTGCCAGCCACTTCGTCACTGGCTTCATCATCTTCACCGTTAGTTTCGCCGTCTTCTTCGCTGTAATTCTCAATGCCGCCGTCCTCGCCTTTACTTTTTTCGCCGTCTTCTTCGTCGTAGCTCTGAATGCCGCCGTCTTTGCCATTACTTTTGTCTCCGTCTTTGCCATTACTTCTGCCGCCGCCTTCTTTCTGGAAAATTCCGCCGCCGTCTTCGAAAATTTCGTCGCTGCAATCATTGCCCTTACTTTTATCGCCGTCTTCATCTCCTTTTTGTTTCGCCATTTCGTCAACTTTTCCACGAACTTCCTTTGGTACTTTATTTAACCGTAAGATCAATTCCTTTTTCGTTCCGGTTGTTGATAGCTTCAACACACTCAACCACCTTTTTAATTGTTCGATCGAAGCGTTATTTAATTCCATTTTATTTACTTTTTGTAATTAATTGGCTCGTGATCGGCCCACTTCTGATTTTGTAGGGGTATAACGTATTCCCCTGAAGTTAAAAACCAACACAAATATGACTTCTAGTCTTTTCTTTTATTTAATTTAATTTGGTCTGTTCAGGATCACGGTCGGCATTCAACTACTCTCGCTCTCAGCTCACGATCCGCATCAACCCCCGATTCACTGAGAGAGTGTGAGAGCGATGAGATTGAGAGAGAGAGTTAGAGAACAGTGAGCGGCATCGTACAACAACAACAACAACAACTTATTCTTAGAACTTACACGACTAATCTAGAAGGAATACAATAACATACGCATACATACATACTACGACGTAGCAATCCTGCTACACTTGGTTTATTAAAAATTGGACTTACAAACTTTTAATGTTTTTATTGGCAAAACCCTACAGAGATGTGACACTTCTTTTCCTTTTACGCAGCACAACCCTGGGCGCGCAGTCCATTCTCTCTCTCTCCAATATCACGTTTTTAAACATTTTTTCTCTAAACAATCATTTTCCAAACTCTCTTTCTTTAAACCCTCTTTGCCATGTCGTTACTAGGCGTTAACTCGCTACGTAGCGTTTTAGTCCTTGAAATGCTTTCGATGACTACCTTGACGCTCCCCCGTTTCTTAATTGATGCTCCCTCGATGCTCACAGCTCTATCTCGAGATCTAGCGTGCCGGTTCTCGAGCAAATTTGAAGTCCTGCCCTCTTCGCCAGCCTCGTACAATTTTAAATTCTTCGGCGCCGATTGTTCATGTGTTCACACTGGCAAATCTATAATAATCGGCTATCGATCCGCAGCTCGCTGATCGGTTTCCTTTCGTTGTTTCTCCCCTCGGTCGCACTACCTGTGTGTGATCGATATCAAAATAATGGTGAAGCTTTGCCACCTGGTCATTGCTATATTTCACCCTTTGACGATATTTCTAGTATTTTCTTGTACCCATCGGTCGCCACTATCGTCCGCCGATCGATTCGCAAAATTGGTTCCGCCCATACAGCTTTTGGCTAACTCGTTTTCTTCCGTTTTTCCCCAATTTTCCTCAGTTTCTACGAGAGTATTCCGTTGTCTGTCTTTAGGCTAGGAAAGCGTTTGGATAGCTTTAGGCTTAGTCTGTAGCAGGGCTCTACTGCATGCGGTGAATTTGGTTGGACCGGCATTCACATACTTTTTATTCCAGGGTATATTCCCGTGCTTCGTTCCTATTCCTTATTAGGACGCCATACCTTACGATTATGCGCATCCTAAATGCTTTCTTAAACGACTGGACTGTTGCACTGAGCAGTGGCACTAGTTTCGTCTATTTGCCGTGCCCCATTGTTACTCTGCCACTTGGCTTAGCATTTTTCCAGCCGCATGAATTTAATTTATTCATGAATGTATGGCATTTCCTGACATAGGCTGGTGCGTTTCCATGCCTACCTGGTCAGTAGTATCGTATATGTGAGGTATATTTCTATACAGTGGCTCGCCTTTCATCACATAGCCCGGGGGCCTCTACGGCTGGGTCCTTATCTTTTCGCACACGTCCAGAGTCTCAGGTAGAGTTGTCTTGAAAAAGCGTCGGCCATCACGTTTAGGTGACCCGTTCTGAACGCTTTCGGATCGTTGAAGCTGGAGAGCTGGGGATTCGTTAAATAATTCTTCTCGGTGCCATTTAGCGTTCGGCTCGAGTAGCAGATTATATGCGTTTCAAGACAGAGATTCTAGATGTCCCAATCCCAAACGTCTTAACGTAGCGACCTTGCTTCTTGTAGACTTCTCACGGCGTTGCTTTTGAGGACTGGATTTGTTGTTTTTGACTTGTTGGTGATGCTGCTTGTTGACTTGGTTCATTAGTTTGATATTTGGCTGATCCTGACGACTTTACTCCTCGTGAATGACTGATCCACCTACCAGCGCTCTGCGGCCTTATATAGAGCATCCGGGATCCGATATTTTCCTTTTGCACTCGGCCCGTAGGAACTCTCCATTTCAGGTATAAAGTCTATGGACCCCATACTGTCTGTGTGTGTCTGCAGAGTTGTGTGTGTCTTCTCCTGGTCCAAAGCCACCGCTACTGTTGGCACAGTGAAGGATTATATTGATCTGCTGTGTTGCTGACTAATTATCAGTTTACGAAACTTTTGGATAAGGTTATAAACTAAGTTGCTGAATTCGAAGAGTATATGGCCGACCTTGATAATATAAAAATGGCAGTTGGGTCACCTAAAAGCAAATGATTGCTATTTTAAAATCCGTGGAAGTAAAAGCATCAGTCCCGAATCTTAATTGAGTTTCCAGCTTTTTTACCCGATCCTTAACGGCAACTATTTCGAAATTTGCCAAGTCGTTCTATAAAACATTCATTACATCAAGTAAGCTTTATAAAAAATTCACTAAACAGACAACTAGATCTGGTTTTTGTTTTGGATCCGTTTGAAATCACGGTATCTAGAATTGACCTACTGGTTATGCCCAAAGACCGTTGGAACTAACAATTTGTCTCTTCTTCGTAGATCAACTCTCTCCTTTAACTAAAACTAGATGCTTTCGTAAAAGTGGCAATAATGAACTAATTTAACTTAATTTATATAATTGATTGGATATTGCAAATCTTTCTAATAGTTTTCTTTCAAAGAATTAGAAACCTTAAAACGAACTTATATAAAAAGTACAAAAAGTCGGAAAGATCATCGGATTTTTCACGATATGATGCGTTTCGTACTAATTTAAATTTACTTAGCAGTCATTGCTATTCTATGCATTTGAACGGTAGTAAATTTGAATTTTCAAAGAATCCACAGCAGTTTTATAACTTTGTTAATGTTATGCGAAAGTCTTCAGCATTGCCATCACCGGTACGGTTAAATTTCGTTGAGTCATATATATATAGGGCAAATCGTATTGTCTGTAATTTCCGAAAACTCATTAAGAACTATAACGCCTACCTATTTTCTGCGCCTGATGTGCTCTCTGCGTGTGCTCTTAAATTTTTTCTGATTTTTTCGACCACCACTTACCTGTTCTAATTGATTTTTTTTTTGTAGAAGATGGAGTTCTGTATACAGATTTTAGCAAAACATTTGAATCTGTTATGCTTTCTCCTATATTATTCTGTTAAATTGTACTTCAAGTTATTTCGATGTACGATCAGAGATCAGAGGGTCTGAATGACATCTGGGTAAAAATTTAGGCTCTATGCTGTTTACTCTCTTTATTAGTGGTCTCCCCTTTTGCAGTCAGATTTTAGTAGATTCCAGGAATGGTGTCTGTACAACCTTTTTAATTTATACTATCTTAAATGCAATGATATGACATTAATAAATTATTATTTTTATGACATGTTTATTAACCGAATATATTCAATTAATAATTTAGGTGCTCTGGATCTTACACTTAAATTTGACTCCCACATAACCTGAAAAAACATCTTTGAGTTTTCTTGGGTTTGATGATCTATACACAGCCAAATTATTTTTTTGCTTCCCTTTTTCTAATTCACATCAATAACCTAGCGGATTCTTTGTCCAACCAAACGGTTAGAAAAAGAATGAGGCAAAGCCACACAGCCTACACAGCCTACACAGCCTCTATGAATAGGAGGATACCTTAAGCAGTAATTACTTTTTGTTCAATTTTTATACAAAATTGTTAATCATCATTTTCTTACTTATTCATGTAATAATCTATTTCACATTTTTTTTTATAGTTATACTAAATTTTATTTTAATTTGTTTTAATTTATACTAAAATTAAAATATTTAAAGTAAAATTGAAATTGAAATTTATTTTATGCTAATTCATACCGCCTCATAAAGACTTACTTAATTACAAATCATTGAGAACTCGGTGCGGTAGCCTTTGACTCTAGTTTTAATTAATTTTTCTAATTGCTGATTAAGTTAATATCAATGTTTAACTACATTTACATTTATTTTTCATATATAACTTTTCTTTTATATTAAGAGCTTTGGATTACTAATTATCTCGTAAGATGTTCATGTTGTTCATGAAAATCTATGACCAAAAAAAAATGTTATATGGCTTGACATACCATAGTAATAATTTTATAAGTGGTCAATGTTGGAGATTTCTCCGCATGGACTGCATAATATAGGCGCTTGTGTATATGTTGGAGTGTCCTATTCAAAGCCGGATAAAGGTGTTGCACTGGGATCTACCTATCGCAACTGGGAGAGGCATTTCGGTGCATATAGGAAGTGGCATGCATTTGGGAGTGATTTTAATAAAATTAAATTCGAAATTCTGAACTAATTAACAGATGTTATTTCCAAGCATAGGAGGTTATATGTTAAAAATACCGAAGCTATAATTTGTGTTATATTGTTTTCCATTAATTTTCAGATCATTCCTATGGGCTCATGAAAAAATCGTATTTCCAAGCGTAGGAGGTTATATGTTTAAAAACAACAATGATATATTTAAAAAATATATTTTTCTTGATTATTTCTATGGGAGCTATGAGCATACATTTGTATGATCCGGCTGGTTCCGACTTACATACTACCTGCAAAAGAAAAATGACTTTGAACTTGACTTTGAATGAAATATTTATGCCGATAACTTTAAAACTGAAAAACTAGTTTTCATAGAAAGGGACGGGCAGACGGACAAGGTTAGATCGACTCGTCTAGTGATGCTTACTAATGCTTACTAACGCCAGGAAGCTGCTTCGCTTTTCACTTCGCTTCTGTGCCTCGTGTAGACGAACGTTCCACCCTAGCCTCACCCTTCCGCGAACTGTCCGTGCCGTTCCTGCGGGCTCGATCCTCCTTGCGTGGCCGTTGCGGTGTGGTGTCCTGCTTGCTGGTGGCGATGTCCTGTGATCTGCTCCTGACAGGTGGCTGTAGGTCTTGACTTCTGTGCTGGATTCAAGGGCATACGCCGATCCGGGACTTCAGCAGCTGTGCTTCCTTGTTTGGACCCCGATCCGGCCCGCGATCCCGTCTCCTCGTCTGGGCATGATGTCCTTCTCCGTGATGCTTTGCCTCTTTCGGTACAGCTCTCTCAGCTGTGCCGACTTCCCCCTTCCTTCGGCAGACTGCTGCTGCCAGTCCTAATCAGATCCTTGTAGACCTTGGTTCGTTCCTTTCCGCATTCGTTATCCTTGACGTGTTCCTTGTACTGTATATGATTGTATCGTAGTGCCTTGTAGAGAATCCTTCGAGTTTTATCTGTGTATCCTTTAAGAATCCTAGGAGTGATCCTCGGAGTCTCTCCTCATTCCTGAGCATCCTTGGAATTATCCTCGGGCTCTTTCTATCCTTTGGGCATCGTTGGAGCTATCCTTGGACCCTTCTCCTCGCGTCCTTTGGGTATCCTTGGAGCTATCCTTGGACCCCTTTCCTCCATCCTTTGGATATCCTTGGACCCCTTTCCTCGCGTCCTTTGGGTATCCTTGGAGCTATCCTTGGACCCCTTTCCTCGCGACCTTTAAGTATCCCTGGAGCTATCCTTGGACCCCTTTCCTCTTGTCCTTCGGGTGTCCTTGGAGCTATCCTTGGACCCCTTTCCTCCCGTCCTTTGGGTATCCTTGGAATTATCCTTGGACCCCTTTCCTCGCGTCCTTTGGGTATCCTTGGAGCTATCCTTGGACCCCTTTCCTCGTGTCCTTCGGGTATCCTTGGAGCTATCCTTTGACCCCTTTCCTTGTGTCCTCCGGGTATCCTTGGAGCTATCCTTGGACCCTTTTTCTCTACCGTATCTGCTTGTGGCTGCTCGTATGTGTTCTGTGTTTGTTGTTGTTTTAGCTCGCTCACATGGGTAGTCCTCTCTTTCTTAAGGCGGTAGATCCCATTCTTTCCCATCCTGTTTATGTTGCTTTCACCGCTGGGACAATCACGTTTTGGGCGCCAGATGTAACGAACTGATTTCTTTGGTTTCTTTTCGCTACGGTATTTGTGCGGCTAGCTCAGTGTTCGTCCCACCAAATTTATATAAACGTGACCGCCCAGTAGTTCAGTGAAAAAGCACACAATTCTCGGGTTCGGAGTGGGTTTATTGCGGGTATAACTGCAGTCGCCTTTATAACTTGCTTGTCTCCCTGTCTCCGACGGTGTGGGTTGTCTTCTCGCTCCTCGAAGATCCTTGACCGCTGATTGCTCCTGACGTGGCTGGCTCGGTGACTGCTCGGCCACGATTCAGACTCGCTATGGGGTCAGCCGTGCGGGCTTAGGGAAGCGTCACCGTTCTCAGACTAGGGTGAACAGACTGACGAGCTCTCCAGGATCACTCCTCTCGATGCTCGACCTCCTTTCCCTTGCTATGTCCCGGATATTCCCACGGGCTTCCGCTCAGATCGTGCGGACAGTCATGGCAGAACACCAGAAAGCTGCCTCTCTTTTCACTTCGCTTCTAGCCTCACCCTTCCGCGAACTGTCCGTGCCGTTCCAGCGGGCTCGATCCTCCTTGCGTGGCCGTTGCGGTGTGGTGTCCTGCTTGCTGGTGGCGATGTCCTGTGATCTGCTCCTGACAGGTGGCTGTAGGTCTTGACTTCTGTGCTGGGTTCAAGGGCATACGCCGATCCGGGACTTCCCTCCCTTCTGGCTCGTGACTCTCAGGGTTCTGTTGCGCCGCTCCGGGACTTCTCTCCCTCTGGCTCGCTACTCTAGGGGTTCTGTTGCGCCGTTCCGGGACTTCTCTCCTTTCTGGCTCGCTACTCTAGGGGTTCCGTTGCGCCGCTCCGGGACTTCTCTCCCCTCTGGCTCGCTACTCTAGGGGTTCTGTTACGCCGCTCCGGGACTTCTCTCCCTTCTGGCTTGCTACTCTCGATTTCAAAGTCTAGTAGACCCTCCAGGCGTAACGCCAGGACTTCGTCGGCAGGACAGAACAGAACTTAGCCGTGTGGTGCCTCCTTAGACCTCAGCCACCTGTGTCTCAATTCGGAGATTCCTAGTAATCCCAATCCCGAAAGTCTCGACGTGACGGTCTTGCTCCTAGTAGGCTCCCACGGCGCTGCTTCCGACGACTCGCCGTGGTGTGGCTCCCTCGAAGCTTACTTGGTTGGATTTCGTTCGACTGCTTGCTCTCGACTGACTGATCGCTCTTGACTGACTGATCTCGACTGAATGATCTCGACTGAATGCCTGCGCCCTGCGGGTTTATATAGGGCCTCTGGGAACCGTTATTTCCCTTTTGCACACGGCCCGCCAAAACTCTCCACATCGGGTTCAAAGTCCATGGTTTCTGTTTGACCCTCTTGTCCTTGACGCACTGCCTCCCGCCGCCGTCCAGCCTGATGCTGCCGTCCCGCTGATCCCGGAGACGCATGCAGCATGTTTGTGTGCCGCACCGCTGCTGAGATGTGGCACCTTCTTTCCAAAGTCCAAAGCCGGTGGCGTCCCGTTACTCCTTTTTGCACACGGCACTCTCGCTCCGCCCGCCAAGTCTCCGCTCTCTCCTCCTCCATTGTTGGTCTCCAAACTCTCTTGGTCTCCGAACCCTATTGCTCTCCAAACTCTCTCGCTCTCCAAATTCCCTTGTCTCCAAATTCTCTTCCTCTCCAAACTCTCTTCCTCTTCAAACTCTAACGTTCTCCAAACTCTCACGTTCTCCGTCCTCGATCTCCAAACTCTCTCGTTCTCCGTCCTCGATCTCCAAACTCTTTCGTTCTCCGTCCTCGATCTCCAAACTCTCTCGTTCTCCGTCCTCGCTCTTCGCCGCGCCGCCACTACGCGAATTTGCCGCGTACCTGGTGAGCGGCCGGCCATCTGCTGCTGGGATTTGTGGGGAGTTATTCAACTCCTCACAATCTTAGCAGGACAACCAAGCGCGGCTCTCGAAGTTAATGGCCAGAATCTTAAACAAACGCAAACGAAATTTTGCTGAAGCAAACGCAATATCGCTGAGATAGAAATAAAACTTTATTTAATTATTCCATAAGTGGATCCATTTTAAGCGTTGGATGTTAGAATATGTCTTTATGCGTGACGTAAATTCCACTCGAAATGGGCGCGAGCGGAGCTATACATATATAGTTTCCTTAAAGGCAGAAAATTAATAGAAGAAAATTATCTACAAATATCTGCCAACATAATACCCGTCTCACATGATCACCCGGCAGGGTCAAGGTCAGATGGGTTAAGATGTTTGTTACATTTACATTTACATTTAAAGAGATTACATTTAGATCGATTATCAAATCCAGCGAATAACTAGTGTATAAACTTAACACCATGGCATGGTAACCTCCCGGTTTTCTCGGTGTACATCACACGGTCACGATGTTGTTTGCTTTCGAACTCTACTGCGACTTGTATAGGCTGGCCTAAAGTCTCGAAGTCGCTGCGCTTTAAATCTGGAATGCGGCGAGTGATTTCGATAAATTCTGTCTATTTCCTTTATCTCTGCATACCCGGCGTCGCATCAGCGAGCTCTGATATCGTCTTTCAATAGGTGGAAATAATGTGGGGGTGGAAAAAAATCTAAAAACTCCCGTCGGAATACTGTCAATATGGCTCCCTGTAGTTGGCTGGTACTAAACCACCGAGAGGACCTGTCTGTAAGGGTTTCCGTCACAACCCTTGGCAGCTGAACTAAGGAAAGGGCATACGATGTCGCTCTTTCCTTTAACTTCTGTAGGCACTCCAACGGGTCAGTATGTCCTTTGAATTTGAGCACCCATTCTCGGATTTGGACTAAGACGACACCGTGCACTGCGTTCCATTCATAGATACTCCCATAAGCCTTTTCTTTCTCATGCGCAATATACCGTTCGATATTATTACGGTTCCCTTAGTACTATTCGCTCGTTCGTGGTCGACCGGATTAATCGGGTGTATAGTTTCCTTTACGTGACCCGACTGTATTTGATCACTCAGCCGCGAATCCGCGAATCGTCTTTCCTTAGCTTGTAAGTCTAGCGAGCTCCTATCCGATTGTCCGTCGAACCTGGAGTAGTCTTTTTCTCTTGCTTGTTCTCAGACATTTCTTTATGTCTTGTGTGCTTCGTTTGGGGTATTCGTCACGTCTTCGGTCTTGTTTTTTACTCCTAATTATCTTAACCAGCTTCACACTTTACGGGTCCTTGATCAGCGTGATGGTTTTGGTCCTGATTGATTGTGATCAGACCCACATTTGTCCCTGTTCAGGCGCCAATTGTAAGCATGTTTTCCTAACCAGGATATATTCAGAGGTTCGATAGGGTTCCCACAAAAAATTTATACGCTTACAGTGGACGATGTGGGTTAGTTAGGTGAATTTTAGACATGATTTCGAGTAAAAGCAGAAAACAAAGATGCTAGGAGATCGAATCCAGGACTTACTCCCGAGTTTAGATCGGCCCTGGAGGTTTTGTGTGACTTGTTTCAAAAACACTTCTTAACGATGTAAAAATATAGTGACTATCGCTCCTATAACAAAAGGAATTGTATTATAAATCTACTAAATAAATAAACTTTTTACAGGTGAATTTTAGACATGATTTCGAGTAAAAGCAGAAAACAAAGATGCTAGGAGATCGAATCCAGGACTTACTCCCGAGTTTAGATCGGCCCTGGAGGTTTTGTGTGACTTGTTTCAAAAACACTTCTTAACGATGTAAAAATATAGTGACTATCGCTCCTATAACAAAAGGAAATGTATTATAAATCTACTAAATAAATAAACTTTTTACATTTTCGTCACAAATGTTGATATCAGTTGATTAAACCAACCGCCCCTGTTTTTTATTTTTTTGAAAGGAAAATCGTATTTTTTTCTCGTCACGGCAACCGTTTTAAGGTCAGAAGAAAAGCATTTTAAACAAACATTTTTTGGCACAAAGTAAGATATTAAAATTTTTGAATGTGGAACTTACTTCAAATATTTCAAAAAAAGATTTAATAGTTTTAAAAACTTAGATATTATTTAAATATATAATGTTGACAATTTGTAAAGTAGTAAGTGTCTTATATTATTTTATTTTTAATTTCAGACCAGCAGCATAATAATCTGATCCCGGAACTGAAATTATATGAACTAAGAGCTAAAAAATATAACGGAATGGTTCGCCTTCTAAAACCAGGTTGCCGAACCATACTTCTTATAACCGATTTTCAAAGTCGGAATAAACTATTATTTCCCTTTTGCACACGGCCCGCCAAAACTCTCCACATCGGGTTCAAAGTCCATGGTTTCTGTTTGACCCTCTTGTCCTTGACGCACTGCCTCCCGCCGCCGTCCAGCCTGATGCTGCCGTCCCGCTTATTCCGGAGACGCATGCGGCATGTTTGTGTGCCGCACCGCTGCTGAGATGTGGCACCTTCTTTCCAAAGTCCAAAGCCGGTGGCGTCCCGTTACTCCTTTTTGCACACGGCACTCTCGCTCCGCCCGCCAAGTCTCCGCTCTCTCCTCCTCCATTGTTGGTCTCCAAACTCTCTTGGTCTCCGAACCCTATTGCTCTCCAAACTCTCTCGCTCTCCAAATTCCCTTGTCTCCAAACTCTCTTCCTCTCCAAACTCTCTTCCTCTTCAAACTCTAACGTTCTCCAAACTCTCACGTTCTCCGTCCTCGATCTCCAAACTCTCTCGTTCTCCGTCCTCGATCTCCAAACTCTCTCGTTCTCCGTCCTCGATCTCCAAACTCTTTCGTTCTCCGTCCTCGATCTCCAAACTCTCTCGTTCTCCGTCCTCGCTCTTCGCCGCGCCGCCACTACGCGAATTTGCCGCGTACCTGGTGAGCGGCCGGCCATCTGCTGCTGGGATTTGTGGGGAGTTATTCAACTCCTCACAATCTTAGCAGGACAACCAAGCGCGGCTCTCGAAGTTAATGGCCAGAATCTTAAACAAACGCAAACGAAATTTTGCTGAAGCAAACGCAATATCGCTGAGATAGAAATAAAACTTTATTTAATTATTCCATAAGTGGATCCATTTTAAGCGTTGGATGTTAGAATATGTCTTTATGCGTGACGTAAATTCCACTCGAAATGGGCGCGAGCGGAGCTATACATATATAGTTTCCTTAAAGGCAGAAAATTAATAGAAGAAAATTATCAACAAATATCTGCCAACATAATACCCGTCTCACATGATCACCCGGCAGGGTCAAGGTCAGATGGGTTAAGATGTTTGTTACATTTACATTTACATTTAAAGAGATTACATTTAGATCGATTATCAAATCCAGCGAATAACTAGTGTATAAACTTAACACCATGGCATGGTAACCTCCCGGTTTTCTCGGTGTACATCACACGGTCACGATGTTGTTTGCTTTCGAACTCTACTGCGACTTGTATAGGCTGGCCTAAAGTCTCGAAGTCGCTGCGCTTTAAATCTGGAATGCGGCGAGTGATTTCGATAAATTCTGTCTATTTCCTTTATCTCTGCATACCCGGCGTCGCATCAGCGAGCTCTGATATCGTCTTTCAATAGGTGGAAATAATGTGGGGGTGGAAAAAAATCTAAAAACTCCCGTCGGAATACTGTCAATATGGCTCCCTGTAGTTGGCTGGTACTAAACCACCGAGAGGACCTGTCTGTAAGGGTTTCCGTCACAACCCTTGGCAGCTGAACTAAGGAAAGGGCATACGATGTCGCTCTTTCCTTTAACTTCTGTAGGCACTCCAACGGGTCAGTATGTCCTTTGAATTTGAGCACCCATTCTCGGATTTGGACTAAGACGACACCGTGCACTGCGTTCCATTCATAGATACTCCCATAAGCCTTTTCTTTCTCATGCGCAATATACCGTTCGATATTATTACGGTTCCCTTAGTACTATTCGCTCGTTCGTGGTCGACCGGATTAATCGGGTGTATAGTTTCCTTTACGTGACCCGACTGTATTTGATCACTCAGCCGCGAATCGTCTTTCCTTAGCTTGTAAGTCTAGCGAGCTCCTATCCGATTGTCCGTCGAACCTGGAGTAGTCTTTTTCTCTTGCTTGTTCTCAGACATTTCTTTATGTCTTGTGTGCTTCGTTTGGGGTATTCGTCACGTCTTCGGTCTTGTTTTTTACTCCTAATTATCTTAACCAGCTTCACACTTTACGGGTCCTTGATCAGCGTGATGGTTTTGGTCCTGATTGATTGTGATCAGACCCACATTTGTCCCTGTTCAGGCGCCAATTGTAAGCATGTTTTCCTAACCAAGATATATTCAGAGGTTCGATAGGGTTCCCACAAAAAATTTATACGCTTACAGTGGACGATGTGGGTTAGTTAGGTGAATTTTAGACATGATTTCGAGTAAAAGCAGAAAACAAAGATGCTAGGAGATCGAATCCAGGACTTACTCCCGAGTTTAGATCGGCCCTGGAGGTTTTGTGTGACTTGTTTCAAAAACACTTCTTAACGATGTAAAAATATAGTGACTATCGCTCCTATAACAAAAGGAAATGTATTATAAATCTATTATAAATCTACTAAATAAATAAACTTTTTACAGGTGAATTTTAGACATAATTTCGAGTAAAAGCAGAAAACAAAGATGCTAGGAGATCGAATCCAGGACTTACTCCCGAGTTTAGATCGGCCCTGGAGGTTTTGTGTGACTTGTTTCAAAAACACTTCTTAACGATGTAAAAATATGGTGACTATCGCTCCTATAACAAACGGAAATGTATTATAAATCTACTAAATAAATAAACTTTTTACATTTTCGTCACAAATGTTGATATCAGTTGATTAAACCAACCGCCCCTGTTATTTATTTTTTTCTCGTCACGGCAACCGTTTTAAGGTCAGAAGAAAAGCATTTTAAACAAACATTTTTAGGCACAAAGTAAGATATTAAAATTTTTGAATGTGGAACTTACTTCAAATATTTCAAAAAAAGATTTAATAGTTTTAAAAACTTAGATATTATTTAAATATATAATGTTGACAATTTGTAAAGTAGTAAGTGTCTTATATTATTTTATTTTTAATTTCAGACCAGCAGCATAATAATCTGATCCCGGAACTGAAATTATATGAACTAAGAGCTGAAAAATATAACGGAATGGTTCGCCTTCTAAAACCAGGTTGCCGAACCATACTTCTTATAACCGATTTTCAAAGTCGGAATAAACTAATTCCATACTTTCATAAGGCGGTCTGGCCATACAGAAAGTCAAAAACTTTATTATTTGGACATATGGCCATTGAAAAAGGTCTACCGTGGTTTGCCAAAATTCTCCGTTTATCATTGTGTTCAAATCGAAAGTTGCAAGTCAATCCACGAAACTGTGTTGGTACTGTCTTGGCATTAAATGGTCATCGGAAATACTTTTGCATGTATCACGCTAAACACCCAGAGTCTGTTCAGGGAACAAAGGTAGGTTTCAGCATCAAAAAATAATTTTAATTTAATACGATTCTACTGCATTTCATCTTTGTGTAAAGTACTCTAAAAGGTAAATTTGTATTATTTTACTTTTAGTAACGTCTTTATAAAAGCGGACGACTGTATAACATATTCTAGTTGCTACAGAAAACTTCGGATATTATTTAAAAATAATTAGAACAAATGTACTTTTTTAATGATTTTTTAAACCTTATTCTCGTAGATTACGTAAAAGTTTATATTGTATATGTTGGATACTAAGTAAAAGGTTGGATGTCCATTTGACATTAGAAAATAATAAGTAACCATAAGTAACATGCAATGCACTTTTAAAAGAAAAAATTGGAAACCACCGAAGCTCTTGATGTGCGAGTGTAAGTCGAATCGCTCATTATAAGCTGTTGAATGAATAAGTTGAATGAACACAACCAAAAAAGTGCAACTGAGTGTAGCAGCAATTTTAGTTGTGATGAGCCAGCTCGCGAAGCCAGGAAGAAAATCTTTGCCGACAGAGCGAGATAGGTGTCGTCAAACGAAACGGCTAGAGACGAGAGAGCGCTTGCGTGCCATGAGCAAAGGGTAGATTAGCATAGCTCCCACTTGTGTAACACCAAACAGGCCAGGAGGCTTCTTTACGCGGGCCCGTCGCTTGAAATTGTGCATAGGCAGGGAGATGTCAGCAAGGAACCAGATCGTTATATGAAAACGTTCGGACTGAACTAGTCTCCAAATTGAGGATCAAATAACTGGGGTCATTAATGGCAATAAACGGCTAAGTTGAGTGGACACCCCATCGACTTTTACAAAGACTGTCCTAACTATATCGGACGAATGCCCGAATAGTCATACAGGAATTGGGCAGACGGAGAACTGGCGAAACCGCACTTCCCTTAGTTCCTCAGCTACCTGTGTGTAAGTTCGGAGATTCCTGCTATCCCAATCCCGAACGTCTCGAAGTAGCGTTTTGCTTCTTATAGGCTCCCATGGAGCTGCTTCCGATTACTCGACTTCTTGGCGCTCCCATGCAGTCTATTTGGTTGACTGACTGTTCACTTTGATATCTTAACTGATCATGATGCTTCAACTCCTCGTAATCGACTGATAATCCAGGTGGCACCGTTATTTATAAATAACGACCGACCGAAGTCCTGCTGCTTCCTGTGATGCATGTGGCACGCCTGTGTGCCGCTGCGTTGCCAAAACAAAGTTCACAGAGCCCAAAGTCCGGCGGAGTTCCGTTACTCCTTTTTTCGATCTGCCCTCCAAGTCTCCAAACTCTCTTTCTCCATCTATGGACTCCTCTCCCATTCTCCTTCATTGCACTCCAAACTCCCTTCTTGTCCACACTTGGTCTCCAAAATGTCTTTTTTGAACATTGATCTAAAAACTCTCTACCTCTCCAACCACTCTTCCCTGCGCCGTTACTACGCGAATACGCCGCGTACCTGGTAAGCGGAGGGCCATCTGCTGTTACTGCTCTTAAGATTTTCTGTAGAGTTATACTCCTCACATTCCCCCCTTATTTCAGGAAAAAAAATGACTCCGAATACCCTAGCTCTTGAGTTCTTGCGATGCTCCTGCTGATTTTTTCGGTGCTCCCCCCTTGCTCCCTCTTTAATATTAAGCAATAAACTCATCCTCTTATCCCTTCCTTATCCTTTTCTGCAGATCCAGATCTCGGTCGATGTCCTTCACGGGCTTGGGTTTGCGAATGTTGACTCTTTAGGATCTTTGTTGGTTTATTGGACTGCGGATGGTGATATGGGAAGGCTGTGCCGCCACCGCCAAAGTCGCACTCGCGAATTGTCAGCCGGTTGGTCGGCGATTTCAGCTCGAACATGACCTCCTGGTGCTTATAGGGTTTCCTCATGAACAGCGGCTGATAGCCGGCGATATTGCCTCTGAAATTCTACCCCTTTATTCTCGCCAACCAAGTGCGATTCCGGTTGGTCTCGTCGAAGCGATCGCCGCCCATGGTAAAGTGGGTGGCCAAGAATTTGCACATCCTCGTTGGATATTGTTCATGCTGGGATCCGCCCCCTTTAACGCCGCGTAGCTTTGGCCCTGTACCGGTAAAGTCTTCTGATCTGTACATACTGCTGATGTCTGTTTTCCGATCAGTTCCAACCGAGACTTTGGACGTCTTGGTTTGTTTCCCTCCTGTGCTCTTATCTTTCTTCTGTTGTCCTGAACATATTTTTTGCACCTTTGTAGTCGCCTTGTAGATTCCTTGGAGATTCCTTGGATTCATCCAAGATAATCCCTGGCATTAGCGATGGATTCTTTTCGTAGTATCCTTTGCGAATCGTTGAAGTTCCAATGTTGTTTTGCGTCTGTTGTGTCTGCTTTTTGTAGCTGCTCGCCTGTGTTTTATGTTCCTGATTTTTTTGGCCTTTTCATCCGGGGTCAGTTGGTCGTCCGGTCGTTAAGGTCTCTCTATCGTATAGGGCGCTCAGTAACCTTGGTTATCTGCCTTGGGTAATGAATAAAGGTGTGGAGCCTGTGGATTCCGAAACGCTCGTACTTACTGCCAGCATGATTTCAGGCCATTTTTCGTCCCAGTTTTTTTTTATCCTGCCCTGAGAACTGCGCTTTCATTGTATTCACCGTCCTATTTGATCTCTCCGTGGGGTTCTTCTGCGGGGTGTATGGAGCCGTGAAGAGTTGCTTGGCTCCCGTCTCGAGCAGGAAACTCTTGAAGATTCTTCTGGCTAACTGTACTCCGTTGTTCGTTGTGACTACTTTCGGGACCCGCTATTCTGCGATTCCTTAAAGCTTTCTTCAGAAATTCGGCGTCACGCTTCGCAGTGGCACCAACTCAAACCACTTGGAAAACTGGTCTATCAGTACCAGCAGCAATTGGTTGCCGTGCTTTGAATTCGGCAGGGGTCCGACGAAGTCCGCATTTATTTATTTATTTCATTTCGCCAACGGAATTCCTTTACTGGCTACTTGAACATTTCAACAACTTTTCTTACGTACTAAAATTTACAAAATAATTAACTAACCTATGCTTAAGATTTGATTTACTTGAGAAGTAGTCCAATTGCATATCAATTGGAAGTGCGTTAGACTCATATAAGGCCCTATAGAGGTGCTCGTTTTTGGAATTGCCTAGGCGGGGCGTGAAAACCATCTTTCGATAGCAGTTCTGGACAGTCAATACTACCATCCAACAAATCAGAGATGAAGCCATTGGCGAGGATACTTCTACGATGCTCAAGGTATGGTAGGTGAAAAAGCCTACATTGCTGGTGGTATGAAGGGGTAGGGTCTAAAAACCTTAGCGGAACAACGCGAATTTCAAAAACAGTTTCTGTAGAATCTGTAGAATTCTGCAGAATTTACCGTACCCCATGGGTCCTCTGGCATCTGCGTCAGCATTTTGCCAGCCGCCTGCATCTGATTCGGCTTGACTCTCATGCATGTCTCGCATCCTCTCGGGCTAGGGCGTCTCTGTGCATTCCTGGTGAGTAGTACCGTTCTGCAGACGTCCTGATACTTTTGCGGCCGGGTGCTTATCTTTCCGAGCATATCCTAAATCCAGCTGAATGTTGCAAGAGCTTCCGCTGCCGATGCGTCCTTGATCGAACGAAGCGTTTCTGGTAGTGACTCCCTTGACAACACGTCTGCCACTACGTTGAGTTGTCCTTTCCTATACGCTATTTCGAAGTCTTACTGGTGCTACTCTAGGGCCCATCTGGCGATCCTTCCTGAAGGGCTCACAATGCTGTAGATCCACTTCAGTGCTATGAGGTCGGTTACTACGAAGAAGTGGTAACCTTCAGCTCGCCAGTTAGCTTGCGGCTTAGGTCGCTGGGCACATCCCGCCTGCTCGCAGCATTCGACGCACCTGACGCCTACTCCCCCGCACACCCAGCAGAACAACAGGCCTTGGTGTCGATATCCCCGCGCCCATTGTCTTGGGCCGCCGCACTTTCGAAAGGTTTCCTGGGGCTCCGATCTGTTTGCCGTTTCCCGTCGCCTCCGTGTTGCGTTTGGTGGCTGCATCTGTTGCTGTTTTAGTGGTTTCCATTGACCTCCTCGTGGTGCTCCTGTTGTCTGCTGTCATGGGAATCGTTGTGGCGGTTACCTGTCCTGGTTACCTGTCTCTTTGCATTTTCTGCATGTGACCTTCATAGGTGAAGCTGACTTGGTTTTTGAGAACTTATTTTCTTGTGCGAATGCTTCCCGTTCCTTTTCTAATTTGTTGTACTCATCGGCTAATATAACAGCGTATGCAGTTCCGATACTTTGTATTCCCTCAGGAAGATCCTAGAGCTTCTGTTGCCTGACCTGAACTGCCACCCTGGTGAGCAAGTCTCTCAGCAGAAAGTATGTGTGGAAACTAATGGTCTGCTCGGTGTGTTCGTCCCCAATTGTATATAAACGTGACCGCCCAGTAGCTCAGTAAGAAAGCACAGAAATCACGGGTTCGTAGTGCGTTTATTGCGGCTATAATATTATAGACGTCTTGGTAGCTCGGATGGCCTTCATATCGCTACTTGTGGCTCTTGGTGACGGTTCTGGTTGCCTCGATGTCCTCTCGGCCCGTTGTTTTGGTGATCCAGGCTTGTAGCTCCCTGAATATACTTGCTCGCTGCTCATTCCTGTTGCGCTGACTCGGCGAATGCTTAATAACGACTCAGATTGGAGAGGGTTGTCGTGATGTGGTAGCTGGCTTGCTGCTGACAAGGTCCTGCGCCCTGGCTAAGCTTGCGCCGCGGTTGGACGTAGTGCGGCTTCTGGTACTCGGGATTTCGAGCATACGCTGATCCAGGAATTCACGAGTCGGAACCGTAGGCTCCCCTGGAAAACTAAACTCAAGACCGTACTGATCGATCGCTCTCCCTTCTAGCTGATCGCGCCAGAACCTGCGTCGGCACACGTGAAAGTAGTGCTTTGGGCGAGGTATACTAGGTTTAGACAGGCTTCTCCCCGAGCTCACGATTTCTTGTCGGAGGCCTTCACTGCTCAAACCCTGCCAGACTTTTTAGGCGTAACGGCAGGATTTCGTTGACAGGAATAAACAGATCATCTTGACCTAGCGTTGTTATCTCCTATAAACCTCACCTACCTGTGTCTCAATTAGAAGATTCCTGGTATCCCAATTGCTCTTTGTAAGCTCCCACGACGCTGCTCCCGTAGACTCGCCTTAATGTGGCTCCCTTGTAGTTTATTTGATTGATTGACTGTTTACTTTGATATCTTGATTGTTTGACTATTCGTAATCAAATGATGAACCAGCTGCCAGCGCCGACCGAATTCCTGCCTAATGCTGCCGTTCCGCTGATTTCCATGATGCATGTTGCACGCCTGTGTGCCGCTCCGCTGCCGAGATGGGGTACTTCCTCTCCTGGTCCAAGGAATTCTGATTTATTTCTTTTTGCACACGGCACTCTTCCCCTGCCCGCCAAGCCTCAACTCTCTCTTTCTTCATCCATGGTTTACAATTTCCATCTGTTCAAATTTATATACGGCTTCTGGTTATGTTTTACTCATTTGGAAAAAAATTAAGAAAAAATCATGAAGCTTGCTTTACTTTTCAGGTAGATAAATATGATTGGAGATATGAAACATAAACAAGAAAGGAAATAAACTTCGGCAAGCCGAAGTTTGTATACCCTTGCAGCTATAAGAAAAAATCAACTTTGGTAACACCATGTCCAATTTTTAAAAATTGTTGCTGACTTCAGTGATATTAAAAATGAATTATTTCAATCTTTTTTTTAGACCATTTTTTCTACATCTATATGTTAGAGTAGTCCGATTTTTACTAAACTGAATTCGAAATTCTTAAAAATGTGAAAAATTTTATGTCCAAGCTTTGAAGGTTATATGTTAAAAAGCATCAAAGATATAATTTTTTCATATTTTCCAACTAATTTTCCTATCGTTTCTATGGCAGCTACATGATAAAGTCGTCCGATTTAGATCAAATTTAATTCGAAATTCAGACGTAATTAAAAAATGTCCTTTCCAAGCCTAGAAATTTATATGTTAAAAAACACCGAAATTATATTTTTTTTTTTAATTTTTTCCCCGATAGTTCCTATATAGAATGATATTGCTTTGAGACATCTTTAGACTTTCTTTTCGACTTAAATTTTGTAGCATTTAAGGTTTTTATATTATCGTCAACGAAGAAAACAATTGCTTTATGTAAAACAATTTCACAAGTACACTGTCTCAAAAATAGAAAAGGAAAATACAAAAGAAAACAGTTATAAGTCAAAGCAAGATTGTTAGCCATTATTATTCAGACTAAATGGAAGCACTTTTCGATAGTTAGGAATAAGAGTATACATATATTTAAATATATATATTAAATATATATATTACAACGGGAATGTAGTGAAAGGTGACGAACTATCCTAATCCGATATGTGACGCGTCAAATGTTAATAAAATTTGTAGACAATATCTCTTATCGTGTCGATAAAAAGGTGGATCAGGAATTAAAAAAGTATTCAAAATATATGTTTCAGCAGTGCCAGAGCAATGAATACATATTTTTATATCTTTGCAGAGGGTATAATGATTACAACCAGAAGCATGCAGCGCAGTAGCACCATAAAGTATATATATTCTTGATCAGCATCACTAGACGAGGCGATCTAGCCATATCCGTCTGTCCGTTCGTCTCCCATTCTTTCTTGTTTATTATCTAATTGGAAGCTTTTATAAACATTATGGCTTAATGATACGATATAAATAATACAATTACTGAAACATTCAAAAAAATAATAAGTAAAACTTTAACATTTGACTTAGTGTCGAGTCTGTGACTCTATTTAAATTTTGTATGAATTTTTCTTCAGTTAGAGTTTATATCAGGATTTTGGTTGATTATACTTACATTTGCTCATGCGCTGGGGACATTTAGAAACTCCTTGTAACCTTACTACTCACTACCCCACTACTTGTTGGTACTGCTCTGCCTTTGGGTTTATCAAAAATACTTTTCCAATTATAATTTGAATAACTTTTTTCAAGTAGGGAGACTTTTTCAAGAATTCTTCCCTTACATCGATTTCCTTGTATCGAGGTATTTAAGCAATCCTGTACACCTATCCGTTTTGTATTGTAGGTAATCAATTTGACTTTGGGATTATGGTACTGGTATAATTATAGGTCACATATTTATAAGTGATTTTGGACAAAGGATACAAATGGTTATTTAGGTGTGGGTACCCATATTTGTTACGGTGATAGGAATGGGAAAAGCTAATTTATTTTTGTGGTTTACGGATTTACACCAACGCGATTTCAACTATTTAGAGAGAAATAACTTTGTTTTTGAATTTAGAACATTCATTTTTACAAAACGTGTAAGTGTATTCTTATATAAATTCTTTCAATAAATATTTAACAACTGTTTTATAATTATACACAACTCACTTAACTAACAGTTTAGTTGTTGATATAAACAACGTAAACACCAGCAGTTAAAGTTGATTCAAGCACAATAAAAATATTTTCTACCTACAAAATATCATATTTCTTAAAAGATGGTTAACTGTGAAACTTTAAGTTAAGATGTACCTTATCGTTAAAAGTGGTGTAAAATGGGATTAATTTGTTAACCCTAAATTGGGCCAGCCAACACAGCTGGAATGCGAATTTTTTGGTTAACCGCGAAAAACCACGATTCACAATAGTTACTATGATCGTAAATCACCCCAAATGAATTTAAATTTTGGCTCATCTTTCAAATCGATACGAATTAGTGAAAACTGGTCCCATTGAAGTAAAAATTTTAATAGAACTGAGGACACCAAGTCATGAAAATACCAAAGCTTTTTGTCTCCTCATACATGACCGTTTAGATGAATATAACCCATTAAACGGAATAGTAGAACGAGTTGTTTAGCTAAATAGAAAAATGTTAAAAGCCACGGTTTGGATTGATGTTCAAGGTTTCATTAATAATAAACATTGTTTTATTCTTATTGGAATTATTCGAAAAAGATCCAAAGAATAATAGTAAGCATAAAACAAGGGTATCCTCTCCGACTCCTGCAAGTTATGTAGCATAAGTGTTCACGTTTAGCGCTATTTCTTTTTTTTCCCAAACGAAATAAAATTTCTAAGATCTTGGTAAACAATCTTCATAATTTTTACAATGCCTTTATATACCATTTGGTGTATACCTGGTTACGATCGACCCATCATAGCAAATTTTCAATTCCGCGACTATAAATAGAAGTTGTCTTCGTACACTCTGTGGTGCGCTTCGCCACTACGTGTAATTTGCTCTTTGTGTCCCATATGCCACGTATAACACACGCGGAAACCAGGAGATAAGCGAAACAATCTACAGAGCCAAGAGAAAGATGCTAAAGAACGCGATCAAAGCTAGCTAGGTCAGTCGCTTCCAGCATTTGTGGAAACCGGCGGATGCATAACCATTCGGGTCAACATACAGGATGGTCATGGGTTAGCTCAACAGGCAGCCGACCTCTACCGACCACTTACAGCTTAGCCAAATAGTATCCACCCTGTTCCCCACGCAGCCGCTCCTTACTTGGCAAGCTACAGGGAAAGGCGATACCGTTCTTACCATCGAAGCCGTAGTCCTTGGTGCACTAAGAAAAAGTACTGCCTCGTTTGTACCCTGGATGTCAAGAATGACTTTAACTCGGCCAACTGGAACCTTGTCCTGGAACCGCTCCACCGCATGGGAATCTCGGACTACCTGTCCGACCTCGTAGCAGACTACTTCAATGACAGAATGTTCAAATATTCCTATGAAGTCGGAGAGCATGAGTACCAGGTGACAGGAGGAGTACCTCAAGGCTCAGTCCTATTTCTTAGCTTTATTAATTAAAATATAAAAAAACCCTAGCCGCTGGAAAGGTACCTAACTACCCGGGATAGGCAAGTGTATCATCTCATCATTCCTTACTCTTGCCTTCCTTAAAAGTATAAATTGTTTTTATTTTAATTTTTCACCCTGTTTTCTTCACGTATATACTCTTGCACCCACATAAAAACAATTAAGTTATTTCATGATAAAAATTCGTGAGATTCTTCGCACGTCAAGAAAGCAAAAAGGACAACAAAAAAACATTAACAACGCTAACTAGTTGTAAACTTTTAAATATGTTGTTTTGACGTAATTAGAACAGTATTGATTTCCTTTGCACACTCTCCTTTTTTTCAGGCTTTACTATTTATTTATTGAATGTTCTCTTTTTGGATACTAATCTTACTAACAGTCATATGACTGATATTGTGCTAAAGGTGGCCCAAAAATTATTGCTGGCTTGGCAGGTCGTTGAGATGTAGACGGGATCGGGTGGAAACCCAAGTCAAGCCTCTGGCGAGGCAATTGGGGTTGACCGAAAGTTTTTCAATGTAGAACGCTTTTTGTTTGTCTATTTTATCTTTCAAGGTAAGAATGTCTAGGTCCATATAGAATATTCCATGGTTCACTAGTGATATTTTGCAAGATTTTCTATTGAATCCGCTGTATAATGCCAGCAAGCGTTCCCCCATAGCTGAGAGCCATATGTCCAGATGGGCTTGAAAGTGGAGTTGTAGAGCAAAGCTTTGTAGTCTAGACGCAGGGGTGAAAGAGCGTTAAAAACCCAATGGAAGCTGCTGGCTTTTGTTTTTAAGTGTACTTTCTTGCCGAAATACGTAACATCGTTGACTTAGGGAATCTGCGTATTATTTAATTATTGTGGAGGGCATGTTTGCCAGTTGAGAGTAAACGTTATGTGTTTACATTTTTGTTTAATTATTTTAATCCGCGAACCAGCTAGCCACCTCTCTACTACGAGGAGGTGGCTTGCCAGCTGTGTTCTGGCTCGGCATGGGCACCTTGAGCGACTTAAAATTGCGATGTTGTCAGCAAACGTGGATGTTGTTGGCTGCTCGTTCGTGGGAATATTCGGTGTGTATAGGAGGAACAGAGTGCGCTGCCTTGCGGGACTGTAGCTTTGATAATGTAGTCGCTGGCAGTAGTATTAATCCTGTAGTATTGATCCTACTCAAGAAGCTTGGGAGTCAGGTGAGTGTATTCTGATTTTGAGCATGAGGCCACCTAGCCAAACTCGATACATCGAGGAATATTGCGCTACAGTATTCCCGATGCTCAAAGGCTGTGTGCATTTCTGATGTTATTTTCTTAACTTGTTAGATTGTTCCATGGTTTTGACGAAAGCCAAATTGATGAGCAAGGATAACACTGTGTGCTCCTAGATATGGTATTGTGCGAGTTAGAAGCACTGAGAAGGCAACAACTCAGACAGACACGGTCATCACCGCCAGGTGCCTTTTTCGGTTTCAGTTCCCCAATGACTTTCGCGATCTCCTTTGGCTGAAACAATGGTGGTAGAAAAATAGATTGTATTTGGACAAATAAACCAGTGGCATGGTTCGACTCGGAAACGTTTCTAAGATGTAGAGCTAAAGTTTCGGCTCTATCTTCGTCCCTGTAGAACCAGCTGAATTTCTTATAAGGAGTGACTGTTTCGATTGGAGAGCTGAAATTTGGGTGAGCACTACAAAGAGGATGTTTTGTAGAGGTTGACGAAAGCTGCATTTTCTGTTTCTTGCTTTAGACCTCGATTTAGTGTGCGAGTGGCTTCCTTAAGACGTTGTTTTGATGACGGCGATCTGTTGGTTTGCCAGGAACCTCGCAGGCGCCTCTTTTCTAGGACTAGCCGTTGAATTTGCAGATTGGTTTTGAAGTGGTTGGTTTGCACCTCCCTGCTTTAGGGTGTTGAGATAGTAGCTGTCTTTACGAATACTTCTTCAAGAACTTAGACTTAGCAGTCGATGTCCGCTTCGATGTTGAAGTGAGGAATTAATTTGAAGTGTGATCTTACACCCTGTGGGTGATATGTAGTTTTTGTGCTTTGAAGAAGAGTTATTAGCACTGGCGAATGGTCCAACGACAGGTCCAAAATCCCTTTGACGCTTATTCTATAAGGTCTTTGACGCAAATTCTATAAGGTCTGGGGCTGCCAGAGAAAACATAAACTAATTTGTTGTTCGGTTTTATGATTGCATTGTATAATTGTGGGACCGAGCTGTGATTAGGTTTTTGAAATATCGTACACGTAATCCCACTGGTTTTAATAATATTTACTATAGTTTTATTGTGAGGTTCTTAGTATTATAATTAGGTTTTGTTAGATGGATTAATCTGTGTCTTAGTTTTTCTGCGTTTTATCACGTCTTTTGTACTTGCGTCGTTTTCAAATTCTTGATTCCCTCTCCTCCTCAATTTTGGCAGGCTTGCCAGTCGTTAGTTTTGCCCAATCTCTCTTTCTAGATCAGCTGATCAGGGTTGCCACACCATTCCCACAAATCGGCCATCCTACACGTCTGCCTTTTGTCTCGAATGCCTCGAATCGTCGTCATAAGGCATCCACGGCTTGAGATACTCAGCGCAAGTGCTCGTCTGCCTTGGGCCTTCGCTGAATACTGGAGTGTTTAGCTACGTCGTAGGTGTCATTTGATTTCACCCTTATAATGCGGTATGGACCAAGATACTTCGGCTTTAGCTTTAGTCCTGGACCAAGCTGTGTTCTCTTAATAGTAACTAAGTCGCCGACTTTGTACGTAGACGCTGGTCTTCGTCGTAAGTTGTATCTTTTTTTAATTTTTTTCCTGAATTTTCAAAATGTGTTGCTTCTCTTGCTTTCGAAGTTCATCTCTATCCTCGTTAAATAAATGAATTATTTCTTCATCTAACATTTGCTGGAAACGTATGTCGGCTTTGAGACGCATCTTGGTTCCCGTAAGTAACTCACCACGTTGACACGTGGAAAGCCCGTTGTGATGAGATGATGCTTGATGCCTTAGGTGTTGCAGTACAGTTAAAATTCCTCCGACGTGAAAGTAGATCATTTGTCAGACTAGAATTGCCAAAGATTTTGCTTTGCTCATGAAGTCTCGATAAAGCATCTTTGGTGGAGGTCGTCTTGGTCGGATAGAGCCAGCAAAATTTGGTGAATCTATCGATTACTGGAAGTATGTGCTTATACTGCTTGTGAGTCGACTCCAAAGGGCCAAGGAAACCGATGTGATACGTCTGCAGCGGTTTTTCGTCCTTGCTAAGGGGATGAAGTTCGCCCTCTTGCTTTCCCTGCTTACGGTTGCTGACAATGCATGGTAAACAGCAGCTTATACACTTGTGAATCTTCTCTTCCAGCTTCGGTATGTAGAACTCCTTGCCAATGATACACTTTACACTTCTTGACAGAGAAGTGACCGTGTTCGTGTGCTTGCTTGATAATTTCTTGTTGCATACCCGAAGGAACAACAATGAGTTTATAGTCGTCAACCACTTTGTGCAAGAGTCCCAATTTCAAGAAGTAATGATTATGTGTCGTCTTTTCTGCTAGAATGTCTATGATAGCTTTAAGCTGGTCGTCTTGAGCCTGGATGTTCTTGACTCCGCTATGTAATGACGTCTCTGTTATCATCATCATTTGTGCACGACTTAGGACATCTGCGTAACAAATTCGTGTGCCAGCTCGGTGTTCAACGACGTATTCGGACCCTTGTAATTGAAGAATCCAGCGAGCTTTTCGCGTGCATAAGTCCTTTTTTTCAATGGTCTTGGCTAGAGCATTACAGTCTGTTATGAGTCTAAATCGCAAACCCAGTAAGTAGACCCTGAACTTTTTGAAGGCTTCCACAACAGCTAAGATTTCGAGCTCGTAGCTGGTGAACTTCCTTTCAGCATCTGTCTTCTTTTTGCTCATATAATATACAGAATGCCACTGGTTATCGTCCGTACTTTTTTTGCAGCAAAACTGCGCCGAACCCATCGATAGAGGCGTCTATATGGAGTCCAGCCTCGTGCTGCTGATGGAAATTTTTGTTTTTGCGTAACGAGAACCTTTAACTTGTTAAACGCATCTAGCCGTTGGATACCGAAATGAAATTTCGCATCTTGTTTCGACATTCGATTTAGCATCGTTTGTGAAAGGCTGTGTTTATTTTTGTGCTCCGAGTTTTTGTCTTTTTCAGTGATTTTGTGCGAGTGTTCTGTGTGTATTTATTTACAAAGATTAGCCTAACAATTGCGCTAGTAATAGATCTCCCAGTACAACTGCTCCGCAATCTTCAGTGTCAATTTTAAAAATCGAACTGCGGCTCGACCACAAGAAACTTCGTTACAAATTGTTCACCGTCAATTGTAATTTCATGTTCAAACGGACCCAATTGTTTGATCTTGTTTTGATTTGATTTACCGAAACCGATGAGATAAACGTTGCACTCACTTAACTTTGGTGTGCAGACTCTGCCGAATGCAGAGTTATTAGAAATAAACGTTCGACTTTTAATGTTCGATTTCGAGATTACAAAATAGAGATATTCATGTAAATATGTATGTTCGATTTCGAGATTACAAAAGGGAGATATGTATGTATGAGCTGCATGAATAAAAGAGCGTAAGGCGAATTCAAAATATAAACATATGGTTACAGTGTGGGATAATTAAGTAGAACGAGTTGGCAAAGAATTCAAATTATTAAGCAAAGTTCAAACAAGCTTAAACAAAGTTCTTTATAAAAATAATAATAATTAGATCAGAATTAATATTGACTTATGATGTCATCGAACATTTGACTTTCTTAGATTTTTAAATGTGGGATCGGTAACCAAATTGTACTTGCT
Organism: Drosophila biarmipes; assembly: GCF_025231255.1. NCBI lineage: Eukaryota > Metazoa > Arthropoda > Insecta > Diptera > Drosophilidae > Drosophila > Drosophila biarmipes. The sequence continues at coordinate 1,131,024 of NC_066613.1, read as the reverse complement.
TCCGGTGTCGATTATAGCGGTGCATTTTACATTATTGGCCTCTACAGGAATGAACATAAACGCGAGAGCAGTTGACACCTTACACATGTTGGTTGATTCCATTTTGTCACTCAAACTCTTTGCTGGGCATTCTTTTGCGATATGTCCGAAATTATTACACTGAAAACATTTTCGTCCCTTGTTTTTGTTTTCGCAATTCGCAGATGTGTGACCTTTTGCGCCGGAATTATAATACTTTAGGTCTCTGCTTTTGTTTCTGTTGGGTACTGCTTGTTTTTTGAATTCACTTTTTGCCTCACTTTTGTTCGCCTTTGGAAACGTGAATTGACTTTTACTCTCACTTTTTGATTTTCTGTGGATTACTTCATAGCACTTCAGTTAGTCCTTAAACTCGCTCAGACTTTTTGCGTTGTAGAGCACTAGCTTATTTGCACACGAATCGTCAATTCCGTCGATTAGGTATTGGATTTAAGCAAATTGTCTTTTATCAGGACAACACCACGGTGACACGCCCTAAGCTTCGGGAGCTTGGATGGTATTTTGTTTTGCATCCAAAGATCCAAGCTATTACCACCTGTTTCTGTCCATGCCGAACCCGCTTGGTAGTCTCACCACAAGATATTGAAAATTGGGTCTTCGTTTTGAATTGGGTTAATCAATATATTTTTCAACCTTATTACCCTTTTTACGTGATTTGTTATACTTAAATGCTAAGATAAACGATTTTAAAATAATATTATATTTTTTTAATTTCAGAGAGTACTAAAAATAACAAAAATACTTTTGAATACAAAGGAGGATCCTGAGGTCGGGACGTTTTTAGAAGGAGGATACTCTGAAGAATCTGACACAGATTCAAATAAGATAATTTACTAAATAGTCTGGACTATTGTCTTTCGAATTTACCCCTTGAAGCTATTCTTGCAGACCTTAACTTTTTTTAATTTTTCATTCCGCCATCAAATTGTCTCGGCCAGTCAGGCTTGCTTTAGTCTATCCCAACTCGTTAGTTCGCGCTCACTATTGGCAAACATTTTGACAAGGCCTTGCAGCGATCGCTTGGCAAAGATGAACTTGTGTAGTTTGTTCCAGAACATAATTGCCGCCATGTCCTCAAATTCCTTTACCCACACTTCGACTGACGAATTGTCTTCGCCACTGAACGCGCGTACTGAGTACTCTATGTCACGAAAGTTTAAAACGAACCTCGAACTATTTTATGCGGATCGCGAAAATTTTCGCACCCTTCCGAGCTTTAAGTTTAGTGGAGTTAAACTGTTCTGATATTGCGTTTTCTCGATATTTCTTGGACTTTCTTTTTCATTTTTACTCTTGGCTTTTCATGGTTGAGCCCCCAAATTATGTGGGACCGGGATTTTGTTAAATGGATTAATCTGCGTCTTAGTTTTTTGTCTGCGTTTTTTCACATCTTTTGTACCCGCGTCGTTTTCGCACGGGTTCTCCTCGTCGTTGCAAATTCTTGATTCCCTCTCCTCCTCAATTTTGGCAGGCTTGCCGCGTCGTTAGTTTTACCCAATTAGACCACCTGCAGGCCCTTGCTGCATTTTAGTTGGTACATGTAGTAGCTTTCCCTAGCTTCCTCCGGGTATTTGGATACAGCTCGGAAATGTTCTTCAGGATTGGTCTGCAGCTTGGTTTCATGGATATTCCCTTTTGCGACCGAAACAACATAAAAGTTTCCGTCCCTGGTCAGCGCAACAACTTTGTTGACCAGGGCGTTCGAGATTTTATCCATATTGTATTGTAAATAAAAATGATTGGTTTTCTGTTTGTGTGTTTGTATAAATACCTATTTGATCACATTGTGGATGTACTCGTATTGAGTAGCTTAAGAAATAAAACTTTTGTTCTACGACTATTAGAAAAGTTAGTTCGTTTATTAGGAACACCAAAACAAAGTATAATTACTTTTTGAAAAGGTAATTTAATATTATAGACAAACATAAGAGATTTAATGTTAAGCAAATAAACGAATATTTTAAACCACTTTCTTTTTTTTTTCTCAAAATTTGTTCGAACGATATACTTTTGAATTTTAAACTTGACCCCTTGATATTCTTCAACTTTTAATATACTTGTATAACTTATTCGTCAGAAAAATTACGGTTTTAAAGATAGTGGGCGATAAAAAATGCAACCCATTCCAGTTCAGTATGAAAAACATTTAAGGTATATTTAATTTATATGCCAAAAACCAGCAACATCAATTTTTTTATATGTTTTGCCCAAATTGTCTTTTATCAGGACAACACCACGGTGACACGCCCTAAGCTTCGGGAGCTTGGATGGTATTTTGTGTTGCATCCAAAGATCCAAGCTATTTCCACCTGTTCCTGTCCATGCCGAACCCGCTTGGTAGTCTCACCACAAGATAGTGAAAATTGAGTCTTCGTTTTGAATTGGGTTAATCAATATATTTTTCAACCTTATTACCCTTTTTACGTGATTTGTTATACTTAAATGCTAAGATAAACGATTTTAAAATAATATTATATTTTTTTAATTTCAGAGAATACTAAAAATAACAAAAATACTTTTGAATACAAAGGAGGATCCTGAGGTCGGGACGTTTTTAGAAGGAGGATACTCTGAAGAATCTGACACAGATTCAAATATTCTTTTAGAAGATAATTTACTAAATGGTCTGGACTATTGGCTTGAAAAATTGTTTGATGGAAGAACACAAAAATACTATATAAATTATTGGCCAGACTTTACTACAAAGTAATACTGCTAAGAGTACCTATGTAAACTATGTGTTTATAAAAAAAACATTTAAAGTCAAATAAAAATCAGTCGCTTAATTTGTACATGAACTACAGTCATGCACTTCGTAATCACTCTGATAGAATTCCAATTCAGGAGCTGTATAAAGTAAAATATCCTGAAGCGCTTTATTATATCCTTGCAGTTTTAAAACTATCGGGCTGAAACTTTCCCTAAAGTCTTCTTTCTATTGCAGGTAGTTTCTAAGTCGGAACCAGCCTTATCGGACAACTATGTCTTAAAGCTTCCAAAGGAAGTATCGGGGAAATATTTAAACAAAAATTATATTTTCGGTGTTTTTTAACATATAACCTTCTAAGTTGGAAAAAAACATTTTTTATTTAGTTCTAAATATTGCAATAAATTTGATCAAAATTGGATGACTATATCATATAGCTGTCACAGGAACAGTTGGGAAATTAGTGGGCAAATAACATGAAAAAATTATTTACTAAAGTTGATTATTTCTTATAACTGCAAGGGTATACAAACGGTTTTCCGAAGTAACTATGTTACTATGTTTAGTTTCTTTCTTGCTTAGTGCTTTGGCGCTTATACCTACAGAAAACTATTATAATCGCATTAAGAATAGTACGATAATGAGTTATATGTCACAGTACTTGCCAGCAAACACACCTTTTTGCCAAAAATACGAAATCAGTCGATACAGCAAATTTACCTGTTGTTTTTTTCTTTAAGCATGTTCCGTGTCTAATAAGTCTACTCTAAAAAAAGATTTGTCAAAAAAAATCCTGACACAGGGTAAAGAAGAGTATACGTGCCTCAGATTGTTAGCGGATCATTTTTAATGCACGGGCATGATAATGAATGGTTCTTAAAACGTTTTAAATACAACTTTTTTATTAAAGATGTTCTGAAAATGTATAGGGTACTCTGTGCTCCCATAGTACCGCCGATGGTTTCGGCCTTGTCAGCTTTGCAGTGAACTTCGTAATAATTTGTAAAGATGAATACACAAGAAAAAAAAAATTTAAAAAACGAGGAGGAACATATTTATACTTTACTCTGTTTCAAATATCTCATTTTTAGCGCTATGGTCGCTCTGGGAAGCCTGCTGAGAATAACTTGCGCTGAGCATGACGCTTAAGATTTTTTAAGTATAAGACCGACAGGTGCACAGAAAAATTACATCTTCTGACTATTTATCCTCATCAGAATATAGATATCTATATATATAAAAGAAAGTCGTGTTAGTTACACCACTTATAACTCAAGAACGGCAGAACAGATTTGGCTGAAAATTGGTAGGGAGGTAGCTTAGAGCCAGGAGACGGACATAGGATACTTTTTATCCCGTTCGACAGCGTTCCTCCGTGACTTGACATGAAACGTCAGTCACTATAAAACGTGGTATAACAAAAAAGAATCAGACTTGGAATAACAAAACGCAAATGACAGCTATGTAATTGACGTAAAATGACAGCTATGTAATGACGTATGGATGACAATTTGATATTTGTAAGAAATCAATATTAAAACTATTTCGATTAAATAAATAATTAACAAGTGGATTGAAATGAAGTGAAGTTTAATTAATAATGCAGTGACCAAGGCGATCGAATCTTTCCCGACAAAGCAGTAATACAAGAAGAATACAAAATACTGCAAATGAAAGGACTGAAGAAGAACAAGAAATTGCACGTGAACAGCGCCGCAATAGTATGGCTCGACTTCGTGCTTCTCAATCACGAGAGCAAAGTGAAGCAGCCCGTGAAACAGCTCGGTTGGCAATGAAGAATCGTCGAGCGAACAACAGAAGTCAACAAATAGATAATTTGCGAAGCAGAAAAAGATATTTAGCTGATTTAAATCGAGCTGCGTTTCGATACGATTGCAGCAATGATTACAGCTTGCATCCTACCGTTTGCATTGGGCAAATGGACGTTGTTTGCGAGTATTGTGCATTAAAGTTTTTCGGAGAAACGCCTGGACTATGCTGCGTTAATGGTAAAGTGAAATTGCCAGTGTTGACTCCGCCACATGAGCCATTGTATTCATTGCTTTGCGGCGAAACACAAGAATCACGCCACTTTCTTGCAAATACTCGAAAATACAATAGTTGTTTCCAAATGACGTCATTTGGGGCAGAACAAAGTTCGCCGGGTCAGCTAGTATAGAATATAAATAAAATATATTGAAACTACTCCGCTGCTCCACCGCTCTACTGCAGTGGAGTTCCTTTGATTTCTCACGTGGTGAAAGAGGGGTGTCTTTGACCAACTTTATTCTGCTCTCGTCCTTCACCAACTTTGCTCTCGGCGCTCTTATTCCATTGGGATACAGACTTAAATTGCATGTGTCTTTTAAATCAAAGCTATGACCGGTGATCAACTGCTCATAGCCGGGAGTTGCTGATCTTGCACTTTGTGCATAATTATCCACACCGTGAACTAACCGACTGAAGGCCCCTCCCCTAAGAGCGGCCGACTCGGCCTAAGGCTGGACTTGTATATATATATGGACGTTGATGCACTTCGAACAGTACAAACAAGTGGCCCAACGACACCAAGCACGTGCTTGTTACGCAGGACCCTTTTATCAATTTGGGCAAAAAATGCGAGTTCGCGAGTAAGATACATACATAAAACAAATAGAGACGGGACACAAATGAAAATAAAAGACACAACTAAGAATTAAGCAATTGAGTTAAAATGTTAGTTTTTAATACCGGGATAGAAATGCAAATTAAATGATAAAGTTTATTATAGTTATTACATAGAACGCGAAAGTGCTCGTGCAGACAACAATTTGATGTACATCGTGGCAAATTTAGAGGATAATAATTTCGTATTAGTCTAACGGGAACGTTAAATGTTAGGTGGTTTAAAAGATCTGCAGAATCAATGTCACTTCTTATAAGATTTTGTATAAAAATAGTACCAAGAATTGTTCTACGATTTACTTGTGTAGGTAAATTAAGCAATTGTTATCTACTCTCAATACGGTCGATGTGCACTTGATATTGTGGATTCCAAACCGACGAACAATATTCCAAAATAGGACGGACAAGGGAGATAAATAATAATTTGGTCGTATAAGGGTCTCAAATTCTTTTGGCTTTATAAACCCAAGAACACTAATGGCTTTGTTAACAGTGGACATAATGTGGCAGTCAAATTGAAGTTTAGTGTCAAGAAGAACACCTAAATCGTTAACTGAATATATACGGTCAAGTGGCGTATTTTTAAGAAAGTAATTGATAAACGTAGGAGTACCCCTATAAAAAGTCATAACGTTGCATTTAAGGCAGTTCAAATTTAAAAGGTTGTACTCACACCATCCATGAAAACAATCAATATCCGACTGTAAGTTAAATCCCGAAGCTATATCATTATATGATAACCAAAGCCTAACATCATCAGCATACATTAGTACACGAGAATGTGTTATGACTGAGGGAAGATCGTTAATAAACAAAGTAAACAGCAAAGGACCCAAATGACTACCCTGAGGCACTCCAGATGTCACGTAGATCAATTTTGAAACAGCATTCTTAAATATAACCCTCTGAGTCCTACCATTCAAGTAACATGAAATCCAAGATGATAATTCAAGAAGCTTGGTGGTGGTCGATCTTCGCTTAACAAAACCATGCTGACACAGTGATACAAGCGAGGAGCATAAATGTTCCAAATGAGAAGTGATAATACGTTTAAGTGCTTTAGGAATTAAGCACACATCTAGGAAGTTAATCTGGACCGGGAGAACAAGTTGGCGTTGTTGTTGCTAAATCTCTTACGAAAGTAGTTTGAATTTGACCAAGCTGTCGAACTATAAGTATTTGGGAAAAACTCAGCAAATAAATCAGCAATTTCAGAATCCGTCGATGCCTCCATTGATTTTAGACGTACCGATGAAGGTAATGCCGATGCCTTACGCTTGGCATTAACAAAATTGTAAAACTGTTTCGGATCCTTTGAAAATTCAAATTTACATCGACTTAGATACATAGAGTAGCAATGACTGTTGAGAACATTAAAATCTGTTCGAGCCACAACATATTTCAAAAAAATCTGCAGGTCTACCCGACTTTTTATACTTTTTGTAAGTGTTTGATTTAAGGTTTTTAAGTTTTTGAAGCGCATTGGTAAAACAAGGAGGCCTGTTTAGGTTTGAAGGAAACCTATAAGGAATGCAATCATTAAAGAAAGTATTAAGCACTATATAGAATAGTTCAGTGGCACTTTCAATAACTGTACAATTGTACAAGTCTGTCCAATTATAATGAGAAATCATATCGTTAAATTTATTATAGTCACATTTACGAAAACATCTCATTTTAGTTGGAGAAACTAAAGGAGAGAGGGTATCAGTGCAAAGGGAGGCAGAGGGGAGGCAAATTTTCAGTTCCATAGTTGGATGATATTCAGGATGAACAAGAGCGTCAATTCTACATATTGTGATTTCAGACGGGTCTGAAACAAACACAAGATCTTGTCTTCTTATGGAATTTTTTATAAAGCTTACTTGCTGTAACGATAATTCTAAAAGGCCATCCACAAAATCATGAGCGGATAACGGCATAGCGACAAATAAGTCAGTAGGAGGAGACCAAGAAATATCAGGTAGATTAAAGTCACCTAAAACAATCAAAAGGTCTCTGTTAGAAAGAAGGGATAAAACAGATTTTATTGCAGACAGATGGTGCTCATAAATTACTAGGTCAGAGCCAGGTGGAATATAAGAACATGTAACAAAAACAGATTGCAAAGAAACTTTTACAATTAGAAATTCAATTTCATTGGGTATATGAATGAGAATTCTTTTAGATTTTAGGCTAGAGGTAACGGCAGTCAGGACACCGCCCTGGTTTCAGCCAAGTTTCCGTAAAAACTAAAATATCTTCTGTAAATGCAGAGAAGTCAGCATAAAGCTTGGGTAGCTTCATATTTAATCCCCTAACATTTTGATACGCCAACATTAAACTTTTTAGTTTTTTGACACAGTAGAGGGCCTGTTATTTGTTTTCGGTTTATTTGGGACAAATTCTTTAATTACTAAACCATCATTAAGCCAAAAGCTTTCAGAAAGTAAAACAATAAAAATGTCAGGGGGAGCAAATATTTTAAAAGAAGATATCCTACGAGCATATGAAAATCGAAATTGCTCAACTGCAATATGTTCGGATGGGAATTTTTCACGTATAAATTCCAAAAATGTGGTGTCTGGAGTGAATCTAGAAACAAATAATTATTTCCTTTGTGGAACAACTGAAAGTTTCTTACGCCCCCAGCAGCAGTCTTAACCTCACTAGGCTGAGATCCAGGAGCGGTGCCTACTGTACCTATAGGAACGGTCGGCACCGATTTCTTTGACTTAGCCAGTACAGAAGCTTTTAGTCCGGAAACATGGACTACACTCGAGCTAGCTGTATCCATACGCACAGTTGGTTCGCTTAACCCTGTGTCGACAGGAACTGCTGCTACCAAGTTCGGATTTGGGTTGGATCCCATGGTGGTATTCACGGCGGTTAAGCGGCTTTTTTGCGTTTAGGCGACTCGGTTAATAATTTTGTATTATTAAACTAGGCACAGACGGTATGGAACCCCTCATTGAGTTGCCTAAAAGCACCCGAGATATTCAACAGGCTGTCTCAAGTCTGCTTCATAAAGCCACCATTTCCTTGCAGGAACCACATGACCACATAAGACCAGAGTTAAGATCAATGAAATCTTTAGCTCTGCCGGTGAATCCTGCACATTTGACGTGCATCATCGAATCGCAATAAGAGCGCGAGATCGTGAAAATTTATCAAAACGTAAGAGAGCACGAGAGAAAAAAAATATATTCTATCGACTGAGCGTGGCTTGTGCGACACTAACAACTTTCAGTACGAACAAATACAAAGTAAATCAAGCAAGAGAGAGAGAGAGTTGCAGAAAATAGCACCGAAAAAGTCTACTAGAAATTCAGCGGGTGCATAGAGAGCAGGCTACAGTTATAAAATAGAGCGAGGGAGATTGAGAGAGAATAAAAGAGTTTTAGCAAGTTTAGGAGCGTAAGTTACAAAAACAAAGATATGAGATTAAAAAAATCGAATAGAAATACTAAAATAACTATCAACACGTATCCGTTTACTGGGAGATCTATTTAGAATTACTAGCACAATTGTTAGGCTAATCTTTGTAAATACATACACACAGAACACTCGCACAAAATCACTGGAAAAGACAAAAACTCGGAGCACAAAAGTAAACACAGCTGTTCACAAGCGACGCTAAATCGAATATATCTTAAATTATTTATAATAGTTGAAGTGTGCAGGCCTTCAATTAATTGGATGAGGTGCCAGATGATGTAATGATCGTTTGTATACTCCTTGCTTGGTTTGTACTAGTTTCTTTTGTGACTCTGCCTAGCAGCCACTTCTGGAGCGGTAGATGGTTGGCCGTTTCCTTTGTACCCTTAACTCTTTTCTGCAGCACGCGATATAGTCACGGGGCCAGTCTCACCAAAACCGTTGTTTAATGGTTGATATAAACTGCCAGCGTTGTAGATGAGTTAATTCGTCGAACGGCTGAAGAAGCTGCCGACCCTCTCCGTCGTTGGCATTGCTGCTGCCAGCTAATAGCGAACGCGTATTAGGAACTTCTTCCATTTCAACCAGGACGGTCTGGACTTCGTCCTCCTTCAGCAAGGCGTTTGACGGCTTGCTTCCATAAGCCCTCAAAATGGGGCGACCGGGGTGGAATGAAGGCGCACTCAACAACTCAACTCTGACAATATCGAATATCGACTCGCAGCGTTGGACGTACCACATCGCGTCTCGATGCCGGGCCAGAAATACCTCTGAGGCGCCCAGATGTCCAGCCGTGGGCGCGTCGTGGCATTCTTGGAGGACTCGGACTCTATTTAAACTATGGTCCCACAGTTTCCACGGGAAGTAGTCCTCGTCATCAGCTCTGCGTCCCAAAGTCCGATAAAGTTGTCTATTTTCCATCATGTAGTCTGAGAACTCGGGGTATTCTCGTATTTTAACTTGCATATCTTGTCCAGAATGGAGACATCTGTTGCAAGAGTTCACAGGGTTGCCGAGATAACCCGTCCGCCACGCGATGGCTCTCTTCTGGCCCTCCATACCTTGCGAAAAAACTGCTCCTAGCCCCACGTCGCTAGCGTCAGATTGCAACACAAACGTCTTGTCGAAGTCGGCACATCCTACAACGGGGACCTCTTCTAGCGCGTTCTGTTGCTCGGACCCCATGCTCACTTCCAGCCGTTCTTCAACAGGGCAGTCATTGGTTGTACCACGGTTGCGAAGTTGGGAACGAACCGGCGATACCAAGATGCCAAGCCTTGCCCCTGTCGGAGATCCTTGGGACAGGTAGGGGACTTAAGGTTGGTAATGGCCGTCACTTTCTTCGGGTCGGTCTGAACTCCTTCGGCGCTAATCACATCGCCTAGGTAAACTAACCTGCTCCTGAAGAACGCGCACTTCTTTGCCTTCAGATTCGCCCTCCGTAGCCTACGGAAGACTTCGGCCAGGTTGGCCAAATGTTGTTCTTCCGGGGCCCCTTTAACGATGATATCGTCCAAATAGGCGAAGGTGAACGGCTCCATGTCCGCACCAATCACGATATCCAAGGCGCGCTGGAAGGTGCCGCTGGCTGAGTGAAGTCCAAAGGGCATGACCTTCCACTGGTATAGGCCTCTGCCCGGAACTTTGAAGGCCGTGAATTGACGGCTATCCTTGGCCATGGATATTTGCCAATAACCGTGCTTTAAGTCCAGCGTCGAAATGTATCGGGCTTGTCGTAGTTTTTCCAGGATGTGGTTGATCCTGGGGACGGGGTACGCGTCGGGCACTGAGTTAGCGTTCAATTGTCTATAGTCAACGCACATGCGCCATTCACCCGTCATCTTTTTCGGCGGTTTCTCGAACTACTGTCCCCTTGGGTGTTGAAAAGCGTGTTGAATTCCCGCTGGTCGGGTCTTAGGTCATCGTTTTAATTCATTGGTTCTCCACCCTCTGCCTTGTTGATTTCGTCCGGACGTAAGTTCTCCAAGGCCCTTCCCGGTTCGTCGTACCTCCTGATCTCGTCTCCTCCGTGGTCGTTCTTTCGTTCTCCTGATGGGGTCATCTAACGCATGATCCGGTTGTGCGCGGGGACCTCACTCTGCTCTGTATACATAGTGTCCTTATTGTCGGATTCCGGAGTTGTCGTACTCCTTCCTTCAAGTACTTCCGAGTTCGTATCCTCTGACTACATCCGATCGACTTTACTTAGCCGCAATTGGGGGTCTTCCGCCGACGGGCTCAACTTTACCATTAAGGTGGCTTCTCCGCACTGTATCTGCGTTCCCATTTCCGACAGGTAGTCCATACCTAATATTACGCGATTCAACATGGTTAGCATCACCAAGAATGGCATCCACGCTCGCGAGCCAGCTAACTCACTGCCAGGCTTGACCGATCAGATAACACTATTGTAGTGATGATCTCTTGCATCTCCTCAGGTCTTGCACCTGATCACTACCGTGCAGATCGGAGGCCGGTTGGTGGACGCCATTATGGAGACGGGAGCGTCGAGGAGCTTAGCGAGCGAGTGGTACGCTGGTGAGTAGTGATCAGGACGTTGCTTATTTCGGCATCTCGGCGACAACAATTGACAGTCAATATACTCCTTCGGCCACAGTCCCAATAACAGTTCAGGCGTGCATTAGTACAACCCCGTCTAAAGTGGCTGACTTCTCTGCACCTGCTATAAGCTTGCTGTATGTCGATGTTCGATAGGGGCTGACTGATCATTCGATAAGTTGCATCCCCTCCTCAAATGGGTGCCTCTGGGCTTCGAAAGGGGTTCGGCGTCCAACGAGGTTTGCTCCTATTCCGGCCTGTAGTCTCCATCCTAAGAATGCCTGCGCGACTCGACATCAGCTGTCACAGACTTTCGTATTCCGTCGCCATGCGGGTTAATTGTTCCAGCGTCTCAAACTCGTGGCGTCTTATATACAGACGATATTCTGGTGCCATATTTTCATAGATTCGATAGAGTTCTTCCTCCTTTTGGTATCCAGCTTGCTCCCTCTTGGTCCTTAACTCGACCAAGTACTCCTTAAATGTCTCATTCACTCCCTTGATATGGGCTCGGATCTCGTCCTCTAGTCGGTCGAAGTAATGTGGGGCAGGAAGAAACCTAAGAACTCGGCCTGAAACTCTGCCTACTCAGCTGTCTGTATGGCTCGTGCGGAACCATTGCGCTGCCCTACCTTCAAAAATCTGTGACTTGGCGGTTTGGCGATCAAGGTCAGCAGGTCTGACGATCCGTCGAATCGTAGATTCCATTTGTGCATCCGTTCGGCTAGCAACTGGCGGGGCGGGTGATAATGAGGGGAACTTCTGACTCGGACGGTTTCGACACGCCGTGGATTCCGAGGGATGGGACGATGAAATCTCCTGACGTGCCGGGATGGACTCCTCGATGGCTTGTCAGTCTTCCGGGAGAGGTGTAGCCGGCATAACATGGGACCAGAATCTGGCTATCTTGGGTCTTCTTTGCTTCCGGCATAAACTCTTTATCGCCTCCTTGTCGGTTCGAAGTTACAGCTCTCGAGCTATATATATTTGAGCGAGTCGTTTCCACACCGACTCTGGGAACGATCCTGTGTTCACGAGTGTAGCGAATACCTTCTATTTTTCTGCTACGGTGCCTTCGCCGCTAAACTCAAGTGCTAGAGCGGCTAATTCATCTTTGCGGCGGGTTTAAATGCATCATACTCCTACGCCTGTGTTTTCAATCGAATGGGCTTCTTCGTATTCGCCTTCGTACTCCTTCGTATTAGTCATGGTTTATTGCAGTGCGCGAATCTCCTTTCTTTTCCTTTGCGATATCGCTTCTCTATTTTTCCTTCTCTTTTTGCTTATATTGCAATATGCATATCAATCCGGCTTGTCGTTTTCTTTCATGTAAGTTCACTTAGTTTTATTCGTTGTGCTTAATTGTTCATGGGCTTCTCTCACGTATTTCTTTTTCCTTTTGTCCGCGTGCGCGACCGTGCGTCTCGAACTACCAGAGGAGAGACATCCTCCGGAAACCACCTCTCATCCTTTTGATCTATTCCTTGCCAGATCGGGTTGGTATTTCCTCTATTTCCTAGTATTTTTTCCTATGATCACCTATTGTGGACTTATACCCGAAAATCTTTCGCTTTCCAATTACTAAATCATAATCTTTCATTTTATGATTCTTACGTACTAATGAAAATATTGCAAACTTAGATAACTACTGCTTATATATATACAGTGGCGGTCTAGCCGACAGGCAGGATCGTCATACCGTTGTCGTGCAGTTTTATACGAGGAACCGAGACACAAAGGAAACGGTGTTGGCAAACGATTTTTACGATTTAATACTTGATCCGGGGTATAGAGCTGCGATTTTGTTTAATCTGCCATTCTTCTTTTAATTTCTCAGAACTTCCTTAGAGTTTGATCCAAATTGTTGACCTCAGTAGTTTCTAGAGTGGAGTATGAGAGCTTACAGCCTGAGACAGTAATTTGTAGGGTTGTACCTGAGTGATTGTGACGTATTTGTGCTTCCCTAAGCAAGTCGAAAAACAAGTCAGCGCCGATCAGAATACCGAAGCGTTTGGACTTGTAAAAGTAAGGCTCTGCTAGGCGATATCATTAGGAATCCAATCGGTTGCTTCTAAACAATACCCTTAGATCGACGGTAAAATCGAGAGATTTCAATCGCGACCCAATTGTCGTTTTGACTGCGAGGCTAGCTGAACACACGTAATTCCCAATGCCTCAGAAATTAGCCTCATACTGGTACCGTTTCAATTGCAGATTACTTACCAATTCATCCGTAATAAATTAAACTTTGACCCTAAGTATAGCAAAATCCTAGCGCACAGCTTGGCTCCTGACTGACTTTGAACCTCGACAAGGGCCGTTACAAGTAATACGTGATCTAATCTTTGCGGTAGAGGCTGACTAACCGAAGCACTTAGTGACTGTTGGGCTAATTAATTGTCTATAGGCGATATCAATTGATTGCTCGACGGTACTTGGGAGCTTGAGGTATGCCGATGCAGTGTGTGATGAGCCTTCGTATGTAGTCCTGGCTGCACAAAGGAAAGCCAACCACCTCATACAGACCCCTACGTATCGAAGCAGAAAGGTTGCTAGGTGGCCTAAATGGGTACTGCATCGTCTGTACCCTGGATGTCAAGAATGACATTAACTCTGCTACCTTGTCCTGAATCCGCTCCAACGCATGGAAATCTTGGATTACCTGACCGCCTTCGTAGCGGACTACTTCAACGACAGAGCGCTCACATACGAGTATTCCTATGAAGTCGGAGAGCATGAGTACCAGATGACAGGAGGAGTACCTCAAGGCTCAGTCCTATTTCTTAGCTTTATTTAATAAAATTATAAAAAGATGCCAGCCGCTGGAAAGGTACCCAACTACCCGGGGTAGTCAAGTGTATCATCTCATCATGCCTTACTCTTGCCCTTGTTCCATGGTTTTGACGAAAGCCAAATTGATGAGCAGGGATAAAACTGTGTGCTCCTAGATATGGTATTGTGCGAGTTAGAAGGCATTTTTTGAACAACTCAGACAGACACGATAATAAACTAATTGGTCTGATGATGACGGAATTATGTGGTTTTTTGCGGGCTTCGGTATAATAATGATAATCGATTTTTTCCAACTTTCGGATAGTAGCCGAGAGTTATGATCCCATTAAAGAGCTTGCAGATAGCCCCAATGGTAGAGTTTGGATGTTCAATTAACATTTTTGCGGTTATCACCGCCAAGTGCCTTTTTCTGTTTCAGTTCCCCAATGTCTTTCGCGATCTCCTTTGACTGAAACAATGGCGGTAGGGAAACAGGTTGTGGTAGGACAAATGAACCAGTGGCAGGGTTCGACTCGAAAACGTTTCGGAGATGTATAGGTAAAGTTTTGGCTGTATCTTCGTCCCTGTGGAACCAGCTGAATTTGTTATAAGAGTGACTATTTCGCTTGGAGAGCTGGGATTTGGGTTGACGAAAGCTTTTTAATGTACCGCAGCGGTGCATTTTCTGTTTCTTGCTTTAGAGCTCGATTTAGTGTGCGAGGGGCTTCCTTAAGACGTTGTTTTGATGCCTTCCGTCTCAGGCGCCTCTTTTCTAGGACTAGCCGTTCAAGTTGCATATTAGTTTTAAAGTGGTTGCTTTGCACGTCTCTGCGTTGTGGTGTTGAGATAGTGGCTGCCTTCACGAATACTTCTTCAAGAGCTTAAATAGAGCAGTCGATGTCCACTTCGATGTTGAAGTGAGAAGTTAATTTGAAGTGTGATCTTACATACTTTTTATATTTTAACTAGTTGGTTCTGTGCGACGTTAGCCTGTGGGGTGATATGTAGTTTTTGTGCTTTGAAGAAGAGTTATTAGCATAGGCTAATGGTCTAACGACAGGTCCAAAAGCCCTTTGAAGCTAATTATATTGCGGGAAATGTTTTTGTCTCCGCAAAGTCTATTAGGTCTTGGGCTGCCAGGGAAAGCATATACTAATTTGTTGTTCGGTTTTATGATTGCATTGTATAATTGCCTTCCTTTGGGAGTGTTGTAGTAGTGGGTTTTCCGTCCCTGATCGAAGTTGCCGTACCGAAGGGATCTTCCGGAGTCGTACGCGAAAAAGTGTACACATTTTGGGTATTCCGATGACGCGTTGCATGCTTTTCGCAAGCGGTTCTTCATCTCTTTGTAAATTGTACTGCCTCTGTAGTTTGCGGTGTGGTTACTTTAGCAGTTAACGCATTTTTTCTTTTTGGGGTATTCTTTGTTGGCAGTCTCCACAAGCTGCACAGACTGTTCGAAGTGAACAGAATGCACTGGTGTGTCCATACTCCTGACAATTTGTGCATTGCACTGAGCCGTTCCTTTTATGTGGCTCTTCCACGTTAATTTTTCGGTGCGATAAGTTGGCAAGTTATAAATGCGGTGCACCTTATTTTTCTTTAAGATTCTGCTGTCTGGCTCCAGCTCGACCCTGAATAGTGGATGAGGCTGTAAAGCATCAATAACTTCCTGGGCGGTTACGTCGGGCTCGATTCCTTTTAGTACCACCTGCAGGTCCTTGCTGCTTTTTAGTAGGTACATGTAGTAGCTTTTCCTAGCTTCTTCCAGGTATTTGCATACAGCTCGGAAATGTTCTTCAGGTTTGGTCTGCAGCTTGGTTTCATGGATATTCCCTTTTGCGACCGAAACAACATAAAAGTTTCCGTCCCTGGTCAGCGCAACAACTTTGTTGACCAGGGCGTTCGAGATTTTATCCATATTGTATTGTAAATAAAAATGATTGGTTTTCTGTTTGTGTGTTTGTATAAATACCTATTTGATCACATTGTGGATGTACTCGTATTGAGTAGCTTAAGAAATAAAACTTTTGTTCTACGACTATTAGAAAAGTTAGTTCGTTTATTAGGAACACCAAAACAAAGTATAATTACTTTTTGAAAAGGTAATTTAATATTATAGACAAACATAAGAGATTTAATGTTAAGCAAATAAACGAATATTTAAAACCACTTTCTTTTTTTTTCTCAAAATTTGTTCGAACGATATACTTTTGAATTTTAAACTTGACCCCTTGATATTCTTCAACTTTTAATATACTTGTATAACTTATTCGTCAGAAAAATTACGGTTTTAAAGATAGTGGGCGATAAAAAATGCAACCCATTCCAGTTCAGTATGAAAAACATTTAAGGTATATTTAATTTAAATGCCAAAAACCAGCAACATCAATTTTTTTATATGTTTTGCCCAAATTGTCTTTTATCAGGACAACACCACGGTGACACGCCCTAAGCTTCGGGAGCTTGGATGGTATTTTGTGTTGCATCCAAAGATCCAAGCTATTTCCACCTGTTTCTGTCCATGCCGAACCCGCTTGGTAGTCTCACCACAAGATAGTGAAAAATGGGTCTTCGTTTTGAATTGGGTTAATCAATATATTTTTCAACCTTATTACCCTTTTTACGTGATTTGTTATACTTAAATGCTAAGATAAACGATTTTAAAATAATATTATATTTTTTTGAATTTCAGAGAATACTAAAAATAACAAAAATACTTTTGAATACAAAGGAGGATCCTGAGGTCGGGACGTTTTTAGAAGGAGGATACTCTGAAGAATCTGACACAGATTCAAATATACTTTTAGAAGATAATTTACTAAATGGTCTGGACTATTGGCTTGAAAAATTGTTTGATGGAAGAACACAAAAATACTATATAAATTATTGGCCAGACTTTACTACAAAGTAATACTGATAAGAGTACCTAAACTAAATGTTTATAAAAAAAACATTAAAACATTTAAAGTCAAATAAGAATCAGTCGCTTAATTTGTACATGAACCACACTCCTGCACTTCGTAATAACTCTGATAGAATTCCAATTCAGGGGCTGTATAAAGTAAAATATCCTGGAGCGCTTTATTATACCCTTGCAGAGGCTATAATAATTTCAGTCAGAAGTTTGCAACGCAGTGAAGGAAACGTTTCCGACCCCATAAAGTATATATATTCTTGATCAGCGTCGCTAGACGAGTCGATCTAGCCATGTCCGTCTGTCCGTCCGTCTGTCTGTCCGTTTCTACGCAAACTAGTCTCTCAGTTTTAAAACTATCGGTCTGAAAATTTTCCAAAAGTCTTCTTACTATTGAAGGTAGTTTCTAAGTCGGAACGAGCCGGATCGGCAACTATGTCTTATAGCTCCTAAAAGAACTATCGGGGAAATAATTAAACAACAATTATATTTTTGGTGTGTTTAAAAAGTAAGGTGACTTTGTATTTTAAAAAAAAACCTAATAATTTATTTATCAATATTAATGTTGTCCCCTTCAAAGTAATCCCCCTCAGATACAATACACTTATGTCAACGGTTTTTCCAATCCTCAAAGCACTTCCCATAAACACTTTTCGGTATAGCCTTGAGCTCTTCCAGCGATGCAGTCTTTATCTCTTCAATCGTTGCAAATCTCCGTCCTTTCATAGGTCTCTTTAGTTTTGGGAACAAGAAAAAGTCACATGAGGCCAAATCCGGTGAATATAGTGGCTGAGGCATTATTGTGGTGTTGTTTTTGGCCAAAAAATCTCTCACAAGCAAAGATGAGTGAGCAGGGTCATTATCGTGATGGAAAAGCCATGAATTGTTTTTCCACAATTCTGGAAGTTTCTTTCGTATTGCTTCTCGCAAACGGCGCATAACTTCCAGATAATACTGTTCATTGACCGAACGACCATATGGTAAGAACTCCTGATGCACCACGCCATGGTAATCGAAGAATACAGTGTTCAAAACTTTGACATTTGATGGAACTTGGCGTGCTTTTTTCGGTCTTGGCTCACCTGGGCTATTCCATTGTGACGATTGGGCTTTGGTTTCGATATCATAACCATATACCCATGATTCGACACCAGTTATGACCTATTTGAGTAACTCTGGGTCGTCGTTGACGTCATCCAACAGCTCTTGAGCGATGCTCATGCGACGGTTCTTTTGGTCAAAACTCAGCAATTTTGGGAAAAACTTTGATAACACACGACTCATGCCCAAAACGTTTGAAAAAATTTCATGGCACGAGCCAAGCGATATACCGACACCTTCAGCAACTTCTCTGATAGTGGTTCGATTTTCCAAAACAATTTTCTTCACTGCTTGAACGTTTTCATCAGTTGTTGACGTGCTTGGGCGTCCAAAGCGAGGCTCGTCATTGGCATCTTCCCGGTGTAATGAACAACGTTTACAATGGCAGCTGGAAAAACTTTCGATGCAACGCACGCTTTTATGTTTCGGCTGCGCTCGTCGGCTTGAGGGGATGGTATAGTGTTGCACCGAAAAATGCCTTAATGTTGTCAACTTATCTTAAAATTAGCGTGCTGCGACAAAATATGCCCCACAGATACACATAAACATGCACTGTAAGACACAACTACAACCGGAGATAACGAAACTACGAACTGACACCTCATATGCACACACACATTCAAACATGACCACTGATGTTGTTGTGGTCAATGCCCACCCTACCTATGGCCGTTACATCCTGGGGAGACCTCTTCCCACGGCCCCTTCCACATTCCTACCGGAGCTGCCCCAGCCCGAGTTCAACTACAAAATCTCTTAGAAAATCATTATAATTTATTGCCTAACTGTAAAGTGAAACATTCAACAAATAAACATTAGCATAGATGAACAAATAAATCTTAAAACATAAACGGGACGTTACAAAAAAATAACATTTAATTAAACAATATCTTAAAACTTTAATTGAGCCCTGGATTGCATTCGCAAATCGTAATTTTGAAAATTTGTCGCGCAGCGACTGCAGTCAGCGCTGTCAAAAGAAACTACACGCAGAATATATGAAAGTAAATTAAATCAAAACAACAAAAGCATTTGTGGATCTGATAGAACCAAAACTACAAACATAAAAATCCCTCGGCAATGGCCGGCTAGCGAGCTCAGACGCCGCCTTGTGCGCTCAAGTGGCGGTAAGGGGGAAAGGGGGGTATGCTAGCGGGCGACTACGTTCTTATCTTCTTTTCATTTACTTCTCGCGTTTCTTTGCGACGGTGCGCTCTAGTTTGCCCTGCGGGGTTTTTTTGTGACGTATTTGTGCTTCCCTAAGCAAGTCGAAAAACAAGTCAGCGCCGATCAGAATACCGAAGCGTTTGGACTTGTAAAAGTAGTGCTCTGCTAGGCGATATCATACCCTGAGATCGACGGTAAAATCGAGAAATTTCAATCGCGACCCAATTGTCGTTTTGACTGCGAGGCTATCTGAACACACGTAATTCCCAATGCCTCAGAAATTAGCCTCATACTGGTACCGTTTCAATTGCAGATTACTTACCAATTCATCCGTAATAAATTAAACTTTGACCCTGAGTATAGCAAAATCCTAGCGCACAGCTTGGCTCCTGACTGACTTTGAACCTCGACAAGGGCCGTTACAAGTAATACGTGATCTACTCTTTGCGGTAGAGGCTGACTAACCGAAGCACTTAGTGACTGTTGGGCTAATTAATTGTCTATAGGCGATATCAATTGATTGCTCGACGGTACTTGGGAGCTTGAGGTATGCCGATGCAGTGTGTGATGAGCCTTCGTATGTAGTCCTGGCTGCACAAAGGAAAGCCAACCACCTCATACAGACCCCTACGTATCGAAGCAGAAAGGTTGCTAGGTGGCCTAAATGGGTACTGCATCGTCTTTACCCTGGATGTCAAGAATGACATTAACTCTGCTACCTTGTCCTGAATCCGCTCCAACGCATGGAAATCTCGGATTACCTGACCGCCCTCGTAGCGGACTACTTCAACGACAGAGCGCTCACATACGAGTATTCCTATGAAGTCGGAGAGCATGAGTACCAGATGACAGGAGGAGTACCTCAAGGCTCAGTCCTATTTCTTAGCTTTATTTAATAAAATTATAAAAAGATGCCAGCCGCTGGAAAGGTACCCAACTACCCGGGGTAGTCAAGTGTATCATCTCATCATGCCTTACTCTTGCCCTTGTTCCATGGTTTTGACGAAAGCCAAATTGATGAGCAGGGATAAAACTGTGTGCTCCTAGATATGGTATTGTGCGAGTTAGAAGGCATTTTTTGAACAACTCAGACAGACACGATAATAAACTAATTGGTCTGATGATGACGGAATTATGTGGTTTTTTGCGGGCTTCGGTATAATAATGATAATCGATTTTTTCCAATTTTCGGATAGTAGCCGAGAGTTATGATCCCATTAAAGAGCTTGCAGATAGCCCCAATGGTAGAGTTTGGATGTTCAATTAACATTTTTGCGGTTATCACCGCCAAGTGCCTTTTTCTGTTTCAGTTCCCCAATGTCTTTCGCGATCTCCTTTGACTGAAACAATGGCGGTAGGGAAACAGGTTGTGGTAGGACAAATGAACCAGTGGCAGGGTTCGACTCGAAAACGTTTCGGAGATGTATAGGTAAAGTTTTGGCTGTATCTTCGTCCCTGTGGAACCAGCTGAATTTGTTATAAGAGTGACTATTTCGCTTGGAGAGCTGGGATTTGGGTTGACGAAAGCTTTTTAATGTACCGCAGCGGTGCATTTTCTGTTTCTTGCTTTAGAGCTCGATTTAGTGTGCGAGGGGCTTCCTTAAGACGTTGTTTTGATGCCTTCCGTCTCAGGCGCCTCTTTTCTAGGACTAGCCGTTCAAGTTGCATATTAGTTTTAAAGTGGTTGCTTTGCACGTCTCTGCGTTGTGGTGTTGAGATAGTGGCTGCCTTCACGAATACTTCTTCAAGAGCTTAAATAGAGCAGTCGATGTCCACTTCGATGTTGAAGTGAGAAGTTAATTTGAAGTGTGATCTTACATACTTTTTATATTTTAACTAGTTGGTTCTGTGCGACGTTAGCCTGTGGGGTGATATGTAGTTTTTGTGCTTTGAAGAAGAGTTATTAGCATAGGCTAATGGTCTAACGACAGGTCCAAAAGCCCTTTGAAGCTAATTATATTGCGGGAAATGTTTTTGTCTCCGCAAAGTCTATTAGGTCTTGGGCTGCCAGGGAAAGCATATACTAATTTGTTGTTCGGTTTTATGATTGCATTGTATAATTGCCTTCCTTTGGGAGTGTTGTAGTAGTGGGTTTTCCGTCCCTGATCGAAGTTGCCGTACCGAAGAGATCTTCCGGAGTCGTACGCGAAAAAGTGTACACATTTTGGGTATTCTGATGACGCGTTGCATGCTTTTCGCAAGCGGTTCTTCATCTCTTTGTAAATTGTACTGCCTCTGTAGTTTGCGGTGTGGTTACTTTAGCAGTTAACGCATTTTTTCTTTTTGGGGTATTCTTTGTTGGCAGTCTCCACAAGCTGCACAGACTGTTCGAAGTGAACAGAATGCACTGGTGTGTCCATACTCCTGACAATTTGTGCATTGCACTGAGCCGTTCCTTTTATGTGGCTCTTCCACGTTAATTCTTCGGTGCGATAAGTTGGCAAGTTATAAATGCGGTGCACCTTATTTTTCTTTAAGATTCTGCTGTCTGGCTCCAGCTCGACCCTGAATAGTGGATGAGGCTGTAAAGCATCAATAACTTCCTGGGCGGTTACGTCGGGCTCGATTCCTTTTAGTACCACCTGCAGGTCCTTGCTGCTTTTTAGTAGGTACATGTAGTAGCTTTTCCTAGCTTCTTCCAGGTATTTGCATACAGCTCGGAAATGTTCTTCAGGTTTGGTCTGCAGCTTGGTTTCATGGATATTCCCTTTTGCGACCGAAACAACATAAAAGTTTCCGTCCCTGGTCAGCGCAACAACTTTGTTGACCAGGGCGTTCGAGATTTTATCCATATTGTATTGTAAATAAAAATGATTGGTTTTCTGTTTGTGTGTTTGTATAAATACCTATTTGATCACATTGTGGATGTACTCGTATTGAGTAGCTTAAGAAATAAAACTTTTGTTCTACGACTATTAGAAAAGTTAGTTCGTTTATTAGGAACACCAAAACAAAGTATAATTACTTTTTGAAAAGGTAATTTAATATTATAGACAAACATAAGAGATTTAATGTTAAGCAAATAAACGAATATTTAAAACCACTTTCTTTTTTTTTTCTCAAAATTTGTTCGAACGATATACTTTTGAATTTTAAACTTGACCCCTTGATATTCTTCAACTTTTAATATACTTGTATAACTTATTCGTCAGAAAAATTACGGTTTTAAAGATAGTGGGCGATAAAAAATGCAACCCATTCCAGTTCAGTATGAAAAACATTTAAGGTATATTTAATTTAAATGCCAAAAACCAGCAACATCAATTTTTTTATATGTTTTGCCCAAATTGTCTTTTATCAGGACAACACCACGGTGACACGCCCTAAGCTTCGGGAGCTTGGATGGTATTTTGTGTTGCATCCAAAGATCCAAGCTATTTCCACCTGTTTCTGTCCATGCCGAACCCGCTTGGTAGTCTCACCACAAGATAGTGAAAATTCGGTCTTCGTTTTGAATTGGGTTAATCAATATATTTTTCAACCTTATTACCCTTTTTACGTGATTTGTTATACTTAAATGCTAAGATAAACGATTTTAAAATAATATTATATTTTTTTGAATTTCAGAGAATACTAAAAATAACAAAAATACTTTTGAATACAAAGGAGGATCCTGAGGTCGGGACGTTTTTAGAAGGAGGATACTCTGAAGAATCTGACACAGATTCAAATATACTTTTAGAAGATAATTTACTAAATGGTCTGGACTATTGGCTTGAAAAATTGTTTGATGGAAGAACACAAAAATACTATATAAATTATTGGCCAGACTTTACTACAAAGTAATACTGATAAGAGTACCTAAACTAAATGTTTATAAAAAAAACATTAAAACATTTAAAGTCAAATAAGAATCAGTCGCTTAATTTGTACATGAACCACACTCCTGCACTTCGTAATAACTCTGATAGAATTCCAATTCAGGGGCTGTATAAAGTAAAATATCCTGGAGCGCTTTATTATACCCTTGCAGAGGCTATAATAATTTCAGTCAGAAGTTTGCAACGCAGTGAAGGAAACGTTTCCGACCCCATAAAGTATATATATTGTTGATCAGCGTCGCTAGACGAGGCGATCTTGCCATGTCCGTCTGTCCGTCCGTCTGTCTGTCCGTTTCTACGCAAACTAGTCTCTCAGTTTTAAAACTATCGGTCTGAAAATTTTCCAAAAGTCTTCTTACTATTGAAGGTAGTTTCTAAGTCGGAACGAGCCGGATCGGCCAACTATGTCTTATAGCTCCTAAAAGAACTATCGGGGAAATAATTAAACAACAATTATATTTTTGGTGTGTTTAAAAAGTAAGGTGACTTTGTATTTTAAAAAAAAACCTAATAATTTATTTATCAATATTAATGTTGTCCCCTTCAAAGTAATCCCCCTCAGATACAATACACTTATGCCAACGGTTTTTCCAATCCTCAAAGCACTTCCCATAAACACTTTTCGGTATAGCCTTGAGCTCTTCCAGCGATGCAGTCTTTATCTCTTCAATCGTTGCAAATCTCCGTCCTTTCATAGGTCTCTTTAGTTTTGGGAACAAGAAAAAGTCACATGAGGCCAAATCCGGTGAATATAGTGGCTGAGGCATTATTGTGGTGTTGTTTTTGGCCAAAAAATCTCTCACAAGCAAAGATGAGTGAGCAGGGTCATTATCGTGATGGAAAAGCCATGAATTGTTTTTCCACAATTCTGGAAGTTTCTTTCGTATTGCTTCTCGCAAACGGCGCATAACTTCCAGATAATACTGTTCATTGACCGAACGACCATATGGTAAGAACTCCTGATGCACCACGCCATGGTAATCGAAGAATACAGTGTTCAAAACTTTGACATTTGATGGAACTTGGCGTGCTTTTTTCGGTCTTGGCTCACCTGGGCTATTCCATTGTGACGATTGGGCTTTGGTTTCGATATCACCAGTTATGATTCGACACCAGTTATGACCTATTTGAGTAACTCTGGGTCGTCGTTGACGTCATCCAACAGCTCTTGAGCGATGCTCATGCGACGGTTCTTTTGGTCAAAACTCAGCAATTTTGGGAAAAACTTTGATAACACACGACTCATGCCCAAAACGTTTGAAAAAATTTCATGGCACGAGCCAAGCGATATACCGACACCTTCAGCAACTTCTCTGATAGTGGTTCGATTTTCCAAAACAATTTTCTTCACTGCTTGAACGTTTTCATCAGTTGTTGACGTGCTTGGGCGTCCAAAGCGAGGCTCGTCATTGGCATCTTCCCGGTGTAATGAACAACGTTTACAATGGCAGCTGGAAAAACTTTCGATGCAACGCACGCTTTTATGTTTCGGCTGCGCTCGTCGGCTTGAGGGGATGGTATAGTGTTGCACCGAAAAATGCCTTAATGTTGTCAACTTATCTTAAAATTAGCGTGCTGCGACAAAATATGCCCCACAGATACACATAAACATGCACTGTAAGACACAACTACAACCGGAGATAACGAAACTACGAACTGACACCTCATATGCACACACACATTCAAACATGACCACTGATGTTGTTGTGGTCAATGCCCACCCTACCTATGGCCGTTACATCCTGGGGAGACCTCTTCCCACGGCCCCTTCCACATTCCTACCGGAGCTGCCCCAGCCCGAGTTCAACTACAAAATCTCTTAGAAAATCATTATAATTTATTGCCTAACTGTAAAGTGAAACATTAAACAAATAAACATTAGCATAGATGAACAAATAAATCTTAAAACATAAACGGGACGTTAAATACAAAAATACAAAAAAATAACATTTAATTAAACAATATCTTAAAACTTTAATTGAGCCCTGGATTGCATTCGCAAATCTTAATTTTGAAAATTTGTCGCGCAGCGACTGCAGTCAGCGCTGCCAAAAGAAACTACACGCAGAATATATGAAAGTAAATTAAATCAAAACAACAAAAGCATTTGTGGATCTGATAGAACCAAAACTACAAACATAAAAATACCTCGGCAATGGCCGGCTAGCGAGCTCAGACGCCGCCTTGTGCGCTCAAGTGGCGGTAAGGGGGAAAGGGAGGGATGCTAGCGGGCGACTACGTTCTTATCTTCTTTTCATTTACTTCTCGCGTTTCTTTGCGACGGTGCGCTCTAGTTTGCCCTGCGGGGTTTTTTTGTGACGTATTTGTGCTTCCCTAAGCAAGTCGAAAAACAAGTCAGCGCCGATCAGAATACCGAAGCGTTTGGACTTGTAAAAGTAAGGCTCTGCTAGGCGATATCATTAGGAATCCAATCGGTTGCTTCTAAACAATACCCTGAGATCGACGGTAAAATCGAGAGATTTCAATCGCGACCCAATTGTCGTCTTGACTGCGAGGCTAGCTGAACACACGTAATTCCCAATGCCTCAGAAATTAGCCTCATACTGGTACCGTTTCAATTGCAGATTACTTACCAATTCATCCGTAATAAATTAAACTTTGACCCTGAGTATAGCAAAATCCTAGCGCACAGCTTGGCTCCTGACTGACTTTGAACCTCGACAAGGGCCGTTACAAGTAATACGTGATCTACTCTTTGCGGTAGAGGCTGACTAACCGAAGCACTTAGTGACTGTTGGGCTAATTAATTGTCTATAGGCGATATCAATTGATTGCTCGACGGTACTTCGGAGCTTGAGGTATGCCGATGCAGTGTGTGATGAGCCTTCGTATGTAGTCCTGGCTGCACAAAGGAAAGCCAACCACCTCATACAGACCCCTACGTATCGAAGCAGAAAGGTTGCTAGGTGGCCTAAATGGGTACTGCATCGTCTGTACCCTGGATGTCAAGAATGACATTAACTCTGCTACCTTGTCCTGAATCCGCTCCAACGCATGGAAATCTCGGATTACCTGACCGCCCTCGTAGCGGACTACTTCAACGACAGAGCGCTCACATACGAGTATTCCTATGAAGTCGGAGAGCATGAGTACCAGATGACAGGAGGAGTACCTCAAGGCTCAGTCCTATTTCTTAGCTTTATTTAATAAAATTATAAAAAGATGCTAGCCGCTGGAAAGGTACCCAACTACCCGGGGTAGTCAAGTGTATCATCTCATCATGCCTTACTCTTGCCCTTGTTCTATGGCTTTGACGAAAGCCAAATTGATGAGCAGGGATAACACTGTGTGCTCCTAGATATGGTATTGTGCGAGTTAGAAGGCATTTTTTGAACAACTCAGACAGACACGATAATAAACTAATTGGTCGGATGATGACGGAATTGTGTGGTTTTTTGCGGGCTTCGGTATAATAATGATAATCGATTTTTTCCAAAATTCGGATAGTAGCCGAGAGTTATGATCCCATTAAAGAGCTTGCAGATAGCCCCAATGGTAGAGTTTGGATGTTCAATTAACATTTTTGCGGTTATCACCGCCAAGTGCCTTTTTCTGTTTCAGTTCCCCAATGTCTTTCGCGATCTCCTTTGACTGAAACAATGGCGGTAGGGAAACAGATTGTGGTAGGACAAATGAACCAGTGGCAGGGTTCGACTTGAACTATCGGGGAAATAATTAAACAACAATTATATTTTTGGTGTGTTTAAAAAGTAAGGTGACTTTGTATTTTAAAAAAAAACCTAATAATTTATTTATCAATATTAATGTTGTCCCCTTCAAAGTAATCCCCCTCAGATACAATACACTTATGCCAACGGTTTTTCCAATCCTCAAAGCACTTCCCATAAACACTTTTCGGTATAGCCTTGAGCTCTTCCAGCGATGCAGTCTTTATCTCTTCAATCGTTGCAAATCTCCGTCCTTTCATAGGTCTCTTTAGTTTTGGGAACAAGAAAAAGTCACATGAGGCCAAATCCGGTGAATATAGTGGCTGAGGCATTATGGTGTTGTTTTTGGCCAAAAAATCTCTCACAAGCAAAGATGAGTGAGCAGGGTCATTATCGTGATGGAAAAGCCATGAATTGTTTTTCCACAATTCTGGAAGTTTCTTTCGTATTGCTTCTCGCAAACGGCGCATAACTTCCAGATAATACTGTTCATTGACCGTACGACCATATGGTAAGAACTCCTGATGCACCACGCCATGGTAATCGAAGAATACAGTGTTCAAAACTTTGACATTTGATGGAACTTGGCGTGCTTTTTTCGGTCTTGGCTCACCTGGGCTCTTCCATTGTGACGATTGGGCTTTGGTTTCGATATCATAACCATATACCCATGATTCGACACCAGTTATGACCTTTTTGAGTAACTCTGGGTCGTCGTTGACGTCATCCGACAGCTCTTGAGCGATGCTCATGCGACGGTTCTTTTGGTCAAAACTCAGCAATTTTGGGAAAAACTTCGATAACACACGACTCATGCCCAAAACGTTAGAAAAAATTTCAAGGCACGAGCCAAGCGATATACCGACACCTTCAGCAACTTCTCTGATAGTGATTCGATTTTCCAAAACAATTTTCTTCACTGCTTGAACGTTTTCATCAGTTGTTGACGTGCTTGGGCGTCCAAAGCGAGGCTCGTCATTGGCATCTTCCCGGTGAATGAACAACGTTTACAATGGCAGCTGGAAAAACTTTCGATGCAACGCACGCTTTTATGTTTCGGCTGCGCTCGTCGGCTTGAGGGGATGGTATAGTGTTGCACCGAAAAATGCCTTAATGTTGTCAACTTATCTTAAAATTAGCGTGCTGCGACAAAATATGCCCCACAGATACACATAAACATGCATGTAAGACACAACTACAACCGGAGATAACGAAACTACGAACTGACACCTCATATGCACACACACATTCAAACATGACCACTGATGTTGTTGTGGTCAATGCCCACCCTACCTATGGCCGTTACATCCTGGGGAGACCTCTTCCCACGGCCCCTTCCACATTCCTACCGGAGCTGCCCCAGCCCGAGTTCAACTACAAAATCTCTTAGAAAATCATTATAATTTATTGCCTAACTGTAAAGTGAAACATTCAACAAATAAACATTAGCATAGATGAACAAATAAATCTTAAAACATAGACGGGACGTTACAAAAAAATAACATTTAATTAAACAATATCTTAAAACTTTAATTGAGCCCTGGATTGCATTCGCAAATCGTAATTTTGAAAATTTGTCGCGCAGCGACTGCAGTCAGCGCTGTCAAAAGAAACTACACGCAGAATATATGAAAGTAAATTAAATCAAAACAACAAAAGCATTTGTGGATCTGATAGAACCAAAACTACAAACATAAAAATCCCTCGGCAATGGCCGGCTAGCGAGCTCAGACGCCGCCTTGTGCGCTCAAGTGGCGGTAAGGGGGAAAGGGAGGGATGCTAGCGGGCGACTACGTTCTTATCTTCTTTTCATTTACTTCTCGCGTTTCTTTGCGACGGTGCGCTCTAGTTTGCCCTGCGGGGTTTTTTTGTGACGTATTTGTGCTTCCCTAAGCAAGTCGAAAAACAAGTCAGCGCCGATCAGAATACCGAAGCGTTTGGACTTGTAAAAGTAAGGCTCTGCTAGGCGATATCATTAGGAATCCAATCGGTTGCTTCTAAACAATACCCTGAGATCGACTGTAAAATCGAGAGATTTCAATCGCGACCCAATTGTCGTCTTGACTGCGAGGCTAGCTGAACACACGTAATTCCCAATGCCTCAGAAATTAGCCTCATACTGGTACCGTTTCAATTGCAGATTATTTACCAATTCATCCGTAATAAATTAAACTTTGACCCTGAGTATAGCAAAATCCTAGCGCACAGCTTGGCTCCTGACTGACTTTGAACCTCGACAAGGGCCGTTACAAGTAATACGTGATCTACTCTTTGCGGTAGAGGCTGACTAACCGAAGCACTTAGTGACTGTTGGGCTAATTAATTGTCTATAGGCGATATCAATTGATTGCTCGACGGTACTTGGGAGCTTGAGGTATGCCGATGCAGTGTGTGATGAGCCTTCGTATGTAGTCCTGGCTGCACAAAGGAAAGCCAACCACCTCATACAGACCCCTACGTATCGAAGCAGAAAGGTTGCTAGGTACCCTGGATGTCAAGAATGACATTAACTCTGCTACCTTGTCCTGAATCCGCTCCAACGCATGGAAATCTCGGATTACCTGACCGCCCTCGTAGCGGACTACTTCAACGACAGAGCGCTCACATACGAGTATTCCTATGAAGTCGGAGAGCATGAGTACCAGATGACAGGAGGAGTACCTCAAGGCTCAGTCCTATTTCTTAGCTTTATTTAATAAAATTATAAAAAGATGCTAGCCGCTGGAAAAGTACCCAACTACCCGGGGTAGTCAAGTGTATCATCTCATCATGCCTTACTCTTGCCCTTGTTCCATGGTTTTGACGAAAGCCAAATTGATGAGCAGGGATAACACTGTGTGCTCCTAGATATGGTATTGTGCGAGTTAGAAGACATTTTTTGAACAACTCAGACAGACACGATAATAAACTAATTGGTCTGATGATGACGGAATTGTGTGGTTTTTTGCGGGCTTCGGTATAATAATGATAATCGATTTTTTCCAAAATTCGGATAGTAGCCGAGAGTTATGATCCCATTAAAGAGCTTGCAGATAGCCCCAATGGTAGAGTTTGGATGTTCAATTAACATTTTTGCGGTTATCACCGCCAAGTGCCTTTTTCTGTTTCAGTTCCCCAATGTCTTTCGCGATCTCCTTTGACTGAAACAATGGCGGTAGGGAAACAGGTTGTGGTAGGACAAATGAACCAGTGGCAGGGTTCGACTCGAACTATCGGGGAAATAATTAAACAACAATTATATTTTTGGTGTGTTTAAAAAGTAAGGTGACTTTGTATTTTAAAAAAAAAACCTAATAATTTATTTATCAATATTAATGTTGTCCCCTTCAAAGTAATCCCCCTCAGATACAATACACTTATGCCAACGGTTTTTCCAATCCTCAAAGCACTTCCCATAAACACTTTTCGGTATAGCCTTGAGCTCTTCCAGCGATGCAGTCTTTATCTCTTCAATCGTTGCAAATCTCCGTCCTTTCATCGGTCTCTTTAGTTTTGGGAACAAGAAAAAGTCACATGAGGCCAAATCCGGTGAATATAGTGGCTGAGGCATTATTGTGGTGTTGTTTTTGGCCAAAAAATCTCTCACAAGCAAAGATGAGTGAGCAGGGTCATTATCGTGATGGAAAAGCCATGAATTGTTTTTCCACAATTCTGGAAGTTTCTTTCGTATTGCTTCTCGCAAACGGCGCATAACTTCCAGATAATACTGTTCATTGACCGTACGACCATATGGTAAGAACTCCTGATGCACCACGCCATGGTAATCGAAGAATACAGTGTTCAAAACTTTGACATTTGATGGAACTTGGCGTGCTTTTTTCGGTCTTGGCTCACCTGGGCTCTTCCATTGTGACGATGGGGCTTTGGTTTCGATATCATAACCATATACCCATGATTCGACACCAGTTATGACCTTTTTGAGTAACTCTGGGTCGTCGTTGATGTCATCCAACAGCTCTTGAGCGATGCTCATGCGACGGTTCTTTTGGTCAAAACTCAGCAATTTTGGGAAAAACTTCGATAACACACGACTCATGCCCAAAACGTTTGAAAAAATTTCATGGCACGAGCCAAGCGATATACCGACACCTTCAGCAACTTCTCTGATAGTGATTCGATTTTCCAAAACAATTTTCTTCACTGCTTGAACGTTTTCATCAGTTGTTGACGTGCTTGGGCGTCCAAAGCGAGGCTCGTCATTGGCATCTTCCCGGTGAATGAACAACGTTTACAATGGCAGCTGGAAAAACTTTCGATGCAACGCACGCTTTTATGTTTCGGCTGCGCTCGTCGGCTTGAGGGGATGGTATAGTGTTGCACCGAAAAATGCCTTAATGTTGTCAACTTATCTTAAAATTAGCGTGCTGCGACAAAATATGCCCCACAGATACACATAAACATGCATGTAAGACACAACTACAACCGGAGATAACGAAACTACGAACTGACACCTCATATGCACACACACATTCAAACATGACCACTGATGTTGTTGTGGTCAATGCCCACACTACCTATGGCCGTTACATCCTGGGGAGACCTCTTCCCACGGCCCCTTCCACATTCCTACCGGAGCTGCCCCAGCCCGAGTTCAACTACAAAATCTCTTAGAAAATCATTATAATTTATTGCCTAACTGTAAAGTGAAACATTCAACAAATAAACATTAGCATAGATGAACAAATAAATCTTAAAACATAAACGGGACGTTACAAAAAAATAACATTTAATTAAACAATATCTTAAAACTTTAATTGAGCCCTGGATTGCATTCGCAAATCGTAATTTTGAAAATTTGTCGCGCAGCGACTGCAGTCAGCGCTGTCAAAAGAAACTACACGCAGAATATATGAAAGTAAATTAAATCAAAACAACAAAAGCATTTGTGGATCTGATAGAACCAAAACTACAAACATAAAAATCCCTCGGCAATGGCCGGCTAGCGAGCTCAGACGCCGCCTTGTGCGCTCAAGTGGCGGTAAGGGGGAAAGGGAGGGATGCTAGCGGGCGACTACGTTCTTATCTTCTTTTCATTTACTTCTCGCGTTTCTTTGCGACGGTGCGCTCTAGTTTGCCCTGCGGGGTTTTTTTGTGACGTATTTGTGCTTCCCTAAGCAAGTCGAAAAACAAGTCAGCGCCGATCAGAATACCGAAGCGTTTGGACTTGTAAAAGTAAGGCTCTGCTAGGCGATATCATTAGGAATCCAATCGGTTGCTTCTAAACAATACCCTGAGATCGACTGTAAAATCGAGAGATTTCAATCGCGACCCAATTGTCGTCTTGACTGCGAGGCTAGCTGAACACACGTAATTCCCAATGCCTCAGAAATTAGCCTCATACTGGTACCGTTTCAATTGCAGATTATTTACCAATTCATCCGTAATAAATTAAACTTTGACCCTGAGTATAGCAAAATCCTAGCGCACAGCTTGGCTCCTGACTGACTTTGAACCTCGACAAGGGCCGTTACAAGTAATACGTGATCTACTCTTTGCGGTAGAGGCTGACTAACCGAAGCACTTAGTGACTGTTGGGCTAATTAATTGTCTATAGGCGATATCAATTGATTGCTCGACGGTACTTGGGAGCTTGAGGTATGCCGATGCAGTGTGTGATGAGCCTTCGTATGTAGTCCTGGCTGCACAAAGGAAAGCCAACCACCTCATACAGACCCCTACGTATCGAAGCAGAAAGGTTGCTAGGTACCCTGGATGTCAAGAATGACATTAACTCTGCTACCTTGTCCTGAATCCGCTCCAACGCATGGAAATCTCGGATTACCTGACCGCCCTCGTAGCGGACTACTTCAACGACAGAGCGCTCACATACGAGTATTCCTATGAAGTCGGAGAGCATGAGTACCAGATGACAGGAGGAGTACCTCAAGGCTCAGTCCTATTTCTTAGCTTTATTTAATAAAATTATAAAAAGATGCTAGCCGCTGGAAAAGTACCCAACTACCCGGGGTAGTCAAGTGTATCATCTCATCATGCCTTACTCTTGCCCTTGTTCCATGGTTTTGACGAAAGCCAAATTGATGAGCAGGGATAACACTGTGTGCTCCTAGATATGGTATTGTGCGAGTTAGAAGACATTTTTTGAACAACTCAGACAGACACGATAATAAACTAATTGGTCTGATGATGACGGAATTGTGTGGTTTTTTGCGGGCTTCGGTATAATAATGATAATCGATTTTTTCCAAAATTCGGATAGTAGCCGAGAGTTATGATCCCATTAAAGAGCTTGCAGATAGCCCCAATGGTAGAGTTTGGATGTTCAATTAACATTTTTGCGGTTATCACCGCCAAGTGCCTTTTTCTGTTTCAGTTCCCCAATGTCTTTCGCGATCTCCTTTGACTGAAACAATGGCGGTAGGGAAACAGGTTGTGGTAGGACAAATGAACCAGTGGCAGGGTTCGACTCGAACTATCGGGGAAATAATTAAACAACAATTATATTTTTGGTGTGTTTAAAAAGTAAGGTGACTTTGTATTTTAAAAAAAAAACCTAATAATTTATTTATCAATATTAATGTTGTCCCCTTCAAAGTAATCCCCCTCAGATACAATACACTTATGCCAACGGTTTTTCCAATCCTCAAAGCACTTCCCATAAACACTTTTCGGTATAGCCTTGAGCTCTTCCAGCGATGCAGTCTTTATCTCTTCAATCGTTGCAAATCTCCGTCCTTTCATAGGTCTCTTTAGTTTTGGGAACAAGAAAAAGTCACATGAGGCCAAATCCGGTGAATATAGTGGCTGAGGCATTATTGTGGTGTTGTTTTTGGCCAAAAAATCTCTCACAAGCAAAGATGAGTGAGCAGGGTCATTATCGTGATGGAAAAGCCATGAATTGTTTTTCCACAATTCTGGAAGTTTCTTTCGTATTGCTTCTCGCAAACGGCGCATAACTTCCAGATAATACTGTTCATTGACCGTACGACCATATGGTAAGAACTCCTGATGCACCACGCCATGGTAATCGAAGAATACAGTGTTCAAAACTTTGACATTTGATGGAACTTGGCGTGCTTTTTTCGGTCTTGGCTCACCTGGGCTCTTCCATTGTGACGATGGGGCTTTGGTTTCGATATCATAACCATATACCCATGATTCGACACCAGTTATGACCTTTTTGAGTAACTCTGGGTCGTCGTTGATGTCATCCAACAGCTCTTGAGCGATGCTCATGCGACGGTTCTTTTGGTCAAAACTCAGCAATTTTGGGAAAAACTTCGATAACACACGACTCATGCCCAAAACGTTTGAAAAAATTTCATGGCACGAGCCAAGCGATATACCGACACCTTCAGCAACTTCTCTGATAGTGATTCGATTTTCCAAAACAATTTTCTTCACTGCTTGAACGTTTTCATCAGTTGTTGACGTGCTTGGGCGTCCAAAGCGAGGCTCGTCGCGAGGCTCACGCTTTTATGTTTCGGCTGCGCTCGTCGGCTTGAGGGGATGGTATAGTGTTGCACCGAAAAATGCCTTAATGTTGTCAACTTATCTTAAAATTAGCGTGCTGCGACAAAATATGCCCCACAGATACACATAAACATGCACTGTAAGACACAACTACAACCGGAGATAACGAAACTACGAACTGACACCTCATATGCACACACACATTCAAACATGACCACTGATGTTGTTGTGGTCAATGCCCACCCTACCTATGGCCGTTACATCCTGGGGAGACCTCTTCCCACGGCCCCTTCCACATTCCTACCGGAGCTGCCCCAGCCCGAGTTCAACTACAAAATCTCTTAGAAAATCATTATAATTTATTGCCTAACTGTAAAGTGAAACATTCAACAAATAAACATTAGCATAGATGAACAAATAAATCTTAAAACATAAACGGGACGTTACAAAAAAATAACATTTAATTAAACAATATCTTAAAACTTTAATTGAGCCCTGGATTGCATTCGCAAATCGTAATTTTGAAAATTTGTCGCGCAGCGACTGCAGTCAGCGCTGTCAAAAGAAACTACACGCAGAATATATGAAAGTAAATTAAATCAAAACAACAAAAGCATTTGTGGATCTGATAGAACCAAAACTACAAACATAAAAATCCCTCGGCAATGGCCGGCTAGCGAGCTCAGACGCCGCCTTGTGCGCTCAAGTGGCGGTAAGGGGGAAAGGGAGGTATGCTAGCGGGCGACTACGTTCTTATCTTCTTTTCATTTACTTCTCGCGTTTCTTTGCGACGGTGCGCTCTAGTTTGCCCTGCGGGGTTTTTTTGTGACGTATTTGTGCTTCCCTAAGCAAGTCGAAAAACAAGTCAGCGCCGATCAGAATACCGAAGCGTTTGGACTTGTAAAAGTAGTGCTCTGCTAGGCGATATCATACCCTGAGATCGACGGTAAAATCGAGAAATTTCAATCGCGACCCAATTGTCGTCTGGACTGCGAGGCTAGCTGAACACACGTAATTCCCAATGCCTCAGAAATTAGCTTCATACTGGTACCGTTTCAATTGCAGATTACTTACCAATTCATCCGTAATAAATTAAACTTTGACCCTGAGTATAGCAAAATCCTAGCGCACAGCTTGGCTCCTGACTGACTTTGAACCTCGACAAGGGCCGTTACAAGTAATACGTGATCTACTCTTTGCGGTAGAGGCTGACTAACCGAAGCACTTAGTGACTGTTGGGCTAATTAATTGTCTATAGGCGATATCAATTGATTGCTCGACGGTACTTGGGAGCTTGAGGTATGCCGATGCAGTGTGTGATGAGCCTTCGTATGTAGTCCTGGCTGCACAAAGGAAAGCCAACCACCTCATACAGACCCCTACGTATCGAAGCAGAAAGGTTGCTAGGTGGCCTAAATGGGTACTGCATCGTCTTTACCCTGGATGTCAAGAATGACATTAACTCTGCTACCTTGTCCTGAATCCGCTCCAACGCATGGAAATCTCGGATTACCTGACCGCCCTCGTAGCGGACTACTTCAACGACAGAGCGCTCACATACGAGTATTCCTATGAAGTCGGAGAGCATGAGTACCAGATGACAGGAGGAGTACCTCAAGGCTCAGTCCTATTTCTTAGCTTTATTTAATAAAATTATAAAAAGATGCTAGCCGCTGGAAAGGTACCCAACTACCCGGGGTAGTCAAGTGTATCATCTCATCATGCCTTACTCTTGCCCTTGTTCCATGGTTTTGACGAAAGCCAAATTGATGAGCAGGGATAACACTGTGTGCTCCTAGATATGGTATTGTGCGAGTTAGAAGGCATTTTTTGAACAACTCAGACAGACACGATAATAAACTAATTGGTCGGATGATGACGGAATTGTGTGGTTTTTTGCGGGCTTCGGTATAATAATGATAATCGATTTTTTCCAAAATTCGGATAGTAGCCGAGAGTTATGATCCCATTAAAGAGCTTGCAGATAGCCCCAATGGTAGAGTTTGGATGTTCAATTAACATTTTTGCGGTTATCACCGCCAAGTGCCTTTTTCTGTTTCAGTTCCCCAATGTCTTTCGCGATCTCCTTTGACTGAAACAATGGCGGTAGGGAAATAGGTTGTGGTAGGACAAATGAACCAGTGGCAGGGTTCGACTCGAACTATCGGGGAAATAATTAAACAGCAATTATATTTTTGGTGTGTTTAAAAAGTAAGGTGACTTTGTATTTAAAAAAAAAAAACCTAATAATTTATTTATCAATATTAATGTTGTCCCCTTCAAAGTAATCCCCCTCAGATACAATACACTTATGCCAACGGTTTTTCCAATCCTCAAAGCACTTCCCATAAACACTTTTCGGTATAGCCTTGAGCTCTTCCAGCGATGCAGTCTTTATCTCTTCAATCGTTGCAAATCTCCGTCCTTTCATAGGTCTCTTTAGTTTTGGGAACAAGAAAAAGTCACATGAGGACAAATCCGGTGAATATAGTGGCTGAGGCATTATTGTGGTGTTGTTTTTGGCCAAAAAATCTCTCACAAGCAAAGATGAGTGAGCAGGGTCATTATCGTGATGGAAAAGCCATGAATTGTTTTTCCACAATTCTGGAAGTTTCTTTCGTATTGCTTCTCGCAAACGGCGCATAACTTCCAGATAATACTGTTCATTGACCGTACGACCATATGGTAAGAACTCCTGATGCACCACGCCATGGTAATCGAAGAATACAGTGTTCAAAACTTTGACATTTGATGGAACTTGGCGTGCTTTTTTCGGTCTTGGCTCACCTGGGCTCTTCCATTGTGACGATGGGGCTTTGGTTTCGATATCATACCATGGGTATATACCCATGATTCGACACCAGTTATGACCTTTTTGAGTAACTCTGGGTCGTCGTTAATGTCATCCAACAGCTCTTGAGCGATGCTCATGCGACGGTTCTTTTGGTCAAAACTCAGAAATTTTGGGAAAAACTTCGATAACACACGACTCATGCCCAAAACGTTTGAAAAAATTTCATGGCACGAGCCAAGCGATATACCGACACCTTCAGCAACTTCTCTGATAGTGATTCGATTTTCCAAAACAATTTTCTTCACTGCTTGAACGTTTTCATCAGTTGTTGACGTGCTTGGGCGTCCAAAGCGAGGCTCGTCATTGGCATCTTCCCGGTGTAATGAACAACGTTTACAATGGCAGCTGGAAAAACTTTCGATGCAACGCACGCTTTTATGTTTCGGCTGCGCTCGTCGGCTTGAGGGGATGGTATAGTGTTGCACCGAAAAATGCCTTAATGTTGTCAACTTATCTTAAAATTAGCGTGCTGCGACAAAATATGCCCCACAGATACACATAAACACTGTAAGACACAACTACAACCGGAGATAATGAAACTACGAACTGACACCTCATATGCACACACACATTCAAACATGACCACTGATGTTGTTGTGGTCAATGCCCACCCTACCTATGGCCGTTACATCCTGGGGAGACCTCTTCCCACGGCCCCTTCCACATTCCTACCGGAGCTGCCCCAGCCCGAGTTCAACTACAAAATCTCTTAGAAAATCATTATAATTTATTGCCTAACTGTAAAGTGAAACATTCAACAAATAAACATTAGCATAGATGAACAAATAAATCTTAAAACATAAACGGGACGTTACAAAAAAATAACATTTAATTAAACAATATCTTAAAACTTTAATTGAGCCCTGGATTGCATTCGCAAATCGTAATTTTGAAAATTTGTCGCGCAGCGACTGCAGTCAGCGCTGTCAAAAGAAACTACACGCAGAATATATGAAAGTAAATTAAATCAAAACAACAAAAGCATTTGTGGATCTGATAGAACCAAAACTACAAACATAAAAATCCCTCGGCAATGGCCGGCTAGCGAGCTCAGACGCCGCCTTGTGCGCTCAAGTGGCGGTAAGGGGGAAAGGGAGGTATGCTAGCGGGCGACTACGTTCTTATCTTCTTTTCATTTACTTCTCGCGTTTCTTTGCGACGGTGCGCTCTAGTTTGCCCTGCGGGGTTTTTTTGTGACGTATTTGTGCTTCCCTAAGCAAGTCGAAAAACAAGTCAGCGCCGATCAGAATACCGAAGCGTTTGGACTTGTAAAAGTAGTGCTCTGCTAGGCGATATCATACCCTGAGATCGACGGTAAAATCGAGAAATTTCAATCGCGACCCAATTGTCGTCTGGACTGCGAGGCTAGCTGAACACACGTAATTCCCAATGCCTCAGAAATTAGCTTCATACTGGTACCGTTTCAATTGCAGATTACTTACCAATTCATCCGTAATAAATTAAACTTTGACCCTGAGTATAGCAAAATCCTAGCGCACAGCTTGGCTCCTGACTGACTTTGAACCTCGACAAGGGCCGTTACAAGTAATACGTGATCTACTCTTTGCGGTAGAGGCTGACTAACCGAAGCACTTAGTGACTGTTGGGCTAATTAATTGTCTATAGGCGATATCAATTGATTGCTCGACGGTACTTGGGAGCTTGAGGTATGCCGATGCAGTGTGTGATGAGCCTTCGTATGTAGTCCTGGCTGCACAAAGGAAAGCCAACCACCTCATACAGACCCCTACGTATCGAAGCAGAAAGGTTGCTAGGTGGCCTAAATGGGTACTGCATCGTCTTTACCCTGGATGTCAAGAATGACATTAACTCTGCTACCTTGTCCTGAATCCGCTCCAACGCATGGAAATCTCGGATTACCTGACCGCCCTCGTAGCGGACTACTTCAACGACAGAGCGCTCACATACGAGTATTCCTATGAAGTCGGAGAGCATGAGTACCAGATGACAGGAGGAGTACCTCAAGGCTCAGTCCTATTTCTTAGCTTTATTTAATAAAATTATAAAAAGATGCTAGCCGCTGGAAAGGTACCCAACTACCCGGGGTAGTCAAGTGTATCATCTCATCATGCCTTACTCTTGCCCTTGTTCCATGGTTTTGACGAAAGCCAAATTGATGAGCAGGGATAACACTGTGTGCTCCTAGATATGGTATTGTGCGAGTTAGAAGGCATTTTTTGAACAACTCAGACAGACACGATAATAAACTAATTGGTCAGATGATGACGGAATTGTGTGGTTTTTTGCGGGCTTCGGTATAATAATGATAATCGATTTTTTCCAAAATTCGGATAGTAGCCGAGAGTTATGATCCCATTAAAGAGCTTGCAGATAGCCCCAATGGTAGAGTTTGGATGTTCAATTAACATTTTTGCGGTTATCACCGCCAAGTGCCTTTTTCTGTTTCAGTTCCCCAATGTCTTTCGCGATCTCCTTTGACTGAAACAATGGCGGTAGGGAAACAGGTTGTGGTAGGACAAATGAACCAGTGGCAGGGTTCGACTCGAACTATCGGGGAAATAATTAAACAGCAATTATATTTTTGGTGTGTTTAAAAAGTAAGGTGACTTTGTATTTAAAAAAAAAAACCTAATAATTTATTTATCAATATTAATGTTGTCCCCTTCAAAGTAATCCCCCTCAGATACAATACACTTATGCCAACGGTTTTTCCAATCCTCAAAGCACTTCCCATAAACACTTTTCGGTATAGCCTTGAGCTCTTCCAGCGATGCAGTCTTTATCTCTTCAATCGTTGCAAATCTCCGTCCTTTCATAGGTCTCTTTAGTTTTGGGAACAAGAAAAAGTCACATGAGGCCAAATCCGGTGAATATAGTGGCTGAGGCATTATTGTGGTGTTGTTTTTGGCCAAAAAATCTCTCACAAGCAAAGATGAGTGAGCAGGGTCATTATCGTGATGGAAAAGCCATGAATTGTTTTTCCACAATTCTGGAAGTTTCTTTCGTATTGCTTCTCGCAAACGGCGCATAACTTCCAGATAATACTGTTCATTGACCGTACGACCATATGGTAAGAACTCCTGATGCACCACGCCATGGTAATCGAAGAATACAGTGTTCAAAACTTTGACATTTGATGGAACTTGGCGTGCTTTTTTCGGTCTTGGCTCACCTGGGCTCTTCCATTGTGACGATGGGGCTTTGGCTTCGATATCATACCATGGGTATATACCCATGATTCGACACCAGTTATGACCTTTTTGAGTAACTCTGGGTCGTCGTTAATGTCATCCAACAGCTCTTGAGCGATGCTCATGCGACGGTTCTTTTGGTCAAAACTCAGAAATTTTGGGAAAAACTTCGATAACACACGACTCATGCCCAAAACGTTTGAAAAAATTTCATGGCACGAGCCAAGCGATATACCGACACCTTCAGCAACTTCTCTGATAGTGATTCGATTTTCCAAAACAATTTTCTTCACTGCTTGAACGTTTTCATCAGTTGTTGACGTGCTTGGGCGTCCAAAGCGAGGCTCGTCATTGGCATCTTCCCGGTGAATGAACAACGTTTACAATGGCAGCTGGAAAAACTTTTGATGCAACGCACGCTTTTATGTTTCGGCTGCGCTCGTCGGCTTGAGGGGATGGTATAGTGTTGCACCGAAAAATGCCTTAATGTTGTCAACTTATCTTAAAATTAGCGTGCTGCGACAAAATATGCCCCACAGATACACATAAACATGCACTGTAAGACACAACTACAACCGGAGATAACGAAACTACGAACTGACACCTCATATGCACACACACATTCAAACATGACCACTGATGTTGTTGTGGTCAATGCCCACCCTACCTATGGCCGTTACATCCTGGGGAGACCTCTTCCCACGGTCCCTTCCACATTCCTACCGGAGCTGCCCCAGCCCGAGTTCAACTACAAAATCTCTTAGAAAATCATTATAATTTATTGCCTAACTGTAAAGTGAAGCATTAAACAAATAAACATTAGCATAGATGAACAAATAAATCTTAAAACATAAACGGGACGTTAAATACAAAAATACAAAAAAATAACATTTAATTAAACAATATCTTAAAACTTTAATTGAGCCCTGGATTGCATTCGCAAATCGTAATTTTGAAAATTTGTCGCGCAGCGACTGCAGTCAGCGCTGTCAAAAGAAACTACACGCAGAATATATGAAAGTAAATTAAATCAAAACAACAAAAGCATTTGTGGATCTGATAGAACCAAAACTACAAACATAAAAATCCCTCGGCAATGGCCGGCTAGCGAGCTCAGACGCCGCCTTGTGCGCTCAAGTGGCGGTAAGGGGGAAAGGGAGGGATGCTAGCGGGCGACTACGTTCTTATCTTCTTTTCATTTACTTCTCGCGTTTCTTTGCGACGGTGCGCTCTAGTTTGCCCTGCGGGGTTTTTTTGTGACGTATTTGTGCTTCCCTAAGCAAGTCGAAAAACAAGTCAGCGCCGATCAGAATACCGAAGCGTTTGGACTTGTAAAAGTAGTGCTCTGCTAGGCGATATCATTAGGAATCCAATCGGTTGCTTCTAAACAATACCCTGAGATCGACGGTAAAATCGAGAGATTTCAATCGCGACCCAATTGTCGTCTTGACTGCGAGGCTAGCTGAACACACGTAATTCCCAATGCCTCAGAAATTAGCCTCATACTGGTACCGTTTCAATTGCAGATTACTTACCAATTCATCCGTAATAAATTAAACTTTGACCCTGAGTATAGCAAAATTCTAGCGCACAGCTTGGTTCCTGACTGACTTTGAACCTCGACAAGGGCCGTTACAAGTAATACGTGATCTACTCTTTGCGGTAGAGGCTGACTAACCGAAGCACTTAGTGACTGTTGGGCTAATTAATTGTCTATAGGCGATATCAATTGATTGCTCGACGGTACTTGGGAGCTTGAGGTATGCCGATGCAGTGTGTGATGAGCCTTCGTATGTAGTCCTGGCTGCACAGAGGAAAGCCAACCACCTCATACAGACCCCTACGTATCGAAGCAGAAAGGTTGCTAGGTGGCCTAAATGGGTAGTGCATCGTCTGTACCCTGGATGTCAAGAATGACATTAACTCTGCTACCTTGTCCTGAATCCGCTCCAACGCATGGAAATCTCGGATTACCTGACCGCCCTCGTAGCGGACTACTTCAACGACAGAGCGCTCACATACGAGTATTCCTATGAAGTCGGAGAGCATGAGTACCAGATGACAGGAGGAGTACCTCAAGGCTCAGTCCTATTTCTTAGCTTTATTTAATAAAATTATAAAAAGATGCTAGCCGCTGGAAAGGTACCCAACTACCCGGGGTAGTCAAGTGTATCATCTCATCATGCCTTACTCTTGCCCTTGTTCCATGGTTTTGACGAAAGCCAAATTGATGAGCAGGGATAACACTGTGTGCTCCTAGATATGGTATTGTGCGAGTTAGAAGGCATTTTTTGAACAACTCAGACAGACACGATAATAAACTAATTGGTCTGATGATGACGGAATTGTGTGGTTTTTTGCGGGCTTCGGTATAATAATGATAATCGATTTTTTCCAATTTTCGGATAGTAGCCGAGAGTTATGATCCCATTAAAGAGCTTGCAGATAGCCCCAATGGTAGAGTTTGGATGTTCAATTAACATTTTTGCGGTTATCACCGCCAAGTGCCTTTTTCTGTTTCAGTTCCCCAATGTCTTTCGCGATCTCCTTTGACTGAAACAATGGCGGTAGGGAAACAGGTTGTGGTAGGA
Organism: Drosophila biarmipes; assembly: GCF_025231255.1. Taxonomy (NCBI): domain Eukaryota; kingdom Metazoa; phylum Arthropoda; class Insecta; order Diptera; family Drosophilidae; genus Drosophila; species Drosophila biarmipes. The sequence continues at coordinate 1,088,122 of NC_066613.1, read as the reverse complement.
CAAATGAACCAGTGGCAGGGTTCGACTCGAACTATCGGGGAAATAATTAAACAACAATTATATTTTTGGTGTGTTTAAAAAGTAAGGTGACTTTGTATTTAAAAAAAAAAACCTAATAATTTATTTATCAATATTAATGTTGTCCCCTTCAAAGTAATCCCCCTCAGATACAATACACTTATGCCAACGGTTTTTCCAATCCTCAAAGCACTTCCCATAAACACTTTTCGGTATAGCCTTGAGCTCTTCCAGCGATGCAGTCTTTATCTCTTCAATCGTTGCAAATCTCCGTCCTTTCATAGGTCTCTTTAGTTTTGGGAACAAGAAAAAGTCACATGAGGCCAAATCCGGTGAATATAGTGGCTGAGGCATTATTGTGTTGTTGTTTTTGGCCAAAAAATCTCTCACAAGCAAAGATGAGTGAGCAGGGTCATTATCGTGATGGAAAAGCCATGAATTGTTTTTCCACAATTCTGGAAGTTTCTTTCGTATTGCTTCTCGCAAACGGCGCATAACTTCCAGATAATACTGTTCATTGACCGTACGACCATATGGTAAGAACTCCTGATGCACCACGCCATGGTAATCGAAGAATACAGTGTTCAAAACTTTGACATTTGATGGAACTTGGCGTGCTTTTTTCGGTCTTGGCTCACCTGGGCTCGCACGCATGGAAATCTCGGATTACCTGACCGCCCTCGTAGCGGACTACTTCAACGACAGAGCGCTCACATACGAGTATTCCTATGAAGTCGGAGAGCATGAGTACCAGATGACAGGAGGAGTACCTCAAGGCTCAGGCTTATTTCTTAGCTTTATTTAATAAAATTATAAAAAGATGCTAGCCGCTGGAAAGGTACCCAACTACCCGGGGTAGTCAAGTGTATCATCTCATCATGCCTTACTCTTGCCCTTGTTCCATGGTTTTGACGAAAGCCAAATTGATGAGCAGGGATAACACTGTGTGCTCCTAGATATGGTATTGTGCGAGTTAGAAGGCATTTTTTGAACAACTCAGACAGACACGATAATAAACTAATTGGTCGGATGATGACGGAATTGTGTGGTTTTTTGCGGGCTTCGGTATAATAATGATAATCGATTTTTTCCAAAATTCGGATAGTAGCCGAGAGTTATGATCCCATTAAAGAGCTTGCAGATAGCCCCAATGGTAGAGTTTGGATGTTCAATTAACATTTTTGCGGTTATCACCGCCAAGTGCCTTTTTCTGTTTCAGTTCCCCAATGTCTTTCGCGATCTCCTTTGACTGAAACAATGGCGGTAGGGAAACAGGTTGTGGTAGGACAAATGAACCAGTGGCAGGGTTCGACTCGAACTATCGGGGAAATAATTAAACAACAATTATATTTTTGGTGTGTTTAAAAAGTAAGGTGACTTTGTATTTTAAAAAAAAACCTAATAATTTATTTATCAATATTAATGATGACCCCTTCAAAGTAATCCCCCTCAGATACAATACACTTATGCCAACGGTTTTTCCAATCCTCAAAGCACTTCCCATAAACACTTTTCGGTATAGCCTTGAGCTCTTCCAGCGATGCAGTCTTTATCTCTTCAATCGTTGCAAATCTCCGTCCTTTCATAGGTCTCTTTAGTTTTGGGAACAAGAAAAAGTCACATGAGGCCAAATCCGGTGAATATAGTGGCTGAGGCATTATTGTGGTGTTGTTTTTGGCCAAAAAATCTCTCACAAGCAAAGATGAGTGAGCAGGGTCATTATCGTGATGGAAAAGCCATGAATTGTTTTTCCACAATTCTGGAAGTTTCTTTCGTATTGCTTCTCGCAAACGGCGCATAACTTCCAGATAATACTGTTCATTGACCGTACGACCATATGGTAAGAACTCCTGATGCACCACGCCATGGTAATCGAAGAATACAGTGTTCAAAACTTTGACATTTGATGGAACTTGGCGTGCTTTTTTCGGTCTTGGCTCACCTGGGCTCGCACGCATGGAAATCTCGGATTACCTGACCGCCCTCGTAGCGGACTACTTCAACGACAGAGCGCTCACATACGAGTATTCCTATGAAGTCGGAGAGCATGAGTACCAGATGACAGGAGGAGTACCTCAAGGCTCAGGCTTATTTCTTAGCTTTATTTAATAAAATTATAAAAAGATGCTAGCCGCTGGAAAGGTACCCAACTACCCGGGGTAGTCAAGTGTATCATCTCATCATGCCTTACTCTTGCCCTTGTTCCATGGTTTTGACGAAAGCCAAATTGATGAGCAGGGATAACACTGTGTGCTCCTAGATATGGTATTGTGCGAGTTAGAAGGCATTTTTTGAACAACTCAGACAGACACGATAATAAACTAATTGGTCGGATGATGACGGAATTGTGTGGTTTTTTGCGGGCTTCGGTATAATAATGATAATCGATTTTTTCCAAAATTCGGATAGTAGCCGAGAGTTATGATCCCATTAAAGAGCTTGCAGATAGCCCCAATGGTAGAGTTTGGATGTTCAATTAACATTTTTGCGGTTATCACCGCCAAGTGCCTTTTTCTGTTTCAGTTCCCCAATGTCTTTCGCGATCTCCTTTGACTGAAACAATGGCGGTAGGGAAACAGGTTGTGGTAGGACAAATGAACCAGTGGCAGGGTTCGACTCGAACTATCGGGGAAATAATTAAACAACAATTATATTTTTGGTGTGTTTAAAAAGTAAGGTGACTTTGTATTTTAAAAAAAAACCTAATAATTTATTTATCAATATTAATGATGACCCCTTCAAAGTAATCCCCCTCAGATACAATACACTTATGCCAACGGTTTTTCCAATCCTCAAAGCACTTCCCATAAACACTTTTCGGTATAGCCTTGAGCTCTTCCAGCGATGCAGTCTTTATCTCTTCAATCGTTGCAAATCTCCGTCCTTTCATAGGTCTCTTTAGTTTTGGGAACAAGAAAAAGTCACATGAGGCCAAATCCGGTGAATATAGTGGCTGAGGCATTATTGTGGTGTTGTTTTTGGCCAAAAAATCTCTCACAAGCAAAGATGAGTGAGCAGGGTCATTATCGTGATGGAAAAGCCATGAATTGTTTTTCCACAATTCTGGAAGTTTCTTTCGTATTGCTTCTCGCAAACGGCGCATAACTTCCAGATAATACTGTTCATTGACCGTACGACCATATGGTAAGAACTCCTGATGCACCACGCCATGGTAATCGAAGAATACAGTGTTCAAAACTTTGACATTTGATGGAACTTGGCGTGCTTTTTTCGGTCTTGGCTCACCTGGGCTCTTCCATTGTGACGATGGGGCTTTGGTTTCGATATCATAACCATATACCCATGATTCGAGTAACTCTGGGTCGTCGTTGACGTCATCCAACAGCTCTTGAGCGATGCTCATGCGACGGTTCTTTTGGTCAAAACTCAGCAATTTTGGGAAAAACTTTGATAACACACGACTCATGCCCAAAACGTTTGAAAAAATTTCATGGCACGAGCCAAGCGATATACCGACACCTTCAGCAACTTCTCTGATAGTGATTCGATTTTCCAAAACAATTTTCTTCACTGCTTGAACGTTTTCATCATTTGTTGACGTGCTTGGGCGTCCAAAGCGAGGCTCGTCATTGGCATCTTCCCGGTGTAATGAACAACGTTTACAATGGCAGCTGGAAAAACTTTCGATGCAACGCACGCTTTTATGTTTCGGCTGCGCTCGTCGGCTTGAGGGGATGGTATAGTGTTGCACCGAGAAAATGCCTTAATGTTGTCAACTTATCTTAAAATTAGCGTGCTGCGACAAAATATGCCCCACAGATACACATAAACATGCACTGTAAGACACAACTACAACCGGAGATAACGAAACTACGAACTGACACCTCATATGCACACACACATTCAAACATGACCACTGATGTTGTTGTGGTCAATGCCCACCCTACCTATGGCCGTTACATCCTGGGGAGACCTCTTCCCACGGCCCCTTCCACATTGCTACCGGAGCTGCCCCAGCCCGAGTTCAACTACAAAATCTCTTAGAAAATCATTATAATTTATTGCCTAACTGTAAAGTGAAGCATTAAACAAATAAACATTAGCATAGATGAACAAATAAATCTTAAAACATAAACGGGACGTTACAACAAAATAACATTTAATTAAACAATATCTTAAAACTTTAATTGAGCCCTGGATTGCATTCGCAAATCGTAATTTTGAAAATTTGTCGCGCAGCGACTGCAGTCAGCGCTGCCAAAAGAAACTACACGCAGAATATATGAAAGTAAATTAAATCAAAACAACAAAAGCATTTGTGGATCTGATAGAACCAAAACTACAAACATAAAAATCCCTCGGCAATGGCCGGCTAGCGAGCTCAGACGCCGCCTTGTGCGCTCAAGTGGCGGTAAGGGGGAAAGGGAGGGATGCAAGCGGGCGACTACGTTCTTATCTTCTTTTCATTTACTTCTCGCGTTTCTTTGCGACGGTGCGCTCTAGTTTGCCCTGCGGGGTTTTTTTGTGACGTATTTGTGCTTCCCTAAGCAAGTCGAAAAACAAGTCAGCGCCGATCAGAATACCGAAGCGTTTGGACTTGTAAAAGTAAGGCTCTGCTAGGCGATATCATTAGGAATCCAATCGGTTGCTTCTAAACAATACCCTGAGATCGACGGTAAAATCGAGAGATTTCAATCGCGACCCAATTGTCGTCTTGACTGCGAGGCTAGCTGAACACACGTAATTCCCAATGCCTCAGAAATTAGCCTCATACTGGTACCGTTTCAATTGCAGATTACTTACCAATTCATCCGTAATAAATTAAACTTTGACCCTGAGTATAGCAAAATCCTAGCGCACAGCTTGGCTCCTGACTGACTTTGAACCTCGACAAGGGCCGTTACAAGTAATACGTGATCTACTCTTTGCGGTAGAGGCTGACTAACCGAAGCACTTAGTGACTGTTGGGCTAATTAATTGTCTATAGGCGATTTCAATTGATTGCTCGACGGTACTTGGGAGCTTGAGGTATGCCGATGCAGTGTGTGATGAGCCTTCGTATGTAGTCCTGGCTGCACAAAGGAAAGCCAACCACCTCATACAGACCCCTACGTATCGAAGCAGAAAGGTTGCTAGGTGGCCTAAATGGGTACTGCATCGTCTTTACCCTGGATGTCAAGAATGACATTAACTCTGCTACCTTGTCCTGAATCCGCTCCAACGCATGGAAATCTCGGATTACCTGACCGCCCTCGTAGCGGACTACTTCAACGACAGAGCGCTCACATACGAGTATTCCTATGAAGTCGGAGAGCATGAGTACCAGATGACAGGAGGAGTACCTCAAGGCTCAGTCCTATTTCTTAGCTTTATTTAATAAAATTATAAAAAGATGCTAGCCGCTGGAAAGGTACCCAACTACCCGGGGTAGTCAAGTGTATCATCTCATCATGCCTTACTCTTGCCCTTGTTCCATGGTTTTGACGAAAGCCAAATTGATGAGCAGGGATAACACTGTGTGCTCCTAGATATGGTATTGTGCGAGTTAGAAGGCATTTTTTGAACAACTCAGACAGACACGATAATAAACTAATTGGTCTGATGATGACGGAATTGTGTGGTTTTTTGCGGGCTTCGGTATAATAATGATAATCGATTTTTTCCAATTTTCGGATAGTAGCCGAGAGTTATGATCCCATTAAAGAGCTTGCAGATAGCCCCAATGGTAGAGTTTGGATGTTCAATAAACATTTTTGCGGTTATCACCGCCAAGTGCCTTTTTCTGTTTCAGTTCCCCAATGTCTTTCGCGATCTCCTTTGACTGAAACAATGGCGGTAGGGAAACAGGTTGTGGTAGGACAAATGAACCAGTGGCAGGGTTCGACTCGAACTATCGGGGAAATAATTAAACAACAATTATATTTTTGGTGTGTTTAAAAAGTAAGGTGACTTTGTATTTTAAAAAAAAAAACCTAATAATTTATTTATCAATATTAATGTTGTCCCCTTCAAAGTAATCCCCCTCAGATACAATACACTTATGCCAACGGTTTTTCCAATCCTCAAAGCACTTCCCATAAACACTTTTCGGTATAGCCTTGAGCTCTTCCAGCGATGCAGTCTTTATCTCTTCAATCGTTGCAAATCTCCGTCCTTTCATAGGTCTCTTTAGTTTTGGGAACAAGAAAAAGTCACATGAGGCCAAATCCGGTGAATATAGTGGCTGAGGCATTATTGTGTTGTTGTTTTTGGCCAAAAAATCTCTCACAAGCAAAGATGAGTGAGCAGGGTCATTATCGTGATGGAAAAGCCATGAATTGTTTTTCCACAATTCTGGAAGTTTCTTTCGTATTGCTTCTCGCAAACGGCGCATAACTTCCAGATAATACTGTTCATTGACCGTAGGACCATATGGTAAGAACTCCTGATGCACCACGCCATGGTAATCGAAGAATACAGTGTTCAAAACTTTGACATTTGATGGAACTTGGCGTGCTTTTTTCGGTCTTGGCTCACCTGGGCTCTTCCATTGTGACGATGGGGCTTTGGTTTCGATATCATAACCATATACCCATGATTCGACACCAGTTATGACCTTTTTGAGTAACTCTGGGTCGTCGTTAACGTCATCCAACAGCTCTTGAGCGATGCTCATGCGACGGTTCTTTTGGTCAAAACTCAGAAATTTTGGGAAAAACTTCGATAACACACGACTCATGCCCAAAACGTTTGAAAAAATTTCATGGCACGAGCCAAGCGATATACCGACACCTTCAGCAACTTCTCTGATAGTGATTCGATTTTCCAAAACAATTTTCTTCACTGCTTGAACGTTTTCATCAGTTGTTGACGTGCTTGGGCGTCCAAAGCGAGGCTCGTCATTGGCATCTTCCCGGTGAATGAACAACGTTTACAATGGCAGCTGGAAAAACTTTTGATGCAACGCACGCTTTTATGTGTCGGCTGCGCTCGTCGGCTTGAGGGGATGGTATAGTGTTGCACCGAAAAATGCCTTAATGTTGTCAACTTATCTTAAAATTAGCGTGCTGCGACAAAATATGCCCCACAGATACACATAAACATGCACTGTAAGACACAACTACAACCGGAGATAACGAAACTACGAACTGACACCTCATATGCACACATACATTCAAACATGACCACTGATGTTGTTGTGGTCAATGCCCACCCTACCTATGGCCGTTACATCCTGGGGAGACTTCTTCCCACGGCCCCTTCCACATTGCTACCGGAGCTGCCCCAGCCCGAGTTCAACTACAAAATCTCTTAGAAAATCATTATAATTTATTGCCTAACTGTAAAGTGAAGCATTAAACAAATAAACATTAGCATAGATGAACAAATAAATCTTAAAACATAAACGGGACGTTACAACAAAATAACATTTAATTAAACAATATCTTAAAACTTTAATTGAGCCCTGGATTGCATTCGCAAATCGTAATTTTGAAAATTTGTCGCGCAGCGACTGCAGTCAGCGCTGCCAAAAGAAACTACACACAGAATATATGAAAGTAAATTAAATCAAAACAACAAAAGCATTTGTGGATCTGATAGAACCAAAACTACAAACATAAAAATCCCTCGGCAATGGCCGGCTAGCGAGCTCAGACGCCGCCTTGTGCGCTCAAGTGGCGGTAAGGGGGAAAGGGAGGGATGCAAGCGGGCGACTACGTTCTTATCTTCTTTTCATTTACTTCTCGCGTTTCTTTGCGACGGTGCGCTCTAGTTTGCCCTGCGGGGTTTTTTTGTGACGTATTTGTGCTTCCCTAAGCAAGTCGAAAAACAAGTCAGCGCCGATCAGAATACCGAAGCGTTTGGACTTGTAAAAGTAAGGCTCTGCTAGGCGATATCATTAGGAATCCAATCGGTTGCTTCTAAACAATACCCTGAGATCGACGGTAAAATCGAGAGATTTCAATCGCGACCCAATTGTCGTCTTGACTGCGAGGCTAGCTGAACACACGTAATTCCCAATGCCTCAGAAATTAGCCTCATACTGGTACCGTTTCAATTGCAGATTACTTACCAATTCATCCGTAATAAATTAAACTTTGACCCTGAGTATAGCAAAATCCTAGCGCACAGCTTGGCTCCTGACTGACTTTGAACCTCGACAAGGGCCGTTACAAGTAATACGTGATCTACTCTTTGCGGTAGAGGCTGACTAACCGAAGCACTTAGTGACTGTTGGGCTAATTAATTGTCTATAGGCGATTTCAATTGATTGCTCGACGGTACTTGGGAGCTTGAGGTATGCCGATGCAGTGTGTGATGAGCCTTCGTATGTAGTCCTGGCTGCACAAAGGAAAGCCAACCACCTCATACAGACCCCTACGTATCGAAGCAGAAAGGTTGCTAGGTGGCCTAAATGGGTACTGCATCGTCTTTACCCTGGATGTCAAGAATGACATTAACTCTGCTACCTTGTCCTGAATCCGCTCCAACGCATGGAAATCTCGGATTACCTGACCGCCCTCGTAGCGGACTACTTCAACGACAGAGCGCTCACATACGAGTATTCCTATGAAGTCGGAGAGCATGAGTACCAGATGACAGGAGGAGTACCTCAAGGCTCAGTCCTATTTCTTAGCTTTATTTAATAAAATTATAAAAAGATGCTAGCCGCTGGAAAGGTACCCAACTACCCGGGGTAGTCAAGTGTATCATCTCATCATGCCTTACTCTTGCCCTTGTTCCATGGTTTTGACGAAAGCCAAATTGATGAGCAGGGATAACACTGTGTGCTCCTAGATATGGTATTGTGCGAGTTAGAAGGCATTTTTTGAACAACTCAGACAGACACGATAATAAACTAATTGGTCTGATGATGACGGAATTGTGTGGTTTTTTGCGGGCTTCGGTATAATAATGATAATCGATTTTTTCCAATTTTCGGATAGTAGCCGAGAGTTATGATCCCATTAAAGAGCTTGCAGATAGCCCCAATGGTAGAGTTTGGATGTTCAATAAACATTTTTGCGGTTATCACCGCCAAGTGCCTTTTTCTGTTTCAGTTCCCCAATGTCTTTCGCGATCTCCTTTGACTGAAACAATGGCGGTAGGGAAACAGGTTGTGGTAGGACAAATGAACCAGTGGCAGGGTTCGACTCGAACTATCGGGGAAATAATTAAACAACAATTATATTTTTGGTGTGTTTAAAAAGTAAGGTGACTTTGTATTTAAAAAAAAAAACCTAATAATTTATTTATCAATATTAATGTTGTCCCCTTCAAAGTAATCCCCCTCAGATACAATACACTTATGCCAACGGTTTTTCCAATCCTCAAAGCACTTCCCATAAACACTTTTCGGTATAGCCTTGAGCTCTTCCAGCGATGCAGTCTTTATCTCTTCAATCGTTGCAAATCTCCGTCCTTTCATAGGTCTCTTTAGTTTTGGGAACAAGAAAAAGTCACATGAGGCCAAATCCGGTGAATATAGTGGCTGAGGCATTATTGTGTTGTTGTTTTTGGCCAAAAAATCTCTCACAAGCAAAGATGAGTGAGCAGGGTCATTATCGTGATGGAAAAGCCATGAATTGTTTTTCCACAAGTTTCTTTCGTATTGCTTCTCGCAAACGGCGCATAACTTCCAGATAATACTGTTCATTGACCGTACGACCATATGGTAAAAACTCCTGATGCACCACGCCATGGTAATCGAAGAATACAGTGTTCAAAACTTTGACATTTGATGGAACTTGGCGTGCTTTTTTCGGTCTTGGCTCACCTGGGCTCGCACGCATGGAAATCTCGGATTACCTGACCGCCCTCGTAGCGGACTACTTCAACGACAGAGCGCTCACATACGAGTATTCCTATGAAGTCGGAGAGCATGAGTACCAGATGACAGGAGGAGTACCTCAAGGCTCAGGCCTATTTCTTAGCTTTATTTAATAAAATTATAAAAAGATGCTAGCCGCTGGAAAGGTACCCAACTACCCGGGGTAGTCAAGTGTGTCATCTCATCATGCCTTACTCTTGCCCTTGTTCCATGGTTTTGACGAAAGCCAAATTGATGAGCAGGGATAACACTGTGTGCTCCTAGATATGGTATTGTGCGAGTTAGAAGGCATTTTTTGAACAACTCAGACAGACACGATAATAAACTAATTGGTCGGATGATGACGGAATTGTGTGGTTTTTTGCGGGCTTCGGTATAATAATGATAATCGATTTTTTCCAAAATTCGGATAGTAGCCGAGAGTTATGATCCCATTAAAGAGCTTGCAGATAGCCCCAATGGTAGAGTTTGGATGTTCAATTAACATTTTTGCGGTTATCACCGCCAAGTGCCTTTTTCTGTTTCAGTTCCCCAATGTCTTTCGCGATCTCCTTTGACTGAAACAATGGCGGTAGGGAAACAGGTTGTGGTAGGACAAATGAACCAGTGGCAGGGTTCGACTTGAACTATCGGGGAAATAATTAAACAACAATTATATTTTTGGTGTGTTTAAAAAGTAAGGTGACTTTGTATTTTAAAAAAAACCTAATAATTTATTTATCAATATTAATGTTGTCCCCTTCAAAGTAATCCCCCTCAGATACAATACACTTATGCCAACGGTTTTTCCAATCCTCAAAGCACTTCCCATAAACACTTTTCGGTATAGCCTTGAGCTCTTCCAGCGATGCAGTCTTTATCTCTTCAATCGTTGCAAATCTCCGTCCTTTCATAGGTCTCTTTAGTTTTGGGAACAAGAAAAAGTCACATGAGGCCAAATCCGGTGAATATAGTGGCTGAGGCATTATTGTGTTGTTGTTTTTGGCCAAAAAATCTCTCACAAGCAAAGATGAGTGAGCAGGGTCATTATCGTGATGGAAAAGCCATGAATTGTTTTTCCACAATTCTGGAAGTTTCTTTCGTATTGCTTCTCGCAAACGGCGCATAACTTCCAGATAATACTGTTCATTGACCGTACGACCATATGGTAAGAACTCCTGATGCACCACGCCATGGTAATCGAAGAATACAGTGTTCAAAACTTTGACATTTGATGGAACTTGGCGTGCTTTTTTCGGTCTTGGCTCACCTGGGCTCTTCCATTGTGACGATGGGGCTTTGGTTTCGATATCATAACCATATACCCATGATTCGACACCAGTTATGACCTTTTTGAGTAACTCTGGGTCGTCGTTAACGTCATCTAACAGCTCTTGAGCGATGCTCATGCGACGGTTCTTTTGGTCAAAACTCAGAAATTTTGGGAAAAACTTCGATAACACACGACTCATGCCCAAAATGTTTGAAAAAATTTCATGGCACGAGCCAAGCGATATACCGACACCTTCAGCAACTTCTCTGATAGTGATTCGATTTTCCAAAACAATTTTCTTCACTGCTTGAACGTTTTCATCAGTTGTTGACGTGCTTGGGCGTCCAAAGCGAGGCTCGTCATTGGCATCTTCCCGGTGAATGAACAACGTTTACAATGGCAGCTGGAAAAACTTTTGATGCAACGCACGCTTTTATGTGTCGGCTGCGCTCGTCGGCTTGAGGGGATGGTATAGTGTTGCACCGAAAAATGCCTTAATGTTGTCAACTTATCTTAAAATTAGCGTGCTGCGACAAAATATGCCCCACAGATACACATAAACATGCACTGTAAGACACAACTACAACCGGAGATAACGAAACTACGAACTGACACCTCATATGCACACATACATTCAAACATGACCACTGATGTTGTTGTGGTCAATGCCCACCCTACCTATGGCCGTTACATCCTGGGGAGACTTCTTCCCACGGCCCCTTCCACATTGCTACCGGAGCTGCCCCAGCCCGAGTTCAACTACAAAATCTCTTAGAAAATCATTATAATTTATTGCCTAACTGTAAAGTGAAGCATTAAACAAATAAACATTAGCATAGATGAACAAATAAATCTTAAAACATAAACGGGACGTTACAACAAAATAACATTTAATTAAACAATATCTTAAAACTTTAATTGAGCCCTGGATTGCATTCGCAAATCGTAATTTTGAAAATTTGTCGCGCAGCGACTGCAGTCAGCGCTGCCAAAAGAAACTACACGCAGAATATATGAAAGTAAATTAAATCAAAACAACAAAAGCATTTGTGGATCTGATAGAACCAAAACTACAAACATAAAAATCCCTCGGCAATGGCCGGCTAGCGAGCTCAGACGCCGCCTTGTGCGCTCAAGTGGCGGTAAGGGGGAAAGGGAGGGATGCACGCGGGCGACTACGTTCTTATCTTCTTTTCATTTACTTCTCGCGTTTCTTTGCGACGGTGCGCTCTAGTTTGCCCTGCGGGGTTTTTTTGTGACGTATTTGTGCTTCCCTAAGCAAGTCGAAAAACAAGTCAGCGCCGATCAGAATACCGAAGCGTTTGGACTTGTAAAAGTAAGGCTCTGCTAGGCGATATCATTAGGAATCCAATCGGTTGCTTCTAAACAATACCCTGAGATCGACGGTAAAATCGAGAGATTTCAATCGCGACCCAATTGTCGTCTTGACTGCGAGGCTAGCTGAACACACGTAATTCCCAATGCCTCAGAAATTAGCCTCATACTGGTACCGTTTCAATTGCAGATTACTTACCAATTCATCCGTAATAAATTAAACTTTGACCCTGAGTATAGCAAAATCCTAGCGCACAGCTTGGCTCCTGACTGACTTTGAACCTCGACAAGGGCCGTTACAAGTAATACGTGATCTACTCTTTGCGGTAGAGGCTGACTAACCGAAGCACTTAGTGACTGTTGGGCTAATTAATTGTCTATAGGCGATATCAATTGATTGCTCGACGGTACTTGGGAGCTTGAGGTATGCCGATGCAGTGTGTGATGAGCCTTCGTATGTAGTCCTGGCTGCACAAATGAAAGCCAACCACCTCATACAGACCCCTACGTATCGAAGCAGAAAGGTTGCTAGGTGGCCTAAATGGGTACTGCATCGTCTTTACCCTGGATGTCAAGAATGACATTAACTCTGCTACCTTGTCTTGAATCCGCTCCAACGCATGGAAATCTCGGATTACCTGACCGCCCTCGTAGCGGACTACTTCAACGACAGAGCGCTCACATACGAGTATTCCTATGAAGTCGGAGAGCATGAGTACCAGATGACAGGAGGAGTACCTCAAGGCTCAGTCCTATTTCTTAGCTTTATTTAATAAAATTATAAAAAGATGCTAGCCGCTGGAAAGGTACCCAACTACCCGGGGTAGTCAAGTGTATCATCTCATCATGCCTTACTCTTGCCCTTGTTCCATGGTTTTGACGAAAGCCAAATTGATGAGCAGGGATAACACTGTGTGCTCCTAGATATGGTATTGTGCGAGTTAGAAGGCATTTTTTTAACAACTCAGACAGACACGATAATAAACTAATTGGTCTGATGATGACGGAATTGTGTGGTTTTTTGCGGGCTTCGGTATAATAATGATAATCGATTTTTTCCAATTTTCGGATAGTAGCCGAGAGTTATGATCCCATTAAAGAGCTTGCAGATAGCCCCAATGGTAGAGTTTGGATGTTCAATAAACATTTTTGCGGTTATCACCGCCAAGTGCCTTTTTCTGTTTCAGTTCCCCAATGTCTTTCGCGATCTCCTTTGACTGAAACAATGGCGGTAGGGAAACAGGTTGTGGTAGGACAAATGAACCAGTGGCAGGGTTCGACTCGAACTATCGGGGAAATAATTAAACAACAATTATATTTTTGGTGTGTTTAAAAAGTAAGGTGACTTTGTATTTAAAAAAAAAAACCTAATAATTTATTTATCAATATTAATGTTGTCCCCTTCAAAGTAATCCCCCTCAGATACAATACACTTATGCCAACGGTTTTTCCAATCCTCAAAGCACTTCCCATAAACACTTTTCGGTATAGCCTTGAGCTCTTCCAGCGATGCAGTCTTTATCTCTTCAATCGTTGCAAATCTCCGTCCTTTCATAGGTCTCTTTAGTTTTGGGAACAAGAAAAAGTCACATGAGGCCAAATCCGGTGAATATAGTGGCTGAGGCATTATTGTGTTGTTGTTTTTGGCCAAAAAATCTCTCACAAGCAAAGATGAGTGAGCAGGGTCATTATGGTGATGGAAAAGCCATGAATTGTTTTTCCACAATTCTGGAAGTTTCTTTCGTATTGCTTCTCGCAAACGGCGCATAACTTCCAGATAATACTGTTCATTGACCGTACGACCATATGGTAAAAACTCCTGATGCACCACGCCATGGTAATCGAAGAATACAGTGTTCAAAACTTTGACATTTGATGGAACTTGGCGTGCTTTTTTCGGTCTTGGCTCACCTGGGCTCGCACGCATGGAAATCTCGGATTACCTGACCGCCCTCGTAGCGGACTACTTCAACGACAGAGCGCTCACATACGAGTATTCCTATGAAGTCGGAGAGCATGAGTACCAGATGACAGGAGGAGTACCTCAAGGCTCAGGCCTATTTCTTAGCTTTATTTAATAAAATTATAAAAAGATGCTAGCCGCTGGAAAGGTACCCAACTACCCGGGGTAGTCAAGTGTGTCATCTCATCATGCCTTACTCTTGCCCTTGTTCCATGGTTTTGACGAAAGCCAAATTGATGAGCAGGGATAACACTGTGTGCTCCTAGATATGGTATTGTGCGAGTTAGAAGGCATTTTTTGAACAACTCAGACAGACACGATAATAAACTAATTGGTCGGATGATGACGGAATTGTGTGGTTTTTTGCGGGCTTCGGTATAATAATGATAATCGATTTTTTCCAAAATTCGGATAGTAGCCGAGAGTTATGATCCCATTAAAGAGCTTGCAGATAGCCCCAATGGTAGAGTTTGGATGTTCAATTAACATTTTTGCGGTTATCACCGCCAAGTGCCTTTTTCTGTTTCAGTTCCCCAATGTCTTTCGCGATCTCCTTTGACTGAAACAATGGCGGTAGGGAAACAGGTTGTGGTAGGACAAATGAACCAGTGGCAGGGTTCGACTCGAACTATCGGGGAAATAATTAAACAACAATTATATTTTTGGTGTGTTTAAAAAGTAAGGTGACTTTGTATTTAAAAAAAAAACCTAATAATTTATTTATCAATATTAATGTTGTCCCCTTCAAAGTAATCCCCCTCAGATACAATACACTTATGCCAACGGTTTTTCCAATCCTCAAAGCACTTCCCATAAACACTTTTCGGTATAGCCTTGAGCTCTTCCAGCGATGCAGTCTTTATCTCTTCAATCGTTGCAAATCTCCGTCCTTTCATAGGTCTCTTTTGGGAACAAGAAAAAGTCACATGAGGCCAAATCCGGTGAATATAGTGGCTGAGGCATTATTGTGGTGTTGTTTTTGGCCAAAAAATCTCTCACAAGCAAAGATGAGTGAGCAGGGTCATTATCGTGATGGAAAAGCCATGAATTGTTTTTCCACAATTCTGGAAGTTTCTTTCGTATTGCTTCTCGCAAACGGCGCATAACTTCCAGATAATACTGTTCATTGACCGTAGGACCATATGGTAAGAACTCCTGATGCACCACGCCATGGTAATCGAAGAATACAGTGTTCAAAACTTTGACATTTGATGGAATTTGGCGTGCTTTTTTCGGTCTTGGCTCACCTGGGCTCTTCCATTGTGACGATGGGGCTTTGGTTTCGATATCATAACCATATACCCATGATTCGACACCAGTTATGACCTTTTTGAGTAACTCTGGGTCGTCGTTAACGTCATCCAACAGCTCTTGAGCGATGCTCATGCGACGGTTCTTTTGGTCAAAACTCAGAAATTTTGGGAAAAACTTCGATAACACACGACTCATGCCCAAAACGTTTGAAAAAATTTCATGGCACGAGCCAAGCGATATACCGACACCTTCAGCAACTTCTCTGATAGTGATTCGATTTTCCAAAACAATTTTCTTCACTGCTTGAACGTTTTCATCAGTTGTTGACGTGCTTGGGCGTCCAAAGCGAGGCTCGTCATTGGCATCTTCCCGGTGAATGAACAACGTTTACAATGGCAGCTGGAAAAACTTTTGATGCAACGCACGCTTTTATGTGTCGGCTGCGCTCGTCGGCTTGAGGGGATGGTATAGTGTTGCACCGAAAAATGCCTTAATGTTGTCAACTTATCTTAAAATTAGCGTGCTGCGACAAAATATGCCCCACAGATACACATAAACATGCACTGTAAGACACAACTACAACCGGAGATAACGAAACTACGAACTGACACCTCATATGCACACACACATTCAAACATGACCACTGATGTTGTTGTAGTCAATGCCCACCCTACCTATGGCCGTTACATCCTGGGGAGACCTCTTCCCACGGTCCCTTCCACATTCCTACCGGAGCTGCCCCAGCCCGAGTTCAACTACAAAATCTCTTAGAAAATCATTATAATTTATTGCCTAACTGTAAAGTGAAGCATTAAACAAATAAACATTAGCATAGATGAACAAATAAATCTTAAAACATAAACGGGACGTTAAATACAAAAATACAAAATAAATAACATTTAATTAAACAATATCTTAAAACTTTAATTGAGCCCTGGATTGCATTCGCAAATCGTAATTTTGAAAATTTGTCGCGCAGCGACTGCAGTCAGCGCTGTCAAAAGAAACTACACGCAGAATATATTAAAGTAAATTAAATCAAAACAACAAAAGCATTTGTGGATCTGATAGAACCAAAACTACAAACATAAAAATCCCTCGGCAATGGCCGGCTAGCGAGCTCAGACGCCGCCTTGTGCGCTCAAGTGGCGGTAAGGGGGAAAGGGAGGGATGCTAGCGGGCGACTACGTTCTTATCTTCTTTTCATTTACTTCTCGCGTTTCTTTGCGACGGTGCGCTCTAGTTTGCCCTGCGGGGTTTTTTTGTGACGTATTTGTGCTTCCCTAAGCAAGTCGAAAAACAAGTCAGCGCCGATCAGAATACCGAAGCGTTTGGACTTGTAAAAGTAGTGCTCTGCTAGGCGATATCATACCCTGAGATCGACGGTAAAATCGAGAAATTTCAATCGCGACCCAATTGTCGTCTGGACTGCGAGGCTAGCTGAACACACGTAATTCCCAATGCCTCAGAAATTAGCCTCATACTGGTACCGTTTCAATTGCAGATTACTTACCAATTCATCCGTAATAAATTAAACTTTGACCCTGAGTATAGCAAAATTCTAGCGCACAGCTTGGTTCCTGACTGACTTTGAACCTCGACAAGGGCCGTTACAAGTAATACGTGATCTACTCTTTGCGGTAGAGGCTGACTAACCGAAGCACTTAGTGACTGTTGGGCTAATTAATTGTCTATAGGCGATATCAATTGATTGCTCGACGGTACTTTCGAAGCAGAAAGGTTGCTAGGTGGCCTAAATGGGTAGTGCATCGTCTGTACCCTGGATGTCAAGAATGACATTAACTCTGCTACCTTGTCCTGAATCCGCTCCAACGCATGGAAATCTCGGATTACCTGACCGCCCTCGTAGCGGACTACTTCAACGACAGAGCGCTCACATACGAGTATTCCTATGAAGTCGGAGAGCATGAGTCCCAGATGACAGGAGGAGTACCTCAAGGCTCAGTCCTATTTCTTAGCTTTATTTAATAAAATTATAAAAAGATGCTAGCCGCTGGAAAGGTACCCAACTACCTGGGGTAGTCAAGTGTATCATCTCATCATGCCTTACTCTTGCCCTTGTTCCATGGTTTTGACGAAAGCCAAATTGATGAGCAGGGATAACACTGTGTGCTCCTAGATATGGTATTGTGCGAGTTAGAAGGCATTTTTTGAACAACTCAGACAGACACGATAATAAACTAATTGGTCTGATGATGACGGAATTGTGTGGTTTTTTGCGGGCTTCGGTATAATAATGATAATCGATTTTTTCCAATTTTCGGATAGTAGCCGAGAGTTATGATCCCATTAAAGAGCTTGCAGATAGCCCCAATGGTAGAGTTTGGATGTTCAATAAACATTTTTGCGGTTATCACCGCCAAGTGCCTTTTTCTGTTTCAGTTCCCCAATGTCTTTCGCGATCTCCTTTGACTGAAACAATGGCGGTAGGGAAACAGGTTGTGGTAGGACAAATGAACCAGTGGCAGGGTTCGACTCGAACTATCGGGGAAATAATTAAACAACAATTATATTTTTGGTGTGTTTAAAAAGTAAGGTGACTTTGTATTTTAAAAAAAAACCTAATAATTTATTTATCAATATTAATGTTGTCCCCTTCAAAGTAATCCCCCTCAGATACAATACACTTATGCCAACGGTTTTTCCAATCCTCAAAGCACTTCCCATAAACACTTTTCGGTATAGCCTTGAGCTCTTCCAGCGATGCAGTCTTTATCTCTTCAATCGTTGCAAATCTCCGTCCTTTCATAGGTCTCTTTAGTTTTGGGAACAAGAAAAAGTCACATGAGGTCAAATCCGGTGAATATAGTGGCTGAGGCATTATTGTGGTGTTGTTTTTGGCCAAAAAATCTCTCACAAGCAAAGATGAGTGAGCAGGGTCATTATCGTGATGGAAAAGCCATGAATTGTTTTTCCACAATTCTGGAAGTTTCTTTCGTATTGCTTCTCGCAAACGGCGCATAACTTCCAGATAATACTGTTCATTGACCGTACGACCATATGGTAAGAACTCCTGATGCACCACGCCATGGTAATCGAAGAATACAGTGTTCAAAACTTTGACATTTGATGGAACTTGGCGTGCTTTTTTCGGTCTTGGCTCACCTGGGCTCGCACGCATGGAAATCTCGGATTACCTGACCGCCCTCGTAGCGGACTACTTCAACGACAGAGCGCTCACATACGAGTATTCCTATGAAGTCGGAGAGCATGAGTACCAGATGACAGGAGGAGTACCTCAAGGCTCAGTCCTATTTCTTAGCTTTATTTAATAAAATTATAAAAAGATGCTAGCCGCTGGAAAGGTACCCAACTACCCGGGGTAGTCAAGTGTATCATCTCATCATGCCTTACTCTTGCCCTTGTTCCATGGTTTTGACGAAAGCCAAATTGATGAGCAGGGATAACACTGTGTGCTCCTAGATATGGTATTGTGCGAGTTAGAAGGCATTTTTTGAACAACTCAGACAGACACGATAATAAACTAATTGGTCTGATGATGACGGAATTGTGTGGTTTTTTGCGGGCTTCGGTATAATAATGATAATCGATTTTTTCCAATTTTCGGATAGTAGCCGAAAGTTATGATCCCATTAAAGAGCTTGCAGATAGCCCCAATGGTAGAGTTTGGATGTTCAATTAACATTTTTGCGGTTATCACCGCCAAGTGCCTTTTTCTGTTTCAGTTCCGCAATGTCTTTCGCGATCTCCTTTGACTGAAACAATGGCGGTAGGGAAACAGGTTGTGGTAGGACAAATGAACCAGTGGCAGGGTTCGACTCGAACTATCGGGGAAATAATTAAACAACAATTATATTTTTGGTGTGTTTAAAAAGTAAGGTGACTTTGTATTTTAAAAAAAAACCTAATAATTTATTTATCAATATTAATGTTGTCCCCTTCAAAGTAATCCCCCTCAGATACAATACACTTATGCCAACGGTTTTTCCAATCCTCAAAGCACTTCCCATAAACACTTTTCGGTATAGCCTTGAGCTCTTCCAGCGATGCAGTCTTTATCTCTTCAATCGTTGCAAATCTCCGTCCTTTCATAGGTCTCTTTAGTTTTGGGAACAAGAAAAAGTCACATGAGGCCAAATCCGGTGAATATAGTGGCTGAGGCATTATTGTGGTGTTGTTTTTGGCCAAAAAATCTCTTACAAGCAAAGAAGAGTGAGCAGGGTCATTATCGTGATGGAAAAGCCATGAATTGTTTTTCCACAATTCTGGAAGTTTCTTTCGTATTGCTTCTCGCAAACGGCGCATAACTTCCAGATAATACTGTTCATTGACCGTACGACCATATGGTAAGAACTCCTGATGCACCACGCCATGGTAATCGAAGAATACAGTGTTCAAAACTTTGACATTTGATGGAACTTGGCGTGCTTTTTTCGGTCTTGGCTCACCTGGGCTCTTCCATTGTGACGATTGGGCTTTGGTTTCGATATCATAACCATATACCCATGATTCGAGTAACTCTGGGTCGTCGTTGACGTCATCCAACAGCTCTTGAGCGATGCTCATGCGACGGTTCTTTTGGTCAAAACTCAGCAATTTTGGGAAAAACTTCGATAACACACGACTCATGCCCAAAACGTTTGAAAAAATTTCATGGCACGAGCCAAGCGATATACCGACACCTTCAGCAACTTCTCTGATAGTGATTCGATTTTCCAAAACAATTTTCTTCACTGCTTGAACGTTTTCATCAGTTGTTGACGTGCTTGGGCGTCCAAAGCGAGGCTCGTCATTGGCATCTTCCCGGTGTAATGAACAACGTTTACAATGGCAGCTGGAAAAACTTTCGATGCAACGCACGCTTTTATGTTTCGGCTGCGCTCGTCGGCTTGAGGGGATGGTATAGTGTTGCACCGAGAAAATGCCTTAATGTTGTCAACTTATCTTAAAATTAGCGTGCTGCGACAAAATATGCCCCACAGATACACATAAACATGCACTGTAAGACACAACTACAACCGGAGATAACGAAACTACGAACTGACACCTCATATGCACACATACATTCAAACATGACCACTGATGTTGTTGTGGTCAATGCCCACCCTACCTATGGCCGTTACATCCTGGGGAGACCTCTTCCCACGGCCCCTTCCACATTGCTACCGGAGCTGCCCCAGCCCGAGTTCAACTACAAAATCTCTTAGAAAATCATTATAATTTATTGCCTAACTGTAAAGTGAAGCATTAAACAAATAAACATTAGCATAGATGAACAAATAAATCTTAAAACATAAACGGGACGTTACAACAAAATAACATTTAATTAAACAATATCTTAAAACTTTAATTGAGCCCTGGATTGCATTCGCAAATCGTAATTTTGAAAATTTGTCGCGCAGCGACTGCAGTCAGCGCTGCCAAAAGAAACTACACGCAGAATATATGAAAGTAAATTAAATCAAAACAACAAAAGCATTTGTGGATCTGATAGAACCAAAACTACAAACATAAAAATCCCTCGGCAATGGCCGGCTAGCGAGCTCAGACGCCGCCTTGTGCGCTCAAGTGGCGGTAAGGGGGAAAGGGAGGGATGCTAGCGGGCGACTACGTTCTTATCTTCTTTTCATTTACTTCTCGCGTTTCTTTGCGACGGTGCGCTCTAGTTTGCCCTGCGGGGTTTTTTTGTGACTTATTTGTGCTTCCCTAAGCAAGTCGAAAAACAAGTCAGCGCCGATCAGAATACCGAAGCGTTTGGACTTGTAAAAGTAAGGCTCTGCTAGGCGATATCATTAGGAATCCATTCGGTTGCTTCTAAACAATACCCTGAGATCGACGGTAAAATCGAGAGATTTCAATCGAACACACGTAATTCCCAATGCCTCAGAAATTAGCCTCATACTGGTACCGTTTCAATTGCAGATTACTTACCAATTCATCCGTAATAAATTAAACTTTGACCCTGAGTATAGCAAAATTCTAGCGCACAGCTTGGTTCCTGACTGACTTTGAACCTCGACAAGGGCCGTTACAAGTAATACGTGATCTACTCTTTGCGGTAGAGGCTGACTAACCGAAGCACTTAGTGACTGTTGGGCTAATTAATTGTCTATAGGCGATATCAATTGATTGCTCGACGGTACTTGGGAGCTTGAGGTATGCCGATGCAGTGTGTGATGAGCCTTCGTATGTAGTCCTGGCTGCACAGAGGAAAGCCAACCACCTCATACAGACCCCTACGTATCGAAGCAGAAAGGTTGCTAGGTGGCCTAAATGGGTAGTGCATCGTCTGTACCCTGGATGTCAAGAATGACATTAACTCTGCTACCTTGTCCTGAATCCGCTCCAACGCATGGAAATCTCGGATTACCTGACCGCCCTCGTAGCGGACTACTTCAACGACAGAGCGCTCACATACGAGTATTCCTATGAAGTCGGAGAGCATGAGTCCCAGATGACAGGAGGAGTACCTCAAGGCTCAGTCCTATTTCTTAGCTTTATTTAATAAAATTATAAAAAGATGCTAGCCGCTGGAAAGGTACCCAACTACCCGGGGTAGTCAAGTGTATCATCTCATCATGCCTTACTCTTGCCCTTGTTCCATGGTTTTGACGAAAGCCAAATTGATGAGCAGGGATAACACTGTGTGCTCCTAGATATGGTATTGTGCGAGTTAGAAGGCATTTTTTTAACAACTCAGACAGACACGATAATAAACTAATTGGTCTGATGATGACGGAATTGTGTGGTTTTTTGCGGGCTTCGGTATAATAATGATAATCGATTTTTTCCAATTTTCGGATAGTAGCCGAGAGTTATGATCCCATTAAAGAGCTTGCAGATAGCCCCAATGGTAGAGTTTGGATGTTCAATAAACATTTTTGCGGTTATCACCGCCAAGTGCCTTTTTCTGTTTCAGTTCCCCAATGTCTTTCGCGATCTCCTTTGACTGAAACAATGGCGGTAGGGAAACAGGTTGTGGTAGGACAAATGAACCAGTGGCAGGGTTCGACTCGAACTATCGGGGAAATAATTAAACAACAATTATATTTTTGGTGTGTTTAAAAAGTAAGGTGACTTTGTATTTTAAAAAAAAACCTAATAATTTATTTATCAATATTAATGTTGTCCCCTTCAAAGTAATCCCCTTCAGATACAATACACTTATGCCAACGGTTTTTCCAATCCTCAAAGCACTTCCCATAAACACTTTTCGGTATAGCCTTGAGCTCTTCCAGCGATGCAGTCTTTATCTCTTCAATCGTTGCAAATCTCCGTCCTTTCATAGGTCTCTTTAGTTTTGGGAACAAGAAAAAGTCACATGAGGTCAAATCCGGTGAATATAGTGGCTGAGGCATTATTGTGGTGTTGTTTTTGGCCAAAAAATCTCTCACAAGCAAAGATGAGTGAGCAGGGTCATTATCGTGATGGAAAAGCCATGAATTGTTTTTCCACAATTCTGGAAGTTTCTTTCGTATTGCTTCTCGCAAACGGCGCATAACTTCCAGATAATACTGTTCATTGACCGTACGACCATATGGTAAGAACTCCTGATGCACCACGCCATGGTAATCGAAGAATACAGTGTTCAAAACTTTGACATTTGATGGAACTTGGCGTGCTTTTTTCGGTCTTGGCTCACCTGGGCTCGCACGCATGGAAATCTCGGATTACCTGACCGCCCTCGTAGCGGACTACTTCAACGACAGAGCGCTCACATACGAGTATTCCTATGAAGTCGGAGAGCATGAGTACCAGATGACAGGAGGAGTACCTCAAGGCTCAGTCCTATTTCTTAGCTTTATTTAATAAAATTATAAAAAGATGCTAGCCGCTGGAAAGGTACCCAACTACCCGGGGTAGTCAAGTGTATCATCTCATCATGCCTTACTCTTGCCCTTGTTCCATGGTTTTGACGAAAGCCAAATTGATTAGCAGGGATAACACTGTGTGCTCCTAGATATGGTATTGTGCGAGTTAGAAGGCATTTTTTGAACAACTCAGACAGACACGATAATAAACTAATTGGTCTGATGATGACGGAATTGTGTGGTTTTTTGCGGGCTTCGGTATAATAATGATAATCGATTTTTTCCAATTTTCGGATAGTAGCCGAAAGTTATGATCCCATTAAAGAGCTTGCAGATAGCCCCAATGGTAGAGTTTGGATGTTCAATTAACATTTTTGCGGTTATCACCGCCAAGTGCCTTTTTCTGTTTCAGTTCCGCAATGTCTTTCGCGATCTCCTTTGACTGAAACAATGGCGGTAGGGAAACAGGTTGTGGTAGGACAAATGAACCAGTGGCAGGGTTCGACTCGAACTATCGGGGAAATAATTAAACAACAATTATATTTTTGGTGTGTTTAAAAAGTAAGGTGACTTTGTATTTAAAAAAAAAAACCTAATAATTTATTTATCAATATTAATGTTGTCCCCTTCAAAGTAATCCCCCTCAGATACAATACACTTATGCCAACGGTTTTTCCAATCCTCAAAGCACTTCCCATAAACACTTTTCGGTATAGCCTTGAGCTCTTCCAGCGATGCAGTCTTTATCTCTTCAATCGTTGCAAATCTCCGTCCTTTCATAGGTCTCTTTAGTTTTGGGAACAAGAAAAAGTCACATGAGGCCAAATCCGGTGAATATAGTGGCTGAGGCATTATTGTGTTGTTGTTTTTGGCCAAAAAATCTCTCACAAGCAAAGATGAGTGAGCAGGGTCATTATCGTGATGGAAAAGCCATGAATTGTTTTTCCACAATTCTGGAAGTTTCTTTCGTATTGCTTCTCGCAAACGGCGCATAACTTCCAGATAATACTGTTCATTGACCGTACGACTATATGGTAAGAACTCCTGATGCACCACGCCATGGTAATCGAAGAATACAGTGTTCAAAACTTTGACATTTGATGGAACTTGGCGTGCTTTTTTCGGTCTTGGCTCACCTGGGCTCTTCCATTGTGACGATTGGGCTTTGGTTTCGATATCATAACCATATACCCATGATTCGAGTAACTCTGGGTCGTCGTTGACGTCATCCAACAGCTCTTGAGCGATGCTCATGCGACGGTTCTTTTGGTCAAAACTCAGCAATTTTGGGAAAAACTTCGATAACACACGACTCATGCCCAAAACGTTTGAAAAAATTTCATGGCACGAGCCAAGCGATATACCGACACCTTCAGCAACTTCTCTGATAGTGATTCGATTTTCCAAAACAATTTTCTTCACTGCTTGAACGTTTTCATCAGTTGTTGACGTGCTTGGGCGTCCAAAGCGAGGCTCGTCATTGGCATCTTCCCGGTGTAATGAACAACGTTTACAATGGCAGCTGGAAAAACTTTCGATGCAACGCACGCTTTTATGTTTCGGCTGCGCTCGTCGGCTTGAGGGGATGGTATAGTGTTGCACCGAGAAAATGCCTTAATGTTGTCAACTTATCTTAAAATTAGCGTGCTGCGACAAAATATGCCCCACAGATACACATAAACATGCACTGTAAGACACAACTACAACCGGAGATAACGAAACTAAGAACTGACACCTCATATGCACACATACATTCAAACATGACCACTGATGTTGTTGTGGTCAATGCCCACCCTACCTATGGCCGTTACATCCTGGGGAGACCTCTTCCCACGGCCCCTTCCACATTGCTACCGGAGCTGCCCCAGCCCGAGTTCAACTACAAAATCTCTTAGAAAATCATTATAATTTATTGCCTAACTGTAAAGTGAAGCATTAAACAAATAAACATAAGCATAGATGAACAAATAAATCTTAAAACATAAACGGGACGTTAAATACAAAAATACAAAATAAATAACATTTAATTAAACAATATCTTAAAACTTTAATTGAGCCCTGGATTGCATTCGCAAATCGTAATTTTGAAAATTTGTCGCGCAGCGACTGCAGTCAGCGCTGCCAAAAGAAACTAC
Organism: Drosophila biarmipes; assembly: GCF_025231255.1. NCBI lineage: Eukaryota > Metazoa > Arthropoda > Insecta > Diptera > Drosophilidae > Drosophila > Drosophila biarmipes. Next base: position 1,062,600 of record NC_066613.1, on the reverse strand, counting down.
ACGCAGAATATATGAAAGTAAATTAAATCAAAACAACAAAAGCATTTGTGGATCTGATAGAACCAAAACTACAAACATAAAAATCCCTCGGCAATGGCCGGCTAGCGAGCTCAGACGCCGCCTTGTGCGCTCAAGTGGCGGTAAGGGGGAAAGGGAGGGATGCTAGCGGGCGACTACGTTCTTATCTTCTTTTCATTTACTTCTCGCGTTTCTTTGCGACGGTGCGCTCTAGTTTGCCCTGCGGGGTTTTTTTGTGACTTATTTGTGCTTCCCTAAGCAAGTCGAAAAACAAGTCAGCGCCGATCAGAATACCGAAGCGTTTGGACTTGTAAAAGTAAGGCTCTGCTAGGCGATATCATTAGGAATCCATTCGGTTGCTTCTAAACAATACCCTGAGATCGACGGTAAAATCGAGAGATTTCAATCGAACACACGTAATTCCCAATGCCTCAGAAATTAGCCTCATACTGGTACCGTTTCAATTGCAGATTACTTACCAATTCATCCGTAATAAATTAAACTTTGACCCTGAGTATAGCAAAATTCTAGCGCACAGCTTGGTTCCTGACTGACTTTGAACCTCGACAAGGGCCGTTACAAGTAATACGTGATCTACTCTTTGCGGTAGAGGCTGACTAACCGAAGCACTTAGTGACTGTTGGGCTAATTAATTGTCTATAGGCGATATCAATTGATTGCTCGACGGTACTTGGGAGCTTGAGGTATGCCGATGCAGTGTGTGATGAGCCTTCGTATGTAGTCCTGGCTGCACAGAGGAAAGCCAACCACCTCATACAGACCCCTACGTATCGAAGCAGAAAGGTTGCTAGGTGGCCTAAATGGGTAGTGCATCGTCTGTACCCTGGATGTCAAGAATGACATTAACTCTGCTACCTTGTCCTGAATCCGCTCCAACGCATGGAAATCTCGGATTACCTGACCGCCCTCGTAGCGGACTACTTCAACGACAGAGCGCTCACATACGAGTATTCCTATGAAGTCGGAGAGCATGAGTCCCAGATGACAGGAGGAGTACCTCAAGGCTCAGTCCTATTTCTTAGCTTTATTTAATAAAATTATAAAAAGATGCTAGCCGCTGGAAAGGTACCCAACTACCCGGGGTAGTCAAGTGTATCATCTCATCATGCCTTACTCTTGCCCTTGTTCCATGGTTTTGACGAAAGCCAAATTGATGAGCAGGGATAACACTGTGTGCTCCTAGATATGGTATTGTGCGAGTTAGAAGGCATTTTTTGAACAACTCAGACAGACACGATAATAAACTAATTGGTCTGATGATGACGGAATTGTGTGTTTTTTTGCGGGCTTCGGTATAATAATGATAATCGATTTTTTCCAATTTTCGGATAGTAGCCGAAAGTTATGATCCCATTAAAGAGCTTGCAGATAGCCCCAATGGTAGAGTTTGGATGTTCAATTAACATTTTTGCGGTTATCACCGCCAAGTGCCTTTTTCTGTTTCAGTTCCGCAATGTCTTTCGCGATCTCCTTTGACTGAAACAATGGCGGTAGGGAAACAGGTTGTGGTAGGACAAATGAACCAGTGGCAGGGTTCGACTCGAACTATCGGGCAAATAATTAAACAACAATTATATTTTTGGTGTGTTTAAAAAGTAAGGTGACTTTGTATTTTAAAAAAAAACCTAATAATTTATTTATCAATATTAATGTTGTCCCCTTCAAAGTAATCCCCCTCAGATACAATACACTTATGCCAACGGTTTTTCCAATCCTCAAAGCACTTCCCATAAACACTTTTCGGTATAGCCTTGAGCTCTTCCAGCGATGCAGTCTTTATCTCTTCAATCGTTGCAAATCTCCGTCCTTTCATAGGTCTCTTTAGTTTTGGGAACAAGAAAAAGTCACATGAGGTCAAATCCGGTGAATATAGTGGCTGAGGCATTATTGTGGTGTTGTTTTTGGCCAAAAAATCTCTCACAAGCAAAGATGAGTGAGCAGGGTCATTATCGTGATGGAAAAGCCATGAATTGTTTTTCCACAATTCTGGAAGTTTCTTTCGTATTGCTTCTCGCAAACGGCGCATAACTTCCAGATAATACTGTTCATTGACCGTACGACCATATGGTAAGAACTCCTGATGCACCACGCCATGGTAATCGAAGAATACAGTGTTCAAAACTTTGACATTTGATGGAACTTGGCGTGCTTTTTTCGGTCTTGGCTCACCTGGGCTCGCACGCATGGAAATCTCGGATTACCTGACCGCCCTCGTAGCGGACTACTTCAACGACAGAGCGCTCACATACGAGTATTCCTATGAAGTCGGAGAGCATGAGTACCAGATGACAGGAGGAGTACCTCAAGGCTCAGTCCTATTTCTTAGCTTTATTTAATAAAATTATAAAAAGATGCTAGCCGCTGGAAAGGTACCCAACTACCCGGGGTAGTCAAGAGTATCATCTCATCATGCCTTACTCTTGCCCTTGTTTCATGGTTTTGACGAAAGCCAAATTGATGAGCAGGGATAAAACTGTGTGCTCCTAGATATGGTATTGTGCGAGTTAGAAGGCATTTTTTGAACAACTCAGACAGACACGATAATAAACTAATTGGTCTGATGATGACGGAATTGTGTGATTTTTTGCGGGCTTCGGTATAATAATGATAATCGATTTTTTCCAATTTTCGGATAGTAGCCGAAAGTTATGATCCCATTAAAGAGCTTGCAGATAGCCCCAATGGTAGAGTTTGGATGTTCAATTAACATTTTTGCGGTTATCACCGCCAAGTGCCTTTTTCTGTTTCAGTTCCGCAATGTCTTTCGCGATCTCCTTTGACTGAAACAATGGCGGTAGGGAAACAGGTTGTGGTAGGACAAATGAACCAGTGGCAGGGTTCGACTCGAACTATCGGGCAAATAATTAAACAACAATTATATTTTTGGTGTGTTTAAAAAGTAAGGTGACTTTGTATTTTAAAAAAAAACCTAATAATTTATTTATCAATATTAATGTTGTCCCCTTCAAAGTAATCCCCCTCAGATACAATACACTTATGCCAACGGTTTTTCCAATCCTCAAAGCACTTCCCATAAACACTTTTCGGTATAGCCTTGAGCTCTTCCAGCGATGCAGTCTTTATCTCTTCAATCGTTGCAAATCTCCGTCCTTTCATAGGTCTCTTTAGTTTTGGGAACAATAAAAAGTCACATGAGGCCAAATCCGGTGAATATAGTGGCTGAGGCATTATTTTGGTGTTGTTTTTGGCCAAAAAATCTCTTACAAGCAAAGAAGAGTGAGCAGGGTCATTATCGTGATGGAAAAGCCATGAATTGTTTTTCCACAATTCTGGAAGTTTCTTTCGTATTGCTTCTCGCAAACGGCGCATAACTTCCAGATAATACTGTTCATTGACCGTACGACCATATGGTAAGAACTCCTGATGCACCACGCCATGGTAATCGAAGAATACAGTGTTCAAAACTTTGACATTTGATGGAACTTGGCGTGCTTTTTTCGGTCTTGGCTCACCTGGGCTCTTCCATTGTGACGATTGGGCTTTGGTTTCGATATCATAACCATATACCCATGATTCGAGTAACTCTGGGTCGTCGTTGACGTCATCCAACAGCTCTTGAGCGATGCTCATGCGACGGTTCTTTTGGTCAAAACTCAGCAATTTTGGGAAAAACTTCGATAACACACGACTCATGCCCAAAACGTTTGAAAAAATTTCATGGCACGAGCCAAGCGATATACCGACACCTTCAGCAACTTCTCTGATAGTGATTCGATTTTCCAAAACAATTTTCTTCACTGCTTGAACGTTTTCATCAGTTGTTGACGTGCTTGGGCGTCCAAAGCGAGGCTCGTCATTGGCATCTTCCCGGTGTAATGAACAACGTTTACAATGGCAGCTGGAAAAACTTTCGATGCAACGCACGCTTTTATGTTTCGGCTGCGCTCGTCGGCTTGAGGGGATGGTATAGTGTTGCACCGAGAAAATGCCTTAATGTTGTCAACTTATCTTAAAATTAGCGTGCTGCGACAAAATATGCCCCACAGATACACATACACATGCACTGTAAGACACAACTACAACCGGAGATAACGAAACTACGAACTGACACCTCATATGCACACATACATTCAAACATGACCACTGATGTTGTTGTGGTCAATGCCCACCCTACCTATGGCCGTTACATCCTGGGGAGACCTCTTCCCACGGCCCCTTCCACATTGCTACCGGAGCTGCCCCAGCCCGAGTTCAACTACAAAATCTCTTAGAAAATCATTATAATTTATTGCCTAACTGTAAAGTGAAGCATTAAACAAATAAACATTAGCATAGATGAACAAATAAATCTTAAAACATAAACGGGACGTTACAACAAAATAACATTTAATTAAACAATATCTTAAAACTTTAATTGAGCCCTGGATTGCATTCGCAAATCGTAATTTTGAAAATTTGTCGCGCAGCGACTGCAGTCAGCGCTGCCAAAAGAAACTACACGCAGAATATATGAAAGTAAATTAAATCAAAACAACAAAGGCATTTGTGGATCTGATAGAACCAAAACTACAAACATAAAAATCCCTCGGCAATGGCCGGCTAGCGAGCTCAGACGCCGCCTTGTGCGCTCAAGTGGCGGTAAGGGGGAAAGGGAGGGATGCTAGCGGGCGACTACGTTCTTATCTTCTTTTCATTTACTTCTCGCGTTTCTTTGCGACGGTGCGCTCTAGTTTGCCCTGCGGGGTTTTTTTGTGACTTATTTGTGCTTCCCTAAGCAAGTCGAAAAACAAGTCAGCGCCGATCAGAATACCGAAGCGTTTGGACTTGTAAAAGTAAGGCTCTGCTAGGCGATATCATTAGGAATCCATTCGGTTGCTTCTAAACAATACCCTGAGATCGACGGTAAAATCGAGAGATTTCAATCGAACACACGTAATTCCCAATGCCTCAGAAATTAGCCTCATACTGGTACCGTTTCAATTGCAGATTACTTACCAATTCATCCGTAATAAATTAAACTTTGACCCTGAGTATAGCAAAATCCTAGCGCACAGCTTGGCTCCTGACTGACTTTGAACCTCGACAAGGGCCGTTACAAGTAATACGTGATCTACTCTTTGCGGTAGAGGCTGACTAACCGAAGCACTTAGTGACTGTTGGGCTAATTAATTGTCTATAGGCGATATCAATTGATTGCTCGACGGTACTTGGGAGCTTGAGGTATGCCGATGCAGTGTGTGATGAGCCTTCGTATGTAGTCCTGGCTGCACAGAGGAAAGCCAACCACCTCATACAGACCCCTACGTATCGAAGCAGAAAGGTTGCTAGGTGGCCTAAATAGGTACTGCATCGTCTGTACCCTGGATGTCAAGAATGACATTAACTCTGCTACCTTGTCCTGAATCCGCTCCAACGCATGGAAATCTCGGATTACCTGACCGCCCTCGTAGCGGACTACTTCAACGACAGAGCGCTCACATACGAGTATTCCTATGAAGTCGGAGAGCATGAGTACCAGATGACAGGAGGAGTACCTCAAGGCTCAGTCCTATTTCTTAGCTTTATTTAATAAAATTATAAAAAGATGCTAGCCGCTGGAAAGGTACCCAACTACCCGGGGTAGTCAAGAGTATCATCTCATCATGCCTTACTCTTGCCCTTGTTTCATGGTTTTGACGAAAGCCAAATTGATGAGCAGGGATAAAACTGTGTGCTCCTAGATATGGTATTGTGCGAGTTAGAAGGCATTTTTTGAACAACTCAGACAGACACGATAATAAACTAATTGGTCTGATGATGACGGAATTGTGTGTTTTTTTGCGGGCTTCGGTATAATAATGATAATCGATTTTTTCCAATTTTCGGATAGTAGCCGAGAGTTATGATCCCATTAAAGAGCTTGCAGATAGCCCCAATGGTAGAGTTTGGATGTTCAATTAACATTTTTGCGGTTATCACCGCCAAGTGCCTTTTTCTGTTTCAGTTCCCCAATGTCTTTCGCGATCTCCTTTGACTGAAACAATGGCGGTAGGGAAACAGGTTGTGGTAGGACAAATGAACCAGTGGCAGGGTTCGACTCGAAAACGTTTCGGAGATGTATAGCTAAAGTTTTGGCTGTATCTTCGTCCCTGTGGAACCAGCTGAATTTGTTATAAGAGTGACTATTTCGCTTGGAGAGCTGGGATTTGGCGAAAGCTTTTTAATGTACCGCAGCGGTGCATTTTCTGTTTCTTGCTTTAGAGCTCGATTTAGTGTGCGAGGGGCTTCCTTAAGACGTTGTTTTGATGCCTTCCGTCTCAGGCGCCTCTTTTCTAGGACTAGCCGTTCAGTTTGCATATTAGTTTTGAAGTGGTTGCTTTGCACGTCTCTGCGTTGTGGTGTTGAGATAGTGGCTGCCTTCACGAATACTTCTTCAAGAGCTTAAATAGAGCAGTCGATGTCCACTTCGATGTTGAAGTGAGAAGTTAATTTGAAGTGTGATCTTACATACTTTTTATATTTTAACTAGTTGGTTCTGTGCGACGTTAGCCTGTGGGGTGATATGTAGTTTTTGTGCTTTGAAGAAGAGTTATTAGCATAGGCTAATGGTCTAACGACAGGTCCAAAAGCCCTTTGAAGCTAATTATATTGCGGGAAATGTTTTTGTCTCCGCAAAGTCTATTAGGTCTTGGGCTGCCAGGGAAAGCATATACTAATTTGTTGTTCGGTTTTATGATTGCATTGTATAATTGCCTTCCTTTGGGAGTGTTGTAGTAGTGGGTTTTTCGTCCCTGATCGAAGTTGCCGTACCGAAGAGATCTTCCGGAGTCGTACGCGAAAAAGTGTACACATTTTGGGTATTCTGATGACGCGTTGCATGCTTTTCGCAAGCGGTTCTTCATCTCTTTGTAAATTGTACTGCCTCTGTAGTTTGCGGTGTGGTTACTTTAGCAGTTAACGCATTTTTTCTTTTTGGGGTATTCTTTGTCGGCAGTCTCCACAAGCTGCACAGACTGTTCGAAGTGAACAGAATGCACTGGTGTGTCCATACTCCTGACAATTTGTGCATTGCACTGAGCCGTTCCTTTTATGTGGCTCTTCCACGTTAATTCTTCGGTGCGATAAGTATGGCAAGTTATAAATGCGGTGCACCTTATTTTTCTTTAAGATTCTGCTGTCTGGCTCCAGCTCGACCCTGAATAGTGGATGAGGCTATAAAGCATCAATAACTTCCTGGGCGGTTACGTCGGGCTCGATTCCTTTTAGTATCACCTGCAGGTCCTTGCTGCTTTTTAGTTGGTACATGTAGTAGCTTTTCCTAGCTTCTTCCAGGTATTTGCATACAGCTCGGAAATGTTCTTCAGGTTTGGTCTGCAGCTTGGTTTCATGGATATTCCCTTTTGCGACCGGAACAACATAAAAGTTTCCGTCCCTGGTCAGCGCAACAACTTTGTTGACCAGGGCTTTCGAGATTTTATCCATATTGTATTGTAAATAAAAATGATTGGTTTTCTGTTTGTGTGTTTGTATAAATACCTATTTGATCACATTGTGGATGTACTCGTATTGAGTAGCTTAAGAAATAAAACTTTTGTTCTACTACTATTAGAAAAGTTAGTTCGTTTATTAGGAACACCAAAACAAAGTATAATTACTTTTTGAAAAGGTAATTTAATATTATAGACAAACATAAGAGATTTAATGTTAAGCAAAAAAACGAATATTTTAAACCACTTTCTTTTTTTTTCTCAAAATTTGTTCGAACGATATACTTTTGAATTTTAAACTTGACCCCTTGATATTCTTCAACTTTTAATATACTTGTATAACTTATTCGTCAGAAAAATTACGGTTTTAAAGATAGTGGGCGATAAAAAATGCAACCCATTCCAGTTCAGTATGAAAAACATTTAAGGTATATTTAATTTAAATGCCAAAAACCAGCAACATCAATTTTTTTATATGTTTTGCCCAAATTGTCTTTTATCAGGACAACACCACGGTGACACGCCATAAGCTTCGGGAACTTAGATGGTATTTTGTTTTGCATCCAAAGATCCAAACTATTACCACCTGTTTCTGTCCATGCCGAACCCGCTTGGTAGTCTCTCTTCGTTTTGAATTGGGTTAATCAATATATTTTTCAACCTTATTACCCTTTTTACGTGATTTGTTATACTTAAATGCTAAGATAAACGATTTTAAAATAATATTATATTTTTTTAATTTCAGAGAATACTAAAAATAACAAAAATACTTTTGAATACAAAGGAGGATCCTGAGGTCGGGACGTTTTTAGAAGGAGGATACTCTGAAGAATCTGACACAGATTCAAATATTCTTTTAGAAGATAATTTACTAAATGGTCTGGACTATTGGCTTGAAAAATTGTTTGATGGAACACAAAAATACTATATAAATTATTGGCCAGACTTTACTACAAAGTAATACTGCTAAGAGTACCTAAACTAAATGTTTATAAAAAAAACATTAAAACATTTAAAGTCAAATAAAAATCAGTCGCTTAATTTGTACATGAACCACACTCCTGCACTTCGTAATAACTCTGATAGAATTTCAATTCAGGGGCTGTATAAAGTAAAATATCCTGGAGCGCTTTATTATACCCTTGCAGAGGCTATAATAATTTCAGTCAGAAGTTTGCAACGCAGTGAAGGAAACGTTTCCGACCCCATAAAGTATATATATTCTTCATCAGCGTCGCTAGACGAGTCGATCTAGCCATGTCCGTCTGTCCGTCCGTCTGTCTGTCCGTTTCTACGCAAACTAGTCTCTCAGTTTTAAAACTATCGGTCTGAAAATTTTCCAAAAGTCTTCTTACTATTGAAGGTAGTTTCTAAGTCGGAACGAGCCGGATCGGCCAACTATGTCTTATAGCTCCTAAAAGAACTATCGGGGAAATAATTAAACAACAATTATATTTTTGGTGTGTTTAAAACGTAAGGTGACTTTGTATTTTAAAAAAAAAACCTAATAATTTATTTATCAATATTAATGTTGTCCCCTTCAAAGTAATCCCCCTCAGATACAATACACTTATGCCAACGGTTTTTCCAATCCTCAAAGCACTTCCCATAAACACTTTTCGGTATAGCCTTGAGCTCTTCCAGCGATGCAGTCTTTATCTCTTCAATCGTTGCAAATCTCCGTCCTTTCATAGGTCTCTTTAGTTTTGGGAACAAGAAAAAGTCACATGAGGTCAAATCCGGTGAATATAGTGGCTGAGGCATTATTGTGGTGTTGTTTTTGGCCAAAAAATCTCTCACAAGCAAAGATGAGTGAGCAGGGTCATTATCGTGATGGAAAAGCCATGAATTGTTTTTCCACAATTCTGGAAGTTTCTTTCGTATTGCTTCTCGCAAACGGCGCATAACTTCCAGATAATACTGTTCATTGACCGTACGACCATATGGTAAGAACTCCTGATGCACCACGCCATGGTAATCGAAGAATACAGTGTTCAAAACTTTGACATTTGATGGAACTTGGCGTGCTTTTTTCGGTCTTGGCTCACCTGGGCTCTTCCATTGTGACGATGGGGCTTTGGTTTCGATATCATAACCATATACCCATGATTCGACACCAGTTATGACCTTTTTGAGTAAATCTGGGTCGTCGTTGAGGTCATCCAACAGCTCTTGAGCGATGCTCATGCGACGGTTCATTTGGTCAAAACTCAGCAATTTTGGGAAAAACTTCGATAACACACGACTCATGCCCAAAACGTTTGAAAAAATTTCATGGCACGAGCCAAGCGATATACCGACACCTTCAGCAACTTCTCTGATAGTGATTCGATTTTCCAAAACAATTTTCTTCACTGCTTGAACGTTTTCATCAGTTGTTGACGTGCTTGGGCGTCCAAAGCGAGGCTCGTCATTGGCATCTTCCCGGTGTAATGAACAACGTTTACAATGGCAGCTGGAAAAACTTTCGATGCAACGCACGCTTTTATGTTTCGGCTGCGCTCGTCGGCTTGAGGGGATGGTATAGTGTTGCACCGAAAAATGCCTTAATGTTGTCAACTTATCTTAAAATTAGCGTGCTGCGACAAAATATGCCCCACAGATACACATAAACATGCACTGTAAGACACAACTACAACCGGAGATAACGAAACTACGAACTGACACCTCATATGCACACACACATTCAAACATGACCACTGATGTTGTTGTGGTCAATGCCCACCCTACCTATGGCCGTTACATCCTGGGGAGACCTCTTCCCACGGCCCCTTCCACATTCCTACCGGAGCTGCCCCAGCCCGAGTTCAACTACAAAATCTCTTAGAAAATCATTATAATTTATTGCCTAACTGTAAATTGAAACATTAAACAAATAAACATTAGCATAGATGAACAAATAAATCTTAAAACATAAACGGGACGTTAAGTACAAAAATACAAAAAAATAACATTTAAATAAACAATATCTTAAAACTTTAATTGAGCCCTGGATTGCATTCGCAAATCGTAATTTTGAAAATTTGTCGCGCAGCGACTGCAGTCAGCGCTGCCAAAAGAAACTACACGCAGAATATATGAAAGTAAATTAAATCAAAACAACAAAAGCATTTGTGGATCTGATAGAACCAAAACTACAAACATAAAAGTCACTCGGCAATGGCCGGTATGCGATACCAGGCGCGCATGCGCGACTGCTAGCGAGCTCTGACGCCGCTGCTTGTGCGCCCAAGTGGTGGTAAGGGGGAAAGGGAGGGATGCTAGCGGGCGACTACGTTCTTATTTTCTTTTCATTTACTTCTCGCGTTTCTTTGCGGCGGTGCGCTCTAGTTTGCCCTGCGGGTTTTTTTTTTTTTTTGCGAATATTTCGTTTGCGTTTAGGTGTTTAAATTAAATGAAAGCTTAACTCACGTAAAGTTGTGCCGCATCCTCCGATGAAAGCGCTTCCAAAGAGGTTGCCGCACCTGTAAATATATTGGAAAATATCGCCCTCCTAACAAACCTCGCGCATAATCTTTGTTGTTACCTAATCTTTATATTCGTTTTGTTCGTCTATGTGACCGACTGTTCTTTTGTGTTTCTTGGAGTTATTGGACTTAGGTTTAAATAAAAATAATGACAATAAAAATAAAGTGCATTTAACTAATCATGTTGACCTTCTTCAGGTGGATTTTGGTGGATTTCAGTGTTTTCATTACATTAAGGAAAAGCACAGTGCTGCCCCGTGGAACGCCGCGTTTGAGGGAAAACCTCGATACGGCCTTGCCGCTGGCGGCTGATCCAAAAAAAAACGCTTGCGCTAAACAAACAAATGCGCCTGTGCGCATCTTTGTTGATTGGCGCTTAGAAGCGCCGTGGTTTGCTTGCGCCAACTCTTAGGTGTGGTTGCCACAATCCAGGCTCGCCGCCGTGGTAGAGCTACCCTCTTTGGCAATACTCCGACATCGCACTTCCGCGTCGCTGTCGCTTGCCGCTGCGCCACAAAGTCAAAGTTAAACCCAAACTGGGAGGAAATGCCTAACTCACCCTTTGAGCCACTGCTGTTGCAAGGGGTTGAATCACTCCTCACGGGATTAAGTTCGAAATGTCTAAGCTGCAAAAGGTGCAAATTAGCATTTGAAAAACCACAACCTTTTCACTTTCACCCACTTGAAATTGCACTTAGAGTCTCACTTGCTATGAGCGGCTGACGCCAACGGACCGCCTTTATACCCCCTGCAAGACGCCACCAAACCGCGATTCCACCACTCCGCCGTTTGACCACAGAGAGGCGCGAAAATCTTATTTTCCTTATTCTCGATCAGTCTCTCCTAGCAACCCACACAGCCACAGTTTTTCCGGACCTACTAGGAGCGCAGCATGTTGCCTTGTTTCTCCCAGATGTATTTAAGAGACATGTTGCTAAGCATCCGCAAAAACATTGTTGCTAAGCAACCATAGGTGCTGGTCCAGGCTATCCGAAACCCAGATACATTACTGGTTCACGCGCACTTACACCGGCCATCTTGGAAGAGTTTGTAACACTTGTAAAAATTTTTTTACTCAGAACAGTTTCACCGTATGCCACTGTCAACATTTTAAGTGTTTCGGAGCACTTAATTTTATTTTTTACACAAAATTTGATGCAAATCCTTTGATCCATATTTTTTGATAGCAAAAAATCGCTGAATACGCAAAACAACTTGTTACATTTACGCCTCTCACAACTAAGCAAAAAAGGGGATTCAATTGAAACTTGGTACAGGGAAGAGTGCACCAACATAACAAAACAAAAAAATCGATAATCGAAAATATGGTGGCCGCGAAATTTGAAAAGTCACCTTACTTTTTGAACACACCTCATATTTGATATCATTGTCAAATAACGTAAATGGCCATTTGTAATATCGGCGGACATTGAGAAAATGTAGCGGCAAATAAACATTGATGAAGAAGATCAACAATATTTGCACATTATTTGGAGGAATTCACCAAATAAAATTTTAAAAGATTATAAACTAACAACCGTTACATACCGAACGGGTTCAGCACCCTATTAAGCCACAAGAGTGCTTGCTGAAATTTCAAATAGATGCGAAAATCTATCGATTAAGGAAATAATCAAAAATGATTTTTACATGGATGACCTAATGACAGGGTCTAATTCCATAATAGAAGCCAGAGATTACGTTGAACATACAACCTTTGAATTAGAAAAGGTGGGCCTCAACTTAAGAAAATGGATTTCCAATTTTTTAGAAATTGTGGAAGCTTTGGAAAGCAAAGAAGAAAATAAAATAATAGATATTCGAGAAAATGAATCCATTATGAAATGAATCTTTGGGGCTTCAATGGGAACCAATTAAGGATGAATTTAAATTCAATTTTAATTATGAACACGGCTCTAATATTAAGAAACGAACAGTTTTCTCTACATAAGCAAAAATTTATGACCCTCTAAGCTGGTTGTCTCCAGTAACCATAGTAGGAAAATTATTTATGCAAAAGCTGGCAGATCCAGATGCCAACGAATGGAAAGCCTTTAAAGAGAACTTAACATCTCTTGAAGGTATTAGAATCCCCAGGTGGGTTAAATCCCATAAAGATATGCCAGTACAAATTCGTGGATTCTCTGATGTCGATCGATATCGTTTCCCACATATTTGACGGCGAGTGAATTAAAATTGGCAAGAATTTTTATAATAAAACAGCAACAGGAAAGTTAATTTACAGACACCAACAGTATATTGGAACTAAAAGCAAAATTTTAGGATTAAATCCATTTTTAGATAAAGATGGATTATTAGGAGTTGGAGGTAGATTACAGAACTCCAGCGCAGAATTTTCTGTAAAACATCAATTAATTTTAGATAAGTGTCATTTAACCTTATTAATAATCAGATATGCACATAGGGAAACATTGCACGGCGGAATTAATCTTATGCGAAATTATATTCAAAGAAAATTTTGGATATTCGGATTAAGGAACAGCCTAAAGAAATATCTTAAATAATGTGTTTAATGTGTAAGATACAGACAAATTACGGCTGAACAAATTATGGCCCACCTGTTTCTGAATACTGGAGTGGACTATGCTGGCCCATATCACAGAGGATGCTCAAAAAATCGATGCCAAAAATTTTATAAGGGTTACACTGCTGTATTTGTATATATGGCAACCAAGGCTATCCATTTATAATGTGATTCTTTGCATAAGAGGATAATGCGCTAAAATGTTTTCAGATAATAGGATAAATTTCGTGGGAGCCTCCAGAAAAATTGGATGAAGATCTGCCTTCTGTAGACTCAACGAAAATAAAAAAATTATCCCAACATTAGAAAGCGAACAAATTGAATGGCATTTTATTCTCCTGGCAGGACCTCACTTCGGAGGTATTTGGGAAGCTGGAGTGAAATCTGTCAAATAATTTCTAGAATGTGCAATTTGGTGGAACGGACCTCTATGGTTGGCCAAATCAGAAAAATACTAGCCGAAAGAGGAATTGTCAGTACCGCCGTAACAGGAAAATCAGGCCAGTTAATACTATTACTAATAGAAAGATACTCCTGTATGCCAAAATTACAAAGAATTATTGCATATAGCTTAAGATTTATTGAAAAAAAGTTAAAAAAGAAATTGTGTCCCACATATTTGATAGTGAGTGAATTAAAATTGGCAAGAATATTAATAATAAAACAGAAACAGAAAAGTCAATTTAGATCAGAAATAAATTGCTTAAGGCACCAACAGGATATTGGAACTAAAAGCAAAATATTAGGATTAAATCGATTTTTAGATAAAGATGGATTAATAAGAGTTGGAGGTAGATTACAGAACTCTAGCGCAGAATTTTCTGTAAAACATCCCTTAATTTAAGAGAAGTGTCATTTTACCTTAATAATAATCAGAAATTAATAGGGAAACATTGCCCGGCGGAATTAACCTTATGCGATATTATAATTAAAGAAAATTTTTGATATTCGGATTAAGGAACAGCTTAAAGCAATACCTTAAAAAATGTGTTAAATAATGTCCAGAAAATTGGATGAAGATCTACAGAAGGCACTCAACGAAAATATTAAAATTATCCCAACAAAAAAAGCGAACAAATTGAATGGCATTTTATTCTCCTGGCAGGACCTCACTTCGGAGGTACTTGGGAAGCTGGAGTGAAATCTGTTAAATATCACATAAAAAGAATAATTGAAGCGGTATTAAATTCAAGACCATTATATACAACTTATATTGACATTGACGATTGGGAAGTTTTGACACCAGGTCACTTCCTGATAGGAAGGTCCACATTAGGACCTATTGAGATTATTTCCGAGGAAAGAATTGTAAATTTAGATAGATGGAAATTAATTCAGAATATAAAAAAAGGGAATTTTGGGTTAAATGGAAGAATGATTATTTAAACACACTTCAACAAAGAAATAAATGGAAATTAGGAATGCCAAACCTTTATAAAGGTCAAATTGTGTTACTAAAAGATGAAAATTGTCATCCCTCTAGATGGCCCTTGGGAAAAGTAGAAGAAATACACAAGGGAAAAGACGACCGAATCAGAGTAGTAAAAGTCAAACCACAGATGGTTCAATTTTAAGACCTATTACAAAAGTTTTTCCTCTAACTGGAATTGTGGGTGAAGAGAGCGAATCACATTTCTCGGTCAAGCAGACTAAGGGTACTCGCAGGAGCCCTAGAATCCATAAGCTTGGATTAATGGCGATAATGTTAATGCTAATGTTATTTTGCCAGGTGTCTGATGCAAGTTCACCTACGCAAGGACAACAAAAGTGGTCAATCAAGAAATTACACAAGACGAATTCCATTTACTTAGATCCAATGGGAGCCGTCGAAGTCATAGCCTCATTATGGGATCCAATTGTATATTACAACATGGATCCATATTTTGACATGTTAAGAAAAGGGAAAACTGTTGAATGGAAAAGTGAGAGTGGTGTGTGACAAGCTTCATGGGTTTGAAGATCAATGTAATACTGTTTTTGATAATACTCAACGACAGGGATTACTTAGAGAGTAACATGAAGAACCTTATAGATAAACAGCAAAATACTCCAGAATTGGTTAAAAAGCAAACATCCGTAGTAGTATCAACAATAAATATCTTGAAAAGAACTACGGATGAAATAAACTCAAATTTTCGAAGTATTAACACGCGAATAGATAACATAACATAAGTTTTGAAAGAAAGTTACTATGTCTATAAAGAGTCAATTAATTTATTAATGGTAACAAAACAGTTAACATTTTTAATTGAAGAATGTGAAAGATTCAAGCAGGTGTAATAAGCTTACTCATAGATATAAACCATGGTAGATAGAATCCAAATATTTTAAGGCCAACGCAGTTAAAAAAGGAAATATCCAGAATTAAGGATGCATTACTAGAAACCTTAGTACTACCAGGTAAAAGAACAGGAACGGAGTTAAAGGAAATTTACCCATTATTAACAGCTATAGGAGTTTGTGTGGATAATAAGTTAATTTTGAATGTCAAAATTCTCTTATTTGGTAGACACCCATCCCATCTTTTTAGAGTAATTCCTATGCCAGTCAAAATTAACAATGAGGTAATTATGGCAGACATAAATTCTAATGTCGGAAGCTACTTTAAGTAGGTGTCAAAAATGGAAAGCTAATAACGTAATATGTGAAGGTAATAGGCCTTGGAGTAGCGCTAATGACAATACTTGCGAAATAACTCCATTTAAACCATATAGTCCCTCTAATGGTATTTATAAAAAAACGACTCAGATCAATTCTTATTAGGTTGAGTTGTAAAAAAAAGATAGTTAGCTATTTAGGGTTCCAGAAATAACTAAAGCTAGAATACAATGTAATAATTTACCGCAAGAATTAATAGACCTGCCTAAACACTATAAGAACAGACGACAAAATATTAATAGCTCATCATAGTATTCAGTCAGAAGCTTATGAGCTAATATCAGTTTCTTTTGTAAGTAATATACGTAAGAATACAAGTATTGTTTGGAATCCATTAACATTACCGATTATTGACCATAACGAAGAATTAGCTAAAATAAAAAATGAATTAAAAGAAATAAGAGAAAATCACTATGAATTAAAAGGACTGAATTTTCATCAAATGTCAGGTCATGCGGCATTAATCGTAGGTTTAATAATTTTTGTGATTTTGGTTGTTTATATGATAAGACGAATAAATGTATCAAGACGAATGCAGGCCATAATTCTTTCTGGCCCCTTGCAGAATGTTAACACATGAACATGGCATTATTTTTAATATTGATTTGCCTCACACTGTAAGATTAGAAATAGTTCAAATGCTATCAACCCATTTTAAGTTGAGTAACGCCAATGCGGCGTTTCAAATAACATTTCTAAGAACGCTTATCTGTTTACATTCTAATGCGCCCCTTTTCCCCGACGCATTGGTCCATACTATTGTACTCTGCTGTAATCTATATAAGCTAGAGTTATACAAAATAAAAATCAGTTTGAAATATCAACTCAGCAAATGTGGATTTCTTTCTCTTGGGATTGAACATCCCTACAGCTATACTCCGAATACTACAGAAATTATAAAAATAATAAGTGTGAGAAACACATACCCTATCAAATACTTGTTGGAAGATTTCAAAGGTAATCCAATACAAGGTGGTTTTTATAAAGAAGAACTAAAAAAAATCGTTTCCCAGACAAATATTTAGTGGAAAACATATTAAAGAGGGACAAAAATAAAATCCGTGTACGTTAGTTAGGGTTTTCAAACAAATACGACAGCTGAAAATCTTAAGATATTATTTTATAGAGCAATTATAATTCGGATTGAATTAAAAAAATTTTTATATATACTCCATTTACTATACAACAGACAACCGACAGCACAACTTTAAACAAAACAAAAGGTGAGTTAAATAAGGTTAGTATATGTTAACATTTAATTTTATTAATTGGTTTTACTCTCTCTCTCTCTTTTTCTCATTTCATTTAAATATGTTCATCTTTAAGGATCTAATATTGATTTCTCATTTTAGTTGAATATGTTCATCTTACAGGGTCTAATATTAATTTTTAGAATTCAAATTAAAGTACTAATTATGGTTTTATCTCAAGTTCAAATGTATCACAAAAAAATTGTATTAATTTAAGCAATAGCAATAGCAGTGAGAAGAATGAAAAAAAAAGTTATTACTCCTGATGAACTGGAGTTGGGGTATTATCTTAAAACAGATAGGGAAAACAAAAAAAATGAAGAAGATGAATATCAGCTGAATAAGAAGGTGAGCCTGTAAAAAACGGGAATTCTAAACCTGAAGTTTAAATGAATCCACATGAATCAGAAATGTGCAGTTATCTGTATAGGCAAGCAAAGTCATCAAATAAAATATACTCACCCAATTTAAAATTATCAAAAAAAAATCACCAACATGCAAATATAAAATTTAATTCACACTCCTATGCACATGTCCACACACCCACACATACACACATTTACCCTCGAGACACCCTTTAAGAAATAATAATCGACTCACCCTCTCGGAAATAAGAATCCAAATTTAATTGTAAACAAGCCTATGAAAAATTACCAAGCTATAAACAAGCCACAGGAAAATTACTATGAAAAAATCCTCAGCTTGTAGACTAAATAATTAGAATGAGCCGCTGTTCGGACTATCGGCAAGTTCCCACAATTCAGGATAATCAGATTTCGGGACCCAAGTCTGGAGTCTAAAGTCCAAAGTTAGAGAGTCACTCTATAGCAATAAAAACCACTCACAAAAAGCTCTAAAGCTCAAAACCGTGGTATGATCGTAAACGAAGTAGGAGTTAGAGAGTGAGTTTAATTTGAGATTTGTCAATAGCAAGGCGGTGTTCTTCAAATATAAAAATTGTAACTAGTTTAAGAATAAGAACTAAATAAAGTTTTTTTTTTAAATTAAACATATGGTGCAAGAATTTCATTGGCCCAGTCGGTAGGATCTCAAAAGATCTTTAAAAGTCACTGGTACTGATCAAAAGAAAGATAATACTATATGACTAATTTATCCTGATCAGCGCAAATTCTGTGAGCAAACTAAGACAATAAAAAAAGAGATCCGCAATAGAATCTAAGTGCAAATCATTCGCACGCAGAACTTGAATAAAATCCAAAAAATTCGAAAAAAATTTAAAGTGCCTATATTGAAAGCAAAAATAAAACTAAAAGCTTAAATCCAAATCGGTCAATACGCGCATAATCTAAAAATTAAAAGTGCCTATATTGAAAACAAAAGTAAACGACAAAATGGGTAATCCATCAACGCTACCACACCTGTCCGAGATGTATTTAAATCATTTGATCGAGCAAATCAAAGAATTGCCATACTTTGATGGAAATCCAGCAGAGCTAAGCCGGTATATCGCCAGGGTTGAGTACCTCCTACAACTATACCCTACTCAAGATGTCAGACAAACTCACATTATATATGGAGCCATCGAATATACCATTGTCGACTCAGCACAAGCAGTCATCGAAGAATAAAAATCTTGGGTACTACAAAAGCAGCTCTAATCAAGGCCTTTAAAGATCAAAGGCTTTATGAAGACATCATCCAACCCATCCGGGACACCCCATACCAAGGAAGCATTAGTAAGTTCGTAAATGAACTTAAGCTAAGATTTTCAAAAGTACATAATAAATTAGAATTAGAGTCAAACCCAACAGAAAGATTACTTTATACAAGTTCATTAAATAAAACTATTAAGGATTGTATCGAGGGAAAATTTCCTGACAGATTGTATAACTGTTTATCCAAAAAAGATATTACAACTCATGCTAAGTTAAAAGAAGCAGCAATGATTCTAGGCCATTGGGATGCAGACCCATTCGATAACTATAAATAGACGTCATGATAATCGAAGGTATTCGGGAGGTTCGCATCAAAATTAGTATTATCAAAAATTTAATTCTCAATCACAAAATTATCCAAAGTATAACTCCTAGTGCACCTGTTTAGAGACGAAGGGAAACTGACAGTGCACAGAATAGGATGGACGTAAATTTTCAGCAAACTGCCTCGGATACAGAAAGTGTTGACAATTAGGACATTTTGGTAGGAAGAGATTATTTAAAAGAAAGTAAGGCAAAAATAAATTATGAGGAGGAAACAGTAATGTTAGGAGACACTTTACTTTATATAAAATATGGAAAAAACTATATGGATAAAATGATAAGGATAAGACCGCAGTAAAATGCCTTAATTCACCATCATTTGAAAAAAAAATTGAAAAGGATAAGACCGCATAAGAATGCCTTAATCCACCTTTATCAAATGACCAATAATTTAATATTGCCATAAACAATGAATTAAAAGTATGTAATGAATACAGGTTAGAACACTTAAATGAGGAAGAAAAATAAAATTTAAAAAAATTTTTATTTGAATTTAATGACATCCAGTACAAAGAATGTGAAAATTTGACTTTTAAAACCAAGCACGAAGATCCAGTGTATAGGAAGCCATATAAATCCCCTCAAACTTTTGATGAAGAAGTTAACAAGCAAATAAATGAAATGATTAAACAGGGAATAATTCGTAAATCAAAATCTCCCTATTGTTCACAAATTTGGATAGTTCCAAAAAAGAGCGATGCATCGGAAAAACTTAAATTCTGATAAGTAGTAGACTACAGAAAATTAAACGAAATCACTATAAATGATAAATTCCCAATACCCAGAATGGATAAAATATTAGACAAATTAGGAAGATGCCAATATTTCACAGCCATTGATATAGCCAAAGGATTCCATCAAATTCAATTGGAACCAGAATCAATAGCTAAATATAAAATAAATAATAAATAAATAAATATTAAGTGACCACAAACCTTTAGTTTGGTTAAACAATATCAAAGAACCGAATATGAAATATTGGTTAAACTCAGGAGTTCAAATTCAAATAACAACTAGAAAAAACGGTATTTCAGATACAGAAAGATTTCACAAAACAGTAAGTAAAAAGTTAAGAATTATAGGACTCGAACTAATTCTTTATATTTACAATCACAAAACCAAACATAATGCTGCAAATCAGATACCAGCTGTCATGAAATGAAATGAAGAAAAGTTACAGAATTGAAAAACTAAATGAAAAACGCCATGCTTATGAGATAGACCCGAAATAGAAACAAGCACCATTAGTAAAATCTAAACTAGGAAATGAAAATAGGATCAGAAGAAATCCCAACTAACTACGAATATCATTATTTAAGCCTAAATATCACGAAAACCGAACAAACATTTTAAAACCTTTTGAACTCGTGCTTTTCTATTTCATCTATCGGTCTTCCCAAAACAAGTGACTTGTAATGATCCCGCTCCGCCAATGAAAAAGAAAAAATTAAATTTATCATTTATTTTATTTTTGGTTTTGTAAATATTCATTGATTGTTTCGGAGCAGCCGTTGTTGCCGCTCCGAGCTCGAAGGAGTTTCTTTTCAAGCCCAATTTACTTAGGAACTAAAGAGGTCGAAACTCATATGGGCATTATATGGGGTTGTATTAAAACAAAAGACGAAGTATCTCAGCCATACATCTTTATTTGTTTTGTCAACTGAGATGAATGAACATTGTTGAGTGTTCTGTGGCTTCGCTCCACGGTATCCACAGTCTGGTGGTGGTGTATATCGAAAGCTCTTTGTGGAGTTTCGGTTATAGTTAGTGGGGTCTTAGTATGTTTAGTGTTAGACTTTTGACATTTAGAAAATTTCTTTTTGTACTCTTTTATGCCTTTGGACATTTTTTTTCAGTAATAGTGTCTCTGCACCTTGGCCAAGGTTTTTGTAATGCACGTATGACCACCTTGTATTGGATCATCATGGAATGTAGTCAATATCTTCTTCTTCTTTATTATTTTTTTTTATTACGATCACCGGGTTGAGTAGCGCTACTCTCAATGGTTTCAATATATTATTGCACATAATTTGAAAAGTATCAATTGAAACATGTTCAAAGATATTTTCCCATGGTGAATTCCGCCCTGCTTTTCAAACCTTTGAAAGAATTAACCTAAGTCAATGTTTTCATTAGTATACAAATCGCTAACATCATATCTTGCTCTAATTTTCTTTTCGTGCTTAAACAAACAAATTTTATTATTTACATGCAAGGTCACTAATTTACGAACTTCTTCATTATTAATGACTTCAAAACCCAACGTATGGCTTTGAAGCTTTTTCTATAGATTGCTTATGCAATTCTATTTCTTGTTTTCCTGCGCAGAATTCAGAATTGTATTGTTTGTTTGTATATTTTGTAAGTCTGTGATGGTTATTCTACAGAACGCATCGGATACATAGTTATCTTTACCATTTAGATACTCTACCGTAGAATTATATTCCTCCAATTCAAGTCTCATTCGTGTTAGTTTGGAACTGGGATTTACCATTGAAAATAAGTAGGTAAGTTTTCTATGGTGTGTTTTGACAGTGAAGTGCGTACCATAAATATATGGTCTGAAGTGTGTTATTGCTCATTGAATATCTGCTAATTCTTGTTCTGTAATGCTCTTGTTGCTTTCACCTTGCGTAAAGGATCTTGATGCGTATGCAACTGGAAGCTGTAGTCCATTTTTGTTTTGAGTTAGGACTGCTCCACAAGCGTAGTTAAAGTGACTTCATGCTTGAAAAATGAACATTTTTCAGTATGTAACTTTAGGTTGTGTTGTCTTCATTTCGCGAAAACATCAATTAAGTTCTTGGGCATATGTTTTTTCGGAACAACCAATGACTATTAAGTCATCCATATAAAGAAATGCTTGCGAAGGTGCTGATCCAGAGAGAAGCTATAGTCATCATGCTCTGAAAAGAGTTTGACGCTATTTTTAATCCGAATGGTAAGCGCGTGGGGCGATACGAACCATTGTTTGTTGTTGTTTTGAAAAGAATGTTATATACCGTGAAATATTTTCCAGTTAAATTTAATGAAAACCTGACATTAAGTGAAGGCATGAGAAATATTTGATCTAAAATATCATCGATTCTAGGGAGTGAAAATTTATCAGACAAGAGTTTTTTATTAATTTGACGATAGTCAACTACTAATCTCAATTTTTTATTTTCCGAATTTGGAAGTGACTTTTTTGGTACTAACAAAAGTGGTATAAGGTGATACACATTCCACTATTTTACATGAGTTTTTGGACATGTTTTTGAATGTCGTCTGGTTGACTATGAAGATTTCTATAATTTTTATATATTCGGGTTTATTATCGGTTAATCTAAGCTTTTGTTTATAGTGATCGATTCGGTTTCTAGTCCGAATACATAACTATACTGGGTGCATAATGCTGTAAGTTGTTCATTGAATTGAGGCGGGAAGTTTTTTGCAAGTTGGGATAATACAATTTTTTGTCTGGTTTCTAACAAAAGTGGTACTAACAAAAGTGGTATAAGGTGATACAGGGGGTTCCACTATTTTACATGAGTTTTTGGACATGTTTTTTAATTTCGTCTGGTTGACTATGAGGATTTCTATAATTTTTATATGTTCGGGTTTATTATCAGTTAATCTCAGCTTTTGTTTATAGTGATCGATTCGGTTTCTAGTCCGAATACATAACTATACAGGGTGCATAATGCTGTAAGTTGTTCATTAAATTGAGGCGGGAAGTTTTTTGCAAGTTGGGATAATACAATTTTTTGTCTGGTTTCTAAGTCCGTTTTTACTACTTTGTAGTTTGAAAGTGTTTCATGATGAATATTTTTTATATAAACTACTTTATCTGTGTTTGTGGTATTTAGTAATCTTATATATGCATTTTGGACTGTTGCTATGGTATTTGCGATATAGGTACCATGCTGAATTTCTTGATTCGGAATTAATACACTGTCTTCTTCTGAATTCATTTCGATTTTTCGGACGACTTGTGATCTTGCTGACAGAATTAGGGAGTTGTTGCCAGAACTGTATGCTACAGGAACATAAATCAAATATTTTAGGTTATTTGGTCTTATTATAAGCCAGTCGTCTAATGAAGTCTAATTGATTGTTGAATCTTTTGATAAAATCGATTCCTAGTATTCCATCACATGGAATAGCGTATTGCATATTTACGATATGGAAATCATGTGGAATTATGTACTTAGAAGTTTGAATTGCAATAGAAGTTAAGCCCTTTGATTTGGTAACTTCCTGACTTATACCCTGTATATTTATGATGTGATTATCTTGAATGTTATGAAAATTATGGTAGATTTCTTTCAATATGTATATTTCCGCACCTGTGTCTAGTAGGAAAACTAATTCTTTTCCTGTTGCTACGATAATAAAAGTGACGAATGTATTTTGACTGAGATTTGGAGTGCGAATTTTGATGTTGTTTACTGTCGTGTATCTAAAGGTGTTTGGGAGTTTCCCGAATTTGTTTGTGCTACCCTAACGTTGTTATTGTGGTTGTTGTTGTTTTTCCCTCGGTTGTTGTTTCTGTAATTATTTGGTTATTGGTGTATTGTTATTTCTGTTATAACCATGGTTTTGTATATATCCGTTACTTTGATAATATCTGGTATTGCTATAATTACCTCGATTATTACCTGTACAGCGACAATTGTTTTTATTATTATTACCTCGATAATTATTTCCACTTTGGGTGTATAATATGGAACTGGCATCGCCTGCCATTTCAGTACTACCTTGTATGTACTTGGCGACGGCTTCATATATGGTTGCAAAATTGCCTGCTTCCAATATTGTTTTGAGGCGGCCATGCTCACAATTTTTGATCTTGTGGCGTGCTGAATTTGTCAGCGTGTTCGGTCGATAGGCCTTTAACAATATACGAAGATTCTAGGAGTTTTCTTAGGTTGTCAATTTGTGTGGTGAATTTTTCTGCAGTTTTACCTTTTTGGTTTGTTTGTGCCATTTTGGCCTTAACTACGTCGGATGTTTCTCCGACTATAGTATCTTGTAGTTTTTTAATTATGGCTTCTATTGTGGTTTTGTTTTAGACTCTGTATAATGTCGATTCAATTATTTTGGATTTTATGACTTCTACAGCCAAAACCTCGAATGTACTTTTCGTAAGGTTAACCAACTTCAAAGATGTTACGAATCTCTGAAGGTGTATCCTTTGCCCGTTGAACTCCGGGATGGCAATTATCTCCTCAGCCATTGTGGTTGGTTTTATTTCTTCAATGCTGTTATTAGAATCCGAGTCGGTCGAGTATCTTCATATATCTTATATTTATATAATATATTATATATACATATAATATATTATATCTTTATCCTCTATATCGGGATCTGTAGAGATATAGTCGTCAGCCTCAGCTTGTACTGGTGGATCTGATGATTCTGACTCTTCTCTAGCTTCTATCTTTAACGGTGTGTTTAGGATAGTTGTTACTAAAGCAGCAGGTGGCCGGCCGCTCACCAGGTACGCGGCGAATTCTCGTAGTGACGGCGCGGCGAAGACCGCTTGGAGAAGTTGAGAGTTTGGAGATCAAGGATGGAGAACGTGAGAGTTGGAGAACGTGGAGTTTGGAGAGCAAGAGAGTTTGAAGACCAAGAGAGTTTGGAGACCAAGGATCGAGAAAAAGAGAGCGGAGACTTGGCGGGCAGAGCGAGAGTGCCGTGTGCAAAAGGAAATAACGGGATGCGGCCGGACTTTGGACTCTGCGGGGAACTTTGGACCAAGAGAGAAGGTGGCACATCTCGGCAGCGGAGCGGCACACAAGCATGCCATTTGCATCACGGGAACCAGCGGGACGGCAGCATCAGTCAGGACGAATGAAGGACAAGGGGGCCAAACAGGAGCCAGGACTCTGGACGCGGTGTAGAGAGCGGGTCGTACGCAAAAGGGAAATAACGGTTCCCGGAGGCCCTATATAAACCCGCAAGGCGCTGGCAGCAGGGTCAGTGAATCACAATCAGTCGATCACGAGGAGGCGAGTCACATACGATTTACCGTCGCTTGTGAACAGCTGTGTTTACTTTTGTGCTCCGAGTTTTTGTCTTTTCCAGTGATTTTGTGGGAATGTTCTGTGTGTATTTATTTACAAAGATTAGCCTAACAATTGTGCTAGTAATTCTAAATAGATCTCCCAGTAAACGGGTACGTGTTAATGTTATTTTAGCATTTCTATTAGATTTGTTTAATCTCATAGCTTTGTTTGTGTAACTTACGCTCCTAAACTTGCTAAAACTCTTTTACTCTCTCTCAATCTCCTTCGCTCTATTTTATAACTGTAACCTGCTCTCTATGCACCCGCTGAATTTCTAATAGACTTTTTCGGTGCTATTTTCTGCAACTCTCTCTCTCTCACTCTCTCTCTCTCTTGCTTGATTTACTTTGTATTTGTTCGTACTGAAAGTTGTTAGTGTCGCACAAGCCACGCTCAGTCGTTGGAATATTTTTTTCTCTACGTTTTGTTAAATTTTCGCGATCTCGCGTTCTTATTTTTTTGTGTTTTGTGCTTTTGTGATTTTTTAATTTGATCCCAGTGCCAAATTTACTTTGAGCTATGTCGTCAAATGTGCAGGATTCACCGGCAGCGTTAAAAATTTTAACTCTGGTCTTATGTGGTCATGTGGTTTTTGCAAGGAAATGGTGGTTGAGATGAGCGGCTTTATGAAGCAAACTCGAGACAGCCTGTTGAATATCTCGGGTACTTCTAGGCAACTCAATGAGGGGTTCCATACCGTCTGTGCCCAGATTAATAATACAAAATTATTAACCGAGTCGTCTTAACGCAAAAAAGCCAGCTTAATCTCCGTTAATACCACCATGGAATCCAACCCGAATCCGAACTTGGTAGCAGCAGTTCCTGTCGACACAGGGTTAAGCGAACCAATTGTGCGTATGGATACAGCTAACTCTAGTGAAGTCCATGTTTCCGGACTAAAAGCTTCTGTACTGGCTAAGTCAAAGAAATCGGTGCCGACCGTTCCTATAGGTACTGTAGGCACCGGTCCTGTATCTCAGCATAGTGAGGTTCACACTGCTGCTGGGGAGCGTAAAGAAACTTTCAGTTGTTCCACAAAGGAAGCAATTATTTGTTTCTAGATTCACCACAGATACAACATCTGAGGATTTTCTGGAATTTATACGTGAAAAATTCCTATCCGAAGATATTGCAGCTGAACAATTTCGATTTTCATATGCTCGTAGGATATCTTCTTTTAAAATATTTGCTTCGCCTGACATTTTTATTGTTTTACTTTCTAAAAGCTTTTGGCTTAAAGATGGTTCAGTAATTAAAGAATTTGTTCCAACTAAACCGAGAACAAATAATAGGCCTTCCACTGTGTCAAAAAACTAAAAAGTTTAATTTTGGCGTATCAAAATTTTAGGGGATTAAATATGAAACTACCCAAGCTTTATGCTGACTCTCTCTGCATTTACAGAAGATATTTTAGCTTTTACGGAAACTTGGCTGAAACCAGGGATATCCGACTCTGAAGTTCTGGCTAATAACTTTAATACTTATAGGACCGATCGCCACTCACGTAGGGGGGCGGTGTCCTGATTGCCGATACCCCTAGCCTAACATCTGAATGAATTCTCATTCATATACCCAATGAAATTGAATTTCTAAGTGGAAAAGCTTCTTTGCAATCTTTATCTGTTTTTGTTACATGTTCTTATATTCCACCTGGCTCTGACCTAGTAATTTATGAGCACCATCTGTCTGCAATAAAATCTGTTTTATCCCTTCATTCTAACAGAGACCTTTTGATTGTTTTGGTGACTTTAATCTACCTGATATTTCTTGGTCTCCTCCTACTGACTCATTTGTCGCTATGCCGTTATCAGCCCATGATTTGGTGGACGGCCTTTTAGTATGATCGTTACAGCAAGTAAGCTTTATAAAAAATTCCTTAAGAAGACAACTAGATCTTGTGTTTGTTTCAGACCCGTCTGACATCACAGTATGTAGAATTGACGCTCTTGTTCTTCCTGAAGACCCATATCATCCAACTATGGAACTGGCAATTTGCCTCCCCTGCTCTGATACCCTCTCTCCTTTAGTTTCTCCAACTGAAATGAGATGTTTTCGTAAATGTGACTATAATAAACTTAACAATATGATTTCTCATTATAATTGGACTTGTACAATTGTACAGACATTGAAAGTGCCACTGAACTATTCTACATAGAGCTTAATACTTTTTTTAATGATTGCATTCCTTATAGGTTTCCTTCAAACCTAAACAGGCCTCCTTGTTTAACCAATGCGCTTCAAAACCTTAAATCAAACACTTACAAAAAGTATAAAAAGTCGGGTAGACCAGAAGATTTTTTTGAAACATGTTGTGGCTCGAACAGATTTTAATGTTCTCAACAGCAATTCTACTCTATGTATCTAAGTCAATGTAAATTTGAATTTTCAAAGGATCCGAAACAGTTTTACAATTTTGTTAATGCCAAGCGTAAGGCATCGGCATTGCCTTCATCGGTACGTCTAAAATCTATGGAGGCATCGACGGATTCCGAAATTGTTGATTTATTTGCTGAGTTTTTCCAAAATACTTATAGTTCGACAGCTTGGTCAAATTCTAACTACCCTAATCCCTTAAATAGGGCAAATTGTATTTTTTCCTCTGTAATCACCTAAAACTCTCTCGTAAGAGATTTAGCAACAACAACGCCAACTTGTTCTCCCGGTCCAGATTAACTTCCTGGATGTGTGCTTAATTCCTAAAGCATTTAAACGTATTATCACTTCTCATTTGGAACATGTATGTTCCTCGCTTATATCACTGTGTCAGCATGGTTTTGTTAAGCGAAGATCGACCACCACCAACCTTCTTGAATTGTCATCTATTGTAAAAAATGGTCTTATGAAAAAAATGCAGACTGACATAGTATACACTGATATTAGTAAGGCCTCTGACTCCGTTAACCACTCACTTCTTTTATTTAAATTAGATCAGCTTGGGTTTCCTGGTAATCTATTATCGTGGATTTCAAGTTACTTGAATGGTAGGACTCAGACGGTTATATTCAAGAATGCTGTTTCAAAATTGATCTACGTGACATCTGGAGGGCCTCAGGGTAGTCATTTGGGCCCTTTGCTGTTTACTTTGTTTATTAACGATCTTCCCTCAATCATAACACATTCTCGTGTACTAATGTATGCTGATGATGTTAAGCTTTGGTTATCATATAATGATATAGCGTCGGGACTTAACTTACAGTCGGATATTGATTGTTTTCATGGATGGTGTGAGTACAACCTTTTAAATTTGAACTGCCTTAAATGCAACGTTATGACTTTTTATAGGGGTACTCCTACGTTTATCAGTTACTTTCTTAAAAATACGCCACTTGACCGTATATATTCAGTTAACGATTTAGGTGTTCTTCTTGAACCTAAACTTCAATTTGACTGCCACATTATGTCCACTGTTAACAAAGCCATTAGTGTTCTTGGGTTTATAAAGCCAAAAGAATTTGATGACCCTTATACGACCAAATTATTATTTACCTCCCTTGTCCGTCCTATTTTGGAATATTGTTCGTCGGTTTGGAATCCACAATATCAAGTGCACATCGACCGTATTGAGAGTAGATAACAATTGCTTAATTTACCTACACAAGTAAATCGTAGAACAATTCTTGGTACTATTTTTATACAAAATCTTATAAGAAGTGACATTGATTCTGCAGATCTTTTTAACCACCTAACATTCAACGTTTCCGTTAGACTAATACGAAATTATTATCCTCTAAATTTGCCACGATGTACATCAAATTTTTGTCTGCACGAGCACTTTCGCGTTCTATGTAATAACTATAATAAACTTTATCATTTAATTTGCATTTCAACATCTATTCCGGTATTATAAACTAACATTTTAACTCATTTGCTTAATTCTTAGTTGTCTTTTATTTTTATTTGTGTCCCGTCTCTATTTGTTTTATGTATGTATCTTCCTCGCGAACTCGCATTTTTTGCCCAAATTGATAAAAGGACCCCGCGCGTAACAAGCACGTGCTTGGTGTCGTTGGGCCACTTGTTTTTACTGTTCGAAGTGCATCAACGTCCATATAAATAAAGAGTTGAGACAAGCAGTCGATCAGATATCAAGTGAACAGACAACCGACCAAGTAAACTATAAAGGAGTCACATCAAGGCGAGTCGTCGAAAGCAGCGCCGTGCGAGCCTACAAGGAGCAAGATCGCTACATCGAGACGTTCGGGATTGGGATTACAAGGAATCTCTGAACTGAGACCCAGGTGGTTAAGGTCCAAGGGGCATCACACGGCTCAGCCAAGGCGATCTGCTTATTCCTGTCAACGAAGTCCTAGCGTTATGCCTGGAGAGTTTGCCAGAATTGGAGCAGTGAAGGCCGACGACAAGAAATCGTGAGCTCGGGGGTAAGCCTGTCTAAACCCAGTGTACCTCGCCCCAAGCACTACTTTGGCGTGTCCCGGCGTGAGCGCCGTGCGCCAAGTGGAATTGAGCAGGTCCGGGTGCGATCAGCCAGAAGAGAGAGTGGTCGATCAGTACGGTCTCGAGTGGAATTTTCCAGGAGAGCCTACGGTTCCGATTTGTGAAGTCCCGGAACGGCGCGATCGAACCCCGAGAGTAACGAGCCAGAAGGGAGAGAAGTCCTGGATCGGCGTACGCCCGAGAACCCAACACCAGAAGTTACGCTACGTACAGCCACCCAGTCAGGAGCAGTTCGCAGGACACCGCCATCAGCAAGCAGGACACTACACCGCAACAGCCACGCAAGGAAGATCGAGCCCCTAGGAACGGCATGGACCGTAAGCGAAAGGTTGAGTCTAGAGAGGAACTTTCACAAGGTGTGAAAGCGAAGTGAAAAGCGAGGCAGCTTCCTGGCGTTTCGCCTTGACTGTCCGCACGATCTGAGCGGAAACCCCAGTGGGACCATCTGGGACAGAGCAAGGGACAGGCGGTCGCGTGTCAAGAGGATCCTGGAGAGCACGTCAGTCTGTTCACCCTAGTCTGAGAACGGTGACGCTACCCCAAGCCCGCACGGCTGACCCCATAGCGAGTATGAATTGTTGCCAAGCAGTGGCCGAGTCAACGCGTCAGGGACAAGCAGCGGATAAGGATCTTCAGGGAGCTACAAAACTGGAACACCGTGTCAACGAGGCTAGAGGACCCCGAGGACAAGCAAATTATAAAGCCGACTGTAGTTATACCCGCAACAAACCCACTACGAACCCGTGAATTCTGTGATTTCTCACTGAACCACTGGGCGGTCATGTTTATATAAATTTGGATGGGCGAATACACACAATCTACTGATATCTACAACATTTTGATACCTGAGACCAATGTGCTTTGTTAAGCCTATCTCTCTGATCATGTAAAAGTATGCGCGCTGTATTGAAGCGGTTTACTAATATTTCGGCATGCTTGATCACAGTGTTTTGCTGTGCTGGCCAGGGTCTTGATAATGACTTATAAGATCTGACATAATCAATTTTTATATTATTTAGTTCTTTATATAATTCGTCCCACTCCATTATTTAATGGATTTTTTTTAAGATTCTTGAAACCATCAATGAAAGATGTCTTCCAAGTATCTTGTTATTGTTAATAACTGATTTAATTTTTAGGGTCGGGACGGTGCTCAATACTATCGCCTTCTGGGTACTTGAGCAATGTATCAAGGGAGAAAAGCCTAAGTTTTACCTATTCATGTCCTCATATTCAAATTCAGCTTTAGCAAGACTTTTAATTGCGGGGTAGGTGGATGTGTGTGTGGCTGTGGTTTGATTTGTTCTTTCCCTTAGTAAATTTATTATTTGTTCAAGTTCGGCATGTAGTTTTACCGAATTGTTCCAATTTAATTTACTTCCGCTATTTAGTAGCTTCAGTAATTCAGCCCTTCTGACTTTTATTCTTTCCACCACACCACTGCGTTCAGCACACATCACATTTATCGTTGTCTGCTGCTAATTTTTTTGTGTTTCCATTTCCATTGTTTTTCCCTCTTGCGGTCCTTCGATGTCCTCGTTCTCCAAGTTTACATCTTGTGTCCATGTAATATTCCCGCTCCCGCTATTTAAATTTATCATTTATTTTATATTTGGTTTTGTACAAATTTATTGATTTTTTCGGAGCAGCCGTTTTTGCCGCTCCGAGCTCGAAGGAGTGTCTTTTCAAGCCCAATTTACTTAGGAACTATAGAGGTCTAAGTCTCGTAGCGGCGCTGCCAACAGCGGCAGCGGAGAGACGTCCTATGTATTCTTAAGTATATAGCTATGCTCACTTAGTCTGGAGCGCGGAGGTATATGCACATACATGAGGTCCGCTCGTGTTGCAATTATGCTGACACTTGCACTTTCAGCGTGTGGGCCAAGGCACAGCGAGTGGTTCGCATTTCGGGCACTTAGGTTGATAACCGAGACCCTGAATTGTATAAGCACTGCGACAAAATGTTACAGTGTGTGCCCTTTTAGTACTTTTGGTACAGTAGGTGGTCGATATATATATTTTATATATTGCAAACTACAGACTCTCCTTCAAGTAATTGAACATTTAATATGAGCTCCATTTCTATTAAAACCTTATTATGGTAAGGCACTGAAGACAATTTTTCAGCTTCAACTTTTCTGCTCGTATCATTACCATTAATAATTATTTTTTCATTTTATAAATATTTATGGTATGCAATTTAGATCTAAAAACTGTCATACTGCCATACACTCGTTTTTCAGTGAAAATAACCCGTTTATATTTTTCAATATCTAGATTATAACGCTGCTCTCGTTACTATTTTAGATTTTATAAACGATTTGTACATAAAATCAATTTTGTAACAATAAACCTTATGACGGAGACCAACAAATTCTGACTCTTGTCTACAATGAAGATCATCTTTAAAAAGAGAAGATAATACCGCTTTATTACATATTTCAAAATCATATAATTTAGCTCTTTCTTCGGAATATCTAGAAATATCAAATTTGAAGTCTTTATCATCCCGAATATCTCTATGAAAGTCATCAATTTTAATTGTATAGATAAAGGTAATTTAATCTTATATTTTCTTGAAATTTTGGTTTCATATACTGATAATGGAAATTATACATGTTCCACATTGATAACTCTAATACTGTAAACCCAAGATGCAGGGGTTTATCGTATACATATGAATTGTATAAAAATCATTCAGTAGTTTTGTCGCACTTTGGAAATTAAATTTGGAAATTAATGCCCGTGCACATTATTTTTAGGACCACTTTTATTTATATTATATATATTATATATTTATATTATATATATTATATATTTATATTATATATATTATATATTTATATTATATATATTTATTTAGATTCCCAACCACTAACTTTCTTAATGTCAACCAGTTTATCGATATTTTCGAGGAATAGACCGTAGACTGCGTCATTTAATAATTTTAAAAAATGTTTTTCAAATGAATTTATAGCTATTTTGCTATGAGCCAAGGCTTTTGCCCAAACGTATGCAAACGCTGCTGTAAATTTGTATAATGATTTATATAATTTTTGTTTCCGAGGTCGGCAATTAATTTTTCTTATTTTTTCGCTATTAGTGGATAACTTAGTGGTTTAACAAAACGATAGCCACTATGTAAGTATGTACTTTATGGATAGTCCAAAACCACTTCGAAAATATAACCATAATCACCATCGATTTAAATATTTTCTACTTCTAAATTTTCTATGTCTATGGGAGACAACCACTCGAACCCTTGATAAGTTAAAGGTTGAGACATTGCCTAACCATACAAATTATTTGCATCTAAATACATTAAAAATCATTACTCCTTACCATCATTTGCTTTTGTGGAATTCCACTTTATATAAATTTATACATTCAATATCAGTTATTTACTGTAACTCAATTTGTGGTTTTCAGCATTGCCTTACAAGATAAACCTGGTGTTGTATAAAAATGAGCTGGATCAAGAGAATAAATTTTCATGCAAATGAAACGGAAATTTTCAAAAACGTCAGTTAATAATAACACATCAGTTTTTAAATAAATCTCTAGTTATTCCCCTAGAGATTTACAGGAAAGTTGTGTCCAAACTTTAACGGCATGCCTATAATCCTCTTGAGAATATTGATTTTCAGTAAACTGATTATAAAATTGTTCTCTTGATGGTAAATAAGTTTCTTCTAATCTATGCTCTTAATCAAGATATTCATATTGGAGTACACGTTTCTTCCGCATAAGCCTAAATTTATTTTCACAATTTAAATGTGATCTTACTGATTTAAGTTGATCAACTTCAAAATTGGATGTCTCTAGAAAGCTAATCTCAAAACAGTTTCCACATTCATTTTCAATGTTTTTTATTAATGAAATAAAGTGCTCCTTGTTTGTAGTAATAACTTTAATTTCTCCAGGTTTAGGTGTAAGTTCTTTGATAAACAAGTGAAAATCATACTTAGAAAAATTGTGGAAGAAAACTGGGATAAAATTACACGTTTTCAATACTAAATTACATTTAGAATGGGATGCACCTCTGCATCTACCTGTATAATGACAATAATCTAGAATCCTATCCAACGGTAAACCTTTTCACAAATATGACAGTTGACGGCCTACTTAAAATCAAATCCAGAGATTCATTACCATGAAAATAACTTTACTCAAATATTTTGTTTGTATAGTTATTAAGTTATTTATTAGTGAATTAACAAAATTTATATCTAAATTACCCCCCGTTTCTATTACAAATTTATCTAAACTAGAATCATATGCACACTTTATAAAGCGTATGATATTGGTAC
This sequence comes from Drosophila biarmipes, assembly GCF_025231255.1. Taxonomy (NCBI): domain Eukaryota; kingdom Metazoa; phylum Arthropoda; class Insecta; order Diptera; family Drosophilidae; genus Drosophila; species Drosophila biarmipes. The sequence continues at coordinate 1,028,399 of NC_066613.1, read as the reverse complement.
ATGATCATTTAAATTAAATAGCTCAGGACTTACATTAATGTTTTTACGAGGAAGTATGCACTGGAAATCTGCATACACTACGAACGGAAATTTTAGTTGATGACGCAGTGCCGTTAACTTCAAAGGCGATTTAAAGGGGTTTGGGAGAGTGGCAACCTTCCAATTGTCCCTTTATAGACTTTTTTGTGAAGTCATTAGTCTATTAAATAAATGAAAAAATAAAACAAGGAATCTAACTAGGACTGTAACGAGTAAAATTCATACCTTGAAATATTTTTATATATGTGTATTGACTGAATCCGTTTGCTTCCAGGAAGAGTATATTTATGTACGTCGGATTTTCAACTCCAGATTGATTAAGAGCGCCAATTATACTTAAACTTTCCTCGTAGTATCCGAAAATAGTTAATGCTCAATGCAATGTCAACCCACTAAAATCCTAATTTATTTCAGATGTTAATTCATAACTTTCGGCACTTATATCAACTTTACTTTTAAGTGCAGCACATACTAGGGTTACTTGTTATCTTTGCCGAAATCAAAGTCCATTGAAAACATTATGAGTAACATTTATTTTGTACATTAGCTATTCATTTTTTTAAAGAAAGCTTGCGTTGTGTTGGGATATATTAGGATCCAGAAAGCGGTTTATATTGATTCATTCATTTTCAATCGAATTATGCGGACTAGGGTGCACCCGATATCCCATCCCTGAAACTCTTCCATTTTTATTTTCAGTTGGTATGAGTGTTTGGTGAATATGTGGTCTAAATCCGAGAGACTTGTAACAACAACTTTTGCTTTGCAATTGTTTGGTCTCCGTTTTCAAATCATCCTCTTTCACGAGCATGTATTCCGCAAATAGCTCAAAATTAATCTTACAGGAAAAAAAGTTTTGAAGCACATGATATAATTGAGTTTGTAAAGCATCTCCTGCTTCAAAAAGAAACTCTTCCGGGGATATTAATTCCTTTCCTTTATTAACGTACATATAATGAAGGATATGTTCCTTGAAAGAATCCGAAATATTTTTAATTCTTCCATCAAAAGGTTTTATAGCATTCCGCTTGTGCGAGCATAGTGATTCCATTGTGATCCCATCGGGATAAAACGGCAGGACTCGCAATATTTTAATTTAATATTTTGAAAGAGTTTGTAGTTTAATTAATTTATAGATTGTTTTTAAATTTTAATGTTTTCATCAAGTCACTTCACAAATTAAAAACATGGTTTTGTTTTTATTTTTGTACAGTTTGTAATGTAGCCAATTTATAATATTAATTTATTTGTTTTCACAATGACAATTCACAAATTGAGATACAGACGTTGATAAGAACACTAGTAAACGCAGTAGTTCACTTCAAGAAACTTGAGTAGACTACTTTCATTAAAACGAGATTCAACTTTAAATATTACTTTGAGGTAAGATTATTAGTATGAACTTTAAACTAGTTTCTATAATATACAAATTAAGGTTTTAACGTTTTGATGACAAAAATTTCTTATAAGTTAAGATAAGAAATTGTAGTTGCAATGCTTTCATTGATTGATTTCTAGAATAGCTGAAGGGTTGGTAATAGATGAAATCATGATTCTCAAAATAAAGAGGGGTGAGAGTGATAAATGACTAGAAACCAGGTTTTTAATAAAGTTAACATTTGTCTAACTAAAACTTGGTGAAAAGCATGACCCTCTTACAGATGGCGAAAGTTCTCAGGAGGGAACTTCAGTTCGATTTGAAATCTCAACAAAATAACAAGAAAGGAAGTTAGCTTCGGCAAGCCAAAGTTTGTATATCCTTGCAGCTATAAAAAATAATCAATAATTTTATTAAATTGAATTTCAAATTCTTAAAAAAATTTAAAAATTTATATTCCCAATATTATAAGATAATATGTCAAAAAGCCCCAAAGCTATAATTTGTTTCACATTATTTCCCACCAATTATCCTATCGTTCCTATGAAAGCTATATAATATAGTCGTCCGATTTTAATAAAATTGAATTCGAAATTCCGAACTAATTAAAATATGTTATTTTTAAGCTTATATGTAAAAAAAACCTCAAAAGATATAATTTTTTTACCCTTGCAGAGGGTATAATGATTTCAGTCAGAAGTTTGCAACGCAGTGAAGGAAACGTTTCCGACCTTATAAAGTGTATATATTCTTGATCAGCGTCACAAGACGAGTCGATCTAGCCATGTCCGTCTGTCCGTCCGTTTCGACGCAAACTAGTCTGTCAGTTTTAAAGCTAACGAGCTGAAACTTTCCCAAAAGTCTTCTTTCTATTGCAGGTAGTATATAAGCCGGAACCACCCGGATCGTACAACTATATCTTATAGCTCCCATAGGAACTAACGGGGAAAAAATTTAAAAAAAATTATACCTTCGGTGTTTTTAGACATATAACCTTCTAAGCTTGGTTATAACATTTTTAAATTAGTTCTGAATTTCGAATTACATTTTATCAAAACCGGACGACTATATCATATAGCTCCCATAGGAACAATCGGAAAATTAGTGGTAAAATAATATTGAAAAATTATATCTTCGCTGTTTTTTAACTTATAAAATGGAAATAACATTTTTTATTTGGTTTTGAATTTCGAATTAAATTTTTATCAAAATCGGACGGCTATATCATATAGCTGTCATAGGAACCATCGGAAAATTAGTCGGAAAACATGAAATAAAAATTATATCTTTGGTGTTTTTTAACATATAACCTTATATGCTTGAAAATAACATTTTTTAATTAGTTCTGAATTTCGAATTAAATTTTATTAAAATCGAACGATTTTAACCAATTGGTTGGATATAACATTTTTAAATTAGTTCTGAATTTCGAATTAAATTTTATCAAAACCGGACGACTATATCATATAGCTCCCATAGGAACAATCGGAAAATTAGTGGTAAAATAATATTGAAAAATTATATCTTCGCTGTTTTTTAACTTATAAAATGGAAATAACATTTTTTATTTGGTTTTGAATTTCGAATTAAATTTTTATCAAAATCGGACGGCTATATCATATAGCTGTCATAGGAACCATCGGAAAATTAGTCGGAAAACATGAAATAAAAATTATATCTTTGGTATTTTTTAACATATAACCTTATATGCTTGAAAATAACATTTTTTAATTAATTCTGAATTTTGAATTAAATTTTATTAAAATCGGACGACTATATACCTGTCATAGGAACAATCGGATAATTGGTCGGAAATAATTTAAAACAAATTATAGCTTTTGGGCTTTTTGACACATTATCTTATAATATTGGGAATATAAATTTTTATATTTTTAAGAACTTCGAATTCAATTTAATAAAATAATTGATCATTTTTTATAACTGCAAGGGTATACAAACTTCGGCTTGCCGAAGTTAACTTCCTTTCTTGTTATTTCATGCTTTACTACTAATTTTCCGATCGTTATAGTCGTCCGATTTTGATAAAATTTAATTCGAAATTCAAAACCAAATAAAAAATGTTATTTCCAAGCGTAGAAAGGTATATGTTAAAAAACACGAAATATATATATTTTTTTAATTTTTCCCCGATAGCTCCTATAGGAGCTAAAAGATATAGATGTCCGATCCAGCTGGTTACGACTTATATACTACCTGCAATAGAAAGAAAACTTTTGGGAAAATTTCAGCCTGATAGCTTTAAAACTGACGGGCGTGGCTAAGTCGGCTCGTCTTGTGACGCTGATCAAGAATTTATATACTTTATGGGGTCGGAAACGTCTCCTTCACTGCGTTGCGAGCTACCCTCTGCAGGGGTATAAAAAGCAACAAAAAATAAATTTTTACAAAATTCCCGAATTCCTTGAAGAATATTTTCTGTAAAATTAGGCGGATGAAAGAAGTTGGTGAGCGGGAATCCAAATATTGCGTACATGTGCCTTTTCCGACGATGATGCAAGCGAGAGTCTGAATACTTGCCAATGTCGCCATGCCCCTCACCTTAGGATAAAGGCAATAATTAATTTAAAATTAATAAACTAAAAATTAAAAAAAATTGGTTTAAATTTAAAATTAAATATCAAATTTGTATAATCACTTTTTTTGGCGGTGGGGTGTTTGTTTTCAGCGTTTTCTTTCAGATCAATAATAAATAAATGATTTCAAATTTGTATATTCTTTTTGCTTGGGGGGTGGGTGTTTGTTTTCAACTATTTTCAGTTCAACAAAATCCAAAATATGTTTTCATTATCAAGCAAATGGACCCCTGTTCAAGGGTGTTCTTGGTTATGTTAATTAAGTGACCAAAGAAACCACTAAACAGCCCGTGGCGTTAACACCCCGTGTCATAAACATTCAGTAACCTAAACAACCTGTGAGATTTTCTAGTGCTTATGCTAATTAAATGGTCACTAATCACATACACTTTTGAAACAAACTCTCGCAACCTCGCTTGATATCAACAACCCTTTGCCACTCTAATCACACCTCCCCCGTTTGATCCCGCGAACCTGCTCGTCAACCACTAAATACAATCACTCTTATTTTTTATATCTAATTAACGGTCACCCTTCACACCCCAGTTAATCCTCTCCGTTTTATCAACCGATTAATTAGGATCCCTATCCTCGTTTTAACCTATTTTTTAAATCTTATCACAATAATTAACAATCACTTCCCTTGTTTTAACCCATTTAACCCATAAACCGATAAACGGACACTTATCACCCTAATAAACGACCACTCTCTTCGTTTTAATCAATTTTCGAAATCTTAGTAACGAACACCCGTAACACTCCAGTAACTTCACCACGTTTGATCTCGTGAACCTTCTTGTCAACCACTAAATACCATCCCTCCCCTCCTTTTAACCCATTTTTAAAACTCAGTAACGACAACCTGTCACACACCAGTAACTTCTACGACGTTCGATCCCGTGAACCCTCTCGGACACCACTTAATCAGGATCCCTCCCATTTTCTAAGTCAATTAACGGATACCTGTCATCTTATCACCCTAATTAAAGATCACTCCCCTCGTTCTATCCCATTTTTTAAATCTTAGTAACAGCCACCCGTCATTCCCCAGTAACTCCTACCACGTTTCATCCCGTGAACCTTCTCGGGCACCACTAACTCCCATCCCTTCCCTCGTTAACCTAATTAACCATCTTTCGTCACGCACCAATTAACTTTAAACCCCCTCACTTGTCACCTCATTTAGACCCCCATTTTTACATTACTTCTGTCAACTGCAATAGAGAATTAACTCTAAGGCATTCCCAAAACATGAAGACCTCTGAAACTCAGGGTCTACCATATATTTTACACCTAAAGACAACTGCGAAATCTTTGGTTACCGTAAAATTGTCTTGAAAATGGGGCAACTGGTCAATTAATGCGAATTAACGGCTCATTATAAGTTTCTGGACTGTGGATTAAGTTTGCAGATGCCACTGTCGGTACTAAAGATAGGTCAAAAGTTCGCGGAAATGATCACCCAGACTGGAATCCAATTTATAAAACAGGGACATTCTTCCTTGAGAAACCTAGTACGTAGGTTGCAGCAGAGCTACTGGGGCATCGAGTCTTTTCCTTTTAGGAGACTTTGTCCCTTCAACTAGATTTGGAGCTACAATTGTCCAAGTAGAACTTGGAAGTTTAGCAAGGGAAAAGGCATTGACTATGCTTTATAAATTTTTAGTCAATGAAAATGAGGTTATCTCTTTATATTACCACAACGTGGAATCTCTTCGAGCGCATCGCGAAGATGTTGCCAACGACTACAATATTTGTTCTGCTAACTTTTTATGTTCTGTTGAAACCTGTACTTTTAGGGATTTCGACATTATAAGAAGAATTGATAGCAATCGTTTGAATGGTATTGGGAAGAACGGAATACTTATTTATGCTAAGCACCACATTTCGCAGGACGTAGTATTTTTGTTTGAGACAATGAAGTTCACAGACCAAAGGGCCACGTATCAATCGATTGCATTAAAATATCTTGACACGTCATTTATAATTGTTTATAGGAGTCCCGGAATTCCTATTGCAAGATTTTGAAATTAAATTAAGGCTTACGTGAAAAAGGTGCGTAGAGTGGATAATACTTATGTAGTAATGTAAGGATATTTTAATATTTACAGATCCACAGGGACTGATATTCTGGAGGAACATTTGAATGCCACAACAAAAAATTAACACAAATTGATTGGATATTTTCAGATGATCTAATTTCACAAGAAATTTCCATTACATATGAGACCCCTTATAACCACCACGAGGGATTTTTTTTAAAGTATAGCTTGTAGAAGGTAGTATAATTAAATTAATAAATTGTACAAATTGTAATAAGTTGTAATTGGTTAAAAATAATAATTAACTGTATTTAGCATATTGTATTTATGCATTTTTATAGTATTCTTATTTGCTTTAATTTTATCTATCTACGTAGTTTTAAACAATTATATAAATATATAAATCATAATAATTTTCACCTCGTGGATCGTGACCTTGACGTGGTGTGAGGCTGAGTACCTGAACATTTTTTTAATATTACTGAAGCTAGCAACAATCCTTAACAATGTAATATTTAACATGGAACATTTCTTATAACGACTTCGGCAAGCCGAACAGAACGAAAAAATTGACGAGTAGATAATATGGCATTACTAGCAGACACGTAGGATATTCTTTGATCAATAAACTAGTTGAGTTCTGCACTCTTTGGAGCGAATTGACGCAGAAACTCCTTCGCTTAAGCAGCGTCAAACACTGCTCTGAAGTGGTCTCACGGTTGCGTTTGTTGTCCGGAGAGAGCAAACTCGGCACCCATCGCGTCGACAGATTTCTCATGCCCAACATTTCATGCAGGATATGACCAACGCGGTCTTTTGACATGCCTACTGTCTTTGTTATCTCGCGTATCTTCAATCCGCGGTCTGCCAATCCAAGATCTTGGATTTTTGTCACGTTATCCTCCGTGATAGCCGTGTTCGGGGCATATGGGCGTGGGTCATTAAAAACCGTTGTGCGAGCATGTTGAAACTTGATAAACCAATTTTTGACAGTCGTCACCGAAGAAGAGTCACCGTACACAGCATCCAAGCGCTCTTTGACTTCGCTGCACGATTTCCCTTCCAAAAAAAAAATGGAATCACAGACCGATATTGATCTTTCTCCATTTTTCTGAAATCCGCGGACTCGGCCGATTCGACACGCAGTGAAAATAAAACTACGAGTCCGATTCGACTGAAATTTTGATAGTATCCGTCTACGAGAATGTACTACACGATAGTAAATTTCTCTTGCGATAGTGACGTCATCTGGCGGTGAGGTAAAGTACTTATTGGACTACCCTCGTAGTTAACCCTCTTATTCTACGAGTAACAAGTATAAAAAGTTCAAAGTTCATTTAGCTAAGTGCATTGTAACTAAAGAACCACTTATTCGACTCGTTTAAACTTTAAAATACAAGATTCTGTAGATCCGTATTATAGCTCGAGTAGAAGCTTTAAAAATAATTTGTAAAACGCAATTTATTCATACAACCATTGGACTTTAAAAACTTTTTGTAATTTGGTCTAGCTCTGTATGGAAAAGTGAAAATGAGTTGTTGATCGCCGAAATTGGATTATCAGAACTCAAGTTAAAAAGACAAAAAAAAAACAATAATAGCCTCATGCTCACCTTAAAAAAAATATAAAGTAGATTGAATATTATCCACCGTGCTATTCGTCACTGGCCATATTCTTGCAATATACGCTGCTGTTTAACATTCAACAACATAGTCACCAAAGGGTTTAGACTTTCATCAATAAAAGTAAACTTACCTAAAAAGAAAATTAGAATGAAATCCTGAACATTTCGGTTTTTAAAACTTTAGAAGATTCGGTTTTGGTCAAGCGTGCATCGATTAACTTTAATCTTTGTATGGCGATATAGCACTATCATATAGTTCTGAGAAATACAGATTTAATGAATTCAATCATGTCCGACACTCGCTTTAAGACAAAAACAGCCGTTGTCCTAAACACCATAGACCAATGTTAGATTGTTTACTATGACCACCGGACTAAAAGTTGAATTGAGTGGTCATTTAACACAGCCCTGAATTGGCACCTAATGACTTCGTTTTATTCCCGCACATCAAGAGAAAAATGCGCGTTATCGTCGGAGGATGATGCTGTAGAAGTGTTCGAAAACCATGCTTTAGAGGTGCATCAATCGGAACGACAACTGGTTTAATAAAATGCCCAAGTTATTGAAGAAAACTTTGAAAAAAATCATTTAATCAGTTTAACGGACACATGCTGTATGCCAACTCATTGTGGAAGATATACACAACCCACGTGCCGAAATTATTACAGTTTGCTACAGAAAATAGGAGTCAATGGCTAATTGTGGCTGAATTGCTTCGTCAATAAGCCAAATATGCATATAAAATCCCGAAAAACTGTCGTGTGCGGCTTACAGGCCGTCGTCGTCATTGGGCCGTACTCCTTCCGTGAGAATCAAGACTGGCACATTACTGAGAATGGAAACCACTACTGCTTCCAATTACGACTAATCCAAGAACTCAATTTTATATTAGTTTATACGTCTTTATTTTGAAAAAGTATAAAATACAGCAACATGTTTAAAAAAGGAAATTATATTTATTTTACTATAGAATTTGGGATTATGTTTGAAGTGTATCATCAAGTTCTTCTTCTTTTATAATGGCTTGCGGTGTTGAACGTTTCAAAACTTTTGTTACAACATCAATTAAAGAGTCCCTAGCACCAGATTCTAAGATATCTGAAATTTTTGTATACGTCGAATCGTCAGTTCTTAACCTTAAAATAGAAATTAATGCTAGTTCTGAATTTGATTTAACATATCCGTTCTTTTCCTTAGTACCGTTCACTAGCATGGGTACTAAATATTTAAAAACTTCAAGATTAATTTGATCAGCTGTTAAACTTTTAGAAAGGTGGTTACAACTTTTTGCAACTAACTGTTTTACATCGTTGCTAGAATGATTCATAGCTCTAGCTAATGCGATTACAACACTAAGAGGGAGTTCATATTTATTCATAAGATAGTGCTCCAAAAAGTAGGTAGCAGCTCTTATTGCATTACAAGCAATTGGCACTTTGTCTGATAAAATATTCACCAACACATAAGATATAATCTTTTCGTGTAGATTTGAAGAAAGTAGTTCGTTCGGACACTCTTTTAAAGCTACAAATAAAATTATTGTGTATCCATGCTTTACTATTAAATCATCCGTAGTATCCGTCAGTATTAAATTATTAAATAAATCGTCTATCTGTTCACTAGCTATGTATTTTAGCATCGCTCCTAAGCATCCGCCAACGGCGTTGCGTGTGACATCTTCGTGATGGCCAATCATACTTAACAAGGTAATATAAAATTGTTTTTTTATTGGTTCTGACATTTTATCTCCAGATCTACTCACAATACTGCGAAGAGCATGGAGCATTGTCTCTCTAACAGAAGAGTCATCTGAATTTTTTATTCCATTATGAATTTCATTAAATAGTGGATCTGCTCTAGAGTGAATTGCTACTAACTCTGATAAAGCTTTTCCTGCTTTCATCCTTACGTTTCTGTTTTGGTCATGTAGCGCTTTAAGAAATGTGGTCTGAAGTTGTGGTAAGAACTGTTTTAATAGGACACCCACTTTATGAAGCAGAATTGACAAAGTTTCCAATACAGCGGCTTTAACGGCCGCATTAAAGCGGTCACCTAGAATTCGAATTAATGGACCGGTTATATGTACTACAGAAGGCTGCAATGATTGTGCGTTGGTTAAGAAAATAACTTCTCCCAGTCCTTGTGCAGCGTTTTCTTTTTCCTCAGGTAATCCATTTAATATAGCTTCTCGAAAAACGGGTAACAGCGGAGAAATTCCTTTCGGCAAACAAAATCCAGGAAGCTCCGGTCCTTTTAGTTCGCTTGCAGCAAACCTAACTGCTTGGCGAACATCAGACACGTGGGAGATTTGCTGTGCGGCATTCAAACCTTTAATTACAGCATTGAGAGCCTCCCAAGATTTCTGTAATATTTCTTTATCATTATCAACCAATAGTTTAAGTAAGCATCTTAAAAGTTGAGGAATGTATTGCGAGTAATTTCCTGGTGAATGAATACAAAATGCGGAAAGTAAACTTGCTGATGATTTACGAGTGCATACGTCAGAAGAATTCGATGATATAAGCAATGTATCCATTATTGTTCGAATACCAATTTCGTCTGTTACTGACAATATAACCGTTTGGCAATAATCTATCTCCTGCTGTTCATTCGGAGACCCGTAGGCTTCTGATAGAGCCTCTAATAATGCTGATAATATTTTTGGCAAATATTTAGTTAACGCTTCACCAGCGACAGATACAAGAATTGATAATGCTTTTGTATTTACTGGTGCAGAAGTCAATTGGGGCACAAGATAAGGCAATACTACTCTTGATTTAATGGACATAACTTGCCTAAGGCCATCCAAAGTATTCTCAGCGATAGAGGGGTCAGGGTGTGAGAGACCTTCTAGCATGAACGGCAGGATATCATCCAACGCTCGAGAGCCTACTGTGCTATGTAAAGACTCAAATGTTTTTGCTGCTGCTTCCCGAACTTCAGGCAAAGGATCGCACAAAGCCTTGCGGACTGTAGGAACTAGACTATGCACAAATGTAAGCACCATATCTTTTGATGTTGAACCCATTATTTCAGATAAGCCTATGCAAACTCCTTGACGTTGATCAGGGTGATCGGAGTTCAAACCATTTTCAAGAATGGGAATAATTTCTGGTAAAACTCGTTCCCCTAGTTTTCTTACCAAGTCACCTAAAGTTCGAGCAGCAACTTGTCTTTTATCATAACTTGTGCTAGCTAAACATCCAAGAAGTAAGCCAAATAACGTTGGAAGAATCTCGCGCAAAGTTCTCGGAGTATTTGTCACAACAACTTTCCAGACATGCAACGCAGCTTGCCGCACCATTAACGAAACATCGCTTCGTCCCATGTAAAGTCCTGATAATACTCTATTTCTACGTTCATCGCCTAAAAATCGTATAATAGCAGTGTGAGAATGTTCGGTGCCAAAATTATCATCTTCACTTGCAGTTTCGGTAGTCATTTTTCCAGATACTCCAGATATTCGATATAATAAATCCCCTAGCAGTTGAACTGAGCTATATCTTATCCTCCAATTGTCATCAAATAATCCCTTCTCAAGTTCGGGAAGTAAAAGTGCAACAGCAGTTTCTGCATATAAATTAACAATTCGCTGTCCTGCCTTTAAAGCAGTATCACGAACATATTCGCTTTCGTCTGCCAAAGCTTTTAAGATTGGATTGATAATTTGCCCTATATACGGCGTAAATTCTTCTGGAAATGCTCCAGGCATGTATATAAACATCATTATGTAGCCATCCTTAACATGTGGAGCAATGTCTAATCGCTCTGCAGTAGAAATTATTTCTGGCATAAGTTTATGCATCTTCTCGACACCAAGTCCTCCAACTACCTCGGAAAGGCCTTGTGCTGCTCCACTGCGATCCACACTGCTACTCTCGGAAGTTAATGTTTCCATAAGCCATGGTAATAAATTTTCAAATGAACTTTCTCCCATACCCTTCACCATAGCACCAAGCGCTCGAGCAGATACAGCACGTACTTCCGGGACCGGATCTAATAAGGATGATTTAAGGCCAGGAATTATACTTGGTAAGTACGGTGCTAGATCTTTTTGGTCCGTAAGAGAATACATGTTTCCTATTATTTGAGCGGCCATTTTTCTAGTTTCTGTGGATCGGTCCATAAAGGCACGTTGCACCACTGGCATAATTAATGCTAAAGACGGAGCATCAATAAAATGTATAAAGTGAGTTTTTAGTAAGCTTTGAAGACAAGTAGATGTGTTGTTTGAAGGATCCTCCAACGCATCCAAAAGCACGGGAACAATAGCTTGAATTTCAGGATTTTTAATAACGGACCCTATTACTTTCAGAGCCTCCGCACCCGATTCTTGTACTTTTGTATGGGAATCTCCCAAGACTTCAATTAGTTTCGGAACTATACTAGGAAGACAAGATGACAGTTGCTTTGGTGCGCAGAATGCCATTGCACCTAATAATTCAACAGATGCCGTTTTTGTTCTCCACGAATCTTGGTCAAGAGCTTCTAGAAGAGAAGGAAGAACTAGTTTAACTCCATGTGCGGAAAGTTTACCCATAACTACTTTTGCAGTGTCATCGGCTGCCTGTCTTACATATTGGGAGGGATCACCAAAGCATTGTAACAAGTGTGGCAATACATGAACTATGTAAGGTTCAAAAAGGCGGCCAAGTGTAGTGCATAAAACTTCAAAAGCGAACAAAGCTCCCTCTCTCGATCTATAATTTTTTTTTTCTTGAATATAAGCTGTCAGTTTTGACATTATATCTAATTGTTTAAGGGATAAAATACCAAGACCTTTAACTATGCCGGCGATACCATAGGCAGCTCCCCGTCTCTCGCCATATTTGTCGGACTTTGCCAATGAGTGCAATAATTTTTTAATCATTGCAGGGGCATCCTCTTTCACGGATGGCATAAGATGGGGTAAACAGTTTGAGACCGCTTCCTGAACTTGTTGTGACGGAGTAGACAATGCTGTTAATAATCTTTTAACAATAGGATCAATTCGCTTGTCATCCTTTTCCAAATGTCGTGCTAACGAACCCATCAGAATTACAACAGCTTGGCGAATATTGTCATAACTTTGAGATTTTGGCGCTTTATCGAGAAAATCTTCAAACACGGGTAACAAGTTTACTATTGTTTTATTTCCGTGTAAATCAACTATCTTTAATGCAGCTGCTAACATTTCTTTGTGTACGATATCTTCTCTGTCACCAAGCCCGTGTGATACCATAAAATTCATAATAACATCAATATCTTCAATGGATAATAATGGGGCGATAGTGGAGAATGCAATGGCAACACCTCTTCGCGGTTTCCATTGATCTGTAGCAGGTTCAATTTCACGTTCAAATTTATCCAATACTGGAGGTATTAGTAACAACTTTTCATTGTAAATTGAAAATAATTTCTTTATTAGACATTTTTTTAAGCTTTCATTATCAGCTAATAGTGGGATTAAAGATTCTGAAGCTGATTTTTGGATACATAGTTCGGGGTGTGTGACATCAAAAATTATATCGTCAAGTCCGGGTAAGGGCAAATTTGCATTATCCCAAATGAAGATAGCCAGTTCTCTATTTTCTACCTCTGTATCATATTTAGCTATCCAATATCGATTTATAATTTTCTTTTCAAGACTTTTATCATTTTTCAGATGATTTTTTATTCCATCGACCATTATTTTTATGCATTTTAACGCAACTTTTCTAACCGAGCCAGTATTAGATTGCATGGCTTGTAGAAATATTTCAATAATTTGGTTATCTGGGTTAGCTCTGGAAATACTACCATTAGAAGATTTCGCTACTTCTAAGATAGCAGCAGACGTCTGTGCTGACAGTTTAATGTTATTTTTAAAAAGATATAACAAAATTTCAAACATACCAAATCTAGGCATAAACAGCGGCTTACATTTTACCTCGTCATTTGTATGCATAGATATTATATGTATGCCTTTCGAAATAAGTTCATTGTTTGAATCGTTGTTTAACAACAATAGTGCACGCTTTAAGAATTCAAACGCATAAGAAAATGAGGGAGAGTCAAGAAAGTTTGATTTAACATGATTGTCAAGATCGAATATAATAGTATTAATAGCTTTGCTTATATCTAAAGCTTCATACTCTTCTTTTAAAATGCATGGTGGGCCTTGAAGCTTGATAGTCGCTACTGCAATGTCACGTCCAAGCTTTGCGTGAAATGTAAAGCACAGGTTGCGCAAGTATAAGTAAAGATCTGTAAGAACTTCTGCACTCAAAGGGCTCATTGAAGCTTTCAAAATATGATCCAATAAAGCATAAAAATGTTGAGAAATTTGTTCTCCGTTTCCACAACATGATGCTTTTAGCAAGCTTATTTTAGAAATTAATTTCTCATAAAGGTTGTGAATCCGCAACTTTACCCTCAGTTCTTTTTCCATTTGCGTTTTAATTTGTTCTTCCTGCTTTTGAGTATACCTTATAGCCTTTAATTTTCCTTCTTTTTGTCTTTTTTCATCAATTTCACGTCGAAGTTGAATTTCTTCTAATTGTTCCTTGTAACTGTAAACTTTGTTCTCTCTTTTCATACGAATGGTTTCATATTGTGAGTCTATATGAGGTATTACACTTTTATCATACAACTCACCTTCTGGAGTCAAGTATGTCAAATATTCCTCATTGGAACAATGATAATTGGTTAAATCGCAAAGATACGTTTTTAAGTGATTTACAACTGTTGGTACAATAGGATTAGGACAAATTCGAACTAATGCTGATATGGTGTTCTCGTATTGTGCATTACTTTTAAAATGGATTATATATCTATTAACTATTTCACTATTTTTAGTCAATATAAAATGTTTTGGTTCTAAATTAAAATTTTTCTGGATTGTTATTTCCCATAAGTGTGGTTCATTCAATACAATGGCAGGATGATGTGATATAAGTAAAAGATCCATAGCAACATCCATTGCATCATCATTCGAAATGTCTTTTAAACTGGTCAAACATAGTAACGCGTCTACATACGCTTGGGTCGGAGTTCCAAATTGATCAACTGAAGTCTCACCGTCATTTTGAATGTTTACTAAATTAATTCGTGTACCAAATTCAAAAAAAGCCATCTTTACGAACTCTACTCCCTTTGAATTAAATAGTATTTTTTTTACCTCGCCAATAGTGTAATTTCGTACTTTTACTGAATTGTTACATAAGTTATAAACTAACGTGCGAACTAATGGTTCCAACTCTCCTCTAATTTTATCATGATATGAATTGATCAATATTCTTGTCATTAATGATATATTGCACAAAGTCTCGGTCGGAGCTATTGCAGTAAACTTTTCATTAAAGAAATATTTTTTGTTCATATCAAAAACTGAAGTCCAAAAAAAGTTATAATTTTCTGATGGTTTTTCTAAAATAAGCATAATACAAGCTATGCAGGCTGCCTCAGTTAAATTACACAGTTGTGTTGAGTTTTGCAATGCCTTGGTGTAAAACGAAATAAGATCAGGTAAAATGTCACTATGGTTGTTTATCTCGGTACATTGTATGGATAAAAGAAGCCATTCGAGATAACTTTGTCGAATTATTTGATTTGTGCTTTTCAGTCGAATGCCAGTTTTAAAAATGTTCATAACCACATTTGGTAATTCTTTTGTAAATTTTTGAGTCCACAATGCGAACATGTCTAGCATACAACAAATTACTTTTTCCTGAGTTTCGCACTCCAACGCTTTCCAAAACAGGGTAACAGCTTCTTTTAAAATGTTGGGCAAATGGTCTTGATCTATGTTGTTAAAGCTTAAATAGCCAGCTCCCTGAAATAAATATAGAAAACAAAATGTATAATAAATGTATATATATGCAAATAAAGGTAGGCTGGTAAGTTTGTATAATACTCATTAAAGAGGAACTAAAATCAGTTTGATATTAATAAAACCTTAGCGCTACAAGGAAAGACTACATCGGTTGTAGTGAGTTTTTTTTTTTATCTGAACCAAAAAAACTTTCGGTGTCACAGAATTTATAGCTTTGTATACAAAAAGAAAAAAAGAAACCTTGACTTTAATTGCAAACAAATCTTCTTATATTAAAAATTGAAAATTGGGGTTTTGTTTTGATCATACATTGTACGGGATTTTTGTTTTTTTTTGCCGCTTTCTTTTTATTTATTTTTTATTAATGTAAAGCATTTTAAAAATTTTGTGTTAAAATTTCACTTTAATCGGAAGAAAATTGAAATAGGTATGACTATTTAAACGAGAGGCGGTCCGGGCCGGTCTTCTAGCGCCCAAAGCTTGAAATCATTCTTTTGAAAAGTCTGGTTTTTTGGTCTCTCCTTTCAAAACTCATGATGATCGTCTGATGATCCAGTAACGGGTTATGCAAAACCTTTTTTGTTATAGGCGACTAAGATGCTTGGACGCCTAATTTTCTTCGATGAAAATTTAAAAAACATAGTTAAATGTCGTGCAAAAAAATTCTTTAAAGTAGGATTTCGTTGAAAATGGCTTGTCTTCGAAACCCAAGATGGTTTGCTGTTTGGTTCGGGCTCACAAACGAAGATCCATAATTTCCTACCTGTGACGAATATCGTAAATGTATTTTTCCAAAATTTCTTTAGATCCAATAAAAACCAAACGTTTTTTACCAAATATTTCACTGTACAACACATAGCGATATGGTATCAATGTTCTCTCGCACAACAATTTTAATCCGCCGTCAAGATCTGACGGGGTGAGGTCCTTGAATAACTCTTATTGGATTCTGTCTGTACTTGGCGCCAAAATGTACAAATGTGGTCACATTCTGAGAAAAACTGCCAAACCTGTTGTTCTGTTGCACAAAATGCTCCAGATGATGATGTCAAAGACGTCCCTTATAACTTACGTTTTATAATAGCGCCAGTCTCTACACAAGCACTCGCGGGTCTCCCCTCTGCTCTTTAAAGCCCGCCCAACCATCACTCAAATTCTACTCAAAGGGCAAATAAAAGAATTTTTGTACTGACTCAATACGGTCGATGTGGACTTGATATTGTGGACTCATCAAATTCTTTTGACCAACGCTTTATAAACCCAAAGACACTCATGGCTTTGTTAACAGTGGACATTATGTGGCAGTCAAATTTAAGTTTAAGGTTCAGAAGAACACTTTAATCGTTAACTAAATTTATACGGTCGAGTGCCGTATTTTCAAGAAAGTAACTCATAAACGTAGGAGTACTCAAAAAAAAGTCATAACGTTGCATTTAAGGCAGTTCAAGTTTAAAAGGTTGTATTTACAGTATCCAAGAAAACAATCAATATCTGACTGTAAGTTAATTAAATAAAGCCTAAAATCAGCATACATTACTACACGACAGTTTTGCCATTTTAGCATATTTCAGACTAGATCTAGCATATTTGAAAATGATATAGCTTGTAAAATGTGCAAATAGCCTGAAAACTAGCTTATTTTATAATGAACTTTTTAAAAGTGATCGAGCGGAATCAACGAAATTACAAAATAAATAACTATCAAGCATTTATTCCCTTAAGGAAAAAATTATTCCTCCAGATGTCCAAGTTGCCATTCTTAATGATGATTTTTCTCTTCTTGTGGTGGAAAACTTGTATTTGGGATATGCTTTTGAGCAAAAAAAAAGGATATGAATTTTCAACAAGAACTTGAAATCCGAAAGACGTGCGTTGAATTTATAAAACACTTGATTGATATTGCAGCTTCATCAATGGTATAGATAAGCTGCATTTAATTTGTTTAGTACAATTTATATATTTATAATATTTTGCTTTTCTGTTTCAGACTTCCTAATAATTTTCAAACGTTACAAATTATAAGCATATTTGCAGTCGAAAATATTCTCAGCGTCCATTAAAATACATTGGACTATATAAAAATATTCATATATAAAATTTTTAAGGACTCAAATATTGATGATTTGTTATCGCAAATTGACAAAATTCATCTCATTAGATGGGAGCAAATTAATAATACCGTCCAGTTTTGGGCAGAAGTCTTAGCGTATACAGACGCAGGAAACAATAAACGTTTTGAGTCTATTGCCTCTTTTGCAATTCAATTGCTGTCCTTACCGTGGTCTAAAGAGAAGGTTGAGCGCGTATTCAGTCAAATAAATCTTATCGAAACAAAACTACGGAAAAGACTCCAGCTATTTTAGGCATAAGGTTTGTTTTTAAAGTCATAATCAGTTATTTCTTAATTATAGTAGTAGTAGTGAAGCACATACTTTTAATTTCGCAGACATGGATGGCGCAGGCACGGAGAGTGCTGTCACTCATACAACCTACCCGAAAAATATGTGAGGCAAATTAAAACAAGAAAGGAAGTTTACTTCGGCAAGCCGAAGTGTTTATACCCCTGCAGTTATAAGAAATAATCAACTTGAGTAACACAATGTGAAATTTTTAAGGATTGTTGCTGACTTCAGTGACATTAAAAAAAATTATTTCATTCTTTTTGCAGATCATTTTTTTTATCATCTATATGTGAGAGTAGGTCAATTTTTATTAAACTGAATTCAAAATTATTAAAAATATAAAAAATAATATTCCCAATATTATAAGATAATACTTTAAAAATCCCCAAAGCTATAATTTGTTTCATTTTATTTTCCCACCAATTTTCCGATCGTTCCTATGGCAGCTATATGATATAGTTGTCCGATTTTGATAAAATTTAATTCAAAATTCAAAAATATAGTTGTGCGATCAGGCTGGATTCGACTTATATACACCTGCAAAAGAAAAAAGACTTTTGGGAAAGTTTCAGACCGATAGCTTTAAAACTAGTTTGCGTAGAAACGGACGGCCAGACAGACGGACATGGCTACATCGACTCGTCTATTGACGCTGATCAATAATATATAAACTTCATGGAATCGAAAACGTCTCCTTCACTGCGTTGCTTCAGACTGAATTCATTATACCCTTTGCAAGGGTATAAAAAACGAAAAATACAGCGTTGAAGAAAATTGTGAAATCTCAGATTTGATTAAAGATCTAGTTTAAGAAACAAAAAATACAAAAACTGCAAATTTCATTAGTGTTCTTGCATATTGTTTTTAGCTTATTTTTTTGAGATTCTAGCTCATTTGGCAGCTCATTCTCTGGCAACACTGGTACACGAGAATGTGTTAACAGTAAAGGGCCCCAATGACAACCCTGTAGCACTACAGATGTCATTTAGATCAATTTTGAAACCGCATTCTTGAATATAACCCTCTGAGTCCTACCATTCAAGTAACATGAATTCCAAGATAATAGATTACCAGGAAACCCAAGCTGATCTAATTTAAATAAAAGAAGTGAGTGGTTAACGGAGTCAGAGGCCTTACTAATATCAGAATATACTATGTCAGTCTGCATTTTTTTCATAAGACCATTTTTTACAATAGATGACAATTCAAGAAGGTTGGTGGTGTTCGATCTTCGCTTAACAAAACCATGCTGACACAGTGATATAAGCGAGGAACATAAATGTTCCAAATGAGAAGTGATAATACGTTTAAATGCTTTAGGAATTAAGCACACATCCAGGAAGTTAATCTGGACCGGGAGAACAAGTTGGCGTTGTTGTTGCTAAATCTCTTACGAGAGAGTTTTAGGTGATTACAGAGGAAAAAATACAATTTGCCCTATTTAAGGGATTAGGGTAGTTAGAATTTGACCAAGCTGTCGAACTATAAGTATTTTGGAAAAACTCAGCAAATAAATCAACAATTTCAGAATCCGTCGATGCCTCCATAGATTTTAGACGTACCGATGAAGGCAATGCCGATGCCTTACGCTTGGCATTAACAAAATTGTAAAACTGTTTCGGATCCTTTGAAAATTCAAATTTACATTGACTTAGATACATAGAGTAGAATTGCTGTTGAGAACATTAAAATCTGTTCGAGCCACAACATGTTTCAAAAAAATCTTCTGGTCTACCCGACTTTTTATACTTTTTGTAAGTGTTTGATTTAAGGTTTTGAAGCGCATTGGTTAAACAAGGAGGCCTGTTTAGGTTTGAAGGAAACCTATAAGGAATGCAATCATTAAAAAAAGTATTAAGCTCTATATAGAATAGTTCAGTGGCACTTTCAATGTCTGTACAATTGTACAAGTCCAATTATAATGAGAAATCATATTGTTAAGTTTATTATAGTCACATTTACGAAAACATCTCATTTTAGTTGGAGAAACTAAAGGAGAGAGGGTATCAGAGCAGGGGAGGCAAATTGCCAGTTCCATAGTTGGATGATATGGGTCTTCAGGAAGAACAAGAGCGTCAATTCTACATACTGTGATGTCAGACGGGTCTGAAGCAAACACAAGATCTAGTTGTCTTCTTAAGGAATTTTTTATAAAGCTTACTTGCTGTAACGATCATACTAAAAGGCCGTCCACCAAATCATGGGCTGATAACGGCATAGCGACAAATGAGTCAGTAGGAGGAGACCAAGAAATATCAGGTAGATTAAAGTCACCAAAACAATCAAAAGGTCTCTGTTAGAATGAAGGGATAAAACAGATTTTATTGCAGACAGATGGTGCTCATAAATTACTAGGTCAGAGCCAGGTGGAATATAAGAACATGTAACAAAAACAGATAAAGATTGCAAAGAAGCTTTTCCACTTAGAAATTCAATTTCATTGGGTATATGAATGAGAATTCATTCAGATGTTAGGCTAGGGTATCGGCAATCAGGACACCGCCCCCCCTACGTGAGTGGCGATCGGTCCTATAAGTATTAAAGTTATTAGCCAGAACTTCAGAGTCGGATATCCCTGGTTTCAGCCAAGTTTCCGTAAAAGCTAAAATATCTTCTGTAAATGCAGAGGAGTCAGCATAAAGCTTGGGTAGTTTCATATTTAATCCCCTAAAATTTTGATACGCCAAAATTAAACTTTTTAGTTTTTTGACACAGTGGAAGGCCTATTATTTGTTCTCGGTTTATTTGGAACAAATTCTTTAATTACTGAACCATCTTTAAGCCAAAAGCTTTTAGAAAGTAAAACAATAAAAATGTCAGGCGAAACAAATATTTTCGGATAGGAATTTTTCACGTATAAATTCCAGAAAATCCTCAGATGTTGTATCTGTGGTGAATCTAGAAACAAATAATTGCTTCCTTTGTGGAACAACTGAAAGTTTCTTTACGCTCCCCAGCAGCAGTGTGAACCTCACTATGCTGAGATACAGGACCGGTGCTTACAGTACCTATAGGAACGGTCGGCACCGATTTCTTTGACTTAGCCAGTACAGAAGCTTTTAGTCCGGAAACATGGACTTAACTAGAGCTAGCTGTATCCATACGCACAATTGGTTCGCTTAACCCTGTGTCGACAGGAACTGCTGCTACCAAGTTCGGATTCGGGTTGGATTCCATGGTGGTATTAACGGCGGTTAAGCTGGCTTTTTTGCGTTAAGACGACTCGGTTAATAATTTTGTATTATTAATCTGGGCACAGACGGTATGGAACCCCTCATTGAGTTGCCTAGAAGTACCCGAGATATTCAACAGGCTGTCTCGAGTTTGCTTCATAAAGCCGCTCATCTCAACCACCATTTCCTTGCAAAAACCACATGACCACATAAGACCAGAGTTAAAATTTTTAACGCTGCCGGTGAATCCTGCACATTTGACGACATAGCTCAAAGTAAATTTGGCACTGGGATCAAATTAAAAAATCACAAAAGCACAAAACACAAAAAAATAAGAACGCGAGATCGCGAAAATTTAACAAAACGTAGAGAAAAAAAATATTCCATCGACTGAGCGTGGCTTGTGCGACACTAACAACTTTCAGTACGAACAAATACAAAGTAAATCAAGCAAGAGAGAGAGAGAGAGTGAGAGAGAGAGAGTTGCAGAAAATAGCACCGAAAAAGTCTACTAGAAATTCAGCGGGTGCATAGAGAGCAGGTTACAGTTATAAAATAGAGCGAAGGAGATTGAGAGAGAGTAAAAGAGTTTTAGCAAGTTTAGGAGCGTAAGTTACACAAACAAAGCTATGAGATTAAACAAATCTAATAGAAATGCTAAAATAACATTAACACGTAAACATGTAAATAAATACACACAGAACATTCCCACAAAATCACTGGAAAAGACAAAAACTCGGAGCACAAAAGTAAACACAGCTGTTCACAAGCGACGGTAAATCGTATGTGACTCGCCTCCTCGTGATCGACTGATTGTGATCCACTGACCCTGCTGCCAGCGCCTTGCGGGTTTATATAGGGCCTCCGGGAACCGTTATTTCCCTTTGCGTACGACCCGCTCTCTACACCGCGCCCAGAGTCCTGGCTCCTGTTTGGCCCCCTTGTCCTTCATTCGTCCTGACTGATGCTGCCGTCCCGCTGGTTCCCGTGATGCAAAGGGCATGCTTGTGTGCCGCTCCGCTGCCGAGATGTGCCACCTTCTCTCTTGGTCCAAAGTTCCCCGCAGAGTCCAAAGTCCGGCCGCATCCCGTTACTTCCTTTTGCACACGGCACTCTCGCTCTGCCCGCCAAGTCTCCGCTCTCTTTTTCTCGATCCTTGGTCTCCAAACTCTCTTGGTCTTCAAACTCTCTTGCTCTCCAAACTCCACGTTCTCCAACTCTCACGTTCTCCATCCTTGATCTCCAAACTCTCAACTTCTCCAAGCGGTCTTCGCCGCGCCGTCACTACGAGAATTCGCCGCGTACCTGGTGAGCGGCCGGCCACCTGCTGCTTTAGTAACAACTATCCTAAACACACCGTTAAAGATAGAAGCTAGAGAAGAGTCAGAATCATCTATAGATAGACTATATCTCTACAGATCCCGATATAAAGGATAAAGATATAATATAATATATGTATATATAATATATTATATAAATATAAGATATATAAAGATACTCGACCGACTCGGATTCTAATAACAGCATTGAAGAAATAAAACCAACCACAATGGCTGAGGAGATAATTGCCATCCCGGAGTTCAACGGGCAAAGGATACACCTTCAGAGATTCGTAACATCTTTGAAGTTGGTTAACCTTACGAAAAGTACATTCGAGGTTTTGGCTGTAGAAGTCATAAAATCCAAAATAATTGAATCGACATTATACAGAGTCTAAAACAAAACCACAATAGAAGCCATAATTAAAAAACTACAAGATACTATAGTCGGAGAAACATCCGACGTAGTTAAGGCCGAAATGGCGTCCAATTGCGAGAGTTGGTTTTCGCAGTTACTTTGGAGAATGCCTGCAACAGCTGGGCAGACGAATTTAAACAGTACATGTGTGCCTGTTCTCGTAGAAGTGTATCCGGTATTCCTTCAATGATACTGTCGATTAATTCCTCGTCATCTATATGGATGTGTGCAGCCAACAGGGTCTTGTCATTAAAGTACGTAGCAAAGTCTTCATCTGGATGCCACTTTCGCTCCTGGAACTTGCGTCTGGACATTATCTTGCTCTCTTTTGACTGAAAAGCCTCTGCGAGTTGAGATAAGAGTTCCTGGCAAGGACAGAAAGTTCTCAGAAGAGTGCAACCAAATGGGCACGGTCTTTCAACTTTGACATAACCAGCATGCGAGTTATATCTTCACTTAGCTTGTACATTTTTATGATCGCGTTGAGCTGTGCGATCCAAGTGTTAACTGGAACTTTGCTGTTAGCAGCACCGTCAAAAGGTGGAAGCATTTCCTTAGCCGTGGTCAGCAAAGAGTTGTTGTTAAAAATGGCTTTATTAGGACTGGCAGCCTCTGCAACAAGATGTCCCAAATCCGATTGTTTTGATTTGGTGTGCACACATTGTTCTCGACTTCTGTCAAGTTACTCGTAGGAGGTGCGGTCACATTATTCAATGGCTGACGCCGGGAAACTTCCAACTTGAGAAACTCATTTTCCAATTGGACCGCTTCTAATTGACGCTTCAGACATTCCAATTGCATGGAAATTTCTGGAATGCACATGCTGTTGTTGGCAGCTTCGTCGTTGTTTTGGGCACCCAGCGACGTAGCCCCAACATAGACCTGATCGGCTCCGCCATTTGCAGCAGTATTTGGCCCAGCTTCAATGTCGGTCATCTCCTCGGGGTCCAGTACTGGACATTCTCCTCGGGCCTCGGGAGGCACACCATTCAACCGCGTTGCTAATGTTGCCTTGGTGGCGCTTTTCGGCAACCCAAGTTTTTCCAGCCAACATCGGAGTTCTGATGCTGTGTAGCCGTCCGCAGCTATGGTGTCCATCATTACGAACTATTTTAAATAACTTACTTAATAACTTTTGCTCGTAAAGGACGCGAGAAAAAAAATTTTTTTTTTTTGCGGTTATCCCACTTTTGAAATTGTAGATGTTTCCTATTAGGCGGTCGCAGCAAAAGTGATCTTCATTGCACAGAACGTATTTCACCAGAGTTCAGGGTATACAGTATGAGGGAGTAAGACAAACATAGTGTTTCCTAAGAGTAACAGGGATGTTTATATCTTGTGTGTAATAAATGTGTGACCTAACTTAATGTAGAATGTATGTATGACAGATTCTTAGGGTTATGTATACGTATGTATGTGTGAGTGTCTGCTTGCTACACTTTTTATGAAGTGGAATAATAAAAGAGTCCTTCCAGATAGTAGAAAAAACTAATGATGAAATAGACAAATTAAAAAGATTAAGAATTGGTTTACAAATGGTTGACGCACAAAACTTAAGCACACATCCAAGAAGTCCATCTGGACATGATGGCGTTGTTGCTGTCGAACTATAAGTAGTTTGGTAAAACTTAGCAAATAAATCAGCAACTTCAGAATACGTCGATGCCTCCATTGAGTTTAGACGTACCGATGAAGGCAGTGCCGATGACTTACGCTTGGCATAAACAAAGTTGTAAAACTGTTTAGGATCATTTGAAAATTCCAATTTACATCGATTTAGATACATAGAATAGCAATGAGCCACCACATATTTCTAAAAATCTGATGGCCTACCCGATACTTTTAAATACTTACTTACTTGATAAATTTGTAATAGAAACTGGGGGTAATTCAGATATAAATTTTGTTAATTCACTAATAAATAACTTAATAACTATACAAACAAAATATTTGAGTAAAGTTATTTTCATGGTAATGAATCTCTGGATTTGATTTTAAGTAGGCCTTCAACTGTCATATTTGTGAAAAGATTTTACCGTTGGATAGGATTCTAGATTATTGTCATTATACAGGTAGATGCAGAGGTGCATCCCATTCTAAATGTAATTTAGTATTGAAAACGTGTAATTTTATCCCAGTTTTCTTCCACAATTTTTCTAAGTATGATTTTCACTTGTTTATCAAAGAACTTACACCTACACCTGGAGAAATTAAAGTTATTACTACAAACAAGGAGCACTTTATTTCATTAATAAAAAACATTGAAAATGAATGTGGAAACTGTTTTGAGATTAGCTTTCTAGAGACATCCAATTTTGAAGTTGATCAACTTAAATCAGTAAGATCACATTTAAATTGTGAAAAGAAATTTAGGCTTATGCGGAAGAAACGTGTACTCCAATATGAATATCTTGATAAGAGCATAGATTAGAAGAAACTTATTTACCATCAAGAGAACAATTTTATAATCAGTTTACTGAAAATCAATATTCTCAAGAGGATTATAGGCATGCCGTTAAAGTTTGGACACAACTTTCCTGTAAATCTCTAGGGGAATAACTAGAGATTTATTTAAAAACTGATGTGTTATTATTAACTGACGTTTTTGAAAATTTCCGTTTCATTTGCATGAAAATTTATTCTCTTGATGCAGCTCATTTTTATACAACACCAGGTTTATCTTGTAAGGCAATGCTGAAAACCACAAATTGAGTTACAGTAAATAACTGATATTGATATGTATAAATTTATATAAAGTGGAATTCCACAAAAGCAAATGATGGTAAGGAGTAATGATTTTTAATGTATTTAGATGCAAATAATTTGTATGGTTAGGCAATGTCTCAACCTTTAATTTATCAAGGGTTCGAGTGGTTGTCTCCCATAGACATAGAAAATTGAGAAGTAGAAAATATTTAAATCGATGGTGATTATGGTTATATTTTCGAAGTGGTTTTGGACTATCCATAAAGTACATACTTACATAGTGGCTATCGTTTTGTTAAACCACTAAGTTATCCACTAATAGCGAAAAAATAAGAAAAATTAATTGCCGACCTCGGAAATAAAAAATTATATAAATCATTATACAAATTTACAGCAGCGTTTGCATACGTTTGGGCAAAAGCCTTGGCTCATAGCAAAATAGCTATAAATTCATTTGAAAAACATTTTTTAAAATTATTAAATGACGCAGTCTACGGTCAATTCCTCGAAAATATGGATAAACTGGTTGACATTAAGAAAGTTAGTGGTTGGGAATCTAAATAAATATATATAATATAAATATATAATATATATAATATAAATATATAATATATATAATATAAATATATAATATATATAATATAAATATATAATATATATAATATAAATATATAATATATATAATATAAATATAATACATATATAATATAAATAAAAGTGGTCCTAAAAATAATGTGCACGGGCATTAATTTCCAAATTTAATTTCCAAAGTGCGACAAAACTACTGAATGATTTTTATACAATTCATATGTATACGATAAACCCCTGCATCTTGGGTTTACAGTATTAGAGTTATCAATGTGGAACATGTATAATTTCCATTATCAGTATATGAAACCAAAATTTCAACAAAATATAAGATTAAATTACCTTTATCTATACAATTAAAATTGATGACTTTCATAGAGATATTCGGGATGATAAAGACTTCAAATTTGATATTTCTAGATATTCCGAAGAAAGAGCTAAATTATATGATTTAAAGATGATCTTCATTGTAGACAAGAGTCAGAATTTGTTGGTCTCCGTCATAAGGTTTATTGTTACAAAATTGATTTTATGTACAAATCGTTTATAAAATCTAAAATAGTAACGAGAGCAGCGTTATAATCTAGATATTGAAAAATATAAACGGGTTATTTTCACTGAAAAACGAGTGTATGGCAGTATGACAGTTTTTAGATCTAAATTGCATACCATAAATATTTATAAAATGAAAAAATAATTATTAATGGTAATGATACGAGCAGAAAAGTTGAAGCTGAAAAATTGTCTTCAGTGCCTTACCATAATAAGGTTTTAATAGAAATGGAGCTCATATTAAATGTTCAATTACTTGAAGGAGAGTCTGTAGTTTGCAATATATAAAATATATATATCGACCACCTACTGTACCAAAAGTACTAAAAGGGCACACACTGTAACATTTTGTCGCAGTGCTTATACAATTCAGGGTCTCGGTTATCAACCTAAGTGCCCGAAATGCGAACCACTCGCTGTGCCTTGGCCCACACGCTGAAAGTGCAAGTGTCAGCATAATTGCAACACGAGCGGACCTCATGTATGTGCATATACCTCCGCGCTCCAGACTAAGTGAGCATAGCTATATACTTAAGAATACATAGGACGTCTCTCCGCTGCCGCTGTTGGCAGCGCCGCTACGAGACTTAGACCTCTATAGTTCCTAAGTAAATTGGGCTTGAAAAGACACTCCTTCGAGCTCGGAGCGGCAAAAACGGCTGCTCCGAAAAAATCAATAAATTTGTACAAAACCAAATATAAAATAAATGATAAATTTAAATAGCGGGAGCGGGAATATTACATGGACACAAGATGTAAACTTGGAGAACGAGGACATCGAAGGACCGCAAGAGGGAAAAACAATGGAAATGGAAACACAAAAAAATTAGCAGCAGACAACGATAAATGTGATGTGTGCTGAACGCAGTGGTGTGGTGGAAAGAATAAAAGTCAGAAGGGCTGAATTACTGAAGCTACTAAATAGCGGAAGTAAATTAAATTGGAACAATTCGGTAAAACTACATGCCGAACTTGAACAAATAATAAATTTACTAAGGGAAAGAACAAATCAAACCACAGCCACACACACATCCACCTACCCCGCAATTAAAAGTCTTGCTAAAGCTGAATTTGAATATGAGGACATGAATAGGTAAAACTTAGGCTTTTCTCCCTTGATACATTGCTCAAGTACCCAGAAGGCGATAGTATTGAGCACCGTCCCGACCCTAAAAATTAAATCAGTTATTAACAATAACAAGATACTTGGAAGACATCTTTCATTGATGGTTTCAAGAATCTTAAAAAAAATCCATTAAATAATGGAGTGGGACGAATTATATAAAGAACTAAATAATATAAAAATTGATTATGTCAGATCTTATAAGTCATTATCAAGACCCTGGCCAGCACAGCAAAACACTGTGATCAAGCATGCCGAAATATTAGTAAACCGCTTCAATACAGCGCGCATACTTTTACATGATCAGAGAGATAGGCTTAACAAAGCACATTGGTCTCAGGTATCAAAATGTTGTAGATATCAGTAGATTGTGTGTATTCGCCCATCCAAATTTATATAAACATGACCGCCCAGTGGTTCAGTGAGAAATCACAGAATTCACGGGTTCGTAGTGGGTTTGTTGCGGGTATAACTACAGTCGGCTTTATAATTTGCTTGTCCTCGGGGTCCTCTAGCCTCGTTGACACGGTGTTCCAGTTTTGTAGCTCCCTGAAGATCCTTATCCGCTGCTTGTCCCTGACGCGTTGACTCGGCCACTGCTTGGCAACAATTCATACTCGCTATGGGGTCAGCCGTGCGGGCTTGGGGTAGCGTCACCGTTCTCAGACTAGGGTGAACAGACTGACGTGCTCTCCAGGATCCTCTTGACACGCGACCGCCTGTCCCTTGCTCTGTCCCAGATGGTCCCACTGGGGTTTCCGCTCAGATCGTGCGGACAGTCAAGGCGAAACGCCAGGAAGCTGCCTCGCTTTTCACTTCGCTTTCACACCTTGTGAAAGTTCCTCTCTAGACTCAACCTTTCGCTTACGGTCCATGCCGTTCCTAGGGGCTCGATCTTCCTTGCGTGGCTGTTGCGGTGTAGTGTCCTGCTTGCTGATGGCGGTGTCCTGCGAACTGCTCCTGACTGGGTGGCTGTACGTAGCGTAACTTCTGGTGTTGGGTTCTCGGGCGTACGCCGATCCAGGACTTCTCTCCCTTCTGGCTCGTTACTCTCGGGGTTCGATCGCGCCGTTCCGGGACTTCACAAATCGGAACCGTAGGCTCTCCTGGAAAATTCCACTCGAGACCGTACTGATCGACCACTCTCTCTTCTGGCTGATCGCACCCGGACCTGCTCAATTCCACTTGGCGCACGGCGCTCACGCCGGGACACGCCAAAGTAGTGCTTGGGGCGAGGTACACTGGGTTTAGACAGGCTTACCCCCGAGCTCACGATTTCTTGTCGTCGGCCTTCACTGCTCCAATTCTGGCAAACTCTCCAGGCATAACGCTAGGACTTCGTTGACAGGAATAAGCAGATCGCCTTGGCTGAGCCGTGTGATGCCCCTTGGACCTTAACCACCTGGGTCTCAGTTCAGAGATTCCTTGTAATCCCAATCCCGAACGTCTCGATGTAGCGATCTTGCTCCTTGTAGGCTCGCACGGCGCTGCTTTCGACGACTCGCCTTGATGTGACTCCTTTATAGTTTACTTGGTCGGTTGTCTGTTCACCTGATATCTGATCGACTGCTTGTCTTAACTCTTTATTTATATGGACGTTGATGCACTTCGAACAGTAAAAACAAGTGGCCCAACGACACCAAGCACGTGCTTGTTACGCGCGGGGTCCTTTTATCAATTTGGGCAAAAAATGCGAGTTCGCGAGGAAGATACATACATAAAACAAATAGAGACGGGGCACAAATAAAAATAAAAGACAACTAAGAATTAAGCAAATGAGTTAAAATGTTAGTTTATAATACCGGAATAGATGTTGAAATGCAAATTAAATGATAAAGTTTATTATAGATATTACATAGAACGCGAAAGTGCTCGTGCAGACAAAAATTTGATGTACATCGTGGCAAATTTAGAGGATAATAATTTCGTATTAGTCTAACGGAAACGTTGAATGTTAGGTGGTTAAAAAGATCTGCAGAACCAATGTCACTTCTTATAAGATTTTGTATAAAAATAGTACCAAGAATTGTTCTACGATTTACTTGTGTAGGTAAATTAAGCAATTGTTATCTACTCTCAATACGGTCGATGTGCACTTGATATTGTGGATTCCAAACCGACGAACAATATTCCAAAATAGGACGGACAAGGGAGGTAAATAATAATTTGGTCGTATAAGGGTCATCAAATTCTTTTGGCTTTATAAACCCAAGAACACTAATGGCTTTGTTAACAGTGGACATAATGTGGCAGTCAAATTGAAGTTTAGGTTCAAGAAGAACACCTAAATCGTTAACTGAATATATACGGTCAAGTGGCGTATTTTTAAGAAAGTAACTGATAAACGTAGGAGTACCCCTATAAAAAGTCATAACGTTGCATTTAAGGCAGTTCAAATTTAAAAGGTTGTACTCACACCATCCATGAAAACAATCAATATCCGACTGTAAGTTAAATCCCGACGCTATATCATTATATGATAACCAAAGCTTAACATCATCAGCATACATTAGTACACGAGAATGTGTTATGATTGAGGGAAGATCGGTAATAAACTAAGTAAACAGCAAAGGGCCCAAATGACTACCCTGAGGCACTCCAGATGTCACGTAGATCAATTTTGAAACAGCATTCTTGAATATAACCCTCTGAGTCAACATGAAATCCAAGATAATATATTACCAGAAACCCACGCTGATCTAATTTAAATAAAAGAAGTGAGTGGTTAACGGAGTCAAAGGCCCTACTAAAATCTGCATATACAATGTCAGTCTGCATTTTTTTCTTAAACCCATTTATTACAATAGATGACCGGGAGAACAAGTTGGCGTTGTTGTTGCTAAATCTCTTACGAGAGAGCTTTTGGGGGAGAAAATACAATTTGCCCTATTTAAGGGATTAGGGTAGTTAGAATTTGACCAAGCTGTCGAACTATAAGTAGTTTGGAAAAACTCAGCAAATAAAACAGCAATTTCAGAATCCGTCGATGCCTCCATTGATTTTAGACGTACCGATGAAGGCAATGCCGATGCCTTATGCTTGGCATGCTTGTAAAACTGTTTCGGATCGTTTGAAAATTCAAATTTACATCGACTTAGATATATAGAGTAGCAATGACTGTTGAGAACATTAAAATCTGTTCGAGCCACAACATATTTCAAAAAAATCTTCTGGTCTACACGATTTTTTATACTTTTTGTAAGTGCTAGATTTAAGGTTTTTAAGTTTTTGAAGCGCATTGATAAAACAAGGAGGCCTGTTTAGGTTTGAAGGAAACCTATAAGGAATGCAATCATTAAAAAAAGTATATAGAATAGTTCAGTGGCACTTTCAATGTCTGTACAATTGTACAAGTCTTATAATGAGAAATCATATCGTTAAGTTTATTATAGTCACATTTACGAAAACATCTCAATTTAAGTTGGAGGAACTAAAGAAAAGTGGGTATCAGAGCAGGGGAGGCACTAGGATGAGATCCAGGAATGGTGCCTACTGTACCAATATGTACGGCCGGCACCGATAGCAAGTACAGAAGGTTATATTCCGAAAACACGGACTTCACTCGAGCTAGCTGTATCCATAGGCACAGTTGGTTCATTTACCCCTGTGTCAACAGAAACTGCTGCTACCAAGTTCGGATTTGGGGTAGATTCCATAATCGTATTAACGGCGGTTAAGCTAGCTTTTTTGCGTTTAGGAGACGGTATTGAACCCCTCATTGAGTTGTTTAGAGCTCCTGAGAAGTTCAATAGGCTGTCTCAAGTCTGCTTCAAAAAGCCGCTCATCTCAACCAACATTTCCTTGCAGGACCCACATGACAACATAAAACCAGAATTAAGATCAATAATATCTTAAACCCTGCCGGTAAATCCTGTGCATTTGACGTGCATCAAGTACAATTTTTCTTAGGTCAGACAAGAGCCATTATAAGAAAACAAAGTTTTTTTATAGAAAGTGAAATAAAATAAAATATGAACAAGGAAGAACGCTATAGTCGAGTGCCTCGAGTATCAGATACCCGTTACCCAGCTTAAGGGAGCAAATATATAAAATATATAAGCAGCTATGCGATATTTTAGGGCGCGGCCTACCAGCTATTTCAGTAGATGTTATGTGGGCGGCAGACAGATTTAAGCGTTTTGGCCATTTCTGGGCGTTACAGTGGGCGTGGCACCTACTTTGTGAGTCGATAGGTATTGATGAGACAAATACATTTCAGTTTAAATTTTGTTTCTATCATAAAAACTGTAGGCCCTACAGATTTTCGCGGATTGCGGGCGTTAGAGTGGGCGTGGCACCCCGCTGAAACAAACAAAAATGTCCGCAGCCCAGCAGCGGACAAAATTGCCTACACTTCATTTGGCCGGATGCTCGTGCATAGCCGGCAAGCACTGCATATTTGCTAGGCCGCTATGAGTATCATGTTGTTAAGCTCTAAGTCGAAAATTGAATTCAGTTCACACTATGCTCTATATCAATAAAATACAAAAGTTCTATAGTCTTGAAAAACTCCGGCAGACAGCCGTTAAATATCTTGTTATTATTTGCGCTGTCTTAGTCTCTAGGCCAGCAGGCGAAGGGGGTCAGTTACCTCCCAACTTAATTCATCCTTATCTATAAAGGTGAAAGGACAACCATCCGGCTAAGACAGCTGCGAGGGATCTCAAATTTCTACGTGTGAAGAAGTTGCCAAAACAACCTCCTCTTTTCGCACCCACGGGTGCTGCTATTCCCAGTCACCTTACACCAAAAGGCGCAGCTAGCGGTGATCATTTCCCCGCACTCACGGGCGAACGTGGCAAGTGGCTGCCATTAGCAGTAATTTTACAAGTACAGGCGCTGATAGCGACAACCATTTTCCCCCGCACATAAGTGTGGGCAATATCGAAGAAGACCTGCTTTCAACCAGTGCGGCTGAGGAGAACCGCACCAATAATAAGTATAATTTATATACTTTATTTAAGCGGAAATGAATCCTTTTAGCTGTTACATACTTTCTGAGGAATCTAGTATACTCTTTTACTTTACGAGTAACGGGTATAAAAAATACCAAAAAAATAAATTTGGGATCAAATTCAAAAGCCACAAAGGCACCATATGCGTAGAATTCCTGGCGAAATGGTCACGAAGAACGTGCAGTGTGCGACGGCGGATTATCGTGATGCAAAAACCAAGAGTTGTTGGCCCATAATTCTGGTCTTTTTGACGAATTGCTTCACGCAAACGACGCATAACGCTCAAATAATATTCCTTATTAACATTTTGGCTAGGTGGAAGGTCCAAATGGTCTTTCAAAATGATTTTTACAGATTCTTCTAATATTCCGATCATATCAGTAAGTTCTCTAACAGTCAACCGACGATTTTTGAGCACTAATTCCTTCCCTTCATTGACGTGTTAATCATCTACTGCGTCGATGGTCGTCCGGACCGCTCAACACGTTACCGACCATTTTTGAAATCTTTCTACCACTCATAAACTTTTTTATGGGACATGGTATATTACCAAAGGCCTTCTGCAACATCTCCAACGTTCCCGCAGCAAAAATTCCATTCCGCAAACAAAATTTAATGGTACTTCCCTGCTCAATTAAATCAGATATTGTAAAAATCGACAAATGCCTTCTTGATCGTTTGGTAAACACAAGCGTAAATATAGTACTGATACTGACATTGACATGAATTTTAAATCATGTAGTATCATAAAACCGAAAAAAATGTAAAAAAAAATTACAATTTATTAAGTTAATTTTTGTTTAAAAGATTTCCATCACTTTAACAATATCTCTTGGTCTTCCTCATTTGCGTTTGACATATAGTGGCACTACATAATCAACGCAGCATTTTCCAGTCTTAATAAACCCTCTGCAGGTCTTTCCCATCCCTGCGAATCCATGCCTTTAACTCATCGTTTTTAAGCTAGGCATCTCGCCATTTTTGTTTGTATTGCTTCGTCATTTCACTTGCTAATTTACGCGCACTTTTTATTTAGAGATGGGAACACTAAGCGAGTGATGACATTAGCGCATTTCGAGAAAAACAAACGATATGCCAACACATTTTCTGGTTTGTTTGTAAGTACTTAAGTGTTAACAACTAAAAAAAAAGCCGAGAAAAAAACCAACTGAATTTATAAAAAAGTCAGAATTTCCGCTTTTTACAATTCCCGCAATTCACAAATTTTTCACGCAGTAAGCCTTCAAAACAAACCAGTTATGACGGGGAAAAACCCAAATTGGCAGCACTGCTGCTCGCCAAAGAAAAAAGCCATCTATTAACTTAACTTTGCAGAGCTGTATATCATTCAGTTTTGCCATTTGGGTACGTATTTTAATTCGATCATCTTAACTTATTTTCTATACATTTTGTATTTAAAAGTTAACTAACGGGTATCTAATAACAGAGAAACTCTCTTTTTTCTTTGTTATTATAGCCAATTGTACAACAAAAAAATATTGCAACACAAAGATGTGAGTTTTTCGATAAACTCTTCACGCGATAAACGAAAGTATTGAAAAATGTTTTCATACCATTAATTGCCAAGAAAAGTTTTTGGTTAATCGTAAATCTATACCAAATGTGGTCACATATGAAACATTTTTTTTCTTTTTGATGATTAAATTATTATAAAAGACATAAATTTGATATTTCGTCTTACTGCAACAACGCAAAAATCCGGCTACACTTTTTTTTGGAAAAGGGGTAATAGGATCTAAATAGAGTGTGCAATCTAGGATTCAGTTTCCTTGCTGGATATCTCCCTGGCACTCCCCTTAACAGACTATAGCGTTCTTCCTATAAAGGTAAGAGTAAGCAATAATTGCATCATCAACAGCAGTTTAATGCCCTCAGTAAAGTTTAACGGAAACAATTGCGTTTAAAAGTTAGCCCTAAACAAAAGTGAGAGTAAGCATTTATATTGGAAATTAATAATTGCAAATAGCGGAGATGGCAGCAACAGGAAGAACAGTAAACAATGCTAACGAAGAACTTTACCAGAATCGACAGCATCAGCAGAGACTGTGGCAGCGTTAAAGCGACGCTTAGTTATATATATAAATTGTTAGACTTAAGAGAAGTTACTTCTTAATCTAACTCAATAAATAAATGTTTGATTTTATTTAAATAAAATTTTTATTCATCTCTCAACTTATACACACTGGTCGGCATAAATTTTTAAAAAAAATTTAAAGTAAAAGGAAAAAATTAGAAATTTTTCATCGACTTAAAGTTTATGTAATAAATAATTAATTAAAATCCCCAAAAAATTGTATTTAGCTCTTACTATACTACACATACGAGGGTAGTCCGATAAGTACTTAGCCTTCAAAAAAAAAACGAAAATTTTGGAAAAGTGGAGATTTATTTCAACATAATCTCCTTTTAGCTCGATACCCTTGACCCAGCGATTCTCCAACTTCTTTAGCCCGTCTGAAAAATACGTTTCTCCAGATATGCAAAATAGGCCTCTGTGGCGAAGCAAATTTCTGTTTAGCGAGTGACATTTTCAAGTTTGGAAACAAAAAGAAGTCATACGATACCAAATCTGGAGAATATGGGGTGACAGTTCCTAGCCCAACTCGACCAATTTGGCCTTGGCGTGTGCGAAAGTGTGAGCCTTTTTGTTTTTTAGTTATTGACGGGACTTCTCAGCCCTCGGATTTGCCCGCAGTGCAGCAGTGCAACGTATTACATTAAAAAGAGAATCGAACAAATTATTAAGCACGGTTTGACCCAATACGAATATGTTGGAAACTGTTCATAAAGTTTTATAAAGCTTTCTAAAAACCGATGAAGGAAATATTCAGGATATTAAATACAACATAGAAAAACAACCTATCAAGGCAGACCGACGGATTCATAGCGTCGTTTTATTTTATATGCTACACTTTATACTATGCTTTTACTAAGCAGCGAGTCTGCTTTAGAGGCTTCATACCAAAAAACCAAACGGGTCAAAAACTTTGAGGTGCGATTTTTTTTTTTTACGATTTTATAATTATTATAAATAAAATAAATTTATAATTTTTTCATATTATTTTCCCACTAATTTCCCGATTGTTCCTAAGACAGCTATATGATATAGTCGTCTGATTTTGATAAAATGTAATTGCTAATTCAGAACTAATTAAAAAATGCTATTTCCAAGCTAAGAAGGTTATAAGTCAAAAAGCACAAAAGCTATAATTTGTTATATATTATTTTCCCACCAATTTTCAGATCGTTCCTATGACAGCTATATGATATAGTCTTCCGATTTTGATAAAATTAAATTCGAAATTCAGAAATATTTCAAAAATGTTATTTTCAAGCTTAGAAAGTAATATGTTAAAAAACACCGAAGATATCATTTTTTCATATTATTTTACCACTAATTTTCCGAACATTACTATGGCAGCTATATGATATAGTCGTCCGATTTTAATAAACTTTAGTTTGAAATTTTGAACTAATTAAAAAATTTTGTTTCTAAGCTTAGATGGTTTTATGTTAAAAATTTTTTTCATATTATTTTACCACTAATATTCCGATCATTCATATGGCATGGCCGTCCGATTTTGATAAAATTTAATTAGAAATTCAGAACTAATTAAAAAATGTTATTTCCAAGCTTAGAAGGTTATATGTTAAAAAACACCGAAGATATAATTTTTATTTTATTTTTTCCCCGATAGTTCCTATGGGAGCTATAAGATATAGTTGTCCGATTCGGCTGGTTCCGACCTGCAATAGAAAGAAGACTTTTGGGAAAGTTTCAGCCCGATAGCTTCAAAACTGAGAGACTAGTTTGCGTAGAAACGGACAGACAGACGGACATGGCTCGGTCGACTCGTCTAGTGATGCTGATCAAGAATATATATACTTTATGGGGTCGGAAACGTCTCCTTCACTGCGTTGCTAACTTTTGACTGAAATTATTATACCCTGCAAGGGTATAAAAAGTAGACGTCCTAACGGAGTATGACAAAATTTATTGCATTCAGTTGTTACTTGATTCTTGCCCAGTGTGGTCGTGTTTCCTAGCGGTCGGAGATGCCAAACTGGTTTGGTGCCATAATATTTATTTCATTCTCAAAGTGTTATTAATTCACCTTAAGCTGAAAAATAACGATGCCAACAAACAAGCACCACGCAACCTTAACGTGATTTAGTGGCTTAAAGAGTGTTATCTCGGTGTAATCTGCGAAGAATACCACGAGGTGACTAACTGAAGAATTGGGAGTCCACTGTATTTTTGTTATTTACTACTAGATTATTTATTGGGAATCTCGGTTTTTCGCATCACTGTATTTGCAATAAAAGAAAATCTCTTCTAGTTGAAAGTGTTTTTTTTTGTAATTTGCAAGTAATTTTATAATTTTTCCCCTTTTATTCAATTTCTTTGGTTCTACGAGAAGCTAAACTAATAAAACTATTAAATTTGTATACTTAATTACTCCAAATTAAAATACAAAAAAGGGAAAACAAAAAAAGGAAATGATTCTACAGCAGGATTCGATACCCATACAACTTTGATTGGCAGGCCTCAATGCCAAACAGCAAGCAGGCCCTCGAGCGACTAGATTCTAACTAAAATACAGCCATGCCGGTTCTACGCTTAAAATGCGCGTTCCACGATATGACTTACTGAAAGACATGCGGTTCTGGCCGAGCACCTGCCTGCCTTTCAGACTTTTGGCCTAGAGAACTACCAATCTTAGCTGTCTAAAAAAATAATAATAAATAAAGCAATATTTCAAGGATCTCATCCAATACAAACTTTAACTGTCATTGTCCCTTCTATACTGACTATAGTCAAGTGTACGAATTTAGTGCTTTAATAAGGTAACCTGTTACCACATTAATAGAACCACAGCTTTGTTTGTTTGTATTAGACACAGTATTTGGTTTCTACCTATTATCCTTCAATCTGTAAGAAACGATCTACAAAAGAGTTGCAAAGACAACAAAATTTAAGGTCTAGACTCTACAAAAAGTATAGAGATTCCGTATCACATTCCGCCCTTTTGAAATAGTTACTACTAATACTACACTCTCAGATCAGTCTTACCAATACGTAACGTGTCATTTGATAGCTCAGTTCAGTGTGCTGAGGTACTGCACATAGATATTGAGCAGACTTTTTTAATTTTTCTTAAGATAACATTCATTTCGGTCGCGTGTATAAGTGTTTTCTTAACGCTCCGCAAAAACAATTATTCACTCACTTCAATTAATTAAATAATCTTTGCGTACTTTTAATAAACAAGTTTTTAAGATGGTGGATGAGCGCACTCAACGCCAAAAACAACAAGATGAAGTCTGTGAAAAAATTCAGAGAGAGTAAGAAAAACGTCGTCTTTCTTTGGCCCGTAACAATGCTTATTTCTCCGTCTAGAACCGAATGTGCAAGAAAGTGCAAGTTTACTGACTGCGAAAAACAAAGAACTAGTTTTTGCTCTCCCGCCCTGCTTCTCACCGCTTTAACGCCATGGAGCGAACAATGCAAAACTCCAACCGAGCTTCTGCCACCTAGTGCAACAACGACAGCAACTACTACGTCAACTACAACGGTCTCTGTCGCCAACAATGCAATAACGACTCCACTCTCTTCTTCAATGGGTAAAGCAACAACACAACTAAGTGCAAAAATCGGGTCAAACGGCAAAAACAAAGCTAAGGTAGAAGAAATGACAACTCCACAAGCGGGTTCGGTCATGCAGACAGGCATGGATCGCTACATTAATATTTTCTAGCGCAAGCTTACACCCCCAAAAAAATATGACGGGAATAAGCCCAAAGTAAACCGTACCAACAAAATCCCTCAAAATCTCGGGCCATTAAATAAAAATAGATTTTTCATTCTGGCGGAGCCCGAAACAGAGTCTGAATTAGCCCCAAGGAAACATAAGCCACCACCTATGTATCTTTATTCGGGAGAAGATCTCGAAAAGATCACACAATACCACCTTCATACAGACCGATAAGTTTACTCTACTGTCTGTCAAAACTGCTCTAAAAATGCCTATTGCCGATCATAATCCCGTTTCTGAATATGCTTTCGAAAGAGTCTGGCTTGATGGCCTTAAGCATAAAATCAGAACTATTCTGCTAGAAAACACTCACAGGATACTTGAATCGTACCTTTACAACAGAGAATTCGCCGTGAGATACAACACTACAACGATTACACTATAGAGGCTGGAGTTATCCAAGGTAGCGACCTTGGTCCAACTTTATTTCTCCTTTACACTGCAGATATTTCCACCAACGATCGGCTAACTACTTATACATTCGCAGACGACACCGCGATCATATGTCGGTCCAAATGACCAATTCAGGCAATAGCACTAATAGCTAATCGTGGTAGTGGAAAGGTGGTTATCAGACATGCGTATAAAAATAAATGCGCAAAAGTGGAAATATCAAAACAAAAAGCGTCCTACCACACCAAGCTAACTTCTCATACAAACTAGCTCGCCAGGGGCATAGCCAGTGTTTCATACCGGACAATACCGGACGATTAAAATAAAATACCTTATTAGAGTCCTTAAATCTCGCGTCAGTCATCTTGACTGTCAAACAACTTTTTAAATTAAGATTTTATATACGGAAATATATTATATAGCTGCCATAGGAACTATCGAAAATTTGTGAGAAATGAATATTAAACAAATTATGGCTTCGGTGTTTTTTGACATATTTTCTTATACTAATGGAAATATCATTTTTTGTATTATTAAGAATAAGACGACATATTTTTTTAAACATGTTGCTTTGTTGGTTTTGTTTGTATTTTCATTTACTCTAGGATATAGAATATTTTAACTTTTTAGAATTACAAATGAAATTTTACAAAAAAATCTGACGACTAGAAAATTTTGCTATCATTGATAACTGCAAGGGTATATAAACTTTGGCTTGCCGAAATTAACTTCCTTTCTTGTTTTATTTTATTTTGTCTTTATCTAAAATACGAAACAATTTTTTGTATAATTCTTTTAATTAAATTTTAATTTTTTAATAGTTTTTTTTGATTGATTAGAATTCTTTTAATTAAATTTTAATTTTTTAGTAGTTTTTTTTATTGATTTTTTTATTTCTTTAGGCGTGCGATTTTTTGGTTTTTCATTTTTATGATTTTACCTATTTTTATTTGCAAACAATTTTAGAATTTTTAATTTTTTGTTCAATTTTCTTGGTTCTTCTAGAACCTACACTATTAAAAATATAACTTTTTTTTTGGTTTTTGAAAATTGCGACCTGCAATCGCGCCTTGACGAAATGGTTGTATATATACACAAAAATAAAAACTGATAGTTTCGTTTCAATTAGTTTTTTCCTTCCAGAAATATTGCTCGAAAAATTTGATTTTTTTAAACAAAAAAAAACATGAAAATAAATTTTTAAAAATTTGTTTGCCCGGTAGTTCCTATGGGAGCTATAAGATATAGTTGTCCGATCCGGCTGGTTCCGACTTATATACTACCTGCAATAGAAAGAAGACTTTTGGGAAAGTTTCAGCCCGAAAGCTTTAAAACTGAGAGACTAGTTTTCGTAGAAACGGATGGACGGACATGGCTAGATCGACTCGTCTTGCGACGCTGATCAAGAATATATATACTTTATGGGGTCGGAAACGTCTACTTCACTGCGTTGCAAACTTCTGACTGAAATCATTATAACCTCTGCAAGGGTATAATTATATCTTCGGTGTTTTTTAGCATATAACCTCCTACGCTTGGAATTGACATTTTTAAATTGGTTTTGAATTTCGAATTAAATTGTATCAAAATCGCACGACTATATTATATAGCTTCCATAGAAACGATCGGAAAATTAGTTGGAAAATATGAAAAAATTATATCTTTGGTGTTTTTTAGCATATAACCTCCTACGCTTGGAAATAACATTTTTAAAATTTTTAAGAATTTCGAATTCAATTTAATAAAAATCGGACTACTCTAACATATAGATGCCAAAAATGGTCTAAAAAAAGAATGAAATAATTTATTTTTAATATCACTGAAGTCATCAAAAATCTTTAAAAATTGCACATGGTGTTACTAAAGTTGATTTTTTCTTATAACTGCAAGGTTATACAAACTTCGGCTTGCCTTTGGCTGGCCTTGGTACGCAATTCTTTTAGTTTTGTCGATACTTTTCGATTGATGTATCACTTGAAACAATCGGACGTTTACTGTAGATTTTCATTTCTTCGTGTATATATTATGGTAGTCGCCTTCGCACACCCTTTTGGTGAGCTTCGTCAATACGTGGACTGCTGTCCACAGTGATAATATAATATAATATAATATAATTATAATAAGA
This sequence comes from Drosophila biarmipes, assembly GCF_025231255.1. Taxonomy (NCBI): domain Eukaryota; kingdom Metazoa; phylum Arthropoda; class Insecta; order Diptera; family Drosophilidae; genus Drosophila; species Drosophila biarmipes. Next base: position 987,339 of record NC_066613.1, on the reverse strand, counting down.
CAATGGGACATATGAGCAACAAAAGTCAATGATAATACTCGTACATCATATAGGCAAACTACAAAATTATTTTTTATTTTAATGACTAATTTAAACTAGACGAATATGTGTTTGTCGATATCATAGCAGTTTAGTTTAAAATATTTTTAAATTAAATTACCTGTAAGATATTTAATCTATATTCGATTACATTAATTTTGCCATCGGATCCATTTAAAACAGAGAAAATATGCTTTAACAAATCCTTTAGAATAATCCAATCAGAGCACTTTGTCGATAAAAGCTTTAAAGATTCGAGTGATTCTCTTCGTGCGATGTCCCCTTTACTGTATAGATTTTGTATAAGAACGTATCCAACTTTTCGAGCATAACGACTGCAATCGAAGTTTAACATATTAAAAATTAATCCGATGCTTTCAAGTGAATTTTCAGGGCTTCTTAAAATTGACCTTTGCAAAGGGGGATATATAAATGAATCAAATTCAGATTCTGTAAGCGATTCCAAAAGTGGACGGCAGGCTGTAATGAAGGACTTATCAGGCTTGCATTTGCATAAAATCATGCTTTTTACAAAGTATTCCGACACCTTTTCCGTATATTTTTCTAATATAACTGACTGTTTGCTTTTAGATTCAAATTGAATCATGACCATGAACATAATGGTAACATTACTAGTTGCTTCCATTTGAAACATTACGTCTAAAGTTTCATTAAAAATTACTGTACTATCCCATAACTCATACAATATTTTTGTTCTTGCGTCTCCAATTTTTTGGTTTGTAGATAATAAAGTTAGCTGATAGAATAACGACTGAAATTCAAAAAATTTGTTTTTTTCAGTTTTAAAGATGTTAGAATTTCTGTCTGCTTGTTTCAGTAATAGAGATATCCACCCCAATGCTATAACAGCCGATTTACAAGACTTTTGAGGGGAAGCACTGGCCAAGTCTTTAAATAAAAGAGATTTAAAGACGTTAAGCATATGTTCAATTGTTAAATCATGGTGAATTGCTACGAGGTCAATAAGGAGATCTCTAACTATTCGTTGCGACGCCAGATCCTTATACTTTGTAATCGTAGTTCCAATCACTTTACATATGCCTCGAATAATTGTTGAATTTATACCTATAAGTAAGAAAAAATATTATTGTAACAATAAATTAAGTAAATTTGTATTACTGCATTCAAATGTTTAAAAGTATTTGTTTTACGTTTCCCACATATGCATGCCCAGATCGACCAGAAAACTACCGATAACTTAGTCAAATACTAAACGACACAATTTAGTGTTATACATGTTAAACTGGCCCCAAAAAGGATGCTGTTAGTTTGTAGTAGAGTTGGACCCTTAATCAAAATAAAGTGGTCAAAAAAATTTTAAATAAAAAAAACCTTTTTTTGGTATATTCTTGTTTGTAATTATATCTCGAGTTTACTTGAAGGCGTCTATAGAAACTCTAAACAAATCTTCTAAACAAACTAACTAGCCATGTTTGGTCAAAATGCAAAAAAAAATATATGTCATAGCTTTGCATTGGTTACGTTCATAAGAACCACATGATAACTGATAACTAATGAATCACTTATAACTGATCAAACTTATTCTGCTGAACCTTTATGATACATAATGTTTAAAATGATACCTGAAAAAGAAGTGACACACTAAAGTCCAATGTTAAATATGATTGTCCTAGATTAACTTTTGACAATTACTACATAAACAAAAGTTTTTTTTATTAAAATTACGTTGTCAAACCAAAATATCGGCTTACACAGTAATTGCGTATAGCAATCGTGGACCTTTGCAAATCAAAAATGCCTTAACAGTTGTAAAGAACTTATCTACCTTTTTTTAATAATATTTCTGTTATTTCTGACCTGTATTTCGCTCATCGATTCGTTTGTATTAAGTAGTGTTTTGTAAAAATATCGGAAATATTGCTAGATCTTTTTACAGAATTAAAAATGGAATAAGTACAATTACATACTTACCTATTTGGTATATGAACTAAAAATGTTATAAAAATACAGAATATACCGAAAATCGTGTAAAAAGGTAGTATTTGTAATTATTACATTTGTAATTGGAAAAATAGAACAATATGGCTCGTTTAGTCCGTGTGGACGATAAATTTAATGGGTTGTACAGAATGTAAAAATATAGAAAGTGTATTTATTTAGTAGATCGTATATTACATATTCGTCACAGAATATGATATCAGAACTTTTGTTTGTTGAAGGTACAATCGTCACTATATTTTTACCTTTTTAAGTGGTGTTTTTGTTTAATATCAGATTATATTAAAGAAAACCATGTTAGAATACCTTTCTAATAACATGTAGTCTAATTAGCTCGTAATTTACAGCTGTTTTCTCGGCAAACTAGCTAGTTTTTCTGAAAGTGGTTAAGCTTATGTTTCTTAAATTTCCAGATCCTTTAAATAGAGTTTGAACACGCACAAAAAAGGTCAATGCTCAAGCAGTGAAAAAGTTGTCAAAAGTTGAGGAAACTAAAGAGTCCCTACACCTTAAAATTTAATTTGAAACCGTTAGAGCCGTTTTCGAGAAAAAAAGGTTTAAAAAAATAAATAAATAGAAACAACTTCGGCGCATAATTTTTGAACGGTGGTAGTAGACAAATCGTGCTTTAAAGGCGTACATTGTATTTCGAAATACCTTTCTAACGACGAGCCAGTAACTTTAGTACTTCACAAGTTATGGGTATATAGTACAAAGTTGAGGTATTTATAGCTGCTTTCTCGTCAAACTAGCTAGTTTTTCCGAAAGTGGTAGAACTAATGTTTCCTATATTGAGCTGATAACCATCGTCAATTATTTTAAAGACTCTAAAATGGAGTTGAATACGCACAAAAAAGCAGATGATAAGATTCTCTGAGCTGGTAAATGTGCCCATTTTTGTTTATTAATATCTTTGAAACGGCTATTTTTACAAAAATGTTTCGTATGCCAAATGTTGAGGAATCTCAAGGGCTATACTCCTTAATATTTTATTTGAAATTGTTAGAGCCGTTTTGCACAAAAAAAAAGGTGAATGCTCAGGCATTGTAAGTGCTCTGAACTGGTAAATGTGGCCATTTTTGTTGATTAATAACTTTGACATGGGTATTTTTACAAGAATGTGTCGTACACCTTAAAAAAGTATTCGAAATCGTTAGAGCCGTTTTTGAAAAATAAGAAAAAAGACTACAAATCTGCATAAAAAACGGTGGTGTTCAGACAACCCGTGTTTTAAAAGCGTAAATAGTATTTTGAAATACCTTTCTAACGACGTGCTATACGCCTGTAGGTACTTCACAAGTTATGGGTACACAAATCTTAGCTATTTATAGCCGTTTTCTCATTAAACTAGTTCGGTTTTCCGAAAGTGGTGGAACTAATACTTCTTGTATTGAGCTGTTTAACATCGTCTAGAATTTTTAGGACTCTAAAATAACTTTTTGGGAAAAACAAAAAAAATTATCATTTTGAAAAGTCCCTCAAAATCTTGTTTTGGGTATTACTTTTGAACGGAGTATCCGATTAAACTTGGGGGTACTTATCCCCACCAAATTAATTTTTTTACTTTAACACTTTCACCGCTCTTTCTCCTAAACCAATTATTTTTTTAAAGTCTTGGTATACAATTTTATTATTAGGTTTGCATTACCTTTCGATTGAAGAATCACTCAAAACAAGCAGACGATTACAGTAAATTTTAATTTTTTCGCGTATTAATAGTAGTTACTTTCGCACACCCTCCTCGTGCGCTTTGTCTGCACGACAACTGCGTTCCACAGTGATAGTTTGTTCCAGAACAATTTTTTGTTCCGAAATGTAATAGACTTATTAATACCTATCGATTGACCAAAGAAAAGTTCGCTACGCCCACTCTAACGCCCACAAGTGGCCAAAACTCCACATCACCATATATAAAAATAGCGGTAGGTGGCGCTATACAATTTCGCTTTGCTGTTTATATATATTGATTTATTTTTTTTTTTAACTGAGTAATGGGTATCTGATTGTCGAGCACTCGACACCAATTTATTGGTCTAAAAAACAATACAAGCGCGGAGGAAGGGCTTTTGCTCTTTGCATTCATTATCTTCTCAGTCCATTTTTGTGCGCCAAAAGATAAGTAAAATTAAGGAATTGACGGAAATCCGTGCTCTTAAATTGGCGGGCTAAGTCTTGACAGCGCTGTAATAATTTCTGCTGTCATTTTAAAGATATGTATGAATGTTTACTTACGTTGTTTGTATGAATGATTAATCGATGCCATTGACTATCATGAAAATAACCATTTATCTACAATGCCCACAAACCGCCCAAGGAGTTGAGAAAAGCAATGACACCAGACGTCAGTCAGCCAATGTAGACATACATCTTTTTTTCTGCATGTTTATTTTAACCAAACATTTTATTGAACAATTAAAGTATGCTGCTTCAACCTCTCTTTTATGCTAACAACGGCCTGGCCGTGAGGACTGAAATTGTGCCCTCGCACAAATTGATCAATTGGTACGTCTATGGTCCTTCTGCAACAAAGCTTAGACATTTCTTGATTAAATTTAGAAATGTTTTAGAACAGTCCGACTTCTTATAGGTTTGAAGTTGATGAGAAGTCGGTTTTATATTGGTTGACCATTCTTTTGATATGGGCAATTCGGTCAGCTGCCTGCTGGACTTCTTCTGAACTGGTTTAGTTTACTAGAATAATAACCGTCTCGGTGGCGTCGGATGACGAATCCTTGACATAGTTCTTAATTAGTTGTTGGATCTTTCCCTGTAGCTCATTTTGGTTGTCTAAGAGTCGATTGTTTAAATTGATACTTGTGTGACTTGTTTTTTCAATAAATGAAGTTGAAATAGTGCGTGAAATTAACACTCGTGTGTGTGAACCTAAGAATCCTGTGAAGCAGGATGACACTGTGAGTCTTGTAAAGCTGGATAAAGCTGCATATCCTATGAAGCTGGATCAAGCTGCTGTGTATCCTGCGAAGCTGGAATATTCTGCGTATCCCGTGAAGCTGGAGTAAAATGGGTATCCTGTAAAGCTGGAGTAAGATGGGTATCCTATGGGGCTGGATCAAGCTGTGGTTCCCAGGGCAGGTTAATATAATGTGAACTTAACGGTATTTTCAACCAGTTAGAGGTTCAGCTTTTGGTTGGAAGGGGTCGCTGGAGTGTGATCTTTTGTTGGATCACTTTAGAGGGGGTTATAGTGAGCGCCTTGTCGCTGATACGGGAACACTTTTATGGCAGGACGATCGCGTCACGACGAATGACGGAGAGGCAATGCGGGCACTGCACTGAGGTTTGTGCTACCAGGGATAGCTGCGAGTTGCGATGTGTTAAGAGGCCTATTCCCATAGGTAGGAAGTAGAACCGCGGAGTTATGAGTGCGTTGATAACTTATTTATTCTTAAGTTGCTACTCATAAAAAATATGAGCAAAATGATTTTTGAAAAATTCTTTTTGCAGTTGCTATTATTTTTGTTTGAACAAACTTTTTGCATCAAAAAATTTAAGTTTTCAAGGCGATAAAAAATTCAAAAAGTAGATTTTTACACAAATTCGGAATTTTCAATAAGTACTGAATGGGTTAAGAAAAGTAGTGCATCATTCAAACGGCATCTAAATTACCTGTAATGTAGCGATCGTTCTTAAATTGGGAACACTGTTTCTGTACATGAATCCGCAGGTACTGATGTACTGATGGGGGGTTACTTTTAATTTAATAATAATTAATATATTGAATTAAGGGTAAAATTACTTTTTTTACTTCAAAGTGTTACTAAAAATTAATAAAAAAAAAAGAGCAACTGGACATAGTTACCTCCGGAAACTTTTTAACTAATGAACAATTTTTGGCGTTTGACGTTCTTGGAGGATCGTTCTTGCTTGGCTGCCAACGGCTAAATTTTTTGTACTTTAATTTGCTAATAAAATAATTTTTTTGAAGTATACCGTATCGTGTGAAAAAAAAAAAAATTCATTTTTTTGGGTCGAATGAATCAGTATTTTTGACATTCCAGCCTTACCACCTCGGAACTAGAATTTGCCAAATTCCTAGCTGCTGAGGGAACAGAGATGATCTTGGCTTCGGCATACATGTCCCAAGTCTAAGTCGCTATTTTGTGACTACGCAAGACACTCGGAAGACTTCGATAAGATTGTCCAAAAAAAATTAGGAGTTTAATCCTCGTAAGAAAATCTTTCAACAACCGAAACACTAGACACTAATAGATCCCTATTGCATAGACTACATGACTACGGAACTGAGCTTCAGACACATAGCAAATTTCAATTCAGTTTATCAATTTATTTTAAAGAAGTAAATTTAGTTTTTTATATCCTGATCCTATTCACTTATGAAACAAACACAAATAAAAACAAGAAAGGAAGTTAATTTCGTCAAGCCGAAGTTTGTATACCCTTGCAGTTATAAGAAATAATCAACTTTAATAAATCATTTTTTCATATTATTTTCCCACTAATTTTCCGACTCTTCCTATGACAGCTATATGATATAGTCGTCCGATTTTGATAAAATGTAATTCGAAATTCAAAACTAATTAAAAAATGTTATTTCCAAGCTTAGAAGGTTATATGTCAAAAAGACCAAAAGCTATAATTTGTTTTATATTATTTTCCCATCAATTTTCAGATCGTTCCTATGACAGCTATATGATATAGTCGTCCGATATTGATAAAATTGAATTCGAATTTCAAAAATTATGAAAAATTGTTATTTCCAAGCTTAGAGGTTAAATGTAAAAACACCAAAGCTATAATTTGTTTCATATTATTTTGCCACCAATTTTCCGATCGTTCCTAAGTCATGTATATGATATAGTCGTCAGATTTTGATAAAATTAAATTTGAAATTCAGAACTAATTAAAAAATGTTATTTCCAAGCTTATAAGGTTATGTGTCAAAAAGCACCATAGCATAGATATATTTATGAAAAATTATATCTTCGGTTTTTTTCAACTTATAACCTCCTACGCTTGGAAATAACATTTTTTATTTGGCTTTGAATTTTGAATTAAATTTTATCAAAATCGGACGACTTTATCATATAGCTGCCATAGGAACCATCGGGAAAATGAATAGGAAAACATGAAATAAAAATTATATCTTTCGTGTTTTTTAACATATAACCTTATGAGCTTGAAAATAACATTTTTTAATTAGTTCTGAATTTCGAATTAAATTTTATCAAAATCGGACGACTATATCATAAAGCTGTCATAGGAACGATCGTGAAACAAATTATTTACTAATGTTGATTATTTCTTATAACTGCAAGCGTATACAGTGCCGAAGTTAAATTCCTTTCTTGTTAATAATAATTCCATAGTTCTAACTTCGACATACGAAAACAGCAATGTTTCAATAATCATGATTAGTAATCATGTGCATTTAGCAGAAAATCTTAAGAATTCCATCATTAATCCGGTAACATGTTGATCTGCTAAACACAGCAAATAGCATAGTACTGCTTATCACAAAATTCACCCAAGCATATTTAATAACAGCGTACCGAATGTAAAAACTTAAGAAAATGCATTTATTTAATCAGAACATTTGTTTGCTGTGGGTGCGATCGTCACTAGAAAATTTACCTTGTTAAAAGAAGTTTTCGTTTGATACATTTTTATTAAAAATTGTATTCTTACATTACAACTGTAGGAGTGGTTTATTTATACGGACATGTCTAGATCGACTCAAGTGATTCCGATTAAGAATATATAACCAAACTGAAAAAAACCAATGATTTTCCCCTTGATGTGGGAGAATAAAAAATCCTTGCAGTTGTAAGAAATACTCTACGTTAGTAACTCCATGTGAAATATTTAAGGATTGTTGCTTTAGTGATATTAAGAAAAAAATATTTTATTATTTTTTCTGACCTTTTCTTTGACAGCTATATGTTTGAGTCGTCCAACTTTTTTTAAAACTAATACAAAATTCTTAAAATACAAAAAAATTGTATTTCCCATAATATAATATGTCAAAAAACACTGAAGTTATAATTTGTTTCATATAATTTACCCACCCATCCGAACATTCCTATGACAGCTATAAGATACAGTCGTTTGATTTTAATAAAATTTTATTCGAAATTCAGAACTTATTAAAAAAGGTTATTTGCAAGTGTAGGAGGTTATGTTAAAAGCACCAAAGATTTCATTTTTTTTTTAATTTTTTCCCCGATAGTTCCTATGGGAGCTATAAGATGTTGTTGTTAGATCCGGCTGATGCCGACTTATATACTACCTGCAATAGAAAGAAGACTTTTGGTAGAGTTTCAGCCCGATAGCTTTAAAACTGAGAGACTAGTTTGCGTAGAAACGGACGGACAGACGGACATGGCTAGATCGACTCGTCTAGTGATGCTTATCAAGAATATATATATTAATGGGGTCGGAAACGTCCCCTTCACTGCGTTGCAAACTTCTGACTGAAATCAATATAACCTTTGCAAGGGTATAAAAATGAACGTGACTTTGTGCTTTTATTTGTACAAATATAAAAAAAAAAGTTATTTTATTAATAATTTTGCGATATATTTTGTTGTGAACCTCCAACATAAGGTTAGCTGCCAAAGTTTTTTTTGCTTTGCGATGACCTGCTTGGCTATTCGAGCAAACATTAGAAGTAGCAGACCGGGTCTCGATCTCGGACCCAAGGTGGTCAACAAATGCGCTTTTCAGACAACCGTCAGGTGCCACACCGAATCATCTTCAAGAACTTCTTCTCATTTAAATGAATCGCCTTCTATACTGGGGGCCATGATCAATTACCTTCACATCAGGATCGACAGTATACTTCGGTGCCACACTCGATAATTTCTAGCTTAATGTAATTGGGTTCGGTTAAATGACATTTTTTAAATTTGAAAACGAGAATCGTTTATCCACCTTTTAGTTTTTTGTATCCAAAATATCAAATTTCAAACATTTTTAAAAATCAAAAAGTTGAATTTTTCAAAATGTTTTCCTTGGAATAGTTTGTCTATCCTTTGTCCACCCTTTAGAATTGTGAACAAGTCCAAACTTAAAAAAATATGCCAATTTTTTCAGTTTTTTGTTCATGGAATCCTTTGTCTACTCTTTAGAATTTTGAAAAAGTCCAAGCTTAAGTAAATTTGAAATAAAACTTCATAATAATAATTTCAAGTCTTTAAAAAGACTCAGCACAATGCCTCTTCACTGTAAGGAATCAATCAACAACAAGAAAGGAAGTTACATTCGGCAAGCCGAAGTTTCCATAACCATGCAGTTATAAGAAATAATCAATGCTAATAACACCATGCTTCTGTGATATTAAAAAAAAATTATTTCAATATTTCTCTGACAGCTACATGTTAGAGTCGTTCCGATTTTTATTTGGTCTAATTCGAAGCTCTTAAAAATATAAAAAATCATATTCCCAATATTATAATATAATATGTTAACAAGCACCGAAGCTTTAATTTGTTTCATATTATTTTCCGATTAATTTTTCGATGTTTCTTATAACAGCTAAATATATGATCCAATTTTAATAAAACTAAATTCGAAATCAAGAACTTAAAAAATTAGACTAATTCTGCGCTGTGGGTGTTGTTTTTATACCTATTATGAGATTCTAGGAGGAACGCGACAAGTTTTAATTGCGATAAGTGTTTCGGGTTTAAAATTGGAGATGGTTGCCGAATTACCAGTTATGCTGTAAAACCCCTAAACAATGTTCATCTTTTTGCACAATAACAATATAAAACCCTAAAAAAACAACCATTCATGTTTAGAAATATTTAAAAAACTACCTGTTACAAACATTATATGTTTTAATTACCTGTTTTGGTTTTGCATAATCCTTTCGACTACTACCACGACTATGTAGCATGGGGGCAATAAAATATTATCAATTTAAAATATTGGGCTAGCAGTAAAACAACATTTTTGAGGTAGTTTTATGAAAACTTTATTTTCCACGATTTCGTTTTAAAAAGGTGCGTAAACCATTAAAAAAAAAAAACCAAAATGTCCAAAGTAGTAAAAAACTAAAAATTCTCATATTTACTTAAGTTTGGACTCTTTCAAAACTCTAATGAGATGACCTCTCATTGGCTTGCGGTAAACAAACGATTCCAAGAAAAGAATTTTGAAAATTTTGACTTTTTGGTTTCTGAAATGTGGTGAACATTTTTAAAGTGGTTTGGACTTTTTCACAATTCTAACGGGTGGACAAACGATAACTAGCGGTAAACAAATGATTCCATGAATAATTTTTGACTTTTTGGTTTTGTTGTGAAAAACTTAAAATTTACATAGTTTCTAAAGTTTTGAGTTTTTCAAAATTCTAAAGAACAAAAGGTTGCAAGAAAAAAATTAAATTAAAAAACTATGTAGTGGTTCCGTTCATAATAATAATAGCCTCTCCTTTTCTTTTCGGTCTCTCCCTTTTCGGCCTCTGAGTTCGAAATCAGCGGTTTTAAGTTTGTGGGCGTAGCACCTTGCTGGAACAAACTTGCGCTGCGCAAGAAGCTCATGAATCTACGTTTAACTTAACTTTCTACCTTTAATAGTTTCTAAGATCTCAGCGTTCATACAGACGGACAGACAAATGGACATAGCTAGATCGACTCGTCTAGTGATCCTTTTTAGGATATATGTATATATACTTTATAGGGTCGGAAATACGTCCTTCTACATGTTACATATTTTCCGTCGAAAGTACTTTACTCTACGAGTAAAGTGTATAGAAATGACAAGTTAAATGAAGTCCCAGAAGCATGGTAAAATAATAAATTATAGAACCTAAAAAAAATTGTGACAATTTTTACATTGTCATAAAGATATCTTTAAGCATTCCAAAGATATGGGATAATGACTGAGTGCAACATTTTCCAAAAAGTGCCTAAAATGCCATATTCTGACCCCTATATTCTATTCAAATGAAGATTTTGTTTTGTTGTTGTGAACTGGAAATGCAAAAAAATTCAATGAAAATCTGACCTTTGGAACAGGGGCGGCACGCAGCGCAGATTTATATATATATATATATTTTATACTTTGTTTTGTTAAACTATGGACATTTTTTGATAAGAACAGTTGAAATTGCGTCTGTTTGCTGCTAGAGCCAAAGAGTTATAAAATATGATCCCATTAGTTGTATATTGTATCATATCTATATGCATACTATGAGGTCAAACTTGTTCTGACGGCACAGTTAAAATGTATTTACATCAAAGTATTACTTTCAAAGAATCCAATTTATCCAATTTTTACAAAAAATTATTCAAAATTATGGCAATGGTAGCATTTGTCCGGGCGTGTCTTGGAAAAAAGTTGAATTACGGTGCCATCATAAATCAATAAATCCAAGTTCATTCGTTAGGTATAAGTTAGCCCCAGGTAACGCTATCAAGATCTTTTTTTTATAAAATTTCAATTTTTGAATTTTTTTTAAAGATTTTGAAGTTGAAAAACACAATTTGTTGGGGAAAAATCGGCTAATTTGCCATTGTAACATCAAAATTATGAACAAAAAATTCGAGAACGTTACCTTGTAAAAAATGTTCAGAAATAGTGATTAAATTTTCAAAAGGATCGGGGCAGTAGTTTTGATGTTATGATGGGCACTGACTTTAAAAACGTGAGTTATTTTTAAACACAAAAAATCCAGTGCAAAACGAAAATCCGACAGATATAAAAATACTCATTGCTTCGACAATATTGGTTTAATTAACTTCAAATTTTGACACAAAATTCTTTAGATATTATGCATTTAATTTACAAATTACTCTAACATTTACCTGTTAAAGAAATAGTCAAAAAATAAAGAAATAATTGTTTTTATATATTACTGAAACTAGCAACAATCCTTAAAAATTTTACATGGTGTTACCAAAGACAATAGAATACCAAGATGCGCAACGAGGAGTGGGAAAATGTACACAGGCGGCGTAATTTTTTCAAGCAAGTTTCGTACGTATGGGAATCTAATTGTAGAATGCCGTTGCTTGGCTTCCTTCTCTCTCTCCCTCTCTTGCTTTCTCGATCATGAGGTTTATAAGCTAACACCATGTACAATTTTTAAAGATTGTTGCTGACTTTAGTGATATTAAAAATAAATCATTTCATTCTTTTTTAGACCATTTTTTGACATCTATATGTTAGATTTTTATTAAATTGAATTCGAAATTCTTAAAAATTTTGAAAATGTTATTTGCAAGCTAAAAAGCACTAAAGATATATTTTTTTCATATTTCCCACCAATTTTCCGATCGTTCCTATGACAGCTATATGATATAATCTTCCGATTTTGATAAAATTTAATTCGAAGTTCAAAACCAATAAAAAATATTCTTTCCAAGCGTAGGAGGTTACATGCTAAAAAACACCGAAGATATAATTTTTTCCATATTATTTTACCACTAATTTTCCGATTGTTCATATGGCAGCTATATGATATAGTCGTCCGATTTTGATAAAATTTAATTCAAATTTCAGAACTAATTAAAAAACGTTTTTTCCAAGCTTAGGTTATATTTTAAAAAACACCGAAGATATCATTTTTTTTTAATTTTTTGCCCGATAGTTCCTATGGGAGCTATAAGATATAGTGGTCCGATCCGGCTGGTTCAGACTTATATACTACCTCCAATAGAAAGAAGATTTCTGGGAATGTTTCAGCCCGAAAGCTTTAAAACTGAGAGACAAGTTTGCGTAGAAACGGACGGACAGACAGACGGACATGGCTAGATCGACTCGTCTTGTGACGCTGATCAAGAATATATATATTATGGGGTCGGAAACGTCTCCTTCTCTGCGTTGCAAACTTCTAACTGAAATCATTATACACTCTGCAAGGGTATAAAAAGTTGTTCCCCGTCTGATTTAAACTTCCCGCGGTTGAGCGGGCCTTCAGGCCATTAACACCAGCCGTTAGCCGAATGCGACATTAAGCCCTTATTGCAGCAGACTAGCAAGATCGAAAATCCACACCAAAAATTTTGCCGTGGTGGGTAAGGTATTTTTTATTTTTAATTGAATGCATAATATCAGAAGAATATTGTGACAAAATGTCCAAAATCAATTAAATTTGTCGTTTTTCGATTTACACTGGATTTTTTGTATTTAAAGCTTTAAAGCGTTTTACCTACAACTTACGGTTTCAAAGCCGGTGCTCGAATGTGTGTTCATTTTTTTATTTATAATTTTAATTTTACAAAAACAAATTTTAAAAAATAACTTGACAGCGTTACCTAGCGCTTACTATTATCTAACGAATGAACTTGGATTTTTTGATTTCTAATGACCCAGCGGTGAGTTATGAGGGGCAACGCAATTCAACTTTTTTTCGATACAATTCCGGATAATTGCTACCATTGGCATATTGTTGAATATTTTTTTGTACAAATGAGGTAAGAGATTTTTCAAATGTCATACTTTAATGTAACATTCGTTGAATAAATACATTAAAAAAAAAACAAAAACATTGAATTTTTCGTATGGCTTACAGCGGATCCTAAGGAAGAAAATTGTTTTCTTATTGGTATACTTAAGACCACTATAGTTAACACCAAACAAACCGTAAGCAATAAATTTTAGTCACGAGTTTAAAATGGGCCGCACAATTAAGAATTCTTTCTTGGAGCAGTAAAAACTTGTACTCTAGTTTCATCTGGATGGGAAGACATATAAGGAGACTTCCGAAGATTTAAAAATAATTGAAGAATGGCCAATTAAGCAAAGGGGCCGGACCGCGAATAAGTTAAAATAGGCCGAAAGGTTAATAAAAGTCTTTGCCTTAGTGTTTCAGAATTGAACGGCCAACTCTAGCCGACCTCGACAAGACCGTTTCAGTGAAAGCCGCCGTTCGAAGTACCACTAAAAAAAAAACTAAGACCCCTTTATTTGGCTGAGATAAACCGGAAATAAAGGGAGCATTTTACCAAGGAGTACTTTAAAAAGTACGAAATCCCGAGCTCCAAAAAGAACACCTTTGACCAACATTGAAACACGGCGGGAAAATCTTGTATTTATTTTTGATATAAAGAACCACTACCTACAAATGTTGAATGAAAATTTGAAGCAGTTGGCGGAGAAAATGGGCATTGGGAACCTTTAAGTTGTATAAGGACACGCCACGAAGCAGAAGGCCCGTAAAATAGGATCCCGGTTGCTTTATAACTGCCCAACAGTCTTGGAAACGTCTCCCCAATCACCTTATCTCAATCCAATTAAGGATTATTTGAGTGAGTTGGACAGCAATATACACAAAACGCCTATTTCGTCCTTAAAGAAACGGCTTACATTCGGCGCGCTGCAATTCAATATGCCATTGATTTAATTGTATTTAAGAGTGCCGAATGTAAAAAATATAGAACGTATATTTATTTAGTAAATATATATTACACTTTCGTCACAGAAGTTCATACCAGATCTTTTAATTGTTTTACAAAAAGAAGGAAAGTTACCTTCGTCAAGCCGAAGTTTGTATACCCTTACAGTTATATATCAATGTCAATAACACCATATGAAATTTTTAAAAATTGTGGCTGGCTCTAGTGATATTAAAAACAAGAAAGGAAATTAACTTCGGCAAGCCGGAAATTGTATACCCTTGTAGTTATAAAAAATAATCAACTTTAGTAACACCATTGGCAATTTTTCAGGATTGTTGCTGACTTCAGTGATATTAAAAAACAAAATTATTTCAGACCATTTTTTTTGACATATATATGTTAGAGTAGTCCGATTTTTATTAAGTTGAATTCGAAATTAATATGTCAAAAAGCCCCAATGCTATAATTTGTTTCATATTATTTTGCAACCAATTTTCCGATCGTTCCAATGACAGCTATATGATATAGTCGTCCGATTTTGATAAAATTTAATTCAAAATTTAGAACTAATTAAAAAATGTTATTTCCAAGCGAAAATAAAATAAAAATGTAAGGGATTAAATTCCCAATTTTTTAGAATATGTCAAAAAACATCGAAGCTATAATTTATGTCACCATCCCTTTTCGGATCTTTCCTATGAAAGCTAGATGATATAGTCGTCCGATTTTGATAAAACTAAATTCTAACTTACAACTTATTAAAAAAGTGTTATTTCCAAGCGTAGGAGGTTATATGTTTAAAAACACAAAAGATATAATTTTTTATATTCCTATGGCAGGTATATTATTGTATAGTCATCCGATTTTGATGAAATTTAATTCCTAATTCAAAACCAATTAAAAAATGTTATTTGCCAGTGTGGGAGGTTAAATGTTTAAAAAAACAACAGATATAATTTTTTTATTTTTTCCCCGATAGTTCCTATTGGAGCTATAAGATATAGTTGTCCGATCCGGCTGGTTCCGACTTATATACTTCCTACAATAAAAAGATTTTTGGGAAAGTTTCAGCCTGATAGCTTTAAAACAGAGAGACACGTTTGCGTAGAAACGGACAGTCAGGCGGTCGGACAGTGACGCTGATCAAGAATATATATACTTTTTGAGGTCGGAAACGATATTTCCTATGGGAGGTATGAGATATAGTTGTCCAATCCGGCTGGTTCCGACTTATATACCACCTGCAATAATATAATTATAAGAAAAACCCGAATACTGAAGTAACGCAAAATGTCTAACGAGATTCACTGTACATATGTACTTCAATTTCAAAAAAAAAAACGTAATTATTAGTTTATTTTTCGCTTAAAATAAATTTATACTTATGAACATTAATTATAAACGTTACTCGTAGAGTAAAAGGGTATCCTAGATTCGTCGGGAAGTATGTAACAAGTAGAAGAAAGCGTTTCCGACCCCATACAGTATATATATTCTTAATCAGGATCACTAGCAAAGTCGATCTAGCCATGACCGTCATTCCCTATGAACGCTGAGTCCTCGAAAACTATGAACTATGAAAGCTAGCCAAACTTGTTTCCCGGGCTTCCTGCGCAGCGCATGTTTGTTTCAGCGGGGTGCCACGCCCACTCGAACGCCCACAATCCGCGAAAATCCGTAGCGCCTACAATTTTTATTATAGAACCACAATTTTAACTTTGTCTCATCAATACCTATCGACTCACCAAGAAAAAGGTGCCACGCCCACTGTAACGCCCACAAATGGCCAAAACGCCTAAATTTGTCTGCCGCCCATAAACATCTACTGAAATAGCCGGTAGGTGGCGCCCTCAAAATATAGCTTTTCTGCTTATATATCCTTATTATCCTTTTGC
Source organism: Drosophila biarmipes (assembly GCF_025231255.1). NCBI lineage: Eukaryota > Metazoa > Arthropoda > Insecta > Diptera > Drosophilidae > Drosophila > Drosophila biarmipes. Next base: position 971,099 of record NC_066613.1, on the reverse strand, counting down.
TCCCTTAAGCTGGGTAACAGGTATCTGATAGTCGAGGCACTCGAATGTAGCATTCTTCCTTGTTTTCGTTTTAATTTGGTAGACTGTTAAGAAAAAGAGAGTAGCTTAAATAAGCTGTGACCCACTGTATGTATGTATGCACGGTATACATAGTTTTAATTGCCTCTGACATCAAAATATTCTAAAAGATTATTTTAGTTCATGGCTGAACGAAAGACAGCAGTAAACTGATTATTGCTAAATATCTTACCAGGATTTTTTAAAACTGACGAAACATTTCGGAATATAAGTTGTCGTTCCTCAACAGGCACGTTAAGAACTTTGCCTGGTAAGTCTCGCAAAGCGCCAGATAACTAGATAATTGACACATAAATATTTTAATACGACCATTTTTTTTAAATATATAAACAAGCACCTGTTCGTCCACCATATTTTATAAAACGTTCGTACACGTACGCTGAAGAATACCAAAAACTTATTTTTCGTATGACCACAAAGCAGAGTGACCACGCCGCCACCTAAAGAAAATATGTCTGTCAAATTAGCGTCGGCCTAACGAAAGTGGAATGGTAGAATTTGAAACATGTGGAATCTTTTTATTTTTAAATTTTTTTCCTACTTGGGGACTAAATCGAAACATATTAAATGCTTAATTATTTAGGCTTGATATAAAAAAAAAAACAAAATATCGTTCAGAAGAAAAAACTGTATAAAAAAATTTTTTTAAATAGGCACAATATTTTTGGTGCCGAAATTTTGGTAGAAGTTGTTGGCCGCCAGTCTTCATGCCTCCAAAAAAATACTAAAATACCGCTCAAGTAATAAATAATTTTATATATATATTGAGCTATTGAGTAGAGCTGGAAATAACATCGATGATATCTATGTTGCCAAAAAAACATTTTCAACATCGATTGTTTTCTGGCAACTTCGCTTACCATCACTTGCAACCGAAAAACAGAAATCATGGCAAAGATCAAATTTTTTGCGCAAGTTTTACAAAAACTAATCTATTTTACTTGAATTTATAGTAAATAATATTGGTGGTATTTTTGGCAAAGTGCTTGCGTAAGGGACAAGTTCATTAAAAGTAAGTTTACTTAATTAATTTTACACCTTTTAAATAATGAATTTAAAATAGATACTTATTAATTTACTTTTTACTATATTTTATTTAAATTGTAGAATTTAAATTTTATGTTTTTTTGTAGATAATTTGCTTTTAATGTTTTTCTACCTTTTCTTAAAAAATGTGTGTTGAAAAAAATGAGTTTTAGTTGTTTACTTTTATATTTACCTTTTCAAATTGAGTAAAACCCTTTGATGGATTTCATCACGCCACTTTAGGGTAACGGAACCAGAACATTCTGGGTTATGTTAAAAAATCTATAAAAAAATCTCAAAAAGGGACGTTCCTTAGGGTAGGGTAACGGAACCAGAACATTCTGGGTTATGTTAAAAAATCTATAAAAAAAATCTCAAAAAGGGACGTTTCTTAAACGTGGATCGACGCACAACATCTTCAACTTAAAGAAGCACTTACCTGACTTGATTTCTTTTTAAAAAATATCGAGCACAATTTAAACAGCTGCTGCTTACTTTTCATAACTTAAACAGAATGCACCAGGTCTTCTTCTTCTTTTGGTTTCTTTCTGAGCATATGGGGAGACGCAAAACAAAGGACTGGCCAAAGGTTGCTCTCTGAGATCCGGGCAGGCAGATTATAAGACAAAGAAAGAGAGGGTAATATCCGAAGATCTGGCTCTCTCTTTTGCCGAACTGCTTTCGTCGAAAGTCTTCTACGCTGCTCGGAATTCTCTGCTGACGTCGACAGCAGCATACAGTCTTAGGCAGAAAACAAAGAAAAGCTTTTTGCGCTCGGACATGTCTTGGCGACCGGACTGCGGAACTGAAGTGTACATACATTCTTAAATTAACTAATAAACACTTATTTTAATACAGGAAGCGGAACTGTGATGGACCATGAGAACGAAGAAAACATACCGAGTCCCAAGCGGTCAAAAATGGAAATATCAAAGGTATGGGAGTTTTTCAGAAAGGGCTCAAATCAAACAGCTACCTTTTTGAAATGTGGTAAAGTCTATAAGACTTCTGAAAATACCAGTAATTTAATGTAGCACTTAAAAATTGTTAATTCAGAAAGTGTGCAAAGCATTATAAGTTCGTTTTCGCCATGTATGGACAAATTCTTCAACAAAAAAAGTAAGCAATTCGAAAATAACTCTGCGCGGAAGGCTACAATTGACAAAGCAGTTCTAAAAATGATAGCCAGAGATGTGTAACCATTTAGCATAGTATCGCATCCAGGTTTTGTAGACCTTGTAAAAACCTTGCATCCCACGTATAAACTGCCAAGCAAAGCACATATGCATAACGTTACCCTTAAGAGCGAGTACGAGCCTTAAGGGTAAAACTCCAAGTCATTTTAAATTAAGTGAAATACGTTGGCATTACAACAGATTGCTAGACATCAAAAGCCAATGAAGGATATATAACTTCATTTCACCAACATTTGCGCTTCAATCGACAGTTTTATCAACGGATAAGTTGATTACTCCAACAAGCCATTCAGCCGATACAATAGCGGCATCTTTAAGAATCGTTTTAACAGAGTGGGGCTTTCTAGAAAAGTAACCACTATTGTCACTGTTAATAACGCGAGCATGGTAAAAGCTTGTCGAAATTTAGAGTATGAGCACTTGCCATGCTTCTCACAGACCATTAACCCGCTGGTCCAGGAAGTGCTAAAGCACCCAATGGTGTCTTTTTTTTTTAAACAGCAACATTGCTTATGAGAAATTTAAGCAACCCCAAGGTGTATCTAAAAAATCATATAGCTTGATCCAAGAAGTTTCCACCCGCTGGAACTGTGCTCTCTACATGGCGCAGTGCATATTAGCCGCAAATGACCATATATCAACAGTGCTTCTGAGCCAAAAACCCACAGCTGTTGTTAGCAGAGGACGTCTATATTTTGGAAGACATTTCTAACATTTCGGAGCCTTTTGAGCACGCTTCTCGGTCTATTTCACAAGAAAATAACGCTTCAATATCTATATAAATTCCTCTCAAATGTCAGTTAAACAAACCGTTGGTTAAGCCAAAAATTAAGACAAAAGAGGGGATATCAGTCTCAAGAGCGGCAACTATTCTCTATTCAAGGTGGTTTTCGTGTGTAGGCCGATAGTCAAATTTGCTTTATTTAAACACTCTTCCACATCTTTCAGCCACATGCAGTGTTCTTCGAAAGTCTCGGATATCATCAGCAAGTTATCCAAGTATACAAAAACGCGGCTGCGAAGACGCTGTAGAATTATCTTGTCCATTACCCTACACAACCTTTGAGCGAAATTACATAATCCGAATAGCATTCGTCGAAACTGGTAAAGATGCCTTCCAGGTAATGTGAAAGCGGTCAAGGGACGACTTTTCTCATCGAGTTCCACCTTCCAGAACGCATGTTTCAAATCGATACTGCTGATAAAAATCGTCTCATCAACCCGGCTTAAAATCGACTCAATGTTCTGTTGTGGATAAGCATCCTTCACTGTGTGTTCAGTTTTCTCGCGTCTAAGCACAGCCTATTCTTTCCAGGTCTCTGTACCAGCTTCGTTCGGTTGTTCCTGGCACTTTCACTTAACTCGATGACTCCTAACCGTAGAATCTCATCGACTTCTGCGAACAGCAGTTGTTGAATCTCTCCTTCAACTAACTGGGTCGAGTGTTATTCTACCTTGGTAAGTCCTAATCCTCGACTTTCGTAGGTCTTTTCTTCTTTCAGTTGCTCAGTCTGTTCGGGGGATAGTATATGTGCCTCTATCGTGTAAGGATTCTACACCCATTACCTCTTGTGCCATTTCGAATTTTCTCCAGAAATCTATATAATTTTTGTTTCAAGGAAGGACAAAGGAGTATCGACAATCGATGTGTTAACCCATTATGTTGCCCACTACTCGATGCTGCGTACCTCCTACTGATTTCATTATCGATTGTGATCTCTCTAATATTAGTCCTAACCTTTCCACTGTTTCTAGGCAACCTTCCCCAAGCAAGCTTACTGATGCCCCGGAATCCAAGAGACCCACGACCTCCCGGTCTTCGATCTTTACCTGAGCGAATGGCCTGTTGTCGCCTTCCACCGCAGCTCTGATGGCCGAACAAATCAATCTTCTGCCCTTCTCTGCTGATTTCTCCTCCGGGCTCTTGCAATTTTTAGCGAAATGTTCCGGTCCGGATCATGTTTCCAAAATATTCGATTCTTGACCTCTTGGTAAAGTGCTTCCCGGACTGCTATAGGTTGACGTTTCGACCATTTAATGGTATGTCACACAGTATGTACAGTCCACTCTTGCTTCTCCGTCGACCTCACGTACATCCAGTACCATTCCTTGGCTTGTCCTCCCAATAATACGTGAAATTCTCCTAGGACCTCCTTCCATGGCACCTGGTACGACCTTTGAAGATGTTTGAGGTGGAATATAAATTCTGACACGGGCATGCTTCTGGGACTTCCATCGAAACTAAGCCCCCACTTCCGCAGTTGGCCGACTTTAAACGCAGAATCGCCTCCTGCACCGCTTGACCTACGCTGATCTGGTCCTGGATTGAAGTTGTACTGTGTCCCTCCGTTCCCAGGAGGATATTCTGGCGGCGTCGTGTGAGACCCATTCCACTTTCTTGGTTCCTGCTCCATCGACCAGGCGTTTTGCCGATAACCTTCCGATTCTTGACGATTCATCTCCTGCTTCTCGGACTGCGCCCCAGATGTTGGCGGCTGGAGTCCCATATGGTGACGTACCCCTGGCAGTATGATTGGCGGAGGTTGTTGTAGCATCCTCGGGTCGAATGGTGGCATCTGACTCGGATTTGTCCGCGGCTGCTCTGCAATGCCTTGAGGTGGCGGCATCGGCGTTCCCGACGAGGGTATTTTGCCATGTCCAACTTGTTGTCCTTGGGCCTGGCGAACATGCGTAGATGCCTGCCATGCTGCGTTTTACGAAATCTCAGCGCCACTCCGGCATGCAGTCATTAATGTCCTTCATGAATTGCATCATATCCTGTTGCATCTGCTGTTTGAACATTTCGTATTCCGTCGACATTCCCACTTGTACCTTTCGGAATATCATTCACTCTGGCTACGATGGGTTCGACCTTCTCAGCCCGCCCACGGTCTAAACAGCTGGTCTCCGATGTCCTTTTATATTGCCACATTCCCTGGTGAGTATTTACATTTTACGTTATACTTGCAATATTTTACTTTTATTGATTCCCTTTCATTAATTTTTATATTTTCTTTGAGCGCCATTTGTCGTGCCCTGCTTTTTGCGCAGTGTAGATGCCGGCTAGTCATCGACCGTCCCAGGGAGGGGAACAACCAACAATGTTGTCTACGCATGAGACACAACAAAAACAAAACGGAAATTCAAAAACTCGGACAATGGCAATCTTCACGACGGATTTTTCTTGAACATCTGGACTGGACAACACAGATCTTATCGTGGTCCTAGAGTCCCTCCCAACCATAAGTGTATCCTTCGACCTTCTTTTGTACACATCTCCCAATTCTGTTTTGTGGGTCGTGCTACCTCGCCTAACTCATCTCACCCCCAACACGAATTTCTATTCGCAACACCTCATTTTGTTTTCACATTATAATTCAGAATTACAACTTAATTTTTAACATTTAATAATCCTACCTACGGTACCGAACTTTTACAGGGAGTACATGTATATAGGAATCAATAAATAAAAAACAATAAACAATGTTGCCATAGTTTTGGGTTTGTATGAATAAATAGGTAAAAGTTTTTTCTGTGATAAATTTAATTCTAAGGGCGAATAAAATCCTGTGGCCACCCGGGGATGAGATGCCAATTTTCTGGTCGAAAATGTAGATCTCCTCCTTGTGGCTGGTCTTCGTCTCTCCTTACGTAAATCTCTTTTCCTGATCCAGGCTTATTCCTCACGGAATATATGGGTAGGAACTTAACTTCTGCTAATATTATCTTTTTTTTAACAGAACTGTCTGCGACCAATTACTTTTGACCTTTTTTCACCCTTGCTAGTTTTACTATCCCAAGCCTCTCTCCGCCAAAAACCACTCAAACTTTTCGAATTAAAACCTTGGTTCATTTTGGAGTTATCCGGTTAAAAGATCCAGCTCCATGGCTTGATTAAGCTGCACGACTCCCTGAGCTCACGAGTCGTCGATAGTCGTGTATCGATTTTTCGCCTATCGTTATCAGTCTTAATGTACACAGCTTTGCTAAATTCACAATTTGTACAGATTTTTGTCGTTTAGCACATAACAAGTTTTTTTTTTACTTATAAAGGTTAAGAGCAGCGGTCAGCAGCAACCTATTAAGCAAGATTAGGGACATGTTTTTCCTATCCGCTGTTTGCTTACGTATAACGTAGATCAGCAGTCGGCACACACATACCATCACAAATAATATTTGTGGTTTCGCATTGAGACTTTAAGGAGCGCAAAATAAAGGTGTTGATTGCCCGTTTGGTATTTTCTTAGTAATTTTAATATTTTTTTTGGCTAGTTACCATAAGAGAATCTAACATACCAATATATTGGTATGACGAAAGCTCATACCAAGTGTAACATTTTCAAAAAGCTTGTTAACAGGATAACTATTTTGTTAAGAGCTACATATTTTTCGGTGACACTGCCCTACCTCAGTCTTGTCAGAGTTTTGGCAGAGTTACCCCTAATGCCACAGCTCGGAACATAAAATATCGACAACTCCACTCTCTCACATCACTAAGCTATCGGTCATCACAAAGAACAAAACAAAGGTAATCATTACATTTGACAGGAAAATTCGTTTAATCAATGACTTAGCCAAGCGCTCCCACCCAACCATGTATGCTGTTAAGATGCTGCAGTGCACCATCCATTCTCTGTTACTCACACGTTGTGGGTTTTACAAATATTTAATCAAGATGGTAAGTACAATAATTTATATTCATGTTCCTCCTAACGGATTTATCCTTATCAGCCTTCGAGAGCAACACCTTGCCACCGTCTTTAAGATTTACGCGTCAAATTTGATTTGTTTTTAGGAAAAGGCTACAGGCACCGCGAAAAGTTATGCTCTACCAGTCAAGTATTGATAGAGCTCGCATGAAAATGCTGGCCGGCACTGAGGGCGATTGTAGCAGGCCTGAGCACTTTTCGTTGGAGGCCAGCGGTCTCTTCAAGATGGCTAACTGGAGCACTCGGTGGGTCGCCTAAGCTCAAAAAGAAATGGCTGTAATTCGTCACGCCGCTGTCGGACGACTAGGAGATCCCGAGATGAGGTGGACTTTGTTCTCCGGAACGGACTCACCAGGAAATTCTGGTCGTCGGCGAGGATGGCGAAGGCGTTCTCGGCTGGTCTTCTGTGCGTGACACCGGTAGCTGGCAGCCAAATTGTGGGTAGTATGTAGAGTATTGTAGTAGAACTCCCAAGAATGTAGCGAAACTCTGAAGTATGTAGTCGAACTCCCAAGTAAATCTGCCAAGATGCAGTCTAACTCCCAAGTAAATCTCCCGGGGCTCTGTGTCGGGACCCCGGTTGCCTTTTATTTAATTTTTGGCACAAAACTTAACTCAGACTTCTAGCTGCACCTATCTGGTTTGGCAATATGGCTACGACTATACCCATATCTGCTGATCATCTTCGTTTCTCCCCCGCCATATTACATGGCCTCTTCCAAAATTGGGCCATTGGATACATGAGTTCCATTAGGGTAATCTCAGAGCGAACCGGGATTAATTCTCAAATGGCCAGATCGCCCGCCAGATTTAACGCTTATCCCGCTGCTGCAGCTATCGCCCTTTCGAGCTAACCTAACTTTAATTGCAACATGTTACAAATTTAGCGAATAATCGCCAATAGTTCTGTATTTTGAGGAAGAGCAAGCCAATAGATGTCAAAATTTATCGAATGGAATGGCTGGTGAACCACACCGCGTTACCTTTCGCGTTTTTTATCAAAAAATTCGATTAAAAGCTTACAGTCCAGCGACCAAATTTATAACTTATACCCTTGCAGAGGGTATAATTCGGTATACGAAAAAATTATATCTTGGGTGTTTCTTAACATCGTAGGAGGATATCTACGCTTGGATATAACCTTTTTTAATTAGTTATTAATTTCGATTTAAAATATATCAAAATCGAACGACTATATCATATAGCTGCCATAGAAACGATCGGAAAATTAGTCGGAAAATATAAAAAAAATTATATCTTTGGTGTTTTTTACATATCACCTTCTTTGGTTGAAAATACAATTTTTTATCTTTTTAAAAATTTGGAATTCAATTTAATAAAAATCGGACTACTCTAACATATAGATGTCAAAAAAATGGTCTAAAAATAAGAATTAAAAAATTTTTTTTTTAATATCACTGAAGTCAGCAACAATTCTTAAAAATGTTACATGGTGTTACTTAAGTTGATTATTTCTTTTAACTGGAAGGGCTGCCGAAGTTAACTTACGTTCTTGTTGAAGTTTTTTTAGAAGAGAATTTTATCCCAGATACAAAAATTTTGTCTCGTTCCGATTGGACGTTTACTATTTTACATGCCCGACAATTTCTTCTGTAACACAATTTACACAAATTCTTCTTTAACATTAAAAATATTTCGATTATTTGGACTATATAAACTCGTAATACTCCTTTCAGTTCTGCAGCTGGCGCGGAGTGACATATCAGACTGCGAAACCCTTTTTTTTCTGCCGCTGTCAACGTGAGCAAAGAAGTCAGCACGGCGTAAAAGAGTGCCGACAAAAGCGATCGTGCAACATATATTTCTTCGGAGATTTCCTTTTTTATGTGTCTTATAATTGCCCTTTGCGGCGCTTGGAGAGACAACCTTCGGCCGGTATTTTTAGCAGGAAACTAAGAAAAATAAGACCTGGTGCACTCTGTTTAAGTTAAAAAAGAAAAGCAACAGGCTGCTTAAAATGTGCGCGGCAAAACATTTTGATTTATTAATAAAAAGATATTTGGAAAATAATAAAGTCAGGTAAGTGTTACCTTAAGAACAAGATGTTGTGTCTGATTCACGTTTAAAATATGTCCATTTTAAATTTTTTTAAAGGTTATACAACATAACCTAGTTCCGTTACCAGATGGTGGCATGATGAAATGTTTTGTGCTAATAAAAATCCCGCAAAGGCTTTTACACAGTTTAAATAGTTAAATATACAAGTATCACATATTTTTTAAGCACATGCCCTTATTTTTTCAGGAGCGTTGGACAGGAATTCGGAGCACCCGTTCCAATAGAAAACCTAAATAATACAATTTAAATAAAATGAAGTAAAATGTAAACAATTATGTATGTATTTTTATTAAATATTTTGATACGTGTAAACTCATTGAAAAAATTGTACATTTTCGAAATGATTTCACTTGGGCATGTCACTTGCAAGGTATTTCATAAATGAAAACTCATTGGAAAAATTCAGAATTCCCGAAGCGATTTCACTTGGGGCGTGTCATTTGCAGGTGACAGGCCATACAACAAATTTCCATAAAAAAAAGTGAAATCTAGAGTGACTTCAAAAAAGTTGCATTTAAATTTACGTTTGTGAAAAAGCTGACATCCCATACAATTTTCTATATGGAGTTTCAATTGCTCTTCACTCGTGCAAGCTGACATTATTCACAAATGAAACTTTTTTTTCGGTACTGAAGTACCTGTACTACTGCGAGGAAACACAGCTCTGGCAAACTTGTTTGTCAATGGAAACACCATCGTGTTGCCTTTCCAGTTCCGTATCGAGAAATCCAAAAAATATAAAAAATACGGCGTGGTATATTCCATATAGAAGCGGTTTTTAAATAATAAAAACAAAGCGTTTTCAGTGTTTTCCAAAACCTTTCTCAAAATTTGGTAAATTCAAGGAGGAGACAAGACTGCGAATGTCCGACAACTGTTTAAAAATGTTTTAAGGAGTAAAAACATTCAGCTGTTAAACAGGATTTTTTTTTTTTGTTGGTTAAATGGATTCTGAGAGATGATCATACTAAACAACCGTAAACATTAAGTTTTTAGCTCACAATTTAAACAACCGTAAACATTAAGTTTTTAGCTCACAATTTAAAATGGGCCGGAAAGTAAGAATTTCTTTGAGCAGCGAAAACTTCCTCTGTTTGCATATAGACTTACTCGTATAAGGTCAACTTTTGCCTACCACGGGAAGATCGTTTCAGAGAAAATGGGCATTGGCAACACCGTTAAAATATATCGTCCATACGTCTGAAAAATACGTTTTCTCGTGGTCTGCAAAATAGGCCTCTGTGGTGGCGACGACCTCCTCATTCGACCCAAATTTCCGTCCAAATTTGAAGTTTGTAAACAAAAAGAAGTCACACAAGGTCAAATCTGACCCAATTTTAGCCTTGGTGAGGGCGGAAGTGTGAGCTGGTGCGTAGCCATGATGGAAAACCACTTTTTTCTTCGTGAGAAGTCCACTGTTTCGACTGTTACTTGGTCTCTGGTGTGAACCAGTGGATCCATGTTTCGTCCACGGTCAGGAAACAACGCAGAAACTACTTAGGATTGCAGTTAAACAGAGTCAAAAACTGCTCTGAAGTGGTCTCACGTTTGGGCTTGTTGTCCGGAGTGAGCAAACGCGGCACCCATAGAGCCGACAGCTTTCTCATGCCAAAATTTCATGGAGGATTTGACCCACGCGCTCTTTTGACATGCCCCCTGTCTTGCTTCCTCGTGATCTTGAATCAGTGGTCTGCCAATACGAGATCGGGGATTTTTGTCACGTTATCCGGGAGCTTATATTTTGGAAATTGTTAAAAGTATTCTCGACCAATTTCCCTTATAAGATAAATTAAGCAATACTGGAACGAATATTGTGTCTACTTTTAATAAATTTAAAAGGCTATCCTGCTTATGCCATGAAAAAACAAGCTAAGTTCTTTAAGCACTCTGATCCTAACAAAAATCAAGTAAGTCTCTCCAACAAGAAATTAAAACTTGCTGGAATTCGGTTTTTATTTTGTTGCAAAAATATTTTATGATCTGAAATTAAATTATTAATAATCGAAAAGAACGAGCTAACGCGAATAAATGATTTAGATTTCGATGTAATTGATAAGGTTTAGAAGTAAACTTTTTTAAGCTTTTCAAGGAATTTTTAAAAAATTTAGTTCTGAAAAACTGTATACATTTTAAATCTAATATACGGTATTTTTAAAAGAAACACAACACTACACAAAGTCGGTAACAAAACTACTTTTGGTGCCTTTATAAAAAAGTTTTGAAAAATTTAGCACAAAAGAAGCTAACACAATAATGGTCAAAAATTGTGAGCATGGCAGAATAAAAACCATTCTTGAAGCTAGTAACTTTACCAACCCTAACGCAATATTGTAGAGGACAACAATCCTACCGAGGTAACAACTAAAAGGGAATCTTTGTTGTAGATACAATCAGGACCGTGGTATCCACGAAAATAACAGTTCTTAGAAAAGCAAGAAAAGAAGTTAACTTCGGCAAGCCGAAGTTTTTATAGAAATTTTTAAGAAATAATTGTGGCGATCATGCTTTCTGTCATCTGGCATTTCTGGAAACAACTCAGAAGATATATATTAAAAAACGGTCTCTGGTCACACACTCCTTTTAAGCACCACGCTAGAAATCTCAAAAACTCACTCACATGTAACAATGTACAAAATACACATAAACCATGAATTAAGCCTACCAGTTCTGCGTTTTACTTAAGTGGAGAGTTCACTGTGGTTTGAAGACAAACCATAACTGGTGACCCCGACGATTTGAACATCTGCAATTAAAAGGAACGCAGCACGACTTACCCAGAACTTCAACATAACCTCAAACAATGCCGGATAACGAAGACTTCCTCGACGCGCAGGAACCATTGCAAACTCGATATTTGCCAAGATGCCCTTTTCTTAACTGCATTCCATCACCAACATCGAAATGTTTTTCACCAAACTGGAAAGCTGGTTTTTGCTGCAAGGCCTCGGTGCATTCAAGGAACAAGATAAATACGCAGCAGTAATCGCATATGCTGATCCCAAATACCTAGATCAAGTGCACGACCTTGTCAATAACCCACCACAAACCAACCCGTACTCAACCCTTAAGCAAGCAATTTTGTCCAAATAGGTCTGCTCGAAACCTCTCCCAACACCACTCTCGCGCAGCTTGCAATTGCTGCCGATGCTGTGATGGATTCCCTTAACTACAACACTGCGGATAACATGTGTGCAGTATCACAACAAAACACCCACTACGCTTTAAAGGAGGATCGCATCTCAACAAAGCTGGTTAAACGCCTGGATGACAATGTCAAGAAGATACAGCAGATCAACAACAAGCTAAGTCACCTCCTTGGCACCACCAACCAGCAACGCCATCGGAGCTACAATCAATCGCCGAGCAACAACAGCTTCCGCAGTAACACACCATCCAGGGACAATTCTAGCTCTCAATTTTGCTGGTACCACAACAAGTACGCGGACAGTGCCCAACGTTGCATCCAACCGTGCGTTTCCATGCCAACAACAGTTCAAAAAACTAAGCTCTACCGTTGGTAATCAACAGGGCAGCTCTGACAGTAGTAACGCAAATGCCTTACAACGCTACTCAATGCTCAAAGTAAACATCTGCAAAATTTCATCCTCCAACCGTGTCCTGCAAACAATCCACGTCACTTACGAGAAAATGTATTTTTTGCACAATTTCCGCATTTTTGTAAGGGTCGGGCCGTTATTTTTTCAAGTTCTGACTTAGTTCAAATATTTTAATTTTTTAGTGGTTTTTCACTTTTCAAGTCGTACAGCTAAAAAAAGACTGTTTTGAACTTTGTGCTAAAAATGCTAATGATCCCCGGCCCTTTGGAAACAATGTATTTTTCTTTAACCATATTCTCATTTTTTGTAAGGGTCATCATTTTTTTGATCAAAGGTTCTAATATTTTACTAGTTTTTCAATTGTAGTTCACTTGGTTTGGTTTTTCACTTGTTGTTTAATCAAACCAAGTCGTACAGCTTAAGGACCGACTGTTTTGAAACGTGTGCGAAAAATGCAAACAATCTTCCTCACTTTAGAGAAAATGTGTTTTTTGCACCATTTTCGCATTTTTGTAAGGGTCGTCATTTTTTTTAGTTCAGCTTTGGTCAGTTAGAGAGTCGTCATTTTTACTGGTTTTTCACTTGTAGTTCAGTCAATCAAGTCGTACAGCTTAAAGACCGACTGTTTTGAAAAGTGTGCTAAAAACGCAAGCGATCCGCTTCACTTTGGGGACAATGTATTTTTTGAACCATTTTCTCATTTTTTGTAAGGTTTATCATTTTTTTAATGCAGTTTTTGATCAAAGGTTCTAATATTTTACTGGTTTTTTCCTTGTAGTTCAGTCTAATTAAGTCGTACAGCTTATAGACCGACTGTTTTGAAAAGTGCGGTAAAAATGCAAACAATCCGCGTCACTTTAGAGAAAATGTGTTTTTTGCACCATTTTCCCATTTTTGTAAGGGCTGTCATTGTTTCACTTGGAGTTCAGTCAAATCAAGTCGTACAGCTTAAAGGCCGACTGTTTTGAAACGTGTGCGAAAAATGCAAACAATCTGCCTCACTTTAGAGAAAATGTGTTTTTTGCACCATTTTCGCATTTTTGTAAGGGTCGTCATTTTTTTTAGTTCAGCTTTGGTCAGTTAGAGAGTCGTCATTTTTACTGGTTTTTCACTTGTACTTCAGTCAATCAAGTCGTACAGCTTAAAGACCGACTGTTTTGAAAAGTGTGCTAAAAACGCAAACGATCCGCGTCACTTTGGGGACAAATTATTTTTTGAACCATTTTCTCATTTTTTGTAAGGTTTATCATTTTTTTAATTCAGTTTTTGATCAAAGGTTCTAATATTTTACTGGTTTTTCCCTTGTAGTTTAGTCAAGTTAAGTCGTACAGCTTATAGACCGACTGTTTTGAAAAGTGCGGTAAAAATGCAAACAATCCGCGTCACTTTAGAGAAAATGTGTTTTTTGCACCATTTTCCCATTTTTGTAAGGGCTGTCATTGTTTCACTTGGAGTTCAGTCAAATCAAGTCGTACAGCTTAAAGGCCGACTGTTTTGAAACGTGTGCGAAAAATGCAAACAATCTTCCTCACTTTAGAGAAAATGTGTTTTTTGCACCATTTTCGCATTTTTGTAAGGGTCGTCATTTTTTTTAGTTCAGCTTTGATCAAAGTTCCTAATATTTTACTGGGTTTTCACTTGTCGTTCAGTCAAATCAAGTCGTACAGCTAAAAGACCGACTGTTTTAAAAAGTGTGCTGCAAACGACCCGCGTCACTTTAGAGAGTCGTCATTTTTACTGGTTTTTTAATTGTAGTTCAGTCAATCAAGTCGTACAGCTAAAAGACCGACTGTTTTGAACAGTGTGCTAAAAATGCAAACAATCCGCGTCAATTTAGAGAAAACGTGTTTTTTGCACCATTTTCGCATTTTTGTAGGGGTTGTCATTTTTTTTAGTTCAGCTTTGATCAAAGTTCCTAATATTTTACTTGGTTTTCACTTGTAGTTCAGTCAAATCAAGTCGTACAGCTAAAAGACCGACTGTTTTGAAAAGTGTGCTAATTCAGCTTTTGATCAAGGGTTCTAATATTTTACTGGTTTTTCAATTGTAGTTCACTTAGTTTGGTTTCCCACTTGTAGTTCAGTCAAAACATATCGTACAGCTTAAAGACCGACTGTTTTGAAAATTGTGCTAAAAATGCAAACAATTCACGTCACTTTAGAGAAAATGTATTTTTTGCACCATTTTCACATTTTTGTAAGGGTCGTCATTTTTTTTAGTTCAGCTTTGATCAAAATTCCTAATATTTTTGTGGACTTTCACTTGCAGTTCAGTCAAATCAAGTCGTACAGCTAAAAGACCGACTGTTTTGAAAAGTGTGCTAATTCAGCTTTTGATCAAAGGCTCTACTATTTTACTGGTTTTTCAATTGTAGTTCACTTGGTTTGGTTTTTCACTTGTAGTTCAGTCAAACCAAGTCGTACAGATTAAAGACCGATTGTTTTAAAAAGTGTGCGAAAAATGCAAACAATCTGCCTCACTTTAGAGAAAATGTGTTTTTCCCACCATTTTTGCATGGGTCGTCATTTTTTTTAGTTCAGCTTTGATCAAAGTTCGAAATATTTTACTGGGTTTTCACTTGTAGTTCAGTCAAATCAAGTCGTACAGCTTAAAGACCGACTGTTTTGAAAAGTGTGCTGCAAACGACCCGCGTCACTTTAGAGTGTCGTAATTTTTACTGGGTTTTCACTTGTAGTTCGGTCAAATCAAGTCGTACAGCTAAAAGACCGACTGTTTTGAAAAGTGTGCTAATTCAGCTTTTGATCAAGGGTTCTAATATTTTACTGGTTTTTCAATTGTAGTTCACTTGGTTTGGTTTTTCACTTGTAGTTCAGTCAAACCAAGTCGTACAGCTTAAAGACCGACTGTTTTAAAAAATGTGCTTATTCAGCTTTTGATCAAAGGCTCTACTACTTTACTGGTTTTTCAATTGTAGTTCACTTGGTTTGGTTTTTCACTTATAGTTCAGTCAAACCAAGTCGTACAGCTTAAAGACCGATTGTTTTGAAAAGTGTGCTAAAAATGCAAACAAACCGCGGCACTTTAGAGAAAATGTATTTTTTGCATCATTTTCGCATTTTTGTAAGGGTTGTCCTTTTATTTAGTTCAGCTTTGATCAAAGTTCCTTATATCTTACTTGGTTTTCACTTGTAGTTCAGTCAAATCAAGTCGTACAGCTAAAAGACCGACTGTTTTGAAAAGTGTGCTAAAAATGCAAACAAACCGCGTCATTTTCGCATTTTTGTAAGGGTTGTCCTTTTATTTAGTTCAGCTTTGATCAAAGTTCCTTATATCTTACTTGGTTTTCACTTGTAGTTCAGTCAAATCAAGTCGTACAGCTAAAAGACAGACTGTTTTGAGAAGTGTGCTAAAAATGCAAACAAACCGCGTCACTTTAGAGAAAATGTATTTTTTGCACCATTTTCGCATTTTTGTAAGGGTCGTTCTTTTATTTAGTTCAGCTTTGATCAAAGTTCCTAATATTTTACTTGGTTTTCACTTGTAGTTCAGTCAAATCAAGTCGTACGGCTAAAAGACCGACTGTTTTGAAAAGTGTGCTGCAAACGACCCGCGTCACTTTAGAGAGTCGTGATTTTTACTGTTTTTTTAATTGTAGTTCAGTCAATCAAGTTCAGTACAGCTAAAAGACCGACTGTTTTTAACAGTGTGCTAAAAATGCAAACAAACCGCGTCACTTTAGAGAAAATGTATTTTTTGCACCATTTTCGCATTTTTGTAAGGGTCGTTCTTTTATTTAGTTCAGCTTTGATCAAAGTTCCTGATATTTTACTTGGTTTTCACTTGTAGTTCAGTAAAATTAAGTCGTACATCTAAAAGACCGACTGTTTTAAAAAGTGTGCTGCAAACGACCCGCGTCACTTTAGAGAGTCGTCATTTTTACTGGTTTTTCACTTGTAGTTTAGTCAATCAAGTCGTACAGCTAAAAGACCGACTGTTTTGAACAGTGTGCTAAGATAGCAAATGATCTGCGTCACTTTGGGGACAATGCATTTTTTTAACAATTTTCGCATTTTTTGTAAGGGTGGAAGTAGTCATTTTTTTAATTCAGCTGTTGAACAAAGGTTCTAATTTTTATACTGGTTTTTCACTTGTAGTTCAGTCAAACCAAGTCTTACAGCTTAAAGACCGACTGTTTTGAAAAGTGTTCTAAAAATGCAAACAAACCGCGTCACTTTAGAGAAAATGTATTTTTTGCATCATTTTCGCATTTTTGTAAGGGTTGTCCTTTTATTTAGTTTAGCTTTGATCAAAGTTCCTTATATCTTACTTGGTTTTCACTTGTAGTTCAGTCAAATCAAGTCGTACAGCTAAAAGACCGACTGTTTTGAAAAGTGTGCTAAAAATGCAAACAAACCGCGTCACTTTAGAGAAAATGTATTTTTTGCATCATTTTCGCATTTTTGTAAGGGTTGTCCTTTTATTTAGTTCAGCTTTGATCAAAGTTCCTTATATCTTACTTGGTTTTCACTTGTTCAGTCAAATCAAGTCGTACAGCTAAAAGACCGACTGTTTTGAGAAGTGTGCTAAAAATGCAAACAAACCGCGTCACTTTAGAGAAAATGTATTTTTTGCACCATTTTCGCATTTTTGTAAGGGTCGTTCTTTTATTTAGTTCAGCTTTGATCAAAGTTCCTGATATTTTACTTGGTTTTCACTTGTAGTTCAGTAAAATTAAGTCGTACATCTAAAAGACCGACTGTTTTAAAAAGTGTGCTGCAAACGACCCGCGTCACTTTAGAGAGTCGTCATTTTTACTGGTTTTTCACTTGTAGTTTAGTCAATCAAGTCGTACAGCTAAAAGACCGACTGTTTTGAACAGTGTGCTAAGATAGCAAATGATCTGCGTCACTTTGGGGACAATGCATTTTTTGAACAATTTTCGCATTTTTTGTAAGGGTGGAAGTAGTCATTTTTTTAATTCAGCTTTTGATCAAAGGTTCTAATTTTTATACTGGTTTTTCACTTGTAGTTCAGTCAAACCAAGTCTTACAGCTTAAAGACCGACTGTTTTGAAAAATGTTCTAAAAATGCAAGCAATCCGCGTCACTTTAGAGAAAATGTATTTTTTGCACCATTTTCGCATTTTTGTAAGGGTCGTTCTTTTATTTAGTTCAGCTTTGATCAAAGTTCCTGATATTTTACTTGGTTTTCACTTGTAGTTCAGTAAAATTAAGTCGTACATCTAAAAGACCGACTGTTTTAAAAAGTGTGCTGCAAACGACCCGCGTCACTTTAGAGAGTCGTCATTTTTACTGGTTTTTCACTTGTAGTTTAGTCAATCAAGTCGTACAGCTAAAAGACCGACTGTTTTGAACAGTGTGCTAAGATAGCAAATGATCTGCGTCACTTTGGGGACAATGCATTTTTTTAACAATTTTCGCATTTTTTGTAAGGGTGGAAGTAGTCATTTTTTTAATTCAGCTTTTGAACAAAGGTTCTAATTTTTATACTGGTTTTTCACTTGTAGTTCAGTCAAACCAAGTCTTACAGCTTAAAGACCGACTGTTTTGAAAAGTGTTCTAAAAATGCAAACAAACCGCGTCACTTTAGAGAAAATGTATTTTTTGCATCATTTTCGCATTTTTGTAAGGGTTGTCCTTTTATTTAGTTTAGCTTTGATCAAAGTTCCTTATATCTTACTTGGTTTTCACTTGTAGTTCAGTCAAATCAAGTCGTACAGCTAAAAGACCGACTGTTTTGAAAAGTGTGCTAAAAATGCAAACAAACCGCGTCACTTTAGAGAAAATGTATTTTTTGCATCATTTTCGCATTTTTGTAAGGGTTGTCCTTTTATTTAGTTCAGCTTTGATCAAAGTTCCTTATATCTTACTTGGTTTTCACTTGTTCAGTCAAATCAAGTCGTACAGCTAAAAGACCGACTGTTTTGAGAAGTGTGCTAAAAATGCAAACAAACCGCGTCACTTTAGAGAAAATGTATTTTTTGCACCATTTTCGCATTTTTGTAAGGGTCGTTCTTTTATTTAGTTCAGCTTTGATCAAAGTTCCTGATATTTTACTTGGTTTTCACTTGTAGTTCAGTAAAATTAAGTCGTACATCTAAAAGACCGACTGTTTTAAAAAGTGTGCTGCAAACGACCCGCGTCACTTTAGAGAGTCGTCATTTTTACTGGTTTTTCACTTGTAGTTTAGTCAATCAAGTCGTACAGCTAAAAGACCGACTGTTTTGAACAGTGTGCTAAGATAGCAAATGATCTGCGTCACTTTGGGGACAATGCATTTTTTGAACAATTTTCGCATTTTTTGTAAGGGTGGAAGTAGTCATTTTTTTAATTCAGCTTTTGATCAAAGGTTCTAATTTTTATACTGGTTTTTCACTTGTAATTCAGTCAAACCAAGTCTTACAACTTAAAGACCGACTGTTTTGAAAAATGTTCTAAAAATGCAAGCAATCCGCGTCACTTTAGAGAAAATGTATTTTTTGCACCATTTTCGCATTTTTGTAAGGGTCGTTCTTTTATTTAGTTCAGCTTTGATCAAAGTTCCTGATATTTTACTTGGTTTTCACTTGTAGTTCAGTAAAATTAAGTCGTACATCTAAAAGACCGACTGTTTTAAAAAGTGTGCTGCAAACGACCCGCGTCACTTTAGAGAGTCGTCATTTTTACTGGTTTTTCACTTGTAGTTTAGTCAATCAAGTCGTACAGCTAAAAGACCGACTGTTTTGAACAGTGTGCAAAGATAGCAAATGATCTGCGTCACTTTGGGGACAATGCATTTTTTTAACAATTTTCGCATTTTTTGTAAGGGTGGAAGTAGTCATTTTTTTAATTCAGCTTTTGAACAAAGGTTCTAATTTTTATACTGGTTTTTCACTTGTAGTTCAGTCAAACCAAGTCTTACAGCTTAAAGACCGACTGTTTTGAAAAGTGTTCTAAAAATGCAAACAAACCGCGTCACTTTAGAGAAAATGTATTTTTTGCATCATTTTCGCATTTTTGTAAGGGTTGTCCTTTTATTTAGTTTAGCTTTGATCAAAGTTCCTTATATCTTACTTGGTTTTCACTTGTAGTTCAGTCAAATCAAGTCGTACAGCTAAAAGACCGACTGTTTTGAAAAGTGTGCTAAAAATGCAAACAAACCGCGTCACTTTAGAGAAAATGTATTTTTTGCATCATTTTCGCATTTTTGTAAGGGTTGTCCTTTTATTTAGTTCAGCTTTGATCAAAGTTCCTTATATCTTACTTGGTTTTCACTTGTAGTTCAGTCAAATCAAGTCGTACAGCTAAAAGACCGACTGTTTTGAGAAGTGTGCTAAAAATGCAAACAAACCGCGTCACTTTAGAGAAAATGTATTTTTTGCACCATTTTCGCATTTTTGTAAGGGTCGTTCTTTTATTTAGTTCAGCTTTGATCAAAGTTCCTAATATTTTACTTGGTTTTCACTTGTAGTTCAGTCAAATCAAGTCGTACGGCTAAAAGACCGACTGTTTTGAAAAGTGTGCTGCAAACGACCCGCGTCACTTTAGAGAGTCGTCATTTTTACTGGTTTTTTACTTGTAGTTTAGTCAATCAAGTCGTACAGCTAAAAGACCGACTGTTTTGAACAGTGTGCTAAGAATACAAACGATCTGCGTCACTTTGGTGACAATGCATTTTTTGAACAATTTTCGCATTTTTTGTAAGGGTGAAAGTAGTCCTTTTTTTAATTCAGCTTTTGATCAAAGGTTCTAATTTTTATACTGGTTTTTCACTTGTAGTTCAGTCAAACCAAGTCTTACAGCTTAAAGACCGACTGCTTTCAAAAATGTTCTAAAAATGCAAGCAATCCGCATCACTTTAGAGAAAATGTATTTTTTGCACCATTTTCGCATTTTTGTAAGGGTCGTCCATTTATTCAGTTCAGCTTTGATCAAAGTTCCTGAAATTTGACTTGGTTTTCACTTGTAGTTCAGTCAAATCAAGTCGTACAGCTAAAAGACCGACTGTTTTGAACAGTGTGCTAAGAATGCAACCGATCTGCGTCACTTTGGGGACAATGCATTTTTTGAACAATTTTCGCATTTTTTGTAAGGGTGGAAGTAGTCATTTTGTTAATTCAGCTTTTGATCAAAGGTTCTAATTTTTATACTGGTTTTTCACTTGTAGTTCAGTCAAACCAAGTCTTACAGCTTAAAGACCGACTGTTTTGAAAAATGTTCTAAAAATGCAAACAAACCGCGTCACTTTAGAGAAAATGTATTTTTTGCATCATTTTCGCATTTTTGTAAGGGTTGTCCTTTTATTTAGTTCAGCTTTGATCAAAGTTCCTTATATCTTACTTGGTTTTCACTTGTAGTTCAGTCAAATCAAGTCGTACAGCTAAAAGACCGACTGTTTTGAAAAGTGTGCTAAAAATGCAAACAAACCGCGTCACTTTAGAGAAAATGTATTTTTTGCACCATTTTCGCATTTTTGTAAGGGTCGTTCTTTTATTTAGTTCAGCTTTGATCAAAGTTCCTGATATTTTACTTGGTTTTCACTTGTAGTTCAGTAAAATTAAGTCGTACATCTAAAAGACCGACTGTTTTAAAAAGTGTGCTGCAAACGACCCGCGTCACTTTAGAGAGTCGTCATTTTTACTGGTTTTTCACTTGTAGTTTAGTCAATCAAGTCGTACAGCTAAAAGACCGACTGTTTTGAACAGTGTGCTAAGATAGCAAATGATCTGCGTCACTTTGGGGACAATGCATTTTTTTAACAATTTTCGCATTTTTTGTAAGGGTGGAAGTAGTCATTTTTTTAATTCAGCTTTTGAACAAAGGTTTTAATTTTTATACTGGTTTTTCACTTGTAGTTCAGTCAAACCAAGTCTTACAGCTTAAAGACCGACTGTTTTGAAAAGTGTTCTAAAAATGCAAACAAACCGCGTCACTTTAGAGAAAATGTATTTTTTGCATCATTTTCGCATTTTTGTAAGGGTTGTCCTTTTATTTAGTTTAGCTTTGATCAAAGTTCCTTATATCTTACTTGGTTTTCACTTGTAGTTCAGTCAAATCAAGTCGTACAGCTAAAAGACCGACTGTTTTGAAAAGTGTGCTAAAAATGCAAACAAACCGCGTCACTTTAGAGAAAATGTATTTTTTGCATCATTTTCGCATTTTTGTAAGGGTTGTCCTTTTATTTAGTTCAGCTTTGATCAAAGTTCCTTATATCTTACTTGGTTTTCACTTGTAGTTCAGTCAAATCAAGTCGTACAGCTAAAAGACCGACTGTTTTGAGAAGTGTGCTAAAAATGCAAACAAACCGCGTCACTTCAGAGAAAATGTATTTTTTGCACCATTTTCGCATTTTTGTAAGGGTCGTTCTTTTATTTAGTTCAGCTTTGATCAAAGTTCCTAATATTTTACTTGGTTTTCACTTGTAGTTCAGTCAAATCAAGTCGTACGGCTAAAAGACCGACTGTTTTGAAAAGTGTGCTGCAAACGACCCGCGTCACTTTAGAGAGTCGTGATTTTTACTGTTTTTTTAATTGTAGTTCAGTCAATCAAGTTCAGTACAGCTAAAAGACCGACTGTTTTTAACAGTGTGCTAAAAATGCAAACAATCCGCGTCAATTTAGAGAAAACGTGTTTTTGCACCATTTTCTCATTTTTGTAGGGGTTGTCATTTTTTTTAGTTCAGCTTTGATCAAAGTTCCTAATATTTTACTTGGTTTTCACTTGTAGTTCAGTCAAAGCAAGTCGTACAGCTAAAAGACCGACTGTTTTAAAAAGTGTGCTGCAAACGACCCGCGTCACTTTAGAGAGTCGTCATTTTTACTGGTTTTTCACTTGTAGTTTAGTCAATCAAGTCGTACAGCTAAAAGACCGACTGTTTTGAACAGTGTGCTAAGATAGCAAATGATCTGCGTCACTTTGGGGACAATGCATTTTTTTAACAATTTTCGCATTTTTTGTAAGGGTGGAAGTAGTCATTTTTTTAATTCAGCTTTTGAACAAAGGTTCTAATTTTTATACTGGTTTTTCACTTGTAGTTCAGTCAAACCAAGTCTTACAGCTTAAAGACCGACTGTTTTGAAAAGTGTTCTAAAAATGCAAACAAACCGCGTCACTTTAGAGAAAATGTATTTTTTGCATCATTTTCGCATTTTTGTAAGGGTTGTCCTTTTATTTAGTTTAGCTTTGATCAAAGTTCCTTATATCTTACTTGGTTTTCACTTGTAGTTCAGTCAAATCAAGTCGTACAGCTAAAAGACCGACTGTTTTGAAAAGTGTGCTAAAAATGCAAACAAACCGCGTCACTTTAGAGAAAATGTATTTTTTGCATCATTTTCGCATTTTTGTAAGCGTTGTCCTTTTATTTAGTTCAGCTTTGATCAAAGTTCCTTATATCTTACTTGGTTTTCACTTGTAGTTCAGTCAAATCAAGTCGTACAGCTAAAAGACCGACTGTTTTGAGAAGTGTGCTAAAAATGCAAACAAACCGCGTCACTTCAGAGAAAATGTATTTTTTGCACCATTTTCGCATTTTTGTAAGGGTCGTTCTTTTATTTAGTTCAGCTTTGATCAAAGTTCCTAATATTTTACTTGGTTTTCACTTGTAGTTCAGTCAAATCAAGTCGTACGGCTAAAAGACCGACTGTTTTGAAAAGTGTGCTGCAAACGACCCGCGTCACTTTAGAGAGTCGTGATTTTTACTGTTTTTTTAATTGTAGTTCAGTCAATCAAGTTCAGTACAGCTAAAAGACCGACTGTTTTTAACAGTGTGCTAAAAATGCAAACAATCCGCGTCAATTTAGAGAAAACGTGTTTTTGCACCATTTTCTCATTTTTGTAGGGGTTGTCATTTTTTTTAGTTCAGCTTTGATCAAAGTTCCTAATATTTTACTTGGTTTTCACTTGTAGTTCAGTCAAAGCAAGTCGTACAGCTAAAAGACCGACTGTTTTAAAAAGTGTGCTGCAAACGACCCGCGTCACTTTAGAGAGTCGTCATTTTTACTGGTTTTTCACTTGTAGTTTAGTCAATCAAGTCGTACAGCTAAAAGACCGACTGTTTTGAACAGTGTGCTAAGATAGCAAATGATCTGCGTCACTTTGGGGACAATGCATTTTTTTAACAATTTTCGCATTTTTTGTAAGGGTGGAAGTAGTCATTTTTTTAATTCAGCTTTTGAACAAAGGTTCTAATTTTTATACTGGTTTTTCACTTGTAGTTCAGTCAAACCAAGTCTTACAGCTTAAAGACCGACTGTTTTGAAAAGTGTTCTAAAAATGCAAACAAACCGCGTCACTTTAGAGAAAATGTATTTTTTGCATCATTTTCGCATTTTTGTAAGGGTTGTCCTTTTATTTAGTTTAGCTTTGATCAAAGTTCCTTATATCTTACTTGGTTTTCACTTGTAGTTCAGTCAAATCAAGTCGTACAGCTAAAAGACCGACTGTTTTGAAAAGTGTGCTAAAAATGCAAACAAACCGCGTCACTTTAGAGAAAATGTATTTTTTGCATCATTTTCGCATTTTTGTAAGGGTTGTCCTTTTATTTAGTTCAGCTTTGATCAACGTTCCTTATATCTTACTTGGTTTTCACTTGTAGTTCAGTCAAATCAAGTCGTACAGCTAAAAGACCGACTGTGCTAAAAATGCAAACAAACCGCGTCACTTCAGAGAAAATGTATTTTTTGCACCATTTTCGCATTTTTGTAAGGGTCGTTCTTTTATTTAGTTCAGCTTTGATCAAAGTTCCTAATATTTTACTTGGTTTTCACTTGTAGTTCAGTCAAATCAAGTCGTACGGCTAAAAGACCGACTGTTTTGAAAAGTGTGCTGCAAACGACCCGCGTCACTTTAGAGAGTCGTGATTTTTACTGTTTTTTTAATTGTAGTTCACTCAATCAAGTTCAGTACAGCTAAAAGACCGACTGTTTTTAACAGTGTGCTAAAAATGTAAACAATCCGCGTCAATTTAGAGAAAACGTGTTTTTGCACCATTTTCTCATTTTTGTAGGGGTTGTCATTTTTTTTAGTTCAGCTTTGATCAAAGTTCCTAATATTTTACTTGGTTTTCACTTGTAGTTCAGTCAAATCAAGTCGTACAGCTAAAAGACCGACTGTTTTAAAAAGTGTGCTGCAAACGACCCGCGTCACTTTAGAGAGTCGTCATTTTTACTGGTTTTTTACTTGTAGTTTAGTCAATCAAGTCGTACAGCTTAAAGACCGACTGTTTTGAAAAGTGTGCTAAAAATGCAAACAATCCGCGTCACTTTAGAGTAAATGTATTTTTTGCACCATTTTCGCATTTTTGTAAGGGTCGTCCTTTTATTTAGTTCAGCTTTGATCAATATTCCTTATATCTTACTTGGTTTTCACTTGTAGTTCAGTCAAATTAAGTCGTACATCTAAAAGACCGACTGTTTTAAAAAGTGTGCTGCAAACGACCCGCGTCACTTTAGAGAGTCGTCATTTTTACTGGTTTTTCACTTGTAGTTTAGTCAAATCAAGTTGTGCAGCTAAAAGTCCGACTGTTTTGAAAAGTGTGCTAAGAATGCAAACAATCCGCGTCACTTTAGAGAAAATGTATTTTCTGCACCATTTTCGCCTTTTTGTAAGGGTCGTCCTTTTATTTAGATCAGCTTTGATCAAACTTCCTGATATTTTACTGGGTTTTCACTTGTAGTTCAGTCAAATCAAGTCGTACAGCTAAAAGACCGACTGTTTTGAAAAGTGTGCTGCAAACGACCCGCGTCACTTTAGAGAGTCGTGATTTTTACTGGTTTTTTACTTGTAGTTCAGTCAATCAAGTCGTACAGCTAAAAGACCGACTGTTTTGAACAGTGTGCTTAAAATGCAAAAAATCCGCGTCAATTTAGAGAAAACGTGTTTTTTGCACCATTTTCGCATTTTTGTAAGGGTCGTCCTTTTATTTAGTTCAGCTTTGATCAAAGTTTCTAATATTTCACTGGGTTTTCACTTGTAGTTCAGTCAAATCAAAAATAAAAGCCCGACTGTTTTGAAGAGTGTGCTGAGAATGCAACCGATCTGCGTCACTTTGGGGACAATGCATTTTTTGAACAATTTTCGCATTTTTTGTGAGGGTGGAAGTAGTCATTTTTTTAATTCAGCTTTTGAGCAAAGGTTCTAATTTCTATACTGGTTTTTCACTTGTAGTTCAGTCAAACCAAGTCTTACAGCTTAAAGACCGACTGTTTTGAAAAATGTTCTAAAAATGCAAACAATCCGCGTCACTTTAGAGAAAATGTATTTTTTGCACCATTTTCGCATTTTTGTAAGGGTCGTCCTTTTATTTAGTTCAGCTTTGATCAATATTCCTTTTATCTTACTTGGTTTTCACTTGTAGCTCAGTCAAATTAAGTCGTACAGCTAAAAGACCGACTGTTTTGAAAAGTGTGCTGCAAACGACCCGCGTCACTTTAGAGAGTCGTGATTTTTACTGTTTTTTTAATTGTAGTTCAGTCAATCAAGTTGTACAGCTAAAAGACCGACTGTTTTGAACAGTGTGCTAAAAATGCAAACAATCCGCGTCAATTTAGAGAAAACGTGTTTTTTGCACCATTTTCGCATTTTTGTAGGGGTTGTCATTTTTTTTAGTGCAGCTTTGATCAAAGTTCCTAATATTTTACTTGGTTTTCACTTGTAGTTCAGTCAAATCAAGTCGTACAGCTAAAAGACCGACTGTTTTAAAAAGTGTGCTGCAAACGACCCGCGTCACTTTAGAGAGTCGTCATTTCTACTGGTTTTTTACTTGTAGTTTAGTCAATCAAGTCATACAGCTAAAAGACCGACTGTTTTGAACAGTGTGCTAAGAATACAAACGATCTGCGTCACTTTGGGGACAATGCATTTTTTGAACAATTTTCACATTTTTTGTAAGGGTGGAAGTAGTCCTTTTTTTTAATTTAGCTTTTGATCAAAGGTTCTAATTTTTATACTGGTTTTTCACTTGTAGTTCAGTCAAACCAAGTCGTACAGCTTAAAGACCGACTGTTTTAAAAAGTGTGCTAAAAATGCAAACAATCCGCGTCACTTTAGAGAAAATGTATTTTTTGCACCATTTTCGCATTTTTGTAAGGGTCGTCCTTTTATTTAGTTCAGCTTTGATCAAAGTTCCTGAAATTTGACTTGGTTTTCACTTGTAGTTCAGTCAAATCAAGTCGTACAGCTAAAAGACCGACTGTTTTGAACAGTGTGCTAAGAATGCAACCGATCTGCGTCACTTTGGGGACAATGCATTTTTTGAACAATTTTCGCATTTTTTGTAAGGGTGGAAGTAGTCATTTTTTTAATTCAGCTTTTGATCAAAGGTTCTAATTCTTATACTGGTTTTTCACTTGTAGTTCAGTCAACCCAAGTCTTACAGCTTAAAGACCGACTGTTTTGAAAAATGTTCTAAAAATGCAAACAAACCGCGTCACTTTAGAGAAAATGTATTTTTTGCACCATTTTCGCATTTTTGTAAGGGTCGTCATTTTTTTTAGTTCAGCTTTGATCAAAGTTCCTAATATTTTACTTGGTTTTCACTTGTAGTTCAGTCAAATCAAGTCGTGCAGCTAAAAGTCCGACTGTTTTGAAAAGTGTGCTAAAAATGCAAACAATCCGCGTCACTTTAGAGAAAATGTATTTTCTGCACCATTTCCGCCTTTTTGTAAGGGTCGTCCTTTTATTTAGTTCAGCTTTGATCAAACTTCCTGATATTTTACTTGGTTTTCACTTGTAGTTCAGTCAAATCAAGTCGTGCAGCTAAAAGACCGACTGTTTTGAAAAGTGTGCTAAGAATGCAAACAATCCGCGTCACTTTAGAGAAAATGTATTTTTTGCACCATTTTCGCATTTTTGTAAGGGTCGTCCTTTTATTTAGTTCAGCTTTGATCAATATTCCTTATATCTTACTTGGTTTTCACTTGTAGCTCAGTCAAATTAAGTCGTACAGCTAAAAGACCGACTGTTTTGAAAAGTGTGCTGCAATCGACCCGCGTCACTTTAGAGAGTCGTGATTTTTACTGGTTTTTTACTTGTAGTTCAGTCAATCAAGTCGTACAGCTAAAAGACCGACTGTTTTGAACAGTGTGCTAAAAATGCAAACAAACTGCGTCACTTTAGAGAAAATGTGTTTTTTGCACCATTTTCGCATTTTTGTAAGGGTTGTCATTTTTTTTTAGTTCAGCTTTGATCAAAGTTTCTAATATTTTACTGGGTTTTCACTTGTAGTTCAGTCAAATCAAGTCGTACAGCTAAAAGACCGACTGTTTTGAAAAGTGTGCTGCAAACGACCCGCGTCACTTTAGAGAGTCGTGATTTTTCTGTTTTTTTAATTGTAGTTCAGTCAATCAAGTCGTACAGCTAAAAGACAGACTGTTTTGAACAGTGTGCTAAAAATGCAAACAATCCGCGTCAATTTAGAGAAAACGTGTTTTTTGCACCATTTTGCCATTTTTGTATGGGTTGTCATTTTTTTTAGTGCAGCTTTGATCAAAGTTCCTAATATTTTACTTGGTTTTCACTTGTATTTCAGTCAAATCAAGTCGTACAGCTAAAAGACCGACTGTTTTAAAAAGTGTGCTGCAAACGACCCGCGTCACTTTAGAGAGTCGTCATTTCTACTAGTTTTTTACTTGTAGTTTAGTCAATCAAGTCATACAGCTAAAAGACCGACTGTTTTGAACAGTATGCTAAGAATACAAACGATCTGCGTCACTTTGGGGACAATGCATTTTTTGAACAATTTTCGCATTTTTTGTAAGGGTGGAAGTAGTCCTTTTTTTTAATTTAGCTTTTGATCAAAGGTTCTAATTTTTATACTGGTTTTTCACTTGTAGTTCAGTCAAACCAAGTCGTACAGCTTAAAGACCGACTGTTTTAAAAAGTGTGCTAAAAATGCAAACAATCCGCGTCACTTTAGAGAAAATGTATTTTTTGCACCATTTTCGCATTTTTGTAAGGGTCGTCCTTTTATTTAGTTCAGCTTTGATCAAAGTTCCTGATATTTTACTTGGTTTTTACTTGTAGTTCAGTCAAATTAAGTCGTACATCTAAAAGACCGACTGTTTTAAAAAGTGTGCTGCAAACGACCCGCGTCACTTTAGAGACTCGTGATTTTTACTGTTTTTTTAATTGTAGTTCAGTCAATCAAGTTGTACAGCTAAAAGACCGACTGTTTTGAACAGTGTGCTAAAAATGCAAACAATCCGCGTCACTTTAGAGAAAATGTATTTTTTGCACCATTTTCGCATTTTTGTAAGGGTCGTCCTTTTATTTAGTTCAGCTTTGATCAAAGTTCCTGAAATTTGACTTGGTTTTCACTTGTAGTTCAGTCAAATCAAGTCGTGCAGCTAAAAGTCCGACTGTTTTGAAAAGTGTGCTAAAAATGCAAACAATCCGCGTCACTTTAGAGAAAATGTATTTTCTGCACCATTTTCGCCTTTTTGTAAGGGTCGTCCTTTTATTTAGTTCAGCTTTGATCAAACTTCCTGATATTTTACTGGGTTTTCACTTGTAGTTCAGTCAAATCAAGTCGTAAAGCTAAAAGACCGACTGTTTTGAAAAGTGTGCTGCAAACGACCTGCGTCACTTTAGAGAGTCGTGATTTTTACTGGTTTTTTACTTGTAGTTCAGTCTATCAAGTCGTACAGCTAAAAGCCCGACTGTTTTGAACAGTGTGCTTAAAATGCAAACAATCCGCGTCAATTTAGAGAAAACGTGTTTTTTGCACCATTTTCGCATTTTATTTAGTTCAGATTTGATCAAAGTTTCTAATATTTTACTGATTTTTCACTTGTAGTTCAGTGAAACCAAGTCGTACAGCTTAAAGACCGACTGTTTTGAAAAGTGTGCTAAAAATGCAAACAATCCGCGTCACTTTAGAGAAAATGTATCTTTTGCACCATTTTCGCATTTTTGTAAGGGTTGTCATTTTTTTTTAGTTCAGCTTTGATCAAAGTTCCTAATATTTTACTTGGTTTTCACTTGTAGTTCAGTCAAATCAAGTCGTACATCTAAAAGACCAACTGTTTTAAAAAGTGTGCTGCAAACGACCCGCGTCACTTTAGAGAGTCGTCATTTTTACTGGTTTTTTACTTGTAGTTCAGTCAATCAAGTCGTACAGCTAAAAGACCGACTGTTTTGAACAGTGTGCTTAAAATGCAAACAATCCGCGTCAATTTAGAGAAAACGTGTTTTTTGCACCATTTTCGCATTTTTGTAAGGGTCGTCCCTTTATTTAGTTCAGCTTTGATCAAAGTTTCTAATATTTCACTGGGTTTTCACTTGTAGTTCAGTCAAATCAAAACTAAAAGCCCGACTGTTTTGAAGAGTGTGCTGAGAATGCAACCGATCTGCGTCACTTTGGGGACAATGCATTTTTTGAACAATTTTCGCATTTTTTGTGAGGGTGGAAGTAGTCATTTTTTTAATTCAGCTTTTGATCAAAGGTTCTAATTTCTATACTGGTTTTTCACTTGTAGTTCAGTCAAACCAAGTCTTACAGCTTAAAGACCGACTGTTTTGAAAAATGTTCTAAAAATGCAAACAATCCGCGTCACTTTAGAGAAAATGTATTTTTTGCACCATTTTCGCATTTTTGTAAGGGTCGTCCTTTTATTTAGTTCAGCTTTGATCAAACTTCCTGATATTTTACTGGGTTTTCACTTGTAGTTCAGTCAAATCAAGTCGTACAGCTAAAAGACCGACTGTTTTGAAAAGTGTGCTGCAAACGACCTGCGTCACTTTAGAGAGTCGTGATTTTTACTGTTTTTTTAATTGTAGCTCAGTCAATCAAGTTGTACAGCTAAAAGACCGACTGTTTTGAACAGTGTGCTAAAAATGCAAACAAACTGCTTCACTTTAGAGAAAATGTGTTTTTTGCACCATTTTCGCATTTTTGTAAGGGTTGTCATTTTTTTTAGTTCAGCTTTGATCAAGTTCCTAATATTTTACTTGGTTTTCACTTGTAGTTCAGTCAAATCAAGTCGTGCAGCTAAAAGTCCGACTGTTTTGAAAAGTGTGCTGCAAACGACCCGCGTCACTTTAGAGAGTCGTGATTTTTACTGGTTTTTTACTTGTAGTTCAGTCAATCAAGTCGTACAGCTAAAAGACCGACTGTTTTGAACAGTGTGCTAAAAATGCAAACGAACCGCGTCACTTTAGAGAAAATGTGTTTTTTGCACCATTTTCGCATTTATGTAAGGGTTGTCATTTTTTTAGTTCAGCTTTGATCAAAGTTTCTAATATTTTACTGGGTTTTCACTTGTAGTTCAGTCAAATCAAGTCGTACATCTAAAAGACCGACTGTTTTGAAAAGTGTGCTGCAAACGACCCGCGTCACTTTAGAGAGTCGTGATTTTTACTGTTTTTTTAATTGTAGTTCAGTCAATCAAGTCGTACAGCTAAAAGACCGACTGTTTTGAACAGTGTGCTAAAAATGCAAACAATCCGCGTCAATTTAGAGAAAACGTGTTTTTTGCACCATTTTCGCATTTTTGTAGGGGTTGTCATTTTTTTTAGTGCAGCTTTGATCAAAGTTCCTAATATTTTACTTGGTTTTCACTTGTAGTTCAGTCAAATCAAGTCGTACAGCTAAAAGACCGACTGTTTTAAAAAGTGTGCTGCAAACGACCCGCGTCACTTTAGAGAGTCGTCATTTTTACTGGTTTTTTACTTGTAGTTTAGTCAATCAAGTCATACAGCTAAAAGACCGACTGTTTTGAACAGTGTGCTAAGAATACAAACTTTGGGGACAATGCATTTTTTGAACAATTTTCGCATTTTTTGTAACGGTGGAAGTAGTCCTTTTTTTTAATTTAGCTTTTGATCAAAGGTTCTAATTTTTATACTGGTTTTTCACTTGTAGTTCAGTCAAACCAAGTCGTACAGGTTAAAGACCGACTGTTTTGAAAAGTGTGCTAAAAATGCAAACAATCCGCGTCACTTTAGAGAAAATGTATTTTTTGCACCATTTTCGCATTTTTGTAAGGGTCGTCATTTTTTTTAGTTCAGCTTTGATCAAGTTCCTAATATTTTACTTGGTTTTCACTTGTAGTTCAGTCAAATCAAGTCGTGCAGCTAAAAGACCGACTGTTTTGAAAAGTGTGCTAAAAATGCAAACAATCCGCGTCACTTTAGAGAAAATGTATTTTCTGCACCATTTTCGCCTTTTTGTAAGGGTCGTCCTTTTATTTAGTTCAGCTTTGATCAAAGTTCCTGAAATTTGACTGGGTTTTCACTTGTAGTTCAGTCAAATCAAGTCGTACAGCTAAAAGACCGACTGTTTTGAAAAGTGTGCTGCAAACGACCCGCGTCACTTTAGAGAGTCGTGATTTTTACTGGTTTTTTACTTGTAGTTCAGTCTATCAAGTCGTACAGCTAAAAGACCGACTGTTTTGAACAGTGTGCTTAAAATGCAAACAATCCGCGTCAATTTAGAGAAAACGTGTTTTTTGCACCATTTTCGCATTTTTGTAAGGGTCGTCCTTTTATTTAGTTCAGCTTTGATCAAAGTTCCTGAAATTTGACTGGGTTTTCACTTGTAGTTCAGTCAAATCAAGTCGTACATCTAACAGACCGACTGTTTTAAAAAGTGTGCTGCAAACGGCCCTCGTCACTTTAGAGAGTCGTCATTTTTACTGGTTTTTCACTTGTAGTTTAGTCAATCAAGTCGTACAGCTAAAAGACCGACTGTTTTGAAGAGTGTGCTGAGAATGCAAACAATCCGCGTCAATTTAGAGAAAATGTGTTTTTTGCACCATTTTCGCATTTTTGTAAGGGTCGTCCTTTTATTTAGTTCAGCTTTGATCAAAGTTCCTGAAATTTGACTGGGTTTTCACTTGTAGTTCAGTCAAATCAAGTCGTACATCTAAAAGACCGACTGTTTTGAACAGTGTGCTAAGAATGCAACCGATCTGCGTCACTTTGGGGACAATGCATTTTTTGAACAATTTTCGCATTTTTTGTAAGGGTGGAAGTAGTCATTTTGTTAATTCAGCTTTTGATCAAAGGTTCTAATTTCTATACTGGTTTTTCACTTGTAGTTCAGTCAAACCAAGTCTTACAGCTTAAAGACCGACTGTTTTGAAAAATGTTCTAAAAATGCAAACAATCCGCGTCACTTTAGAGAAAATCTATTTTTTGCACCATTTTCGCATTTTTGTCAGGGTCGTCCTTTTATTTAGTTCAGATTTGATCAAAGTTCCTTATATCTTACTTGGTTTTCACTTGTAGTTCAATCTAATCAAGGCAAACAGCTCAAAGACTGACTGTTTTGAAAAGTGTGCTGCAAACGACCCGCGTCACTTTAGAGAGTCGTGATTTTTACTGGTTTTTTACTTGTAGTTCAGTCAATCAAGTCGTACAGCTAAAAGACCGACTGTTTTGAACAGTGTGCTTAAAATGCAAACAATCCGCGTCAATTTAGAGAAAACGTGTTTTTTGCACCATTTTCGCATTTTTGTAAGGGTTGTCATTTTTTTTTAGTTCAGCTTGATCAAAGTTTCTAATATTTTACTGGGTTTTCACTTTTAGTTCAGTCAAATCAAGTCGTACATCTAAAAGACCGACTGTTTTAAAAAGTGTGCTGCAAACGACCCTCGTCACTTTAGAGAGTCGTCATTTTTACTGATTTTTCACTTGTAGTTCAGTGAAACCAAGTCGTACAGCTTAAAGACCGACTGTTTTGAAAAGTGTGCTAAAAATGCAAACAATCCGCGTCACTTTAGAGAAAATGTGTTTTTTGCACCATTTTCGCATTTTTGTCAGGGTCGTCCTTTTATTTAGTTCAGCTTTGATCAAAGTTCCTTATATCTTACTTGGTTTTCACTTGAAGTTCAGTCAAATCAAGTCGTACATCTAAAAGACCGACTGTTTTGAAAAGTGTGCTGCAATCGACCCGCGTCACTTTAGAGGGTCGTGATTTTTACTGGTTTTTTACTTGTAGTTCAGTCAAACCAAGTCTTACAGCTTAAAGACCGACTGTTTTGAACAGTGTGCTAAAAATGCAAACAATCCACGTCAATTTAGAGAAAACGTGTTTTTTGCACCATTTTCGCATTTTTGTAAGGGTTGTCATTTTTTTTAGTTCAGCTTTGATCAAAGTTTCTAATATTTTACTGGGTTTTCACTTGTAGTTCAGTCAAATCAAGTCGTACATCTAAAAGACCGACTGTTTTGAAAAGTGTGCTGCAATCGACCCGCGTCACTTTAGAGAGTCGTGATTTTTACTGGTTTTTTACTTGTAGTTCAGTCAATCAAGTCGTACAGCTAAAAGACCGACTGTTTTCAAAAGTGTGCTAAAAATGCAAACAATCCGCGTCACTTTAGAGATAATGTATGTTTTGCACCATTTTCACATTTTTCTAAGGGTCGTCCTTTTATTTAGTTCAGCTTTGATCAAAGTTCCTTATATCTTACTTGGTTTTCACTTGTAGTTCAGTCAAATCAAGTCGTACAGCTAAAAGACCTACTGTTTTGAACAGTGTGCTTAAAATGCAAACAATCCGCGTCAATTTAGAGAAAACGTGTTTTTTGCACCATTTTCGCATTTTTGTAAGGGTTGTCATTTTTTTTAGTTCAGCTTTGATCAAAGTTTCTAATATTTTACTGGGTTTTCACTTGTAGTTCAGTCAAATCAAGTCGTACATCTAAAAGACCGACTGTTTTGAAAAGTGTGCTGCAATCGACCCGCGTCACTTTAGAGAGTCGTGATTTTTACTGGTTTTTTACTTGTAGTTCAGTCAATCAAGTCGTACAGCTAAAAGACCGACTGTTTTGAATAGTGTGCTAAGATAGCAAACGATCTGCGTCACTTTGGGGACAATGCATTTTTTGAACAATTTTCGCATTTTTTGTAAGGGTGGAAGTAGTCATTTTTTTAATTCAGCTTTTGATCAAAGGTTCTAATTTTTATACTGGTTTTTCACTTGTAGTTCAGTCAAACCAAGTCGTACAGCTTAAAGACCGACTGTTTTGAAAAGTGTGCTAAAAATGCAAACAATCCGCGTCACTTTAGAGAAAATGTATCTTTTGCACCATTTTCGCATTTTTGTAAGGGTTGTCATTTTTTTTTAGTTCAGCTTTGATCAAAGTTCCTAATATTTTACTTGGTTTTCACTTGTAGTTCAGTCAAATCAAGTCGTACATCTAAAAGACCAACTGTTTTAAAAAGTGTGCTGCAAACGACCCGCGTCACTTTAGAGAGTCGTCATTTTTACTGGTTTTTCACTTGTAGTTTAGTCAATCAAGTCGTACAGCTAAAAGACCGACTCTTTTGAACAGTGTGCTAAGATAGCAAGCGATCTGCGTCACTTTGGGGACAATGCATTTTTTAAACAATTTTCGCATTTTTGGTAAGGGTGGAAGTAGTCATTTTGTTAATTCAGCTTTTGATCAAAGGTTCTAATTTCTATACTGGTTTTTCACTTGTAGTTCAGTCAAACCAAGTCTTACAGCTTAAAGACCGACTGTTTTGAAAAATGTTCTAAAAATTCAAACAAACCGCGTCACTTTAGAGAAAATGTGTTTTTGCACCATTTTCGCATTTTTGTAAGGGTCGTCCTTTTATTTAGTTTCTAATATTTTACTGGGTTTTCACTTGTAGTTCAGTCAAATCAAGTCGTACAGCTAAAAGACCGACTGTTTTGAAAAGTGTGCTGCAATCGACCCGCGTCACTTTAGAGAGTCGTCATTTTTACTGGTTTTTTACTTGTAGTTCAGTCAATAAAGTCGTACAGCTTAAAGACCGACTGTTTTGAAAAGTGTTCTAAAAATGCAAACAATCCGCGTCACTTTAGAGAAAATGTATTTTCTGCACCATTTTCGCCTTTTTGTAAGGGTCGTCCTTTTATTTAGTTCAGCTTTGATCACAGTTCCTTATATCTTACTTCGTTTTCACTTGTAGTTCAATCAAATCAAGGCAAACAGCTCAAAGACTGACTGTTTTGAAAAGTGTGCTGCAAACGACCCTCGTCACTTTAGAGAGTCGTCATTTTTCCTGTTTTTACTCTTTTAGTTCAGTCAAACCAAGTCGTACAGCTTAAAGACCGACTGTTTTGAAAAGTGTGCTAAAAATGCAAACAATCCGCGTCACTTTAGAGAAAATGTATTTTTTGCATCATTTTCGCATTTTTGTAAGGGTTGTCATTTTATTTAGTTCAGCTTTGATCAAAGTTCCTGATATTTTACTGGGTTTTCACTTGTAGTTCAGTCAAATCAAGTCGTACAGCTAAAAGACCGACTGTTTTGAACAGTGTGCTAAAAATGTAAAACGATCTGCGTCACTTTGGGGACAATGTATTTTTTAAACAATTTTTGCATTTTTTGTAAGGGTGGAAGTAGTCATTTTCTTAATTCAGCTTTTGATCAAAGGTTCTAATTTTTATACTTGTTTTTCACTTGTAGTTCAGTCAAACCAAGTCTTACAGCTTAAAGACCGACTGTTTTGAAAAATGTTCTAAAAATGCAAACAAACCGCGTCATTTTAGAGAAAATGTGTTTTTTGCACCATTTTCGCCTTTTTGTAAGGGTCGTCATTTTTTTTAGTTCAGCTTTGATCAAAGTTCCTAATATTTTACTGGGTTTTCACTTGTAGTTCAGTCAAATCAAGTCGTACAGCTAAAAGACCGACTGTTTTGAACAGTGTGCTAAAAATGTAAAACGATCTGCGTCACTTTGAGGACAATGTATTTTTTAAACAATTTTCGCATTTTTTGTAAGGGTGGAAGTAGTCATTTTCTTAATTCAGCTTTTGATCAAAGGTTCTAATTTTTATACTGGTTTTTCACTTGTAGTTCAGTCAAACCAAGTCTTACAGCTTAAAGACCGACTGTTTTGAAAAGTGTGCTGTAAACGACCCGCGTCACTTTAGAGAGTCGTCATTTTTACTGGTTTTACACTTGCAGTTCAGTCAATCAAGTCGTTCAGCTTAAACACCGACTGTTTTGAAAAGTGTGCTAAGAATGCAAACAATCCGCGTCACTTTAGAGAAAATGTGTTTTCTGCACCATTTTCGCCTTTTTGTAAGGGTCGTCATTGTTTTTAGTTCAGCTTTGATCAAAGTTCCTAATATTTTACTGGGTTTTCACTTGTAGTTCAGTCAAATCAAGTCGTACAGCTAAAAGACCGACTGTTTTGAAAAGTGTGCTGCAAACGACCCGGGTCACTTTAGAGAGTCGTCATTTTTACTGGTTTTACACTTGCAGTTCAGTCAATCAAGTCGTACAGCTTAAACACCGACTGTTTTGAAAAGTGTGCTAAGAATGCAAACAATCCGCGTCACTTTAGAGAAAATGTGTTTTCTGCACCATTTTCGCCTTTTTGTAAGGGTCGTCATTTTTTTTAGTTCAGCTTTGATCAAAGTTCCTAATATTTTAATGTGTTTTCACTTGTAGTTCAGTCAAATCAAGTCGTACAGCTAAAAGACCGACTGTTTTGAAAAGTGTGCTGCAAACGACCCGGGTCACTTTAGAGAGTCGTCATTTTTACTGATTTTTCACTTGTAGTTCAATGAAACCAAGTCGTACAGCTTAAAGACCGACTGTTTTGAAAAGTGTGCTAAGAATGCAAACAATCCGCGTCACTTTAGAGAAAATGTATTTTCTGCACCATTTTCGCCTTTTTGTAAGGGTCGTCATTTTTTTTAGTTCAGCTTTGATCAAAGTTCCTAATATTTTACTGGGTTTTCACTTCTAGTTCAGTCAAATCAAGTCGTACAGCTAAAAGACCGACTGTTTTGAAAAGTGTGCTAAAAATGCAAACAATCCGCGTCACTTTAGAGAAAATGTATTTTTTGCATCATTTTCGCATTTTTGTAAGGGTCGCCATTTTATTAAGTTCAGCTTTGATCAAAGTTCCTAATATTTTTCTGGGTTTTCACTTGTAGTTCAGTCAAATCAAGTCGTACAGCTAAAAGACCGACTGTTTTGAAAAGTGTGCTGCAAACGACCCGGGTCACTTTATAGAGTCGTCATTTTTACTGGTTTTACACTTGCAGTTCAGTCAATCAAGTCGTACAGCTTAAAGACCGACTGTTTTGAAAAGTGTGCTAAAAATGCAAACAATCCGCGTCACTTTAGAGAAAATGTATTTTCTGCACCATTTTCGCCTTTTTGTAAGGGTCGTCATTTTTTTTAGTTCAGCTTTGATCAAAGTTCCTAATATTTTACTGGGTTTTCACTTCTAGTTCAGTCAAATCAAGTCGTACAGCTAAAAGACCGACTGTTTTGAAAAGTGTGCTAAAAATGTAAACAATCCGCGTCACTTTAGAGAAAATGTATTTTTTGCATCATTTTCGCATTTTTGTAAGGGTCGCCATTTTATTAAGTTCAGCTTTGATCAAAGTTCCTAATATTTTTCTGGGTTTTCACTTGTAGTTCAGTCAAATCAAGTCGTACAGCTAAAAGACCGACTGTTTTGAAAAGTGTGCTGCAAACGACCTGGGTCACTTTAGAGAGTCGCCATTTTTACTGATTTTCCACTTGTAGTTCAGTGAAACCAAGTCGTACAGCTTAAAGACCGACTGTTTTGAAAAGTGTGCTAAAAATGTAAAACGATCTGCGTCACTTTGGGGACAATGTATTTTTTAAACAATTTTCGCATTTTTTGTAAGGGTGGAAGTAGTCATTTTCTTAATTCAGCTTTTGATCAAAGGTTCTAATTTTTATACTGGTTTTTCACTTGTAGTTCAGTCAAACCAAGTCGTACAGCTTAAAGACCGACTGTTTTGAAAAGTGTGCTAAGAATGCAAACAATCCGCGTCACTTTAGAGAAAATGTATTTTCTGCACCATTTTCGCCTTTTTGTAAGGGTCGTCATTTTTTTAGTTCAGCTTTGATCAAAGTTCTTAATATTTTACTGGGTTTTCACTTGTAGTTCAGTCAAATCAAGTCGTACAGCTAAAAGACCGACTGTTTTGAACAGTGTGCTAAAAATGTAAAACGATCTGCGTCACTTTGGGGACAATGTATTTTTTAAACAATTTTCGCATTTTTTGTAAGGGTGGAAGTAGTCATTTTTTTAATTCAGCTTTTGATCAAAGGTTCTAATTTTTATACTGGCTTTTCACTTGTAGCTCAGTCAAACCAAGTCGTACAGCTTAAAGACCGACTGTTTTGAAAAGTGTGATAAAAATGCAAACAATCCGCGTCACTTTAGAGAAAATGTATTTTTTGCATCATTTTCGCATTTTTGTAAGGGTCGCCATTTTATTTAGTTCAGCTTTGATCAAAGCTCCTGATATTTTTCTGGGTTTTCACTTGTAGTTCAGTCAAATCAAGTCGTATAGCTAAAAGACCGACTGTTTTGAAAAGTGTGCTGCAAACGACCCGCGTCACTTTAGAGAGTCGTCATTTTTACTGGTTTTACACTTGCAGTTCAGTCAATCAAGTCGTACAGCTTAAAGACCGACTGTTTTGAACAGTGTGCTAAAAATGTAAAACGATCTGCGTCACTTTGGGGACAATGTATTTTTTAAACAATTTTCGCATTTTTTGTAAGGGTGGAAGTAGTCATTTTTTTAATTCAGCTTTTGATCAAAGGTTCTAATTTTTATACTGGCTTTTCACTTGTAGCTCAGTCAAACCAAGTCGTACAGCTTAAAGACCGACTGTTTTGAAAAGTGTGATAAAAATGCAAACAATCCGCGTCACTTTAGAGAAAATGTATTTTTTGCATCATTTTCGCATTTTTGTAAGGGTCGCCATTTTATTAAGTTCAGCTTTGATCAAAGTTCCTGATATTTTTCTGGGTTTTCACTTGTAGTTCAGTCAAATCAAGTCGTATAGCTAAAAGACCGACTGTTTTGAAAAGTGTGCTGCAAACGACCCTCGTCACTTTAGAGAGTCGTCATTTTTACTGATTTTTCACTTGTAGTTCAGTGAAACCAAGTCGTACAGCTTAAAGACCGACTGTTTTGAAAAGTGTGCTAAAAATGAAAACAATCCGCGTCACTTTTTGTAAGGGTCTTCATTTTTTTTAGTTCAGCTTTGATCAAAGTTCCTAATATTTTACTGGGTTTTCACTTGTAGTTCAGTCAAATCAAGTCGTACAGCTAAAAGACCGACTATTTTGAAAAGTGTGCTGTAAACGACCCGCGTCACTTTAGAGAGTCGTCATTTTTACTGGTTTTACACTTGCAGTTCAGTCAATCAAGTCG
The DNA here is from genome assembly GCF_025231255.1 of Drosophila biarmipes. Lineage (NCBI taxonomy): Eukaryota > Metazoa > Arthropoda > Insecta > Diptera > Drosophilidae > Drosophila > Drosophila biarmipes. Next base: position 931,346 of record NC_066613.1, on the reverse strand, counting down.
TACAGCTTAAAGACCGACTGTTTTGAACAGTGTGCTAAAAATGTAAAACGATCTGCGTCACTTTGGGGACAATGTATTTTTTAAACAATTTTCGCATTTTTTGTAAGGGTGGAAGTAGTCATTTTTTTAATTCAGCTTTTGATCAAAGGTTCTAATTTTTATACTGGCTTTTCACTTGTAGCTCAGTCAAACCAAGTCGAACAGCTTAAAGACCGACTGTTTTGAAAAGTGTGATAAAAATGCAAACAATCCGCGTCACTTTAGAGAAAATGTATTTTTTGCATCATTTTCGCATTTTTGTAAGGGTCGCCATTTTATTTAGTTCAGCCTTGAACAAAGTTCCTAATATTTTTCTGGGTTTTCACTTGTAGTTCAGTCAAATCAAGTCGTACAGCTAAAATACCGACTGTTTTGAAAAGTGTGCTGCAAACGACCCTCGTCACTTTAGAGAGTCGTCATTTTTACTGATTTTTCACTTGTAGTTCAGTGAAACAAAAGTCGTACAGCTTAAAGACCGACTGTTTTGAAAAGTGTGCTAAAAATGAAAACAATCCGCGTCACTTTAGAGAAAATGTATTTTCTGCACCATTTTCGCCTTTTTGTCGTCATTTTTTTACTTCAGCTTTGATCAAAGTTCTTAATATTTTACTGGGTTTTCACTTGTAGTTCAGTCAAATCAAGTCGTACAGCTAAAAGACCGACTGTTTTGAACAGTGTGCTAAAAATGTAAAACGATCTGCGTCACTTTGGGGACAATGTATTTTTTAAACAATTTTCGCATTTTTTGTAAGGGTGGAAGTAGTCATTTTCTTAATTCAGCTTTTGATCAAAGGTTCTAATTTTTATACTGGTTTTTCACTTGTAGTTCAGTCAAACCAAGTCGTACAGCTTAAAGACCGACTGTTTTGAAAAGTGTGCTAAAAATGCAAACAATCCGCGTCACTTTAGAGAAAATGTATTTTTTGCATCATTTTCGCATTTTTGTAAGGGTTGTCATTTTATTTAGTTCAGCTTTGATTAAAGTTCCTGATATTTTACTGGGTTTTCACTTTTAGTTCAGTCAAACCAAGTCGTACAGCTTAAAGACCGACTGTTTTGAAAAGTGTGCTAAGAATGCAAACAATCCGCGTCACTTTAGAGAAAATGTATTTTCTGCACCATTTTCGCCTTTTTGTAAGGGTCTTCATTTTTTTTAGTTCAGCTTTGATCAAAGTTCCTAATATTTTACTGGTTTTTCACTTGTAGTTCAGTCAAATCAAGTCGTACAGCTAAAAGACCGACTATTTTGAAAAGTGTGCTGTAAACGACCCGCGTCACTTTAGAGAGTCGTCATTTTTACTGGTTTTACACTTGCAGTTCAGTCAATCAAGTCGTACAGCTTAAAGACCGACTGTTTTGAACAGTGTGCTAAAAATGCAAACAATCCGCGTCACTTTAGAGAAAATGTATTTTCTGCACCATTTTCGCCTTTTTGTAAGGGTCGTCATTTTTTTAGTTCAGCTTTGATCAAAGTTCTTAATATTTTACTGGGTTTTCACTTGTAGTTCAGTCAAATCAAGTCGTACAGCTAAAAGACCGACTGTTTTGAACAGTGTGCTAAAAATGTAAAACGATCTGCGTCACTTTGGGGACAATGTATTTTTTAAACAATTTTCGCATTTTTTGTAAGGGTGGAAGTAGTCATTTTCTTAATTCAGCTTTTGATCAAAGGTTCTAATTTTTATACTGGTTTTTCACTTGTAGTTCAGTCAAACCAAGTCGTACAGCCTAAAGACCGACTGTTTTGAAAAGTGTGCTAAGAATGCAAACAATCCGCGTCACTTTAGAGAAAATGTATTTTCTGCACCATTTTCGCCTTTTTTAAGGGTCGTCATTTTTTTTAGTTCAGCTTTGATTAAAGTTCTTAATATTTTACTGGGTTTTTACTTGTAGTTCAGTCAATCAAGTCGTACAGCTAAAAGACCGACTGTTTTGAAAAGTGTGCTGTAAACAACCCGCGTCACTTTAGAGAGTCGTCATTTTTACTGGTTTTTTACTTGTAGTTCAGTCAATCAAGTCGTACAGCTTAAAGACCGACTGTTTTTAAAAGTGTGCTAAAAATGCAAACAATCTGCGTCACTTTAGAGAAAATGTATTTTTTGCATCATTTTCGCATTTTTGTAAGGGTCGCCATTTTATTAAGTTCAGCTTTGATCAAAGTTCCTAATATTTTTCTGGGTTTTCACTTGTAGTTCAGTCAAATCAAGTCGTACAGCTAAAAGACCGACTGTTTTGAAAAGTGTGCTGCAAACGACCCGGGTCACTTTAGAGAGTCGTAATTTTTACTGATTTTTTACTTGTAGTTCAGTGAAACCAAGTCGTACAGCTTAAAGACCGACTGTTTTGAAAAGTGTGCTAAGAATGCAAACAATCCGCGTCACTTTAGAGAAAATGTATTTTCTGCATCATTTTCGCATTTTTGTAAGGGTCGTCATTTTATTTAGTTCAGCTTTGATCAAAGTTCCTAATATTTTTCTGGGTTTTCACTTGTAGTTCAGTCAAATCAAGTCGTATAGCTAAAAGACCGACTGTTTTGAAAAGTGTGCTGCAAACGACCCGGGTCACTTTAGAGAGTCGTCATTTTTACTGATTTTTCACTTGTAGTTCAGTGAAACCAAGTCGTACAGCTTAAAGACCGACTGTTTTGAAAAGTGTGCTAAAAATGCAAACAATCCGCGTCACTTTAGAGAAAATGTATTTTTTGCATCATTTTCGCATTTTTGTAAGGGTCGCTATTTTATTTAGTTCAGCTTTGATCAAAGTTCCTAATATTTTACTGGGTTTTCACTTAAAGTTCAGTCAGACCAAGTCGTACAGCTTAAAGACCGACTGTTTTGAAGAGTGTGCGAAAAATGCAAACAATCCGCGTTACTTTAGAGAAAATGTATTTTTTGCATCATTTTCGCATTTTTGTAAGGGTCGCTATTTTATTTAGTTCAGCTTTGATCAAAGTTCTTAATATTTTTCTGGGTTTTACACTTGTAGTTCAGTCAAACCAAGTCGTACAGCTTAAAGACCGACTGTTTTGAACAGTGTGCTAAAAATGTAAAACGATCTGCGTCACTTTGGGGACAATGTATTTTTTAAACAATTTTTGCATTTTTTGTAAGGGTGGAAGTAGTCATTTTTTTAATTCAGCTTTTGATCAAAGGTTCTAATTTTTATACTGGCTTTTCTCTTGTAGCTCAGTCAAACCAAGTCGTACAGCTTAAAGACCGACTGTTTTGAAAAGTGTGATAAAAATGCAAACAATCCGCGTCACTTTAGAGAAAATGTATTTTCTGTACCATTTTCGCCTTTTTGTAGGGGTCGTCATTTTTTTTAGTTCAGCTTTGATCAAATTTCCTAATATTTAACTGGGTTTTCACTTGTAGTTCAGTCAAATCAAGTCGTACAGCTAAAAGACCGACTGTTTTGAAAAGTGTGCTAATTCAGCTTTTGATCAAAGGCTCTACTATTTTACTGGTTTTCCAATTGTAGTTCACTTGGTTTGGTTTTTCACTTGTAGTTCAGTCAAACCAAGTCGTACAGCTTAAAGACCGACTGTTTTGAAAAGTGTGATAAAAATGCAAACAATCCGCGTCACTTTAGAGAAAATGTATTTTTTGCATCATTTTCGCATTTTTGGTAGGGTCGCCATTTTATTTAGTTCAGCTTTGATCAAAGTTCCTTATATTTTACTGGCTTTTCACTTGTAGTTCAGTCAAATCAAGTCGTACAGCTAAAAGACCGAATGTTTTGAAAAGTGTGCTGCAAACGACCCGCGTCACTTTAGAGAGTCGTCATTTTTACTGGTTTTTCACTTGTAGTTCAGTCAGACCAAGTCGTACAGCTTAAAGACCGACTGTTTTGAAAAGTGTGCTAAAAATGCAAACAATCCACCTCACTTTAGAGAAAATGTATTTTTTGCACCATTTTCGCATTTTTGTAAGGGTCGTCATTTTTTTTAATTCAGCTTTGATCAAAGTTCCTAATATTTTACTGGGTTTTCACTTGTAGTTCAGTCAAATCAAGTCGTACAGCTAAAAGACCGACCGTTTTGAAAAGTGTGCTAATTCAGCTTTTGATCAAAGGCTCTACTATTTTACTGGTTTTCCAATTGTAGTTCACTTGGTTTGGTTTTTCACTTGTAGTTCAGTCAAACCAAGTCGTACAGCCGATTGTTTTGAAAAGTGTGCGAAAAACGCAAACAATCCGCGTCACGTTAGAGAAAATGTATTTTCTGTACCATTTTCGCCTTTTTGTAGGGGTCGTCATTTTTTTTAGTTCAGCTTTGATCAAATTTCCTAATATTTAACTGGGTTTTCACTTGAAGTTCAGTCAAATCAAGTCGTACAGCTAAAAGACCGACTGTTTTGAAAAGTGTGCTAATTCAGCTTTTGATCAAAGGCTCTACTATTTTACTGGTTTTCCAATTGTAGTTCACTTGGTTTGGTTTTTCACTTGTAGTTCAGTCAAACCAAGTCGTACAGCTTAAAGACCGACTCTTTTGAAAAGTGTGCGAAAAACGCAAACAATCCGCGTCAGTTTAGAATAAATGTATTTTCTGCACCATTTTCGCCTTTTTGTAAGGGTCGTCATTTTTTTTAGTTCAGCTTTGATCAAAGTTCTTAATATTTTACTGGGTTTTTACTTGTAGTTCAGTCAATCAAGTCGTACAGCTAAAAGACCGACTGTTTTGAAAAGTGTGCTGTAAACAACCCGCGTCACTTTAGAGAGTCGTCATTTTTACTGGTTTTTTACTTGTAGTTCAGTCAATCAAGTCGTACAGCTTAAGGACCGACTGTTTTGAAAAGTGTGCAAAAAACGCAAACAATCCGCGTCAGTTTAGAGAAAATGTATTTTCTGCACCATTTTCGCCTTTTTGTAAGGGTCGTCATTTTTTTTAGTTCAGCTTTGATCAAAGTTCTTAATATTTTACTGGGTTTTTACTTGTAGTTCAGTCAATCAAGTCGTACAGCTAAAAGACCGACTGTTTTGAAAAGTGTGCTGCAAACGACCCTCGTCACTTTAGAGAGTCGTCATTTTTACTGATTTTTCACTTGTAGTTCAGTGAAACCAAGTCGTACAGCTTAAAGACCGACTGTTTTGAAAAGTGTGCTAAAAATGCAAACAATCCGCGTCAGTTTAGAGAAAATGTATTTTCTGCACCATTTTCGCCTTTTTGTAAGGGTCGTCATTTTTTTTAGTTCAGCTTTGATCAAAGTTCCTAATATTTTTCTGGGTTTTACACTTGTAGTTCAGTCAAATCAAGTCGTACAGCTAAAAGACCGACTGTTTTGAAAAGTGTGCTAATTCAGCTTTTGATCAAAGGCTCTACTATTTTACTGGTTTTCCAATTGTAGTTCACTTGGTTTGGTTTTTCACTTGTAGTTCAGTCAAACCAAGTCGTACAGCTTAAAGACCGACTCATTTGAAAAGTGTGCGAAAAACGCAAACAATCCGCGTCAGTTTAGAATAAATGTATTTTCTGCACCATTTTCGCCTTTTTGTAAGGGTCGTCATTTTTTTTAGTTCAGCTTTGATCAAAGTTCTTAATATTTTACTGGGTTTTTACTTGTAGTTCAGTCAATCAAGTCGTACAGCTAAAAGACCGACTGTTTTGAAAAGTGTGCTGTAAACAACCCGCGTCACTTTAGAGAGTCGTCATTTTTACTGGTTTTTTACTTGTAGTTCAGTCAATCAAGTCGTACAGCTTAAGGACCGACTGTTTTGAAAAGTGTGCAAAAAACGCAAACAATCCGCGTCAGTTTAGAGAAAATGTATTTTCTGCACCATTTTCGCCTTTTTGTAAGGGTCGTCATTTTTTTTAGTTCAGCTTTGATCAAAGTTCTTAATATTTTACTGGGTTTTTACTTGTAGTTCAGTCAATCAAGTCGTACAGCTAAAAGACCGACTGTTTTGAAAAGTGTGCTGCAAACGACCCTCGTCACTTTAGAGAGTCGTCATATTTACTGATTTTTCACTTGTAGTTCAGTGAAACCAAGTCGTACAGCTTAAAGACCGACTGTTTTGAAAAGTGTGCTAAAAATGCAAACAATCCGCGTCACTTTAGAGAAAATGTATTCTTTGCATCATTTTCGCATTTTTGTAAGGGTCGCTATTTTATTTAGTTCAGCTTTGATCAAAGTTCCTAATATTTTTCTGGGTTTTACACTTGTAGTTCAGTCAAACCAAGTCGTACAGCTTAAAGACCGACTGTTTTGAACAGTGTGCTAAAAATGTAAAACGATCTGCGTCACTTTGGGGACAATGTATTTTTTAAACAATTTTCGCATTTTTTGTAAGGGTGGAAGTAGTCATTTTTTTAATTCAGCTTTTGATCAAAGGTTCTAATTTTTATACTGGCTTTTCACTTGTAGCTCAGTCAAACCAAGTCGAACAGCTTAAAGACCGACTGCTTTGAAAAGTGTGATAAAAATGCAAACAATCCGCGTCACTTTAGAGAAAATGTATTTTCTTTACCATTTTCGCCTTTTTGTAGGGGTCGTCATTATTTTTAGTTCAGCTTTGATCAAATTTCCTAATATTTAACTGGGTTTTCACTTGTAGTTCAGTCAAATCAAGTCGTACAGCTTAAAGACCGACTGTTTTGAAAAGTGTGATAAAAATGCAAACAATCCGCGTCACTTTAGGGAAAATGTATTTTTTGCATCATTTTCGCATTTTTGTAAGGGTCGCCATTTTATTTAGTTCAGCTTTGATCAAAGTTCCTAATATTTTTCTGGGTTTTCACTTGAAGTTCAGTCAAATCAAGTCGTACAGCTTAAAGACCGACTGTTTTGAAAAATGTGCTGCAAACGACCCTCGTCACTTTAGAGAGTCGTCATTTTTACTGGTTTTACACTTGTAGTTCAGTCAAACCAAGTCGTACAGCTTAAAGACCGACTGTTTTGAACAGTGTGCTAAAAATGTAAAACGATCTGCGTCACTTTGGGGACAATGTATTTTTTAAACAATTTTCGCATTTTTTGTAAGGGTGGAAGTAGTCATTTTTTTAATTCAGCTTTTGATCAAAGGTTCTAATTTTTATACTGGCTTTTCACTTGTAGCTCAGTCAAACCAAGTCGAACAGCTTAAAGACCGACTGTTTTGAAAAGTGTGATAAAAATGCAAACAATCCGCGTCACTTTAGAGAAAATGTATTTTCTTTACCATTTTCGCCTTTTTGTAGGGGTCGTCATTTTTTTTAGTTCAGCTTTGATCAAATTTCCTAATATTTAACTGGGTTTTCACTTGTAGTTCAGTCAAATCAAGTCGTACAGCTTAAAGACCGACTGTTTTGAAAAGTGTGATAAAAATGCAAACAATCCGCGTCACTTTAGGGAAAATGTATTTTTTGCATCATTTTCGCATTTTTGTAAGGGTCGCCATTTTATTTAGTTCAGCTTTGATCAAAGTTCCTAATATTTTTCTGGGTTTTCACTTGAAGTTCAGTCAAATCAAGTCGTACAGCTTAAAGACCGACTGTTTTGAAAAATGTGCTGCAAACGACCCTCGTCACTTTAGAGAGTCGTCATTTTTACTGGTTTTACACTTGTAGTTCAGTCAAACCAAGTCGTACAGCTTAAAGACCGACTGTTTTGAAGAGTGTGCGAAAAATGCAAACAATCCGCGTCACTTTAGAGAAAATGTATTTTCTTTACCATTTTCGCCTTTTTGTAGGGGTCGTCATTTTTTTTAGTTCACCTTTGATCAAATTTCCTAATATTTAACTGGGTTTTCACTTGAAGTTCAGTCAAATCAAGTCGTACAGCTAAAAGACCGACTGTTTTGAAAAGTGTGCTAATTCAGCTTTTGATCAAAGGCTCTACTATTTTACTGGTTTTCCAATTGTAGTTCACTTGGTTTGGTTTTTCACTTGTAGTTCAGTCAAACCAAGTCGTACAGCTTAAAGACCGACTCTTTTGAAAAGTGTGCGAAAAACGCAAACAATCCGCGTCAGTTTAGAATAAATGTATTTTCTGCACCATTTTCGCCTTTTTGTAAGGGTCGTCATTTTTTTTAGTTCAGCTTTGATCAAAGTTCTTAATATTTTACTGGGTTTTTACTTGTAGTTCAGTCAATCAAGTCGTACAGCTAAAAGACCGACTGTTTTGAAAAGTGTGCTGTAAACAACCCGCGTCACTTTAGAGAGTCGTCATTTTTACTGGTTTTTTACTTGTAGTTCAGTCAATCAAGTCGTACAGCTTAAGGACCGACTGTTTTGAAAAGTGTGCAAAAAACGCAAACAATCCGCGTCAGTTTAGAGAAAATGTATTTTCTGCACCATTTTCGCCTTTTTGTAAGGGTCGTCATTTTTTTTAGTTCAGCTTTGATCAAAGTTCTTAATATTTTACTGGGTTTTTACTTGTAGTTCAGTCAATCAAGTCGTACAGCTAAAAGACCGACTGTTTTGAAAAGTGTGCTGCAAACGACCCTCGTCACTTTAGAGAGTCGTCATATTTACTGATTTTTCACTTGTAGTTCAGTGAAACCAAGTCGTACAGCTTAAAGACCGACTGTTTTGAAAAGTGTGCTAAAAATGCAAACAATCCGCGTCACTTTAGAGAAAATGTATTCTTTGCATCATTTTCGCATTTTTGTAAGGGTCGCTATTTTATTTAGTTCAGCTTTGATCAAAGTTCCTAATATTTTTCTGGGTTTTACACTTGTAGTTCAGTCAAACCAAGTCGTACAGCTTAAAGACCGACTGTTTTGAACAGTGTGCTAAAAATGTAAAACGATCTGCGTCACTTTGGGGACAATGTATTTTTTAAACAATTTTCGCATTTTTTGTAAGGGTGGAAGTAGTCATTTTTTTAATTCAGCTTTTGATCAAAGGTTCTAATTTTTATACTGGCTTTTCACTTGTAGCTCAGTCAAACCAAGTCGAACAGCTTAAAGACCGACTGCTTTGAAAAGTGTGATAAAAATGCAAACAATCCGCGTCACTTTAGAGAAAATGTATTTTCTTTACCATTTTCGCCTTTTTGTAGGGGTCGTCATTATTTTTAGTTCAGCTTTGATCAAATTTCCTAATATTTAACTGGGTTTTCACTTGTAGTTCAGTCAAATCAAGTCGTACAGCTTAAAGACCGACTGTTTTGAAAAGTGTGATAAAAATGCAAACAATCCGCGTCACTTTAGGGAAAATGTATTTTTTGCATCATTTTCGCATTTTTGTAAGGGTCGCCATTTTATTTAGTTCAGCTTTGATCAAAGTTCCTAATATTTTTCTGGGTTTTCACTTGAAGTTCAGTCAAATCAAGTCGTACAGCTTAAAGACCGACTGTTTTGAAAAATGTGCTGCAAACGACCCTCGTCACTTTAGAGAGTCGTCATTTTTACTGGTTTTACACTTGTAGTTCAGTCAAACCAAGTCGTACAGCTTAAAGACCGACTGTTTTGAACAGTGTGCTAAAAATGTAAAACGATCTGCGTCACTTTGGGGACAATGTATTTTTTAAACAATTTTCGCATTTTTTGTAAGGGTGGAAGTAGTCATTTTTTTAATTCAGCTTTTGATCAAAGGTTCTAATTTTTATACTGGCTTTTCACTTGTAGCTCAGTCAAACCAAGTCGAACAGCTTAAAGACCGACTGTTTTGAAAAGTGTGATAAAAATGCAAACAATCCGCGTCACTTTAGAGAAAATGTATTTTCTTTACCATTTTCGCCTTTTTGTAGGGGTCGTCATTTTTTTTAGTTCAGCTTTGATCAAATTTCCTAATATTTAACTGGGTTTTCACTTGTAGTTCAGTCAAATCAAGTCGTACAGCTTAAAGACAGACTGTTTTGAAAAGTGTGATAAAAATGCAAACAATCCGCGTCACTTTAGGGAAAATGTATTTTTTGCATCATTTTCGCATTTTTGTAAGGGTCGCCATTTTATTTAGTTCAGCTTTGATCAAAGTTCCTAATATTTTTCTGGGTTTTCACTTGAAGTTCAGTCAAATCAAGTCGTACAGCTTAAAGACCGACTGTTTTGAAAAATGTGCTGCAAACGACCCTCGTCACTTTAGAGAGTCGTCATTTTTACTAGTTTTACACTTGTAGTTCAGTCAAACCAAGTCGTACAGCTTAAAGACCGACTGTTTTGAAGAGTGTGCGAAAAATGCAAACAATCCGCGTCACTTTAGAGAAAATGTATTTTCTTTACCATTTTCGCCTTTTTGTAGGGGTCGTCATTTTTTTTAGTTCAGCTTTGATCAAATTTCCTAATATTTAACTGGGTTTTCACTTGTAGTTCAGTCAAATCAAGTCGTACAGCTTAAAGACCGACTGTTTTGAAAAGTGTGATAAAAACGCAAACAATCCGCGTCAGTTTAGAGAAAATGTATTTTCTGCACCATTTTCGCCTTTTTGTAAGGGTCGTCATTTTTTTTAGTTCAGCTTTGATCAAAGTTCTTAATATTTTACTGGGTTTTTACTTGTAGTTCAGTCAATCAAGTCGTACAGCTAAAAGACCGACTGTTTTGAAAAGTGTGCTGCAAACGACCCTCGTCACTTTAGAGAGTCGTCATTTTTACTGATTTTTCACTTGTAGTTCAGTGAAACCAAGTCGTACAGCTTAAAGACCGACTGTTTTGAAAAGTGTGCTAAAAATGCAAACAATCCGCGTCACTTTAGAGAAAATGTATTCTTTGCATCATTTTCGCATTTTTGTAAGGGTCGCTATTTTATTTAGTTCAGCTTTGATCAAAGTTCCTAATATTTTTCTGGGTTTTACACTTGTAGTTCAGTCAAACCAAGTCGTACAGCTTAAAGACCGACTGTTTTGAACAGTGTGCTAAAAATGTAAAACGATCTGCGTCACTTTGGGGACAATGTATTTTTTAAACAATTTTCGCATTTTTTGTAAGGGTGGAAGTAGTCATTTTTTTAATTCAGCTTTTGATCAAAGGTTCTAATTTTTATACTGGCTTTTCACTTGTAGCTCAGTCAAACCAAGTCGAACAGCTTAAAGACCGACTGTTTTGAAAAGTGTGATAAAAATGCAAACAATCCGCGTCACTTTAGAGAAAATGTATTTTCTTTACCATTTTCGCCTTTTTGTAGGGGTCGTCATTTTTTTTAGTTCAGCTTTGATCAAATTTCCTAATATTTAACTGGGTTTTCACTTGTAGTTCAGTCAAATCAAGTCGTACAGCTTAAAGACCGACTGTTTTGAAAAGTGTGATAAAAATGCAAACAATCCGCGTCACTTTAGGGAAAATGTATTTTTTGCATCATTTTCGCATTTTTGTAAGGGTCGCCATTTTATTTAGTTCAGCTTTGATCAAAGTTCCTAATATTTTTCTGGGTTTTCACTTGAAGTTCAGTCAAATCAAGTCGTACAGCTTAAAGACCGACTGTTTTGAAAAATGTGCTGCAAACGACCCTCGTCACTTTAGAGAGTCGTCATTTTTACTGGTTTTACACTTGTAGTTCAGTCAAACCAAGTCGTACAGCTTAAAGACCGACTGTTTTGAACAGTGTGCTAAAAATGTAAAACGATCTGCGTCACTTTGGGGACAATGTATTTTTTAAACAATTTTTGCATTTTTTGTAAGGGTGGAAGTAGTCATTTTTTTAATTCAGCTTTTGATCAAAGGTTCTAATTTTTATACTGGCTTTTCTCTTGTAGCTCAGTCAAACCAAGTCGTACAGCTTAAAGACCGACTGTTTTGAAAAGTGTGATAAAAATGCAAACAATCCGCGTCACTTTAGAGAAAATGTATTTTCTGTACCATTTTCGCCTTTTTGTAGGGGTCGTCATTTTTTTTAGTTCAGCTTTGATCAAATTTCCTAATATTTAACTGGGTTTTCACTTGTAGTTCAGTCAAATCAAGTCGTACAGCTAAAAGACCGACTGTTTTGAAAAGTGTGCTAATTCAGCTTTTGATCAAAGGCTCTACTATTTTACTGGTTTTCCAATTGTAGTTCACTTGGTTTGGTTTTTCACTTGTAGTTCAGTCAAACCAAGTCGTACAGCTTAAAGACCGACTGTTTTGAAAAGTGTGATAAAAATGCAAACAATCCGCGTCACTTTAGAGAAAATGTATTTTTTGCATCATTTTCGCATTTTTGGTAGGGTCGCCATTTTATTTAGTTCAGCTTTGATCAAAGTTCCTTATATTTTACTGGCTTTTCACTTGTAGTTCAGTCAAATCAAGTCGTACAGCTAAAAGACCGAATGTTTTGAAAAGTGTGCTGCAAACGACCCGCGTCACTTTAGAGAGTCGTCATTTTTACTGGTTTTTCACTTGTAGTTCAGTCAGACCAAGTCGTACAGCTTAAAGACCGACTGTTTTGAAAAGTGTGCTAAAAATGCAAACAATCCACCTCACTTTAGAGAAAATGTATTTTTTGCACCATTTTCGCATTTTTGTAAGGGTCGTCATTTTTTTAATTCAGCTTTGATCAAAGTTCCTAATATTTTACTGGGTTTTCACTTGTAGTTCAGTCAAATCAAGTCGTACAGCTAAAAGACCGACTGTTTTGAAAAGTGTGCTAATTCAGCTTTTGATCAAAGGCTCTACTATTTTACTGGTTTTCCAATTGTAGTTCACTTGGTTTGGTTTTTCACTTGTAGTTCAGTCAAACCAAGTCGTACAGCCGATTGTTTTGAAAAGTGTGCGAAAAACGCAAACAATCCGCGTCACGTTAGAGAAAATGTATTTTCTGTACCATTTTCGCCTTTTTGTAGGGGTCGTCATTTTTTTAGTTCAGCTTTGATCAAATTTCCTAATATTTAACTGGGTTTTCACTTGAAGTTCAGTCAAATCAAGTCGTACAGCTAAAAGACCGACTGTTTTGAAAAGTGTGCTAATTCAGCTTTTGATCAAAGGCTCTACTATTTTACTGGTTTTCCAATTGTAGTTCACTTGGTTTGGTTTTTCACTTGTAGTTCAGTCAAACCAAGTCGTACAGCTTAAAGACCGACTCTTTTGAAAAGTGTGCGAAAAACGCAAACAATCCGCGTCAGTTTAGAGAAAAAGTATTTTCTGCACCATTTTCGCCTTTTTGTAAGGGTCGTCATTTTTTTTAGTTCAGCTTTGATCAAAGTTCTTAATATTTTACTGGGTTTTTACTTGTAGTTCAGTCAATCAAGTCGTACAGCTAAAAGACCGACTGTTTTGAAAAGTGTGCTGTAAACAACCCGCGTCACTTTAGAGAGTCGTCATTTTTACTGGTTTTTTACTTGTAGTTCAGTCAATCAAGTCGTACAGCTTAAGGACCGACTGTTTTGAAAAGTGTGCAAAAAACGCAAACAATCCGCGTCAGTTTAGAGAAAATGTATTTTCTGCACCATTTTCGCCTTTTTGTAAGGGTCGTCATTTTTTTTAGTTCAGCTTTGATCAAAGTTCTTAATATTTTACTGGGTTTTTACTTGTAGTTCAGTCAATCAAGTCGTACAGCTAAAAGACCGACTGTTTTGAAAAGTGTGCTGCAAACGACCCTCGTCACTTTAGAGAGTCGTCATTTTTACTGATTTTTCACTTGTAGTTCAGTGAAACCAAGTCGTACAGCTTAAAGACCGACTGTTTTGAAAAGTGTGCTAAAAATGCAAACAATCCGCGTCACTTTAGAGAAAATGTATTCTTTGCATCATTTTCGCATTTTTGTAAGGGTCGCTATTTTATTTAGTTCAGCTTTGATCAAAGTTCCTAATATTTTTCTGGGTTTTACACTTGTAGTTCAGTCAAACCAAGTCGTACAGCTTAAAGACCGACTGTTTTGAACAGTGTGCTAAAAATGTAAAACGATCTGCGTCACTTTGGGGACAATGTATTTTTTAAACAATTTTCGCATTTTTTGTAAGGGTGGAAGTAGTCATTTTTTTAATTCAGCTTTTGATCAAAGGTTCTAATTTTTATACTGGCTTTTCACTTGTAGCTCAGTCAAACCAAGTCGAACAGCTTAAAGACCGACTGTTTTGAAAAGTGTGATAAAAATGCAAACAATCCGCGTCACTTTAGAGAAAATGTATTTTCTTTACCATTTTCGCCTTTTTGTAGGGGTCGTCATTTTTTTTAGTTCAGCTTTGATCAAATTTCCTAATATTTAACTGGGTTTTCACTTGTAGTTCAGTCAAATCAAGTCGTACAGCTTAAAGACCGACTGTTTTGAAAAGTGTGATAAAAATGCAAACAATCCGCGTCACTTTAGGGAAAATGTATTTTTTGCATCATTTTCGCATTTTTGTAAGGGTCGCCATTTTATTTAGTTCAGCTTTGATCAAAGTTCCTAATATTTTTCTGGGTTTTCACTTGAAGTTCAGTCAAATCAAGTCGTACAGCTTAAAGACCGACTGTTTTGAAAAATGTGCTGCAAACGACCCTCGTCACTTTAGAGAGTCGTCATTTTTACTGGTTTTACACTTGTAGTTCAGTCAAACCAAGTCGTACAGCTTAAAGACCGACTGTTTTGAAGAGTGTGCGAAAAATGCAAACAATCCGCGTCACTTTAGAGAAAATGTATTTTTTGCATCATTTTCGCATTTTTGTAAGGGTCGCTATTTTATTTAGTTCAGCTTTGATCAAAGTTCCTAATATTTTTCTGGGTTTTACTTGTAGTTCAGTCAAATCAAGTCGTACAGCTTAAAGACCGACTGTTTTGAAAAGTGTGCTGCAAACGACCCGCGTCACTTTAGAGAGTCGTCATTTTTTCTGGTTTTTCACTTGTAGTTTAGTCAATCAAGTCGTACAGCTAAAAGATCGACTGTTTTGAACAGTGTGCTAAGAACGCAAACGATCTGCGTCACTTTTTGGCACAATGCATTTTTTGAACAATTTTCGCATTTTTTGTAAGGTTGGAAGTAGTCATTTTTTAAATTCAGCTTTTGATCAAAGGTTCTAATATTTTACTGGTTTTTCACTTGTAGTTCAGTCAAACCAAGTCGTACAGCTTAAAGACCGACTCTTTTGAAAAGTGTGCGAAAAACGCAAACAATCCGCGCCACTTTAGAGAAAATGTATTTTCTGTACCATTTTCGCCTTTTTGTAGGGGTCGTCATTTTTTTTAGTTCAGCTTTGATCGAATTTCCTAATATTTAACTGGGTTTTCACTTGTAGTTCAGTCAAATCAAGTCGTACAGCTTAAAGACCGACTGTTTTGAAAAATGTGCTGCAAACGACCCTCGTCACTTTAGAGAGTCGTCATTTTTACTGGTTTTTTACTTGTAGTTCAGTCAAACCAAGTCGTACAGCTTAAAGACCGACTGTTTTGAAGAGTGTGCGAAAAATGCAAACAATCCGCGTAAGGGTTGTCATTTTTTTAGTTCAGCTTTGATCAAAGTTCCTTATATTTTATTGGCTTTTCACTTGTAGTTCAGTCAAATCAAGTCGTACAGCTAAAAGACCGAATGTTTTGAAAAGTGTGCTGCAAACGACCCGCGTCACTTTAGAGAGTCGTCATTTTTACTGGTTTTTCACTTGTAGTTCAGTGAAACCAAGTCGTACAGCTTAAAGACCGACTGTTTTGAAAAGTGTGCTAAAATGCAAACAATCCGCGTCACTTTAGAGAAAATGTATTTTTTGCATCATTTTCGCATTTTTGTTAGGGTCGCCATTTTATTTAGTTCAGCTTTGATCAAAGTTCCTTATATTTTACTGGCTTTTCACTTGTAGTTCAGTCAAATCAAGTCGTACAGCTAAAAGACCGAATGTTTTGAAAAGTGTGCTGCAAACGACCCGCGTCACTTTAGAGAGTCGTCATATTTACTCGTTTTTCACTTGTAGTTCAGTCAAACCAAGTCGTACAGCTTAACGACCGACTCTTTTGAAAAGTGTGCGAAAAACGCAAACAATCCGCGTCACGTTAGACAAAATGTATTTTCTGTACCATGTTCGCCTTTTTGTAGAGGTCGTCATTTTTTTTAGTTCAGCTTTGATCAAATTTCCTAATATTTAACTGGGTTTTCACTTGTAGTTCAGTCAAACCAAGTCGTACAGCTTAAAGACCGACTCTTTTGAAAAGTGTGCTAAAAACGCAAACAATCCGCGTCACTTTAGAGAAAATGTATTTTCTGTACCATTTTCGCCTTTTTGTAGGGGTCGTCATTTTTTTTAGTTCAGCTTTGATCAAATTTCCTAATATTTAACTGGGTTTTCACTTGTAGTTCAGTCAAATCAAGTCGTGCAGCTTAAAGACCGACTGTTTTGAAGAGTGTGCGAAAAATGCAAACAATCCGCGTAAGGGTTGTCATTTTTTTAGTTCAGCTTTGATCAAAGTTCCTTATATTTTACTGGCTTTTCACTTGTAGTTCAGTCAAATCAAGTCGTACAGCTAAAAGACCGAATGTTTTGAAAAGTGTGCTGCAAACGACCCGCGTCACTTTAGAGAGTCGTCATTTTTACTGGTTTTTCACTTGTAGTTCAGTGAAACCAAGTCGTACAGCTTAAAGACCGACTGTTTTGAAAAGTGTGCTAAAAATGCAAACAATCCGCGTCACTTTAGAGAAAATGTATTTTTTGCATCATTTTCGCATTTTTGTTAGGGTCGCCATTTTATTAAGTTCAGCTTTGATCAAAGTTCCTAATATTTTTCTGGGTTTTACTTGTAGTTCAGTCAAATCAAGTCGTACAACTTTAAGACCGACTGTTTTGAAAAGTGTGCTGCAAACGACCCTCGTGACTTTAGAGAGTCGTCATTTTTACTGGTTTTTCACTTGTAGTTTAGTCAATCAAGTCGTACAGCTAAAAGAACGACTGTTTTGAACAGTGTGCTAAGAACGCAAACGATCTGCGTCACTATGGGGACAATGCATTTTTTGAACAATTTTCGCATTTTTTTGTAAGGATGGAAGTAGTCATTTTTTTTAATCAGCTTTTGATCAAAGGTTCTAATTTTTATACTGGTTTTTCACTTGTAGTTCAGTCAAACCAAGCCGTACTGCTTAAAGACCAACTGTTTTGAAAAGTGTGCTGCAAACGACCCGCGTCACTTTAGAGAGTCGTAATTTTTACTGGTTTTACACTTGTAGTTCAGTCAAACCAAGTCGTACAGCTTAAAGACCGACTGTTTTGAACAGTGTGCTAAGAATGCAAACGATCTGCGTCACTATGGGGACAATGCATTTTTTGAACAATTTTCGCATTTTTTGTAAGGGTGGAAGTAGTCATTTTTTTTAATCAGCTTTTGATCAAAGGTTCTAATTTTTATACTGGTTTTTCACTTGTAGTTCAGTCAAACCAAGCCGTACTGCTTAAAGACCGACTGTTTTGAAAAGTGTGCTGCAAACGACCCTCGTTACTTAAGAGAGTCGTAATTTTTACTGGTTTTACACTTGTAGTTCAGTCAAACCAAGTCGTACAGCTTAAAGACCGACTCTTTTGAAAAGTGTGCGAAAAACGCAAACAATCCGCGTCACTTTAGAGAAAATGTATTTTCTGTACCATTTTCGCCTTTTTGTAGGGGTCGTCATATTTTTTAGTTCAGCTTTGATCAAATTTCCTAATATTTAACTGGGTTTTCACTTGTAGTTCAGTCAAATCAAATCGTGCAGCTTAAAGACCGACTGTTTTGAAAAGTGTGCTGCAAACGACCCGCGTCACTTTAGAGAGTCGTAATTTTTACTGGTTTTACACTTGTAGTTCAGTCAAACCAAGTCGTACAGCTTAAAGACCGACTGTTTTGAACAGTGTGCTAAGAATGCAAACGATCTGCGTCACTATGGGGACAATGCATTTTTTGAACAATTTTCGCATTTTTTGTAAGGGTGGTAGTAGTCATTTTTTTAATTCAGCTTTTGATCAAAGGTTCTAATTTTTATACTGGTTTTTCACTTGTAGCTCAGTCAAACCAAGTCCTACAGCTTAAAGACCGACTGTTTTGAAGAGTGTGCGAAAAATGCAAACAATCCGCGTAAGGGTTGTCATTTTTTTAGTTCAGCTTTGATCAAAGTTCCTTATATTTTACTGGCTTTTCACTTGTAGTTCAGTCAAATCAAGTCGTACAGCTAAAAGACCGACTGTTTTGAAAAGTGTGCTGCAAACGACCCTCGTCACTTTAGAGAGTCGTCATTTTTACTGATTTTTCACTTGTAGTTCAGTGAAACCAAGTCGTACAGCTTAAAGACCAACTGTTTTGAAAAGTGTGCTAAAAATGCAAACAATCCGCGTCACTTTAGAGAAAATGTATTTTTTGCATCATTTTCGCATTTTTGTAAGGGTCGTCCTTTTATTTAGTTCAGCTTTGATCAAAGTTCCTAATATTTTTCTGGGTTTTACTTGTAGTTCAGTCAAATCAAGTCGTATAGCTAAAAGACCGACTGTTTTGAAAAGTGTGCTACAAACGACCCGCTTCACTTTAGAGAGTCGTAATTTTTACTGGTTTTTCACTTGTAGTTCAGTGAAACCAAGTCGTACAGCTTAAAGACCGACTGTTTTGAACAGTGTGCTAAAAATGTAAAACGATCTGCGTCACTTTGGGGACAATGTATTTTTTAAACAATTTTCGCATTTTTTGTAAGGGTAGAAGTAGTCATTTTTTTAATTCAGCTTTTGATCAAAGGTTCTAATTTTTATACTGGCTTTTCACTTGTAGCTCAGTCAAACCAAGTCGTACAGCTTAAAGACCGACTGTTTTGAAAAGTGTGATAAAAATGCAAACAATCCGCGTCACTTTAGAGAAAATGTATTTTTTGCATCTATTCGCATTTTTGTAAGGGTCGCTATTTTATTTAGTTCAGCTTTGATCAAAGTTCCTAATATTTTTCTGGGTTTTACTTGTAGTTCAGTCAAATCAAGTCGTACAGCTTAAAGACCGACTGTTTTGAAAAGTGTGCTGCAAACGACCCTCGTCACTTTAGAGAGTCGTCATTTTTACTGGTTTTTCACTTGTAGTTCAGTGAAACCAAGTCGTACTGCTTAAATACCGACTGTTTTGAAAAGTGTACTAAAAATGCAAACAATCCGCGTCACTTTAGAGAAAATGTATTTTTTGCATCATTTTCGCATTTTTGTAAGGGTCGCTATTTTATTTAGTTCAGCTTTGATCAAAGTTCCTAATATTTTTCTGGGTTTTCACTTGTAGTTCAGTCAAATCAAGTCGTACAGCTTAAAGACCGACTGTTTTGAAAAGTGTGCTGCAAACGACCCGCTTCACTTTAGAGAGTCGTAATTTTTACTGGTTTTACACTTGCAGTTCAGTCAATCAAGTCGTACAGCTTAAAGACCGACTGTTTTGAACAGTGTTCTAAAAATGTAAAACGATCTGCGTCACTTTGGGGACAATTTATTTTTTAAACAATTTTCGCATTTTTTGTAAGGGTGGAAGTAGTCATTTTTTTAATTCAGCTTTTGATTAAAGGTTCTAATTTTTATACTGGCTTTTCACTTGTAGCTCAGTCAAACCAAGTCGTACAGCTTAAAGACCGACTGTTTTGAAAAGTGTGATAAAAATGCAAACAATCCGCGTCACTTTAGAGAAAATGTATTTCTTGCATCATTTTCGCATTTTTGTAAGGGTCGCCATTTTATTTAGTTCAGCTTTGATCAAAGTTCCTAATATTTTTCTGGGTTTTCACTTGTAGTTCAGTCAAAACAAGTCGTATAGCTAAAAGACCGACTGTTTTGAAAAGTGTGCTGCAAACGACCCTCGTTACTTAAGAGAGTCGTAATTTTTACTGGTTTTACACTTGTAGTTCAGTCAAACCAACTCGTACAGCTTAAAGACCGACTGTTTTGAAAAGTGTGCTAAAAATGCAAACAATCCGCGTCACTTTAGAGAAAATGTATTTTTTGCATCATTTTCGCATTTTTGTTAGGGTCGCCATTTTATTTAGTTCAGCTTTGATCAAAGTTCCTTATATTTTACTGGCTTTTCACTTGTAGTTCAGTCAAATCAAGTCGTACAGCTAAAAGACCGAATGTTTTGAAAAGTGTGCTGCAAACGACCCGCGTCACTTTAGAGAGTCGTCATTTTTACTGGTTTTTCACTTGTAGTTCAGTCAAACCAAGTCGTACAGCTTAAAGACCGACTCTTTTGAAAAGTGTGCGAAAAACGCAAACAATCCGCGTCACTTTAGAGAAAATGTATTTTCTGTACCATTTTCGCCTTTTTGTAGGGGTCGTCATTTTTTTTAGTTCAGCTTTGATCAAATTTCCTAATATTTAACTGGGTTTTCACTTGTAGTTCAGTCAAATCACGTCGTACAGCTTAAAGACCGACTGTTTTGAAAAATGTGCTGCAAACGACCCTCGTCACTTTAGAGAGTCGTCATTTTTACTGGTTTTACACTTGTAGTTCAGTCAAACCAAGTCGTACAGCTTAAAGACCGACTGTTTTGAAGAGTGTGCGAAAAATGCAAACAATCCGCGTAAGGGTTGTCATTTTTTTAGTTCAGCTTTGATCAAAGTTCCTTATATTTTACTGGCTTTTCACTTGTAGTTCAGTCAAATCAAGTCGTACAGCTAAAAGACCGAATGTTTTGAAAAGTGTGCTGCAAAAGACCCGCGTCACTTTAGAGAGTCGTCATTTTTACTGGTTTTTCACTTGTAGTTCAGTCAAACCAAGTCGTACAGCTTAAAGACCGACTGTTTTGAAAAGTGTGCTAAAAATGCAAACAAACCGCGTCACTTTAGAGAGTCGTCATTTTTACTGATTTTTCACTTGTAGTTCAGTGAAACCAAGTCGTACAGCTTAAAGACCGACTGTTTTGAAAAGTGTGCTAAAAATGCAAACAATCCGCGTCACTTTAGAGAAAATGTATTTTTTGCATCATTTTCGCATTTTTGTTAGGGTCGCCATTTTATTTAGTTCAGCTTTGATCAAAGTTCCTAGTATTTTTCTGGGTTTTCACTTGTAGTTCAGTCAAATCAAGTCGTACAGCTTAAAGACCGACTGTTTTCAAAAATGTGCTGCAAACGACCCTCGTCACTTTAGAGAGTCGTCAGTTTTACTGGTTTTACACTTGTAGTTCAGTCAAACCAAGTCGTACAGCTTAAAGACCGACTGTTTTGAAAAGTGTGCTAAAAATGCAAACAATCCGCGTAAGGGTTGTCATTTTTTTAGTTCAGCTTTGATCAAAGTTCCTTATATTTTACTGGCTTTTCACTTGTAGTTCAGTCAAATCAAGTCGTACAGCTTAAAGACCGACTGTTTTGAAAAATGTGCTGCAAACGACCCTCGTCACTTTAGAGAGTCGTCATTTTTACTGGTTTTACACTTGTAGTTCAGTCAAACCAAGTCGTACAGCTTAAAGACCGACTGTTTTGAAAAGTGTGCTAAAAATGCAAACAAACCGCGTCACTTTAGAGAGTCGTCATTTTTACTGATTTTTCACTTGTAGTTCAGTGAAACCAAGTCGTACAGCTTAAAGACCGACTGTTTTGAAAAGTGTGCTAAAAATGCAAACAATCCGCGTCACTTTAGAGAAAATGTATTTTTTGCATCATTTTCGCATTTTTGTTAGGGTCGCCATTTTATTTAGTTCAGCTTTGATCAAATTTCCTAATAATTAACTGGGTTTTCACTTGTAGTTCAGTCAAATCAAGTCGTACAGCTTAAAGACCGACTGTTTTGAACACTGTGCTAAGAATGCAAACGATCTGGGTCACTATGGGGACAATGCATTTTTTGATAAATTTTCGTATTTTTTTGTAAGGATGGAAGTAGTCATTTTTTTTAATCAGCTTTTGATCAAAGGTTCTAATTTTTATACTGGTTTTTCACTTGTAGTTCAGTCAAACCAAGTCGTACAGCTTAAAGACCGACTGTTTTGAAGAGTGTGCGAAAAATGCAAACAATCCGCGTCACTTTAGAGAAGATGTATTTTTTGCATCATTTTCGCATTTTTGTAAGGGTCGCTATTTTATTTAGTTCAGCTTTGATCAAAGTTCCTAATATTTTTCTGGGTTTTCACTTGTAGTTCAGTCAAACCAAGTCCTACAGCTTAAAGACCGACTGTTTTGAAGAGTGTGCGAAAAATGCAAACAATCCGCGTAAGGGTTGTCATTTTTTTAGTTCAGCTTTGATCAAAGTTCCTTATATTTTACTGGCTTTTCACTTGTAGTTCAGTCAAATCAAGTCGTACAGCTAAAAGACCGACTGTTTTGAAAAGTGTGCTGCAAACGACCCTCGTCACTTTAGAGAGTCGTCATTTTTACTGATTTTTCACTTGTAGTTCAGTGAAACCAAGTCGTACAGCTTAGGGACCGACTGTTTTGAAAAGTGTGCTAAAAATGCGTCACTTTAGAGAAAATGTATTTTTTGCATCATTTTCGCATTTTTGTAAGGGTCGTCCTTTTATTTAGTTCAGCTTTGATCAAATTTCCTAATAATTAACTGGGTTTTCACTTGTAGTTCAGTCAAATCAAGTCGTACAGCTTAAAGACCGACTGTTTTGAACAGTGTGCTAAGAATGCAAACGATCTGGGTCACTATGGGGACAATGCATTTTTTGAACAATTTTCGTATTTTTTTGTAAGGATGGAAGTAGTCATTTTTTTTAATCAGCTTTTGATCAAAGGTTCTAATTTTTTTACTGGTTTTTCACTTGTAGTTCAGTCAAACCAAGTCGTACAGCTTAAAGACCAACTGTTTTGAAAAGTGTGATAAAAATGCAAACAATCCGCGTCACTTTAGAGAAAATGTATTTTTTGCATCATTTTCGCATTTTTGTAAGGGTAGTCCTTTTATTTAGTTCAGCTTTGATCAAATTTCCTAATAAATAACTGGGTTTTCACTTGTAGTTCAGTCAAATCAAGTCGTACAGCTTAAAGACCGACTGTTTTGAACAGTGTGCTAAGAATGCAAACGATCTGGGTCACTATGGAGACAATGCATTTTTTGAACAATTTTCGTATTTTTTTGTAAGGATGGAAGTAGTCATTTTTTTTAATCAGCTTTTGATCAAAGGTTCTAATTTTTATACTGGTTTTTCACTTGTAGTTCAGTCAAATCAAGTCGTACAGCTTAAAGACCGACTGTTTTGAAAAGTGTGCTACAAACGACCCGCTTCACTTTAGAGAGTCGTAATTTTTACTGGTTTTACACTTGCAGTTCAGTCAATCAAGTCGTACAGCTTAAAGACCGACTGTTTTGAAAAGTGTGCTAAAAATGCAAACAATCCGCGTCACTTTAGAGAAAATGTATTTTTTGCATCATTATCGCATTTTTGTTAGGGTCGCCATTTTATTTAGTTCAGCTTTGATCTAATTTCCTAATAATTAACTGGGTTTTCACTTGTAGTTCAGTCAAATCAAGTCGTACAGCTTAAAGACCGACTGTTTTGAACACTGTGCTAAGAATGCAAACGATCTGGGTCACTATGGGGACAATGCATTTTTTGATAAATTTTCGTATTTTTTTGTAAGGATGGAAGTAGTCATTTTTTTTAATCAGCTTTTGATCAAAGGTTCTAATTTTTATACTGGTTTTTCACTTGTAGTTCAGTCAAACCAAGTCGTACAGCTTAAAGACCGACTGTTTTGAAGAGTGTGCGAAAAATGCAAACAATCCGCGTCACTTTAGAGAAGATGTATTTTTTGCATCATTTTCGCATTTTTGTAAGGGTCGCTATTTTATTTAGTTCAGCTTTGATCAAAGTTCCTAATATTTTTCTGGGTTTTCACTTGTAGTTCAGTCAAACCAAGTCCTACAGCTTAAAGACCGACTGTTTTGAAGAGTGTGCGAAAAATGCAAACAATCCGCGTAAGGGTTGTCATTTTTTTAGTTCAGCTTTGATCAAAGTTCCTTATATTTTACTGGCTTTTCACTTGTAGTTCAGTCAAATCAAGTCGTACAGCTAAAAGACCGACTGTTTTGAAAAGTGTGCTGCAAACGACCCTCGTCACTTTAGAGAGTCGTCATTTTTACTGATTTTTCACTTGTAGTTCAGTGAAACCAAGTCGTACAGCTTAAGGACCGACTGTTTTGAAAACTGTGCTAAAAATGCGTCACTTTAGAGAAAATGTATTTTTTGCATCATTTTCGCATTTTTGTAAGGGTCGTCCTTTTATTTAGTTCAGCTTTGATCAAATTTCCTAATAATTAACTGGTTTTTCACTTGTAGTTCAGTGAAACCAAGTCGTACAGCTTAAAGACCGACTGTTTTGAACAGTGTGCTAAAAATGTAAAACGATCTGCGTCACTTTGGGGACAATGTATTTTTTAAACAATTTTCGTATTTTTTGTAAGGGTAGAAGTAGTCATTTTTTTAATTCAGCTTTTGATCAAAGGTTCTAATTTTTATACTGGCTTTTCACTTGTAGCTCAGTCAAACCAAGTCGTACAGCTTAAAGACCGACTGTTTTGAAAAGTGTGATAAAAATGCAAACAATCCGCGTCACTTTAGAGAAAATGTATTTTTTGCATCTGTTCGCATTTTTGTAAGGGTCGCTATTTTATTTAGTTCAGCTTTGATCAAAGTTCCTAATATTTTTCTGGGTTTTACTTGTAGTTCAGTCAAATCAAGTCGTACAGCTTAAAGACCGACTGTTTTGAAAAGTGTGCTGCAAACGACCCTCGTCACTTTAGAGAGTCGTCATTTTTACTGGTTTTTCACTTGTAGTTCAGTGAAACCAAGTCGTACTGCTTAAAGACCGACTGTTTTGAAAAGTGTACTAAAAATGCAAACAATCCGCGTCACTTTAGAGAAAATGTATTTTTTGCATCATTTTCGCATTTTTGTAAGGGTCGCTATTTTATTTAGTTCAGCTTTGATCAAAGTTCCTAATATTTTTCTGGGTTTTCACTTGTAGTTCAGTCAAATCAAGTCGTACAGCTTAAAGACCGACTGTTTTGAAAAGTGTGCTGCAAACGACCCGCTTCACTTTAGAGAGTCGTAATTTTTACTGGTTTTACACTTGCAGTTCAGTCAATCAAGTCGTACAGCTTAGAGACCGACTGTTTTGAACAGTGTTCTAAAAATGTAAAACGATCTGCGTCACTTTGGGGACAATTTATTTTTTAAACAATTTTCGCATTTTTTGTAAGGGTGGAAGTAGTCATTTTTTTAATTCAGCTTTTGATTAAAGGTTCTAATTTTTATACTGGCTTTTCACTTGTAGCTCAGTCAAACCAAGTCGTACAGCTTAAAGACCGACTGTTTTGAAAAGTGTGATAAAAATGCAAACAATCCGCGTCACTTTAGAGAAAATGTATTTCTTGCATCATTTTCGCATTTTTGTAAGGGTCGCCATTTTATTTAGTTCAGCTTTGATCAAAGTTCCTAATATTTTTCTGGGTTTTCACTTGTAGTTCAGTCAAAACAAGTCGTATAGCTAAAAGACCGACTGTTTTGAAAAGTGTGCTGCAAACGACCCTCGTTACTTAAGAGAGTCGTAATTTTTACTGGTTTTACACTTGTAGTTCAGTCAAACCAACTCGTACAGCTTAAAGACCGACTGTTTTGAAAAGTGTGCTAAAAATGCAAACAATCCGCGTCACTTTAGAGAAAATGTATTTTTTGCATCATTTTCGCATTTTTGTTAGGGTCGCCATTTTATTTAGTTCAGCTTTGATCAAAGTTCCTTATATTTTACTGGCTTTTCACTTGTAGTTCAGTCAAATCAAGTCGTACAGCTAAAAGACCGAATGTTTTGAAAAGTGTGCTGCAAACGACCCGCGTCACTTTAGAGAGTCGTCATTTTTACTGGTTTTTCACTTGTAGTTCAGTCAAACCAAGTCGTACAGCTTAAAGACCGACTCTTTTGAAAAGTGTGCGAAAAACGCAAACAATCCGCGTCACTTTAGAGAAAATGTATTTTCTGTACCATTTTCGCCTTTTTGTAGGGGTCGTCATTTTTTTTTAGTTCAGCTTTGATCAAATTTCCTAATATTTAAATGGGTTTTCACTTGTAGTTCAGTCAAATCAAGTCGTACAGCTTAAAGACCGACTGTTTTGAAAAATGTGCTGCAAACGACCCTCGTCACTTTAGAGAGTCGTCATTTTTACTGGTTTTACACTTGTAGTTCAGTCAAACCAAGTCGTACAGCTTAAAGACCGACTGTTTTGAAGAGTGTGCGAAAAATGCAAACAATCCGCGTAAGGGTTGTCATTTTTTTAGTTCAGCTTTGATCAAAGTTCCTTATATTTTACTGGCTTTTCACTTGTAGTTCAGTCAAATCAAGTCGTACAGCTAAAAGACCGAATGTTTTGAAAAGTGTGCTGCAAAAGACCCGCGTCACTTTAGAGAGTCGTCATTTTTACTGGTTTTTCACTTGTAGTTCAGTCAAACCAAGTCGTACAGCTTAAAGACCGACTGTTTTGAAAAGTGTGCTAAAAATGCAAACAAACCGCGTCACTTTAGAGAGTCGTCATTTTTACTGATTTTTCACTTGTAGTTCAGTGAAACCAAGTCGTACAGCTTAAAGACCGACTGTTTTGAAAAGTGTGCTAAAAATGCAAACAATCCGCGTCACTTTAGAGAAAATGTATTTTTTGCATCATTTTCGCATTTTTGTTAGGGTCGCCATTTTATTTAGTTCAGCTTTGATCAAAGTTCCTAGTATTTTTCTGGGTTTTCACTTGTAGTTCAGTCAAATCAAGTCGTACAGCTTAAAGACCGACTGTTTTCAAAAATGTGCTGCAAACGACCCTCGTCACTTTAGAGAGTCGTCAGTTTTACTGGTTTTACACTTGTAGTTCAATCAAACCAAGTCGTACAGCTTAAAGACCGACTGTTTTGAAAAGTGTGCTAAAAATGCAAACAATCCGCGTAAGGGTTGTCATTTTTTTAGTTCAGCTTTGATCAAAGTTCCTTATATTTTACTGGCTTTTCACTTGTAGTTCAGTCAAACCAAGCTTAAAGACCGACTGTTTTGAAGAGTGTGCGAAAAATGCAAACAATCCGCGTAAGGGCTGTCATTTTTTTAGTTCAGCTTTGATCAAAGTTCCTTATATTTTACTGGCTTTTCACTTGTAGTTCAGTCAAATCAAGTCGTACAGCTTAAAGACCGACTGTTTTGAAAAATGTGCTGCAAACGACCCTCGTCACTTT
The DNA here is from genome assembly GCF_025231255.1 of Drosophila biarmipes. Lineage (NCBI taxonomy): Eukaryota > Metazoa > Arthropoda > Insecta > Diptera > Drosophilidae > Drosophila > Drosophila biarmipes. The sequence goes on along the minus strand of NC_066613.1, from coordinate 904,399 downwards.
AGAGAGTCGTCATTTTTACTGGTTTTACACTTGTAGTTCAGTCAAACCAAGTCGTACAGCTTAAAGACCGACTGTTTTGAAAAGTGTGCTAAAAATGCAAACAAACCGCGTCACTTTAGAGAGTCGTCATTTTTACTGATTTTTCACTTGTAGTTCAGTGAAACCAAGTCGTACAGCTTAAAGACCGACTGTTTTGAAAAGTGTGCTAAAAATGCAAACAATCCGCGTCACTTTAGAGAAAATGTATTTTTTGCATCATTTTCGCATTTTTGTTAGGGTCGCCATTTTATTTAGTTCAGCTTTGATCAAATTTCCTAATAATTAACTGGGTTTTCACTTGTAGTTCAGTCAAATCAAGTCGTACAGCTTAAAGACCGACTGTTTTGAACACTGTGCTAAGAATGCAAACGATCTGGGTCACTATGGGGACAATGCATTTTTTGATAAATTTTCGTATTTTTTTGTAAGGATGGAAGTAGTCATTTTTTTTAATCAGCTTTTGATCAAAGGTTCTAATTTTTATACTGGTTTTTCACTTGTAGTTCAGTCAAACCAAGTCGTACAGCTTAAAGACCGACTGTTTTGAAGAGTGTGCGAAAAATGCAAACAATCCGCGTCACTTTAGAGAAGATGTATTTTTTGCATCATTTTCGCATTTTTGTAAGGGTCGCTATTTTATTTAGTTCAGCTTTGATCAAAGTTCCTAATATTTTTCTGGGTTTTCACTTGTAGTTCAGTCAAACCAAGTCCTACAGCTTAAAGACCGACTGTTTTGAAGAGTGTGCGAAAAATGCAAACAATCCGCGTAAGGGTTGTCATTTTTTTAGTTCAGCTTTGATCAAAGTTCCTTATATTTTACTGGCTTTTCACTTGTAGTTCAGTCAAATCAAGTCGTACAGCTAAAAGACCGACTGTTTTGAAAAGTGTGCTGCAAACGACCCTCGTCACTTTAGAGAGTCGTCATTTTTACTGATTTTTCACTTGTAGTTCAGTGAAACCAAGTCGTACAGCTTAAGGACCGACTGTTTTGAAAAGTGTGCTAAAAATGCGTCACTTTAGAGAAAATGTATTTTTTGCATCATTTTCGCATTTTTGTAAGGGTCGTCCTTTTATTTAGTTCAGCTTTGATCAAATTTCCTAATAATTAACTGGGTTTTCACTTGTAGTTCAGTCAAATCAAGTCATACAGCTTAAAGACCGACTGTTTTGAACAGTGTGCTAAGAATGCAAACGATCTGGGTCACTATGGGGACAATGCATTTTTTGAACAATTTTCGTATTTTTTTGTAAGGATGGAAGTAGTCATTTTTTTTAATCAGCTTTTGATCAAAGGTTCTAATTTTTATACTGGTTTTTCACTTGTAGTTCAGTCAAATCAAGTCGTACAGCTTAAAGACCGACTGTTTTGAAAAGTGTGCTACAAACGACCCGCTTCACTTTAGAGAGTGGTAATTTTTACTGGTTTTACACTTGCAGTTCAGTCAATCAAGTCGTACAGCTTAAAGACCGACTGTTTTGAACAGTGTGCTAAAAATGTAAAACGATCTGCGTCACTTTGGGGACAATGTATTTTTTAAACAATTTTCGCATTTTTTGTAAGGGTGGAAGTAGTCATTTTTTTAATTCAGCTTTTGATCAAAGGTTCTAATTTTTATACTGGTTTTCACTTGTAGCTCAGTCAAACCAAGTCGTACAGCTTAAAGACCGACTGTTTTGAAAAGTGTGATAAAAATGCAAACAATCCGCGTCACTTTAGAGAAAATGTATTTTTTGCATCATTTTCGCATTTTTGTAAGGGTCGCTATTTTATTTAGTTCAGCTTTGATCAAAGTTCCTAATATTTTTCTGGGTTTTACTTGTAGTTCAGTCAAATCAAGTCGTACAGCTTAAAGACCGACTGTTTTGAAAAGTGTGCTGCAAACGACCCTCGTCACTTTAGAGAGTCGTCATATTTACTGGTTTTTCACTTGTAGTTCAGTGAAACCAAGTCGTACTGCTTAAAGACCGACTGTTTTGAAAAGTGTGCTAAAAATGGAAACAATCCGCGCCACTTTAGAGAAAATGTATTTTTTGCATCATTTTCGCATTTTTGTAAGGGTCGCTATTTTATTTAGTTCAGCTTTGATCAAAGTTCCTAATATTTTTCTGGGTTTTACTTGTAGTTCAGTCAAATCAAGTCGTACAGCTTAAAGACCGACTGTTTTGAAAAGTGTGCTGCAAACGACCCTCGTCACTTTAGAGAGTCGTCATTTTTACTGGTTTTTCACTTGTAGTTTAGTCAATCAAGTCGTACAGCTAAAAGACCGACTGTTTTGAACAGTGTGCTAAGAACGCAAACGATCTGCGTCACTTTTGGGCACAATGCATTTTTTGAACAATTTTCGCATTTTTTGTAAGGGTGGAAGTAGTCATTTTTTTAATTCAGCTTTTGATCAAAGGTTCTAATATTTTACTGGTTTTTCACTTGTAGTTCAGTCAAACCAAGTCGTACAGCTTAAAGACCGACTCTTTTGAAAAGTGTGCGAAAAACGCAAACAATCCGCGTCACTTTAGAGAAAATGTATTTTCTGTACCATTTTCGCCTTTTTGTAGTGGTCGTCATTTTTTTTAGTTCAGCTTTGATCAAATTTCCTAATATTTAACTGGGTTTTCACTTGTAGTTCAGTTAAATCAAGTCGTACAGCTTAAAGACCGACTGTTTTGAAAAATGTGCTGCAAACGACCCTCGTCACTTTAGAGAGTCTTCATTTTTACTGGTTTTACACTTGTAGTTCAGTCAAACCAAGTCGTACAGCTTAAGGACCGACTGTTTTGAAGAGTGTGCGAAAAATGCAAACAATCCGCGTAAGGGTTGTCATTTTTTTAGTTCAGCTTTGATCAAAGTTCCTTATATTTTACTGGCTTTTCACTTGTAGTTCAGTCAAATCAAGTCGTACAGCTAAAAGACCGAATGTTTTGAAAAGTGTGCTGCAAACGACCCGCGTCACTTTAGAGAGTCGTCATTTTTACTGGTTTTTCACTTGTAGTTCAGTCAAACCAACTCGTACAGCTTAAAGACCGACTGTTTTGAAAAGTGTGCTAAAAATGCAAACAAACCGCGTCACTTTAGAGAGTCGTCATTTTTACTGATTTTTCTCTTGTAGTTCATTGAAACCAATTCGTACAGCTTAAAGACCGACTGTTTTGAAAAGTGTGCTAAAAATGCAAACAATCCGCGTCACTTTAGAGAAAATGTATTTTTTGCATCATTTTCGCATTTTTGTTAGGGTCGCCATTTTATTTAGTTCAGCTTTGATCAAAGTTCCTAATATTTTACTGGGTTTTACTTGTAGTTCAGTCAAATCAAGTCGTACAGCTTAAAGACCGACTGTTTTGAAAAGTGTGCTGCAAACGACCCTCGTGACTTTAGAGAGTCGTCATTTTTACTGGTTTTTCACTTGTAGTTTAGTCAATCAAGTCGTACAGCTAAAAGAACGACTGTTTTGAAAAGTGTGCGAAAAACGCAAACAATCCGCGTCACTTTAGAGAAAATGTATTTTCTGTACCATTTTCGCCTTTTTGTAGTGGTCGTCATTTTTTTTAGTTCAGCTTTGATCAAATTTCCTAATATTTAACTGGGTTTTCACTTGTAGTTCAGTCAAATCAAGTCGTACAGCTTAAAGACCGACTGTTTTGAAAAGTGTGCTGCAAACGACCCGCGTCACTTTAGAGAGTCGTCATTTTTACTGGTTTTTCACTTGTAGTTCAGTCAAACCAACTCGTACAGCTTAAAGACTGACTGTTTTGAAAAGTGTGCTAAAAATGCAAACAAACCGCGTCACTTTAGAGAGTCGTCATTTTTACTGATTTTTCTCTTGTAGTTCATTGAAACCAATTCGTACAGCTTAAAGACCGACTGTTTTAAAAAGTGTGCTAAAAATGCAAACAATCCGCGTCACTTTAGAGAAAATGTATTTTTTGCATCATTTTCGCATTTTTGTTAGGGTCGCCATTTTATTTAGTTCAGCTTTGATCAAAGTTCCTAATATTTTACTTGGTTTTACTTGTAGTTCACTCAAATCAAGTCGTACAGCTTAAAGACCGACTGTTTTGAAAAGTGTGCTGCAAACGACCCTCGTGACTTTAGAGAGTCGTCATTTTTACTGGTTTTTCACTTGTAGTTTAGTCAATCAAGTCGTACAGCTAAAAGAACGACTGTTTTGAACAGTGTGCTAAGAACGCAAACGATCTGCGTCACTTTTGGGGACAATGCATTTTTTGAACAATTTTCGCATTTTTTGTAAGGGTGGAAGTAGTCATTTTTTTAATTCAGCTTTTGATCAAAGGTTCTAATATTTTACTGGTTTTTCACTTGTAGTTCAGTCAAACCAAGTCGTACAGCTTAAAGACCGACTCTTTTGAAAAGTGTGCGAAAAACGCAAACTATCCGCGTCACTTTAGAGAAAATGTATTTTCTGTACCATTTTCGCCTTTTTGTAGGGGTCGTCATATTTTTTAGTTCAGCTTTGATCAATTTTCCTAATGTTTAACTGGGTTTTCACTTGTAGTTCAGTCAAATCAAGTCGTACAGCTTAAAGACCGACTGTTTTGAAAAATGTGCTGCAAACGACCCTCGTCACTTTAGAGAGTCGTCATTTTTACTGGTTTTACACTTGTAGTTCAGTCAAACCAAGTCCTACAGCTTAAAGACCGACTGTTTTGAAAAGTGTGCTAAAAATGCAAACGATCTGCGTCACTATGGGGACAATGCATTTTTTGAACAATTTTCGCATTTTTTGTAAGGGTGGAAGTAGTCATTTTTTTAATTCAGCTTTTGATCAAAGGTTCTAATTTTTATACTGGTTTTTCACTTGTAGCTCAGTCAAACCAAGTCCTACAGCTTAAAGACCGACTGTTTTGAAAAGTGTGCGAAAAATGCAAACAATCCGCGTCACTTTAGAGAAAAATTATTTTTTGCATCATTTTCGCATTTTTGTAAGGGTTGTCATTTTATTTAGTTCAGTTTTGATCAAAGTTCCTATTATTTTACTGGGTTTTCACTTGTGGCTCAGTCAAATCAAGTCGTACAGCTAAAAGACTGACTGTTTTGAAAAGTGTGCTGCAAACGACACGCGTCACTTTAGAGAGTCGTCATTTTTACTGGTTTTTCACTTGTAGTTCAGTCAAACCAACTCGTACAGCTTAAAGACCGACTGTTTTGAAAAGTGTGCTAAAAATGCAAACAAACCGCGTCACTTTAGAGAAAATGTATTTTTTGCACCATTTTCGCATTTTTGTAAGGGTCGTCATTTTTTTAGTTCAGTTTTGATCAAAGTTCCTATTATTTTACTGGGTTTTCACTTGTGTCTCAGTCAAATCAAGTCGTACAGCTAAAAGACCGACTGTTTTGAAAAGTGTGCTGCAAACGACCCTCGTTACTTAAGAGAGTCGTCATTTTTACTGGTTTTTCACTTGTAGTTCAGTCAATCTAGTCGTACAGCTAAAAGACCGACTGTTTTGAACAGTGTGCTAAGAATGCAAACGATCTGCGTCACTTTTGGGGACAATGCATTTTTTGAAGAACTTTCGTATTTTTTTGTAAGGGTGGAAGTAGTCATTTTTTTTAATCAGCTTTTGATCAAAGGTTCTAATTTTTATACTGGTTTTTCACTTGTAGTTCAGTCAAACCAAGTCGTACAGCTTAAAGACCAACTGTTTTGAAAAGTGTGCTGCAAACGACCCGCGTCACTTTAGAGAGTCGTCATTTTTACTGGTTTTTTACTTGTAGTTCAGTCAATCAAGTCGTACAGCTTAAAGACCGACTGTTTTAGTTCAGCTTTGATCTAAGTTTCTAATATTTTACTGGGTTTTCACTTGTAGTTCAGTCAAATCAAGTCGTACAACTAAAAGACCGACTGTTTTGAAAAGTGTGCTACAAGCGACCCGCTTCACTTTAGAGAGTCGTAATTTTTACTGGTTTTTTACTTGCAGTTCAGTCAATCAAGTCGTACAGTTTAAAGACAGACTGTTTTGAACAGTGTGCTAAAAATGTAAAACTATCTGCGTCACTTTGGGGACAATGTATTTTTTAAACAATTTTCGCATTTTTTGTAAGGGTGGAAGTAGTCATTTTCTTAATTCAGTCAAACCAAGTCGTACAGCTTAAAGACCGACTGTTTTGAAAAGTGTGCGACAAATGCAAACAATCCGCGTCACTTTAGAGAAAATGTATTTTTTGCATCATTTTTGCATTTTTGTAAGGGTTGTCATTTTATTTAGTTCAGCTTTGATCAAAGTTCCTGCTATTTTACTGGGTTTTCACTTGTAGTTCAGTCAAATCAAGTCGTACAGCTAAAAGACCGACTGTTTTGAAAAGTGTGCTGTAAACGACCCGCGTCACTTTATAGAGTCGTCATTTTTACTGGTTTTTTACTTGTAGTTCAGTCAATCAAGTCGTACAGCTTAAAGACCGACTGTTTTAGTTCAGCTTTGATCAAAGTTCCTAATATTTTACTGGCTTTTCACTTGTAGTTCAGTCAAATCAAGTCGTACAGCTAAAAGACCGACTGTTTTGAAAAGTGTGCTACAAACGACCCGCTTCACTTTAGAGAGTCGTAATTTTTACTGGTTTTATACTTGCAGTTCAGTCAATCAAGTCGTACAGTTTAAAGACAGACTGTTTTGAACAGTGTGCTAAAAATGTAAAACTATCTGCGTCACTTTGGGGACAATGTATTTTTTAAACAATTTTCGCATTTTTTGTAAGGGTGGAAGTAGTCATTTTCTTAATTCAGTCAAACCAAGTCGTACAGCTTAAAGACCGACTGTTTTGAAAAGTGTGCGAAAAATGCAAACAATCCGCGTCACTTTAGAGAAAATGTATTTTTTGCATCATTTTCGCATTTTTGTAAGGGTTGTCATTTTATTTAGTTCAGCTTTGATTAAAGTTCCTGATATTTTACTGGGTTTTCACTTGTAGTTCAGTCAAATCAAGTCGTACAGCTAAAAGACCGACTGTTTTGAAAAGTGTGCTGTCAACAACCCGCAACACTTTAGAGAGTCGTAATTGTTACTGGTTTTTTACTTGTTGTTCAGTCAATCAAGTCGTACAGCTTAAAGACAGACTGTTTTGAACAGTGTGCTAAAAATGTAAAACTATCTGCGTCACTTTGGGGACAATGTATTTTTTAAACAATTTTCGCATTTTTTGTAAGGGTGGAAGTAGTCATTTTCTTAATTCAGTCAAACCAAGTCGTACAGCTTAAAGACCGACTGTTTTGAAAAGTGTGCGAAAAATGCAAACAATCCGCGTCACTTTAGAGAAAATGTATTTTTTGCATCATTTTCGCATTTTTGTAAGGGTTGTCATTTTATTTAGTTCAGCTTTGATTAAAGTTCCTGATATTTTACTGGGTTTTCACTTGTAGTTCAGTCAAATCAAGTCGTACAGCTAAAAGACCGACTGTTTTGAAAAGTGTGCTGTCAACAACCCGCAACACTTTAGAGAGTCGTAATTTTTACTGGTTTTTTACTTGTTGTTCAGTCAATCAAGTCGTACAGCTTAAAGACCGACTGTTTTGAAAAGTGTGCTCAAAATGCAAACAATCCGCGTCACTTTAGAGAAAATGTATTTTTTGCATCATTTTCGCATTTTTGTAAGGGTTGTCATTTTATTTAGTTCAGCTTTGATCAAAGTTCCTGATATTTAACTGGGTTTTCACTTGTAGTTCAGTCAAATCAAGTCGTACAGCTAAAAGACCGACTGTTTTGAAAAGTGTGCTGTCAACAACCCGCGTCACTTTAGAGAGTCGTCATTTTTACTGGTTTTTTACTTGTTGTTCAGTCAATCAAGTCGTACAGCTAAAAGACCGACTGTTTTGAAAAGTGTGCTAAAAATGCAAACAAACCGCGTCACTTTAGAGAAAATGTATTTTTTGCACCATTTTCGCATTTTTGTAAGGGTCGTCATTTTTTTTAGTTCAGCTTTGATCAAAGTTCCTGATATTTTACTGGGTTTTCACTTGTAGTTCAGTCAAATCAAGTCGTACAGTTAAAAGACCGACTGTTTTGAAAAGTGTGCTGTCAACAACCCGCAACACTTTAGAGAGTCGTCATTTTTACTGGTTTTTTACTTGTTGTTCAGTCAATCAAGTCGTACAGCTAAAAGACCGACTGTTTTGAAAAGTGTGCTAAAAATGCAAACAAACCGCGTCACTTTAGAGAAAATGTATTTTTTGCACCATTTTCGCATTTTTGTAAGGGTCGTCATTTTTTTTAGTTCAGCTTTGATCAAAGTTCCTGATATTTTACTGGGTTTTCACTTGTAGTTCAGTCAAATCAAGTCGTACAGCTAAAAGACCGACTGTTTTGAAAAGTGTGCTGTCAACAACCCGCAACACTTTAGAGAGTCGTAATTTTTACTGGTTTTTTACTTGTTGTTCAGTCAATCAAGTCGTACAGCTAAAAGACCGACTGTTTTGAAAAGTGTGCTGCAAACGACCCTCGTCACTTTAGAGAGTCGTAATTTTTACTGGTTTTTTACTTGTTGTTCAGTCAATCAAGTCGTACAGCTTAAAGACCGACTGTTTTGAAAAGTGTGCTAAAAATGCAAACAAACCGCGTCACTTTAGAGAAAATGTATTTTTTGCACCATTTTCGCATTTTTGTAAGGGTCGTCATTTTTTTAGTTCAGTTTTGATCAAAGTTCCTATTATTTTACTGGGTTTTCACTTGTGTCTCAGTCAAATCAAGTCGTACAGCTAAAAGACCGACTGTTTTGAAAAGTGTGCTGCAAACGACACGCGTCACTTTAGAGAGTCGTCATTTTTACTGGTTTTTCACTTGTAGTTCAGTCAAACCAACTCGTACAGCTTAAAGACCGACTGTTTTGAAAAGTGTGCTAAAAATGCAAACAAACCGCGTCACTTTAGAGAAAATGTATTTTTTGCACCATTTTCGCATTTTTGTAAGGGTCGTCATTTTTTTAGTTCAGTTTTGATCAAAGTTCCTATTATTTTACTGGGTTTTCACTTGTGTCTCAGTCAAATCAAGTCGTACAGCTAAAAGACCGACTGTTTTGAAAAGTGTGCTGCAAACGACCCTCGTTACTTAAGAGAGTCGTCATTTTTACTGGTTTTTCACTTGTAGTTCAGTCAATCTAGTCGTACAGCTAAAAGACCGACTGTTTTGAACAGTGTGCTAAGAATGCAAACGATCTGCGTCACTTTTGGGGACAATGCATTTTTTGAACAACTTTCGTATTTTTTTGTAAGGGTGGAAGTAGTCATTTTTTTTAATCAGCTTTTGATCAAAGGTTCTAATTTTTATACTGGTTTTTCACTTGTAGTTCAGTCAAACCAAGTCGTACAGCTTAAAGACCAACTGTTTTGAAAAGTGTGCTGCAAACGACCCGCGTCACTTTAGAGAGTCGTCATTTTTACTGGTTTTTTACTTGTAGTTCAGTCAATCAAGTCGTACAGCTTAAAGACCGACTGTTTTAGTTCAGCTTTGATCAAAGTTTCTAATATTTTACTGGGTTTTCACTTGTAGTTCAGTCAAATCAAGTCGTACAACTAAAAGACCGACTGTTTTGAAAAGTGTGCTACAAGCGACCCGCTTCACTTTAGAGAGTCGTAATTTTTACTGGTTTTTTACTTGTCGTTCAGTCAATCAAGTCGTACAGCTTAAAGACCGACTGTTTTAGTTCAGCTTTGATCAAAGTTCCTAATATTTTACTGGCTTTTCACTTGTAGTTCAGTCAAATCAAGTCGTACAGCTAAAAGACCGACTGTTTTGAAAAGTGTGCTACAAACGACCCGCTTCACTTTAGAGAGTCGTAATTTTTACTGGTTTTATACTTGCAGTTCAGTCAATCAAGTCGTACAGTTTAAAGACAGACTGTTTTGAACAGTGTGCTAAAAATGTAAAACTATCTGCGTCACTTTGGGGACAATGTATTTTTTAAACAATTTTCGCATTTTTTGTAAGGGTGGAAGTAGTCATTTTCTTAATTCAGTCAAACCAAGTCGTACAGCTTAAAGACCGACTGTTTTGAACAGTGTGCTAAGAATGCAAACGATCTGCGTCACTTTTGGGGACAATGCATTTTTTGAACAACTTTCGTATTTTTTTGTAAGGGTGGAAGTAGTCATTTTTTTTAATCAGCTTTTGATCAAAGGTTCTAATTTTTATACTGGTTTTTCACTTGTAGTTCAGTCAAACCAAGTCGTACAGCTTAAAGACCAACTGTTTTGAAAAGTGTGCTGCAAACGACCCGCGTCACTTTAGAGAGTCGTCATTTTTACTGGTTTTTTACTTGTAGTTCAGTCAATCAAGTCGTACAGCTTAAAGACCGACTGTTTTAGTTCAGCTTTGATCAAAGTTTCTAATATTTTACTGGGTTTTCACTTGTAGTTCAGTCAAATCAAGTCGTACAACTAAAAGACCGACTGTTTTGAAAAGTGTGCTACAAGCGACCCGCTTCACTTTAGAGAGTCGTAATTTTTACTGGTTTTTTACTTGTCGTTCAGTCAATCAAGTCGTACAGCTTAAAGACCGACTGTTTTAGTTCAGCTTTGATCAAAGTTCCTAATATTTTACTGGCTTTTCACTTGTAGTTCAGTCAAATCAAGTCGTACAGCTAAAAGACCGACTGTTTTGAAAAGTGTGCTACAAACGACCCGCTTCACTTTAGAGAGTCGTAATTTTTACTGGTTTTATACTTGCAGTTCAGTCAATCAAGTCGTACAGTTTAAAGACAGACTGTTTTGAACAGTGTGCTAAAAATGTAAAACTATCTGCGTCACTTTGGGGACAATGTATTTTTTAAACAATTTTCGCATTTTTTGTAAGGGTGGAAGTAGTCATTTTCTTAATTCAGTCAAACCAAGTCGTACAGCTTAAAGACCGACTGTTTTGAAAAGTGTGCGAAAAATGCAAACAATCCGCGTCACTTTAGAGAAAATGTATTTTTTGCATCATTTTCGCATTTTTGTAAGGGTTGTCATTTTATTTAGTTCAGCTTTGATTAAAGTTCCTGATATTTTACTGGGTTTTCACTTGTAGTTCAGTCAAATCAAGTCGTACAGCTAAAAGACCGACTGTTTTGAAAAGTGTGCTGTCAACAACCCGCAACACTTTAGAGAGTCGTAATTGTTACTGGTTTTTTACTTGTTGTTCAGTCAATCAAGTCGTACAGCTTAAAGACAGACTGTTTTGAACAGTGTGCTAAAAATGTAAAACTATCTGCGTCACTTTGGGGACAATGTATTTTTTAAACAATTTTCGCATTTTTTGTAAGGGTGGAAGTAGTCATTTTCTTAATTCAGTCAAACCAAGTCGTACAGCTTAAAGACCGACTGTTTTGAAAAGTGTGCGAAAAATGCAAACAATCCGCGTCACTTTAGAGAAAATGTATTTTTTGCATCATTTTCGCATTTTTGTAAGGGTTGTCATTTTATTTAGTTCAGCTTTGATTAAAGTTCCTGATATTTTACTGGGTTTTCACTTGTAGTTCAGTCAAATCAAGTCGTACAGCTAAAAGACCGACTGTTTTGAAAAGTGTGCTGTCAACAACCCGCAACACTTTAGAGAGTCGTAATTTTTACTGGTTTTTTACTTGTTGTTCAGTCAATCAAGTCGTACAGCTTAAAGACCGACTGTTTTGAAAAGTGTGCTCAAAATGCAAACAATCCGCGTCACTTTAGAGAAAATGTATTTTTTGCATCATTTTCGCATTTTTGTAAGGGTTGTCATTTTATTTAGTTCAGCTTTGATCAAAGTTCCTGATATTTAACTGGGTTTTCACTTGTAGTTCAGTCAAATCAAGTCGTACAGCTAAAAGACCGACTGTTTTGAAAAGTGTGCTGTCAACAACCCGCGTCACTTTAGAGAGTCGTCATTTTTACTGGTTTTTTACTTGTTGTTCAGTCAATCAAGTCGTACAGCTAAAAGACCGACTGTTTTGAAAAGTGTGCTAAAAATGCAAACAAACCGCGTCACTTTAGAGAAAATGTATTTTTTGCACCATTTTCGCATTTTTGTAAGGGTCGTCATTTTTTTTAGTTCAGCTTTGATCAAAGTTCCTGATATTTTACTGGGTTTTCACTTGTAGTTCAGTCAAATCAAGTCGTACAGTTAAAAGACCGACTGTTTTGAAAAGTGTGCTGTCAACAACCCGCAACACTTTAGAGAGTCGTCATTTTTACTGGTTTTTTACTTGTTGTTCAGTCAATCAAGTCGTACAGCTAAAAGACCGACTGTTTTGAAAAGTGTGCTAAAAATGCAAACCAACCGCGTCACTTTAGAGAAAATGTATTTTTTGCACCATTTTCGCATTTTTGTAAGGGTCGTCATTTTTTTTAGTTCAGCTTTGATCAAAGTTCCTGATATTTTACTGGGTTTTCACTTGTAGTTCAGTCAAATCAAGTCGTACAGCTAAAAGACCGACTGTTTTGAAAAGTGTGCTGTCAACAACCCGCAACACTTTAGAGAGTCGTAATTTTTACTGGTTTTTTACTTGTTGTTCAGTTAATCAAGTCGTACAGCTAAAAGGCCGACTGTTTTGAAAAGTGTGCTAAAAATGAAAACAAACCGCGTCACTTTAGAGAAATTGTATTTTTTGCACCATTTTCGCATTTTTGTAAGGGTCGTCATTTTTTTTAGTTCAGCTTTGATCAAAGTTCCTGATATTTTACTGGGTTTTCACTTGTAGTTCAGTCAAATCAAGTCGTACAGCTAAAAGACCGACTGTTTTGAAAAGTGTGCTGCAAACGACCCTCGTCACTTTAGAGAGTCGTAATTTTTACTGGTTTTTTACTTGTTGTTCAGTCAATCAAGTCGTACAGCTTAAAGACCGACTGTTTTGAAAAGTGTGCTAAAAATGCAAACAAACCGCGTCACTTTAGAGAAAATGTATTTTTTGCACCATTTTCGCATTTTTGTAAGGGTCGTCATTTTTTTAGTTCAGTTTTGATCAAAGTTCCTATTATTTTACTGGGTTTTCACTTGTGTCTCAGTCAAATCAAGTCGTACAGCTAAAAGACCGACTGTTTTGAAAAGTGTGCTGCAAACGACACGCGTCACTTTAGAGAGTCGTCATTTTTACTGGTTTTTCACTTGTAGTTCAGTCAAACCAACTCGTACAGCTTAAAGACCGACTGTTTTGAAAAGTGTGCTAAAAATGCAAACAAACCGCGTCACTTTAGAGAAAATGTATTTTTTGCACCATTTTCGCATTTTTGTAAGGGTCGTCATTTTTTTAGTTCAGTTTTGATCAAAGTTCCTATTATTTTACTGGGTTTTCACTTGTGTCTCAGTCAAATCAAGTCGTACAGCTAAAAGACCGACTGTTTTGAAAAGTGTGCTGCAAACGACCCTCGTTACTTAAGAGAGTCGTCATTTTTACTGGTTTTTCACTTGTAGTTCAGTCAATCTAGTCGTACAGCTAAAAGACCGACTGTTTTGAACAGTGTGCTAAGAATGCAAACGATCTGCGTCACTTTTGGGGACAATGCATTTTTTGAACAACTTTCGTATTTTTTTGTAAGGGTGGAAGTAGTCATTTTTTTTAATCAGCTTTTGATCAAAGGTTCTAATTTTTATACTGGTTTTTCACTTGTAGTTCAGTCAAACCAAGTCGTACAGCTTAAAGACCAACTGTTTTGAAAAGTGTGCTGCAAACGACCCGCGTCACTTTAGAGAGTCGTCATTTTTACTGGTTTTTTACTTGTAGTTCAGTCAATCAAGTCGTACAGCTTAAAGACCGACTGTTTTAGTTCAGCTTTGATCAAAGTTTCTAATATTTTACTGGGTTTTCACTTGTAGTTCAGTCAAATCAAGTCGTACAACTAAAAGACCGACTGTTTTGAAAAGTGTGCTACAAGCGACCCGCTTCACTTTAGAGAGTCGTAATTTTTACTGGTTTTTTACTTGTCGTTCAGTCAATCAAGTCGTACAGCTTAAAGACCGACTGTTTTAGTTCAGCTTTGATCAAAGTTCCTAATATTTTACTGGCTTTTCACTTGTAGTTCAGTCAAATCAAGTCGTACAGCTAAAAGACCGACTGTTTTGAAAAGTGTGCTGTCAACAACCCGCAACACTTTAGAGAGTCGTAATTGTTACTGGTTTTTTACTTGTTGTTCAGTCAATCAAGTCGTACAGCTTAAAGACAGACTGTTTTGAACAGTGTGCTAAAAATGTAAAACTATCTGCGTCACTTTGGGGACAATGTATTTTTTAAACAATTTTCGCATTTTTTGTAAGGGTGGAAGTAGTCATTTTCTTAATTCAGTCAAACCAAGTCGTACAGCTTAAAGACCGACTGTTTTGAAAAGTGTGCGAAAAATGCAAACAATCCGCGTCACTTTAGAGAAAATGTATTTTTTGCATCATTTTCGCATTTTTGTAAGGGTTGTCATTTTATTTAGTTCAGCTTTGATTAAAGTTCCTGATATTTTACTGGGTTTTCACTTGTAGTTCAGTCAAATCAAGTCGTACAGCTAAAAGACCGACTGTTTTGAAAAGTGTGCTGTCAACAACCCGCAACACTTTAGAGAGTCGTAATTTTTACTGGTTTTTTACTTGTTGTTCAGTCAATCAAGTCGTACAGCTTAAAGACCGACTGTTTTGAAAAGTGTGCTCAAAATGCAAACAATCCGCGTCACTTTAGAGAAAATGTATTTTTTGCATCATTTTCGCATTTTTGTAAGGGTTGTCATTTTATTTAGTTCAGCTTTGATCAAAGTTCCTGATATTTAACTGGGTTTTCACTTGTAGTTCAGTCAAATCAAGTCGTACAGCTAAAAGACCGACTGTTTTGAAAAGTGTGCTGTCAACAACCCGCGTCACTTTAGAGAGTCGTCATTTTTACTGGTTTTTTACTTGTTGTTCAGTCAATCAAGTCGTACAGCTAAAAGACCGACTGTTTTGAAAAGTGTGCTAAAAATGCAAACAAACCGCGTCACTTTAGAGAAAATGTATTTTTTGCACCATTTTCGCATTTTTGTAAGGGTCGTCATTTTTTTTAGTTCAGCTTTGATCAAAGTTCCTGATATTTTACTGGGTTTTCACTTGTAGTTCAGTCAAATCAAGTCGTACAGTTAAAAGACCGACTGTTTTGAAAAGTGTGCTGTCAACAACCCGCAACACTTTAGAGAGTCGTCATTTTTACTGGTTTTTTACTTGTTGTTCAGTCAATCAAGTCGTACAGCTAAAAGACCGACTGTTTTGAAAAGTGTGCTAAAAATGCAAACAATCCGCGTCACTTTAGAGAAAATGTATTTTTTGCATCATTTTCGCATTTTTGTAAGGGTTGTCATTTTATTTAGTTCAGCTTTGATTAAAGTTCCTGATATTTTACTGGGTTTTCACTTGTAGTTCAGTCAAATCAAGTCGTACAGCTAAAAGACCGACTGTTTTGAAAAGTGTGCTGTCAACAACCCGCAACACTTTAGAGAGTCGTAATTTTTACTGGTTTTTTACTTGTTGTTCAGTCAATCAAGTCGTACAGCTTAAAGACCGACTGTTTTGAAAAGTGTGCTCAAAATGCAAACAATCCGCGTCACTTTAGAGAAAATGTATTTTTTGCATCATTTTCGCATTTTTGTAAGGGTTGTCATTTTATTTAGTTCAGCTTTGATCAAAGTTCCTGATATTTAACTGGGTTTTCACTTGTAGTTCAGTCAAATCAAGTCGTACAGCTAAAAGACCGACTGTTTTGAAAAGTGTGCTGTCAACAACCCGCGTCACTTTAGAGAGTCGTCATTTTTACTGGTTTTTTACTTGTTGTTCAGTCAATCAAGTCGTACAGCTAAAAGACCGACTGTTTTGAAAAGTGTGCTAAAAATGCAAACAAACCGCGTCACTTTAGAGAAAATGTATTTTTTGCACCATTTTCGCATTTTTGTAAGGGTCGTCATTTTTTTTAGTTCAGCTTTGATCAAAGTTCCTGATATTTTACTGGGTTTTCACTTGTAGTTCAGTCAAATCAAGTCGTACAGTTAAAAGACCGACTGTTTTGAAAAGTGTGCTGTCAACAACCCGCAACACTTTAGAGAGTCGTCATTTTTACTGGTTTTTTACTTGTTGTTCAGTCAATCAAGTCGTACAGCTAAAAGACCGACTGTTTTGAAAAGTGTGCTAAAAATGCAAACAAACCGCGTCACTTTAGAGAAAATGTATTTTTTGCACCATTTTCGCATTTTTGTAAGGGTCGTCATTTTTTTTAGTTCAGCTTTGATCAAAGTTCCTGATATTTTACTGGGTTTTCACTTGTAGTTCAGTCAAATCAAGTCGTACAGCTAAAAGACCGACTGTTTTGAAAAGTGTGCTGTCAACAACCCGCAACACTTTAGAGAGTCGTAATTTTTACTGGTTTTTTACTTGTTGTTCAGTCAATCAAGTCGTACAGCTAAAAGACCGACTGTTTTGAAAAGTGTGCTGCAAACGACCCTCGTCACTTTAGAGAGTCGTAATTTTTACTGGTTTTTTACTTGTTGTTCAGTCAATCAAGTCGTACAGCTAAAAGACCGACTGTTTTGAAAAGTGTGCTAAAAATGCAAACAAACCGCGTCACTTTAGAGAAAATGTATTTTTTGCACCATTTTCGCATTTTTGTAAGGGTCGTCATTTTTTTTAGTTCAGCTTTGATCAAAGTTCCTGATATTTTACTGGGTTTTCACTTGTAGTTCAGTCAAATCAAGTCGTACAGCTAAAAGACCGACTGTTTTGAAAAGTGTGCTGTCAACAACCCGCAACACTTTAGAGAGTCGTAATTTTTACTGGTTTTTTACTTGTTGTTCAGTTAATCAAGTCGTACAGCTAAAAGGCCGACTGTTTTGAAAAGTGTGCTAAAAATGAAAACAAACCGCGTCACTTTAGAGAAAATGTATTTTTTGCACCATTTTCGCATTTTTGTAAGGGTCGTCATTTTTTTTAGTTCAGCTTTGATCAAAGTTCCTGATATTTTACTGGGTTTTCACTTGTAGTTCAGTCAAATCAAGTCGTACAGCTAAAAGACCGACTGTTTTGAAAAGTGTGCTGTCAACAACCCGCGTCACTTTAGAGAGTCGTCATTTTTACTGGTTTTTTACTCGTTGTTCAGTCAATCAAGTCGTACAGCTAAAAGACCGACTGTTTTGAAAAGTGTGCTAAAAATGCAAACAAACCGCGTCACTTTAGAGAAAATGTATTTTTTGCACCATTTTCGCATTTTTGTAAGGGTCGTCATTTTTTTTAGTTCAGCTTTGATCAAAGTTCCTGATATTTTACTGGGTTTTCACTTGTAGTTCAGTCAAATCAAGTCGTACAGCTAAAAGACCGACTGTTTTGAAAAGTGTGCTGTCAACAACCCGCGTCACTTTAGAGAGTCGTAATTTTTACTGGTTTTTTACTTGTTGTTCAGTCAATCAAGTCGTACAGCTAAAAGACCGACTGTTTTGAAAAGTGTGCTAAAAATGCAAACAAACCGCGTCACTTTAGAGAAAATGTATTTTTTGCACCATTTTCGCATTTTTGTAAGGGTCGTCATTTTTTTTAGTTCAGCTTTGATCAAAGCTCCTAATATTTTACTGGGTTTTCACTTGTAGTTCAGTCAAATCAAGTCGTACAGCTTAAAGACAGACTGTTTTGAACAGTGTGCTAAAAATGTAAAACTATCTGCGTCACTTTGGGGACAATGTATTTTTTAAACAATTTTCGCATTTTTTGTAAGGGTGGAAGTAGTCATTTTCTTAATTCAGTCAAACCAAGTCGTACAGCTTAAAGACCGACTGTTGTGAAAAGTGTGCTACAAACGACCCGCTTCACTTTAGAGAGTCGTAATTTTTACTGGTTTTATACTTGCAGTTCAGTCAATCAAGTCGTACAGCTTAAAGACAGACTGTTTTGAACAGTGTGCTAAAAATGTAAAACTATCTGCGTCACTTTGGGGACAATGTATTTTTTAAACAATTTTCGCATTTTTTGTAAGGGTGGAAGTAGTCATTTTCTTAATTCAGTCAAACCAAGTCGTACAGCTTAAAGACCGACTGTTTTGAAAAGTGTGCGAAAAATGCAAACAATCCGCGTCACTTTAGAGAAAATGTATTTTTTGCATCATTTTCGCATTTTTGTAAGGGTTGTCATTTTATTTAGTTCAGCTTTGATTAAAGTTCCTGATATTTTACTGGGTTTTCACTTGTAGTTCAGTCAAATCAAGTCGTACAGCTAAAAGACCGACTGTTTTGAAAAGTGTGCTGTCAACAACCCGCAACACTTTAGAGAGTCGTAATTTTTACTGGTTTTTTACTTGTTGTTCAGTCAATCAAGTCGTACAGTTTAAAGACAGACTGTTTTGAACAGTGTGCTAAAAATGTAAAACTATCTGCGTCACTTTGGGGACAATGTATTTTTTAAACAATTTTCGCATTTTTTGTAAGGGTGGAAGTAGTCATTTTCTTAATTCAGTCAAACCAAGTCGTACAGCTTAAAGACCGACTGTTTTGAAAAGTGTGCGAAAAATGCAAACAATCCGCGTCACTTTAGAGAAAATGTATTTTTTGCATCATTTTCGCATTTTTGTAAGGGTTGTCATTTTATTTAGTTCAGCTTTGATTAAAGTTCCTGATATTTTACTGGGTTTTCACTTGTAGTTCAGTCAAATCAAGTCGTACAGCTAAAAGACCGACTGTTTTGAAAAGTGTGCTGTCAACAACCCGCAACACTTTAGAGAGTCGTAATTTTTACTGGTTTTTTACTTGTTGTTCAGTCAATCAAGTCGTACAGCTTAAAGACCGACTGTTTTGAAAAGTGTGCTCAAAATGCAAACAATCCGCGTCACTTTAGAGAAAATGTATTTTTTGCATCATTTTCGCATTTTTGTAAGGGTTGTCATTTTATTTAGTTCAGCTTTGATTAAAGTTCCTGATATTTAACTGGGTTTTCACTTGGAGTTCAGTCAAATCAAGTCGTACAGCTAAAGACCGACTGTTTTGAAAAGTGTGCTGTCAACAACCCGCAACACTTTAGAGAGTCGTAATTTTTACTGGTTTTTTACTTGTTGTTCAGTCAATCAAGTCGTACAGCTAAAAGACCGACTGTTTTGAAAAGTGTGCTAAAAATGCAAACAAACCGCGTCACTTTAGAGAAAATGTATTTTTTGCACCATTTTCGCATTTTTGTAAGGGTCGTCATTTTTTTTAGTTCAGCTTTGATCAAAGCTCCTAATATTTTACTGGGTTTTCACTTGTAGTTCAGTCAAATCAAGTCGTACAGCTAAAATACCGACTGTTTTGAAAAGTGTGCTGCAAACGACCCTCGTCACTTTAGAGAGTCGTCATTTTTACTGGTTTTTCACTTGTTGTTCAGTCAATCAAGTCGTACAGCTAAAAGACCGACTGTTTTGAAAAGTGTGCTAAAAATGCAAACAAACCGCGTCACTTTCGAGAAAATGTATTTTTTGCATCATTTTCGCATTTTTGTAAGGGTCGTCATTTTTTTTAGTTCAGCTTTGATCAAAGTTCCTGATATTTTACTGGGTTTTCACTTGTAGTTCAGTCAAATCAAGTCGTACAGCTAAAAGACCGACTGTTTTGAAAAGTGTGCTGTCAACAACCCGCGTCACTTTAGAGAGTCGTCATTTTTACTGGTTTTTTACTTGTTGTTCAGTCAATCAAGTCGTACAGCTAAAAGACCGACTGTTTTGAAAAGTGTGCTAAAAATGCAAACAAACCGCGTCACTTTAGAGAAAATGTATTTTTTGCACCATTTTCGCATTTTTGTAAGGGTCGTCATTTTTTTTAGTTCAGCTTTGATCAAAGTTCCTGATATTTTACTGGGTTTTCACTTGTAGTTCAGTCAAATCAAGTCGTACAGCTAAAAGACCGACTGTTTTGAAAAGTGTGCTGTCAACAACCCGCGTCACTTTAGAGAGTCGTAATTTTTACTGGTTTTTTACTTGTTGTTCAGTCAATCAAGTCGTACAGCTTAAAGACCGACTGTTTTGAAAAGTGTGCGAAAAATGCAAACAATCCGCGTCACTTTAGAGAAAATGTATTTTTTGCATCATTTTCGCATTTTTGTAAGGGTTGTCATTTTATTTAGTTCAGCTTTGATTAAAGTTCCTGATATTTAACTGGGTTTTCACTTGTAGTTCAGTCAAATCAAGTCGTACAGCTAAAAGACCGACTGTTTTGAAAAGTGTGCTAAAAATGCAAACAAACCGCGTCACTTTAGAGAAAATGTATTTTTTGCACCATTTTCGCATTTTTGTAAGGGTCGTCATTTATTTTAGTTCAGCTTTGATCAAAGTTCCTGATATTTTACTGGGTTTTCACTTGTAGTTCAGTCAAATCAAGTCGTACAGCTAAAATACCGACTGTTTTGAAAAGTGTGCTGCAAACGACCCTCGTCACTTTAGAGAGTCGTCATTTTTACTGGTTTTTCACTTGTAGTTCAGTCAAACCAAGTCGTACAGCTTAAAGACCGACTGTTTTGAAGAGTGTGCGAAAAATGCAAACAAACCGCGTCACTTTAGAGAAAATGTGCAAAAAATGCACCATTTTCGCATTTTTGTAAGGGTCGTCATTTTTTTTAGTTCAGCTTTGATCAAAGTTCCTGATATTTTACTGGGTTTTCACTTGTAGTTCAGTCAAATCAAGTCGTACAGCTAAAATACCGACTGTTTTGAAAAGTGTGCTGCAAACGTCATTATTTTTAGTTCAGCTTTGATCAAAGTTCCTAATATTTTACTGGGTTTTCGCTTGCAGTTCAGTCAAATCAAGTCGTACAGCTAAAATACCGACTGTTTTGAAAAGTGTGCTGCAAACGACCCGCGTCACTTTAGAGAGTCGTGATTTTTACTGGTTTTTCACTTGTAGTTTAGTCAATCAAGTCGTACAGCTAAAAGACCAAATGTTTTGAAATGTGTGCTGCAAACGACCCGCGTCACTTTAGAGAGTCGTGATTTTTACTGGTTTTTCACTTGTAGTTTAGTCAATCAAGTCGTACAGCTAAAAGACCGACTGTTTTGAACAGTGTGCTAAGAACGCAAACGATCTGCGTCACTTTGGGGACAATGCATTTTTTGAACAATTTTCGCATTTTTTGTAAGGGTGGAAGAAGTCATTTTTTTAATTCAGCTTTTGATCAAAGGTTCTAATTTTTATACTGGTTTTTCACTACAAGTCGTACAGCTTAAGGACCGACTGTTTTGAAAAGTGTGCTAAAAATGCAAACAATCCGCGTCACTTTAGAGAAAATGTATTTTCTGCACCATTTTCGCTTTGGTAGGGGTCGTCATATTTTTTAGTTCAGCTTTGATCAAAGTTCCTAATATTTTTCTGGGTTTTCATTTGTAGTTCAGTCAAATCAAGTCGTACAGCTAAAATACCGACTGTTTTGAAAAGTGTGCTCAGAATGCACACGATCTGCGTCACTTTGGGGACAATGCATTTTTTGAACAATTTTCGCATTTTTTGTAAGGGTGGAATTAGTCATTTTTTTAATTCAGCTTTTGATCAAAGGTTCTAATTTTTATACTGGTTTTTCACTTGTAGTTCAGTCAAACCAAGTCGCACAGCTTAAAGACCGACTGTTTTGAAAAGTGTGCTTAAAATGCAAACAATCCGCGTCACTTTAGAGAAAATGTATTTTCTGCACCATTTTCGCCTTTGTAGGGGTCGTCATATTTTTTAGTTTAGCTTTGATCAAAGTTCCTAATATTTTTCTGGTTTTTCACTTGTAGTTCAGTCAAACCAAGTCGTACAGCTTAAAGACCGACTGTTTTGAAGAGTGTGCGAAAAATGCAAACAATCCGCGTCTCTTTAGAGAAAATGTGTTTTTTGCACCATTTTCGCCTTTGTAGGGGTTGTCATATTTTTTAGTTCAGCTTTGATCAAAGCTCATAATATTTTTCTGGGTTTTCACTTGTAGTTCAGTCAAATCAAGTCGTACAGCTAAAAGATCGACTGTTTTGAAAAGTGTGCTGCAAACGACCCGCGTTACTTTAGAGAGTCGTAATTTTTGCTGGTTTTATACTTGCAGTTCAGTCAATCAAGTCGTACAGCTTAAAGACCGACTGTTTTGAACAGTGTGCTAAAAATGTAAAACGATCTGCGTCACTTTGGGGACAATGTATTTTTTAAACAATTTTCGCATTTTTTGTAAGGGTGGAATTAGTCATTTTTTTAATTCAGCTTTTGATCAAAAGTTCTAATTTTTATACTGGTTTTTCACTTGTAGTTCAGTCAAACCAAGTCGCACAGCTTAAAGACCGACTGTTTTGAAAAGTGTGTTTAAAATGCAAACAATCCGCGTCACTTTAGAGAAAATGTATTTTCTGCACCATTTTCGCCTTTGTAGGGGTCGTCATATTTTTTAGTTTATGGCTTTGATCAAAGCTCATAATATTTTTCTGGGTTTTCACTTGTAGTTCAGTCAAATCAAGTCGTACAGCAAAAAGATCGACTGTTTTGAAAAGTGTGCTGCAAACGACCCGCGTCACTTTAGAGAGTCGTAATTTTTACTGGTTTTATACTTGCAGTTCAGTCAATCAAGTCGTACAGCTTAAAGACCGACTGTTTTGAACAGTGTGCTAAAAATGTAAAACGATCTGCGTCACTTTGGGGACAATGTATTTTTTAAACAATTTTCGCATTTTTTGTAAAGGTGGAAGTAGTCATTTTCTTAATTCAGCTTTTGATCAAAGGTTCTAATTTTTATACTGGTTTTTCCCTTGTAGCTCAGTCAAAACAAGTCCTACAGCTTAAAGACCGACTGTTTTGAAAAGTGTGCTAAAAATGCAAACAATCCGCGTCACTTTAGAGAAAATGTATTTTTTGCACCATTTTCGCATTTTTGTAAGGGTCATCATTATTTTCAGTTCAGCTTTGATCAAAGTTCCTAATATTTTACTTGGTTTTCACTTGTAGTTCAGTCAAATCAAGTCGTGCAGCTAAAAGACCGACTGTTTTGAAAAGGGTGGTAACTCAGCTTTTGATCAAAGGTTCTAATATTTTACTGGTTTTTCAATTGTAGTTCACTTGGTTTGGTTTTTTACTTGCAGTTCAGTCAATCAAGTCGTACAGCTTAAAGACCGACTGTTTTGAACAGTGTGCTAAAAATGTAAAACGATCTGCGTCACTTTGGGGACAATGTATTTTTTAAACAATTTTCGCATTTTTTGTAAGGGTGGAATTAGTCATTTTTTTAATTCAGCTTTTGATCAAAAGTTCTAATTTTTATACTGGTTTTTCACTTGTAGTTCAGTCAAACCAAGTCGCACAGCTTAAAGACCGACTGTTTTGAAAAGTGTGCTTAAAATGCAAACAATCCGCGTCACTTTAGAGAAAATGTATTTTTTGCTTCATTTTCGCATTTTTGTAAGGGTTGCCATTTTTTTTAGTTCAGATTTGATCAAAGTTCCTAATATTTTACTGGGTTTTCACTTGTAGTTCAGTCAAATCAAGTCGTACAGCTAAATGACGGACTGTTTTGAAAAGTGTGCTACAAACGACCCGCTTCACTTTAGAGAGTTGTAATTTTTACTGGTTTTATACTTGCAGTTCACTCAATCAAGTCGTACAGCTTAAAGACAGACTGTTTTGAACAGTGTGCTAAAAATGTAAAACGATCTGCGTCACTTTGGGGACAATGTATTTTTTAAACAATTTTCCCATTTTTTGTAAGGGTGGAAGTAGTCATTTTCTTAATTCAGCTTTTGATCAAAGGTTCTAATTTTTATACTGGTTTTTCCCTTGTAGCTTAGTCAAACCAAGTCCTACAGCTTAAAGACCGACTGTTTTGAAAAGTGTGCTCAAAATGCAAACAATCCGCGTCACTTTAGAGAAAATGTATTTTTTGCATCATTTTCGTATTTTTGTAAGGGTAGCCATTTTATTTAGTTCAGCTTTGATCAAAGTTCCTAATATTTTTCTGGGTTTTACTTGTAGTTCAGTCAAATCAAGTCGTACAGCTTAAAGACCGACTGTTTTGAAAAGTGTGCTAAAAATGCAAACAATCCTCGTCACTTTAGAGAAAATGTATTTTTTGCATCATTTTCGCATTTTTGTGAGGGTCGCCATTTTTTTTAAGTTCAGCTTTGATCAAAGTTCCTAATATTTTACTGGGTTTGCACTTGTAGTTTAGTCAATCAAGTCGTACAGCTAAAAGACTGACTGTTTTGAAGAGTGTGCTAAGAACGCAAACGATCTGCGTCACTTTGGGGACAATGCATTTTTTGAACAATTTTCGCATTTTTTGTAAGGGTGGAAGTAGTCATTTTTTTAATTCAGCTTTTGATCAAAGGTTCTAATTTTTATACTGGTTTTTCAGTTGTAGTTCAGTCAAACCAAGTCGTACAGCTTAAAGACCGACTGTTTTGAAAAGTGTGCTAAAAATGCAAACAATCCGAATCACTTTAGAGAAAATGTATTTTCTGCACCATTTTCGCCTTTTTGTAAGGGTCGTCATTTTTTTTAGTTCAGCTTTGAACAAAGTTCCTAATATTTTACTGGGTTTTCACTTGTAGTTCAGTCAAATCAAGTCGTACAGCTAAAAGACCGACTATTTTGAAAAGTGTGCTGCAAACGACCCGCGTCACTTTAGAGAGTCGTAATTTTTACTGGTTTTATACTTGCAGTTCAGTCAATCAAGTCGTACAGCTTAAAGACCGACTGTTTTGAACAGTGTGCTAAAAATGTAAAACGATCTGCGTCACTTTGGGGACAATGTATTTTTTAAACAATTTTCCAATTTTTTGTAAGGGTGGAAGTAGTCATTTTCTTAATTCAGCTTTTGATCAAAGGTTCTAATTTTTATACTTGTTTTTCCCTTGTAGCTCAGTCAAACCAAGTCCTACAGCTTAAAGACCGACTGTTTTGAAAAGTGTGCTAAAAATGCAAACAATCCGCGTCACTTTAAAGAAAATGTATTTTTTGCACCATTTTCGCATTTTTGTAAGGGTCGTCATTATTTTTAGTTCAGCTTTGATCAAAGTTCCTAATATTTTACTTGGTTTTCACTTGTAGTTCAGTCAAATCAAGTCGTGCAGATAAAAGACCGACTGTTTTGAAAAGTGAGCTGCAAACGACCCGCGTCACTTTAGAGAGTCGTCATTTTTCCTGTTTTTACACTTTTAGTTCAGTCAAACCAAGTCGTACAGCTTAAAGACCGACTGTTTTGAAAAGTGTGCTAAGAATGCAAACAATCCGCGTCACTTTAGAGAAAATGTATTTTCTGCACCATTTTCGCCTTTTTGTAAGAGTCGTCATTTTTTTTAGTTCAGCTTTGATCAAAGTTCCTAATATTTTACTGGGTTTTCAATTGTAGTTCAGTCAACTCAAGGCAAACAGCTAAAAGACCGACTGTTTTGAAAAGTGAGCTGCAAACGACCCGCGTCACTTTAGAGAGTCGTCATTTTTCCTGTTTTTACACTTTTAGTTCAGTCAAACCAAGTCGTACAGCTTAAAGACCGACTGTTTTGAAAAGTGTGCTAAAAATGCAAACAATCCGCGTCACTTTAGAGAAAATATATTTTCTGCACCATTTTCGCCTTTTTGTTAGGGTCGTCATTTTTTTTTAGTTCAGCTTTGATCAAAGTTCCTAATATTTTACTGGGTTTTCACTTGTAGTTCAGTCAAATCAAGTCGTGCAGCTAAAAGACCGACTGTTTGAAAAGTGTGCTGTAAACAACCCGCGTCACTTTAGAGAGTCGTCATTTTTACTGGTTTTTCACTTGTAGTTTAGTCAATCAAGTCGTACAGCTAAAAGACCGACTGTTTTGAACAGTGTGCTAAGAACGCAAACGATCTGCGTCACTTTGGGGACAATGCATTTTTTGAACCATTTTGGCATTTTTTGTAAGGGTGGAAGTAGTCATTTTTTTAATTCAGCTTTTGATCAAAGGTTCTAATTTTTATACTGGTTTTTCCCTTGTAGCTCAGTCAAACCAAGTTCTACAGCTTAAAGACCGACTGTTTTGAAAAGTGTGCGAAAAATGCAAACAATCCGCGTCACTTTAAAGAAAATGTATTTTTTGCATCATTTTCGCATTTTTGTAACGGTTGTCATTTTATTTAGTTCAGCTTTGATCAAAGTTCCTAATATTTTACTGGGTTTTCACTTGTAGTTCAGTCAATCAAGTCGTACAGCTTAAAGACCGACTGTTTTGAACAGTGTGCTAAAAATGTAAAACGATCTGCGTCACTTTGGGGACAATGTATTTTTTAAACAATTTTCCAATTTTTTGTAAGGATGGAAGTAGTCATTTTCTTAATTCAGCTTTTGATCAAAGGTTCTAATTTTTATACTGGTTTTTCCCTTGTAGCTCAGTCAAACCAAGTTCTACAGCTTAAAGACCGACTGTTTTGAAAAGTGTGCGAAAAATGCAAACAATCCGCGTCACTTTAAAGAAAATGTATTTTTTGCATCATTTTCGCATTTTTGTAAGGGTTGTCATTTTATTTAGTTCAGCTTTGATCAAAGTTCCTAATATTTTACTGGGTTTTCACTTGTAGTTCAGTCAAATCAAGTCGTACAGCTAAAAGACCGACTGTTTTGAAAAGTGTGCTGCAAACGACCCGCGCACTTTAGAGAGTCGTCATTTTTACTGGTTTTTCACTTGTAGTTTAGTCAATCAAGTCGTACAGCTAAAAGACCGACTGTTTTGAACAGTGTGCTAAGAACGCAAACGATCTGCGTCACTTTGGGGACAATGCATTTTTTGAACCATTTTGGCATTTTTTGTAAGGGTGGAAGTAGTCATTTTTTTAATTCAGCTTTTGATCAAAGGTTCTAATTTTTATACTGGTTTTTCAGTTGTAGTTCAGTCAAACCAAGTCGTACAGCTTAAAGACCGACTGTTTTGAAAAGTGTGCTAAAAATGCAAACAATCCGAATCACTTTAGAGAAAATGTATTTTCTGCACCATTTTCGCCTTTTTTAGGGATCGTCATTTTTTTAGTTCAGCTTTGATCAAAGTTCCTAATATTTTTCTGGGTTTTCACTTTTAGTTCAGTCAAATCAAGTCGTGCAGCTAAAAGACCGACTGTTTTGAAAAGGGTGGTAACTCAGCTTTTGATCAAAGGTTCTAATATTTTACTGGTTTTTCAATTGCAGTTCACTTGGTTTGGTTTTTCACTTGTAGTTCAGTCAAACCAAGTCGTACAGATAAAAGACCGACTGTTTTGAAAAGTGTGCTGTAAACAACCCGCGTCACTTTAGAGAGTCGTCATTTTTACTGGTTTTTTACTTGTAGTTCAGTCAATCAAGTCGTACAGCTTAAGGACCGACTGTTTTGAAAAGTGTGCTAAAAATGCAAACAATCCGCGCCACTTTAGAGAAAATGTATTTTTTGCATCATTTTCGCATTTTTGTAAGGGTCGTCATTTTTTTTAGTTTAGCTTTGATCAAAGTTCCTGATATTTTACTGGGTTTTCACTTGTAGTTCAGTCAAATCAAGTCGTACAGCTAAAAGACCGACTGTTTTGAAAAGTGTGCTGTCAACAACCCGCAACACTTCAGAGAGTCGTAATTTTTACTGGTTTTTTACTTGTTGTTTAGTCAATCAAGTCGTACAGCTAAAAGACCGACTGTTTTGAACAGTGTGCTAAGAACGCAAACGATCTGCGTCACTTTGGGGACAATGCATTTTTTGAACAATTTTGGCATTTTTTGTAAGGGTGAAAGTAGTCATTTTTTTAATTCAGCTTTTGATCAAAGGTTCTAATTTTTATACTGGTATTTCACTTGTAGTTCAGTCAAACCAAGTCGTACAGCTTAAAGACCGACTGTTTTGAAAAGTGTGCTAAAAATGCAAACAAACCGCGTCAATTTAGAGAAAATGTATTTTTTGCACCATTTTCGCATTTTTGTAAGGGTCGTCATTTTTTTTAGTTCAGCTTTGATCAAAGTTCCTAATATTTTACTGGGTTTTCACTTGTAGTTCAGTCAAATCAAGTCGTACAGCTAAAAGACCGACTGTTTTGAAAAGTGTGCTACGAACGACCCGCGTCACTTTAGAGAGTCGTCATTTTTACTGGTTTTTCACTTGTAGTTTAGTCAATCAAGTCGTACAGCTAAAAGACCGACTGTTTTGAACAGTGTGCTAAGAACGCAAACGATCTGCGTCACTTTGGGGACAATGCATTTTTTGAACAATTTTGGCATTTTTTGTAAGGGTGAAAGTAGTCATTTTTTTAATTCAGCTTTTGATCAAAGGTTCTAATTTTTATACTGGTATTTCACTTGTAGTTCAGTCAAACCAAGTCGTACAGCTTAAAGACCGACTGTTTTGAAAAGTGTGCTAAAAATGCAAACAAACCGCGTCAATTTAGAGAAAATGTATTTTTTGCACCATTTTCGCATTTTTGTAAGGGTCGTCATTTTTTTTAGTTCAGCTTTGATCAAAGTTCCTAATATTTTACTGGGTTTTCACTTGTAGTTCAGTCAAATCAAGTCGTACAGCTAAAAGACCGACTGTTTTGAAAAGTGTGCTGCAAACGACCCGCGCACTTTAGAGAGTCGTCATTTTTACTGGTTTTTCACTTGTAGTTTAGTCAATCAAGTCGTACAGCTAAAAGACCGACTGTTTTAAACAGTGTGCTAAGAATGCAAACGATCTGCGTCACTTTGGGGACAATGCATTTTTGAACAATTTTGGCATTTTTTGTAAGGGTGGAAGTAGTAATTTTTTTAATTCAGCTTTTGATCAAAGGTTCTAATTTTTATACTGGTTTTTCACTTGTAGTTCAGTCAAACCCAGTCGTACAGCTTAAAGACTGACTGTTTTGAAAAGTGTGCTAAAAATGCAAACAATCCGCGTCACTTTAGAGAAAATGTATTTTCTGCACCATTTTCGCCTTTTTGTAGGGATCGTCATTTTTTTTAGTTCAGCTTTGATCAAAGTTCCTAATATTTTTCTGGGTTTTCACTTGTAGTTCAGTCAAATCAAGTCGTACAGCTAAAAGACCGACTGTTTTGAAAAGTGTGCTGCAAACGACCCGCGCACTTTAGAGAGTCGTCATTTTTACTGGTTTTTCACTTGTAGTTTAGTCAATCAAGTCGTACAGCTAAAAGACCGACTGTTTTAAACAGTGTGCTAAGAATGCAAACGATCTGCGTCACTTTGGGGACAATGCATTTTTTGAACAATTTTGGCATTTTTTGTAAGGGTGGAAGTAGTCATTTTTTTAATTCAGCTTTTGATCAAAGGTTCTAATTTTTATACTGGTTTTTCATTTGTAGTTCAGTCAAATCAAGTCGTACAGCTAAAAGACCGACTGTTTTGAAAAGTGTGCTGTAAACAACCCGCGTCACTTTAGAGAATATGTATTTTCTGCACCATTTTCGCCTTTTTGTAGGGATCGTCATTTTTTTTAGTTCAGCTTTGATCAAAGCTCCTAATATTTTTCTGGGTTTTCACTTGTAGTTCAGTCAAATCAAGTCGTACAGCTAAAAGACCGACTGTTTTGAAAAGTGTGCTGCAAACGACCCGCGCACTTTAGAGAGTCGTCATTTTTACTGGTTTTTCACTTGTAGTTTAGTCAATCAAGTCGTACAGCTAAAAGACCGACTGTTTTAAACAGTGTGCTAAGAATGCAAACGATCTGCGTCACTTTGGGGACAATGCATTTTTTGAACAATTTTGGCATTTTTTGTAAGGGTGGAAGTAGTAATTTTTTTAATTCAGCTTTTGATCAAAGGTTCTAATTTTTATACTGGTTTTTCACTTGTAGTTCAGTCAAACCCAGTCGTACAGCTTAAAGACTGACTGTTTTGAAAAGTGTGCTAAAAATGCAAACAAACCGCGTCACTTTAGAGAAAATGTATTTTTTGCACCATTTTCGCATTTTTGTAAGGGTCGTCATTTTTTTTAGTTCAGCTTTGATCAAAGTTCCTAATATTTTACTGGGTTTTCACTTGTAGTTCAGTCAAATCAAGTCGTACAGCTAAAAGACCGACTGTTTTGAAAAGTGTGCTACAAACGACCCGCGCACTTTAGAGAGTCGTCATTTTTACTGGTTTTATACTTGCAGTTCAGTCAATCAAGTCGTACAGCTTAAAGACCGACTGTTTTGAACAGTGTGCTAAAAATGTAAAACGATCTGCGTCACTTTGGGGACAATGTATTTTTTAAACAATTTTCCCATTTTTTGTAAGGGTGGAAGTAGTCATTTTCTTAATTCAGCTTTTGATCAAAGGTTCTAATTTTTATACTGGTTTTTCCCTTGTAGTTCAGTCAAATCAAGTCGTACAGCTTAAAGACCGACTGTTTTGAAAAGTGTGCTAAAAATGCAAACAATCCTCGTCACTTTAGAGAAAATGTATTTTTTGCATAATTTTCGCATTTTTGTAAGGGTCGCCATTTTTTTTAGTTCAGCTTTGATCGAAGTTCCTAATATTTTACTGGGTTTGCACTTGTAGTTCAGTCAAATCAAATCGTGCAGCTAAAAGACCGACTGTTTTGAAAAGGGTGGTAACTCAGCTTTTGATCAAAGGTTCTAATATTTTACTGTTTTTTCAATTGTAGTTCACTTGGTTTGGTTTTTCACTTGTAGTTCAGTCAAATCATGTCGTACAGCTAAAAGACCGACTGTTTTGAAAAGTGTGCTACGAACGACCCGCGTCACTTTAGAGAGTCGTAATTTTTACTGGTTTTATACTTGCAGTTCAGTCAATCAAGTCGTACAGCTTAAAGACCGACTGTTTTGAACAGTGTGCTAAAAATGTAAAACGATCTGCGTCACTTTGGGGACAATGTATTTTTTAAACAATTTTCCAATTTTTTGTAAGGGTGGAAGTAGTCATTTTCTTAATTCAGCTTTTGATCAAAGGTTCTAATTTTTATACTGGTTTTTCCCTTGTAGCTCAGTCAAACCAAGTTCTACAGCTTAAAGACCGACTGTTTTGAAAAGTGTGCGAAAAATGCAAACAATCCGCGTCACTTTAAAGAAAATGTATTTTTTGCATCATTTTCGCATTTTTGTAAGGGTCGTCATTTTTTTTAGTTCAGCTTTGATCAAAATTCCTAATATTTTACTTTGGTTTTCACTTGTAGTTCAGTCAAATCAAGTCGTACAGCTAAAAGATCGACTGTTTTGAAAAGTGTGCTGCAAACGACCCGCGTCACTTTAGAGAGTCGTCATTTTTACTGGATTTTCACTTGTAGTTTAGTCAATCAAGTCGTACAGCTAAAAGACCGACTGTTTTAAACAGTGTGCTAAGAATGCAAACGATCTGCGTCACTTTGGGGACAATGCATTTTTTGAACAATTTTCGCATTTTTTGTAATGGTGAAGGTAGTCATTTTTTTAATTCAGCTTTTGATCAAAGGTTCTAATTTTTATACTGGTTTTTCAGTTGTAGTTCAGTCAAACCAAGTCGTACAGCTAAAAGACCGACTGTTTTGAACAGTGTGCTAAGAACGCAAACGATCTGCGTCACTTTGGGGACAATGCATTTTTTGAACAATTTTCGCATTTTTTGTAAGGGCGGAAGTAGTCATTTTTTTAATTCAGCTTTTGATCAAAGGCTCTAATTTTTATACTCGTTTTTCACTACAAGTCGTACAGCATAAAGACCGACTGTTTTGAAAAGTGTGCTAAAAATGCAAACAATCCGCGTCACTTTAGAGAAAATGTATTTTTTGCACAATTTTCGCATTTTTGTAAGGGTCGTCATTATTTTCAGTTCAGCTTTGATCAAAGTTCCTAATATTTTACTTGGTTTTCACTTGTAGTTCAGTCAAATCAAGTCGTGCAGCTAAAAGACCGACTGTTTTGAAAAGGGTGGTAACTCAGCTTTTGATCAAAGGTTCTAATATTTTACTGTTTTTTCAATTGTAGTTCACTTGGTTTGGTTTTTCACTTGTAGTTCAGTCAAACCAAGTCGTACAGCTTAAAGACCGACTGTTTTGAAAAGTGTGCTAAAAATGCTAACAATCTGCGTCACTTTGGAGAAAATGAATTTTTTGCATCATTTTCACATTTTTGTAAGGGTCGCCATTTTTTTTAGTTCAGCTTTGATCAAAGTTCCTAATATTTTACTGGGTTTTCACTTGTAGTTCAGTCAAATCATGTCGTACAGCTAAAAGACCGACTGTTTTGAAAAGTGTGCTACGAACGACCCGCGTCACTTTAGAGAGTCGTAATTTTTACTGGTTTTATACTTGCAGTTCAGTCAATCAAGTCGTACAGCTTAAAGACCGACTGTTTTGAACAGTGTGCTAAAAATGTAAAACGATCTGCGTCACTTTGGGGACAATGTATTTTTTAAACAATTTTCCCATTTTTTGTAAGGGTGGAAGTAGTCATTTTCTTAATTCAGCTTTTGATCAAAGGTTCTAATTTTTATACTGGTTTTTCCCTTGTAGTTCAGTCAAATCAAGTCGTACAGCTTAAAGACCGACTGTTTTGAAAAGTGTGCTAAAAATGCAAACAATCCTCGTCACTTTAGAGAAAATGTATTTTTTGCATAATTTTCGCATTTTTGTAAGGGTCGCCATTTTTTTTAGTTCAGCTTTGATCGAAGTTCCTAATATTTTACTGGGTTTGCACTTGCAGTTTAGTCAATCAAGTCGTACAGCTAAAAGACCGACTGTTTTGAAAAGTGTGCTAAAAATGCAAACAATCCACGTCACTTTAGAGAATATGTATTTTCTGCACTATTTTCGCCTTTTTGTAGGGATCGTCATTTTTTTTAGTTCAGCTTTGATCAAAGTTCCTAATATTTTTCTGGGTTTTCACTTGTAGTTCAGTCAAATCAAATCGTGCAGCTAAAAGACCGACTGTTTTGAAAAGGGTGGTAACTCAGCTTTTGATCAAAGGTTCTAATATTTTACTGTTTTTTCAATTGTAGTTCACTTGGTTTGGTTTTTCACTTGTAGTTCAGTCAAATCATGTCGTACAGCTAAAAGACCGACTGTTTTGAAAAGTGTGCTACGAACGACCCGCGTCACTTTAGAGAGTCGTAATTTTTACTGGTTTTATACTTGCAGTTCAGTCAATCAAGTCGTACAGCTTAAAGACCGACTGTTTTGAACAGTGTGCTAAAAATGTAAAACGATCTGCGTCACTTTGGGGACAATGTATTTTTTAAACAATTTTCCAATTTTTTGTAAGGGTGGAAGTAGTCATTTTCTTAATTCAGCTTTTGATCAAAGGTTCTAATTTTTATACTGGTTTTTCCCTTGTAGCTCAGTCAAACCAAGTTCTACAGCTTAAAGACCGACTGTTTTGAAAAGTGTGCGAAAAATGCAAACAATCCGCGTCACTTTAAAGAAAATGTATTTTTTGCATCATTTTCGCATTTTTGTAAGGGTCGTCATTTTTTTTAGTTCAGCTTTGATCAAAATTCCTAATATTTTACTTTGGTTTTCACTTGTAGTTCAGTCAAATCAAGTCGTACAGCTAAAAGATCGACTGTTTTGAAAAGTGTGCTGCAAACGACCCGCGTCACTTTAGAGAGTCGTCATTTTTACTGGATTTTCACTTGTAGTTTAGTCAATCAAGTCGTACAGCTAAAAGACCGACTGTTTTAAACAGTGTGCTAAGAATGCAAACGATCTGCGTCACTTTGGGGACAATGCATTTTTTGAACAATTTTCGCATTTTTTGTAATGGTGAAGGTAGTCATTTTTTTAATTCAGCTTTTGATCAAAGGTTCTAATTTTTATACTGGTTTTTCCCTTGTAGCTCAGTCAAACCAAGTTCTACAGCTTAAAGACCGACTGTTTTGAAAAGTGTGCGAAAAATGCAAACAATCCGCGTCACTTTAAAGAAAATGTATTTTTTGCATCATTTTCGCATTTTTGTAAGGGTCGCCATTTTTTTTAGTTCAGCTTTGATCGAAGTTCCTAATATTTTACTGGGTTTGCACTTGCAGTTTAGTCAATCAAGTCGTACAGCTAAAAGACCGACTGTTTTGAAAAGTGTGCTAAAAATGCAAACAATCCACGTCACTTTAGAGAAAATATATTTTCTGCACCATTTTCGCCTTTTTGTAAGGGTCGTCATTTTTTTTAGTTCAGCTTTGATCAAAGTTCCTCATATTTTACTGGGTTTTCACTTGTAGTTCAGTCAAATCAAGTCGTGCAGCTAAAAGACCGACTGTTTTGAAAAGTGAGCTGCAAACGACCCGCGTCACTTTAGAGAGTCGTCATTTTTCCTGTTTTTACACTTTTAGTTCAGTCAAACCAAGTCGTACAGCTTAAAGACCGACTGTTTTGAAAAGTGTGCTAAAAATGCAAACAATCCGCGTCACTTTGGAGAAAAAGTATTTTTTGCACCATTTTCGCATTTTTGTAAGGGTCGTCCTTTTTTTTAGTTCAGCTTTGATCAAAGTTCCTAATATTTTACTGGGTTTTCAATTGTAGTTCAGTCAACTCAAGGCAAACAGCTAAAAGACCGACTGTTTTGAAAAGTGAGCTGCAAACGACCCGGATCACTTTAGAGAGTCGTCATTTCTCCTGTTTTTACACTTTTAGTTCAGTCAAACCAAGTCGTACAGCTTAAAGACCGACTGTTTTGAAAAGTGTGCTAAAAATGCAAACAATCCGCGTCACTTTGGAGAAAATATATTTTCTGCACCATTTTCGCCTTTTTGTAAGGGTCGTCATTTTTTTTAGTTCAGCTTTGATCAAAGTTCCTAATATTTTACTGGGTTTTCACTTGTAGTTCAGTCAAATCAAGTCGTACAGCTAAAAGACCGACTGTTTTGAAAAGTGTGCTACAAACGACCCGCTTCACTTTAGAGAGTCGTAATTTTTACTGGTTTTATACTTGCAGTTCAGTCAATCAAGTCGTACAGCTTAAAGACCGACTGTTTTGAAAAGTGAGCTGCAAACGACCCGCGTCACATTAGAGAGTCGTCATTTTTCCTGTTTTTACACTTTTAGTTCAGTCAAACCAAGTCGTACAGCTTAAAGACCGACTGTTTTGAAAAGTGTGCTAAAAATGCAAACAATCCGCGTCACTTTAGAGAAAATATATTTTCTGCACCATTTTCGCCTTTTTGTAAGGGTCGTCATTTTTTTTAGTTCAGCTTTGATCAAAGTTCCTAATATTTTACTGGGTTTTCACTTGTCGTTCAGTCAAATCAAGTCGTACAGCTAAAAGACCGACTGTTTTGAAAAGTGTGCTGCAAACGACCCTCGTCACTTTAGAGAGTCGTCATTTTTACTGGTTTTTCACTTGTAGTTCAGTCAAACCAACTCATACAGCTTAAAGACCGACTGTTTTGAAAAGTGTGCTATAAATGCAAACAATCCGCGAAAGGGTTGTCATTTTTTTAGTTCAGCTTTGATCAGAGTTCCTTATATTTTACTGGCTTTTCACTTGTAGTTCAGTCAAATCAAGTCGTACAGCTAAAAGACCGACTGTTTTGAAAAGTGTGCTGCAAACGACCCGCGTCACTTTAGATAGTCGTCATTTTTAATGTTTTTACACTTTTAGTTCAGTCAAACCAACTCATACAGCTAAAAGACCGACTGTTTTGAAAAGTGTGCTAAAAATGCAAACAATCCGCGTCACTTTAGAGAAAATGTATTTTTTGCACCATTTTCGCATTTTTGTAAGGGTCGTCATTATTTTCAGTTCAGCTTTGATCAAAGTTCCTAATATTTTACTTGGTTTTCACTTGTAGTTCAGTCAAATCAAGTCGTGCAGCTAAAAGACCGACTGTTTTGAAAAGTGTGCTAAAAATTCAAACAATCCTCGTCACTTTAGAGAAAATGTATTTTTTGCATCATTTTCGCATTTTTGTAAGGGTCGCCATTTTTTTTTGGTTTAGCTTTGATCGAAGTTCCTAATATTTTACTGGGTTTGCACTTGCAGTTTAGTCAATCAAGTCGTACAGCTAAAAGACCGACTGTTTTGAACAGTGTGCTAAGAACGGAAACGATCTGCGTAACTTTGGGGACAATGCATTTTTTGAACAATTTTCGCATTTTTTGTAAGGGCGGAAGTAGTCATTTTTTTAATTCAGCTTTTGATCAAAGGCTCTAATTTTTATACTGGTTTTTCACTACAAGTCGTACAGCTTAAAGACCGACTGTTTTGAAAAGTGTGCTAAAAATGCAAACAATCCGCGTCACTTTAGAGAAAATGTATTTTTTGCACCATTTTCGCATTTTTGTAAGCGTCGTCATTATTTTCAGTTCAGCTTTGATCAAAGTTCCTAATATTTTACTTGGTTTTCACTTGTAGATCAGTCAAATCAAGTCGTGCAGCTAAAAGACCGACTGTTTTGAAAAGTGTGCTAAAAATGCAAACAATCCACGTCACTTTAGAGAAAATATATTTTCTGCACCATTTTCGCCTTTTTGTAAGGGTCGTCATTTTTTTTAGTTCAGCTTTGATCAAAGTTCCTCATATTTTACTGGGTTTTCACTTGTAGTTCAGTCAAATCAAGTCGTACAGCTAAAAGACCGACTGTTTTGAAAAGTGTGCTGCAAACGACCCGCGTCACTTTAGAGAGTCGTAATTTTTACTGGTTTTATACTAGCAGTTCAGTCAATCAAGTCGTACAGCTTAAAGATCGACTGTTTTGAACAGTGTGCTAAAAATGTAAAACGATCTGCGTCACTTTGGGGACAATGTATTTTTTAAACAATTTTCGCATTTTTTGTAAGGGTGGAAGTAGTCATTTTCTTAATTCAGCTTTTGATCAAAGGTTCTAATTTTTATACTGGTTTTTCACTTGTAGTTCAGTCAAACCAAGTCGTACAGCTTAAAGACCGACTGTTTTGAAAAGTGTGCTAAAAATGCAAACAATCCGCGTCACTTTAGAGAAAAAGTATTTTTTGCACCATTTTCGCATTTTTGTAAGGGTCGTCATTATTTTTAGTTCAGCTTTGATCAAAGTTCCTAATATTTTACTTGGTTTTCACTTGTAGTTCAGTCAAATCAAGTCGTGCAGCTAAAAGACCGACTGTTTTGAAAAGTGAGCTGCAAACGACCCGCGTCACTTTAGATAGTCGTCATTTTTCCTGTTTTTACACTTTTAGTTCAGTCAAACCAAGTCGTACAGCTTAAAGACCGACTGTTTTGAAAAGTGTGCTAAAAATGCAAACAATCCGCGTCACTTTAGAGAAAATATATTTTCTGCACCATTTTCGCCTTTTTGTAAGGGTCGTCATTTTTTTTAGTTCAGCTTTGATCAAAGTTCCTAATATTTTACTGGGTTTTCACTTGTCGTTCAGTCAAATCAAGTCGTACAGCTAAAAGACCGACTGTTTTGAAAAGTGTGCTGCAAACGACCCTCGTCACTTTAGAGAGTCGTCATTTTTACTGGTTTTTCACTTGTAGTTCAGTCAAACCAACTCATACAGCTTAAAGACCGACTGTTTTGAAAAGTGTGCTATAAATGCAAACAATCCGCGAAAGGGTTGTCATTTTTTTAGTTCAGCTTTGATCAGAGTTCCTTATATTTTACTGGCTTTTCACTTGTAGTTCAGTCAAATCAAGTCGTACAGCTAAAAGACCGACTGTTTTGAAAAGTGTGCTGCAAACGACCCGCGTCACTTTAGATAGTCGTCATTTTTAATGTTTTTACACTTTTAGTTCAGTCAAACCAACTCATACAGCTTAAAGACCGACTGTTTTGAAAAGTGTGCTAAAAATGCAAACAATCCGCGTCACTTTAGAGAAAATGTATTTTTTGCACCATTTTCGCATTTTTGTAAGCGTCGTCATTATTTTCAGTTCAGCTTTGATCAAAGTTCCTAATATTTTACTTGGTTTTCACTTGTAGATCAGTCAAATCAAGTCGTGCAGCTAAAAGACCGACTGTTTTGAAAAGTGTGCTAAAAATGCAAACAATCCACGTCACTTTAGAGAAAATATATTTTCTGCACCATTTTCGCCTTTTTGTAAGGGTCGTCATTTTTTTTAGTTCAGCTTTGATCAAAGTTCCTCATATTTTACTGGGTTTTCACTTGTAGTTCAGTCAAATCAAGTCGTACAGCTAAAAGACCGACTGTTTTGAAAAGTGTGCTGCAAACGACCCGCGTCACTTTAGAGAGTCGTAATTTTTACTGGTTTTATACTAGCAGTTCAGTCAGTCAAGTCGTACAGCTTAAAGATCGACTGTTTTGAACAGTGTGCTAAAAATGTAAAACGATCTGCGTCACTTTGGGGACAATGTATTTTTTAAACAATTTTCGCATTTTTTGTAAGGGTGGATGTAGTCATTTTCTTAATTCAGCTTTTGATCAAAGGTTCTAATTTTTATACTGGTTTTTCACTTGTAGTTCAGTCAAACCAAGTCGTACAGCTTAAAGACCGACTGTTTTGAAAAGTGTGCTAAAAATGCAAACAATCCGCGTCACTTTAGAGAAAAAGTATTTTTTGCACCATTTTCGCATTTTTGTAAGGGTCGTCATTATTTTTAGTTCAGCTTTGATCAAAGTTCCTAATATTTTACTTGGTTTTCACTTGTAGTTCAGTCAAATCAAGTCGTGCAGCTAAAAGACCGACTGTTTTGAAAAGTGAGCTGCAAACGACCCGCGTCACTTTAGATAGTCGTCATTTTTCCTGTTTTTACACTTTTAGTTCAGTCAAACCAAGTCGTACAGCTTAAAGACCGACTGTTTTGAAAAGTGTGCTAAAAATGCAAACAATCCGCGTCACTTTAGAGAAAAGGTATTTTTTGCACCATTTTCGCATTTTTGTAAGGGTCGTCATTTTTTTTAGTTCAGCTTTGATCAAAGTTCCTAATATTTTACTGGGTTTTCACTTGTCGTTCAGTCAAATCAAGTCGTACAGCTAAAAGACCGACTGTTTTGAAAAGTGTGCTGCAAACGACCCGCGTCATTTTTACTGGTTTTTCACTTGTATATTAGTCAATCAAGTCGTACAGCTAAAAGACCGACTGTTTTGAACAGTGTGTTAAGAATGCAAACGATCTGCGTCACTATGGGGACAATGCATTTTTTGAACAATTTTCGTATTTTTTTGTAAGGGTGGAAGTAGTCATTTTTTTAATTCAGCTTTTGATCAAAGGTTCTAATATTTATACTGGTTTTTCACTTGTAGTTCAGTCAAACCAAGTCGTACAGCTTAAAGACCGACTGTTTTGAAAAGTGTGCTAAAAATGCAAACAATCCGCGTCACTTTAGAGAAAATGCATTTTCTGCTCCATTTTCGCCTTTTTGTAGGGGTCGTCATTTTTTTTAGTTCAGCTTTGATCAAAGTTCCTAATATTTTTCTGGTTTTTCACTTGTAGTTCAGTCAAACCAAGTCGTACAGCTTAAAGACCGACTGTTTCGAAAAGTGTGCTAAAAATGCAAACAATCCGCGTCACTTTAGAGAAAATGTATTTTCTGCACCATTTTCGCCTTTTTGTAGGAGTCGTCATTTTTTTTAGTTCAGCTTTGATCAAAGTTCCTAATATTTTACTGGGTTTTCACTTGTAGTTCAGTCAAATCAAGTCCTACAGCTTAAAGACCGACTGTTTCGAAAAGTGTGCTAAAAATGCAAACAATCCGCGAAAGGGTTGTCATTTTTTTAGTTCAGCTTTGATCAGAGTTCCTTATATTTTACTGGCTTTTCACTTGTAGTTCAGTCAAATCAAGTCGTACAGCTAAAAGACCGACTGTTTTGAAAAGTGTGCTGCAAACGACCCGCGTCACTTTAGATAGTCGTCATTTTTCTTGTTTTTACACTTTTAGTTCAGTCAAACCAACTCATACAGCTTAAAGACCGACTGTTTTGAAAAGTGTGCTAAAAATGCAAACAATCCGCGTCACTTTAGAGAAAATGTATTTTTTGCACCA
Source organism: Drosophila biarmipes (assembly GCF_025231255.1). Lineage (NCBI taxonomy): Eukaryota > Metazoa > Arthropoda > Insecta > Diptera > Drosophilidae > Drosophila > Drosophila biarmipes. The sequence goes on along the minus strand of NC_066613.1, from coordinate 864,672 downwards.
TTTTCGCATTTCCTAATATTTTACTTGGTTTTCACTTGTAGTTCAGTCAAATCAAGTCGTGCAGCTAAAAGACCGACTGTTTTGAAAAGTGTGCTAAAAATTCAAACAATCCTCGTCACTTTAGAGAAAATGTATTTTTTGCATCATTTTCGCATTTTTGTAAGGGTCGCCATTTTTTTTAGTTCAGCTTTGATCGAAGTTCCTAATATTTTACTGGGTTTGCACTTGCAGTTTAGTCAATCAAGTCGTACAGCTAAAAGACCGACTGTTTTGAACAGTGTGCTAAGAACGCAAACGATCTGCGTCACTTTGGGGACAATGCATTTTTTGGAACAATTTTCGCAATTTTTTGTAAGGGCGGGGGTAGTCATTTTTTTAATTCAGCTTTTGATCAAAGGCTCTAATTTTTATACTGGTTTTTCACTACAAGTCGTACAGCGTAAAGACCGACTGTTTTGAAAAGTGTGCTAAAAATGCAAACAATCCGCGTCACTTTAGAGAAAATGTATTTTTTGCACCATTTTCGCATTTTTGTAAGGGTCGTCATTATTTTCAGTTCAGCTTTGATCAAAGTTCCTAATATTTTACTGGTTTTTCACTTGTAGTTTAGTCAATCAAGTCGTACAGCTAAAAGACCGACTGTTTTGAACAGTGTGCTAAGAACGCAAATGATCTGCGTCACTTTGGGGACAATGCATTTTTTGAACAATTTTCGCATTTTTTGTAAGGGTAGAAGTAGTCATTTTTTTAATTCAGCTTTTGGTCAAAGGTTCTAATATTTTACTAGTTTTACACTTGTAGTTCAGTCAAACCAAGTCGTACAGCTTAAGGACCGACTCTTTTGAAAAGTGTGCTAAAAATGCAAACAATCCGCGTCACTTTAGAGAAAATGCATTTTCTGCTCCATTTTCGCCTTTTTGTAGGGGTCGTCATTTTTTTTAGTTCAGCTTTGATCAAAGTTCCTAATATTTTTCTGGGTTTTCACTTGTAGTTCAGTCAAACCAAGTCCTACAGCTTAAAGACCGACTGTTTCGAAAAGTGTGCTAAAAATGCAAACAATCCGCGTCACTTTAGAGAAAATGTATTTTCTGCACCATTTTCGCCTTTTTGTAGGAGTCGTCATTTTTTTTAGTTCAGCTTTGATCAAAGTTCCTAATATTTTACTGGGTTTTCACTTGTAGTTCAGTCAAATCAAGTCGTACAGCTAAAAGACCGACTGTTTTGAAAAGTGTGCTGCAAACGACCCGCGCACTTTAGAGAGTCGTCATTTTTACTGGTTTTTCACTTGTAGTTTAGTCAATCAAGTCGTACAGCTAAAAGACCGACTGTTTTAAACAGTGTGCTAAGAATGCAAACGATCTGCGTCACTTTGGGGACAATGCATTTTTTGAACAATTTTCGCATTTTTTGTAAGGGTGGAAGTAGTCATTTTTTTAATTCAGCTTTTGGTCAAAGGTTCTAATATTTTACTAGTTTTACACTTGTAGTTCAGTCAAACCAAGTCGTACAGCTTAAGGACCGACTCTTTTGAAAAGTGTGCGAAAAACGCAAACAATCCGTGTTACTTTAGAGAAAAGTGTTTTTTTTTTGCACCATTTTCGCATTTTTGTAAGGGTCGTCCTTTTATTTAGTTCAGCTTTGATCAAAGTTCCTAAGATTTAACTGGGTTTTCACTTGTAGTTCAGTCAAATCAAGTCGTACAGCTTAAGGACCGACTGTTTTGAAAAGTGTGCTGCAAACGACCCGCGTCACTTTAGATAGTCGTCATTTTTCCTGTTTTTACACTTTTAGTTCAGTCAAACCAACTCATACAGCTTAAAGACCGACTGTTTTGAAAAGTGTGCATAAAATGCAAACAAACCGCGTCACTTTAGAGAAAATGTATTTTTTGCACCATTTTCGCATTTTTGTAAGGGTCGTCATTTTTTTTAGTTCAGCTTTGATCAAAGTTCCTAATATTTTACTGGGTTTTCACTTGTCGTTCAGTCAAATCAAGTCGTACAGCTAAAAGACCGACTGTTTTGAAAAGTGTGCTGCAAACGACCCGCGTCATTTTTACTGGTTTTTCACTTGTATATTAGTCAATCAAGTCGTACAGCTAAAAGACCGACTGTTTTGAACAGTGTGTTAAGAATGCAAACGATCTGCGTCACTATGGGGACAATGCATTTTTTGAACAATTTTCGTATTTTTTTGTAAGGGTGGAAGTAGTCATTTTTTTAATTCAGCTTTTGATCAAAGGTTCTAATATTTATACTGGTTTTTCACTTGTAGTTCAGTCAAACCAAGTCGTACAGCATAAAGACCGACTGTTTTGAAAAGTGTGCTAAAAATGCAAACAATCCGCGTCACTTTAGAGAAAATGCATTTTCTGCTCCATTTTCGCCTTTTTGTAGGGGTCGTCATTTTTTTTAGTTCAGCTTTGATCAAAGTTCCTAATATTTTTCTGGGTTTTCACTTGTAGTTCAGTCAAACCAAGTCGTACAGCTTAAAGACCGACTGTTTTGAAAAGTGTGCTTAAAATGCAAACAAACCGCGTCACTTTAGAGAAAATGTATTTTTTGCACCATTTTCGCATTTTTGTAAGGGTCGTCATTTTTTTTAGTTCAGCTTTGATCAAAGTTCCTAATATTTTTCTGGTTTTTCACTTGTAGTTCAGTCAAATCAAGTCGTACAGCTAAAAGACCGACTGTTTTGAAAAGTGTGCTGCAAACGACCCGCGCACTTTAGAGAGTCGTCATTTTTACTGGTTTTTCACTTGTAGTTTAGTCAATCAAGTCGTACAGCTAAAAGACCGACTGTTTTAAACAGTGTGCTAAGAATGCAAACGATCTGCGTCACTTTGGGGACAATGCATTTTTTGAACAATTTTCGCATTTTTTGTAAGGGTGGAAGTAGTCATTTTTTTAATTCAGCTTTTGATCAAAGGTTCTAATTTTTATACTGGTTTTTCACTTGTAGTTCAGTCAAACCAAGTCGTACAGCTTAAAGACCGACTGTTTTGAAAAGTGTGCTAAAAATGCAAACAATCCGCGTCACTTTAGAGAAAAAGTATTTTTTGCACCATTTTCGCATTTTTGTAAGGGTCGTCATTATTTTTAGTTCAGCTTTGATCAAAGTTCCTAATATTTTACTTGGTTTTCACTTGTAGTTCAGTCAAATCAAGTCGTGCAGCTAAAAGACCGACTGTTTTGAAAAGTGAGCTGCAAACGACCCGCGTCACTTTAGATAGTCGTCATTTTTCCTGTTTTTACACTTTTAGTTCAGTCAAACCAAGTCGTACAGCTTAAAGACCGACTGTTTTGAAAAGTGTGCTAAAAATGCAAACAATCCGCGTCACTTTAGAGAAAAGGTATTTTTTGCACCATTTTCGCATTTTTGTAAGGGTCGTCATTTTTTTTAGTTCAGCTTTGATCAAAGTTCCTAATATTTTACTGGGTTTTCACTTGTCGTTCAGTCAAATCAAGTCGTACAGCTAAAAGACCGACTGTTTTGAAAAGTGTGCTGCAAACGACCCGCGTCATTTTTACTGGTTTTTCACTTGTATATTAGTCAATCAAGTCGTACAGCTAAAAGACCGACTGTTTTGAACAGTGTGTTAAGAATGCAAACGATCTGCGTCACTATGGGGACAATGCATTTTTTGAACAATTTTCGTATTTTTTTGTAAGGGTGGAAGTAGTCATTTTTTTAATTCAGCTTTTGATCAAAGGTTCTAATATTTATACTGGTTTTTCACTTGTAGTTCAGTCAAACCAAGTCGTACAGCTTAAAGACCGACTGTTTTGAAAAGTGTGCTAAAAATGCAAACAATCCGCGTCACTTTAGAGAAAATGCATTTTCTGCTCCATTTTCGCCTTTTTGTAGGGGTCGTCATTTTTTTTAGTTCAGCTTTGATCAAAGTTCCTAATATTTTTCTGGTTTTTCACTTGTAGTTCAGTCAAACCAAGTCGTACAGCTTAAAGACCGACTGTTTCGAAAAGTGTGCTAAAAATGCAAACAATCCGCGTCACTTTAGAGAAAATGTATTTTCTGCACCATTTTCGCCTTTTTGTAGGAGTCGTCATTTTTTTTAGTTCAGCTTTGATCAAAGTTCCTAATATTTTACTGGGTTTTCACTTGTAGTTCAGTCAAATCAAGTCCTACAGCTTAAAGACCGACTGTTTCGAAAAGTGTGCTAAAAATGCAAACAATCCGCGAAAGGGTTGTCATTTTTTTAGTTCAGCTTTGATCAGAGTTCCTTATATTTTACTGGCTTTTCACTTGTAGTTCAGTCAAATCAAGTCGTACAGCTAAAAGACCGACTGTTTTGAAAAGTGTGCTGCAAACGACCCGCGTCACTTTAGATAGTCGTCATTTTTCTTGTTTTTACACTTTTAGTTCAGTCAAACCAACTCATACAGCTTAAAGACCGACTGTTTTGAAAAGTGTGCTAAAAATGCAAACAATCCGCGTCACTTTAGAGAAAATGTATTTTTTGCACCATTTTCGCATTTCCTAATATTTTACTTGGTTTTCACTTGTAGTTCAGTCAAATCAAGTCGTGCAGCTAAAAGACCGACTGTTTTGAAAAGTGTGCTAAAAATTCAAACAATCCTCGTCACTTTAGAGAAAATGTATTTTTTGCATCATTTTCGCATTTTTGTAAGGGTCGCCATTTTTTTTAGTTCAGCTTTGATCGAAGTTCCTAATATTTTACTGGGTTTGCACTTGCAGTTTAGTCAATCAAGTCGTACAGCTAAAAGACCGACTGTTTTGAACAGTGTGCTAAGAACGCAAACGATCTGCGTCACTTTGGGGACAATGCATTTTTTGGAACAATTTTCGCAATTTTTTGTAAGGGCGGGGGTAGTCATTTTTTTAATTCAGCTTTTGATCAAAGGCTCTAATTTTTATACTGGTTTTTCACTACAAGTCGTACAGCGTAAAGACCGACTGTTTTGAAAAGTGTGCTAAAAATGCAAACAATCCGCGTCACTTTAGAGAAAATGTATTTTTTGCACCATTTTCGCATTTTTGTAAGGGTCGTCATTATTTTCAGTTCAGCTTTGATCAAAGTTCCTAATATTTTACTGGTTTTTCACTTGTAGTTTAGTCAATCAAGTCGTACAGCTAAAAGACCGACTGTTTTGAACAGTGTGCTAAGAACGCAAATGATCTGCGTCACTTTGGGGACAATGCATTTTTTGAACAATTTTCGCATTTTTTGTAAGGGTAGAAGTAGTCATTTTTTTAATTCAGCTTTTGGTCAAAGGTTCTAATATTTTACTAGTTTTACACTTGTAGTTCAGTCAAACCAAGTCGTACAGCTTAAGGACCGACTCTTTTGAAAAGTGTGCTAAAAATGCAAACAATCCGCGTCACTTTAGAGAAAATGCATTTTCTGCTCCATTTTCGCCTTTTTGTAGGGGTCGTCATTTTTTTTAGTTCAGCTTTGATCAAAGTTCCTAATATTTTTCTGGGTTTTCACTTGTAGTTCAGTCAAACCAAGTCGTACAGCTTAAAGACCGACTGTTTTGAAAAGTGTGCTTAAAATGCAAACAAACCGCGTCACTTTAGAGAAAATGTATTTTTTGCACCATTTTCGCATTTTTGTAAGGGTCGTCATTTTTTTTAGTTCAGCTTTGATCAAAGTTCCTAATATTTTTCTGGTTTTTCACTTGTAGTTCAGTCAAATCAAGTCGTACAGCTAAAAGACCGACTGTTTTGAAAAGTGTGCTGCAAACGACCCGCGCACTTTAGAGAGTCGTCATTTTTACTGGTTTTTCACTTGTAGTTTAGTCAATCAAGTCGTACAGCTAAAAGACCGACTGTTTTAAACAGTGTGCTAAGAATGCAAACGATCTGCGTCACTTTGGGGACAATGCATTTTTTGAACAATTTTCGCATTTTTTGTAAGGGTGGAAGTAGTCATTTTTTTAATTCAGCTTTTGATCAAAGGTTCTAATTTTTATACTGGTTTTTCACTTGTAGTTCAGTCAAACCAAGTCGTACAGCTTAAAGACCGACTGATTTGAAAAGTGTGCTAAAAATGCAAACAATCCGCGTCACTTTAGAGAAAATGTATTTTCTGCTCCATTTTCGCCTTTTTGTAGGGGTCGTCATTTTTTTTTAGTTCAGTTTTGATCAAAGTTCCTAATATTTTTCTGGTTTTTCACTTGTAGTTCAGTCAAACCAAGTCGTACAGCTTAAAGACCGACTGTTTTGAAAAGTGTGCTAAAAATGCAAACAAACCGCGTCACTTTAGAGAAAATGTATTTTTTGCACCATTTTCGCATTTTTGTAAGGGTCGTCATTTTTTTTAGTTCAGCTTTGATCAAAGTTCCTAATATTTTACTGGGTTTTCACTTGTCGTTCAGTCAAATCAAGTCGTACAGCTAAAAGACCGACTGTTTTGAAAAGTGTGCTGCAAACGACCCGCGTCATTTTTACTGGTTTTTCACTTGTATATTAGTCAATCAAGTCGTACAGCTAAAAGACCGACTGTTTTGAACAGTGTGTTAAGAATGCAAACGATCTGCGTCACTATGGGGACAATGCATTTTTTGAACAATTTTCGTATTTTTTTGTAAGGGTGGAAGTAGTCATTTTTTTAATTCAGCTTTTGATCAAAGGTTCTAATATTTATACTGGTTTTTCACTTGTAGTTCAGTCAAACCAAGTCGTACAGCTTAAAGACCGACTGTTTTGAAAAGTGTGCTAAAAATGCAAACAATCCGCGTCACTTTAGAGAAAATGCATTTTCTGCTCCATTTTCGCCTTTTTGTAGGGGTCGTCATTTTTTTTAGTTCAGCTTTGATCAAAGTTCCTAATATTTTTCTGGTTTTTCACTTGTAGTTCAGTCAAATCAAGTCGTACAGCTAAAAGACCGACTGTTTTGAAAAGTGTGCTGCAAACGACCCGCGTCATTTTTACTGGTTTTTCACTTGTATATTAGTCAATCAAGTCGTACAGCTAAAAGACCGACTGTTTTGAACAGTGTGTTAAGAATGCAAACGATCTGCGTCACTATGGGGACAATGCATTTTTTGAACAATTTTCGTATTTTTTTGTAAGGGTGGAAGTAGTCATTTTTTTTAATTCAGCTTTTGATCAAAGGTTCTAATATTTATACTGGTTTTTCACTTGTAGTTCAGTCAAACCAAGTCGTACAGCTTAAAGACCGACTGTTTTGAAAAGTGTGCTAAAAATGCAAGCAATCCGCGTCACTTTAGAGAAAATGCATTTTCTGCTCCATTTTCGCCTTTTTGTAGGGGTCGTCATTTTTTTTAGTTCAGCTTTGATCAAAGTTCCTAATATTTTTCTGGTTTTTCACTTGTAGTTCAGTCAAACCAAGTCGTACAGCTTAAAGACCGACTGTTTCGAAAAGTGTGCTAAAAATGCAAACAATCCGCGTCACTTTGGAGAAAATGTATTTTCTGCACCATTTTCGCCTTTTTGTAGGAGTCGTCATTTTTTTTAGTTCAGCTTTGATCAAAGTTCCTAATATTTTACTGGGTTTTCACTTGTAGTTCAGTCAAATCAAGTCGTACAGCTAAAAGACCGACTGTTTTGAAAAGTGTGCTGCAAACGACCCGCGCACTTCAGAGAGTCGTCATTTTTACTGGTTTTTCACTTGTAGTTTAGTCAATCAAGTCGTACAGCTAAAAGACCGACTGTTTTAAACAGTGTGCTAAGAATGCAAACGATCTGCGTCACTTTGGGGACAATGCATTTTTTGAACAATTTTCGCATTTTTTGTAAGGGTGGAAGTAGTCATTTTTTTTAATTCAGCTTTTGATCAAAGGTTCTAATATTTATACTGGTTTTTCACTTGTAGTTCAGTCAAACCAAGTCGTACAGCTTAAAGACCGACTGTTTTGAAAAGTGTGCTAAAAATGCAAGAAATCCGCGTCACTTTAGAGAAAATGTATTTTCTGCACCATTTTCGCCTTTTTGTAGGGATCGTCATTTTTTTTAGTTCAGCTTTGATCAAAGTTCATAATATTTTTCTGGGTTTTCACTTGTAGTTCAGTCAAATCAAGTCGTACAGCTTAAAGACGGACTGTTTTGAAAAGTGTGCTAAAAATGCAAGAAATCCGCGTCACTTTAGAGAAAATGTATTTTCTGCACCATTTTCGCCTTTTTGTAGGGGTCGTCATTTTTTTTAGTTCAGCTTTGATCAAAGTTCCTAATATTTTTCTGGTTTTTCACTTGTAGTTCAGTCAAACCAAGTCGTACAGCTTAAAGACGGACTGTTTTGAAAAGTGTGCTAAAAATGCAAGAAATCCGCGTCACTTTAGAGAAAATGTATTTTCTGCACCATTTTCGCCTTTTTGTAGGGATCGTCATTTTTTTTAGTTCAGCTTTGATCAAAGTTCCTAATATTTTACTGGGTTTTCACTTGTAGTTCAGTCAAATCAAGTCGTACAGCTAAAAGACCGAGTGTTTTGAAAAGTGTGCTGCAAACGACCCGCGTCACTTTAGAGAGTCGTCATTTTTACTAATTTTTACTTGTAGTTTAGTCAATCAAGACGGACTGTTTTGAAAAGTGTGCTAAAAATGCAAGAAATCCGCGTCACTTTAGAGAAAATGTATTTTCTGCACCATTTTCGCCTTTTTGTAGGGATCGTCATTTTTTTTAGTTCAGCTTTGATCAAAGTTCCTAATATTTTACTGGGTTTTCACTTGTAGTTCCGTCAAACCAAGTCGTACAGCTTAAAGACCGACTGTTTTGAAAAGTGTGCTAAAAATGCAAACAAACCGCGTCAAGTCGTGCAGCTAAAAGACCGACTGTTTTGAAAAGGGTGGTAACTCAGCTTTTGATCAAAGGTTCTAATATTTTACTGGTTTTTCAATTGTAGTTCACTTGGTTTGGTTTTTCACTTGTAGTTCAGTCAAACCAAGTCGTACAGCTTAAAGACCGACTGTGTTGAAAAGTGTGCTAAAAATGCAAACAATCCGCGTCACTTTAGAGAAAATGTATTTTCTGCACCATTTTCTCCTTTGTAGGGGTCGTCATATTTTTTAGTTCAGCTTTGATCAAAGTTCCTAATATTTTTCTGGTTTTTCACTTGTAGTTCAGTCAAACCAAGTCGTACAGCTTAAAGACCGACTGTTTTGAAAAGTGTGCTAAAAATGCAAACAAACCGCGTCACTTTAGAGAAAATGTATTTTTTGCACCATTTTCGCATTTTTGTAAGGGTTGTCATTTTTTTTAGTTCAGCTTTGATCAAAGTTCCTAATATTTTTCTGGTTTTTCACTTGTAGTTCAGTCAAATCAAGTCGTACAGCTTAAAGACGGACTGTTTTGAAAAGTGTGCTAAAAATGCAAACAATCCGCGTAAGGGTTGTCATTTTTTTAGTTCAGCTTTGATCAGAGTTCCTTATATTTTACTGGCTTTTCACTTGTAGTTCAGTCAAATCAAGTCGTACAGCTAAACGACCGAATGTTTTGAAAAGTGTGCTGCAAACGACCCGCGTCACTTTAGAGAGTCGTCATTTTTACTGGTTTTTCACTTGTAGTTCAGTCAAACCAACTCGTACAGCTTAAAGACCGACTGTTTTGAAAAGTGTGCTAAAAATGCAAACAAACCGCGTCACTTTAGAGAAAATGTATTTTTTGCACCATTTTCGCATTTTTGTAAGGGTCGTCATTTTTTTTAGTTCAGCTTTGATCAAAGTTCCTAATATTTTACTGGGTTTTCACTTGTCGTTCAGTCAAATCAAGTCTTACAGCTAAAAAACCGACTGTTTTGAAAAGTGTACTGCAAACGACCCGCGTCATTTTTACTGGTTTTTCACTTGTATATTAGTCAATCAAGTCGTACAGCTAAAAGACCGACTGTTTTGAACAGTGTGTTAAGAATGCAAACGATCTGCATCACTATGGGGACAATGCATTTTTTGAACAATTTTCGTATTTTTTTGTAAGGGTGGAAGTAGTCCTTTTTTTAATTCAGCTTTTGATCAAAGGTTCTAATTTTTATACTGGTTTTTCACTTGTAGTTCAGTCAAACCAAGTCGTACAGCTTAAAGACCGACTGTTTTGAAAAGTGTGCTAAAAATGCAAACAATCCGCGTCACTTTAGAGAAAATGTATTTTCTGCACCATTTTCGCCTTTTTGTAGGGATCGTCATTTTTTTAGTTCAGCTTTGATCAAAGTTCATAATATTTTTCTGGGTTTTCACTTGTAGTTCAGTCAAATCAAGTCGTGCAGCTAAAAGACCGACTGTTTTGAAAAGTGTGCTAAAAATTCAAACAATCCGCGTCACTTTAGAGAAAATGTATTTTCTGCACCATTTTCGCCTTTTTGTAGGGGTCGTCATTTTTTTTAGTTCAGCTTTGATCAAAGTTCCTAATATTTTTCTGGTTTTTCACTTGTAGTTCAGTCAAATCAAGTCGTACAGCTTAAAGACGGACTGTTTTGAAAAGTGTGCTAAAAATGCAAACAATCCGCGTAAGGGTTGTCATTTTTTTAGTTCAGCTTTGATCAGAGTTCCTTATATTTTACTGGCTTTTCACTTGTAGTTCAGTCAAATCAAGTCGTACAGCTAAACGACCGAATGTTTTGAAAAGTGTGCTGCAAACGACCCGCGTCACTTTAGAGAGTCGTCATTTTTACTGGTTTTTCACTTGTAGTTCAGTCAAACCAACTCGTACAGCTTAAAGACCGACTGTTTTGAAAAGTGTGCTAAAAATGCAAACAAACCGCGTCACTTTAGAGAAAATGTATTTTTTGCACCATTTTCGCATTTTTGTAAGGGTCGTCATTTTTTTTAGTTCAGCTTTGATCAAAGTTCCTAATATTTTACTGGGTTTTCACTTGTCGTTCAGTCAAATCAAGTCTTACAGCTAAAAAACCGACTGTTTTGAAAAGTGTACTGCAAACGACCCGCGTCATTTTTACTGGTTTTTCACTTGTATATTAGTCAATCAAGTCGTACAGCTAAAAGACCGACTGTTTTGAACAGTGTGTTAAGAATGCAAACGATCTGCATCACTATGGGGACAATGCATTTTTTGAACAATTTTCGTATTTTTTTGTAAGGGTGGAAGTAGTCCTTTTTTTAATTCAGCTTTTGATCAAAGGCTCTAATTTTTATACTGGTTTTTCACTTGTAGTTCAGTCAAACCAAGTCGTACAGCTTAAAGACCTACTGTTTTGAAAAGTGTGCTAAAAATGCAAACGACCCGCGTCACTTTAGAGAGTCGTCATTTTTACTGGTTTTTCACTTGTAGTTCAGTCAAACCAACTCGTACAGCTTAAAGACCGACTGTTTTGAAAAGTGTGCTAAAAATGCAAACAAACCGCGTCACTTTAGAGAAAATGTATTTTCTGCACCATTTTCGCCTTTTTGTAGGGATCGTCATTTTTTTAGTTCAGCTTTGATCAAAGTTCATAATATTTTTCTGGGTTTTCACTTGTAGTTCAGTCAAATCAAGTCGTGCAGCTAAAAGACCGACTGTTTTGAAAAGTGTGCTAAAAATTCAAACAATCCGCGTCACTTTAGAAAAAATGTATTTTCTGCACCATTTTCGCCTTTTTGTAGGGGTCGTCATTTTTTTTAGTTCAGCTTTGATCAAAGTTCCTAATATTTTTCTGGTTTTTCACTTGTAGTTCAGTCAAACCAAGTCGTACAGCTTAAAGACGGACTGTTTTGAAAAGTGTGCTAAAAATGCAAACAATCCGCGTCACTTTAGAGAAAATGTATTTTCTGCACCATTTTCGCCTTTTTGTAGGGATCGTCATTTTTTTTAGTTCAGCTTTGATCAAAGTTCCTAATATTTTTCTGGGTTTTCACTTGTAGTTCAGTCAAATCAAGTCGTACAGCTAAAAGACCGACTGTTTTAAACAGTGTGCTAAGAATGCAAACGATCTGCGTCACTTTGGGGACAATGCATTTTTTGAACAATTTTGGCATTTTTTGTAAGGGTGGAAGTAGTCATTTTTTAATTCAGCTTTTGATCAAAGGTTCAAATTTTATACTGGTTTTTCACTTGTAGTTCAGTCAAACCAAGTCGTACAGCTTAAAGACGGACTGTTTTGAAAAGTGTGCTAAAAATGCAAACAATCCGCGTCACTTTAGAGAAAATGTATTTTCTGCACCATTTTCGCCTTTTTGTAGGGATCGTCATTTTTTTTAGTTCAGCTTTGATCAAAGTTCCTAATATTTTTCTGGGTTTTCACTTGTAGTTCAGTCAAATCAAGTCGTACAGCTAAAAGACCGACTGTTTTAAACAGTGTGCTAAGAATGCAAACGATCTGCGTCACTTTGGGGACAATGCATTTTTTGAACAATTTTGGCATTTTTTGTAAGGGTGGAAGTAGTCATTTTTTTAATTCAGCTTTTGATCAAAGGTTCTAATTTTTATACTGGTTTTTCAATTGTAGTTCACTTGGTTTGGTTTTTCACTTGTAGTTCAGTCAAACCAAGTCGTACAGCTTAAAGACCGACTGTATTGAAAAGTGTGCTAAAAATGCAAACAATCCGCGTCACTTTAGAGAAAATGTATTTTCTGCACCATTTTCGCCTTTTTGTAGGGATCGTCATTTTTTTTAGTTCAGCTTTGATCAAAGTTCATAATATTTTTCTGGGTTTTCACTTGTAGTTCAGTCAAATCAAGTCGTACAGTTAAAAGTCCGACTGTTTTGAAAAGTGTGCTGCAAACGACCCGCGCACTTTAGAGAGTCGTCATTTTTACTGGTTTTTCACTTGTAGTTTAGTCAATCAAGTCGTACAGCTAAAAGACCGACTGTTTTAAACAGTGTGCCAAGAATGCAAACGATCTGCGTCACTTTGGGGACAATGCATTTTTTGAACAATTTTGGCATTTTTTGTAAGGGTGGAAGTAGTCATTTTTTTATTTCAGCTTTTGATCAAAGGTTCAAATTTTTATACTGGTTTTTCACTTGTAGTTCAGTCAAACCAAGTCGTACAGCTTAAAGACCCACTGTGTTGAAAAGTGTGCTAAAAATGCAAACAATCCGCGTCACTTTAGAGAAAATGTATTTTCTGCACCATTTTCGCTTTTGTAGGGGTCGTCATATTTTTTAGTTCAGCTTTGATCAAAGTTCCTAATATTTTTCTGGTTTTTCACTTGTAGTTCAGTCAAACCAAGTCGTACAGCTTGAAGACCGACTGTGTTGAAAAGTGTGCTAAAAATGCAAACAATCCGCGTCACTTTAGAGAAAATGTATTTTCTGCACCATTTTCGCCTTTGTAGGGGTCGTCATATTTTTTAGTTCAGCTTTGATCAAAGTTCCTAATATTTTTCTGGTTTTTCACTTATAGTTCAGTCAAACCAAGTCGTACAGCTTAAAGACCGACTGTTTTGAAAAGTGTGCTAAAAATGCAAACAAACCGCGTCACTTTAGAAAAAATGTATTTTTTGCACCATTTTCGTCATTTTTTTTAGTTCAGCTTTGATCAAAATTCCTAATATTTTACTGGGTTTTCACTTGTAGTTCAGTCAAATCAAGTCGTACAGCTAAAAGACCGAGTGTTTTGAAAAGTGTGCTGCAAACGACCCGCGTCACTTTAGAGAGTCGTCATTTTTACTAATTTTTACTTGTAGTTTAGTCAATCAAGTCGTACAGCTAAAAGACCGACTGTTTTAAACAGTGTGCTAAGAATGCAAACGATCTGCGTCACTTTGGGGACAATGCATTTTTTGAACAATTTTCGCATTTTTTGTAATGGTGGAAGAAGTCATTTTTTTAATTCAGCCTTTGATCAAAGGTTCTAATTTTTATACTGGTTTTTCACTAGTAGTTCAGTCAAACCAAGTCGTACACCTTAAAGACCGACTGTTTTGAAAAGTGTGCTAAAAATGCAACAATCCAAGTCACTTTAGAGAAAATGTATTTTCTGCTCCATTTTCGCCTTTTTGTAGAGGTCGTCATTTTTTTTAGTTCAGCTTTGATCAAAGTTCCTAATATTTTTCTGGTTTTTCACTTGTAGTTCAGTAAAACCAAGTCGTACAGCTTAAAGACCACCTGTTTTGAAAAGTGTGCTAAAAATGCAAACAATCCGCGTCACTTTAGAGAAAATGTATTTTCTGCACCATTTTCGCCTTTTTGTAGGGATCGTCATTTTTTTTAGTTCAGCTTTGATCAAAGGTTCTAATTTTTATACTGGTTTTTCACTTGTAGTTCAGTCAAACCAAGTCGTACAGCTTAAAGACGGACTGTTTTGAAAAGTGTGCTAAAAATGCAAACAATCCGCGTCACTTTAGAGAAAATGTATTTTCTGCACCATTTTCGCCTTTTTGTAGGGATCGTCATATTTTTTAGTTCAGCTTTGATCAAAGTTCATAATATTTTTCTGGGTTTTCACTTGTAGTTCAGTCAAATCAAGTCGTGCAGCTAAAAGACCGACTGTTTTGAAAAGGGTGGTAACTCAGCTTTTGATCAAAGGTTCTAATATTTTACTGGTTTTTCAATTGTAGTTCACTTGGTTTGGTTTTTCACTTGTAGTTCAGTCAAACCAAGTCGTACAGCTTAAAGACCGACTGTTTTGAAAAGTGTGCTAAAAATGCAAACAATCCGCGTCACTTTAGAGAAAATGTATTTTCTGCACCATTTTCGCTTTTGTAGGGGTCGTCATATTTTTTAGTTCAGCTTTGATCAAAGTTCCTAATATTTTTCTGGTTTTTCACTTGTAGTTCAGTCAAACCAAGTCGTACAGCTTAAAGACGGACTGTTTTGAAAAGTGTGCTAAAAATGCAAACAATCCGCGTCACTTTAGAGAAAATGTATTTTCTGCACCATTTTCGCCTTTTTGTAGGGATCGTCATTTTTTTAGTTCAGCTTTGATCAAAGTTCATAATATTTTTCTGGGTTTTCACTTGTAGTTCAGTCAAATCAAGTCGTGCAGCTAAAAGACCGACTGCTTTGAAAAGGGTGGTAACTCAGCTTTTGATCAAAGGTTCTAATATTTTACTGGTTTTTCAATTGTAGTTCACTTGGTTTCGTTTTTCACTTGTAGTTCAGTCAAACCAAGTCGTACAGCTTAAAGACCGACTGTTTTGAAAAGTGTGCTAAAAATGCAAACAAACCGCGTCACTTTAGAGAAAATGTATTGTTTGCACCATTTTCGCATTTTTGTAAGGGTCGTCATTTTTTTTAGTTCAGCTTTGATCAAAGTTCCTAATATTTTACTGGGTTTTCACTTGTAGTTCAGTCAAATCCAGGCGTACAGCTAAAAGACCGACTGTTTTGAAAAGTGTGCTAAAAATGCAAACAATCCGCGTCACTTTAGAGAAAATGTATTTTTTGCACCATTTTCGCATTTTTGTAAGGGTCGTCATTTTTTTTAGTTCAGCTTTGATCAAAGTTCCTAATATTTTACTGGGTTTTCACTTGTCGTTCAGTCAAATCAAGGCGTACAGCTAAAAGACCGAGTGTTTTGAAAAGTGTGCTGCAAACGACCCGCGTCACTTTAGAGAGTCGTCATTTTTACTGGTTTTTACTTGTAGTTTAGTCAATCAAGTCGTACAGCTAAAAGACCGACTGTTTTAAACAGTGTGCTAAGAATGCAAACGATCTGCGTCACTGTGGGGACAATGCATTTTTTGAACAATTTTCTCATTTTTTGTAATGGTGGAAGTAGTCATTTTTTTAATTCAGCTTTTGATCAAAGGTTCTAATTTTTATACTGGTTTTTCACTTGTAGTTCATTCAAACCAAGTCGTACAGCTTAAAGACCGACTGTTTTGAAAATTGTGCTAAAAATGCAACAATCCGCGTCACTTTAGAGAAAATGTACTTTCTGCTCCATTTTCGCCTTTTTGTAAGGGTCGTCATTTTTTTTAGTTCAGCTTTGATCAAAGTTCCTAATATTTTTCTGGTTTTTTACTTGTAGTTCAGTAAAACCAAGTCGTACAGCTTAAAGACCGACTGTTTTGAAAAGTGTGCTAAAAATGCAAACAATCCGCGTCACTTTAGAGAAAATTTATTTTCTGCACCATTTTCGCCTTTTTGTAGGGGTCGTCATTTTTTATAGTTCAGCTTTGATCAAAGTTTCTAATATTTTTCTGGTTTTTCACTTGTAGTTCAGTCAAACCAAGTCGTACAGCTTAAAGACCGACTGTTTTGAAAAGTGTGCTGCAAACGACCCTTGCCACTTTAGAGAGTCGTCATTTTTACTGGTTTTACACTTGTAGTTCAGTCAAACCAAGTCGCACAGCTTAAAGACCGACTTTTTTGAAAATTGCGCGAAAAATGCAAACAATTGGCGTCACTTTAGTGAAAATTTATTTTCTGCACCATTTTCGCCTTTTTGTAGGGGTCGTCATTTTTTTTAGTTCAGCTTTGATCAAAGTTCCTAATATTTTACTGGTTTTTCACTTGAAGCTCTGTCAAATCAAGACGTACAGCTAAAAGACCGACTGTTTTGAAAAGTGTGCTAATTCAGCTTTTGATCAAAGGTTCTAATATTTAACAGGTTTTTCAAGTGTAGTTCACTTGGTTTGGTTTTTCACTTGTAGTTCAGTCAAACCAAGTCGTACAGCTTAAAGACCGACTGTTTTGAAAATTGTGCTAAAAATGCAAACTATCCGCGTAACTTTAGAGAAAATGTGTTTTTTGCACCATTTTCGCATTTTTGTAAGGGTTGTCATTTTTTTTTAGTTCAGCTTTGATCAAAGTTCCTAATATTTTACTGGGTTTTCACTTGTAGTTCACTCAAATCAAGTCGTACAGCTAAAAGACCGACTGTTTTGAAAAGTGTGCTAAAAATGCAAACAATCCGCGTCACTTTAGAGATAATGTATTTTTTGCACCATTTTCGCATTTTTGTAAGGGTTGTCATTTTTTTTAGTTCAGCTTTGATCAAATTTCCTAATATTTTACTGGGTTTTCACTTGTAGTTCAGTCAAATCAAGGCGTACAGCTAAAAGACCGACTGTTTTGAAAAGTGTGCTGCAAACGACCCTCGTCACTTTAGAGAGTCGTAATTTTTTCTGGTTTTTCACTTGTAGTTCAGTCAAATCAAGGCGTACAGCTAAAAGACCGACTGTTTTGAAAAGTGTGCTGGAAACGACCCCCGTCACTTTAGAGATTCATCATTTTTCATGTTTTTACACTTTTAGTTCAGTCAAACCAAGTTGTACAGCTAAATGACCGACTGTTTTGAAAAGTTTGCTAATTCAGCTTTTGATCAAAGGTTCTAATATTTAACAGGTTTTTCAATTGTAGTTCACTTGGTTTGGTTTTTCACTTGTAGTTCAGTCAAACCAAGTCGTACAGCTTAAAGACCGACTGTTTTAGAAAGTGTTCGAAAAATGCAAACTATCCGCGTCACTTTAGAGAAAATGTGTTTTTTGCACCATTTTCGCATTTTTGTAAGGGTCATAATTTTTTTAGTTCAGCTTTGATCAAAGTTCCTAATATTTAACTGGGTTTTCACTTGTAGTTCAGTCAAATCAAGGCGTACAGCTAAAAGACCGACTGTTTTGAAAAGTGTGCTGGAAACGACCCCCGTCACTTTAGAGATTCATTATTTTTCATGTTTTTACACTTTTAGTTCAGTCAAACCAAGTTGTACAGCTTAAAGACCGACTGTTTTGAAAAGTGTGCTAAAAATGCAAACAAACCGGTCACTTTAGAGAAAATGTGTTTTTTGCACCATTTTCGCATTTTTGTAAGGGTTGTCATTTTTTTTTAGTTCAGCTTTGATCAAAGTTCCTATTATTTAACTGGTTTTTCACTTGTAGCTCAGTCAAATCAAGACGTACAGCTAAATGACCGACTGTTTTGAAAAGTGTGCTAATTCAGCTTTTGATCAAAGGTTCTAATATTTAACAGGTTTTTCAATTGTAGTTCACTTGGTTTGGTTTTTCACTTGTAGTTCAGTCAAACCAAGTCGTACAGCTTACAGACCGACTGTTTTAAAAAGTCTTCGAAAAATGCAAACAATCCGCGTCACTTTAGAAAAAATGTATTTTCTGCACCATTTTCGCATTTTTGTAAGGGTCGTCATTTTTTTTAGTTCAGCTTTGATCAAAGTTCCTAATATTTTACTGGTTTTTCACTTGTAGCTCTGTCAAATCAAGACGTACAGCTAAAAGACCGACTGTTTTGGAAAGTGTGCTAATTCAGCTTTTGATCAAAGGTTCTTATATTTTACTGGTTTTTCAATTGTAGTTTACTTGGTTTGGTTTTTCACTTGTAGTTCAGTCAAACCAAGTCGTAAAGACCGACTGTTTTGAAAAGTGTTCGAAAAATGCAAACAATCCGCGTAACTTTAGAGAAAATGTGTTTTTAGCACCACTTTCGCATTTTTGTAAGGGTCGTCATTTTTTTTAGTTCAGCTTTGATCAAAGTGCCTAATATTTAACTGGGTTTTCACTTGTAGTTCAGTCAAATCAAGGCGTACAGCTAAAAGACCGACTGTTTTGAAAAGTGTGCTGCAAACGACCCTCGTCACTTTAGAGAGTCGTAATTTTTTCTGGTTTTTCACTTGTAGTTCAGTCAAATCAAGGCGTACAGCTAAAAGACCGACTGTTTTGAAAAGTGTGCTGGAAACGACCCTTGTCACTTTAGAGATTCATCATTTTTCATGTTTTTACACTTTTAGTTCAGTCAAACCAAGTTGTACAGCTTAAAGACCGACTGTTTTGAAAAGTGTGCTAAAAATGCAAACAAACCACGTTACTTTAGAGAAAATGTGTTTTTTGCACCATTTTCGCATTTTTGTAAGGGTTGTCATTTTTTTTTAGTTCAGCTTTGGTCAAAGTTCCTAATATTTTTTTGGGTTTTCACTTGTAGTTCAGTCAAATCCAGGCGTACAGCTAAAAGACCGACTGTTTTGAAAAGTGTGCTGCAAACGACCCTCGTCACTTTAAAGAGTCGTAATTTTTTCTGGTTTTTCACTTGTAGTTCAGTCAAATCAAGGCGTACAGCTAAAAGACCGACTGTTTTGAAAAGTGTGCTGGAAACGACCCTTGTCACTTTAGAGATTCATCATTTTTCATGTTTTTAAACTTTTAGTTCAGTCAAACCAAGTTGTACAGCTTAAAGACCGACTGTTTTGAAAAGTGTGCTAAAAATGCAAACAAACCGGTTACTTTAGAGAAAATGTGTTTTTTGCACCATTTTCGCATTTTTGTAGGGGTTGTCATTTTTTTTTAGTTCAGCTTTCGTCAAAGTTCCTAATATTTTTTTGGGTTTTCTCTTGTAGTTCAGTCAAATCAAGTCGTGTAGCTAAAAGACCGACTGTTTTGAAAAGTGTGCTAATTCAGCTTTTGATCAAAGGTTCTTATATTTTACTGGTTTTTCAATTGTAGTTCACTTGGTTTGGTTTTTCACTTGTAGTTCAGTCAAACCAAGACGTACAGCTTAAAAACCGACTGTTTTGAAAAGTGAGCGAAAAATGCAAACAATCCGCGTCACTTTAGAGAAAATGTATTTTCTGCACCATTTTCGCATTTTTGTAAGGGTCGTCATTTTTTTTAGTTCAGCTTTGATCAAAGTTCCTAATATTTTACTGGTTTTTCACTTGTAGCTCTGTCAAATCAAGACGTACAGCTAAAAGACCGACTGTTTTGAAAAGTGTGCTAATTCAGCTTTTGATCAAAGGTTCTAATATTTAACAGGTTTTTCAAGTGTAGTTCACTTGGTTTGGTTTTTCACTTGTAGTTCAGTCAAACCAAGTCGTACAGCTTAAAGACCGACTGTTTTGAAAATTGTGCTAAAAATGCAAACTATCCGCGTAACTTTAGAGAAAATGTGTTTTTTGCACCACTTTCGCATTTTTCGTAAGGGTCGTCATTTTTTTTAGTTCAGCTTTGATCAAAGTTCCTAATATTTAACTGGGTTTTCACTTGTAGTTCAGTCAAATCAAGGCGTACAGCTAAAAGACCGTCTGTTTTGAAAAGTGTGCTGGAAACGACCCCCGTCAATTTAGAGATTCATCATTTTTCATGTTTTTACACTTTAAGTTCAGTCAAACCAAGTTGTACAGCTTAAAGACCGACTGTTTTGAAAAGTGTTCTAAAAATGCAAACAAACCGCGTCACTTTAGAGAAAATGTGTTTTTTGCACCATTTTCGCATTTTTCTAAGGGTTGTCATTTTTTTTTAGTTCAGCTTTGATCAAAGTTCCTAATATTTTACTGGGTTTTCACTTGTAGTTCACTCAAATCAAGTCGTACAGCTAAAAGACCGACTGTTTTGAAAAGTGTGCTAAAAATGCAAACAATCCGCGTCACTTTAGAGATAATGTATTTTTTGCACCATTTTCGCATTTTTGTAAGGGTTGTCATTTTTTTTAGTTCAGCTTTGATCAAATTTCCTAATATTTTACTGGGTTTTCACTTGTAGCTCAGTGAAATCAAGTCGTACAGCTTAAAAACCGACCGAAAATTTATTTTCTGCACCATTTTTGCCTTTTTGTAAGGGTCGTCATTTTTTTTAGTTCAGCTTTGATCAAATTTCCTAATCTTTTACTGGGTTTTCACATGTAGCTCAGTCAAATCAAGTAGTACAGCTAAAAGACCGACCGTTTTGAAACGTGTGCTAAAAATGCAAACAAACCGCGTCACTTTAGAGATAATGTAACTGGGTTTTCACTTGTAGTTCAGTCAAACCAAGTCGTACAGCTAAAAGACCGACTGTTTTGAAAAGTGTGCTAAAAATGCAAACAATCCGCGTCACTTTAGAGATAATGTATTTTTTGCACCATTTTCGCATTTTCGTAAGGGTTGTCATTTTTTTTGTCAGCTTTGATCAAATTTCCTAATATTTTACTGGGTTTTCACTTGTAGCTCAGTCAAATCAAGTCGTACAGCTAAAAGACCGACTGTTTTGAAAAGTGTGCTAGTTCAGCTTTTGATCAAAGGTTCTTATATTTTACTGGTTTTTCAATTGTAGTTCACTTGGTTTGGTTTTTCACTTGTAGTTCAGTCAAACCAAGTCGTACAGCTTAAAGACCGACTGTTTTGAAAAGTGTGCTAAAAATGCAAACAAACCGGGTCACTTTAGAGAAAATTTGTTTTTTGCACCATTTTCGCATTTTTGTAAGGGTTGTCATTTTTTTTAGTTCAGCTTTGATCAAATTTCCTAATATTTTACTGGGTTTTCACTTGTAGTTCAGTCAAATCAAGTCGTACAGCTAAAAGATTGAGTGTTTTGAAAAGTGTGCTAATTCAGCTTTTGATCAAAGGTTCTAATATTTTACAGGTTTTTCAATTGTAGTTCACTTGGTTTGGTTTTTCACTTGTAGTTCAGTCAAACCAAGTCGTACAGCTTAAAAACCGACTGTTTTGAAAAGTGTGCGAAAAATGCAAACAATCCGCGTCAGTCTAGAGAAAATGTATTTTCTGCACCATTTTCGCATTTTTGTAAGGGTCGTCATTTTTTTTAGTTCAGCTTTGCTCAAAGTTCCTAATATTTTATTGGGTTTTCACTTGTAGTTCAGTCAAATCAAGTCGTACAGCTTAAAGACCGACTGTTTTGAAAAGTGTGCGAAAAATGCAAACAAACCGCGTCACTTTAGAGAAAATGTGTTTTTTGCACCATTTTCGCATTTTTGTAAGGGTTGTCATTTTTTTTTAGTTCAGCTTTGATCAAAGTTCCTAATATTTTACTGGGTTTTCACTTGTAGTTCAGTCAAATCAAGTCGTACAGCTAAAAGACCGACTGTTTTGAAAAGTGTGCTAAAAATGCAAACTATCCGCGTAACTTTAGAGAAAATGTGTTTTTTGCACCACTTTCGCATTTTTCGTAAGGGTCGTCATTTTTTTTAGTTCAGCTTTGATCAAAGTTCCTAATATTTAACTGGGTTTTCACTTGTAGTTCAGTCAAATCAAGGCGTACAGCTAAAAGACCGTCTGTTTTGAAAAGTGTGCTGGAAACGACCCCCGTCAATTTAGAGATTCATCATTTTTCATGTTTTTACACTTTAAGTTCAGTCAAACCAAGTTGTACAGCTTAAAGACCGACTGTTTTGAAAAGTGTGCGAAAAATGCAAACAAACCGCGTCACTTTAGAGAAAATGTGTTTTTTGCACCATTTTCGCATTTTTGTAAGGGTTGTCATTTTTTTTTAGTTCAGCTTTGATCAAAGTTCCTAATATTTTACTGGGTTTTCACTTGTAGTTCAGTCAAATCAAGTCGTACAGCTAAAAGACCGACTGTTTTGAAAAGTGTGCTAAAAATGCAAACTATCCGCGTAACTTTAGAGAAAATGTGTTTTTTGCACCACTTTCGCATTTTTCGTAAGGGTCGTCATTTTTTTTAGTTCAGCTTTGATCAAAGTTCCTAATATTTAACTGGGTTTTCACTTGTAGTTCAGTCAAATCAAGGCGTACAGGTAAAAGACCGTCTGTTTTGAAAAGTGTGCTGGAAACGACCCCCGTCAATTTAGAGATTCATCATTTTTCATGTTTTTACACTTTAAGTTCAGTCAAACCAAGTTGTACAGCTTAAAGACCGACTGTTTTGAAAAGTGTGCTAAAAATGCAAACAATCCGCGTCACTTTAGAGATAATGTATTTTTTGCACCATTTTCGCATTTTCGTAAGGGTTGTCATTTTTTTTGTCAGCTTTGATCAAATTTCCTAATATTTTACTGGGTTTTCACTTGTAGCTCAGTGAAATCAAGTAGTACAGCTAAAAGACCGACCGTTTTGAAAAGTGTGCTAAAAATGCAAACAAACCGCGTCACTTTAGAGATAATGTAACTGGGTTTTCACTTGTAGTTCAGTCAAATCAAGTCGTACAGCTAAAAGATTGACTGTTTTGAAAAGTGTGCTAATTCAGCTTTTGATCAAAGGTTCTAATATTTTACAGGTTTTTCAATTGTAGTTCACTTGGTTTGGTTTTTCACTTGTAGTTCAGTCAAACCAAGTCGTACAGCTAAAAGACCGACTGTTTTGAAAAGTGTGCTAAAAATGCAAACAATCCGCGTCACTTTAGAGATAATGTATTTTTTGCACCATTTTCGCATTTTCGTAAGGGTTGTCATTTTTTTTGTCAGCTTTGATCAAATTTCCTAATATTTTACTGGGTTTTCACTTGTAGCTCAGTCAAATCAAGTCGTACAGCTAAAAGACCGACTGTTTTGAAAAGTGTGCTAGTTCAGCTTTTGATCAAAGGTTCTTATATTTTACTGGTTTTTCAATTGTAGTTCACTTGGTTTGGTTTTTCACTTGTAGTTCAGTCAAACCAAGTCGTACAGCTTAAAGACCGACTGTTTTGAAAAGTGTGCTAAAAATGCAAACAAACCGGGTCACTTTAGAGAAAATTTGTTTTTTGCACCATTTTCGCATTTTTGTAAGGGTTGTCATTTTTTTTAGTTCAGCTTTGATCAAATTTCCTAATATTTTACTGGGTTTTCACTTGTAGTTCAGTCAAATCAAGTCGTACAGCTAAAAGATTGAGTGTTTTGAAAAGTGTGCTAATTCAGCTTTTGATCAAAGGTTCTAATATTTTACAGGTTTTTCAATTGTAGTTCACTTGGTTTGGTTTTTCACTTGTAGTTCAGTCAAACCAAGTCGTACAGCTTAAAGACCGACTGTTTTGAAAAGTGTGCGAAAAATGCAAACAATCCGCGTCACTCTAGAGAAAATGTATTTTCTGCACCATTTTCGCATTTTTGTAAGGGTCGTCCTTTTTTTTAGGTCAGCTTTGCTCAAAGTTCCTAATATTTTACTGGGTTTTCACTTGTAGTTCAGTCAAATCAAGTCGTACAGCTTAAAGACCGACTGTTTTGAAAAGTGTGCGAAAAATGCAAACAAACCGCGTCACTTTAGAGAAAATGTGTTTTTTGCACCATTTTCGCATTTTTGTAAGGGTTGTCATTTTTTTTTAGTTCAGCT
The DNA here is from genome assembly GCF_025231255.1 of Drosophila biarmipes. Lineage (NCBI taxonomy): Eukaryota > Metazoa > Arthropoda > Insecta > Diptera > Drosophilidae > Drosophila > Drosophila biarmipes. Next base: position 840,871 of record NC_066613.1, on the reverse strand, counting down.
TTGATCAAAGTTCCTAATATTTTACTGGGTTTTCACTTGTAGTTCAGTCAAATCAAGTCGTACAGCTAAAAGACCGACTGTTTTGAAAAGTGTGCTAAAAATGCAAACAATCCGCGTCACTTTAGAGATAATGTATTTTTTGCACCATTTTCGCATTTTTGTAAGGGTCGTCATTTTTTTTAGTTCAGCTTTGATCAAATTTCCTAATATTTTACTGGGTTTTCACTTGTAGTTCAGTCAAATCAAGGCGTACAGCTTAAAAACCGACCGAAAATTTATTTTCTGCATCATTTTCGCATTTTTGTAAGGGTCGTCATTTTTTTTAGTTCAGCTTTGATCAAATTTCCTAATCTTTTACTGGGTTTTCACTTGTAGCTCAGTCAAATCAAGTCGTACAGCTAAAAGACCGACCGTTTTGAAAAGTGTGCTAAAAATGCAAACAAACCGCGTCACTTTAGAGAAAATGTGTTTTTTGCACCATTTTCGCATTTTTGTAAGGGTTGTCATTTTTTTTAGTTCAGCTTTGATCAAATTTCCTAATATTTTACTGGGTTTTCACTTGTAGTTCAGTCAAATCAAGTCGTACAGCTAAAAGATTGACTGTTTTGAAAAGTGTGCTAATTCAGCTTTTGATCAAAGGTTCTAATATTTTACAGGTTTTTCAACTGTAGTTCACTTGGTTTGGTTTTTCACTTGTAGTTCAGTCAAACCAAGTCGTACAGCTTAAAAACCGACTGTTTTGAAAAGTGTGCGAAAAATGCAAACAAACCGCGTCACTTTAGAGATAATGTATTTTTTGCACCATTTTCGCATTTTTGTAAGGGTTGTCATTTTTTTTAGTTCAGCTTTGATCAAATTTCCTAATATTTTACTGGGTTTTCACTTGTAGTTCAGTCAAATCAAGTCGTACAGCTAAAAGATTGACTGTTTTGAAAAGTGTGCTAATTCAGCTTTTGATCAAAGGTTCTAATATTTTACAGGTTTTTCAACTGTAGTTCACTTGGTTTGGTTTTTCACTTGTAGTTCAGTCAAACCAAGTCGTACAGCTTAAAAACCGACTGTTTTGAAAAGTGTGCGAAAAATGCAATTAATCCGCGTCACTCTAGAGAAAATGTATTTTCTGCACCATTTTCGCATTTTTGTAAGGGTCGTCATTTTTTTTAGTTCAGCTTTGCTCAAAGTTCCTAATATTTTACTGGGTTTTCACTTGTAGTTCAGTCAAATCAAGTCGTACAGCTAAAAGATTGACTGTTTTGAAAACTGTGCTAATTCAGCTTTTGATCAAAGGTTCTAATATTTTACAGGTTTTTCAATTGTAGTTCACTTGGTTTGGTTTTTCACTTGTAGTTCAGTCAAACCAAGTCGTACAGTCATTTTTTTAGTTCAGCTTTGATCAAAGTTCCTAATATTTTACTGGGTTTTCACTTGTAGCTCAGTCAAATCAAGTCGTACAGCTAAAAGACCGACTGTTTTGAAAAGGTTGCTAATTCAGCTTTGATCAAAGGTTCTAATATTTTACAGGTTTTTCACTTGGTTTAGTTTTTCACTTGTAGTTCAGTCAAACCAAGTCGTACAGCTTAAAGACTGACTGTTTTGAAAAGTGTGCGAAAAATGCAAACAATCCGCGTCTCTTAAGAGAAAATGTGTTTTTTGCACCATTTTTGCACCATTTTTGTAAGGGTCGTAATTTTTTTAGTTCAGCTGTGATCAAAGTACCTAATATTTAACTGGGTTTTCACTTGTAGTTCAGTCAAATCAAGGCGTACAGCTAAAAGACCGAATGTTTTGAAAAGTGTGCTAATTCAGCTTTTGATCAAAGGTTCTAATATTTAACAGGTTTTTCAATTGTAGTTCACTTGGTTTGGTTTTTCACTTGTAGTTCAGTCAAACCAAGTCGTACAGTTTAAATACCGACTGTTTTGAAAAGTGTACGAAAAATGCAAACAATCCGCGTCACTTTAGAGAACATGTGTTTTTAGCACCACTTTCGCATTTTTGTAAGGGTCGTCATTTTTTTTAGTTCAGCTTTGATCAAAGTTCCTAATATTTAACTGGGTTTTCACTTGTAGTTCAGTCAAATCAAGGCGTACAGCTAAAAGACCGAATGTTTTGAAAAGTGTGCTAATTCAGCTTTTGATCAAAGGTTCTTATATCTTACTGGTTTTTCAATTGTAGTTCACTTGGTTTGGTTTTTCACTTGTAGTTCAGTCAAACCAAGTCGTACAGCTTAAAAACCGACTGTTTTGAAAAGTGTGCGAAAAATGCAAACAATCCGCGTCACTTTAGAGAAAATGTATTTTCTGCACCATTTTCGCATTTTTGTAAGGGTCGTCATTTTTTTTAGTTCAGCTTTGATCAAAGTTCCTAATATTTTACTGGTTTTTCACTTGAAGCTCTGTCAAATCAAGACGTACAGCTAAAAGACCGACTGTTTTGAAAAGTGTGCTAATTCAGGTTTTGATCAAAGGTTCTAATATTTAACAGGTTTTTCAATTGTAGTTCACTTGGTTTGGTTTTTCACTTGTAGTTCAGTCAAACCAAGTCGTACAGCTTAAAGACCGACTGTTTTGAAAAGTGTTCGAAAAATGCAAACTATCCGCGTCACTTTAGAGAAAATGCGTTTTTTGCACCATTTTCGCATTTTTGTAAGGGTCGTCATTTTTTTTAGTTCAGCTTTGATCAAAGTTCCTAATATTTTACTGGTTTTTCACTTGTAGCTCTGTCAAATCAAGACGTACAGCTAAAAGACCGACTGTTTTGAAAAGTGTGCTAATTCAGCTTTTGATCAAAGGTTCTAATATTTAACAGGTTTTTCAATTGTAGTTCACTTGGTTTGGTTTTTCACTTGTAGTTCAGTCAAACCAAGTCGTACAGCTTAAAGACCGACTGTTTTGAAAAGTGTTCGAAAAATGCAAACTATCCGCGTCACTTTAGAGAAAATGCGTTTTTTGCACCATTTTCGCATTTTTGTAAGGGTCGTAATTTTTTTAGTTCAGCTTTGATCAAAGTTCCTAATACTTAACTGGGTTTTCACTTGTAGTTCAGTCAAATCAAGGCGTACAGCCAAAAGACCGACTGTTTTGAAAAGTGTGCTGCAAACGACCCTCGTCACTTTAGAGAGTCATCATTTTTCCTGTTTTTACACTTTTAGTTCACTCAAACCAAGTCGTACAGCTTAAAGACCGACTGTTTTGAAAAGTGTGCGAAAAATGCAAACAATCCACGTCACTTTAAAGAAAATGTGTTTTTTGCACCATTTTCGCATTTTTGTAAGGGTCGTAATTTTTTTAGTTCAGCTTTGATCAAAGTTCCTAATATTTAACTGGGTTTTCAATTGTAGTTCAGTCAAACCAAGTCGTACAGCTTAAAAACGACTGTTTTGAAAAGTGTGCTGCAAACAACCCTCGTCACTTTAGAGAGTCGTCATTTTTCCTGTTTTTACACTTTTAGTTCACTCAAACCAAGTCGTACAGCTTAAAGACCGACTGTTTTGAAAAGTGTGCGAAAAATGCAAACAATCCACGTCACTTTAGAGAAAATGTGTTTTTTGCACCATTTTCGCATTTTTGTATGGGTTGTCATTTTTTTAGTTCAGCTTTGATCAAAGTTCCTAATATTTTACTGGGTTTTCACTTGTAGCTCAGTCAAATCAAGTCGTACAGCTAAAAGACCGACTGTTTTGAAAAGGTTGCTAATTCAGCTTTGATCAAAGGTTCTAATATTTTACAGGTTTTTCACTTGGTTTGGTTTTCACTTGTAGTTCAGTCAAACCAAGTCGTACAGCTTAAAGAAAAGTGTGCGAAAAATGCAAACAATCCGCGTCACTTTAGAGAAAATGTGTTTTTTGCACCATTTTTGCACCATTTTTGCATTTTTGTAAGGGTCGTAATTTTTTTAGTTCAGCTGTGATCAAAGTACCTAATATTTAACTGGGTTTTCACTTGTAGTTCAGTCAAATCAAGGCGTACAGCTAAAAGACCGAATGTTTTGAAAAGTGTGCTAATTCAGCTTTTGATCAAAGGTTCTAATATTTAACAGGTTTTTCAATTGTAGTTCACTTGGTTTGGTTTTTCACTTGTAGTTCAGTCAAACCAAGTCGTACAGTTTAAATACCGACTGTTTTGAAAAGTGTACGAAAAATGCAAACAATCCGCGTCACTTTAGAGAAAATGTGTTTTTAGCACCACTTTCGCATTTTTGTAAGGGTCGTCATTTTTTTTAGTTCAGCTTTGATCAAAGTTCCGTATATTTAACTGGGTTTTCACTTGTAGTTCAGTCAAATCAAGGCGTACAGCGAAAAGACCGACTGTTTTGAAAAGTGTGCTGGAAACGACCCCCGTCACTTTAGAGAGTCGTCATTTTTCCTGTTTTTACACTTTTAGTTCAGTCAAACCAAGTTGTACAGCTTAAAGACCGACTGTTTTGAAAGGTGTGCTAAAAATGCAAACAAACCGCGTTACTTTAGAGAAAATGTGTTTTTTGCACCATTTTCGCATTTTTGTAAAGGTCGTCATTTTTTTAGTTCAGCTTTGATCAAAGTTCCTAATATTTAACTGGGTTTTCACTTGTAGTTCAGTCTAATCAAGGCGTACAGCTAAAAGACCGACTGTTTTGAAAAGTGTGCTGCAAACGACCCTCGTCACTTTAGAGAGTCATCATTTTTCCTGTTTTTACACTTTTAGTTCACTCAAACCAAGTCGTACAGCTTAAAGACCGACTGTTTTGAAAATTGTGCTAAAAATGCAAACAATCCACGTCACTTTAGAGAAAATGTAATTTTTGCACCATTTTCGCATTTTTGTATGGGTTGTCATTTTTTTAGTTCAGCTTTGATCAAAGTTCCTAATATTTTACTGGGTTTTCACTTGTAGCTCAGTTAAATCAAGTCGTACAGCTTAAAGACCGACTGTTTTGAAAAGGTTGCTAATTCAGCTTTGATCAAAGGATCTAATATTTTACAGGTTTTTCACTTGGTTTGGTTTTTCACTTGTAGTTCAGTCAAACCAAGTCGTACAGCTTAAAGACCGACTGTTTTGAAAAGTGTGCGAAAAATGCAAACAATCCGCGTCACTTTAGAGAAAATGTGTTTTTTGCACCATTTTTGCATTTTTGTAAGGGTCGTAATTTTTTTAGTTCAGCTGTGATCAAAGTTCCTAATATTTAACTGGGTTTTCACTTGTAGCTCAGTCAAATCAAGTCGTACAGCTAAAAGACCGATTGTTTTGAAAAGGTTGCTAATTCAGCTTTGATCAAAGGTTCTAATATTTTACAGGTTTTTCACTTGTAGTTCAGTCAAACCAAGACGTACAGCTTAAAAACCGACTGTTTTGAAAAGTGTGCGAAAAATGCAAACAATCCGCGTCACTTTAGAGAAAATGTATTTTCTGCACCATTTTCGCATTTTTGTAAGGGTCGTCATTTTTTTATGTTAGCTTTGATCAAAGTTCCTAATATTTTACTGGTTTTTCACTTGTAGCTCTGTCAAATCAAGACGTACAGCTAAAAGACCGACTGTTTTGAAAAGTGCTTTTGATCAAAGGTTCTAATATTTAACAGGTTTTTCAATTGTAGTTCACTTGGTTTGGTTTTTCACTTGTAGTTCAGTCAAACCAAGTCGTACAGCTTAAAGACCGACTGTTTTGAAAAGTGTTCGAAAAATGCAAACTATTCGCGTAACTTTAGAGAAAATGTGTTTTTTGCACCACATTCGCATTTTTGTAAGGGTCGTAATTTTTTTTGTTCAGCTTTGATTAAAGTTCCTAATATTTAACTGGGTTTTCACTTGTAGTTCAGTCAAATCAAGGCGTACAGCTAAAAGACCGACTGTTTTGAAAAGTGTGCTGGAAACGACCCCCGTCACTTTAGAGATTCATCATTTTTCATGTTTTTACACTTTTAGTTCAGTCAAACCAAGTTGTACAGCTTAAAGACCGACTGTTTTGAAAAGTGTGCTAAAAATGCAAACAATCCGCGTCACTTTAGAGAAAATGTGTTTTTTGCACAATTTTTGCATTTTTGTAAGGGTCGTAATTTTTTTAGTTCAGCTGTGATCAAAGTTCCTAATATTTAACTGGGTTTTCACTTGTAGTTCAGTCAAATCAAGGCAAACAGCTTAAAAACCGACTGTTTTGAAAAGTGTGCTGCAAACGACCCTCGTCACTTTAGAGAGTCGTCATTTTTCCTGTTTTTACACTTTTAGTTCAGTCAAACCAAGTCGTACAGCTTAAAGACCGACGGTTTTGAAAAGTGTGCTAAAAATGCAAACAAACCGCGTCACTTCAGAGATAATGTATTTTTTGCACCATTTTCGCATTTTTGTAAGGGTCGTCATTTTTTTTAGTTCAGCTTTGATCAAAGTTCCTAATATTTAACTGGGTTTTTACTTGTAGTTCAGTCAAATCAAGGCGTACAGCTAAAAGACCGACTGTTTTGAAAAGTGTGCTAATTCAGCTTTTGATCAAAGGTTCTAATATTTAACAGGTTTTTTATTGTAGTTCACTTGGTTTGGTTTTTCACTTGAAGTTCAGTCAAATCAAGGCGTACAGCTAAAAGACCGTCTGTTTTGAAAAGTGTGCTGCAAACGACCCTCGTCACTTTAGAGAGTCGTCATTTTTCCTGTTTTTACACTTTTAGTTCAGTCAAACCAAGTCGTACAGCTTAAAGACCGACTGTTTTGAAAAGTGTGCTAAAAATGCAAACAAACCGCGTCACTTTAGAGAAAATGTATTTTTTGCACCATTTTCGCATTTTTGTAAGGGTTGTCATTTTTTTTAGTTCAGCTATGATCAAATTTCCTAATATTTTACTGGGTTTTCACTTGTAGCTCAGTGAAATCAAGGCGTACAGCTAAAAGACCGACTGTTTTGAAAAGTGTGCTAAAAATGCAAACAAACCGCGTTACTTTAGAGAAAATGTGTTTTTTGCACCATTTTCACATTTTTGTAACGGTTGTCAGTTTTTTTAGTTCAGCTATGATCAAATTTCCTAATATTTTTTTTGAGTTTTCTCTTGTAGTTCAGTCAAATCAAGTCGTGTAGCTAAAAGACCGGCTTTTTTGAAAAGTGTGCTAACTCAGCTTTTGATCAAAGGTTCTTATATTTTACTGGTTTTTCAATTGTAGTTCACTTGGTTTGGTTTTTCACTTGTAGTTCAGTCAAACCAAGACGTACAGCTTAAAAACCGACTGTTTTGAAAAGTGTGCGAAAAATGCAAACAATCCGCGTAACTTTAGAGAAAATGTGTTTTTCGCACCACATTCGAATTTTTGTAAGGGTCGTAATTTTTTTTGTTCAGCTTTGATTAAAGTTCCTAATATTTAACTGGGTTTTCACTTGTAGTTCAGTCAAATCAAGGCGTACAGCTAAAAGACCGACTGTTTTGAAAAGTGTGCTGGAAACGACCCCCGTCACTTTAGAGATTCATCATTTTTCATGTTTTTACACTTTTAGTTCAGTCAAACCAAGTTGTACAGCTTAAAGACCGTCTGTTTTGAAAAGTGTGCTAAATATGCAAACAATCCGCGTAACTTTAGAGAAAATGTGTTTTTTGCACAATTTTTGCATTTTTGTAAGGGTCGTAATTTTTTTAGTTCAGCTGTGATCAAAGTTCCTAATATTTAACTGGGTTTTCACTTGTAGTTCAGTCAAATCAAGGCGTACAGCTAAAAGACCGACTGTTTTGAAAAGTGTGCTAATTCAGCTTTTGATCAAAGGTTCTAATATTTAACAGGTTTTTTATTGTAGTTCACTTGGTTTGGTTTTTCACTTGAAGTTCAGTCAAATCAAGGCGTACAGCTAAAAGACCGTCTGTTTTGAAAAGTGTGCTGCAAACGACCCTCGTCACTTTAGAGAGTCGTCATTTTTCCTGTTTTTACACTTTTAGTTCAGTCAAACCAAGTCGTACAGCTTAAAGACCGACTGTTTTGAAAAGTGTGCTAAAAATGCAAACAAACCGCGTCACTTTAGAGAAAATGTATTTTCTGCACCACTTTCGCATTTTTGTAAGGGTCGTCATTTTTTTTATGTTAGCTTTGATCAAAGTTCCTAATATTTTACTGGTTTTTCACTTGTAGCTCTGTCAAATCAAGACGTACAGCTAAAAGACCGACTGTTTTGAAAAGTGTGCTAATTCAGCTTTTGATCAAAGGTTCTAATATTTAACAGGTTTTTCAATTGTAGTTCACTTGGTTTGGTTTTTCACTTGTAGTTCAGTCAAACCAAGTCGTACAGCTTAAAGACCGACTGTTTTGAAAAGTGTTCGAAAAATGCAAACTATCCGCGTAACTTTAGAGAAAATGTGTTTTTCGCACCACATTCGAATTTTTGTAAGGGTCGTAATTTTTTTTGTTCAGCTTTGATTAAAGTTCCTAATATTTAACTGGGTTTTCACTTGTAGTTCAGTCAAATCAAGGCGTACAGCTAAAAGACCGACTGTTTTGAAAAGTGTGCTGGAAACGACCCCCGTCACTTTAGAGATTCATCATTTTTCATGTTTTTACACTTTTAGTTCAGTCAAACCAAGTTGTACAGCTTAAAGACCGTCTGTTTTGAAAAGTGTGCTAAATATGCAAACAATCCGCGTAACTTTAGAGAAAATGTGTTTTTTGCACAATTTTTGCATTTTTGTAAGGGTCGTAATTTTTTTAGTTCAGCTGTGATCAAAGTTCCTAATATTTAACTGGGTTTTCACTTGTAGTTCAGTCAAATCAAGGCGTACAGCTAAAAGACCGACTGTTTTGAAAAGTGTGCTGGAAACGACCCCCGTCACTTTAGAGATTCATCATTTTTCATGTTTTTACACTTTTAGTTCAGTCAAACCAAGTTGTACAGCTTAAAGACCGTCTGTTTTGAAAAGTGTGCTAAATATGCAAACAATCCGCGTAACTTTAGAGAAAATGTGTTTTTTCGCACCACATTCGAATTTTTGTAAGGGTCGTAATTTTTTTTGTTCAGCTTTGATTAAAGTTCCTAATATTTAACTGGGTTTTCACTTGTAGTTCAGTCAAATCAAGGCAAACAGCTTAAAAACCGACTGTTTTGAAAAGTGTGCTGCAAACGACCCTCGTCACTTTAGAGAGTCGTCATTTTTCCTGTTTTTACACTTTTAGTTCAGTCAAACCAAGTCGTACAGCTTAAAGACCGACGGTTTTGAAAAGTGTGCTAAAAATGCAAACAAACCGCGTCACTTTAGAGATAATGTATTTTTTGCACCATTTTCGCATTTTTGTAAGGGTCGTCATTTTTTTTAGTTCAGCTTTGATCAAAGTTCCTAATATTTAACTGGGTTTTCACTTGTAGTTCAGTCAAATCAAGGCGTACAGCTAAAAGACCGACTGTTTTGAAAAGTGTGCTTATTCAGCTTTTGATCAAAGGTTCTAATATTTAACAGGTTTTTTATTGTAGTTCACTTGGTTTGGTTTTTCACTTGAAGTTCAGTCAAATCAAGGCGTACAGCTAAAAGACCGACTGTTTTGAAAAGTGTGCTGCAAACGACCCTCGTCACTTTAGAGAGTCATCATTTTTCCTGTTTTTACACTTTTAGTTCACTCAAACCAAGTCGTACAGCTTAAAGACCGACTGTTTTGAAAAGTGTGCGAAAAATGCAAACAATCCACGTCACTTTAGAGAAAATGTGTTTTTTGCACCATTTTCGCATTTTTGTATGGGTTGTCATTTTTTTAGTTCAGCTTTGATCAAAGTTCCTAATATTTTACTGGGTTTTCACTTGTAGCTCAGTCAAATCAAGTCGTACAGCTAAAAGACCGACTGTTTTGAAAAGGTTGCTAATTCAGCTTTGATCAAAGGTTCTAATATTTTACAGGTTTTTCAATTGTAGTTCACTTGGTTTGGTTTTTCACTTGTAGTTCAGTCAAACCAAGTCGTACAGCTTAAAGACCGACTGTTTTGAAAAGTGTTCGAAAAATGCAAACTATCCGCGTAACTTTAGAGAAAATGTGTTTTTCGCACCACATTCGCATTTTTGTAAGGGTCGTAATTTTTTTAGTTCAGCTGTGATCAAAGTTCCTAATATTTAACTGGGTTTTCACTTGTAGTTCAGTCAAATCAAGGCAAACAGCTTAAAAACCGACTGTTTTGAAAAGTGTGCTGCAAACGACCCTCGTCACTTTAGAGAGTCGTCATTTTTCCTGTTTTTACACTTTTAGTTCAGTCAAACCAAGTCGTACAGCTTAAAGACCGACTGTTTTGAAAAGTGTGCTAAAAATGCAAACAAACCGCGTCACTTTAGAGAAAATGTATTTTTTGCACCATTTTCGCATTTTTGTAAGGGTTTTCATTTTTTTTAGTTCAGCTATGATCAAATTTCCTAATATTTTACTGGGTTTTCACTTGTAGCTCAGTGAAATCAAGGCGTACAGCTAAAAGACCGACTGTTTTGAAAAGTGTGCTAATTCAGCTTTTGATCAAACGTTCTAATATTTTACAGGTTTTTCAATTGTAGTTCACTTGGTTTGGTTTTTCACTTGAAGTTCAGTCAAATCAAGGCGTACAGCTAAAAGACCGACTGTTTTGAAAAGTGTGCTGCAAACGACCCTTGTCACTTTAGAGAGTCGTCATTTTTCCTGTTTTTACACTTTTAGTTCAGTCAAACCAACTTGTACAGCTTTAAGACCGACTGTTTTGAAAAGTGTGCTAAAAATGCAAACAAACCGCGTTACTTTAGAGAAAATGTGTTTTTTGCACCATTTTCGCATTTTTGTAAGGGTTGTCATTTTTTTTAGTTCAGCTATGATAAAATTTCCTAATATTTTTTTTGGGTTTTCTCTTGTAGTTCAGTCAAATTAAGTCGTGTAGCTAAAAGACCGGCTTTTTTGAAAAGTGTGCTGACTCAGCTTTTGATCAAAGGTTCTTATATTTTACTGGTTTTTCAATTGTAGTTCACTTGGTTTGGTTTTTCACTTGTAGTTCAGTCAAACCAAGACGTACAGCTTAAAAACCGACTGTTTTGAAAAGTGTGCGAAAAATGCAAACAATCCGCGTCACTTTAGAGAAAATGTATTTTCTGCACCATTTTCGCATTTTTGTAAGGGTCGTCATTTTTTTTATGTTAGCTTTGATCAAAGTTCCTAATATTTTACTGGTTTTTCACTTGTAGCTCTGTCAAATCAAGACGTACAGCTAAAAGACCGACTGTTTTGAAAAGTGTGCTAATTCAGCTTTTGATCAAAGGTTCTAATATTTAACAGGTTTTTCAATTGTAGTTCACTTGGTTTGGTTTTTCACTTGTAGTTCAGTCAAACCAAGTCGTACAGCTTAAAGACCGACTGTTTTGAAAAGTGTGCTAAAAATGCAAACTATCCGCGTAACTTTAGAGAAAATGTGTTTTTTGCACCACATTCGCATTTTTGTAAGGGTCGTAATTTTTTTTGTTCAGCTTTGATTAAAGTTCCTAATATTTAACTGGGTTTTCACTTGTAGTTCAGTCAAATCAAGGCGTACAGCTAAAAGACCGACTGTTTTGAAAAGTGTGCTGGAAACGACCCCCGTCACTTTAGAGATTCATCATTTTTCATGTTTTTACACTTTTAGTTCAGTCAAACCAAGTTGTACAGCTTAAAGACCGACTGTTTTGAAAAGTGTGCTAAAAATGCAAACAATCCGCGTAACTTTAGAGAAAATGTGTTTTTTGCACAATTTTTGCATTTTTGTAAGGGTCGTAATTTTTTTAGTTCAGCTGTGATCAAAGTTCCTAATATTTAACTGGGTTTTCACTTGTAGTTCAGTCAAATCAAGGCAAACAGCTTAAAAACCGACTGTTTTGAAAAGTGTGCTGCAAACGACCCTCGTCACTTTAGAGAGTCGTCATTTTTCCTGTTTTTACACTTTTAGTTCAGTCAAACCAAGTCGTACAGCTTAAAGACCGACGGTTTTGAAAAGTGTGCTAAAAATGCAAACAAACCGCGTCACTTTAGAGATAGTGTATTTTTTGCACCATTTTCGCATTTTTGTAAGGGTTGTCATTTTTTTTAGTTCAGCTTTGATCAAATTTCCTAATATTTTACTGGGTTTTCACTTGTAGTTCAGTCAAATCAAGGCGTACAGCTAAAAGACCGAGTGTTTTGAAAAGTGTGCTAAAAATGCAAACAAACCGCGTCACTTTAGAGATAGTGTATTTTTTGCACCATTTTCGCATTTTTGTAAGGGTTGTCATTTTTTTTAGTTCAGCTTTGATCAAATTTCCTAATATTTTACTGGGTTTTCACTTGTAGCTCAGTCAAATCAAGTCGTACAGCTGAAAAACCGACCAAAAATTTATTTTCTGCACCATTTTCGCATTTTTTTAAGGGTCGTCATTTTTTTTAGTTCAGCTTTGATCAAATTTCCTAATCTTTTACTGGGTTTTCACTTGTAGCTCAGTCAAATCAAGTCGTACAGCTAAAAGACCGACTGTTTTGAAAAGTGTGCTAAAAATGCAAACAAACCGCGTCACTTTAGAGATAATGTATTGTTTGCACCATTTTCGCATTTTTGTAAGGGTTGTCATTTTTTTTAGTTCAGCTTTGATCAAATTTCCTAATATTTTACTGGGTTTTCACTTGTAGCTCAGTCAAATCAAGTCGTACAGCTAAAAGACCGACTGTTTTGAAAAGTGTGCTAAAAATGCAAACAAACCGCGTCACTTTAGAGATAATGTATTGTTTGCACCATTTTCGCATTTTTGTAAGGGTCGTCATTTTTTTAGTTCAGCTTTGATCAAATTTCCTAATATTTTACTGGGTTTTCACTTGTAGCTCAGTCAAATCAAGTCGTACAGCTAAAAGACCGACTGTTTTGAAAAGTGTGCTAAAAATACAAACAAACCGCGTCACTTTAGAGATAATGTATTGTTTGCACCATTTTCGCATTTTTGTAAGGGTTGTCATTTTTTTTAGTTCAGCTTTGATCAAATTTCCTAATATTTTACTGGTTTTTCACTTGTAGCTCTGTCAAATCAAGACGTACAGCTAAAAGACCGACTGTTTTGAAAAGTGTGCTAATTCAGCTTTTGATCAAAGGTTCTAATATTTAACAGGTTTTTCAATTGTAGTTCACTTGGTTTGGTTTTTCACTTGTAGTTCAGTCAAACCAAGTCGTACAGCTTAAAGACCGACTGTTTTGAAAAGTGTGCTAAAAATGCAAACTATCCGCGTAACTTTAGAGAAAATGTGTTTTTTGCACCACATTCGCATTTTTGTAAGGGTCGTAATTTTTTTTGTTCAGCTTTGATTAAAGTTCCTAATATTTAACTGGGTTTTCACTTGTAGTTCAGTCAAATCAAGGCGTACAGCTAAAAGACCGACTGTTTTGAAAAGTGTGCTGGAAACGACCCCCGTCACTTTAGAGATTCATCATTTTTCATGTTTTTACACTTTTAGTTCAGTCAAACCAAGTTGTACAGCTTAAAGACCGACTGTTTTGAAAAGTGTGCTAAAAATGCAAACAATCCGCGTAACTTTAGAGAAAATGTGTTTTTTGCACAATTTTTGCATTTTTGTAAGGGTCGTAATTTTTTTAGTTCAGCTGTGATCAAAGTTCCTAATATTTAACTGGGTTTTCACTTGTAGTTCAGTCAAATCAAGGCAAACAGCTTAAAAACCGACTGTTTTGAAAAGTGTGCTGCAAACGACCCTCGTCACTTTAGAGAGTCGTCATTTTTCCTGTTTTTACACTTTTAGTTCAGTCAAACCAAGTCGTACAGCTTAAAGACCGACGGTTTTGAAAAGTGTGCTAAAAATGCAAACAAACCGCGTCACTTTAGAGATAGTGTATTTTTTGCACCATTTTCGCATTTTTGTAAGGGTTGTCATTTTTTTTAGTTCAGCTTTGATCAAATTTCCTAATATTTTACTGGGTTTTCACTTGTAGTTCAGTCAAATCAAGGCGTACAGCTAAAAGACCGAGTGTTTTGAAAAGTGTGCTAAAAATGCAAACAAACCGCGTCACTTTAGAGATAGTGTATTTTTTGCACCATTTTCGCATTTTTGTAAGGGTTGTCATTTTTTTTAGTTCAGCTTTGATCAAATTTCCTAATATTTTACTGGGTTTTCACTTGTAGCTCAGTCAAATCAAGTCGTACAGCTGAAAAACCGACCAAAAATTTATTTTCTGCACCATTTTCGCATTTTTTTAAGGGTCGTCATTTTTTTTAGTTCAGCTTTGATCAAATTTCCTAATATTTTACTGGGTTTTCACTTGTAGCTCAGTCAAATCAAGTCGTACAGCTAAAAGACCGACTGTTTTGAAAAGTGTGCTAAAAATGCAAACAAACCGCGTCACTTTAGAGATAATGTATTGTTTGCACCATTTTCGCATTTTTGTAAGGGTCGTCATTTTTTTAGTTCAGCTTTGATCAAATTTCCTAATATTTTACTGGGTTTTCACTTGTAGCTCAGTCAAATCAAGTCGTACAGCTAAAAGACCGACTGTTTTGAAAAGTGTGCTAAAAATACAAACAAACCGCGTCACTTTAGAGATAATGTATTGTTTGCACCATTTTCGCATTTTTGTAAGGGTTGTCATTTTTTTTAGTTCAGCTTTGATCAAATTTCCTAATATTTAACTGGGTTTTCACTTGTAGTTCAGTCAAATCAAGGCGTACAGCTAAAAGACCGACTGTTTTGAAAAGTGTGCTGCAAACGACCCTCGTCACTTTAGAGAGTCGTCATTTTTCCTGTTTTTACACTTTTAGTTCAGTCAAACCAACTTGTACAGCTTTAAGACCGACTGTTTTGAAAAGTGTGCTAAAAATGCAAGCAAACCGCGTCACTTTAGAGAAAATGTATTTTTTGCACCATTTTCGCATTTTTGTAAGGGTTGTCATTTTTTTTAGTTCAGCTTTGATCAAATTTCCTAATATTTTACTGGGTTTTCACTTGTAGCTCAGTCAAATCAAGTCGTACAGCTAAAAGACCGACTGTTTTGAAAAGTGTGCTAATTCAGCTTTTGATCAAATGTTCTAATATTTTACAGGGTTTTCAATTGTAGTTCACTTGGTTTGGTTTTTCACTTGTAGTTCAGTCAAACCAAGTCGTACAGCTTAAAGACCGACTGTTTTGAAAAGTGTTCGAAAAATGCAAACTATCCGCGTAACTTTAGAGAAAATGTGTTTTTTGCACCACTTTCGCATTTTTGTAAGGGTCGTCATTTTTTTTAGTTCAGCTTTGATCAAAGTTCCTAATATTTAACTGGGTTTTCACTTGTAGTTCAGTCAAATCAAGGCGTACAGCTAAAAGACCGACTGTTTTGAAAAGTGTGCTAATTCAGCTTTTGATCAAAGGTTCTAATATTTTACAGGGTTTTCAATTGTAGTTCACTTGGTTTGGTTTTTCACTTGTAGTTCAGTCAAACCAAGTCGTACAGCTTAAAGACCGACTGTTTTGAAAAGTGTTCGAAAAATGCAAACTATCCGCGTAACTTTAGAGAAAATGTGTTTTTTGCACCACTTTCGCATTTTTGTAAGGGTCGTCATTTTTTTTAGTTCAGCTTTGATCAAAGTTCCTAATATTTAACTGGGTTTTCACTTGTAGTTCAGTCAAATCAAGGCGTACAGCTGAAAGACCGACTGTTTTGAAAAGTGTGCTAAAAATGCAAACAAACCGCGTCACTTTAGAGAAAATGTGTTTTTTGCACCACTTTCGCATTTTTGTAAGGGTTGTCATTTTTTTTTAGTTCAGCTTTGATCAAAGTTCCTAATATTTTACTGGGATTTCAGTCAAATTAAGTCGTACAGCTAAAAGACCGACTGTTTTGAAAAGTGTGCTAAAAATACAAACAATCCGCGTCACTTTAGAGATAATGAATTTTTTGCACCATTTTCGCATTTTTGTAAGGGTTGTCATTTTTTTTAGTTCAGCTTTGATCAAATTTCCTAATATTTTACTGGGTTTTCACTTGTAGCTCAGTCAAATCAAGTCGTACAGCTTAAAAACCGACTGAAAATTTATTTTCTGCACCATTTTCGCATTTTTGTAAGGGTTGTCATTTTTTTTAGTTCAGCTTTGATCAAATTTCCTAATATTTTACTGGGTTTTCACTTGTAGCTCAGTCAAATCAAGTCGTACAGCTAAAAGACCGACTGTTTTGAAAAGTGTGCTAATTCAGCTTTTGATCAAAGGTTCTAATATTTTACAGGTTTTTCAATTGTAGTTCACTTGGTTTGGTTTTTCACTTGTAGTTCAGTCAAACCAAGTCGTACAGCTTAAAAACCGACTGTTTTGAAAAGTGTGCGAAAAATGCAAACAATCCGCGTCACTCTAAAGAAAATGTGTTTTTTGCACCATTTTCGCATTTTTGTAAGGGTTGTCATTTTTTTAGTTCAGCTTTGATCAAAGTTCCTAATATTTTACTGGGTTTTCACTTGTAGTTCAGTCAAATCAAGTCGTACAGCTAAAAGACCGACTGTTTTGAAAAGTGTGCTAAAAATGCAAACAAACCGCGTCACTTTAGTGATAATGTATTTTTTGCACCATTTTCGCATTTTTGTAAGGGTTGTCATTTTTTTTAGTTCAGCTTTGATCAAATTTCCTAATATTTTACTGGGTTTTCACTTGTAGCTCAGTCAAAGCAAGTCGTACAGCTAAAAGACCGACTGTTTTGAAAAGTGTGCTAATTCAGCTTTTGATCACAGGTTCTAATACTTTACAGGTTTTTCAATTGTAGTTCACTTGGTTTGGTTTTTCACTTTTAGTTCAGTCAAACCAAGTCGTACAGCTTAAAGACCGACTGTTTTGAAAAGTGTTCGAAAAATGCAAACTATCCGCGTAACTTTATAGAAAATGTGTTTTTTGCACCACTTTCGCATTTTTGTAAGGGTTGTCATTTTTTTTAGTTCAGCTTTGATCAAATTTCCTAATATTTTACTGGGTTTTCACTTGTAGCTCAGTCAAATCAAGTCGTACAGCTTAAAAACCGACTGTTTTGAAAAGTGTGCGAAAAATGCAAACAATCCGCGTCACTTTAGAGAAAATGTATTTTCTGCACCATTTTCGCATTTTTGTAAGGGTCGTCATTTTTTTTAGTTCAGCTTTGATCAAATTTTCTAATCTTTTACTGGGTTTTCACTTGTAGCTCAGTCAAATCAAGTCGTACAGCTAAAAGACCGACTGTTTTGAAAAGTGTGCTGCAAACGACCCTCGTCACTTTAGAGAGTCGTCATTTTTCCTGTTTTTACACTTTTAGTTCAGTCAAACCAACTTGTACAGCTTTAAGACCGACTGTTTTGAAAAGTGTGCTAAAAATGCAAGCAAACCGCGTCACTTTAGAGAAAATGTGTTTTTTGCACCATTTTCGCAATTTTTGTAAGGGTTGTCATTTTTTTTAGTTCAGCTTTGATCAAATTTCCTAATATTCTACTGGGTTTTCACTTGTAGCTCAGTCAAATCAAGTCGTACAGCTAAAAGACCGACTGTTTTGAAAAGTGTGCTAATTCAGCTTTTGATCAAAGGTTCTAACATTTTACAGGTTTTTCAATTGTAGTTCACTTGGTTTGGTTTTTCACTTTTAGTTTAGTCAAACCAAGTCGTACAGCTTAAAGACCGACTGTTTTGAAAAGTGTTCGAAAAATGCAAACAATCCGCGTCACTCAAGAGAAAATGTATTTTCTGCACCATTTTCGCATTTTTGTAAGGGTCGTCATTTTTTTTAGTTCAGCTTTGGGTTTTCACTTGTAGTTCAGTCAAATCAAGTCGTACAGCTAAAAGACCGACCGTTTTGAAAAGTGTGCTAAAAATGCAAACAAACTGCGTCACTTTAGAGATAATGTAATTTTTGCACCAGTTTCGCATTTTTGTAAGGGTTGTCATTTTTTTTAGTTCAGCTTTGATCAAATTTCCTAATATTTTACTGGGTTTTCACTTGTAGCTCAGTCAAATCAAGTCGTACAGCTAAAAGACCGACTGTTTTGAAAAGTGTGCTAATTCAGCTTTTGATCAAAGGTTCTAATATTTTACAGTTTTTTTCAATTGTAGTTCACTTGGTTTGGTTTTTCACTTGTAGTTCAGTCAAACCAAGTCGTACAGCTTAAAGACCGACTGTTTTGAAAAGTGTTCGAAAAATGCAAAAAAATCCGCGTAACTTTAGATAAAATGTGTTTTTTGCACCACTTTCGCATTTTTGTAAGGGTCGTCATTTTTTTTAGTTCAGCTTTGATCAAAGTTCCTAATATTTTACAGGTTTTCACTTGTAGTTCTGTCATATCAAGGCGTACAGCTAAAAGACCGACTGTTTTGAAAAGTGTGCTGCAAACGACCCTCGTCACTATAGAGAGTCGTCATTTTTCCTGTTTTTACACTTTTAGTTCAGTCAAACCAACTTGTACAGCTTTAAGACCGACTGTTTTGAAAAGTGTGCTAAAAATGCAAACAAATCGCGTAACTTTAGAGAAAATGTGTTTTTTGCACCATTTTCGCAATTTTTGTAAGGGTTGTCATTTTTTTTAGTTCAGCTTTGATCAAATTTCCTAATATTTTACTGGGTTTTCACTTGTAGCTCAGTCAAATCAAGTCGTACAGCTAAAAGACCGACGGTTTTGAAAAGTGTGCTAAAAATGCAAACAAACCCCGTTACTTATACAGATATAATGTATTTTTTGCACCATTTTCGCATTTTTGTAAGGGTTGTCATTTTTTTTAGTTCAGCTTTGATCAAATTTCCTAATATTTTACTGGGTTTTCACTTGTAGGTCAGTCAAATCAAGTCGTACAGGTAAAAGATCGACTGTTTTGAAAAGTGTGCTAATTCAGCTTTTGATCAAAGGTTCTAATATTTTACAGGTTTTTCAATTGTAGTTCACTTGGTTTAGTTTTTCACTTGTAGTTCAGTCAAACCAAGTCGAACAGCTTAAAGACCGACTGTTTTGAAAACTGTTCGAAAAATGCAAACAATCCGCGTCACTCTAGAGAAAATGTATTTTCTGCACCACTTTCGCATTTTTGTAAGGGTCGTCATTTTTTTTAGTTCAGCTTTGATCAAAGTTCCTAATATTTTACTGGGTTTTCACTTGTAGCTCAGTCAAATCAAGTCGTACAGCTAAAAGAACGACTGTTTTGAAAAGTGTGCTAAAAATGCAAACAAACCGCGTCACTTTAGAAATAATGTATTTTTTGCACCATTTTCGCATTTTTGTAAGGGTTGTCATTTTTTTTAGTTCAGCTTTGATCAAATTTCCTAATATTTTACTGGGTTTTCACTTGTAGGTCAGTCAAATCAAGTCGTACAGGTAAAAGATCGACTGTTTTGAAAAGTGTGCTAATTCAGCTTTTGATCAAAGGTTCTAATATTTTACAGGTTTTTCAATTGTAGTTCACTTGGTTTAGTTTTTCACTTGTAGTTCAGTCAAACCAAGTCGAACAGCTTAAAGACCGACTGTTTTGAAAACTGTTCGAAAAATGCAAACAATCCGCGTCACTCTAGAGAAAATGTATTTTCTGCACCACTTTCGCATTTTTGTAAGGGTCGTCATTTTTTTTAGTTCAGCTTTGATCAAAGTTCCTAATATTTTACTGGGTTTTCACTTGTAGCTCAGTCAAATCAAGTCGTACAGCTAAAAGAACGACTGTTTTGAAAAGTGTGCTAAAAATGCAAACAAACCGCGTCACTTTAGAAATAATGTATTTTTTGCACCATTTTCGCATTTTTGTAAGGGTTGTCATTTTTTTTAGTTCAGCTTTGATCAATTTTCCTAATATTTTACTGGGTTTTCACTTGTAGCTCAGTCAAATCAAGTCGTACAGCTAAAAGACCGACTGTTTTGAAAAGTGTGCTAATTCAGCTTTTGATCAAAGGTTCTAATATTTTACAGTTTTTTCAATTGTAGTTCACTTGGTTTGGTTTTTCACTTGTAGTTCAGTCAAACCAAGTCGTACAGCTTAAAGACCGACTGTTTTGAAAAGTGTTCGAAAAATGCAAACAATCCGCGTAACTTTAGAGAAAATGTATTTTCTGCACCATTTTCGCATTTTTGTAAGGGTCGTCATTTTTTTTAGTTCAGCTTTGATCAAAGTTCCTAATATTTTACTGGGTTTTCACTTGTAGTTCAGTCAAATCAAGTCGTACAGCTAAAAGACCGACGGTTGTGAAAAGTGTTCGAAAAATGCAAACAATCCGCGTAACTTTAGAGAAAATGTGTTTTTTGCACCACTTTCGCATTTTTGTAAGGGTCGTCATTTTTTTTAGTTCAGCTTTGATCAAAGTTCCTAATATTTTACGGGGTTTTCACTTGTAGTTCAGTCAAATCAAGGCGTACAGCTAAAAGACCGACTGTTTTGAAAAGTGTGCTGCAAACGACCCTCGTCACTTTAGAGAGTCGTAATTTTTCCTGTTTTTACACTTTTAGTTCAGTCAAACCAACTTGTACAGCTTTAAGACCGACTGTTTTGAAAAAAGTGCTAAAAATGCAAACAAACCGCGTCACTTTAGAGAAAATCTGTTTTTTGCACCATTTTTGCAATTTTTGTAAGGGTTGTCATTTTTTTTAGTTCAGCTTTGATTAAATTTCCTAATATTTTACTGGGTTTTCACTTGTAGCTTAGTCAAATCAAGTCGTACAGCTAAAAGACCGACGGTTGTGAAAAGTGTGCTAAAAATGCAATTTTCGCAATTTTTGTAAGGGTTGTCATTTTTTTTAGTTCAGCTTTGATTAAATTTCCTAATATTTTACTGGGTTTTCACTTGTAGCTCAGTCAAATCAAGTCGTACAGCTTAAAGACCGACGGTTGTGAAAAGTGTGCTAAAAATGCAAACAAACCGCGTTACTTATACAGATATAATGTATTTTTTGCACCATTTTCGCATTTTTGTAAGGGTTGTAATTTTTTTTAGTTCAGCTTTGATCAAATTTCCTAATATTTAACTGGGTTTTCACTTGTAGGTCAGTCAAATCAAGTCGTACAGCTAAAAGACTGACTTTTTTGAAAAGTGTGCTTATTCAGCTTTTGATTAAAGGTTCTAATATATTACAGGTTTTTCAATTGTAGTTCACTTGGTTTGGTTTTCACTTGTAGTTCAGCCAACCAAGTCGTACAGCTTAAAGACCGACTGTTTTGAAAAGTGTTCGAAAAATGCAAAAAAATCCGCGTAACTTAAGAGAAAATGTGTTTTTTGCACCACTTTCGCATTTTTGTAAGGGTCGTCATTTTTTTTAGTTCAGCTTTGATCAAAGTTCCTAATATTTTACTGGGTTTTCACTTGTAGCTCAGTCAAATCAAGTCGTACAGCTAAAAGAACGACTGTTTTGAAAAGTGTGCTAAAAATGCAAACAAACCGCGTCACTTATACAGATATAATGTATTTTTTGCACCATTTTCGCATTTTTGTAAGGGTTGTCATTTTTTTTAGTTCAGCTTTGATCAAATTTCCTAATATTTTACTGGGTTTTCACTTGTAGCTCAGTCAAATCAAGTCGTACAGCTAAAAGACCGACGGTTTTGAAAAGTGTGCTAATTCAGCTTTTGATCAAAGCTTCTAATATTTTACAGTTTTTTTCAATTGTAGTTCACTTGGTTTGGTTTTTCACTTGTAGTTCAGTCAAACCAAGTCGTACAGCTTAAAGACCGACTGTTTTGAAAAGTGTTCGAAAAATGCAAAAAAATCCGCGTAACTTAAGAGAAAATGTGTTTTTTGCACCACTTTCGCCTTTTTGTAAGGGTCGTCATTTTTTTTAGTTCAGCTTTGATCAAAGTTCCTAATATTTTACTGGGTTTTCACTTGTAGTTCAGTCATATCAAGGCGTACAGCTAAAAGACCGACTGTTTTGAAAAGTGTGCTGCAAACGACCCTCGTCACTTTAGAGAGTCGTAATTTTTCCTGTTTTTACACTTTTAGTTCAGTCAAACCAACTTGTACAGCTTTAAGACCGACTGTTTTGAAAAGTGTGCTAAAAATGCAAACAAATCGCGTCACTTTAGAGAAAATGTGTTTTTTGCACCATTTTCGCAATTTTTGTAAGGGTTGTCATTTTTTTTAGTTCAGCTTTGATCAAATTTCCTAATATTTTACTGGGTTTTCACTTGTAGCTCAGTCAAATCAAGTCGTACAGCTAAAAGACCGACGGTTTTGAAAAGTGTGCTAAAAATGCAAACAAACCCCGTTACTTATACAGATATAATGTATTTTTTGCACCATTTTCGCATTTTTGTAAGGGTTGTCATTTTTTTTAGTTCAGCTTTGATCAAATTTCCTAATATTTTACTGGGTTTTCACTTGTAGGTCAGTCAAATCAAGTCGTACAGCTAAAAGATCGACTGTTTTGAAAAGTGTTCTAATTCAACTTTTGATCAAAGGTTCTAATATTTTACAGGTTTTTCAATTGTAGTTCACTTGGTTTGGTTTTTCACTTGTAGTTCAGTCAAACCAAGTCGTACAGCTAAAAGACCGACTGTTTTGAAAAGTGTGCTAAAAATGCAAACAAACCGCGTCACTTTAGAGATAATGGATTTTTTTCCACCATTTTCGCATTTTTTTAAGGGTTGTCATTTTTTTTAGTTCAGCTTTGATCAAATTTCCTAATATTTTACTGGGTTTTCACTTGTAGCTCAGTCAAATCAAGTCGTACAGCTAAAAGACCGACTGTTTTGAAAAGTGTGCTAATTCAGCTTTTGATCAAAGCTTCTAATATTTTACAGGTTTTTCAATTGTAGTTCACTTGGCTTAGTTTTTCACTTGTAGTTCAGTCAAACCAAGTCGAACAGCTTAAAGACCGACTGTTTTGAAAACTGTTCGAAAAATGCAAACAATCCGCGTCACTCTAGAGAAAATGTATTTTCTGCACCACTTTCGCATTTTTGTAAAGGTCGTCATTTTTTTTAGTTCAGCTTTGATCAAAGTTCCTAATATTTTACTGGGTTTTCACTTGTAGCTCAGTCAAATCAAGTCGTACAGCTAAAAGAACGACTGTTTTGAAAAGTGTGCTAAAAATGCAAACAAACCGCGTCACTTTAGAAATAATGTATTTTTTGCACCATTTTCGCATTTTTGTAAGCGTTGTCATTTTTTTTAGTTCAGCTTTGATCAAATTTCCTAATATTTTACTGGGTTTTCACTTGTAGCTCAGTCAAATCAAGTCGTACAGCTAAAAGACCGACTGTTTTGAAAAGTGTGCTAATTCAGCTTTTGATCAAAGGTTCTAATATTTTACAGTTTTTTCAATTGTAGTTCACTTGGTTTGGTTTTTCACTTGTAGTTCAGTCAAACCAAGTCGTACAGCTTAAAGACCGACTGTTTTGAAAAGTGTTCGAAAAATGCAAACAATCCGCGTAACTTTAGAGAAAATGTGTTTTTTGCACCACTTTCGCATTTTTGTAAGGGTCGTCATTTTTTTAAGTTCAGCTTTGATCAAAGTTCCTAATATTTTACTGGGTTTTCAGTTGTAGTTCAGTCAAATCAAGGCGTACAGCTAAAAGACCGACTGTTTTGAAAAGTGTGCTGCAAACGACCCTCGTCACTTTAGAGAGTCGTAATTTTTCCTGTTTTTACACTTTTAGTTCAGTCAAACCAACTTGTACAGCTTTAAGACCGACTGTTTTGAAAAAAGTGCTAAAAATGCAAACAAACCGCGTCACTTTAGAGAAAATGTGTTTTTTGCACCATTTTCGCAATTTTTGTAAGGGTTGTCATTTTTTTTAGTTCAGCTTTGATTAAATTTCCTAATATTTTACTGGGTTTTCACTTGTAGCTCAGTCAAATCAAGTCGTACAGCTAAAAGACCGACGGTTGTGAAAAGTGTTCGAAAAATGCAAACAATCCGCGTAACTTTAGAGAAAATGTGTTTTTTGCACCACTTTCGCATTTTTGTAAGGGTCGTCATTTTTTTTAGTTCAGCTTTGATCAAAGTTCCTAATATTTTACTGGGTTTTCACTTGTAGTTCAGTCAAATCAAGGCATACAGCTAAAAGACCGACTGTTTCGAAAAGTGTGCTGCAAACGACCCTCGTCACTTTAGAGAGTCGTAATTTTTCCTGTTTTTACACTTTTAGTTCAGTCAAACCAACTTGTACAGCTTTAAGACCGACTGTTTTGAAAAAAGTGCTAAAAATGCAAACAAACCGCGTCACTTTAGAGAAAATGTGTTTTTTGCACCATTTTCGCAATTTTTGTAAGGGTTGTCATTTTTTTTAGTTCAGCTTTGATTAAATTTCCTAATATTTTACTGGGTTTTCACTTGTAGCTCAGTCAAATCAAGTCGTACAGCTAAAAGACCGACGGTTGTGAAAAGTGTTCGAAAAATGCAAACAATCCGCGTAACTTTAGAGAAAATGTGTTTTTTGCACCACTTTCGCATTTTTGTAAGGGTCGTCATTTTTTTTAGTTCAGCTTTGATCAAAGTTCCTAATATTCTACTGGGTTTTCACTTGTAGCTCAGTCAAATCAAGTCGTACAGCTAAAAGACCGACTGTTTTGAAAAGTGTGCTAAAAATGCAAACAAACCGCGTCACTTTAGAGATAATGGATTTTTTTTTACCATTTTCGCATTTTTTTAAGGGTTGTCATTTTTTTAGTTCAGCTTTGATCAAATTTCCTAATATTTTACTGGGTTTTCACTTGTAGCTCAGTCAAATCAAGTCGTACAGCTAAAAGACCGACTGTTTTGAAAAGTGTTCTAATTCAACTTTTGATCAAAGGTTCTAATATTTTACAGGTTTTTCAATTGTAGTTCACTTGGTTTGGTTTTTCACTTGTAGTTCAGTCAAACCAAGTCGTACAGCTTAAAGACCGACTGTTATGAAAAGTGTGCTAAAAATGCAAACAAACCGGGTCACTTTAGAGAAAATTTGTTTTTTGCACCATTTTCGCATTTTTGTAAGGCTTGTCATTTTTTTTAGTTCAGCTTTGATCAAATTTCCTAATATTTTACTGGGTTTGCACTTGTAGGTCACTCAAATCAAGTCGTACAAACCGGGTCACTTTAGAGAAAATGTGTTTTTTGCACCATTTTCGCATTTTTGTAAGGGTTGTCATTTTTTTTAGTTCAGCTTTGATCAAATTTCCTAATATTTTACTGGGTTTTCACTTGTAGGTCACTCAAATCAAGTCGTACAGCTAAAAGACCGACTGTTTTGAAAAGTGTGCTAATTCAGCTTTTGATCAAAAGTTCTAATATTTTACAGGTTTTTCAATTGTAGATCACTTGGTTTGGTTTTTCACTTGTAGTTCAGTCAAACCAAGTCGTACAGCTTAAAGACCGACTGTTTTGAAAAGTGTGCTAAAAATGCAAACAAACCAGGTCACTTTAGAGAAAATGTGTTTTTTGCACCATTTTCGCATTTTTGTAAGGGTTGTCATTTTTTTTTAGTTCAACTTTGATCAAAGTTCCTAATATTTTTCTGGGTTTTCACTTGTAGTTCAGTCAAATCAAGTCGTGTAGCTAAAAGACCGACTGTTTTGAAAAGGGTGCTAATTCAGCTTTTGATCAAAGGTTCTTATATTTTACTGGTTTTTCAATTGTAGTTCACTTGGTTTGGTTTTTCACTTGTAGTTCAGTCAAACCAAGTCGTACAGCTTAAAAACCGACTGTTTTGAAAAGTGTTCGAAAAATGCAAACAATCCGCGTCACTTTAGAGAAAATGTATTTTTTGCACCATTTTCGCATTTTCGTAAGGGCTGTCATATTTTTGAGTTCAGCTTTGATCAAATTTCCTAATATTTTACTGGGTTTTCACTTGTAGTTCAGTCAAATCAAGTCGTGTAGCTAAAAGACCGACTGTTTTGGAAAAGGTGCTAATTCAGCTTTTGATCAAAGGTTCTTATATTTTAATGGTTTTTCAATTGTAGTTCACTTGGTTTGGTTTTTCACTTGTAGTTCAGTCAAACCAAGTCGTACAGCTTAAAACCGACTGTTTTGAAAAGTGTGCGAAAAATGCAAACAATTTTTTTTTAGAGAAAATGTATTTTCTGCACCATTTTCGCATTTTTGTAAGGGTCGTCATTTTTTTTAGTTCAGCTTTGATCACAGTTCCTAATATTTTACTGGGTTTTCACTTGTAGCTCAGTCAAATCAAGTCGTACAGCTAAAAGACCGACTGTTTTGAAAAGTGTGCTAAAAATGCAAACAAACCGTGTCACTTTAGAGATAATGTATTTTTTGCAACATTATCGCATTTTTGTAAGGGTTGTCATTTTTTTTAGTTCAGCTTTGATCAAATTTCCTAATATTTTACTGGGTTTTCACTTGTAGCTCAGTCAAATCAAGTCGTGTAGCTAGAAGACCAACTGTTTTGAAAAGGGTGCTAATTCAGCTTTTGATCAAAGGTTCTAATATTTTACAGGTTTTTCAATTGTAATTCACTTAGTTTGGATTTTCACTTGTAGTTCAGTCAAACCAAGTCGTACAGCTTAAAAACCGACTGTTTTGAAAAGTGTGCTAAAAATGCAAACAAACCAGGTCACTTTAGAGAAAATGTGTTTTTTGCACCATTTTCGCATTTTTGTAAGGGTTGTCATTTTTTTTTAGTTCAACTTTGATCAAAGTTCCTAATATTTTTCTGGGTTTTCACTTGTAGTTCAGTCAAATCAAGTCGTGTAGCTAAAAGACCGACTGTTTTGAAAAGGGTGCTAATTCAGCTTTTGATCAAAGGTTCTTATATTTTACTGGTTTTTCAATTGTAGTTCACTTGGTTTGGTTTTTCACTTGTAGTTCAGTCAAACCAAGTCGTACAGCTTAAAAACCAACTGTTTTGAAAAGTGTGCGAAAAATGCAAACAATCCGCGTCACTTTGGAGATAATGTATTTTTTGCAACATTTTCGCATTTTTGTAAGGGTTATCATTTTTTTTAGTTCAGCTTTGATCAAATTTCCTAATATTTTACTGGGTTTTCACTTGTAGCTCAGTCAAATCAAGTCGTGTAGCTAAAAGACCGACTGTTTTGAAAAGGGTGCTAATTCAGCTTTTGATCAAAGGTTCTAATATTTTACAGGTTTTTCAATTGTAATTCACTTAGTTTGGATTTTCACTTGTAGTTCAGTCAAACCAAGTCGTACAGCTTAAAAACCGACTGTTTTGAAAAGTGTGCTAAAAATGCAAACAAACCAGGTCACTTTAGAGAAAATGTGTTTTTTGCACCATTTTCGCATTTTTGTAAGGGTTGTCATTTTTTTTTAGTTCAACTTTGATCAAAGTTCCTAATATTTTTCTGGGTTTTCACTTGTAGTTCAGTCAAATCAAGTCGTGTAGCTAAAAGACCGACTGTTTTGAAAAGGGTGCTAATTCAGCTTTTGATCAAAGGTTCTTATATTTTACTGGTTTTTCAATTGTAGTTCACTTGGTTTGGTTTTTCACTTGTAGTTCAGTCAAACCAAGTCGTACAGCTTAAAAACCAACTGTTTTGAAAAGTGTGCGAAAAATGCAAACAATCCGCGTCACTTTAGAGAAAATGTATTTTCTGCACCATTTTCGCATTTTTGTAAGGGTCGTCATTTTTTTTAGTTCAGCTTTGATGAAAGTTCCTAATATTTTACTGGGTTTTCACTTGTAGTTCAGTCAAATCAAGTCGTACAGCTAAAAGACCGACTGTTTTGAAAAGTGTGCGAAAAATGCAAACAATCCGCGTCACTTTAGAGAAAATGTATTTTCTGCACCATTTTCGCATTTTTGTAAGGGTCGTCATTTTTTTTAGTTCAGCTTTGATCACAGTTCCTAATATTTTACTGGGTTTTCACTTGTAGTTCAGCCAAATCAAGTCGTACAGCTAAAAGACCGACTGTTTTGAAAAGTGTGCGAATAATTCAAAAAATCCGCGTCACTTTAGAGAAATTGTGTTTTCTGCACCACTTTCGCATTTTTGTAAGGGTTGTCATTTTTTTTAGTTCAGCTTTGATCAAATTTCCTAATATTTTACTGGGTTTTCACTTGTAGTTCAGTCAAATCAAGTCGTGTAGCTAAAAGACCGACTGTTTTGAAAAGGGTGCTAATTCAGCTTTTGATCAAAGGTTCTTATATTTTACTGGTTTTTCAATTGTAGTTCACTTGGTTTGGTTTTTCACTTGTAGTTCAGTCAAACCAAGTCGTACAGCTTAAAAACCAACTGTTTTGAAAAGTGTGCGAAAAATGCAAACAATCCGCGTCACTTTAGAGAAAATGTATTTTCTGCACCATTTTCGCATTTTTGTAAGGGTCGTCATTTTTTTTAGTTCAGCTTTGATGAAAGTTCCTAATATTTTACTGGGTTTTCACTTGTAGTTCAGTCAAATCAAGTCGTACAGCTAAAAGACCGACTGTTTTGAAAAGTGTGCGAAAAATGCAAACAATCCGCGTCACTTTAGATAAAATGTGTTTTTTGCACCACTTTCGCATTTTTGTAAGGGTCGTCATTTTTTTTAGTTCAGCTTTGATCAAAGTTCCTAATATTTTACAGGTTTTCACTTGTAGTTCTGTCATATCAAGGCGTACAGCTAAAAGACCGACTGTTTTGAAAAGTGTGCTGCAAACGACCCTCGTCACTATAGAGAGTCGTCATTTTTCCTGTTTTTACACTTTTAGTTCAGTCAAACCAACTTGTACAGCTTTAAGACCGACTGTTTTGAAAAGTGTGCTAAAAATGCAAACAAACCGCGTCACTTTAGAGATAATGTATTTTTTGCAACATTTTCGCATTTTTGTAAGGGTTGTCATTTTTTTTAGTTCAGCTTTGATCAAATTTCCTAATATTTTACTGGGTTTTCACTTGTAGCTCAGTCAAATCAAGTCGTATAGCTAAAAGACCGACTGTTTTGAAAAAGGTGCTAATTCAGCTTTTGATCAAAGGTTCTTATATTTTAATGGTTTTTCAATTGTAGTTCACTTGGTTTGGTTTTTCACTTGTAGTTCAGTCAAACCAAGTCGTACAGCTTAAAAACCGACTGTTTTGAAAAGTGTGCGAAAAATGCAAACAACCCGCGTCACTTTAGAGAAAATGTATTTTCTGCACCATTTTCGCATTTTTGTAAGGGTCGTCATTTTTTTTAGTTCAGCTTTGATCAAAGTTCCTAATATTTTACTGGGTTTTCACTTGTAGTTCAGTCAAATCAAGTCGTACAGCTAAAAGACCGACTGTTTTGAAAAGTGTGCTAAAAACAACAAAACAACAAACCGCTTCACTTTAGAGATAATGTATTTTTTGCACCATTTTCGCATTTTTGTAAGGGTTGTCATTTTTTTTAGTTCAGCTTTGATCAAATTTCCTAATATTTTACTGGGTTTTCACTTGTAGCTCAGTCAAATCAAGTCGTACAGCTTAAAGACCGACTTTTTTGAAAAGTGCGCGAAAAATGCAAACAATTCGCGTCACTTTAGTGAAAATTTATTTTTTGCACCATTTTCGCATTTTTGTAAGGGTTGTCATTTTTTTTAGTTCAGCTTTGATCAAAGTTTCTAATATTTAACTGGGTTTTCACTTGTAGTTCAGTCAAATCAAGGCGTACAGCTAAAAGACCGAATGTTTTGAAAAGTGTGCTGCAAACGACCGTCACTTTAGAGAGTCGTAATTTTTACTGGTTTTACACTTGTAGTTCAGTCAATCAAGTCGTACAGCTTAAAGACCGACTGTTTTGGACAGTGTGCTAAAAATGCAAAACGATCTGCGTCACTTTTTATAAGGGTGGAAGTAGTCATTTTTTTAATTCAGCTTTTGATCAAAAGTTCTAATTTTTATACTGGTTTTTCACTTGTAGTTCAGTCAAACCAAGTCGTACAGCTAAAAGACCGATTGTTTTGAAAAGTGTGCTAAAAACAACAAAACAACAAACCGCGTCACTTTAGAGATAATGTATTTTTTGCACCATTTTCGCATTTTTATAAGGGTTGTCATTTTTTTTAGTTCAGCTTTGATCAAATTTCCTAATATTTTACTGGGTTTTCACTTGTAGCTCACTCAAATCAAGTCGTGTAGCTAAAAGACCGACTGTTTTGAAAAAGGTGCTAATTCAGCTTTTGATCAAAGGTTCTAATATTTTACAGGTTTTTCAATTGTAGTTCACTTGGTTTGTTCACTTGTAGTTCAGTCAAACCAAGTCGTACAGCTTAAAGATCGACTGTTTTGAAAAGTGTGCGAATAATTCAAAAAATCCGCGTCACTTTAGAGAAATTGTGTTTTCTGCACCACTTTCGCATTTTTGTAAGGGTTGTCATTTTTTTTAGTTCAGCTTTGATCAAATTTCCTAATATTTTACTGGGTTTTCACTTGTAGTTCAGTCAAATCAAGTCGTGTAGCTAAAAGACCGACTGTTTTGAAAAGGGTGCTAATTCAGCTTTTGATCAAAGGTTCTAATATTTTACAGGTTTTTTAATCTTAGGTCCCTTGGTTTGGTTTTTCACTTGTAGTTCAGTCAAACCAAGTCGTACAGCTTAAAGACCGACTGTTTTGAAAAGTGTGCGAAAAATGCAAACAATCCGCGTCACTTTAGAGAAAATGTGTTTTTTGCACCACTTTCGCATTTTTGTAAGGGTTGTCATTGTTTTAGTTCAGCTTTGATCAAAGTTCCTAATATTTAACTGGGTTTTCACTTGTAGTTCAGTCAAATCAAGTCGTGCAGCTAAAAGACCGACTGTTTTGAAAAGGGTGCTACAAACGACCCGCGTCACTTTAGAGAGTCGTAATTTTTACTGGTTTTTCACTTGTAGTTCAGTCAAACCAAGTCGTACAGCTTAAAGACCGACTGTTTTGAACAGTGTGCTAAAAATGCAAAACGATCTGCGTCACTTTTTATAAGGGTGGAAGTAGCCATTTTTTTAGTTCATCTTTTGATCAAAGGTTCTAATTTTTATACTGGATTTTCACTTTTAGTTCAGTCAAACCAAGTCGTACAGCTTAAAGACCGACTTTTTTGAAAAGTGCGCGAAAAATGCAAAAAATTCGCGTCACTTTAGTGAAAATTTATTTTTTGCACCATTTTCGCATTATTGTAAGGGTTGTCATTTTTTTTAGTTCAGCTTTGATCAAAGTCCGTAATATTTTACTGGTTTTTCACTTGTAGTTCAGTCAAACCAAGTCGTACTGCTTAAAGACCGACTGTTTTGAAAAGTGTGCTGCAAACGACTCTCGTCACTTTAGAGAGTCGTAATTTTTACTGGTTTTACACTTGTAGTCGTACAGCTTAAAGATCGACTGTTTTGAAAAGTGTGCTAAAAATGCAAACAAACCGCGTCACTTTAGAGATAATGTATTTTTTGCACCATTTTCGCATTTTTGTAAGGGTTGTCATTTTTTTTAGTTCAGCTTTGATCAAATTTCCTAATATTTTACTGGGTTTTCACTTGTAGCTCAGTCAAATCAAGTCGTACAGCTAAAAGATCGACTGTTTTGAAAAGTGAGCTAATTCAGTTCAATTTTGATCAAAGGTTCTAAAATTTTACAGGTTTTTCAATTGTAGTTCATTGGTTTGGTTTTTCACTTGTAGTTCAGTCAAATTAGCCAGGTAAGAGCTGCCTTAAGATCAAGATGTTGTGCGTTGGTACACATTTAAAGTAAGTCCCTTTTGAGATTTTTTTATACTTTTTATACATAGCACAGGAAATTATTGTTTCGGTACCCGAAGGTAGCGTGATGAAATCTTTTGTCACCGAGCAAAAGTCCTTGGCGGCAATTTTAGCTAGACTAAAATTTAAGATCGTTACAAATCACTCTTCTTTAAAATGGCTGATGTCAAACATCGGTTTGATTTTGCGATTAGCTCGGTGGGCCTTAGCGTTACATCAGTTAAGATTTTAGGCATGGACACGGTTTATTAAATGAAATAACTGATTCTCTGTCCCATGTAAGCGATAAGATGGTGGCTGGCATGAGTTTTGGTGAAGGGATAATATCGATGCAAAGTTTGTAGAAACAATTCACATACTAGCAATATTTTCCAAACATCAAAGTGGAAAGTGGCTTGCTCTATCGTAAAGCTGAACACCTATCGGGTGGTTGTTTCTCGAGCGTGTGACAGTCTCTTAGCGTCTGCCGGGGGCATGTACAAAACTATCGAAAGAATAAGACGATGTTCTTTTCGATAGTTCCAAGGCACCGAAACGCAGCGATTCTTTCAACGAATTTGTATTGGGATACTTGGAAATTGGGATCTTTACATTTTGTCGTCACTTCTCATTGTTCGTGCTTTTAAAACCAGTCTCTGCCTTATGATCATATCTGGGCAGATTTACTCTCTGCTAAGACAATTAAACCTCTTAGGTTATCACTCCTTAAGGTTCCACATTTAAGATGGGCAGGATTCCTTTGATACTGTTCGCAAGCTAGGGTGCCACCGCTGCAATGAAAGAACAAACACAACGAGAAGCTGCATTCAAGCTAGCTAAAACTAAATACTTTTGTTGAATCCCAAGTTCGGAGGAAGATTTGAAATTGTTGTTATGAACGTGAAGCTCTTCAAGGACGACCTGTGGGTACGTATCATTCAAAGGACATCTGACAATGACATAAGTCGGTATCATCTTATGGTTCTATCTTATAATAAGCTAGTCTAGTTATAGCGCAGGGTTTTGTAGCAGCGATTGAAGTCCACAGATCTAGATTTGCTTTTTATTGTCTTTTCAATACATTTCTCGATGAGACGATTTAATTTAAACGTTTTGATTTATTTATTAATTCGAGATTGAATTCGCTGTAATATTCGCCGATATAGAGGATTTTCTTTCATAATGCAATTCATTTAGTTTTGCAATACTTTTCTATTGATGTATCACTCGTAACAATCGGTCGATTACTTTAGATTTTCATTTCTTCACGTATATATAGAAGTCATTTTCTTAACCCCTTTTGGTGCGCTTCGTCTATACACAGTGATGTGGGCGGCATACAGATTTGAGCGTTTTACCCGTTTTTGGGCGGTGGGGTGACAAATTTTATTTTATGTCAATCGATAGGTATGGATAAGAAATGCATTTCTGCGAAAAAAATGTTTCTAGCATAAGAACTGTGGCCAGTTTTTTGGTGGTTTATGGACGTTCGAGTGGGCGTGGCACATTTTTTGTTGGAGCTACGGACCCACAAAACACCTAAGCCGGCTCTTGAGGAATTATATAAAAGAGATTGAGAGCTAAATTTTTTCACCAGAACATGTGTGTGTGTCTCTTTTCCTGGATCAATTTGTCGCCGCACGCAATTTATCCTATTGTCATTCTCTAAGGGGCATCAGTGAGGTCGAGGACGATCTCCACCTCCATTCGCCAAGGGCTGAAGCCGGATCATAGTGCTCGCATATAACCGCTCCTGAAATTTGTGGTTCATTAAAGCTACCCGTTACAGTACCAATGCGTTAAAGTTTAGGGCAAACAAACTTCAAGAGCCTAATTTTTATCTTTCCACGACGACAACAAGCAGCTCTATCGCTAAAATCGCTTACAACCTTAAAAAAGTCGTCCATTTGAATGATGATATTTCGGAAACTATTCAGGCTAGAGGATTGGGAGTTCTGAATTAGATTTATAAATTTCTTACGCAGCGCACTCTTACGCCCACCGATGTGCCACTGTGTAGCAGTCAAAGTAAACAGCAAAGGGCCCAAATGACTACCCTGAGGCAATCCAGATGTCATTCTTGAATATAACCTTTTGAGTCCTACCATTCAAGTAACATGAAATCCAAGTTAAAAAACTACAGGAAACCCAAGCTGATTTAATTTAAATAAAAGAAGAGAGTGGCTAACAGAGTCAAAAGTTAAAATTTGACCAAGCTCTCGAACTATAAAAAGTTTGGAAAAACTCAGAAAATAAATCAGTAATTTCAGAATCCGTGGATGCCTTTATTGAGTTTAGACTTACCGATGAATGAAGTTGTAAACTTGTTTCATATAAAGCTCACTTGCTGTAACGATAATTTTAAAAGGCCATTAACAAAATAGTAAAACATTAAAAACATCAGGCGGAGTAATTATATAAAATGACGATATCCTACGAGCGTATGAAAATATAAATTGTTCAACTGCAATATCTTCGGATGGGAATTTTTCACGTATAATTTCCAGAACATCCTCAGATGTGGTATCTGGGGTGAATCTAGAAACAAATAATTGCTTCCTTTGTGGAACAACTGAAAGTTTTTTACGCCCCCCAGCAGCAGTCTGAACCTTACTAGGCTGAGATCCAGGAACGGTGCCTACAGTACTTATAGGAACGGTCGGCACCGATTTCTTTGACATAGCCAGTACGAAATTCGGATTTAGGTTGGATTCCATAATCTTATTAACGGCGGTTAAGCTGGCTTTTTTGCGTGCAGGCGACTCGGTTAATAATTTTTTATTATTAACCTGGGCACAGACGGTATTAAACCCCTCATTGAGTAGCCTAAAAGCAGCCGAGATATTTAACAGGCTGTCTCGAGTCTGCTTCATGAAGCCGCTCATCTCAACCACCATTTCCTTGCAGGAAACACATGCCCACATAAGACCAGAGTTAAGATCAATAAAATCTTTTACTCTGCCGGTGAATCCTGCACATTTGACGTGCATCATCGAATCGCAGAGCCAGCAGAAAATAAAGGGGTCTTTCGTTGAAAACGCAAGTTTGCAGTTTTTCTTGGAATATCCAGACAGACAAGGGCCATTATAAGACAAACAAATGAAAAATTAAATAAAATATCAAAAATACCTCAAAGTAAATTTGACGCTGGGATCAAATTCAAAAATTACAAAGGCACAAAACACAACAAAAATAAGAGCGCGAAATCGCTAAAATTTATCAAAAGTATAAAAAAATCTCAAAAGGGACTTACTTTAAACGTGTATCAACGCACAACATCTTGATCTTAAGGCATCTCCTACCTGGCTTATTTAACGTCGAAAGCGGTACAGAGTTTAAGGCACAGGAAAAAAAACAAAAAAGCTTTTTACCCTCTGACATATCACGGCGAGCCTACTGCGGAACTAAATAAAACGCCGCCCATTAGTCTAATTCAGTCTACATGACTGTAAGTGAAGTTATATTCTTATGATTTGCAATACTTATTATTAGTCTCATAAAATTGAAGATAGTCGCTTGTGAACAGCTGTGTTTACTTTTGTGCTCCGAGTTTTTGTCTTTTTCAGCGATTTTGTGCAAGTGTTCTGTGTGTATTTATTCACAAAGATTAGCCTAACAATTGCGCTAGTAATTTTAAATAGGTTTCCCAGTAAACCGGTACGTGTTAATATTATTTTAGCATTTCAAAAAGATTCTTTTTTTTGTGTAACTTACGCTTCTAAACTTGCTTTAACGCTTTTATTCCCTCTCAATCTCCCTCGCTCTATTTTATAATAGTAACATCCTCTCTATGCACCCGCTGAATTTCTGGTAGTCTTTTTCGGTGCTATTTTCTGCAACTCTCTCTCTCTCTCTCTCTCTCTCTCTCTCTTGCTTGATTTACTTTGTATTTGTTGGTGCTGAAAGTTTGCAGTTTTTCTTGGAATATCCAGACAGACAAGGGCCATTATAAGACAAACAAATGAAAAATTAAATAAAATATCAAAAATACCTCAAAGTAAATTTGACGCTGGGATCAAATTCAAAAATTACAAAGGCACAAAACACAACAAAAATAAGAGCGCGAAATCGCTAAAATTTATCAAAAGTATAAAAAAATCTCAAAAGGGACTTACTTTAAACGTGTATCAACGCACAACATCTTGATCTTAAGGCATCTCCTACCTGGCTTATTTAACGTCGAAAGCGGTACAGAGTTTAAGGCACAGGAAAAAAAACAAAAAAGCTTTTTACCCTCTGACATATCACGGCGAGCCTACTGCGGAACTAAATAAAACGCCGCCCATTAGTCTAATTCAGTCTACATGACTGTAAGTGAAGTTATATTCTTATGATTTGCAATACTTATTATTAGTCTCATAAAATTGAAGATAGTCGCTTGTGAACAGCTGTGTTTACTTTTGTGCTCCGAGTTTTTGTCTTTTTCAGCGATTTTGTGCAAGTGTTCTGTGTGTATTTATTCACAAAGATTAGCCTAACAATTGCGCTAGTAATTTTAAATAGGTTTCCCAGTAAACCGGTACGTGTTAATATTATTTTAGCATTTCAAAAAGATTCTTTTTTTTGTGTAACTTACGCTTCTAAACTTGCTTTAACGCTTTTATTCCCTCTCAATCTCCCTCGCTCTATTTTATAATAGTAACATCCTCTCTATGCACCCGCTGAATTTCTGGTAGTCTTTTTCGGTGCTATTTTCTGCAACTCTCTCTCTCTCTCTCTCTCTCTCTCTCTCTTGCTTGATTTACTTTGTATTTGTTGGTGCTGAAAGTTGTTAGTGTCGCACAAGCCACGCTCAGTCGATAAAATTTTTTTTTCTCTCGTACTCTCTTACGTTTTGATAAATTTTAGCGATCTCGCGCTCTTATTTTTGTTGTGTTTTGTGCCTTTGTAATTTTTGAATTTGATCCCAGCGCCAAATTTACTTTGAGGTATTTTTGATATTTTATTTAATTTTTCATTTGTTTACGACGATGTTCTTTTCGATATTTCCAAGGCACCGAAACGCAGCGATTCTTTCAACGAATTTGTATTGGGATACTTGGAAATTGGGATCTTTACATTTTGTCGTCACTTCTCATTGTTCGTGCTTTTAAAACCAGTCTCTGCCTTATGATCACATCTGGGCAGATTTACTCTCTGCTAAGACAATTAAACCTCTTAGGTTATCACTCCTTAAGGTTCGATATTAAGATCGGCAGGATTCCTTTGATACTATTCGCAAGCTAGGGTGCCACCAGCTGCAATGAAAGCACAAACACAATGAGAAGCGTTACAATATCCGTACTTTGACGGAGCAGAGCTGCATTTAAGCTAGCTAAAACTACTTTTGTAAAATAATAAATAATTTTGTAAAAAATTAAATTCGCTGTAATATTCGCCGATATAGAGGATTTTCTTTCATAATGCAATTCATTTAGTTTTGCAATACTTTTCGATTGATGTATCACTCGTAACAATCGGTCGATTACTTTAGATTTTCATTTCTTCACGTATATATAGAAGTCATTTTCTTAACCCCTTTTTGGTGCGCTTCGTCTATACACAGTGATGTGGGCGGCATACAGATTTGAGCGTTTTACCCGTTTTTGGGCGGTGGGGTGACAAATTTTATTTTATGTCAATCGATAGGTATGGATAAGAAATGCATTTCTGCGAAAAAAATGTTTCTAGCATAAGAACTGTGGCCAGTTTTTTGGTGGTTTATGGACGTTCGAGTGGGCGTGGCACATTTTTTGTTGGAGCTACGGACCCACAAAACACCTAAGCCGGCTCTTGAGGAATTATATAAAAGAGATTGAGAGCTACATTTTTTCACCAGAACATGTGTGTGTGTTTCTTTTCCTGGATCAATTTGTCGCCGCACGCAAATTATCCCATTGTCATTCTCTAAGGGGCATCAGTGAGGTCGAGGACGATCTCCACCACCATTCGCCGAGGGCTGAAGCCGGATCATAGTGCTCGCATATAACCGCTCCTGAAATTTGTGGTTCATTGAAGCTACCCGTTACAGTACCAATGCGTTAAAGTTTAGGGCAAACAAACTTCAAGAGCCTGATTTTTATCTTTCCACGACGACAACAATCAGCTCTATGGGAATCGCAAGATTACTTTTTTGACACGCTAAACATCGCTTACAAACTTAAAAAAGTCGTCCATTTGAACGATGATATTTCGGGAACTATTAAGGCTAGAGGATTGGGAGTTCTGAATTAGTCAAATTTAAGTTTAGGGTCCCGAAGAACACCCAAATCTTTAACTGAATTTCATTCTTGAATATAACCCTCTGAGTCCTACCATTCGAGTAACATGAAATCCAAGTTAATAAACTACCAGGAATTCCAAGCTGAAGAGAGTGGTTAACAGAGTCAGAAGTTAGAATTTGACCAAGCTCTCGAACTATAAAAAGTTTGGAAAAACTCAGCTTCACTAACAACTTTAAGCACAAACAAATACAATGCTAATCAAGCAAGAGATAGAGAGAAAGAGAGAGAGAGTTACAGAAATATCACCAAAAAAGTGTACCAGACATTCAGCAGGTTCAAAGTTATAAAAAAGAGCTGGAGAGATTGAGAGGGAGTAAAAGAGTTCTAGCAAATTTTGAAAGCGTATCTAGTAGAAATGTTAAAATAACTATAAAAACATACCCTTTTACAAGGAGATATATTTAAAATTCCTAACACAATTGATAGGCTAAGCTTTGTTAATAAATGAACACAAAACACTCTTACAAAAACTTAGAGCACAAAAGTAAACACATGTGAACAGTTGAATACCTCCACACAAAAATAAACCCATGTGAGGAGTTGAATAGCTCCACATAAATTCCAGCAGCAGATGGCCGGCCGCCCACCAGGTACGCGGCGAATTTGCATAGTGACGGCGTGGCGTTGAGCGGTTGGTGAACGTGGGAGTTTGGAGATCAAGGATGGAGAAGGAAGAGGGGAGACTTGGCGGGCAGAGCGAGAGTGCCGTGTGCAAAAGGAAGTAACGGAACGCCCCCGGACATTGGACGCGGCCGTGAACTTTGGACCAAGAGAGAAGGTGCCACATCTCGGCAGCGGAGCGGTATACAAGCATGCCATATACATCACAGGAATCAGCGGGACGGCAGCATCAGGCTGGATATGGGCGGGAAGCAGCGCATGAAGGACAATAGGATCAAACAGGAGCAATGGGCTTTGGACCCGATGTAGAGAGTTTCGTCGGGCGCAAAAGGGAAATAAAGGATCTCGGAGGCCCTATATAAGCACGCAAGGCGCTGGGAGCAGGGTCAGTCGATCATGGTCGGTCGATCACGATTAGTCGATCACAATCAGTCGATCACGAGGAGTAGAGTCGAAGAGTTGAGGCAAGCAGTCGATATGCTATCAAGTGAACAGAAAACCAACAAAGTAAACTACGAGGGAGCTGAACCCCGGCGAGTCGTGGAAAGCAGCGCCGTGGGAGCCTGCAAAGACCAAGATAGCTACGCCGAGACGTTCGGGATTGGAATTACAAGGAATCTCCAAACTGAGACACAGGTGGCTGTAGTCCAAAGAGCACCACACGGCTACGTCAAGGCGATCTGCTTATTCCTGCCAACGAAGTCCTAACATTACGCCTGGAGGGTCTGCCAGACTTGAAGCAGTGAAAGCCGGCGACATGAAATCAAGCCTGGCAAACCCCAGTGTACCACGCCCCAAGCACTACTTGGGCGCGTTTCGGCGTGAGCCCCGTGCGTCTGCCTGACTGTCCCCTTTGCTTCCTTAAGCTGAGTAACGGGTATCTGATAGTCAAGGCACTCGACTATATCGTTCTTCCTTGTTAACTACGTTCGTATATTCGTAAGTACATGTATCAACGAACATAATTATAATATTATTTTTACTGCGCACTTATGTACATTTGCTTTGCTGTCATTTGCTGTTTTTTATTTTTACTATATTTACCATATTCACGTATATTAACTAAACTTAACTTACCTTTAAAAATTTTGATCTAAAATTGGTGGCCAAGAGCAACCAAATTTTTAAAACATGAGGCACTTCACTTTTTGCCAATAAAATTAAAACATCGTGCTTCTTAGCATCCTCCCTCGCTACTTGTAGCAGTCACAATTGTAAAATTTGATAGTTAAACTGATATGCAAGTTGAATATATAAATTCAGTTTCATTATTACTATTATCTTTTTATTTAATTTAATTTTTCATTTGCT
This sequence comes from Drosophila biarmipes, assembly GCF_025231255.1. Lineage (NCBI taxonomy): Eukaryota > Metazoa > Arthropoda > Insecta > Diptera > Drosophilidae > Drosophila > Drosophila biarmipes. The sequence continues at coordinate 801,259 of NC_066613.1, read as the reverse complement.
AATTTAAACTTTAAACATTAAATTTTAATATTTTATTTTCATTTTTATTATTTATCACTTTCTCTCTAAATTTCAATTCCAATATGCTTAATTGTGTAGTTTAATAATCAGGTGGTACCCTTAAATAGTATGGCAGTGCGTTTTTAAATTGAGTTTTCTTACTGATTGTTTTGATATTGTGTGGCAGTTGGTTCTAAGTGCAAACAGTAAATACAAGAAACTGCCTCTTTGTGCATAGGTACTTATACTTAAAGCTTATAGTTTTTCATACAGATACGACGGCTCTTGTCTGCCTATTATTTTAGGGAGTAGTTAAAGGGCCCTAAGGTTTGTCCAGCTTGCGCTGACCTACGGAGCTGCAATCTCTGAATATCTCTTTTCCGCAGAAAGGTACCGGTTTGAGGTACATTTTTGCAATTGTCTCTTTTATTTTTGTCGGTAAGAAGTCTTGGGTAAAGTATAAGTTTCTAAGTATTGCATACATTTTTCCCACAGATTAATTAATGTGATCATCCTACGTCAATGTTTGATAAAACGATAATCCTAGATTAAAAGTTTTTACAAACTCAATAGGAGCCTTATTAATGGTTAATTTTAGCAATGCATCGGTAGCCATCCCTCTTTTACCTACAACAATATATTTATACATTTTCGGGCTTAAGCCTAACCCATTGATAGTCGGCTACTGGCTAACAATTTGCAGTTCAGTTTGACACACACTTATATATTCATAAATTCTACGAATAGGACCCCTTCAGTTAAAAAATAAAAAGTTTCCCAGGGGGATACACCGGGATACTGATCGGTAAATCATTTACATACACTGAGAACAGTAATAAACGTAGCACACCCCGTTTCAGACATAGAAAATACGCATTGTGAGGAGTCGTTTGACCCCTCACAAATAGCGCCCACAACATCAGCAACCAGCGACAACAACATCGGACGCCAGCGCCAACAACAACAGCAGCCAGCGACAACTACATCGGCCGCCAGCGCCAACAACAACAGCAGCCAGCGACAACAACAACAGCGGCTAACAACGCAAGCAAAACCCGCGCGAATAACTTTGTAAAAAAAAAACATTGTACAGTGCATTTAATATACAAGCTCAGCCAATAAACATAAGATTAGTAGTTATATTGATACACAATAATTATTTTAGCTCAGCCTAAGCGATAGGTTCTGTTTACCTTTTCCCCCTCCGTTCTCGAATCAGCAGTAGCCACACACACACACCAGGAGAGCAACGAAATATTCACCACGATCAGTGCAGCGCCGCACAGGACCAAGCGAGAGACGACATGCGATCGAGGAGGAAAACAACCCCCGAAAATTGGCAAAGCTGGAAGAGCGAGAGAAAAGAAGTACCGAAACTTCGACAAGTGGAAAAAACCCAAAGCAGCCGAAAACTTGAACAAAACGCGGCGGCAAAGCTTGACTAGGCCTCTTTTGGAGAAGGCGGTGTACGGGATCAGAAGTGCGAGGAGTCATTTTGCAAAGGCGGTGCACGGGATTAGAAACAGGTCTCTCTTTTTGGAAAACGCGGCGCTCCGGATCAGAAGGGCGAGCAGGTGATTTTTGGAAAACGCGGCGCAACGGACCAGAAGTGCGAGAAGCAGGGAACTCTTGCAAAGGCGGCGCACGGGACAGAAGTGCGAGCAGAGCAAATTTATGTGGACAACAGGAGTCTTGCCTTCGGGCTGATGCCAAGTGACCCAGGAAGGAGTTTACCTAGACGACCTCGAGGAGAGTGTGCCGGCCCAGGACCAGCGGCAGAGAACCCGGAGTCACGAGTGTGTGTGTGCGTGAGAGCGAGACGGGTGAGTGAGGGGAGTGAACCGCATTTTTGCCAGCGAGAGTCCCGTGCAATGAGAAATTTCTCGAAGGCCTCGATGCGGCTTCGCCCAGAGTAGGCTAGAATTTATAGACCATGACCTAACCTAACCCGTTAATTGCGAGCACCGAGAAAAACATGAACCAAGAAATAAAATGCTCTAATAAATATAAAATATTTCTCGCCTGATTTTAATGCAACTCGTAGGGAAAAATCCAATCAAGCTGGCCACGCATAAATATAAATATTTCCAGACAAATGCCTAGATTTTAGGCCATAAATTCTGCCCTAGGGAAAAGTTGTCCCCATAATCGATCCCCTCTCTCTCGTCCTTCTCGTAGCGAATGATTTAGCCAGGCCCAAATGCGCTTTACCGCTGACGCTTTTGACTCTGCTACAGACACCGAATAAACTGTTTCTCTCACTCCGTACCCCGGTGGCTGGCACTCTACATCTCACGCCAGCCAACCGATATTCGTCTTAGACCTTTTTGTCTCATATCTTTACAAATATTTTCGGTAAAGAGACCCTGGCGGAACTGAATATATCCCAGCCTATGAGACTTCTTTACAGAATGGCGCCCGAACAGGGACATGTGGTTTTCAAAATTTTAGACGACCTAAATATGGCCTAAAGACCCATATAAGTACAGAGAATTTGAAAATTTTCGGTTCAGTCACTTAGAGGCGAAATTTTTAAGTCGGAACGTAAGGAGAGTTTTATATCGAGGGACACAAAAATTTCTAGGGCAGAAAACAGGGAAATATATATATATTTAAAAATATATCGACGCATCGAACATAACCTCAGAAAAAAAAATTTAGAATTTGAGTAACGGGTATCTGATAGTCAAGGCACTCGACTATATCGTTCTTCCTTGTTAACTACGTTCGTATATTCGTAAGTACATGTATCAACGAACATAATTATAATATTATTTTTACTGCGCACTTATGTACATTTGCTTTGCTGTCATTTGCTGTTTTTTATTTTTACTATATTTACCATATTCACGTATATTAACTAAACTTAACTTACCTTTAAAAATTTTGATCTAAAATTGGTGGCCAAGAGCAACCAAATTTTTAAAACATGAGGCACTTCACTTTTTGCCAATAAAATTAAAACATCGTGCTTCTTAGCATCCTCCCTCGCTACTTGTAGCAGTCACAATTGTAAAATTTGATAGTTAAACTGATATGCAAGTTGAATATATAAATTCAGTTTCATTATTACTATTATCTTTTTATTTAATTTAATTTTTCATTTGCTAATTTAAACTTTAAACATTAAATTTTAATATTTTATTTTCATTTTTATTATTTATCACTTTCTCTCTAAATTTCAATTCCAATATGCTTAATTGTGTAGTTTAATAATCAGGTGGTACCCTTAAATAGTCTGGCAGTGCGTTTTTAAATTGAGTTTTCTTACTGATTGTTTTGATATTGTGTGGCAGTTGGTTCCAAGTGCAAACAGTAAATACAAGAAACTGCCTCTTTGTGCATAGGTACTTATACTTAAAGCTTATAGTTTTTCATACAGATACGACGGCTCTTGTCTGCCTATTATTTTAGGGAGTAGTTAAAGGGCCCTAAGGTTTGTCCAGCTTGCGCTGACCTACGGAGCTGCAATCTCTGAATATCTCTTTTCCGCAGAAAGGTACCGGTTTGAGGTACATTTTTGCAATTGTCTCTTTTATTTTTGTCGGTAAGAAGTCTTGGGTAAAGTATAAGTTTCTAAGTATTGCATACATTTTTCCCACAGATTAATTAATGTGATCATCCTACCTCAATGTTTGATAAAACGATAATCCTAGATTAAAAGTTTTTACAAACTCAATAGGAGCCTTATTAATGGTTAATTTTAGCAATGCATCGGTAGCCATCCCTCTTTTACCTACAACAATATATTTATACATTTTCGGGCTTAAGCCTAACCCATTGATAGTCGGCTACTGGCTAACAATTTGCAGTTCAGTTTGACACACACTTATATATTCATAAATTCTACGAATAGGACCCCTTCAGTTAAAAAATAAAAAGTTTCCCAGGGGGATACACCGGGATACTGATCGGTAAATCATTTACATACACTGAGAACAGTAATAAACGTAGCACACCCCGTTTCAGACATAGAAAATACGCATTGTGAGGAGTCGTTTGACCCCTCACAAATAGCGCCCACAACATCAGCAACCAGCGACAACAACATCGGACGCCAGCGCCAACAACAACAGCAGCCAGCGACAACTACATCGGCCGCCAGCGCCAACAACAACAGCAGCCAGCGACAACAACAACAGCGGCTAACAACGCAAGCAAAACCCGCGCGAATAACTTTGTAAAAAAAAACCTTGGACAGTGCATTTAATATACAAGCTCAGCCAATAAACATAAGATTAGTAGTTATATTGATACACAATAATTATTTTAGCTCAGCCTAAGCGATAGGTTCTGTTTACCTTTTCCCCCTCCGTTCTCGAATCAGCAGTAGCCACACACACACACCAGGAGAGCAACGAAATATTCACCACGATCAGTGCAGCGCCGCACAGGACCAAGCGAGAGACGACATGCGATCGAGGAGGAAAACAACCCCCGAAAATTGGCAAAGCTGGAAGAGCGAGAGAAAAGAAGTACCGAAACTTCGACAAGTGGAAAAAACCCAAAGCAGCCGAAAACTTGAACAAAACGCGGCGGCAAAGCTTGACTAGGCCTCTTTTGGAGAAGGCGGTGTACGGGATCAGAAGTGCGAGGAGTCATTTTGCAAAGGCGGTGCACGGGATTAGAAACAGGTCTCTCTTTTTGGAAAACGCGGCGCTCCGGATCAGAAGGGCGAGCAGGTGATTTTTGGAAAACGCGGCGCAACGGACCAGAAGTGCGAGAAGCAGGGAACTCTTTCAAAGGCGGCGCACGGGACAGAAGTGCGAGCAGAGCAAATTTATGTGGACAACAGGAGTCTTGCCTTCGGGCTGATGCCAGGTGACCCAGGAAGGAGTTTACCTAGACGACCTCGAGGAGAGTGTGCCGGCCCAGGACCAGCGGCAGAGAACCCGGAGTCACGAGTGTGTGTGTGCGTGAGAGCGAGACGGGTGAGTGAGGGGAGTGAACCGCATTTTTGCCAGCGAGAGTCCCGTGCAATGAGAAATTTCTCGAAGGCCTCGATGCGGCTTCGCCCAGAGTAGGCTAGAATTTATAGACCATGACCTAACCTAACCCGTTAATTGCGAGCACCGAGAAAAACATGAACCAAGAAATAAAATGCTCTAATAAATATAAAATATTTCTCGCCTGATTTTAATGCAACTCGTAGGGAAAAATCCAATCAAGCTGGCCACGCATAAATATAAATATTTCCAGACAAATGCCTAGATTTTAGGCCATAAATTCTGCCCTAGGGAAAAGTTGTCCCCATAATCGATCCCCTCTCTCTCGTCCTTCTCGTAGCGAATGATTTAGCCAGGCCCAAATGCGCTTTACCGCTGACGCTTTTGACTCTGCTACAGACACCGAATAAACTGTTTCTCTCACTCCGTACCCCGGTGGCTGGCACTCTACATCTCACGCCAGCCAACCGATATTCGTCTTAGACCTTTTTGTCTCATATCTTTACAAATATTTTCGGTAAAGAGACCCTGGCGGAACTGAATATATCCCAGCCTATGAGACTTCTTTACAGAATGGCGCCCGAACAGGGACATGTGGTTTTCAAAATTTTAGACGACCTAAATATGGCCTAAAGACCCATATAAGTACAGAGAATTTGAAAATTTTCGGTTCAGTCACTTAGAGGCGAAATTTTTAAGTCGGAACGTAAGGAGAGTTTTATATCGAGGGACACAAAAATTTCTAGGGCAGAAAACAGGGAAATATATATATATTTAAAAATATATCGACGCATCGAACATAACCTCAGAAAAAAAAAATTTAGAATTTAAGCAGAGCACATGGCATTCGGGAGAACTTATACAAAAGTATACCCACACACAGCGAGAAACTTCTAACGCATGCAGACACACATACATGTATTTCTAAGCAGAGCAAAGTACATAACCTAATATCAGATATTCTTCGTTCCAAGATCATGTGGCCAGCAAATCACATGAGGACGAAACACATACAGGCAGATAATCGGAAAGAGAGAGAGAGAGAGAGCGAGAGCCCTCTAGGCTAGCCAACTCAGGTCACGAGAGTTTCGAAAGCACGAGGCAGGGAAAAGCTAACGTATACTCCCCACAGCGCAGCCATTTCGTTTTTTCGTTTTCACTCTCATCGTCGTCCCTCTCACACGAGCAGGATTCGATGAAGTACAGGCAACGGGATCACATCGTTGGGGGGCTTCTCATATAACTATCGCCGAGTCAACACGTGCATCGGCAGCTCTAAAAAAAAAAAAAAAAAACAGCATCGGATTGTGGTCACCATCGTTACACGTGGGAATTCAGTAAATTCTTGGTGACAAATAAAATAAAATTTTCAATGAAGATTTTAACCAGTTCGAACATTGTGTGACCCTCGTCCAAGAATTTCTCTCGTCATATCGAAACTTTTCCTGTCGTTTGCCAGTTAACTATTATTTCACAGCAATATGGGGGCGCGTTGGATTTCGTATCTCCGGAAGCGAGAATTGGAGGCGATTCTGAAGGAGTTTTCCTTGGAAGCAACCGGAACAGTTGAGGAAATGAGGAGCCGGCTGGCTGCTTTTAATAATCGGGACGACCACGTGCTGGAGATAGCCAACACCTCGAGGAACGCGCCACCGCAAACGAAGTTGACGTGAAGATGATGCCACAGTCCATCCCTGGTATTTTGAAGGATACAGCTGACAAGCCAGCTGCTAGGCAAATCTTGGACGAAGTTCAAGAAGGCGTTTCTTGACTTCTTTCTGCTACCCAGGTACTTTCAGCGACTCGAGGATGAGATCCGCACCAGAGATCAGCGACGAGGAGAGACTTTCAAATAATACCTAGTCAACATCAGACTCATGATGTACAGAGCGGAGTATAATGCGGAGCAGGAGTTGGACCGGATCTATGAAAATCTCCAACCGGAGTATCAGATGTTCGCAAGGAGGCACGACTTTACTTTAGCGGTAAACTACGAGGTCACCCGCGATCGGAGCACAGGAAGCCATGCCAGAATGTTGGCCGAACCACAGCCAGCGCCTAGAAGGAACAGGTCAAAAAAATTTCACACGACCAGCCAGACGACCACCCACCCCAGCCACAGTTTCACAATCAGTTCCTCGAGTGGGGAACATGTCAATGGTGCCGAATTTCAGTCATGCTCGAGTGTTGCCGTCGTATCCAGCCGGGAAACGAGAGGAGTCTTCGCCCCCTCGGGGAGCGGACGGAGACTGCCTACAGGAATCCCCGGAATTAGGAGAAATCTTACATGTTCAGTCGAGCAGAATTATTGCGCAGGTGCTAATCGAGGGTCAGGAGTTTAACGCTACTATAAACACCGGAGCTAGCAGAAGCTTCGTGAGCGAACTAGTTGTTCAACGTGTAGGGACACCACATAACGTACGGTCGCTACACACTCATGTCAGCCTGGCGGAAGGCTCACGCAAGGAGGTAACCAAGTCTCTGGTAGCCAAAGTCCGGTTGGACCAACGTAAGGTCACCTTTCCACTGCTAGTTTTCCCTTCGATCATGGAAGACGTGCTATTGGGCATGGACTTCCTCTGTGGCGTGTCTGCCTCTCTCCAATGCGGCCGCGCATCGTTGCAGCTGAACTCTCTCCTAATAAGCAGTCCCACAAATGACTTAGCTATGCCTTCTCTCTTGACAAACGCGTTCACTCCAGCAAACAACGATCCAGATAACGAGGTGTAAACCACCCCGACCAGCAGTATTTTAGGGCCTCGAGACGACAACGCCGTGCGAAATAATCCATTTCGACGGAATCATGCTACTGATTCAGCGGAACCAGTAGAGGAAGGGCGAGCGCCAACAGCAGCCAGCGACAACTACATCGGCCGCCAGCGCCAACAACAACAGCAGCCAGCGACAACAACAACAGCGGCTAACAACGCAAGCAAAACCCGCGCGAATAACTTTGTAAAAAAAAAACATTGTACAGTGCATTTAATATACAAGCTCAGCCAATAAACATAAGATTAGTAGCTATATTGATACACAATAATTATTTTAGCTCAGCCTAAGCGATAGGTTCTGTTTACCTTTTCCCCCTCCGTTCTCGAATCAGCAGTAGCCACACACACACACCAGGAGAGCAACGAAATATTCACCACGATCAGTGCAGCGCCGCACAGGACCAAGCGAGAGACGACATGCGATCGAGGAGGAAAACAACCCCCGAAAATTGGCAAAGCTGGAAGAGCGAGAGAAAAGAAGTACCGAAACTTCGACAAGTGGAAAAAACCCAAAGCAGCCGAAAACTTGAACAAAACGCGGCGGCAAAGCTTGACTAGGCCTCTTTTGGAGAAGGCGGTGTACGGGATCAGAAGTGCGAGGAGTCATTTTGCAAAGGCGGTGCACGGGATTAGAAACAGGTCTCTCTTTTTGGAAAACGCGGCGCTCCGGATCAGAAGGGCGAGCAGGTGATTTTTGGAAAACGCGGCGCAACGGACCAGAAGTGCGAGAAGCAGGGAACTCTTGCAAAGGCGGCGCACGGGACAGAAGTGCGAGCAGAGCAAATTTATGTGGACAACAGGAGTCTTGCCTTCGGGCTGATGCCAAGTGACCCAGGAAGGAGTTTACCTAGACGACCACGAGGAGAGTGTGCCGGCCCAGGACCAGCGGCAGAGAACCCGGAGTCACGAGTGTGTGTGTGCGTGAGAGCGAGACGGGTGAGTGAGGGGAGTGAACCGCATTTTTGCCAGCGAGAGTCCCGTGCAATGAGAAATTTCTCGAAGGCCTCGATGCGGCTTCGCCCAGAGTAGGCTAGAATTTATAGACCATGACCTAACCTAACCCGTTAATTGCGAGCACCGAGAAAAACATGAACGAAGAAATAAAATGCTCTAATAAATATAAAATATTTCTCGCCTGATTTTAATGCAACTCGTAGGGAAAAATCCAATCAAGCTGGCCACGCATAAATATAAATATTTCCAGACAAATGCCTAGATTTTAGGCCATAAATTCTGCCCTAGGTTGTCCCCATAATCGATCCCCTCTCTCTCGTCCTTCTCGTAGCGAATGATTGAGCCAGGCCCAAATGCGCTTTACCGCTGACGCTTTTGACTCTGCTACAGACACCGAATAAACTGTTTCTCTCACTCCGTACCCCGGTGGCTGGCACTCTACATCTCACGCCAGCCAACCGATAATCGTCTTAGACCTTTTTGTCTCATATCTTTAAAAATATTTTCGGTAAAGAGACCCTGGCGGAACTGAATATATCCCAGCCTATGAGACTTCTTTACAGAATGGCGCCCGAACAGGGACATGTGGTTTTCAAAATTTTAGACGACCTAAATATGGCCTAAAGACCCATATAAGTACAGAGAATTTGAAAATTTTCGGTTCAGTCACTTAGAGGCGAAATTTTTAAGTCGGAACGTAAGGAGAGTTTTATATCGAGGGACACAAAAATTTCTAGGGCAGAAAACAGGGAAATATATATATATTTAAAAATATATCGACGCATCGAACATAACCTCAGAAAAAAAAAAATTAGAATTTAAGCAGAGCACATGGCATTCGGGAGAACTTATACAAAAGTATACCCACACACAGCGAGAAACTTCTAACGCATGCAGACACACATACATGTATTTCTAAGCAGAGCAAAGTACATAACCTAATATCAGATATTCTTCGTTCCAAGATCATGTGGCCAGCAAATCACATGAGGACGAAACACATACAGGCAGATAATCGGAAAGAGAGAGAGAGAGAGAGCGAGAGCCCTCTAGGCTAGCCAACTCAGGTCACGAGAGTTTCGAAAGCACGAGGCAGGGAAAAGCTAACGTATACTCCCCACAGCGCAGCCATTTCGTTTTTTCGTTTTCACTCTCATCGTCGTCCCTCTCACACGAGCAGGATTCGATGAAGTACAGGCAACGGGATCACATCGTTGGGGGGCTTCTCATATAACTATCGCCGAGTCAACACGTGCATCGGCAGCTCTAAAAAAAAAAAAAAAAAACAGCATCGGATTGTGGTCACCATCGTTACACGTGGGAATTCAGTAAATTCTTGGTGACAAATAAAATAAAATTTTCAATGAAGATTTTAACCAGTTCGAACATTGTGTGACCCTCGTCCAAGAATTTCTCTCGTCATATCGAAACTTTTCCTGTCGTTTGCCAGTTAACTATTATTTCACAGCAATATGGGGGCGCGTTGGATTTCGTATCTCCGGAAGCGAGAATTGGAGGCGATTCTGAAGGAGTTTTCCTTGGAAGCAACCGGAACAGTTGAGGAAATGAGGAGCCGGCTGGCTGCTTTTAATAATCGGGACGACCACGTGCTGGAGATAGCCAACACCTCGAGGAACGCGCCACCGCAAACGAAGTTGACGTGAAGATGATGCCACAGTCCATCCCTGGTATTTTGAAGGATACAGCTGACAAGCCAGCTGCTAGGCAAATCTTGGACGAAGTTCAAGAAGGCGTTTCTTGACTTCTTTCTGCTACCCAGGTACTTTCAGCGACTCGAGGATGAGATCCGCACCAGAGATCAGCGACGAGGAGAGACTTTCAAATAATACCTAGTCAACATCAGACTCATGATGTACAGAGCGGAGTATAATGCGGAGCAGGAGTTGGACCGGATCTATGAAAATCTCCAACCGGAGTATCAGATGTTCGCAAGGAGGCACGACTTTACTTTAGCGGTAAACTACGAGGTCACCCGCGATCGGAGCACAGGAAGCCATGCCAGAATGTTGGCCGAACCACAGCCAGCGCCTAGAAGGAACAGGTCAAAAAAATTTCACACGACCAGCCAGACGACCACCCACCCCAGCCACAGTTTCACAATCAGTTCCTCGAGTGGGGAACATGTCAATGGTGCCGAATTTCAGTCATGCTCGAGTGTTGCCGTCGTATCCAGCCGGGAAACGAGAGGAGTCTTCGCCCCCTCGGGGAGCGGACGGAGACTGCCTACAGGAATCCCCGGAATTAGGAGAAATCTTACATGTTCAGTCGAGCAGAATTATTGCGCAGGTGCTAATCGAGGGTCAGGAGTTTAACGCTACTATAAACACCGGAGCTAGCAGAAGCTTCGTGAGCGAACTAGTTGTTCAACGTGTAGGGACACCACATAACGTACGGTCGCTACACACTCATGTCAGCCTGGCGGAAGGCTCTTTGGCTCTGGTAGCCAAAGTCCGGTTGGACCAACGTAAGGTCACCTTTCCACTGCTAGTTTTCCCTTCGATCATGGAAGACGTGCTATTGGGCATGGACTTCCTCTGTGGCGTGTCTGCCTCTCTCCAATGCGGCCGCGCATCGTTGCAGCTGAACTCTCTCCTAATAAGCAGTCCCACAAATGACTTAGCTATGCCTTCTCTCTTGACAAACGCGTTCACTCCAGCAAACAACGATCCAGATAACGAGGTGTAAACCACCCCGACCAGCAGTATTTTAGGGCCTCGAGACGACAACGCCGTGCGAAATAATCCATTTCGACGGAATCATGCTACTGATTCAGCGGAACCAGTAGAGGAAGGGCGAGCGCCTTCCCCAGTCAGACCAGGATACACGCCTGACACTAGAGGAGCACTAGCCGCAATCACCGCAAACACCGAGCAAGAATAATTAAAACCCTGGGTAAACAAATTCCTACAGGAGGAATTGGCCAAATTCAAAGTATTGACGGGAGTGTCAAATATCGCTGAGCATACGATCACAATGCGAGATGATAAGCCCATCAAACAGAAGTATTTTCGATGCAGAGGATTATCGATGAGCAGATCGACGAACTGCTACGCACCGACTGTATAGAGCCTTCACGGAGCCCCCACAGCGCCCCTATTGTACTCGTGGGCAAAAAATCTGGAGAGATGCGACTATGTGTAGATTTTCGACAACTAAATGCCCATTTTATTCCAGATGCATACCCGCTGCAAAGGATAACGCACATCATGGAGCGTCTGCGCCATGCCAAGTACATATCGACGCTCGATTTGAAAAGCAGATATTGGCAAATTCCTGTAGCCGGGTCCAGCCGCGAGTGCACAGCATTTACAGTCCCCGGGAGGGGCTTGTACCACTGGAAAGTGATGCCGTTTGGCCTCCACTCAGCACCAGCCACATTCCAGCGTCATAGGACCCGACATGGAGCCCAACGCGTTTGCGTATTTGGATGATATCATCATCATCGGCCGCACTCTGGAGGAGCATGTGCAGCATCTGCAAGAAGTATTTCGACGGCTACGAAAGGAGAACCTTCGTCTCAACGCGAAGAAATTCAGTTTCTTTAAGCGCAGCCTGGTGTACTTGATACACGTCATCAGTGGGGAGGGAATTCACACGGATCCCGACAAGATTTCGGCAGTACGGCGACTGAGTCCGCCCACCACATGCAAGGAGGTGAGGAGATGTCTAAGGATCTCGTCATGGTACAGGAGATTTGTACCCAACTTTGCCAGCGTAGTTCAGCCCATGTCTCTGCTACTCAAGAAAGGAAAGAAATGACAATGAGAGCAGGAGCAGCAAGATGCGTTCGCGGAACTCAAAAGAAAAATCACGGAAGCGTCGGTTATCGCCTGCCCCGACTTCAACGAGAAGTTCGTGTTGCAAACAGACGACAGCGACATCGGCCTAAGAACAGTTTTAACGCAAAACATACAGGGAGAAGAACGAGTCATCGCATTCGCCAGCAGACGCCTCATCGCCGCCGAGGAGAACTACTCCGCCACAGAAAAGGAGTGTCTGGCTATCAGATGCTACTTGGAAAGTTATCGATTTCAGGTGATAACGGACCACCTCGCCTTGAAGTGGCTGAACTCGATTGATAATCCCACCGGCCGAATAGCGCGCTAGGCGTTGGAACTAGAGCTGTAAGAGCATCGATAATACTATCGATATTACCGATAATAGCTGGGCTGCGCGATATCTCGATTTTTTTCCCACCATCGATGTATCGCGTTTATTTAAAATCACTAGTTGCAGAAGCGTCGTTCCAGAAAAAACGAAAAATTTATGAAAAGTGAAAAATGGACAAGTTTTTGGTAACAAAAGCAGGTAAATCAATATAATTCATTAGTGTACGTATATGTATGTATGTCTTGTCTGTTTTGTTTAATAGATGACAACAACGACCTCAGTACAACGAATAAGCCAAAGAAACCATTGGTAAACATAGTATCGATATGGAAAAAATGATCGCCACGGAAGTTCAGCCTATTTCAATTGTTGAAAACGAGGGTTTTATCAACCTCCTCAAAATTCTTGATCCCAAATACAAAGTACCAAGTCGGTACTAGATACGCGATATCTATCTAAAAAACATGCATTTAAGTATGATCGCAAATTTTCAAGACATCTTATGCAAGATAGAATATTGTGCAATCATGACTGACGGATGGACATCAAAAGCGAACACTAATTATTTGACAATAACCTGCCACTTCATTATCATGAATGGCATATTTTTAACAAAGTGGTTGCTATAGTCACGGACAACGCAGCTACGATGTTAAATGCGTGAAAACTTTTTAAGAAGCGTCATTTGGGATGTTTCGCTCATACCCTAAATCTTGTTGTACAAGATGATTTGTTCTCATCGCTTGTCAAGTCGGCACTTGGTAAGTGCAAAGCAATTGTGACTTATTTTAAAAGTAGCGCCACTGCTTATGCCAAATTAAAGACGGCTCAAGATGATAATCCATATAGCCTAATTCAAGATGTGCCAGCCCGCTGGAATTGAGCGTTCAATATGCTGAAATAATTTTTTGCAACTGAAAAATGAAATCAGCTCAGTTCTGTTAAATACTCCGAAGTCGGAGCAAATTTTAAATACAGATGAAATAAACCTCCTGACTGACATTTGCGAGTTTTTAAAAATTTTTGATGATGCTACGCATTATTTCTCTGGCGATACAAAGGTGACAATTTCTTTAAGAATACCGGTGGCGTGCGAATTGTACTTAAACCTAAAAAAATTACAACCAAATTGCAAACCACAGAAGGACTTGAAGTCTGTGAATTATTAAAAAAAGGAGTTGAAGCTCGATTGTTTCAGTTCAAGACAAGGCCGGTAACTAGGATTGCCACTATGTTGGATCCGACATTTAAGAAGGAGCCCTTTAGAAGTCCTTTCAACGCCGCGGAGAACATGAAGGCGTTAGAGGATGATCTAACAATTTCTCCTACAATCGAAGTAAAGAGGTCGACGGGTTGTCCCTAATTGGGTACGTTCAAGAAAAATATCAAACTAAAATCAAAAACAAGAGGATGAACTCAATCTTGGCACTTAGGCAGTCCACAGAGAGTCCTAACTCTATGCAGTCTCTGGATCCTCTTACGTATTGAAAGGTAATTAATAAAAACAATATTTTTCAAATTATATAAAATGTTTAAAAATTATATATGTATTAGTTTTTTATCTACAGACTTTTATCTACAGACTACTTGGCTGAAGTCGTCAAGCGGTACCTCTGCATGCCGGTTTCATTTACTGAATCGGAGAGGATGTTTAGTAGAGCCGGTCAAATTATATCGGATACACGAACTTTTTTGAAGCCAAACCATTTAAACACGCTCCTTATGCTTAACAGAAATTAGTGGCTGCTGGATTAAATTTTTTGTGGTAAAAAGTCATTAGGAGCAGTTTTCCAAAGAATGGATTATCTAAACTTGTTATTTTTTTTGTTATAAAACGTTTTCTTTATTTAATTCGTAATCAACAACAATTCCCACGAAACGGATGATCTCTCTTTTGTTTATTTCTTTATAATCATTATTATCTTAACTAGTTTTTAACTTTTATTTATAATCATGTTTTCGCTTGTAATTATAATCAATAAAAAAAACATGTTAATGAAATGTGCTTGGTATTTCATTAATAGTTTTAATGTTTTCGATTTTAGCATCAGAATGGCTTATTACGACTTTTTAAAGCATACGAGAAGTTTTAAGTTTTCTAAGTTATGATTTATTTGTTTTTATGTGTGTTTAACTCTTTAATAAATTGTATGGTTTTTGTCGCAGCTGTATTCATACCTCGCAATTAAAAAAATGAAAGCAAATACGCTTAAAATAAAAAATAAAACAGTATCGAAAACATCGAGTAGGGGCACTATCTATTTTTTTACAGCTCTAGTTGGAACTTCAGCAGTACCAGTTTGACGTCACCTATCGACGCGGGAGCCAGAACATTGTTGCAGATGCACTTTCTCGACAGCCTTTAGAAGTACTTCAGATGATCCAGGAGGATAAGCTGGGATGCACATGGTACCAGCGGATGCTGAAACTTGTTCAGGACAGGCCTAAAGATTACCCGGACTACGCGTACGAGAACCAACAGCTATATCAGCATATCGGACCCCGACCTGACGACGAAGACTCTGTGCCCTGGAAACTGTGCGTAGCCAAGGAACACCGACAGCGAGTACTGTCGGAATGCCATGACCAGCCCATGGCAGGACATCTCGGAATCAGGAAAACAACCACCCGGATCGCCCAGAGATATTACTGGCCAGGTCTTTTCCGCGATATTGACAGTGTGACACTTGCCAACGGTTCAAAGTCAGCCAAACCAAACCGGCGGGTAAAATGTTCACCAGACGGATTAACGAGCCGTTCGATACTGTCTGCGCCGATTTTATTGGGCCCCTTCCGCGATCCAAGAGTGGGAATACGATGATGCTCGTATTCTTCGACGCCTTTTCGAAATGGGTTGAGTTGGTCCCGTTGAGAAAAGCTACTTCGGCGCATCTCGAAAAATCCTTCCGGGAGAGGATTTTGAATCGCTTTGGTATCCCCCGAACATTTGTCTGCGATAATGGGACACAGTTTACGAGTCGTTCATTCAAAGCCTTCTGCAAGCAGGCGGCAATAGAGATCCGACATACAGAACCTTATACTCCGCAGCAGAACCCGACAGAAAAGGCCAATGGCACCATTAAAACGATGGTCGCCCAGTAAATCGAGGACAAGCAGATGACGTTGACAAACTTCTGCCCGAACTGAATCTGGCAATTAACAGCAGCATCTTAGACTCAACCGGATTCAGTCCGCTAAGCTAGCACCCAAGTACGAAGGCCCCTACAAAGTAATTAAGTTCTTTTCTCCCACCATAGTGCGCTAGCAACATACCCAGAGCAGGCAACGCAGAACGGCATCCCTTAGAGACTTAAAGGAGGCAGTCAACGAGCCAGAAACCCAGAATCTGGTACCCAGACGACTGGACGACAACGAAGACATTCATATGGCGGAGCAAGTTTAGCGACCCGTAGCAACAGCAACAGCAGCGCAGCAGGGAAACCAAGGATACCCGCATCAAGGCGGAAGCAGCAGAGAAACCAAGGAATACCCGCATCAAGGCGGAAGCAATGGAGAAGCATACACGAAGATAGTAGCGCAGCAGCAGCGCCAGAAGCCCGTAAGACGGCACAATAGCAACGAACTTGCCACAAACAAGCCGGCGAGTAACACTCGATCTGGCCGAGGCGAGAGCCAACCAGGAACACTGCGACAGGAGCCAATGTTTGAGTCAGTGGAGGGTGCTGGAGGGTGCGCCTTCCCAACGTTCCACTTCCCTAGTGGGAACTCAACGCTCCCAGTGCCAGTGTAGCGAACCTTTTTCCCCATGATTACTAACTAAACAATTAAAACCCAGTTAGTAATCTTTAAAGCAAAGCACTAATACCCTTTTGTTCTCCCCTACAGACATGGCGTCGGACAACCCGTCCCACCAGTGGCGCATGACAACGCGCAAGCCACGGCCACCTTAGAAGACGCGGGCCCGAACTCCGTTCGTCCGGCAGGGGAATTCCGGGTACACATCACAAAAAAAATAACCGACCGGATCACCATTTTTTTAAACGCCCCCCGAAGTAGGAGGGGTTTGACCCCTCACAAATAGTGCCCACAACATCGGCAGCCAGCGACAACAACATCGGACGCCAGCGCCAACAACAACAGCAGCCAGCGACAGAAACGCCTTCTAGCAGCTACAACATCGCCAGCGCCAGCAACCTCAGCAGCCAGCGACAACAACAACAGCGGCTAACAACGCAAACAAAACCCTCGCGAATAACTTTGTACAAAAAAAAAACATTGTACAGTGCATTTAATATAAAAGCTCAGCAAATAATCATAAGATTTGTATTTATATTGATACACAATAATTATTTTAGCTCAGCCTAAGCGATAGGTTCTGTTTACCTTTTCCCCCTCCATTCTCGAATCAGCAGTAGCCACACACACACACCAGGAGAGCAACGAAATATTCACCACGATCAGTGCAGCGCCGCACAGGACCAAGCGAGAGACGACATGCGATCGAGGAGGAAAACAACCCCCGAAAATTGGCAAAGCGGGAAGAGCGAGAGAAAAGAAGTACCGAAACTTCGACAAGTGGAAAAAACCCAAAGCAGCCGAAAACTTGAACAAAACGCGGCGGCAAAGCTTGACTAGGCCTCTTTTGGAGAAGGCGGTGTACGGGATCAGAAGTGCGAGGAGTCATTTTGCAAAGGCGGTGCACGGGATCAGAAACAGATCTCTCTTTTTGGAAAACGCGGCGCTCCGGATCAGAAGTGCGAGCAGTTCACTTTTGGAAAACACAGCGCACCGGACCAGAAGTGCGAGCAGGTGACTTTTGAAAAACGCGGCGCACCGGACCAGAAGTGCGAGAAGCAGGGGACTCCTGCAGAGGAGGCGCACGGGATCAGAAATGCGAGCAGAGCAAATTTATGTGGACAACAAAAGTCTTTTGCCTTCGGGCTGATGCCAAGTGACCCAGGAAGGAGTTTACCTAGACGACCTCGAGGAGAGTGTGCCGGCCCAGGACCAGCGGCAGAGCACCCGGAGTCACGCGTGTGTGTGTGCGTGAGAGCGAGACGGGTGAGTGAGTGGAGTGAACCGCATTTTTACCAGAGAGAGTCCCGTGCAATGAGAAATTTCTCGAAGGCCTCGATGCGGCTTCGCCCAGAGTAGGCTAGAATTTATAGACCATGACCTAACCTAACCCGTTAATTGCGAGCACCGAGAAAAACATGAACCAAGAAATAAAATGCTCTAATAAATATAAAATATTTCTCGCCTGATTTTAATGCAACTCGTAGGGAAAAATCCAATCAAGCTGGCCACGCATAAATATAAATATTTCCAGACAAATGCCTAGATTTTAGGCCATAAATTCTGCCCTAGGGAAAAGTTGTCCCCATAATCGATCCCCTCTCTCTCGTCCTTCTCGTAGCGAATGCTTGAGCCAGGCCCAAATGCGCGTTACCGCTGACGCTTTTCACTCTGCTACAGATACCGAATAAACTGTTTCTCTCCCTACGTACCCCGTACCAATTTTCGTCTTAGACCTTTTTGTCTCATATCTTTACAAATATTTTCGGTAAAGAGACCCTGGCGGGACTGAGTATATCCCAGCCTACGAGACTTCTTTACAGCATTACGAAAACCGACTGCCCACGATTGCACAAATAAAAAGAATTTAGTTGCACCAGAGAAATTACATAGACGTTTTAATAAAGAATTTCGTGATTTACCGTGTCAAATGCTGTGCTATAATCTAAAAGAGTCCTAAATGTTATGTTGTCATTATACATTTTCAACCTAATGTCTACAGCTATTTCAATAATAGCTGTTGTACAGCTTTTGCAAACACGGAACTCTGATTGCTTACCAGTTTGAATGTTGTTGCTGATGGATCAGCCATAAAAAGTACCGCTTGCTTGGTACTATGTTTAGTAAGTGAAGTTCGTGCCTCGTGTTTTAAAAATGTTGTTGCTCCACCAATTTAATTTTCTAAGGTAAGATAAGTTTAGTTAATATACTTGAATATGAGCAATATAGTGAAAATAAAATACCGGAAAGGCAAATGTACCTACAAAAGTCAGCAAAATGTGTGTGTGCATTGAACATACGAACGTAAAACATATCATTAAAATAAAATAATAAATGTACCTTGTAATTGTGACGAAATAAATTAATTGTATATTAGTAATCAATACATATATGTCAATATGTAATATTCACTTTGCTTTATATCTTTTAGAATCACAAAAAATGGATGGGACTGTCTGAAGTATAAAAAGACAAAGAGTAAATGTTATAAAGTTGAGTGAAAAAATCGAAGACCAAATCAGAAAGCAGCAAACCACAAAATTATGAAATGGAAATCCAGTTTCATCTATTTATGATTTGATTTTTTAATGCTTCTAAGTGCATTCCTGGGTACATTTTACAAATACATTAAAAAAGAGTGCACGCAGAAGGTGTTTAGTATGTTGCTTCGAGGTGCATTAAAAAAGAGTGCACCCAGAATGTGTTTAGTTTGATACTTCCAGGTGCATTCCAGATATATGCTTCCAGATGCAAGCAATGAGTGCCTTCTTATTTGTCCCACACATTTCATAATGAAAGAACGCGTGTTGGAATGCTGTCATTTACGACTGGGACATTCTCGTATTATATATAAAACTCTATTTTGAATGTTTGAAATGTGCGTGTTTATACTAAAGATTTTTAGCTTTACAAATGCATCTTATTTTTATACTATTATTATGATGACAAAAACTATAATAATAATTTTTTTCCTAACAACACAAAAATATCTCACAGTATTCAATTTTTATCATTTTTGGGTATGAAAGGAGAGATATTGGGGGCAAAATAATATAAATAATCCATTACATTTTTTTCTATGATAGTTTTCTTAGGTCAATAGACCTAATACAAAAAACGCAGTAAAAAATGTTTTTAGGTTAACTGGAAATATTAAATGCCAGATAAAGTGGACATTTCCCCCATGGTTTAAAGCCTAACAAAGGCTAGTATTTTCCAAGCAGCGTTTTCACGCATCGGTTTGAATACAGATTAATGGTAAAGGTAACTTAGGCATTGACAAATTATGCAGCCTTTGTTAGGTTACTTCGCACCAATGCGAAGCTCGGATGTCTCTCCATTTGTCGCTGTCGTCTCGATGAGTTCCTTAGCCAATTTTCGTTGGCGCAAAAGTTTATTCCTCTTGCAACTCCTCTTCATTTTCGTTTTGGTCCTTTCCCCATTAATCAACATATTCCCCATTAATTAAATTATTACAATTGTGATGTCTGCCAGACTGGCAGGTTAGTTTTGAAGTTATCAAAAAACCATGCAGTTATAAGAAATAATCAACGTAAGTAACATCGTGTTAAAATTTTAAAGTTTTTTTATAGCTTCAGTGATATTACAAGAAAATATTTTTTTATATCTCTGACCGTTTCTTTAACAGCTATATGTTATAGTCATCCGATTTTTATTAATTTTAATTCAAAATTCTTAAAATATAAAATGATACTCCCAATATAATAAGATATTATGTCAAACAAGAAAGGAATTTAGCTTCGGCAAGCCGAAGTTTGTATACCCTTGCAGTTATAAGAAATAATCAACTTTAGTAACACAATGTGCAATTTTTAAGGATTGTTCCCGACTTAAGTGATATGAAAAAAAAATATTTCATTCTTTCTTTCAGACCAGACTACTCTAACATATGAGTAGTCCTATTTTTATTAAATGGAATTCGAAATTCTTAAAAATATAAAAAATTATATTCCCAATATTATAAGATAATATGTCAAAAAGCCCCAAAGCTATAATTTGTTTCATATTATTTTCCCACCAATTTTACGATATGACAGCTATATGATATAGTCGTAAACTCAAAACTAATTAAAACATGTTATTTCTAAGTCAAGAAGGTTATATGTTTAAAAACACCAAAGACTATTTTTCCGATCGCTCCTATGGAAGCTATATGAAATAGTCGTCCGATTTTAATAAAATTTAATTCGAAATTCAAACGGTTATAAGTTAAAAAACATTTTTGTTTTATTTTTCCCCGATAGTTCCTATGGGAGCTATAAGATATAGTTGTCCGACTTATATACTGCCTCCAAAAGAAAGAAAGTGGGAAAGTTTCAGCCCGATAGCTTTAAAATTGAGAGACTAGTTTGCGTAGAAACGGACGTACATGGCTAGATCTACTCGTCTAGTGACGCTGATCAAGAATATATATTCTTTATGGGGTTGGAAACGTCCCTTCACTGCATTGCAAACTTCTGACTAAAATCATTATACCCTATGCAAGGGTATAAAAACACCGAAGCTATAATTTGTTTGTGGGTGGCACCCACCACCCCAGGAACGTGCATGCCAGGTCTGAATGCTCTAGCTGTTATAGTTTTCGAGATAAAAAATATATATACTTTATGGGGTCGGAAACGCTTCTTTCTGCCTGTTACATACTTTCTGACGATTCTTTTACTTTACGAGTGATGGGTATAAAAGTACAAAGCGATGAAAAAAAAATAAAAAAAAACCCAAAATGCATAAGTGAAAAATAATTTTAAAAAATTGAAAATTTACTGGGACAAAATTAAAAATATCAAAAAAGAAATGTTTATGATTGTTAATTAAATTACTTTAACCTTCTTACCTGGGCGCAATAGGTAAGAACACAAATTTACGTTAACTTCTCAGCAAAGGAAAAACAACAAATTACGTTAATTCCTAATCGAAGAAAAATTAATTTTATGAGTTTACATTAAATTGTTTGCAAAGGTTAGTTTACGCTAAGATGACTACCCAGAGGCACTCCAGATGTCAAGTTGATCAATTTTGAAATAGCATTCTTGATTATAACCCTCTGAGTCCTACCGTTCAAGTAACATGAAATCCAATGTAATATATTACCAGGAAACCCAAGCTGATCTAATTTAAATAAAGGAAGTGAGTGGTTAATGGAGTCAAAGGCCTTACTAAAATATGGTTATACAATGTCAGTCTGCTTATTTTTCTTGAACCCATTTATTACAATAGATGACAATTGAAGAAGGTTGGTGGTGGTCGATCTTCGCTTAACAAAACCATGCTGACACGGTGATATAAGCGAGGAACATAAATATTGCAAATGAGAAGTGATAATACGTTCAAATGCCTTAGGAATTGCCGACATTTTAGAAATACCTCTATAATTTTGGGCATCAGCCTTCGCACCTTTTTTATGGAGTGGAATAATAAAAGAGTCCTTCCAGATAGGAGGAAAAACTGATGATGAAGTAGACAAATTAAAAAGTTTAAGAATCGGTTTACAAATGGTTGACGCACAAAACTTAAGCATACATCCAGGAAGTCCATCTGGACCGGGAGAACAAGTTGGCGTTGTTGTTGCTAAATCTCTTGCGAGAGAGTTTTCAGTGATTACAGGGGAAAAAATACAATTTGCCATATTTAGGGGATTAGGGTAGTTAGAATTTGACCAAGCTGTCGAACTATAAGTAGTTTGGAAACACTCAGCAAATAAATCAGCAATTTCAGAATCCGTCGATGCCTCCATTGAGTTTAGACGTACCGATGAAGGCAATGCCGATGACTTACGCTTGGCATAAACAAAGTTGTAAAACTGTTTCGGATCGTTTGAAAAATCAAATTTACATCGACTTAGATACATAGAATAGCAATGACTGTTGATAACATTAAAATCTGTTCGAGCCACCACATATTTCGTAAAATCTGCTGATCTACCCGATTTTTTATACTTTTTTTAAGTGATAGATTTAAGGTTTTTAAGTCTTTGAAGCGCATTGGTAAACCAAGGAGGCCAGTTTAGGTTTGAAAGAAACCTTCAGGTACGCATTCATTCAAAAACGTATTTAAGACTGTATAGAATAGTTCAGTGGCACTTTTAATGTCTGTACAATTAAACAAGTCTGTCCAATTATAATGAGAAATCATATCGTTAAGTTTATTATAATCAAATTTACGAAAACAACTCATTTTAGTTGGATAAACTATAGGAGAGAGGGTATCAGAGCATGGAAGGCAAATTGTCAGTTCCATAGTAGGATGATATGAGTCTTCAGGTACAACAAGAGCGTCAATTCTACATACTGTGATTTCAGACGGGTCTGAAACAAACACAAGATCTAATTGTCTTCTTAAGGAATTTTTTATAAAGCTTACTTGCTGTAACGATAATTCTAAAAGGCCATCCACAAAATCATGGGCGGATAACGGCATAGCGACAAATGAGTCAGTAAGAGGAGACCAAGAAATATCAGGTAGGTTAAAGTCACCAAAAACAATCAAAAGGTCTCTGTTAGAAAGAAGAGATAAAACAGATTTTATTGCAGACAGATGGTGCTCATAAATTACTAGGTCAGAGCCAGGTGGAATATAAGAACATGTAACAAAAACAGATAACGATTGCAAAGAAACTTTCACACATAGAAATTCAATTTTATTGGGAATATGAATGAGAATTCTTTCATAAGTAATCCCCTAACACTTTTGATACGCCAACATTAAACTTTTTAGTTTTTTGGCACAGTGGAGGGCCTGTTAGTTGTTCTCGGTTTATATGGAACAAATTCTTTATTTACTAAATCATTATTAAGCCAAAAGCTTTCAGAAAGTAAAACATTAAAAACATCAGGCGGAGCAATTATTTAAAATGACGATATCCTACGAGCATATGAAAATCGAAATTGTTCAACTGCAGTATCTTCGGATGGGAATTTTTCACGTATAAATTCCAGAACATCCTCAGATGTGGTATCTGGGGTGAATCTACTTGCTTCCTTTGTGGAACAACTGAAAGCTTCTTACGCTTCTCAGCAGCAGTCTGAACCTCACTACGCTGAGATCCAGGAACTGTGCCTACTGTACCTAAAGGTATGATCGGCACCTATTTCTTTTACTTAACCAGTACAGAAGCTTTTATTCCGGAAACATGGACTTCACTCGAGCTAACTGTATCCATACGCACAGTTGGTTCGGGTACCCCTGTGTCAACAGGAAGTGCTGCTTCCAGACAAGGGCCATTATAAGAAAACAAAAAGAAAAATGAAATGAAATTCAATATCAAAAATACCTCAAAGTAAATTTGGTCCCAGTGCTAAAATTCCAGTGCCAAATTCAAAAATCACAAAGGCACAAAACACAAAAAAAAGAGGGAGATTGCGAAAATTAATCAAACGTAAGAGAGCACGAGAGAAAAAGTATTCTATGGACTGAGCGTGGCTTATGCTTCACTAACAACTTTAAGCACAAACAAATACAATGCTAATCAAGCAAGAGAGAGGGAGAGAGAGAGAGAGAGGAAGAAAAAGAGAGAGAGAGAGAGAGAGAGGAAGAAAAAGAGAGAGAGAGAGAGAGTTACAGAAATAGCACCGAAAAAGTCTACCAGACATTCAGCAGGTTTAAAGTTAGAAAAAAGAGCTGGAGAGATTGAAAGGAAGTAAAAGAGTTCTAGCAAATTTTGAGAGCGTGTCTAGTTGAAATGTTAAAATAACTATAAACACATACCCGTTTACAAGGAGATCTATTTAAAATTCCTAACACAATTGATAGGCTAAGGTTTGTGTATAAATGAACACAAAACACTCCCACAAAATCACTGAAAAAGACAAAAACTCAGAGCACAAAAATAAACACATGTGAACAGATGAATAACTCCACACAAAAATAAACCCATGTGAGGAGTTGAATAACTCCACATAAATTCCAGCAGCAGATGGCCGGCCGCTCACCAGGTACGCGGCGAATTCGCATAGTGACGGCGTAGCGTAGAGCGGTTGGTGAACGTGAGAGTTTGGAGATCAAGGATGGAGAACGTGAGAGTTGGAAAACGTAAGTGTTTGGAGAACGTGGGAGTTTGGAAAGCAAGAGAGGTTGGAGACCAAGAGGGTTTGGAGACCAAGCGAGTTTGGAGACCAAGGATGGAGAAGGAAGAGGGAAGACTTGGAGTGCAGAGCGAGAGTGCCGTGTGCAAAAGGAAGTAACGGAACGCCGCCGGACATTGGACGCGGCCGTGAACTTTGGACCAAGAGAAAAGGTGCCACATCTCGGCAGCGGAGCGGTACACAAGCATGCCATATACATCACAGGAATCAGCGGGACGGCAGCACCAGGCTGGATATCGGCGGGAAGCAGCGCATGAAGGACAATAGGGTCAAACAGGAGTCATGGACTTTGGACCCGATGTGGAGAGTTTCGGGGGCCGTGCGCAAAAGGGGAATAACGGTTCTCGGAGGCCCTATATAAGCCCGCAGGGTGCTGGCAGCAGGGTCAGTCGATCACGGTCGGTCGATCACGATCAGTTGATCACAATCAGTCGATCACGAGGAGTAGAGTCGAAGAGTTAATGTAAGCAGTCGATCAGATATCAAGTGAACAGAAAACCAACAAAGTAAACTACAAGGGGGCTACACCCAGGCGAGTCGTCGAAAGCAGCGCCGTGGGAGCCTACAAGGAGCAAGATCGCTACGTCGAGACGTTCGGGATTGGAATTACAAGGAATCTCCGAACTGAGACACAGGTGGCTGAGGTCCAAAGAGCACCATACGGCTACGTGGAATTGAGCAGGTCCTGGCGCTATCAGCCAGAAGGGAGAGCGGTCGACCAGTAGGGTCTCGAGTGGAATTTTCCAGGAGAGCCTACGGTTCCGATTTGTGAAGCCCCGGAGCGGCGCGACCGAACCCCGAGAGTAACGACCCAGAAGGGAGAGAAGTCCCGGATCGGCGTATGCCCGTCAACCCAACACAGAAGCCACCAATAAAAATCCCGCAAAGGGATTTACACAATTTGAAAAGGTAAATATACAAGTAAAACACATTTTTTTAAACACATGCCTTTATTTTTTATGAGCGTTGGACAGGGAATCCGAGGATCAAGATAAATGTTTACGAATAAACTAGTTTTACAAACAATCTAATACAATCTAATTAAAATAAAGTAAAAAGTAATGTATTTTAAATGCACCGTTCAGTTACGCAGTAGGCTCGCCGGGAAATGTTAGAGCGCAAAAAGCTTCTTTGTTTTTTTTTCTGCCTATGCTGCTGTAGACGTCAGCAGAGAGTTCGGAGCAGCGTAGAAGAGTGCCGATAAAAGCGAGCGTGAAACAAAGAGGCAGATCTTTGAAGATTTCCTTCTCTTTCTGTGTCTCATAATTTGCCTACCCTCGGCGTTTTTCTGCGTCTCTTCGTTATGTTCAGAAAGAAACCAAAAGTAGAAGATCTCCTGGTGCATTCTGTTTGAGTTATGAAGGATAAGCAGCAGTCTGTTTAAATTGTGCGCTGCGATTTATGTATTGCTTCGTTTGACTTATTAATTAATGAATTCAATTCAGAATTGATTTCACATGGGACTGTTCACTTGCAAGAATTTTACAAGTTAAACTCGATGGAAAGATTCCGAATTTCCGAAGTGATTTCTCCTGGGACTTTTTACTTGGATGTGACAAGCCATACACAAAATGAGTACAAGGAACATGTAAAATCCGAAAAAGTTTTCTTTGCATTTTCACTTGAGAGAAAGCGGACAACCCATAAAATTTTCAATATGAAGCGTAACTTGTACTTCACTCGTCCAAACTGACATGTCACTTTGGATTCACAAGGTGATTCAAAGTAAAACTTTTTTTTCGAAACTGAAAGCTGGTTATTGACGAGGCCAATACATTTCAGTTTAATTGGTATTTCTAACACTATGATCTCGAAAAAAAGTTTCAGTCAATCTTTGATAGTTTCCAAAATAAAAGCGTTAAAATTTTTTGAAGTTTGTGGGCAGTTTTTGGGTGGTTTGTAGGTGTTAGAGCGGACGTATCATTTTTTTTTTAGGTCATTCGGTAGGGGATGAATAAAAAAATAGTACATTTTACCTAACATTTTGCACTCTGCAAACTTGCGAGTAAAAGGATATACTAGATTTGTCGGAATGTATCTAAATGTATTTGCCTCATCAATACCTATCGGTTAAAGCCTACCAACCGCCCAAAACTGTTGTGGCCACAATAGTCATGTCGAAAAAATTTTTTTGAACCATCAAAAATTTGCCGCGTTCACTCTAACGACCACAGATCGCCCAAAATGTGGTGGACACAGTTGTAATGCTAGAATTTTTTTTTTAAACTTTGCTGCTTTTACATATATCTCCATTTTCGTTTTGCTCCCTCAAGCTGAGTAACGGGTATCTGAAAGTCAAAGCACTGGACTGTAGCGTTTTTCCTTGTTTAATTTAGAGAAGTCCCCCCAAAATACGATTCTAACAGTTGAGGTGTCGGTCGACTCGTATTTCAAGTGAAAATTAAGTAAATTCTTTAATTATTAAATTATTTTTATTATTAATTAATTAATAAATTTATTTGTTTACTAATTTATTTTTAAATTTATCTTTTTATTGAACGACATATAGCACAAGCCTGAAGCTTTAGTAGTTCGCAATTTAAGGGTGAATGAGTTTTAGCTATTTAAAGCTGTTTTTCAGGAAAACTAGCGAGTTTTTCCAAAAGTGGTGGAACCTAAGTTTCTTATGTTGAGATTTCTAACATCATCTAAAATTTCAGTTTTTAGCTTTTTTATGTATCTTTCTCGCGAACTCTCCTTTTTTGCCAAAAATTGTTAATAGGGTCCTGCGCGTAACAAGCACGTGCTTGGTGTCGTTGGGCCACTTGTTTGTACGGCTCAAAGTCCATCAACATTCATTATATAATATAAAACCAATGTAATGCTGAGGCAGTGTTCTGAACTGGTAAATGGGAGTTTTTAAAACAATCGCAAGAACGTTTTTGAGCAACCAAAAACAAAACTTTAAAAATCGGAAAAAATCCAAATCCAAGTGTTAAAATTTTAAGAACCTACTTGGTACAATCTGATTTTTGAGGCCCCTTAAATTAGTTCTGAACTTCAAATTAAATTTTATCAAATTCAGACGACTATATCATATAGCTGCCATAGGAACGATTGGAAAATTAATGGAAAAAAATGGAATAAAACATCTCAAAATTAAATTTTATAAAAAGGGGACGATTCTAACATATAGCTGTCAAAGAAACGGTCGGAGAAATAATAAAATATTTTTTTTTAGTATCACTGAACGTAGCAAGAATCCTTAAAAATTTAACATGGTGTTACTAAAGTTGATTAGTTTTTATAACTGCAAGGGTATACAGATTTTGGCTTTCCCAAGTTGTCTTCCTTTCTTGTTATTTATTAATTTTTAACGAAGCATCAAATTTTGAAAGTGGAGGTGTCATTTGACTCGTGTTTTAAGTGAGAATACGAATATGTTAATAGCGGGGCTCACCGCCCCCAACAGATAACATTTTCTAAAGTTTTAATTTTACACTTTCACCACTCTTTTCTTTAATTTTTGGTATGCAATTCTTTTAGTATATCTGCAATACTTTTCGATTGATGTATCACTCGTCACGACCCGTTACTTATGTTTCAAATCAAATTAATAACATCAACGAAGCGCCTAACCTTTCCTTTACGCTGAATTATTTTTATGAAACGATTAGGTAAACTTATTGTTTGCATTAGTTTACAGAAATAATAAGGCTCATCTTAACATAAGTCTACCAATTTGAAGGTTTGAAATGCTTATTTTTATACCCATGCAGAGGGTGTAATGATTTCAGTCAGAATTTGGTACGCATTGAGGGAGACGTTTCCGACTACATAAAGTAATATACTCTTGATCAGCGTCACTAGACGAGTCGATCTAGCCATGTCCGTCTGTCCATCCGTCTGTCCGTCCGTCTGTCCGTCCGTCTGTCCTTCCGTCTGTCAGTTTCTACGCAAACTAAGGTCTCTGTTTTTAAGCTATTAGTTCTGAATTCCAAATTAAATTTTATTAAAATCGGACGACTACGACATATAGCTACCATAGAAACCATCGGAAAAATAGTCCGAAAATATGACAAAATTATACCTTTGGTGTTTTTTAACATATAACCTTCTAAGCTTGGAAATAACATTTAAAAAATGTGTAGGAATTTCGAATTTAATTTAATAAAAATAGGACTATTCTAACATAGTATAGATGCCAAAAAAGAAGGTCTAAAAAAAGAATAAACTAATTTTTTTGTAATATACTGAAGTCAGCAACAATCCTTAAAAATTTGATATGGTGTTTCTTATAGCTGCAAGGGTATATAAACTTCGGCTTGCCGAAGCTAACTTCCTTTCTTGCTTAAGTATTTTTTAATATAAGAGTTAGCTAAATATATTTTGTAAACTTGTTTCTAGCGTTTAAGCTTTAAATACTGTGGAAGCACAGAAATATGCATGCCGAATCCCAAAATAGTTGCTCTTAAAAATTATTAAAAACAAGAAAGAAGTTAACATCGGGAAGCCGAACACAATGTGATATTTTTAAGGATTGTTGCTGACTTCAGTGATATAAAAAAAATTTTCATTCTTTTTTTAAGGCCATTTTTTTTACATCTATATGTTAGAGTAGTCGGATTTTTATTAAATTTAATTCAAAATTCTTAAAAATATAAAAAATTATATTCTCAATATTATAAGATAATATGTCAAAAAGCCCCAAAGCTATAATTTGTTTCATATTATTTTCCCACCAATTTTGCAATCGTTCCTATGGCAGCTATATTATATAATCGTCCGATTTTGATCAAATTTAATTAAAAATTTTTAACTAATTCAAATAAGTTATTTCCAAGCGTATGAGCTTATAAATATATAATTTGAAATTCAAAACTAATTAAAAAATGTTATTTCTAAGCTTAGAATGTATTATGTTAAAAAACAGCAAGAATATAATTTTTATTTTATTTTTTCCCCGATAATTTCTATGGGAGCTATAAGATATAGATATATTACCTGCAATAGAATGAAGACTTTTGGGAAAGTTTCAGCTTAAAATTGAGAGACTAGTTTGCGTAGAAACGGACGGACCGACTGACGGACAGACGGACATGGCTAGATTGACTCGTCTAGTGACGCTGATGAATAATATATATTTATGGGGTCGGAAACGTCTCCTCCACTACGTTGTAAACTTCTTACTGAAATCATTACACCCTCTGCAAGAGTATAAAATTGTTATATTTCCATTCACTACCGTATACGTGGGGAAAACGTTCAACGGCCTACCGGCAGTATAATGGGTAGTCAAGTACTTCTCCCCTTCTGAAAATGTTTTTTTTTCCTAAACAGTTTTTATTTGAAAAGACGGTAAAATATAGATTTATTTTTGTAATGTTGGTTGTCTATTGGCGGATATGTTGTGGTTCAAAATGACTTCTCCAATTGGAATTTTTTGAAACACACAAACCAAATTTTTAGTTAACTTAATTATGAATTTCTATATTCCCCACACAAAAATGTTTACGAAATCGATCCGTTTTCAAAATTACTGTTTTAAGAGAAACACGTAAAAATTTGTACTACCAAATAGGTGAAAATCGAAAGTAAGCTTTGACATTGTGCATGCGAAATAATTTTGCTTTTACTGTTATTTTAATCGTTGTTTCGAATCTTTCATAATATTAAAAAATAAATTTGTTTAAACCTTCAGACGCCAAGTGCGCGCTCCGAGCACTCACGCCCCCAGCGTCCGATTTTATTTTTCAACAGCTTCCGAAACCATCTGCGGCAAAAAAGCATTCTACATTATTTATTAGGGTATAAAAAGATCCGAAACGCAAAAAAAAAATGTAGCTCAGTTAATATGTAACAAAAAATTTACACATGGGAGCTATAGGAGACAGTTTTCCGAGCCGGCACGTTTCAACTTATAAACTTCAATAAAAATAAAATTAGGAAAGATCATTTGATAGCTTTTAATCTAAAAGGATAGCTGGCGTAGAAACGGACAGAGGGAAGGATGGTTAAAAGGACGGAAAGACGGACATGTCTATATCGAGTCGTCTAGCGATGCTGATCAAAAGTATGGGGTCGGAAACGTCTTCTCACTAAAATCTTTATACTCTGCAAGAGTTTAAAAATATTTACCAAAAAGAGTGTACTCAGTAGCGTATTTCAGTCAGAGGTGGTAAATTGAAATAACAATAAAAATATCGAATTTCCAATTTGTAATGTGTGCATTATTTTTTTGCGCATGCGCAATGATCTGATAGGAATGCCAATTCCCAATCGCATAAAAATGTTGCTCTGGATAAGAAAGTTATTCAGATGTTAAAAAGTAACGTTATCATTTTATAATATACAATTAATTTACAATTTGTAGAAAAAAAATGTGACACAAGAATTAAAAAAGTCCTATATACTTGAGTGGGTACAAAATATTTAGGGGAGGAAATGTTTATTCCAGCATCGCCTTTCCACACTGTGGATGTGTAAGGCTGGAACAGAAAGGGGAGGATTTCATGTTATTTCCATTCCCAGTTTGAAACAGCAAATGGTTTGATAAATACTGCGTGACTCCGCTGACAAGTTTTAATTGTATATAGTGTAACACAAATATATAATCATAATTAAACTGTCATTATATGTTATAAATAATATAAATTATTAATGGTTAAAAAATCGAATACGTCCATTCGTTTGCCTGTTACCACTTATTGCGTTAAACAACATTTTTCGACGTATTTGACCTACACACAGAGCGATTCCTGATTTGTTATTCATTTAAGAACACGACCAAGTGACATATTTATATTATATTTGCAAGCCTATTCAAGATTCTAAAGAATTCATTCAGGTAATAATTTGCTGTCCACAGTGTAAGTTAATAAAATTATTATCTTTTTAACCCCTAATACAAAATAAGTGTCTTACTCAGTAGCGCATTTTACCAAAATATGCAGTAAATAAATTTGTATACCCTTGCAGGGAGTGTAATGTTCCCTGTCAGAAGCTTGCAACGCAGTAAAGGAGACTTTTCCGACCCCATAAGGTCGGCCTAGTCATGTCCGTCTGTGCGCCTTCCCTTCCGTCTGACCGTCCGTCTGTCCGTCAGTCTGTCCGACCGTCTGTCCGTCCGTTACTACGCAAAGACTTTTAGTTTAAAAGCTATTGGGCTAAAACCTTCCCAAAAGTCTTTTATCTATTACGTGTAGTATAAAAGTCGGAACCAGCCGAATCGGACACATATACCTTATAGCTCCCATAGGAACTATCGGGAAAAAAATGTTAAAAAAATTATATTTTTGGTGGTTTTAACATATAATCTCCTACGCTTGAAAATGTCACTTTTAAATTTGTTATGAATTTTGAATTAAATTGTATCAAAATCGGACCACTATATCATATAGCATCCATAAGAACGATCGGAAAATTGGTGGGGAAATAATATGACATAATTTTATCTTTGGTGTTTTTTTTAACATACAACCTCCTACGCTTGGAAATAACATTTTTTAATTAATTCTTAATTTCAAATTTAATTTAATAAAAATCGGACGACTTTTTCATATAGCTGTCATAGGAAATATCCAAAAATGGTTTGGAAAATAATATAAAACATATTATAGCTTCGGTGTTTTTTGACATTCTATGTATTCTACATATTCTTTTATATTGCGATTATAATATTTTATATTTTTAAGAATTGTGAATTAAAGTTAATAAAAATCGGACGACTTTAACATATGGCTGTCAATGTCATATGACAGGCAGCAACAATCCGTAAAGTTTTCACATGGTGTTACTGACGTTGATTATTTCTTATAACTGAGAGGGTATGCAAACTTCGGCTTACTGAAGTTAACTTTCTTTCTTGTTTTACTTTGTTAAAAGGTGTTTTTATTTGATATCAGAAGTTTTTGGTTTACATATAAATAAATATAATTAATATAATATAATCCGTATACTTTTCAAAATTAGGAGAATTCAAGTTTCTTATGCGGAACTTTTTATAAGAATTAAAATGATTAGCAAAAATAAAGTATGGATACATAAAAAAAATTCAAAGCTCAGGCAGTGATATAAGTTCTTAACTAGTAAGTGTTGCCATTTTTTTTTACTTAAAAACTTTAAAGAGTAACTTTTTACATTTTTTTTATCTAAAAATATAGTTTGGATACGTAGAAAAAAGGTTAATGCTCAGACAGTATAAGATGCTCTAAACTGGTAAATGTATTCATTTTTGTTTTTTAATACTTTTGACACGGTTATTTTAACAAGAATGTGTCGTAGGTTAAAAATTGAATAATCTCAAGGGGCTATACACCTTTAATTTGAAATCGTTAGAGCCGTTTTTGAGAAACTAAGAAAGCTATAATGAGAAGCAAAGCTATAATTTGTTTTACTATTTTACCACTAATTTTCCGATCATTCATATAGCAGCTATATGATATAGTTGTCCGATTTTGATAAAATTTAATTTGAAATTCAGAATTTATTTAAAAATGTTATATCCCATCTTAGAACGGTATATGTTAAAAAAACACCAAAGATATCATTTTTTTTTTTTTCCCGATAGTTCCTATGGGAGCTATAAGATATAGTTGTCCGATACGGCTGTTTGCGACTTATATACTACCTGCAATAGAAAGAAGACCGATAGCTTAAAAACTGAGTGACTAGTTTGCGTAGAAATGGACGGACAGACGGCCAGACGGATAGACGGACGGACGGACGGACAGACGCACATGGCTAGACCGACTCGTCTAGGGACGTTGATCAAGAATATATATACTTCATGTGGTCGGAAACGTCTCTCTCACTGCTTGCAAACTTCTTACTGAAATCATTATACCCTCTGCAAGGGTATAGAAAATTTAAAATT
This sequence comes from Drosophila biarmipes, assembly GCF_025231255.1. Lineage (NCBI taxonomy): Eukaryota > Metazoa > Arthropoda > Insecta > Diptera > Drosophilidae > Drosophila > Drosophila biarmipes. The sequence continues at coordinate 767,784 of NC_066613.1, read as the reverse complement.
GTGGTACTAAGACAAAACGAGTTTACAACACAATACTGGAGCTTTAATATTTATGGGAACTCAAAGTGCGGGTTTCCCTGCAAACCAGCTATTTTTTTAAATGGGGCAGAACTAACTATTCTTATATTGAGCTGTTTAACATCGTTTAGAATTTTAGGACTCCAAAATAACGAACTGGCATCTGACAACCAAAAGAACACTTTTTATTTGAAGGGATTTCGACAGATGAGGTGTCATTCGAGGCGTATTTTAAGTGAGAATACAACTAGGTGAACAGCGGGGGGTATTTATCCCCACCGGTCCCAACAGATTAAATTTTCTAATTTTCTTTTATAGTGCAATTTTTTTAGTTTTGCAATACTTTGATTGATTGACGTATCACTCGTAATAATCGGACGATTACTAGACGTTAGTTTCTTTGCGTATACATAGTAGTCGCCTTCGCAACGCCTCATTGTGCGCTTCGTCAGTACATGGACTGGCGTCCACAGGGATTGACAGTTTTAAGCGTTTAAACCGTTTTTGGGCTTAATAGTGGGTGTTTTTTATGTCAATCGATAGGTATGGATAAGAAATACATTTCAGTGAAAAAAATGTTTCTAGAATGAGAGCTTTGGCCAGCACAGTTTTTGGCGGTTTATGGACGTTCGAGTGGGCGTGGCACATTTTTTGTAGGGGCTAGGGACTACTAAAACACCTAAGCAGGCTCTTGGGGGAGTATATGAAAAAGATTGAGAGGTAAATTTTTTCACAAGAACATGTGTGTGTCTCTTTTCCTGGTTCAACTTGTCGCCGCACGCAAATTATACATTTGTCATTCTCTAAGGGGCATCAGTGAGGTCGAGAAATACCACCATTTGCCGAGGGGTAAAGTTTTGGCCAAACAAACTTCAAGAGACTGATTGTTATCTATTTAAGACGACAACAAGCTGCTTTATGGGAATCGTATGCAAGTTATATGACACATTATTTAGGGGCTCTTACCCAATTTATAAACAACCTTGAGCCGAGAGCCAATTTCCAAATTACTCTGACAGACCCGAGATAAGCCCGTGGTCAGCTATTTCTTTCAACCAGGCCTCCGAATCATTCCCACCCAGATCAATTTCACGCAGCCCAAATCAAACGGATGCTGTAAACATCCAGTTCGCTAACGTAACAAAAGATCCCCAAAGCGAGCCCCGAGTCCGTTAACGTAAACAAAAGATCCCCAAAGCGGTCCCTAAAACTCCGCTAATGTAAACACCAATTTCCGGCCAAGATTGGACTTCAAATTTAATTGGCAAATTGCATCATCCTATTTTCCGACTCTCTTGAGCCATTCTCTTTATCAATTTTTGGGGATAAAATCTCTTAAGCCGAGGTTTGATTATTGATCATTGAACTAGAGATCAGGCAGTCCGTTTTTGAGATCCGAATCGAGCAGTAGTACAAATCGAGTAAAAGTAAACGAGACGTGAATTAACTAAGTTCGACCAATTAAAAAATTGTAGTAGTGATTGAGTGATTAAAAAATAAAAATAAATTTTTTTTAAAAATCACTAGTGAGAAACTTAATTTGCATTCGTACGCATTCTTTTTTGTGTGGACGAGCGTGCGGCTAGGAATTAAGTGCGGACGGAAAATATAGAAAAATAGTTTGAACAATCATGACGGACCTGCTGAAGTTAAGCGATGCGATCGTTCTGGAGTACCTGCAGTCGAAGGACAAGAGCCTGGCCAAGGTTTTCCAGCAGAAGACGAAGGCGGCTAGCGTAGCTAAAAACTCGCCGAAGCTGAGTGATATTTTGCAGTTCTACCAGACCAAGAGCACCACGAGGATCCCGGCCATCAAGGCGGACAGCAGCGATGATAGCGACTCTGACTCAGAGGCGGAAGCGACAGCTAAGAAGCCAGCAGCTCCACTGACAAACGGCAAGGCAGCAAAGAAGGCAGCCTCTTCCAGCAGCGAGGACAGCGACTCGGACGTGGAGAAGCCTGCGACAAAGGCCATTCCGACCAAGGCTGCTCCCGCTGCCAAGAAGGCAGACTCCTCCAGCGAGGACAGCTCCTCGGGGGACGAGGCACCCAAGAAGGCGGCGACACCAGCCAAGCCAGCTCCAGCCAAGGCGACTCCTAAGAGGCTGCATCGAGCAGTGAGGATAGCAGTTCCGAGGAGGAGGCAAAGCCCGCCGCTAAGGCCACACCGGCTAAGGCACCTGCCAAGAAAGCCGCCTCTAGCAGCGAAGACAGCAGCTCAGAGAAGGAGGCGAAAGCAGCCGCCCAGCCTGCAGCCAAGGCTGCACCGGCCAAGAAAGCGGCATCTTCCAGCGATGATAGCGACTCCGATGACGAGCCTGCAGCCAAGAAGCCTGCGATCCAGGCTGCAGCTAAACCAGCCGCAAAACCAGCCGATTCCAGCAGCGAGGAAAGCGACTCCGATAATGATAAGAAACCCGCAGTAAAGGCTCCCGCGAAGGCAGCCCCTGCCAAAAAGACCGCTTCTTCTAGCAAGGACAGCTCCTCGGAAGACGAGGCGCCTAAGAAGGCGGCCAAGAAGGAATATCTCCAGTGAATACAGATCTTCAGAGGTCGAGGCACCCAAGAAGTCGGCTCTAGTCAAGGCGGCTCCAGCTAAGAAGGCTGCTTCCTCCAGTGATGACAATTCCTCGGAAGACGAGGCTCCCAAGAACGTAGCTGTCGCACCAAAGGCAACACCAGCCAAGAAGGCCGACACATCCAGCGAAGACAGCGACTCTGATGAGGAGGAGCCTCCTAAGAAACCGGCGGCCAAGCCTGCTGCAAAGGTTACTACCGCCAAGAAAGCCGATTAAGAGGACTCGTCGGACGAGGTGGAGGTGGCGGCCGGGGAGGCGGTGGTGGCTTCGGCGGACGTGGAGGTGGTGGCCGTGGAGGCGGCGGTGACTTCGGAGGACGTGGCGGAGGCGGCCGTGGAGGTGCTTTTGGCGGACGGGGCGGGGGTGGCCGTGGGGGCGGCCTTGGCGGTGGATTCAGCAAAAAATCGTTCGACTCGTCGGCGCCCAAGCCTAACAAGAATCACCTTAAATAATTAAAAAAAGCTTAGTCACCGCCACCCACCCGCAAACACACACACACACTAAATGCAGTTATGTTATCGAATTAACCTGTTTATATTATTTTTAAACCACGATAGAAAAACTCGGCCGGATCTTGGTGTGAGAGGGCCAACAAAGACCTGAAGCACACGCGCGTCAAGTCCTTCAAACATAAGAAGACCAAGAAGAAGCGCGACAGCTATTCAATAAAATTTGACTAGACTTATACATACACTATGATATAATCAATATTTTACGGACACGTTTAGACTGTAAGCATAGGAGTAACTATGTAGAATAGTTCCTTCATGCAATAATTCCGCCAACTTGAAAACTCTTTCCAACTTTTAATTTGACTCGAAGTAGTCCGCACATTCGGAGTACTGCGAAGAATTTCTCCAACTTTTATGGAAAAAATTTGAGTAGCGCCTCGGAATGTATCTTATGGACAGTAAACCCTGACCAAGCTAATTTTTAGTCACATTTTAAATAATGGTCATTACGACTTTACACGACTAAAAATTTTCCTTTTTCCTATAAACCTTTTCAGACCTAAATCCTTATACATTTTATTTGCATTGCCTTTATGTAACCAATATCGTTATTCTTTATTTAAAAAGGTTTATTAGAAATCGAAAATAACACCCATCGGATTTGCCAGTCGCTTGAGCAAACAGGGCTGACTAATACGATTGGTGTTCAATACATTATAATTATTAATATTGATAATTTCGTGTTTGTCTAACAGGAACATTGAATGTTAGGCGGTTTACAAGTTCTGCATTATCAATATCACATCTAATAGGATTTTGTATAAAAATTTACAAGTGCAGGTAAATTAAGCAATTATAATCTACTCTGGTAGGAAGGGAGCCTTACGTTTTAATCCCAGTTCAAACTACGCAGGGCAAATAAGAGACATTTTTTTCGTACCGACTCAAAACGGTCGATGTGCACTTGATATTGTGGACTCCATCAAAGTTATCAAAGTTTATGAACTCAAGAACACTCATGGCTTTGCTAGCAGTGAACACTATGTGGCAGTCAAATTTAAGTTTAGGGTCCAGAAGAACACCCAAATCGTCAACTAAATATATACGGTCGAGTGGCGTATTTTTAAGAAAGTACCTTAATTCCCGATGCTTTATCATTATATCAGCATACATTAGTACACGAGAATGTGTTATGATTGAAAGAAGATCGTTAATAATTAAAGTAAACAGCAAAGGGCCCAAATGACCACCCTGAGGCAGTCCAGATGTCATTCTTGAATATAACCCTCTGAGTCCTAACATTCAAGTAAGGTGAAATCCAAGATAATAGATAACAAGGAAATCCAAGCTGATTTTTTTTAAATAAAAGAAGAGAGTGGTTAACGGATTCAAAAGTTAGAATTCGACCTATAAGAAGTTTGGAAAAACTCAGCAAATAAATCAGCAATTTGAGAATCCGTCGATGCCTCCATTGAGTTGAGACTTACCGATGAACAAAGTTGTAAATCTTTGCATAGATACATAGAATAGCAATGACTGTTAAGAACATTAAAATCCATTCGAGCCACCACATATTTCAAAAATCTACTGGCCAACCCTATTTTTTATACTTTTTATAAGTGTTTCATTTAAGGTTTTTAAGTTCTTGAAGCACATTGGTAAACCAAGGAGGCCTGTTTATGCTTGAAGGGATTGGGGTAGTTAGAATTTGAAGGTAAATATACAAGTATACAAGTTAAATACATTTTTTTAACACATGCGCTAATTTTTTTCAAAAGCGTTGGCCAGGGACTCTGTGTACCCGGACAAAACAAAGAACTAGATTTACGATTAATAACTGTAATTCAATAAAAAACTAAAATAATACAATTTTAATAAATTGAAGTAAAACGTAAATATGTGTGTATGTATTTTAAATTCAAATTTTTGTAAAGGTAAAAACTTCAAAATGGAAAAATTCAAAATTTTGCAAGGGATTTCATAAGTGAAAACTTATTGGATAAGTTCAGAATTTCCGAAGTAATTTTACTTGAGATGTGTCACTTGCAGGTGACAGGCCATACAATAAATGAGTATGAGGAACAAGTGAAATTCAAATGTCATCGAAACGTTTCAATGATAGGGAAGCGGGCTGGGTTTCTTGCCTTTTGTATTTCCGTTCTCTCCATTCTGACCAGCAGAATAAAAAGGGAAGGATGATCTTTTAGCCAGAGTGCTTGTCTCTTCAATACCTATCGTTTGAGCCAAAAAAAAAAATGCTCTCGCCCACAAAAAGCCCAAAACTGTGGCGCCCACAATTTATGTTTGAAAAACATTTACTTAAATGTATGTCATATCAATACCTATCGATTGACCTAAAATCGAATTACATATGCCGTCGACAAAGGGGATAGTAAAGAAATCGATAGACCCAACGTCATTCCAGAAAAAACATGGAAGAACTCTATAGTCGAGTGTCTCGACTATCAGATACCCGTTACCCAGCTTAAGGAAGCAAAAGGATAATGAAGATATATAAGCAAAAAAGGGGTATTTTAGGGCGCCACCTACCGTCTTCTTCAGTAGATGTTATGTGGGCGGCAGACAGACTTGAGCGTTTTGGCCATTTGTGGGCGTGACTCTTTTATTTTTTGGTGGGTCGATAGGTATTGATGAGACAAATACTTTTCAATTCTATCAAAAAACTGTAGGCGCTACAGCTTTTCGCGGATTGTGGGCGTTAGAGTGGGCGTGGCACCCCGTCGAAAACTTGCGCTGCGTAGGAAGCCCAGGAATCTGCATGCCAAATATGAATATTCCAGCTCTTATAGTTTCCGAGATCTCAGCGTTCATTCAGACGAACGGACAGACATGGGGTCTGAAAGCTTCCTTTTACCTGTTACTTACTTTCTGACGAATCTAGTATACCCTTTTACTCTACGATCAGCGGGTATAAAAATTAGTTTCTGACAATGTATGTTATAAAAAAAAGAAAGGTATTTCAGGGATGTTGACTCATTTCTCAAAAATCAACTAGTTTTCGGCTAAAAGCAATCAGTTCTCGATAACATCGATAGTATGTACTGTCGATGATTTTACAACCCTAACCGCATTCCCTTATGCTCCCTTAAGCTGAGTAACGGGCATCGACTATAGTGCTCTTCTTATTTAAGATAAATTTCACTTAATTTCACCTATATCGCAAACGTTTTTGTTGCGATCCAAGCTTCTTCAAAAGGTTTACAACGGCTTGATGACTCATGCTATTGACCGATGCTACGGCTGCTATATACCGCTCTTTTTCGACCAATTCAGTGATTTTTTTGCAATTTTCGACGGAGCGTGTCGCATCTTTGAGAACCTATACACCAGAACGAAAACGTTGAAACCATGTGTAACCACGTGTAATATTATCATTACTGTAAAATGAAATGTTTAATTTGGGAGATTAACTAAAAAAAAAACAAGCTCGTATGGACAGTAATCGTGTACCATCGAGGGTGTAGTGTTGAAACAATGTGTAAAGTAAAAAAGCCATACACCCCCATATTTCTTGTCTGATGTGATGTACGATCTAACATATTCGTAAAATGTTCTGTAGCTTCTTTCTATTGTATGTTTGTGGTGTGCAGCTGATGTTATGTTTTAAATATTTAGATATTTGTGTGGTGTTTCTGTAATAGTCAAGGTAGTTTTAGTATGTTTTGTTATTTCGGCCTGTTGGCTGTGAATACATTTTTTCACGTGGTTTTTAACGTCATGAGTCGTGTTTTTCCAATATGTCCTGTTTGTATTTGACTGAAGAGGCAAACAATGAAAAAGATTGGGGCTTATGCTAAATTATAGTCTTATATATTGTGTACTTAGGATACAATTCGCAGATCAAATTTACGGGTGTTTTCTTTTTAATGCTAAGTTCTTCCTTGTGTAACCAAATCGAACCGTTCCGTTTTTCCCTAATCTCACGGTACTCTCGCCAGAAACTAGTGATGACAAAACTGCACATGTCTTTTTTTCGCTAGAGTTGTTGTTATTCCTGTATGTCCACCTTGTATTGGATAATTATGTAGTCTAGACAGTATAGCTTCTTTTTTTATTATTTATTGTGGTCACCGGCTTGAGTAGTGCTACTCTAACATTCGTTAATATATAATTGCCCTTATTTTTGATTATATCTATTAAAATAATTTCAAAGATTTTCTCACTCGGTGGCTAATCTTATTTATTTCCAGCCTTTGAAAAATTGATCTAAATCGCATATTCCATTTACGAGTATATATAGATTATCAACACTTATTCTTGCATTTAGCTTTTTTCCTTTTTATAAGGGAATAATTTAATGATGTTAAATGCAAGGTCACTCCTTTTTTAACATCATCATTGCGAATGACGTCAAATAGCTTAGAAACTGTTGGTTGCTTTTTTAAATCCGAACCTGATTTTGAAACTGCGCGGTTTGTATAATTCTGTGTATTTTGTAATCTTTTTGTGACTTTTAAAATTGGTTTGTTAATGTTTTTAAGCTCTTCAATTTTTATTGATAAGGATTGATGCCACGTAATTATTTTTTTCTTTTAGATATTATTCTGTGAATAGAAATTCTTCAAGGCCTAGTCTCGTTCTTCTTATCTTAGAAGTTGGGTTTTTCATTGAAAACTAATATTTTAACGGTTTGTGCTCTGTTCTAGTAGTGAAATTTTTGCCGTACACAAATGATACGCATCTGTTGCTATGCAAAATTCTTTATTGAAATCTGAGTACTGTAATAGGGTTGGTTGAGTTAATATATTTTTAAGGTATTTAAAAGCTTTTTGACATTCAATTGTCCAATTAAATGTTACATTTTTTTGCAAAGGTGAGTTAAAAGTCTTGAGTAATGGGAGAAATTTGGTATAAAACATTTGTTATAATTGCAGAAAGCGACAAATCTTCTCGATTCATCTACATCAGGAGCAACATGGTATTTAGTTATTGCTTCATATTTTTAGCATCAGGTAAAATTCCTTTTTTTTGCATCTATGGCCTAAGAATGTGACTTTCTGTATAAAGGATGAACATTTTCTGGGTGCATCTTATGATTGTGTTTTCGCATAGGTTATATAAGTTAGTTAAGTTTTTAATCATATGATTTTCTGATGATTACTATTAAATCGACCATGTAAAGGAAAACTTGTGATGGTTCTAGTCCCGAGAAGGCTATTGTCATTTTTACACCTTAAGGTAATCGTTTAAAGCGATATGAGCCAGTGTTATTTGAAAATGATGTTATGTCTCTGGATTTTTTTTTTAAAGTAAGTTGGTGAAAACCAGACAATAAATCAAAACTGGAAAAGAGTTTGGCTCTGCCATGTTGGTCAAGTATATTGTAGATTCTTGGTAGTGGACATTAATCTGCTTATAATTTTTTATTTATTTGTCGGTAGTCAATAACTAATCTCATCTTTAATTATTTTTGACTTGTTTACATATTTTTTCATCATGGTCCTCTATAGTTTTTAATAAAAACTTTAACGTTGTCCTTCACTCTTAATTTTACTTCATAAAAATTATTGGAGGATACTGCTTCTGTTTCTAATCCGAATATATCAGTAAATTCGGTGCATAGTTTAGTGAGAGTACTTTTAATCATATCGGGAAAAGTTTTTGTTAATTTGGATAGGACTTCATTGTGTCCGATATTACAATCTGTACTTTGTGGTTTTTGATGATTATCTAATGGTTCATAGTCAATTTTGGAAATTATTATAATTTTATTGATATCGCTTATGTTTAAAATGCTGACAAAAGTATTATTAGAGTTAGCTAATATATATATACATATATCATCAGATATTCATTTCTTTGTGAGACGTGTTTACATAAATTTGTCTTACAACTTCGGACCCAGCGGGAATTATTAAGTTGTTGTCTATTCAATATATAATTGAAATGTTGATCTCTTGATCGAAGTTTTCGGGTCTATTTTTTCCTGTTTGTATTTCTATGAATGCCAAACCTTTGATTTAAAAGTACCTCCTTCTATTCCAGACATTGTTATTAGTTTTAACGTGTGTATGTTATCATAGTTATTAGAACATATTTTGAAAAGACTTAAATCAGCGCCTGTATCAATTAAAAGGGTTAAGGGAGTTTTTGTTTGATAATGTTTTATTTGAATGTAAATGTTGAGTCTAAGATTTATATTATATTCATTCGGGCTTCCTTTATTGTTGGAATTGTTTTGAGAGGTGTCCCTTTTGCATTTAAGTTTCCTGTTTCGTAGTATTGAATTCTGTCATAACTTTTATTTTGTTTTTTGCTTTTGGCCTTGTGTATAATTTCCTTGATAAATATTATGTTGGTAATATTGGTCTCTGCCGCGATTTTTTCCTGGTCGAAGTTTTTTCTTTCTCATTCATATTTTAAAATTAGCTAGCTTCCAAAATTGTTTGAGTTTTTCAGCTTTCGCAATTTTTTATCAAAGTGGATAGATTCTGTGCAGAATTTGTCACCATGTTCAGCATTTAGTCCTTCATTGATATATGAAGTTTCTAGCAATTTACGCAAGTTGCCAAGTTCGTTTCTGAACTAAGTTGCGGTTTTTCCTCTTTGGTAAATATTAGCAATTTTTTCTTTGACTACCTCTGAGGTTTCGCCTTCAATTGTGCTTTATGCTTTATCAAGAATTGCAGCAATTGTGCGTTCATTTTGTACCTTATAGGGGGTTGAACCAATTCTTTTTGATTCAATTACCTCTATGGCTATTTCTTCATATGGCCCTTTTATCATATTGATAATTTTATGGCCGTGTTGTCGTTGGAGATGAATTTTCTTCCCATCGAACTCTGGCACTGCATTCGAAATATCTTCAATGTACGCCCTTTCTGCTGCTACATCGTCTAGCATTATGTTGTCTTTTGTGTCTATTGCACTTTTATCTTAATCAAATTCTTCTTCTCCTAGTTCCGGTAATGTTATTACCGCATGAATTGATAGATCGTGAATATATCTTTCTTTTATATCAATTCTTTCACTTGACTCGGAATCTTCGTCTTCCGTTGAATCCATTTCTACCTGTTCTGTTAACTTTTTATCTCCACTAGTATCTATTTTCAAAGGGATATATAATATTGTCGGTACCGAGATATCTAATTTTTGTATAGTAATTAAATTTTAAATTTAAATTTTTGACCAGTTTTGTTATTTAGTATGCTTCTGTTTTTATGCACTAATTCTTACTTCATTAAAAGAGTCGACAAGAATTTTTGAATGTTTGTTAATTGTTTCTTTCTGTATTAACCTATTCAGACTTACACATTTTTAATACCTATCGAAAGTTTCTATAATTTTCGGATATGGAGTGTTAGTTGCTCCCATTCCATACAAAATATTTATTTTTCTTTAATTTTATTTCTAATACATTTATTTTTCCTTACATTAGGTTTGTATTTATTTTTACGAAAATATCTTTCAATTTCTCACAGTAGACATTATTATTGCCTTCTGAGTGCTATAGCAATGGATAAGAAGTGAAAAAGTTAAATTGTATTTATCCATATTCTCATATTCAAATTCGGAAATTAAAAAAGGCTTTTATTTATTTCTGACTATCGATAATACCATGTTCTCAAAATCTGGATCTAAAGTAATTCCTATACACTCTTGAATGTTATCGTTTATTAGTTTTATTTAATAAAAATGTTTTGTAACCCTCAAATTTTCATTTGTATTATCAATTGTTTATTTTTTGATTTCCTTAATTTTAAAGATTTCATTTCAAAGATTTTTTATAGTTAATTCAATTTTCTCATTTATTTTATTTTTACGTATTTATAATGTATTTTTATTTTATATATAAAATTGTTTTCTGTTTTAATATAATATTCGCGATATTTCCGTCCTTGGCTGCATTAGCTGGTCGTCGCCTGTTGGCTCGCTGATGCTCCTTCGCTGGCATAAGGGGCGGCCTACCCCTCACACTTGTTATCTCAGCTGCAGATTTTCTGAGCCGACGGGCTTAGGCGGTACCGCTGCCGGTCATCGAACAGGTTTTTAGCAATTTGATCTGCAATGGGGGCTCTCCAGTAGTCCTGGGCAATCTTTGGGAAACTTCTTGATTCTTTTTGGTAACTGCTTTGGAAGTGGAGGTGTTATTATTTTTTCATGGTTAATCGTCTTAATTACTGAGTGAGCTGGAGCTATCGGCTTCTTGTAACTTTTGGGCTGCTGACCAGGGGGGTGGCGGTTGTTTTTTTTTAAATAAAAGCCGCTTTATGTGAACTATTCTTTTCTTAATTTTATTTATCACGCCCCCTCGTTTCTCCTTAACTCCATCTCTACTCACTCAGATTTAGTTTTCAGTTCCCGATAGCAGTTTTTCCGGTTTTTTTTCGCCTGTCTCTCCTATTCCACTTGTAGTTTCTTTGAGTCCTTGTGACACCATGACACGATCGCCATGTGATAATTCCTCGCTCGGTCACTCCACCATAATTTTGATATTTTGTCACACCATAATATAATTATTCTTTTTGTCAATTTTTTGTATAGACCAGCAGTTCTTTTTTTATTGAAATGTTAATTCTGAAAGTCTTGCTCAAGTTTAAGTCTGGTTGATGGGCATTTGGCAGCAGCGGGGAAAAATGCTGACAATGCAATTGTTCACATATCACCACGCTGGCAGCCAATTAAATCAATGCAGAGTCCTTTAAGGCGGCTGTGCTGAATAGGCAGTTAAAATTCCAATATTCTTATGGACTACTTCTTACCCATTGAATAAATTAATATTCGCTATTTAAGCAAAAAGGGGTATGCAGGGTGCACGTCATTAAAATCGTATTCAAGTAAGTCGGGCTTTGTGCGAAACATACCAACACAGCGACAGTTATCTGCTGTGATCATATAATCAATGCATTTAAAAATTTGCTGGTCGTTAAACTTTTATATATTTATAGCTTAATGATATGAAAAAAAATTCCTTAAACCAACCAAATATGAAATTCTCAATTTTATTTTTACTTATTAAAAAAGAACAATGTAAATGGAATAAAATAATGTTTACTTTGTAAAAATTATTTTGTGTAACTTAAGTTTCGGTATTTCAATGAAATATAATGTATGCAAATTAAGTTTCTTACTAGTGATTTAATTAAAAAAATGTATTTTTATTTATTAATCACTTAATCACTACTACGATTTTTTAATAGGTCGAACTTAGTTAATTCACTGCTCGTTTACTTTTACTCGATTTGTACTACTGCTCGATTCGGATCTCAAAAACTGACTCCCGATATCTAGTTCAATGATCAATAATCAAACCTCGGCTTAAGAGATTTTATCCCCAAAAATTGATAAAGAGAATGGATCAAGAGAGTCGGAAAATAGGATGATGAAATTTGCCAATTAAATTTGAAGTCCAATCTTGGCCGGAAATTGGTGTTTACATTAGCGGAGTTTTAGGGACCGCTTTGGGGATCTTTTGTTTACGTTAACGGACTCGGGGCTCGCTTTGGGGATCTTTTGTTACGTTAGCGAACTGGATGTTTACAGCATCCGTTTGATTTGGGCTGCGTGAAATTGATCTGGGTGGGAATGATTCGGAGGCCTGGTTGAAAGAAATAGCTGACCACGGGTTTATCTCGGGTCTGTCAGAGTTATTTGGAAATTGGCTCTCGGCTCAAAGTTGTTTATAAATTGGGTAAGAGCCCCTAAATAATGTGTCATATAACTCCCCCCATTCTAAATTGAATCGTCCCGATTCATTGGAACTGATGGGTATATTGAATGTAATTGTTGGGTTAATTCGACACTGATATTTTCTTCTAGGGTATTTTCATTGTCGGGTATATTATTTATTTCATTATCGGAAATATTATTTTCTTGTTCAATTTCTATATGATTTTGCCATGGTTTGAGTATTAAAAATTTTCTGAATTATAATAATCATAATAGTTAAATATATAAATGTGAATATGATTAATATTAACGTAACTGGTATTTGAGTTTGTTTAATTTGAATAAATGTATTTAGTATGTTAATATTATCGAATGTGAGTTCCGAATCATTAGATATAATATATTCCGATACTAAAAAATCTGTATATTTTCGAGCTGTGATGTATTCCAATATCTTATTGTCTACATTGGTGCAGGAAATATTATTAATTTTAGTGGTGCCATTAAAAGTTATTAAATATGACCCATTTAAATGAGTGTCATTAACTGTATTTTCTCCATTTACAAAAATGGCTCCATCTTGGATTACATCTACATTTTTATTTTTTTCTCGGATTTTGATACAAAAGGATTTTTCTCCATTTAGTAATCTAGTGAAACAAGAGCCTTCTGGGTTAAGTGAGCAATAATTATTAAATATTTCTGTTTTAAAATTAGACATTACATAGTACTTACTTCTACATTTTTCGACGTGATTATCAATTAATAATTTTCCATCATTATGTGAAATGGATCTTGAATTGTAAACGTCACAACGATCGGTAATAATAGGGTATTTTATGTAAATTATAATAAGATCTTGATGCAAAGCGATTTTAAATTCAGATATATCTAAAACGTCTGTTATAACTACAGGTCTATCTTCGTGCTTATAAATTTCTAGTATATCATCATTGTTTAGAATTTTAGTATTAAATACATCAATTTTGGCAAGTGTAATTGTGTCCATTAAATTCATAAGATCGTAAGTAAGCAAACGCAGATGATATTTTCTAAGTGGAAATTCTTGATTTTTAAAGGCTGTTTTGAATTGTTCAGACAAAGATTTTATCTCTTTAAATAGTTTAGAATTAATAACGAATGGATCGTTATTATTTTGTATTAAATCTTCGATTTTATTTTGGACTGTTATGAAATCATCATGATCTGGTGTTCCCGCTATCCATTTCCAAATGGTGCCTATTTCATTAATGCCTCTTTTTGATCTACTGGGTATAACTTGAGAGATAAGTATTTTGATAATTTCTAAATCGTGGGATAATTCCCAAAGAAAATTCTTGTTGTCGTGACCCTTTAGAAATTCTGTTTCAAGATTAATTATTTCTCTATAAAAACTTATATTAGTTATATGAAATAAATCTGCGTGTGATTCATAAATAAGAACATCTTTGGTATCCTTGTAAAGAAGGAAATCATGGTTCGTGTAATCCATAATTTCGGATTTGGTTGTTGCTACCAGCAATAATAAGTACATTATTGAAATCATTATCTGTAATTTGAAACAAGTTATTTAATATTATCTTTATGAATCGTACGGTTTCTGTTATTTATAATAACTTGATTTGGGAGATTTTTCTTAACTACTTGTCTTTTTTATCTAGGATTAAGCTTGTTCCTTTCCCCATGTTTCTTTTCGTAAATTACCTCTCCTACGTGATAATTCTTATTTTGTCTATCTTTATTTTGAAAATGTAACATTTTCTCTTGGGCTTGCTGCAATAATTTAGGAATATCATCGTGTTTGACTTTATTAAATAATATATCAAAAGGTCGATGATTGGTTATAGAATGAATTGTTAAATTATATTTTTGTGCTGCTCTAATTATAATTTCGGAATAATCGATTAAATTAAGCTCATCTTTAATGCAGCGAGCAATTTCTGTTAAGGTAGAGTGTGCCCTTTCTATTTGTCCGCTAGACGTACTATGTCGAGGATCTGCAAAGAATAAAGATATCCCATTTCTTTGTGCAAAAGATTTAAATTGGGATGAAGAAAAACTTGGTTCGTTATCTATCATCAAAGATTTGGCTAATGGAAATTGTTGTAAGATTTCTGAAACTTTATTTTCTATATTCAGTTTATTAGGGATTTCTTTTACCACTAAGTATTTTGAATACGAATCTATGCAAGTAATGAATATAAGATTTTGGGCGTAGAATATGTCAAGATGCAAATTCTCACCTTCTCTTTCTGGAATTGGTGCTTGACCGATAGGAATCTGTACTGGGTGCCTGTTGTATTTGTTTTGATTGCAGATAGTGCAATTATTTATAAACTCCTTAAGCTTTTTGTATAAATTTGTCCAATAATAGAGTGTAGTTATTTGTTTATTATTTTCAACAAGCCCTCTATGAGCTCTACAATGAGTTTCTGTGATAATAAGAGATCTATCTTCAGCGTTCTCGACATCCTGGACAAATGTCCTTGTGTATAAAAATTTATTTATAAAATTGTCCTTAAGTGGTTTTTGAATTCTGTAAAAATCTTCTAGAGTACAGTGAACTCCTATTATTATATTGGGTGGAATATATTCCCTTAAGATTGATACTAAATTTTCTGGAGTGTCATACTCTATTATATGTCTAGTATTTTCGAATACATTAATCGACTCATGTATTGTATACCTCCCCGTTGCTATTAGCAATTGTTGCTTAAACTGGCTTAAGGGTTTTCGGGTTTCTTGTATTACATTCTCAAAACTACTCTCTGCAGAATGCTGAGTATTTTGATCTGAGACCGATTCATTACTTTCCGTTAAATTATTTATTTGAATCCTAGATAAAGCGTCCGCAACAACATTTGTTGTTCCTGGCTTGTAAATAATTTTGGGTGAATAGCTTTCAATAAAGGAATACCACCTTTTAATCTCAATATTTGGATTTTTTTGAGAAATGGAAAATGAAAGAGGTTGATGATCAGTATAAATCTCGATGTTGTTAACCCCATATAAATAATTTTGGAGGTTTTTAAAAGCCCATACAATGGCTAATAGTTCCTTTTTATTGGTTGCGTATAATTGTTCGGTTTTTGTCAGAGTTTTTGAAATAAATGTAATTGGTTTTCCTTCCTGAGAAAGAACAGCACCAATTGCTAAGTCTGAAGCGTCCGTTGTTAGAGTAAATTTTTTATTATAGTCTGGTTGTACTAGTTCTACTTGTGCAATTTAATTTTCTTTAAGCTCGTTAAAAGCTCTTACAGCTGAATCATCAAACTGTATTAAAGTTTTACGTGATGCCTTTTTTGATACTTTGCCGTTTTGGCCTTCTAAATATTTTGTTAAAGGTTTAGCTATCTTTGCGTAATTTTGCACAAATTTTCTGTAATATCCTGTAAGGCCTAGGAAGCTTCTAAGCTCTCGAATATTTTTGGGTATCGGATATTTTACGATAGTAGAAATTTTTCGGGATCGGTTTTTATCACATTGTGGGAAACAACGTAACCGAGAAAATTGGTTTCTAATTTAAAGAACTTTGATTTTTCAATTGAAATTTTCATGTTTGCGTTCAGCAAAATTTTAATAATGAGAATTAAATCTTTGTAATGTTGTTCAATTGTTTTTGAAAATATAATTATGTCATCCATATAAACGTGACATGTTTTACCCACTTGTTCTCTTAAAATATCATCCATCGCTCGTTGGAATATTCTTGGAGCGTTGGTCAAACCGAAAGGCATTCTTAGGAATTCGTATTTCCCGTTGTTTATTGAAAATGAAGTTTTTTGAATGTCTGGTTCATTCATGAGAATCTGATGAAATCCAGATTCCAAGTCAATTGGTGAAAAGTATTTGGCTTCCCAAGATTTGACAAAATCACAGAAGGGTCCTGCATTGGATATCTATCTGGTATTGTATTTTCATTAAGTTTTTTATAATCAATTACGAGTCTGAGTTTTGGAGTTCCGTCTACATTGAAACCCTTTTTTGGTACTACTAGTACTTGTGAATTATAAGGACTTCTACTTGGTCTTATAATTTCTTCATTTAACATTCGATTTATTTCAGAATTCACAAAATCTGAAGCTGATTGAGCATAAGGGTATTGTTTGCTGTAAATGGCCCTATCATTTACGGTGTTTATTTCACCGCGGATATCTGTCCTAAATGGGATCTGCATATTTATTTTTGAATGCTCTTCATTAATAATATTTAATATTTCTTTCTCCAGATCTTTTCTTTGATCTGCAGATGATATTTTTATGTTGTTTATTTTTTGATTGTCGGATAGTTCAACGACGGCGCGTTAAGGATTTTTAATTCCCAAACTTTTATTTTTGTCGGATATTTCAACGACGGCGCGTTCAGGGTTTTTGATTCCCAAACTTTTATTTTTGTCGGATATTTCAACGACGGCGTGTTCGGAATTTTTGAATTCCAAACTTTTGTTTTTGTCGGATTTTTCAACGACGGCGTGTTCAGGATTTGTATATCCCAAACTAGATTCGCTTTGATTACCCATTTCAGATTCGGATCTGATTTGAGCTTTTTCATCAAAGTATTTTTTTAATATAAATTCTTTTAATGGAAGAATGGTGTTTTCTTCTGTTAAAGAATGTTGGTTTAATATGTTTCCGTTATCATAATTTAATTTTTCTTCTATTCCATTATATTTAATTACTCCCTTAACTGTATCAATTACCGCTCCTATTCTTTTTAATAGGTTATAGCCGACCAGTAAATCTGAGTCTAGCCCATCTATTTCATAAAAAGTATATCGCGTATCAAAAATAGTTATCATATGATAATATTTAATTATTGAATATCCATTCACTGTAGATACTCTTTTGTAAATTGGAAGCTCGTTTTTATTTTTATAAATTCCTGTTTTTATATAACACGAGGTTGCCCCAGTGTCAATTAATATTTTTAATTTTTTATTTATTTTAGGATCTTTTCTAATTAAGTAGGGTAAGCCTACTCCTGACTTTTGTCTAAAAAATGGTTCTCCTCAATGTTATTTAATCTCATCGTCTTGTTAGCCGGTTGGTTAACAGTTCCAGTTGGTACCCTTTTATTTTGGGCTTGGCCTTGCTGAGTGTTCTGGGTCTCAAATATTTTTGTTTGATCCCACTTGTTCTGACTATAATTATTATTTTGATATTTATTATTGCCTTGATTATAGCCGTTGTTAGCCTTATTCTGAACCTGGATAGACTCGTCTACCTCCATTGGTTCCGGGTTATTTTGTGGTTGCCTATAGGTGTTCCACTGTTTTTGTTGGTTATTATTAAATCTACCCTGGGTCCAAGAATTATTTTTATTCTGATTATAATAACCGTAAGTATTTTTGTTCTGGTAGTTGTCATGATTAAACCTTAAATTATTATTGTTTCGCTGGTTACTATAACTATTGTTTTGCTGTCTAGTCTTGTGGTTGAAATGTGTTTGTCCATTTCCACTACAGTTTGGCTCGCTATGTTTTAGCTGAGTAGTAGAGAAGCTATTTGCGAAATGAGCCCTCATGTTGTTGCTTTCCAGTTCCTGAACTATGACCATTGCATTTGGTAGGTCAGGTGGATTCATTGAGACAATAGTATCTGAAATTTGGCCGTTGAGGCCGGTAATGAAAACTCTAAGAGCTGTCTTCCTATGTTTCTCATTCATTTTCGCTGTTATAGGTTTGTTTCTACCGTAGGTCATAATAGTTTTATTAATTAGCAGAGTTCATTTTCTATTAACTGTACCATAATAATCCATTATGGATAATTTTCCCTGACTCAATACACTTAATTCCTGTTCAATAATGTGAATTGGTCGTTTGTCGCTAAAGACGAAGTCAAGTCTCGCCATTATGGCATCGAAATTTAATACAGTACCGTTATGGGTTAAGGCGTCGTTTGCCATTCCTGTTATTTTGTTTCGTAATATAGATAAGGCAGAATAAAATCGTTCACTCCCTCTGGCATATTGCCCCATGGCTACTTCTGCCGATTCTCTCCAGCTTACAAATTTATCCTCTTCACCTTTATATTCCCTAACAGATTTGATAATCTCATAAGATGTGTCGCATTTTATATTCGGATCTACAATCTCTGTCTGATAATCCTCAACCGTTTTAATTTTGTTAGAAAGCTGCGATCTTAAGTTAACGATCTCCTCCTTTAATGGATTTAATTCAAGATTTACAATTTGCTTAATTAAATCTCCTACATTTAACATTGTATTGCTTGTTATTGCCTGATGGCTTGTATTTTCTTGTGGATTCATGTGGAGTCTATTATTTGCTCCAGTCTGGCTTGTTGAAGGTTCTGGCATTTTGAGAACTCTTTCAAAATTTGAAATTAACTCTTCCACTTTGTATATTTATATTTCCTTTCTTACAAATTTTTTATAAAATAATAATAATAAAAAATTGTATGAAAAAAATAGTATCGCTCACGTCATCCTTATTTTTTTCTCTTCTCGTTGTTGTTTTTGCTGTTGGGGTCGTCTTTATCCTGAATGATGATCCTGCTTGGGGCCGTCCTTCTTTTTTTTCTGTTTTTAAATTGTCTCGGGGTCTTCCTTCTTTAATTAGGTCTTCCTTCTTTCCAATTTTTGGCGAGGGATTGCCCTTCAGCCTGTTTTCTTAGAATGTCTTTGTTGTTGATTTTGAAGATTTTTTTAAATTGTTTTTCACAATGTTTATTTTTTATTTTTTTGAAAATTTTTTGTCGCTTTTTGATTTTTATATTGTCCGAGCAGTGAATTTATGTTACGATCACTATTTTGTAGTTTGAGATTTTAAGGGGATTATTTCATTAATTAATTTCCACCTTAGTTATTTGATCAACACAAACTTTTTATTTATTTGTCGGTTGTATCGGGTTTTATTGGCCGCGCTAAATTCCTTTTTTCACTTTAAAACTTTTTTGTTTTTATTTTAAAGCTTGTTTTTTTTAGATTTTTTTAATCACTCGGCCCCACGTTGCGCGCCAATTAAGTTTCTCACTAGTGATTTAATTAAAAAAATTTATTTTTATTTATTAATCACTTAATCTCTAATACAATTTTTTAATAGGTCGAACTTAGTTAATTCACTGCTCGTTTACTTTTACTCGATTTGTACTACTGCTCGATTCGGATCTCAAAAACGGACTCCCGATCTCTAGTTCAATGATCAATAATCAAACCTCGGCTTAAGAGATTTTATCCCCAAAAATTGATAAAGAGAATGGCTCAAGAGAGTCGGAAAATAGGATGATGCAATTTGCCAATTAAATTTGAAGTCCAATCTTGGCCGGAAATTGGTGTTTACATTAGCGGAGTTTTAGGGACCGCTTTGGGGATCTTTTGTTTACGTTAGCGGACTGGATGTTTACAGCATCCGTTTGATTTGGGCTGCGTGAAATTGATCTGGGTGGGAATGATTCGGAGGCCTGGTTGAAAGAAATAGCTGACCACGGGCTTATCTCGGGTCTGTCAGAGTTATTTGGAAATTGGCTCTCGGCTCAAAGTTGTTTATAAATTGGGTAAGAGCCCCTAAATAATGTGTCATATAACTTGTGTCATATAACTTGCATGTATGGTTTTATACTCGCGAATCGCCTGCTACCTATAATCTTTTGTTGCTCATCTCCGATATTTGCCGCTGCTGCAACCCTTGTCTGCTCTAATGACTGCTTTTCAACTTCTTCTTCACTCGCGTTGCCGCTATGGCCATTATTGTCGCTCTCAGCAAACGCCTCGTCGTTTTCCGTTATGAATTTACTTAGCCAAAGAACAAATTTTTTACTCAGATTGGCAGACTGCGCTATAAACTTTGCAGTTTTGTAGTTTCAGAATTTCGCAGTACTTTGCAAAACTTGATGGAATTGCACAACATAAAAATGCTCTGCTCTCCTGGATAGTACTTTAGTCCCTCTTCCTTGTATTCACTGTTGTTTCATAACTCTCTGGTTTCTCGTATAAGTCATGTTTATTAAACTACTATGAATTCTCGGCACGTACAATTCAACGCTTATCTTACGTACTAAAATTTACAAAATAATTGACTAACCTATGCTTAAGAAATGATTTACTTGAGAAGTATTCGAAGTATAAAATAGTAATTGGAAGTTAGACACATATAAAGTCTTATGA
Organism: Drosophila biarmipes; assembly: GCF_025231255.1. Taxonomy (NCBI): domain Eukaryota; kingdom Metazoa; phylum Arthropoda; class Insecta; order Diptera; family Drosophilidae; genus Drosophila; species Drosophila biarmipes. The sequence goes on along the minus strand of NC_066613.1, from coordinate 746,984 downwards.
AGGTCCTATAAAGGGATACAAATTTCGAAGATGTCTAAAATGATCGGATAAATGCAAAATATAGCGGAAGTCTTGTGAAGGGATTCGTATATAGTTAAGCATTCCGATTCAAAAATCCGAACATGGCATAGGCCCTGAGAATTATGTAATCGAAGTGTGCTGCGAACCTCAATTTCGAGTCAAACATCACACCTGGATCTAAGGATTACTGCCGCAGTTGTAGAGGTTGACCATTGATATTGTATAATGTGAAGAAATTGTATACGGATTTACTGTAAGTAATATAGAAGCAATTGCTTATGTTAAGAAGGTGCGAATTTCGGCTACACCAAGAGCTCAACGAAACTAGGTCCTATTGTTCCGATTTTGAGTCTGTTGCTATTTTAATAGACTTAAAAATCTAAAAGGTAGATACTTCAAAGATAGACAGAACCTCATATAATATAGGAAAATTATAAAAGCCGAGATCCCACAGCACTTCCCTGAGGAAGGAATATTACATTAATTTTAACTATAAAAAGACGATGGTGTAAAATTTTATCCAATTTATTAATGTCGAATGTATAACCAGGGAACTGTGGCAGACTTTGTCAGACACTTTCGCAAAATCAGTGTAAAAAGCATTAACCTGAGATCGCAAATCAAAGGCATGAATGCAATTGTAGCTGAAAACGGCACGACTAGTCGAGGTTGACCTACCTGCTACGAAACTATGTTGAAAAGGGCATATGTATGTTTTACAAGAAACGGTATTTTATGGGCTACAATGCCTTTGAAGATTATAGCAATATTACTGATCTTAGCTTTAAACCTGTTATTGGTAATGTTTTAAAAATGGAGTCACGGATGCAATCGCAAAGTGCTCACTAGAAAGTTATTTATCAAAAAGAACTTTTAGTTGTACACAAAGCACCTCTATACAATAAAATTTCAGTATGTAGGCCGGAATCCCATCACAATCCGGAATTAAAGAATCATCAACGTCTTTCACAGGCATATGAATATTCTCTTACAGCACGGTTAAACTACCTAAATTCAATAGAGGAGTGATCGCATTTAAGGTTTGAGAATAATTCCAAGCTGCTGTTGGCTCAAAATTAGCTTTAAAATAAGAGACAAAGAGATTTGCTGTTTCTGTATTTAAATGCGAAGATAACTTCCCTAGATATAGATGGGACTGAAGAAGCGTTCTCTCCGAATTGATGAATCGCCAAAAGGTTATTGCGGGTTTTTTGAGTCCGTTATATGATGATTGTGCAAATCCAGAACGTTTGTATGAACAATCGGCCTGTGGATGAATCTAATGACATTGATTGGATTGGGCCAGAACACATCTAAAAGTGCTGCTCAAGTATTCCTAATTTAAAATTGACGAAATCTAATGGAGCAACATATTTTTTACATAAGCATGTTCTTTCTTGTATCTTCTTTAAATTGATACTAACTATAAGTATATATAATCTTAAATTAAAAAGCTATCTGACAGTCAAGATGACTGACGCGAGATTTAAGGGCTCTAATAACTGTTGCTGAGCTGGAAGGTCATTTCGTTGCAATCGGGTCCGGTATCTAGGCCCCTGGTGAGCTGGTTGAGATGACAAATTAGCTTGGAGTGGTAGGACGCTTTTAATTTTTTCGTTTTTTACGGGTAAAATGCCACAACTGGAATCCGTAAGTCCAGCGTTGATTTGTAGAGCAGGACCTTGAAGTTGTAGGGGTATAACGTATTCCCCTGAAGTTAAACACCAATACACATATGACTTCTAGTCTTTTCTTTTATTTAATTTAATTTGGTCTGTTCAGGATCACGGTCGGCGTTCAACTGCCCTCGCTCTCAGCTCACGATCCGCATCAACCCCCGATTCACTGAGAGAGTGTGAGAGCGATGAGATTGAGAGAGAGAGTTAGAGAATAGTGAGCGGCATCGCACAACAACAACAACTTATTCTTAGAACTTACACGAATGATCTAGAAGGAATACAATAACATACACATACATACATACTACGACGTAGCAATCCTGCTACGATTCGGCCGTCCTGACATTTTAAGATCCCCTGATCTTGTGTTAATTTACAATTGATTTTGGCTTATATTTATCTTAGTTTTTATAATTTAGTTTTGTATTTACAAATTCTTAGATATATTCACAACTTTATTTTCGTTTTCCAATACAATGCTTAATATTTTGAGTACTCCAGACACCTTGATAAGGGCAACGCGATAATTGAAAACCTTCAACATCTTTTATTAAGTATCTATCATTCCTCAAAACTTTATCTATAACATAAGGAACCTTGTGTTTGGGTATTAGTTTTCTTGCGACAGTAGGAGAGCTATCAAAATTTTTTACCATGATACAGTCTCCTACTTTGTACTCCGAACTCTTTGTTCTTTTTTCATTAAATCTCTGTTCGTTGTCTTTTTGTAATTTTCTTTGCTCTTCTGAACCATCTTTTCTAATTTTGTCTAAAACTCTAACATCACTAACATTATCTAATTCTTCTAACTTTTGTCTCAATTCATCAATAACTTTTCTTTTCTGCTCGATTCCAAACAACATTTTACTTGTCATTTGTGCTATGCTACTTTGCTTCGTGTTGTTCAATTCAATTTTCAATATATCTAACCACTTTCTCTTTCATACTCGAAAACCAATACCTCCTAAGAATTGCATCCATAACTTTATTTCTTCCTAAATGACCTAATTCATTGTGATATTTGTATAATATCTTTTCCTCCATTTCTTCTGGAACACAAAATAACAGCTTTCCATTATTCGACTTTCTATATATAACTCCATTCCTCATCTCAAACATTTTATCTTCCTCATTTTCTAACTTTTTTCTATCATCTTTTAATTTTTCATCTTTCGCTTGACAAATAATTAAATTATCTTCAAAGCTATTCGTTTCAACCACCATTATGTTTGTATTTCTACTTAAAGCGTCAACGTGCTGCATAAGTTTTCCCGATTTATGGACTAATTCAAAGTCATATTCTAACAATTCTAATGCCCACCACCACCCACATCAATTCTATTTAACGTCAACGTCAGTGAGTTACAGTCTGTGACTATTCTAAATCGTCTGCCCTGCACATAAATTCCAAATCTTCTAAGAGCGTAAATTATTGCTAACGTTTCCAGTTCAAAACTATGATACTTTGCTTCGTCTTTTGTTATTGCTTCTGAAAATTAAAATATAGGATGAAGCTTTTTATCCTCTTTTCTTTGCAGCAAAACTGCCCCAAAACCTTGTACGCTGGCGTCTGTATGCAATTCTACCTCGTCCTTGTAATAATATAATCCTAGCACTGGAGCTTCCACCAACTTTTTCTTAAGCATATCAAAACATTGCAATTCCTTTTCTTCAAATACAAATTCTTTATCCTTTTTTAACAATTCATATAGAGGTTTAGCGATCATCGAAAAATCTTTAATGAACCATCTAAAATACGAACACAAGCCCAGGAAGCTTCTAACATTGTGTACTTAGTCTGGAACGGGAAAATCTCGAACAGCTTCTATTCCTTTGTATTCCTTTGCTAGTTACCAAAAATCCTAAGTATTGTACACTTGCTTGTAGAAACTCACACTTGTCCATTCTTTATTCTAGTTTGTTCCTTGCTAATCGATCAAAAACTTCTCTAAGAACACTTAAACGTTCTTGCATTTCTTTACTCGCAATCATGATATCGTCCATGTATAAAACTACCTTACTATCCCTTATCATGTCTGCAAAAATCTTATTGATAAATCGTTGAAACACCGCTGTTGCATTCTTTAGCCCCATTGGCATCCGCATAAACTCAATTGTCCTAAAGGCGTCATAAATGAGGTTTATCTTATCGATTCACTATCCACAAACACATGAAAGTAGCCATGCTTTAAATCTAATTTCGAAAATATTGTTTTATTTACTAATGTATCTAATAAATCGTCAATCAAAGGTAACGGATAATTATCTTTCACCATAGTGTTGTTAAGCTTTCGGTAATCTACACATAGTCGTAAGTCGCCTGACTTCTTGTTAACTAATACTTTTGGAGATACATACTCAGATTCACTCGGCCTTATAATTCCTTCACTTAAGTATTCGTCTAATATCACCTGTAATTTTTCTTTCTCTGTGTAAGCTAAACGTCTTGGCGAACAACTGAATGGTTTTGAATCCTCTAATCTCAATTTCATTTCGCATCTAACCTCCGGTTCCTTTGGCCTTTCTTTATTTACATAACAACTCTCTACCATCCTAACAAACTGACACCTAACATTATAATTCACATTATCACCAACTTTATATTCTACACTTTCATCCGTTAAATTTATATTAAATAATTCCTTTTCCACTAGACTTATTTCAGGCTCAATATAATTTTTATTCATAGCTTCTTCTTCATCTCTGATTTTACTAAAATTTTCTTTTTTTGTTTCCCTGCTGTCCCTAGTTCCATAATTAACATCGCTAAAAATTGTATTTTTATTCCTAACATTACTAACAACATCACCAATTATTAGCTTTTCATCTCTAACATCATCGCTAACTATCTGCTTTTCATCACTAACATCATCGCTAACTATCTGCTTTTTATCACCAACTTCAGAAGGATATTCAATACTCTCAACCGTAACCATTTTCAAAGTGTCAAGGTTTAAATTTAGATTACAATCATCCATAAAATCTCGTCCCAAGATTACAGCATGACTCATAGATTCATTTGCCACAATAAGTAAATTAATATGTGCTTTTTTTAAATTTTTCATTAGATAACATAATATAATTCCATAAGTTTTTAGGTAACTTTTGTTTAAACCATAATATGAACTTAAAACTGGTAATTTCGAAATGTCTGGCACTTTAGATATTTTAATAAATGAAATTGGGCTTCCTGTATCTATGAGGCATTCTGCAACTAACCTGGTATTAGAATCGTTTACAAAATTAATTTCAACATATCTTACACATTTGTTTTCGCCCTCGTTCTTGTTTTCGTTTTTCAAGCATTTCGCAACAAAGTGCCCCATCTCTCTGCACGCATAGCACGATCCTTTCTCCCGCTTTGACTTCCTGCACTCATACGCCCAATGCCCTTTGGCATTGCAATTGAAACAACGAGTCTAGTTGCTGTCCTTGGGATCCGTTGATGTCGTCGGCCTGCCAACTCCATATAGCTTTGGCAAGCTAACATCCACAAAACATTGGATATGCGCCTGATTGCGTAGCCCTTGATTGGCGATGCCTTCGATGATGCAGCTCAACATTTCATCTGCATCAATATTAATGCCCTGAGCAAGCATTATCTTATCGTCGGCATAGCTCCCGAAACTTTAGCTTTGTTTCCATTTGCGCCCTTCGAATTTGCGTCGTAAATCCAACTTCGATGATTTTCCCCTAAACGTTGAGATCAGCTCTGCCATTAGGTCATCCTACGGTAGCAACTCGCGGTCTGCATCTGCGGGCAGCCACTCATAAGCTTTTCCCTTTATTTTGCTCAGCATTAGCATCTTTACAAATTTTCCTTTTATTCCGTAAATGGTCGCGATATTTTGCAATTGAGTAGTCCATTTGCGGGCATACGACTCGCCAGAAAACTCACTCAACACCTGTGTTGCCATGCCCAACGAGACGTCAATGCTCTCGTTAAAATTTTCCACCACCGCTTTACGTTCGCTGCCTTTTTGCTTTTCTAGACTGGTCTCCAGCCTGGTTGTGCATGTCGTCTTCTGCGTAATTGTCGTTCCTTCCACCGTCTTCGTTTTGTTCGCCGCCTTTTTCGTTGCTCCGTTTGTCTCTAATTCTGAGAATGCTGCCAGCCACTTCGTTACTCGCTTCACCATCGACGCCGTTAGTTTCGCCGTCTTCTTCGCTGTAATTCCTAATGCCGCCGTCTCGCCTTTACTTTTTTCGCCGTCTTCTTCGTCGTACCTCTGAATGCCACCGTCTTTGCTATTACTTTTGTCTCCGTCTTTGCCATTACTTCTGCCGCCGCCTTCTTTCTGGAAAATTCCGCCGCCGTCTTCGAAAATTTCGTCGCTGCTGTCATTGCCCTTACTTTTATCGCCGTCTTCATCTTCTTTTTGTTTCGCCATTTCATCAACTTTTCCACGAACTTTATTTTACCCTAAGATCAATTCCTTTTTCGTTATGGTTGTTGATAGCTTCAACACACTCGACAACATTTTTAATTGTTCGATCGAAGCGTTATTTAATTCCATTTTAATTTTCTTTTTGTTTGTAATTAATTGGCTCGTGATCGGCCCACTTCTGATTTTGTAGAGGTATAACGTATTCCCCTGAAGTTAAACACCAACACAAATATAACTTCTAGTCTTTTCTTTTATTTAACTTAATTTGGTCTGTTCAGAATCACGGTCGGCGTTCAACTGCCCTCGCTCTCAGCTCACGATCCGCATCAACTAACGATTCACTGAGAGAGTGTGAGAGCGATGAGATTGAGAGAGAGAGTTAGAGAACATTGAGCGGCATCGCACAACAACAACCACTTATTCTTAGAACTTACACGAATGATCTAGAAGGAATACAATAACATACACATACATACATACTACGACGTAGCAACCCTGCTACAAAGACCAGGCAGAGGGGAAAGCGAGCGTTTATGAGCCAATGGAGGCTATTGGATTTTAGTTTTGGATGAATTTTCTTAGTTTCGATATGTAAGTGTTCTGTCTAGGTGAACGCCAAGATGCGTTACATCGTCAGCTCGCGGAAGTGGCGTGTTATTCAGAGTAAACGTTGTGTTTACACTTTTGCGCATTTATTTTTATACGCCAGTACGATAACCACTTCTCCACTACCACGAGATGATCAGCTACTAGTGCTTTTGTCTGAATTGGGCATTTGGACCGACCTATGATGCGGTATCGTCTGCGATTGTAGAATTTCTCGGGAATATCTCGGTGTAAAGGAGAAAGAGAGTTGGACCAAGGGCTTCTACAGAAGAAGATAGTAAAGTCGTTATTGCATTGTTGGCGACAGAGACCGTTGTAGTTGACGTAGAAGTTGCTGTTGTTGGTGCACTAGGTGGCAGAAGCTCGGTTGGAGTTTTGCATTGTTCACTCTATGGCGTTTGAGCGGTGAAAAGCAGGGCAAGAACTAGCTCGCTGGTTTTCGGCGGTCAGTAAACTAGTACTTTCTTGCATTTTCGGTTCTAGAGTATTACTTGTGATAGAGAAATAAGCATTGTTACGGGCCAAAAAGAGACGACGTTTGTTTTGCTCTCTCTGAATTTTTTTTTTTTGCTCGGCACAACATTGAGTTGTTCACAACTAGGAGCTTTACCAACTATTTGCCTCTTGTTCCTGTGATTCTTTACATAGTTCCTGGCGACACTAGAAACCGGTACGGGAGTACCAGGTTTGCATGGTTGGCTTGACGACCAATTGGAGAAGCTGGAGCAAAAAGTTTCACCACTTTTTTACGCTATGGTCAGTGGCAGAATTGCGAAAAGACTTCAGAAACACGGGAGATCAACACATACAGTGTGAAAAGTACGGCGACAAAGCGATGAGCAACGAACCGCCTCAAAACGGCGAAGCTGCCCTGCTGTAAACTCAGCATTGCACTCGGAGTACGAAAAAGAATTCATAGCGAAAAGAAAAAACCTCTGACTACAACGAATGCTTATCGGAGAAGAAATACTGAATATTGACACACAGTTTCTCTTCAATGTTGGAATCGACGTCTTTGGGCACAAGCCTCTGTCGGTCGATCTATGGATTATGACCTTTAGACTTTACAATTTTGAAGTTAGTTAGGGAAGTAAGTTAGGGAAGTAAGTTAAGGAAAGGGTTAATAATATTCATCCTGATACTTTTATTTGATTTAATTGCTTTCTTATTTCATTCAAAAGGAAATTGAACCCCTTGCAATTTTAGTTCGAAACCCGAAAGATCAAAAGAGTTTGTGACGAGGTTTGTCTGAACTATATCATAGGAATTAAGCCAATGTTTCGGATCTGTTGTAGTCATTGAGCGGCCAATCACTCAAGGAGTTTCTAATCGGAATGCCTGTTTCTATCGGTAAACTTAAATTTGGACAAGCTCTCCACAAGTGATTCTTTGAAGTGGTCGGCATTAATTTCTCAATTTACCGGCGTTGATTTTAAAATTTTGTCAGCTGCCATTTATTAACGGACCTCGTTTGAATTAAAAAAGTAAAAAATTATTTTATTATATTTTTTTTAGATTTTTTAAGACATTTTAGAAAAATCAATTAGTCAAATGTAAAGTGATAAAATTATAAATTTGTCTTTCCAATGAATTTTTTGACATATCTTTGGCATCAGGCGTTTAGGAAAAGGAATCTTTGAATGTTAGTTAATTTTTTTTCGGCCTATTTAGTTTTTCGCGAATTGTGGAAACAAAGCTGCTGAAACAAACTTGCGCTGCGCAAGAAGCCCAGGAATCTGCATTCCAAGTTTCACTCCTTTAGCTTTATTGTTTGCGAAAGCTGTATAAGCAAGTTAAGTTCCGATCTATTGACTTTAAAGGGAATACAAAAATTGCTTATTTGAATGCATACGAGTCGAGATATAAGAACAAATATATAGATATATGGTATTCGGGGAAAAGTGTGAAACAGATAAAAGGAAGAGTTCCCCTACCATATATTCTTGATCAACATCACTAGCCGAGCTGATCAAGCATTAACCGTCTGTCCGGGCAAACGCTATGATCTCGGTTGAGACTTCAAACTTTGAATTTTTTTTTTTTTTCGTACGCAGCGCAAATTTATTACGTGATCAAGCCACGGCCACTCTGACGGCCACAAACCTTCAGCTTTAAGTTAAGATTGAGTAGCTAGCACATTCGAAAAATGGCTTTTTAACTTCTGGGATTTTGAAAGTTTAGGTCGGTTTGCGGATACTTCAAACTATTCCATTTTTCACCTAAATAGTATGACTATCACAAGTATTGTTTTAATCTGATATTCCTTCTATATTTTTATACCCGTTACTCGTGGATCTGAAAGTATGTAACAAGTAGTAGAAAGCTTTTCCGACCCCATATTGAGAGATTTAGGCATGTCCGTCTGTCCGTATGAACGCTGTTTGTTTCCATGCTAGGAAATTGTTGTTTATTGATTGACGGTTTAAACTCTAAAATCTGTATGCCGCCCACATATTATTATTATAATTTATTTTATTATAAATTGATGGTATGTGGCGCATTACAATATCGCTGTGCTGCATATATATCTCCATATTCCTTTTGCTCCTCTAAGCTGAGTAACGGGTATTTAATAGTCGAGGCACTCGAATATTGCGTTTTTCCTTGTTGTTGTGGGAAAATTTGGGGGAAAAAAATTGTGGGAAAAAACAATATTATAATATAATAATAATCAAGTCCAGACACACACGCCCAACAAGACGTGTTCCTGCTGGAAATGTTCAACATCTTCGTGTTCCTGCATGTTTGTATTTCATCTAAATATATACATATATGTAATGAATATGTAATATATATATATATATATATATATAGCGGGAAAAAAACTGAGGACAAAGAAATATTTACCTTTAGAACTTATTTTGATGATGAAGAATATTATCAAGGTGCCATTCGCCGTGGGTACCCAAAATATAAACTTATAAAAAATGAAGCCAGGACCATAGTTTGAGAATCTTTTAAGTTTGCCTTCTCTGGAAAACTGGAACAGGCGTCCATAATCGGCGTACATGTGCAATAGGAGATCCTATGCGCAAACTTGATTGACAGATTTTTCCAAGAAAAATGTACCACAAAAGATTTTTTATAATCTCGCTCTAAGGCATGGCTAAACAATTCATACTTTTTTAAACTTTCAAACTTTGTACAACCGCATTAAAGGTGACAATTAAATTCAGAGCTGTTTTTCAGCTTTAAGTGATCATTACATCTACGATAGGTTTAATTTAAATGTAGCTATACTTTGTGTCAAGGAATTCCCAGCTAAAAAAAAGTCGAGAGATAGTATTTAAAGTTGTTAAAAATATTCTCGGCACTTTTAAAATTCATGATAAATTTAACAGTGTATCTGCTTTTAGTAAACTTAAAAGATTGTCCTGCTCATGCCAAATTTATGAGTAATATTTTTGAAAAAACACAATTTTTTAAAATTTGGATTTAACTTGCTGAGCACACCGAACAAAGTTCAAAAATTGAAATAGGTCACTTTAACACAAAATTAAACCTCGCTAGAACTCGGTTTTTATTTTGTAGCAAAGTATAGTTGATGCTCAATCATTATTAAAAAAAAAAAACAAGCTGAAGCGAATAAATGATTTAGACTTCAACATACGGAAACTTTTAGACTTTTTGAAACTTTTTAAGCAATGTTCGGAAAAATTAAATTACAAAAACATCCCACTGTTCACACTTAACATGCAACCTATGTTTTAAAAACTACATCACCGATTGAATCTAGTGAGTTTGAAGCGTATAAAAGTAAAAACCAATAAGAAAAATTTGGCATAACAAAAATGAAGATGATTTGAAAATGGAAAATGATTTATAAGGCTTAAAAGACAGGAAAAACTATATTTTAAGGTATTTAAGGAGTGCCAATCATCTTAAATTATTTCAAAAACTTGCAAGGAATATTTTAAGCATCTCAGTCTGGGGAATATACTTAATGAAATGAGAGCTATGTTGTTAAGCTCTAATTTAGAAAACCTTCTATTTACAAAAAATAAACATGTCTCAAACAAATCAATTTCCTTAAGAATCAAAAATAATGTAAAATAATATATTTATTTTTGAAACGTTTTATTTCAGTTCGGTTCCTTCGCACTCTGATTTTCCTTATTACTGGCTTGTATTACTTTTGATTTATTAGTTTAGAAGTAGAAATAGTAAGCTGAGTAACGTGCTAGTTTCCCTTTTATTTTATCTTTGTCTTATAGAAATTATAGTCCTTATTAGCTAAATAATTCGCTTTCATTTGTTTTCAGGATAACAAAATAAAAAAGTATTTAACTTCCACCCTTTAAGAAGAATTTATATTTGAGGACATTTACAATAAATCGTCATGAAGTTGATAATCGAAATATTGAGATTATTTTTAAGAAGACCGTCTACTAGCGAAACTTTTAGAGCTTGGATACTATCTGCTCTTATGGTACACGGAGCAGTAGCTGGCAACCCGGACGCAAAACGGTTATATGATGATCTCTTAAGCAACTATAATAAATTAGTTCGACCAGTTGTAAATACTACAGATGTTCTTAAAGTATGCATAAAATTAAAATTGTCGCAGCTTATTGATGTGGTAAGTTTAAGTTAAAATTCATAGCATATCTACCAAAAAATGTATATGACTAATATTAATTATATGACCTTGGGAATAATTAATTTTTTCTCAATACTTTAAGAGGGGATCTTGTATTCGTCAATAAATACTTCAGTGGCAAAAGGAAAAATCCCGACCCAATAAATAATATTTGTAATTTCTACTGTAACGAACTACTTTTTTACGTTCTTCTCGCTACGAGATTCGTGCTGCTGGCTCAGTATATTGCGTGTGTTCGTCCCACCAAATTTATACAAAGGTGATATCGCCACTTATAGCCCTCGATGTCTTCGACGGTTCTGGTTGCCTCGATGTACTCTCGCCTCGCTGACGTTGTGCTCCCGTCCTGTAGCTCCCAGAAGATCCTTGCTCGCTGCTTGTCCCTGACGCGTTGACTCGGCGACTGCTTGGCAAGCTTAGGGAAGCGTCACCGTTCTCAGACTAGGGTGAGCAGAATGACGCGCTCTCCGGCATCATTCCTATGACTGCTGCTGCGTGTTTCCTGATAGTCCCAATCGAGTCTTTGGGGCCTTGGTTAGTTCCCCTCTGCAATCATGTCGTCCTTATGTTATCCTTGACGTGTTCATTGTATATGGTTGTATCACAGTGACTTGTAGCATCCATCGAGAATCCTTGGAGTTTTGCTTGATTTACTTTGTATTTGTTCGTACTGAAAGTTGTTAGTGTCGCACAAGCCACGCTCAGTCGATAGAATATTTTTTTCTTCCGTGCTCTCTTACGTTTTGATAAATTTTCGCAACCTCGCGCTCTTATTTTTTTGTGTTTTGTGCCCTTGTGATTTTTGAATTTGATCCCAGTGCCAAATTTACATCGAGGTATTTTTGATATTTTATTTCATTTGTTTGTCTTATAATGGCCCTTGTCTGTCTGGATATTCCAAGAAAAACTGCACACTTGCGTCTTCAACGAAAGACCCCTTTATTTTTTGCTGGCTCTGTGATTCGATGATGCACGTCAAATGTGCAGGATTCAAAGGCAGAGTTAAAGATTTTATTGATCTTAACTCTGGTCTTATGTGGTCATGTGGTTCCTGCAAGGAAATGGTGGTTGAGATGAGCGGCTTTATGAAGCAGACTCCAGACAGCCTGTTGAATATCTCGGGTGCTTTTAGGCAACTCAATGAGGGGTTCAATACCGTCTGTGCCCAGTTTAATAATAAAAAATTATTAACCGAGTCGCCTAAACACAAAAAAGCCAGCTTAACCGCCGTTAATACCACCATGGAATCCAACCCAAATCCGAACTTGGTAGCAGCAGTTCCTGTCGACACAGGGGTAAGCGAACCAACTGTGCCTATGGATACAGCTAGCTCGAGTGTAGCCCATGTTTCCGGAATAAAAGCTTCTGTACTGACTAAGTCAAAGAAATCAGTGCCGACCGTTCCTATAAGTACTGTAGGCACCGTTCCTGGATCTCAGCCTAGTGAGGTTCAGACTGCTGCTGGGAAGCGTAAGAAACTTTCAGTTGCTCCACAAAGGAAGCAATTATTTGTTTCTAGGTTCACCCCAGATACCACATCTGAGGATGTTCTGGAATTTATACGTGAAAATTCCCATCAGAAGATACTGCAGTTGAACAATTTCGATATTCATATGCTCGTAGGATATCTTCTTTTAAAATATTTGCTCCGCCTTACATTTTTAATGTTTTACTTTCTGAAAGCTTTTGGCTTAATGATGGTTTAGTAATTAAAGAATTTGTCCCAAATAAACCGAGAACAAATAACAGGCCCTACAATGTGTCAAAAAACTAAAAAGTTTAATGTTGGCGTATCAAAATGTTAGGGGATTACTTATGAAGCTGAGCTTTATGCTGACTCCTCTGCATTTACAGAAGATATTTTAGCTTTTACGGAAACCTGGCTGAAACCAGGGATATCCGACTCTGAGGTTCTGGCTAATAACTTTAATACTTAAAGGACCGATCGCCACTCACGTAGGGGGAGCGGTGTCCTGATTGCTGTTACCTCTAGCCTAACATCTGAAAGAATTCTCATTCATATTCCCAATGAAATTGAATTTTTAAGTGTGAAAGTTTCTTTGCAATCGTTATCTGTTTTTGTTACATGTTCTTATATTCCACCTGGCTCTGACCTAGTAATTTTTGAGCACCATCTGTTTGCAATAAAATCTGTTTTATCCCTTCTTTCTAACAGAGATCTTTTGATTGTTTTAAGTGACTTTAACCTACCTGATATTTCTTGGTCTCCTCCTACTGACTCATTTGTCGCTGTGCCGCTATCCGCCCACGATTTTATGGATGGCCTTTTAGAATTATAGTTACAGCAAGTAAGCTTTACAAAAAATTCCTTAAAAAGACAATTAGATCCTGTGTTTGTTTCAGACCCGTCTGAAATCACAGTATGTAGAATTGACGCTCTTGTTCTACCTGAAGACCCATATCATCCTACTACCTATCTGATACCCTCTCTCCTTTAGTTTCTCCAACTAAAATGAGATTTGTTCGTAAATGTAACTATAATAAACTTAACGATATGATTTCTCATTATAATTGGACAGACTTGTACAATTGTACAGACATTGAAAGTACCACTGAACTATTCTATACAGTCTTAAATAAGTTTTTTAATGAATGCGTACCTGATGGGTTTTTTTCAAACCTAAACAGACCTCCTTGGTTTACCAATGCGCTTCAAAGACTTAAAAACCCTAAATGAAACACTTCTAAAAAGTATAACCAGTAAGTAACCAGCAGATTTTTCGAAATATGTTGTGGCTCGAACAGATTTTAATGTTCTCAACAGTCATTGCTACTCTATGTATCTAAGCCGATGTAAATTTGTAATTTCAAACGATCCGAAACAATTTTACAATTTTGTTATTGCCAAGCGTAAGGCATCTGCATTGCCTTCATCGGTACGTCTAAACTCAATTGAGGCATCGACGGATTCTGAAACTGCTGAGTTTTTCCAAACTACTTATAGTTCGACAGCTTGGTCAAATTCTAACTACCCTAATCCATTAAATAGGGCATACTGTATTTTCTCCCCTGTAATCACCGAAAGCTCTCTCGTAAGAGATTTAGGAACAACAACGCCAACATTTTCTTCCGGTCCAGATGGACTTCCTGGATGTGTGCTTAAGTTTTATGCGTTAACCATTTGTAAACCGATTCTTAAACTTTTTAATTTGTCTATTTCATCATCAGTTTTTGCTTTTATCTGGAAGGACTCTTTTATTATTCCACTCCATAAAAAAGGTGCGAAGGCTGATGCCCAAAATTATGGAGGTATTTCTAAATTGTCGGCAATTCCTAAAGCATTTGAACGTATTATCACTTCTCATTTGCAACATTTATGTTCCTCGCTTATATCACCGTGTCAGCATGATTTTTTTAAGCGAAGATCGACCACCACCAACCTTCTTGAATTGTCATCTATTGTAATAAATGGGTTTAAGAAAAAAATGCAGACTGACATTGTATATACAGATTTTAGTAAGGCCTTTGACTCCGTTAACCACTCACTTCTTTTATTTAAATTAGATCAGCTTGGGTTTCCTGGTAATATATTACATTGGATTTCAAGTTACTTGAATGGTAGGACTCAGAGGGTTATATTCAAGAATACTGTTTCAAAATTGATCTACGTGACATCTGGAGTGCCTCAGGGTAGTCATTTGGGTCATTTGTTTATAAACGATCTTCCCTAAATCATAACACATTCTCGTGTACTAATGTATGCTGATGATGTTAAGCTTTGTTTATCATATAATGATATAGCGTCGGGATTTAACTTACAGTCGGATGTTGATTGTTTTCATGGATGGTGTGAGTACAACCTTTTTAATTTGAACTTATACGTTTATCAGTTACTTTCTTAGCCGTATATATTCAGTTAACGATTTAGGTGTTCTTCTGGACCCTAAACTTAAATTTAACTGCCACATTATGTCCACTGTTAACAAAGCCATGAGTGTTCTTGGGTTTATAAAGCGTTGGTCAAAAGAATTTGATGACCCTTATACGACCAAATTACTATTTACCTCCCTTGTCCGTCCTTTTTTGGAATATTGTTCGTCGGTTTGGAGTCCACAATATCAAGTGCACATCGACCGTATTTAGTCGGTACAAAAAAATTTCTCTGATTCGCCCTGCGTAGTTTGAACTGGGATCAAAACGTAGGGCTTCCTTCCTACGAGATTATATTACAATTGCTTAATTTACCTACACTTGTAAATCGTAGAACAATGCTTGGTAGTATTTTGGATTGATTTTGATTTTGATTGATTTTACAGATCTTTGAAACCGCCTAACATTCAACGTTCCTGTTAGACTAACACGAAATTATTTTTCTCTAAATTTGCCACGATGTACATCAAATTTTTGTCTGCACGAGCCCTTTCGCGTTCTATGTAACAACTTTAATAAACATTATCATTTAATTTGCAATTCAACATCTATCCCGATATTAAAAACGAATATTTTAACTCATTTGCTTAATTCTTAGTTGTGCCTTTTAGTTTCATTTGTGTCCCGTCTCTATTTGTTTTATGTATGTATCTTCCTCGCGAACTCACATTTTTTGCCCAAATTGATAAAAGGGCCCCGCGCGTAACAGGCACGTGCTTGGTGTCGTTGGGCCACTTGTTTGTACCGTTCGAAGTGCATCAACGTCCATATATATTTCCCGTAGTACCCTTTGAGAATCCTAGGAGTTATCCTTGGAATCTTTCCTCAGTATCCTTGGAGTTATCCTTGGGCTTTTCCCTGAGTATTCATTGGGCATCCTTGGAGTTATCCACGGGCTCTGCCCCCAGTATTTTATGGGCATTCCGCCTTAAAGTTTCGAAGATTTCCCTGAGCTTGTTGGCCTTCTCCCATGGGGTCCCAGTGGGCCGCCGTGTTTCCACGGTCTCTCTGTCGTATAGGGTAATCTTGGTTCTCTGCCTTGGGTACAAATCGCCGGTAGCATGATGCAACGCCCAGGTACTGCCGGAGCTTATTAACCGTTGACGGCGGTTTCCGGATCCGTGCTTATTTCGTCGCTAGTCAATCGATGACCAAGATATAAGAGCTCCTTTTTGAAAAGATGGCATTTTCCGGGTTCTTGGGCTTGGTAGCTGCATTTTGTTCCCGGTACTGTTATCTATGCTTGGCGAACATTTTACATCAAAAATACTTGCCTCAAATTCGAAACACTGTATTTTTTAGTATATATAGCATCTGTTGTGACTGATTAAATTATAACGCTTTTATTCTGACGAGGACTGTCGCCATCTCTTCTGCGCTTAGGAGCGCGCTGCCCACCGCTCGTTAGAGCAGGTGCTTGACAGTTTTGACACCTGCCTTTCATATTCCGCTTCAGTGCAAAGTCCGTTGTTGCAATGGAAGACTTAGGGAAAGTGAATAAAAAAGAATCAAAGATTTAATCAAAAACAACTTCTAGATAATATAATTACGAAGGCCTGCCATGAATTTTCAATGTCGTTCTGATAGTTCCCCATAGTTTAATGCCACGTAAAGCAAACTCGCGGAGAGGACGGAAATGATCTGGCTGCAAATTTCTCAAATTTTTGTCATCTGTCGAGGCTTGCACTCAACCCAGCGTATGCAAGATCGAACTGTTTGACTACAGACTTTCTGAACGTTTGTGATCTAATTACGATCTCAAAGCGAACGTGGATCAACAAATTTGGATGGAGCCGGACATACCTTTGCAAAAATTACGACCGTTTTTTTTTTTACTTAGAATGAAAACTTGGTGATGATGAATAGATCACGCTAAATTGTTGGTAGGACCACTTTCGAATTGGGTTGATAGAATAAAACCCAATTATTTCGCAATAAGAATTTACGCTTTATTCAAGTCCATAGCTCGTGGTCAGGAACAAGAGAGAGAGAGCGAAAAAACGTGAGACCAGACCATCTCAAGAAAAAATATCTTACATGCTATTTAATATACCAAATCATTGTAACTAGCTTTGAGGTTCCTCAAAATCCCGGCCTACCCAGAAACAAAGTTTCTGAATTAGGAAGAATGGCCATTTTGGAAATGGGTCTGACAAACTCTCTTGATGAAGCTCGCAACTTTCGGGCGCGTACCAGATCGTCCTTGCCTGGATATACTTCAATTACGCGCGCCAAAGTCCAAGCGGCGGGGGCTGTGTTTGAGTCCTTGATAACCGTCATATCCCCACTAGCAACGTTCTTCCTTTCCGTATTCCACTTAGGGCGCTGTTGAAGTGTAGTGAAGTATTCCTGATGCCATCTCTTCCAAAAGCCTTGTAGCAATGTGTGTACATTTTGCCAGTAATCCAGTCGGTTAACTGCTATGAACCTCAGCAACTGATGTATAAGAACGTCCAATCAGCAGGTGTCCAGTAGGAAACCTCAATGTCTGACGTAGGAAAGAGTGGGCGTGAATTGATGACGGAATTAATTTGAGCCAGAAGGGTGTAAATTTGCTCAAATGTGAGGATGGAATTCTCAGTCGCACCCAGTATTTTTGAATGGGTATGCTTGACGTACCCGAACAGCTGTTTTGTTGCGTTGGCGAAAACATTTGTGACAAGAATGTGCTTGCGAATCATGTTGCGTGCGCCAACTATCCAATATTGTTCGTAAACGATGACGAAAAGTGCTGTCACACCTGGATGTAGATGTATTCATGTAGATGTGGATGTGTTCATGTTCCAAAGTAAGCAGAGAAATGAAATTTCGGCAGAACAATTGAATGCTTGACTTCTTCCGGTAGTAGCGAATTTGAGATGCGCCCACCTACAGGAAGCAGGCCGTCTTTGCAAGCCATGTGTACGAAGCGTTGGCGAATTTGCCACAGCCTTTCCCCTTTGTAACAGGTGTAGATCGGATGAGAATCTTCTTGAGCCTGCCTTAGACAATAAATGCGGGCCTCGCTGATTTTCTCAAACGTGAGTGTATGGTTTGACGGTCATAGCTCATGGCTGCTAGCATTCCCCTCGATGCGCAATCGGCAGGGTTATTCATAGAGCCAACGTGATGCCATGCGCTGCGAGGTATAACATCCAGGATCTCCGAAGTACGGTTTGCGATAAAGGTGTTAAGCTTTGATAGGGTGTGCGACAGCCACGAAAGGACAACCGTGGAATCGCATCAAGCATGCACAATTATATTCTTGTGATGCCATCCTTCTTCAACAGCTCGGAGAAGGCGTCTGAAGGCCAAGGAAGACTTTGTTGCTTTAGTGCCACAACGCGTGTTTAAAGTGCCATAAGTGACACCAAGCAGGTGCCGTCTTCGTTGCTTACACGGCTGTATACGACAGCGGCATATGCCTTTATAGATGCGTTTGAAAATCCATGTAATTCGATTTTTCCCGATTCGTTGTGTACATAACGGTGAATCCTTAGGTTTGTTATGTAGTTGATATCGTCGCGACAGGTCAGCCACCACTCAGGCAGCTTCGGTGGGAGTTTTGAATCGCAGTCCAGGTCAAGTGGCCAGAGACCTTGGAAAAGGATACATTCTTAAAACCATAACCGAACTGGTTATTTGAAGCTCGTCTTGCCAGGTGTGGCTAATGACGCTGCAGCTAGACACTCATTTGCCAGTCTCAAGCTTAGCCTTATCCATCAGCTGGATTAGTTCGTCGCGGCGGCTAAGTAATTCGTCTTCAATTTCAGTGCCTATGAGGACATCGCCTACGTAGAAGTCCTCAGGAATAATTTTTGAGGCTGTGGAAAACTCATCCTGGTGGTCTCGCGCTAGTTTTTCCAGCAAGAAACGGTGCACAGCCTGTTCCATAGGTTACTGTATAGAGTTGAAAGTGTTGAAGAGGATCATTCGGAACATCTCTTCATACGATCACAATGTTTTAAAGGCAATTCAAAGATGTAATTGCCATCTGGGTCTCGGGAATGTGTGGTCAGAAAGTGGTGCCACACCTTTTTGTGCGAAAAGTCTCGTTGTGTATACTCAGTGCTATCCTCGATCTTCCAAAAGCGTTGAAGAGAGGCGTTTATTCAACAGTAGTCATGAGCGTGTTGGCGGTTAATTGATGCGGCATTGCAACGGAAGTGATTATCCACCCAAAGGTCGAGCTAAAGGCAATAATATTTTCATATGTGTCATATTTTTTATCACCTGACAAAACGGACCAAATTTTTTCACTTCCCAAATGTTTTCATTTTAAAATGTTTACAGTTTAATATGTACTAAACGAAATATTGGGTAACTGGAGTCCATCCTAGACCCTTAAAGCTGTTCCGACATTGTCGTTCCGTTGATGTGATGATGTGATGTTGCCCAGCACATGGGCCGAGGCAACAATTTTATGCAGTGACACCATTGATTTTATATGCAGCGGTGCCAATCCTCTGGTAGTTTCGGACTCGGCGGAAGATATTCCGGAAACTAGTATCCTTTATGGTGAACGTGCAAGCCGAAGTGCGTTGACGCCTCGTTCAGAAACGTAGGATAGCTCAGAGCCGCTATCTAATAGCACACGGCAAATTGTGTAAGTCCCATTAAAGTTTTGGATATACACCAAGGGAATGCGCTTCTTTTGAGTCCCGGTGACTATGTAAATGAGCTGCTGACTTGCGTCTGGTCGACCAAAGTTGAGCTACATTCAGAAGTTTGAGGACTGGTCTATGCAGTGTCTGCAGCAGCAATAGTCATGGAATCCATGTTTTCAGGACGTTTATGAGACTACTATTGCAGTGCTTGCACGAATGTTGCGATTGACATTGTGAAGATCGGTGTGATGGTAGGTGCTCCATTCTCAGAATGTCCCTAAAAGAACTCACTTTGCTGTTGCAGCAATGTGGCCATGTTGTGATCCGCTTCAGGTATGGCGCTTGGCTTGGTTGCTCTTTAACGACGCGAGTGAGGTAAGCGCGCGCATTTACTTCTCCTCATACGGTTGGACGTCTTCGGTAAGATCCTCAAATACCTAAACGTTATCGTACACATGCATTTCGTCAGTGTTCTCTACAATCTGAGGAGGTGGATTCTCGGTGTAATTGACGAAGGGAGTTACGGTCGCCGTTAGCCGACCACGTGCTTGGGTAAGACGTTTAAGAGTCTGTTGCTCCATGTCGATTTTTGTTGAATAAAAATTTTAAAATGTGACTTGTGGTATACAGTGTTGCATGTGCAACTTTTAGAAATGTTAATGTGTATTTTTAAGGTTTAGATTATTTCGAAATTTTGGCGAAAGCCAAGCGAAAATAATATTTCGAACAAAAAAAATTCAAAGCTAAGGCAGTGTTTTAAACTGGTAATTGTGGCCATTTTTATATCCGTTACGTTTGTAGCAGGCAGAAGGAAGTCTTTCCGACCCCATAAAGTATATATATTCTCGACCAGGATTAAAAGCTCAGTCGATCTAGCCATGTCCGTTTGTCCGGGCAACTATAAGAGCATAATATTCAGACTTGACATGCAGATTCCTGGGCTTCCTGCGCAGCTCAAGTTTGTTTCATCGCGGTGACACGCCCACTCCAACGCCCACAACACAGTTTTTATGATAGAACAAATTTTAATTAAAAAGTATTTGTCTCATCAATACCTTTCGATTGACTTAAAAAAAAATGTACCACGCCCACTATAACGCCTACAAATCGCTCAAAACAGTGATTGCTATGGTTGCCATGTTACAAGATTTTTCTTTGCTAAAATGTATTTGCATCATCAAAACATTTCGAATGACCTAAAAAATGTTTTTCACGCCCACTCTACGCCTCCAAACGGGATACCAGGAATCTGCGAATTGAGACACATGTAGCTGAGGCCCAGAGGGCATCACACGCCTAGGTCAAGGTAATCTGTTATTCCTGTCAAAGAAGTTCTGGCGTTACGCCAGGAGAGTCTTTCAGAGTTTGAGCAGAGTTTGCCGGCGACAAAAAATCGGCTACCCAGTGTACCTTGCCCCAAGCACTACTTTGGCGTGTCCCGGCGTAAGTCTAGTACGTCAATTGAAATTGAGTAGGTCCTGACGCGATCAGCCATAAGGGTAAAGTTGTCCAGGATAGTCTGCGGTTTCGACTCGTGAAGTCCCAGAGCGACGCGTCCGAGCACCGAGTATAATGACCCAGAAGGGGGAAGGTCAATCGTTATGGTCTCCAGTGGAATTGTTCAGAGAGCTTACGGTGAAGTCCCGTAAAGTCCCGTGACGTTCGGATTGGCGTATGCCTGTTACCCCGGAAGCCACGCTACGTCCATCCAGGACGATCGAGGAGCAGTGCGCTACATAAGACAGATCGAGCCCGTTCTGTTAACCCAATTCTGGGAACGGTGACGCTTCTCTACGGTGACGCTTCCCAACGCCTCATGAGTTTGAGTCGTTGTCAAGCAGTCGACGAATCAAGGCGTCCGGGACGAGCAGCGAGCAACGATAAGGGAGCTACAGGACTAGAGCACGAGGCGTAAGGAAATCGAGGCAACCAAAACCGTCGGAGACACCGAGGGCCATAAGTGACGATATCAAGGACACCCGAGCTCTCAAGCCGTTTGTAAAACTTACCCGCAATTAACCCACTAAGAGCTCGTGAATTGTGTGTTTTCTCACTGAGCTACTGTGCGGGCACGTTTATATAAAATTGGTGAGACGAACACACAATCTACTAGGCGAGCCGCACGAATCTCGTAGCGAGCAGACCGTAAAAATCAGTTACTGGTGTACAAAGTTTATCTATTTATAGCTGTTTTCTCGTCAACCTAGCTTTCATAAGTGGTAGAACTAATGTTTCTTATATTGAGCTGTTCAACATCGTCTAAAATTTTTAGTATCCTAAAACATCATTTTCGGACAAACTGACAAACAGAATTAATTTGTCATTCTAAAAAGTCCCCATAAATCTGACAATAAGGCAATTATTTTTGAACGGAGCATGCCATTACAGTTAAGGTGCCATTCGACGCATATTTTAAGTGGGAATACTACTTGGTTAATATCGGGGGTTAATTATCGACACCGGTCCCAACAGATCAAATTTTCGACATTTAACACTTTTTCTCACAAAATAATTGATTTTCTTAAGGCATGTTGACACGTTGATATCAGAGCGAAGCAGAAATATTGCAAATAAGGGTTATTAATGCATTCAAATGTTTAAGGAATTTCAGAGGATTTGGAGACAGATCAACCCTGTGTTTGTGCAGAATGCCTATCCAATGCCGCTTATAAACTGGACAATCGAGTGGCTGGTGAAGGAATAGGATCCGGAAAACGTAGACACCTTGGAGAAGCGTTTGGGCAATCCGAATGGTCAAGCCGTACCTAGTAGATGGCTCTAAAGTGGCTCAACAGCATCGAAAGCGATGGTGACCAATGCCTTGTCAATACTATATGCTGAAAGATAAGGAAATATACTACAAAGAGCGGTTAGCGCCGCTACGCGACTGACTCTTACCACGATCTAAGCAGATAGTTAAGTTTAGATAGATAGATTCTCGAAATGGACGAAACTGCACAGGAGGTGTTTAAGAAGCGCAAAGTCGCGAGTCCCAAAGGTAGCCATAACGGACATCGGAGTGCAATTTGCAAGCGGTATCTTCCAAAATTTCCTGCGTGAGAGCGATTCACATCACAAGAAAATGCGACCAAACAAGCAACTAGAACGGTCAAGACAGTAATTGCGAAGTTCGCAGGGCATGATCAGAGAAACTGGGTCGAGAAGTGACCGGACGTTATGCTACCAGTGAACACGGGCATATCGGATTCCACCGGTTAAGCCCTAGCGTTTCCTATCAAGAAAGGTCTATGATAGGGAAACTCTAGGTACAGGACGAGCTAGAGATAAACTTAGGGATATCTTTGAGATTGTAAGGCGAAACTTGGAAAAGACAGCCAAGTACTATAATAATAATAAGCTGACACATATAGAGCATAAAAGAGCATACTGTCCACATTGGCCACCTTGCGAGGCAACAGAATCTCAAGCTAAGATTCAAGCAAATAATTAATTATAACAATATTCTAACAGGATGTGTTTCCGACGTTAGATTCCGATTGAATTGGAAATGAAGCAAGCATAAAATGGATCTCAGGTAGTCTTATGTTATTAATTTAAATTTCTGTATTTACTAAGTCTTAAGTAATTGAATCGAATTAATATTTTTGTTTACTTTTCAAATGAATCCCATGAAGTTTTATATTATAATCTTAAGTACGGAACCCTCGGGCTTCTTCTTATATCGATATCAATATGTTCGTTCACATCTTTACTGGCGTTGAAAGCGTGCGCCTCATAAAATCTAAGTGCTATTATTTAAACATTGCGTGTTGAGTGCATAATACTTAGTTGTATTATATGTTGTATATAATGTTAAAAACTCGTTGTACTACTTCATTATAAGAGCTATATTCAACTAAATGATAAATTATTTGAGATAAGTTCCTTATTTATTATAAAAAAAATATTGCGATCCTTGTTTTTTGGAAACAGCGGTTCGGACGACTATAACAACAACAGTGATCGAATAACTAAATCTTATATAATTTTTCAATATTATTTTACCACTAATTTTCCGATTGTTCCTATGGTAGCTATATGATATAGTCGTCCGATTTTGATAAAATTTAATTCGAAATTCAGAACTAATTTAAAAATGTTATATTCAAGCTTAGAAAAGTATATACTAAAAAACACGAAAGATATAATTTTTTTTTATATTTTCCCCAATTGTTCTTTTGTGAGCTATAAGATATAGTTCTCCGATCCGGCTGGTTCCGACTTATATACTACCTGCAATAGAAGGAAGACTTTTGGGAAAGTTTCAGCCCGACAGCTTTAAAACTGAGAGACCGAACTTCAGAACTACTTAAAAAATGTTATTTTCAAGGTTATATGTTTAAAAACACAACATATATATTTTTATTTAATGTTTTCCTACTAATTTTGCTATCATTCCTATGGCAGCTATATGATATAGTCGTCCGATTATGATAAAATTTAATTCGAAATTAAAAACCAAAAAAAATGTTATTTCCAAGCGTATATGTTAAAAAACACCTAAGATATAATTTTTCAATATTATTTTACCACTAATATTCCGATTGTTCCCATGGGAGCTATATGATATAGTCGTTTGATTTTGATAAATTTAATTCGAAATTCAGAATTAATTTAAAAATGTGACATCCAAGCGTAGAAAGGTATATGTTAAATGCACCAAAGATATATATATTTTTTTAATTTTTTTTCCCCATAGATCCTATGGGAGCTTTAAGATATAGTTGTCCAATCCGGCTGGTTCCGACTTATATACAACCTGCAATAGAAAGAAGACTTTTGGGAAAACTAAACTGAAACTAAACTGAAAACTGAGAGACTAGTTTACGTAGAAACGGACGGACGGACAGACGGACATGGCTAGATCGACTCGTCTTGTGACGCTGATTAAGAATATATATACTTTATGGGGTCGGAAACGTCTCCTGCACTGCGTTGCAAACTTCTGACTGAAATTATTATACCTTCTGCAAGTGTATAAAAACACCGAAGATATAATTTTTTTCTAGTTGTCCGATCCGGCTGGCTGCGACTTATATACTACCTGCAATAGAATGAAGACTTTTGGAAAATTTTCAGGCCGATAGATTTAAAACTGAGAGAGTAGTTTGCGTAGAAACGGATGGACGGACCAACGGACGGACAGATGGACGGACAGACGGACATGGCTAGA
Source organism: Drosophila biarmipes (assembly GCF_025231255.1). Taxonomy (NCBI): domain Eukaryota; kingdom Metazoa; phylum Arthropoda; class Insecta; order Diptera; family Drosophilidae; genus Drosophila; species Drosophila biarmipes. The sequence goes on along the minus strand of NC_066613.1, from coordinate 722,040 downwards.
TCGACTCGTCTAGTGACGGTGATCAAGAATGTACTTTATGGGGCGGAAACGTCTCCTTCACTCCGTTGCAATCTTCTTACTGAAATTATTATACCATCTGCAAGGGTATAATTATATCTGCAGTGTTTTTTAACAAATAAACTCCTGCGCTTGGAAATAACATTTTTTTTATTGGTCTTAAATTAAATTGTATCAATATCGGACAACTATTTCATATAGCTGCCATAGAAACGATCGGAAAATTAGTCGGAAATTATGTATCTTTGGTGTTTTTTAACCTTCTTAGCTTGGAAATAACATTTTCTAATTAGTTCTGATGTTCGAAATAAATTTCATCAAAATCGGACGACTATATCATATAGCTGCCATACGAACGATCGGAAATTTCATGGGAAAATAATATGAAAATGTAATATCTTTGGTGTATAGTATAAACAGTAAAAATGTTAATGTTAAATAGAAGATGAAATCCAAATTAAATGATAAAGGTTGTTATAGTTATTACATAGAACGCGAAAGGGCTCATGCAGACAAAAATTTGATGTTCATCGTGGCAAATTTAGAGGATAAGAATTTCGTATTCGTCTAACAGGAACGTTGAATGTTAGGCGGTTTATAAGTTCTGCAGTATCAATATCACTTCTAATAAGATTTTGTATACAAATTTATAAGTGTAGGTAAATTGGGCAATTGTAATCTACTCTGGTAGGAAGGTAGCCTTACGTTTTAATCCTAGTTCAAACAAGAGGAAATGTAAGATATTTTTTGATATGCTCTTGATATTGTGGACTCCAAACCGACTAACAATATTCCAAATATGACGGACATGGGTGGTAAATAATAATTTGGTCGTATAAGGGTTATCAAATTCTTTTAACCAACGCTTTATAAACCCAAGAACACTAATGGCTTTGTTGACAATGGACACTACATATGTGGCAGTCTAATTTAAGTTTAGGGTCCAGAAGAACACCAAAATCGTTTACTGAATATATTCGGTCAAGTGGCGCATTTTAAAGAAAGTAACTGATAAACGTAGGAGTAACCTATTAGAAGTCATAACATTGCATTTAAGGTAGTTTAAATTTAAAAGGTTTTACACACACCATCCATGAAAACGATCAATATCTGACTGTAATTTAAATCCCGACGCTATATATCATATGATAAACAAAGCCTAAAATCATCAGCATACATTAGTACATGAGAATGTGTTATGATTGAGGGAAGAGGGAAATAAACAGCAAAAGTCCCAAATGACTACCCTGAGGCACTTCAGATGTCACGTAGATCCATTTTGAAACAGCATTCAGTCTGCATTTTTTTTTTCTTAAATCCATTTAGTACAATAGATGACAATTCAAGAAGGTTGGTGGTGGTCAATCTTCGCTTAACAAAACCATGCTGAAACGATGATATAAGAGAGGAACATAAATGTTGCAAATAAGAAGTGATGATACGTTCAAGTGCCTTGGGAATTGCTGAAAATTTAGAAATACTTCTATATTTTTGGCCATCTGCCTTCGCACCCTTTTTATGGAGTGGAATAATAAAAGAGTCGTTCCAGATAGAAGGAAAAACTGATGATAAAAGAGACAAATTCAAAAGTTTAAAAATCGGTTTACAAATGGTTGACGCACAAAACTTAAGCACACATCCAAATAGTCCATCTGGACCGGAAAAATAAGTTAGCGCTGAAGTTGCTAAATCTATTAAGAGAGAGCTTTCGGTGATTACAGGGGAAAAATACAATTTGCCCTATTTAAGGGTTTAGGGTAGTTAGAATTTGACCGAACTGTCGAACTATAAGTAGTTTGGAAAAACTCAGCAAATAAATCAGCATTTTCAGCATCCGTCGATACCTTCATTGAGTTTAGACGTACCGATGAAGGCAATGCCGATGACTTACGCTTGGCATTAACAAAGTTGTAAAATTGTTTCTGATCGTTACAAAATTCATATTTACTTCGCTTTAGATACATTAAATAGCAATGACCACATATTTCGAAATATCTGCTGGTCTATCTGATTTTGTATACTTTTTAAAAGGGTTAGATTTAAGGTTTTTAAGTCTTTGAAGCGCATTGATAAACCAAGAAGGCCTGTTTAGGTTTGAAAAAAACCTGTCAGGTCCACAAGGATAGAGGTGTATTTAGCAAAGACAAGAAGTTCGCCTGGTGTTCTGTTGGAGTCGTCTCCTCCTCACACAAGAACGCAATACTCAAGAATTGGTCGGACTAATGAAATAAACAAAGTTTTCGTAACATAGGGATCATCGAATTTCTTCGCCCACCTTATGATAAATGCAAGCACGCTCCTGGCTTTGTACACTGTGGTAGTAATGTAATCACAAAATTTAAGTTTAGGATCCAAGATCATTAGCATGCGGTTTCCTATCTAACTCACAGCCACTCAAGGTATAAGATGAATATGGAGGGCTGACACTAAAAAAGGTCATTAGCTTACACTTTAACCATTTAAATTAAATTCATTATCGATGTACCAAGTTTGAAATTCACTGAGATCATATACATATTGTAAAAAAGTGCACGTGACTTCGTTCAGACTAGAGGAAGATCATTTATAAATAATGTGAACAGGAGCGGCCCAGATGACTACCTTGTGGTACTCCGAAAGTAACTCAGATTATATATGAAAAAATATGAAAAGAGTTTTTAAAAAAATCTCTGAGTCCTATCATTCAAATAACTTAAGATCCACATAAGAAGATCACCTGGAAACCCAACAAGATCCAATTTCCGAAAAAGAATCTGGTGATTTACAGAATTAAACGCCTTACTGAAATCAGTGTAAAATACATCACTCTGACGATTTTATCTAAAGCCCCTTATCACAAATTAAGTAAATTCCAAAAGCTTGTTTTTCGTTGATCTACGTTTTAAAAATCTCGATATTCTCTTTTACTTCTATTCTTGCGTTGAGAGCGTGCGGCTCATACAATCAACGTGTGCATTATTATTTGTTCATCGGAAGATTACCTATTTAGTACTTAATTGTTTATACTTATTTATTAACAAAACTATTAAACCGTACCTGCGAATGTCACCGTCATTTGATGTACCTTTTGAGGTCCGCATGCTGACGCCATATTTTCTTTGAATACTTGTTCACATTTTTCTCCCAGCTCCTTTAATGCTGAGAGTCTTGGGCGTACTCATCTCCAGGTAGTAATGCTGCTTGCTGGACTTCTTCATCTAGGTCACAAAACTGCTGCTGATCGATCAATTGGTTTAGCTTACCGCCGCGGTGGCGTCGTTCGGCAGAATCATCGCCATAGTTTTTTATGAGCTGCTGGATCTGTCCTTGAAGGTCATTTCGGTTGTCTAGATGTCGATTGTGTAACTCGATTCTTGTGTGCCTTGTTACCTCAATGAATGAAGTTGACACTCGTGTGTGTGTCAGTCTTGTGAAACTGGATGAACTACGGTATCCTGTGAAACTGGAGTAAGCTGCGTATCCTGTGAAGATGGAGTAAGCTGCGTATCCTACGAAGCTAGATCAAGCTGCTGTGTACCCTGTGAAGCTGGAGTAAGCTGCGTATCCTACGAAGCTAGATCAAGCTGCTGTGTATCCTGTGAAGCTGGAGTAAACTGCATATCCTGTGGAGCTGGATCAGTTGTGGTATCCTGTGAAGCTGGATTAAGCGGAGTATCCTGTGGAGCTTATTTTCCACCAGTTAGAGGTTCAGCTTTTGGTTGGAAGGGGTCCTTGGGTTATGATCCCTTGTTGGTAAATGATCACATCGGTGTTCGTAGATAACTGATTTATTCTTAAGTTAAGCTTAAGTAAAGCTTATATACTCCTTGGAAAACTTGGAAGTTTACTGACTTGACTGATACTGCAACAATGTGCTGACCTTTTGGTGGGTCAGTGCGCCGTCGGGTTAGTGATACGTTGAGTCAACCGGTTACATTGAATATAACATGTTGATCAGCAATTCTCATAACCAGTAGGTGACGCTGAGCGGCACTACCAAGTGATTTGTTGGGTGCTGGATATGTTGAGCACCCTTGGGTGCGAAAACCATCTAAAAGTATAGGAAGGTATTAAAAAACATATATTTTATTTAAACATTTTGTTTTTGCAAAGTGGCGACAAAAAAAAGCTTAACAAACACTTATTGTAATACTATTATTTATCAATAAAATTAAAAATAATGCTAAGACAGCATTATTATATTATTTAATTACTAATTCAGTGACAAACATGAATTAATATAGGTTCTGTATATTTAAAAACAATAAAACTATGAAAGCATTTATTTTTAATGTTCCAGTTTGTTTTTATTTAATTTACCTAAAAATCTCAATAAGAAATTTAGAAGGCTTTTTTGAATTGAATTAAAGAAAGATAACGGAATGGATAGAAATCGTCGATGAATTTATGGCGATATTTCACACAACATCGATTTATATTTTTTGCTAATAGGCACAAAAGAACAGACAAAACAATAAACGTAAACCCACTGCTTACTGACATTCAAGAATGGTGTAAATACTCTGGAGCCAGTCTTTCTATACCCAAATCTAAATTTCTACACATTTGTCGAAAAAAAAAATGCAACTTTAAATTGATTAGTACCTTTAACTTAAAAAATGTAAAGTCTCTAAAAATACTTGGTATTACCATAACCAATAATTATAAATGGGATGCTCACATAGATCGACTAACAACACAAATTTCTAAAAGACTAAATATTATAAAATGTCTATCTAGCACTAGTTTCAACTGCCACATTAAAACTATTATCTATATAATACACTCAATTATCATGTCAAAAATTGATTATGGGTTATTTCTATACGGAAAAGCACACAAATCAAAACTTAACAAAATAAAAACAATGTACCATTCAGCTATTAGAATAGCCTTCGGGGCCTTTCGCTCCTCACCAATAAACAACCTTCTATACGAATCTAATATAAAACCTATAGAACAAAGAATTAAACATGCTACATTAAAAAACTTTAAAATGATATCCACCGCAAAAAAACACCCCTAGAACAAATTATAAAAAAAATTTCGAAAACAAAACGAATCCCAAAACTGACATCAGCAATAAAAGACACTATCGACCACTGCAAAGCACTACAACTTCAACCTGCCCCCATAACTAATAAAAAAGAAACCACGCCAACTTGGTCCTTCAACTTTTCGAAAATAAACAAATCCTTACACACCTTATTAAAGCCAAATACACCACCAATAGTCTACAATAAAAACTTCCTAGAAATAAAATATACTCTCAAAAAGCACACATTCTTATACACAGACGGTTCCAAATCCGACAAGGGAGTTGCTTACAGCGTAACCTCCTCACAACAGGTGATAACTCAGAAAATACTTCCTCCCTATTCATCCATTTTCACCGCTGAAGTAGCAGCCATTCTCCACGCATGCAGATATGCGGAAAGGCAAAAAGGAAAATTTGCTATTTGCACTGACTCACTCTCAGCCCTTACAGCACTGGAAAACCCAAATAACTCAACGTACTATATATTAGAAATTAGAAAAATAATGTCAAAATACAAATACAAATACCCACTGATATGGGTCCCAGGACACTGCGGCATAATAGGCAACGAGCTCGCAGACAAAGCTGCTAAGCAAGCAACCTCACTGCCACTAATATCAGAACAAAATTACAACATACACGATACTCTTAAATACATTAGTAACCACATGAAAGCCCAAAACGACCTAATTTGGAACAACACGTCTGTTCACTACAAACTAATCAACACAAAAAAACATAATAACTACCTCCCGATTAGACACCATTAAATTTATGAGACTCTGAATTGGACACACTAAACTGACTCACTGCCACCTATTTGACAAAACACCTCCCCCCACATGCCAACAATGTAGCCAAAACCTCACCCTATCTCACATATTCCTTGAATGCCCCAGATATATTGAGCAAAGACATAAATTCCTCCAACAATCTTTAGAAGAAATAGTAGACACCATGAATATATCCACAACAATCCAATTTCTGAAATCCATTAACCTCTATAATAACATTTAAATTTAATTCGAATGTACATACAAACCTAGATTAAGTACACATATGCATATACATCTATATTTAAGTCAAATGTCACATCGAGTTTAAGCAGAAGGCTTTTGTAGCTATTGCTTAATACAAACAAAAATTACCCGCACTTTACAATTGCTGGCAATTTCGTAATAATAATAATAATAAATAATTTTTTTCCAAAATCAATGAATAAAGATTCGAACCAAACCAGACTAAAAATATTTAAATACTGAGCTTTCCAGACAACCGTCGGGACCATAATCAATTAACCCCACCTGAGGATCAGCAGGATTACTTAACAATACGGTCAAACGTCTGACGTAGCTAAAGCACTCCTTTTTCGGAGACTTGTACTGTCTCAAACGTCTCGAAGTAGCGATCTTACTCCCTTCTAACTTTAACGGAAGTATCTCCTAGACTTTCATTTGCTCTCGATGAGTAATCCTTCTGCCAGCGCTGTCCGCTTATAGTAAATTGACAATTTTTAAATTGAATTGAGATTCGCTTTTTGCTACAAAGTTTTTGAAAACGAAAAACACATCCGACTTATAACTTATTAAATAGGTAATACAGTAATTTGTACACTGTGCACTGATCATATATTTTATTTTACTTATTTTTTAATTCTTGAAACTTTAATCTAGATTGCTAAATCAATATCGTTTTAAATATTAGTATCTTCAAAAATACTAATTGGTTTAAAAATTTTGGTACACTAAATCTTTTACGTCACAACCGATACTCAGCACTATTAGAAATTTATGACGTTAATATTTTACTGTTCAATTGAAATTATATAATAGGTACATTGTACTCACATATTCGATTTAAGTCAAATTTACCATTTTTAGATACTTTTACACCTCCAGGGTTAAATTTGATGGTCAGGCCTGCATTCTGCATCTTCTAAACGTTTTGCAAGGGAATTTGGTTTCTGCAGCTGTTAACATTGACCACTTCTTTGGCTGTAGCGTAAATAAACTTTCACCGTTTAACGGATTCTTTCTGAGCTTATGCACTGCATTATTTTTAAATTTTTTTCTTTCAACTCCTTTTTACTAACTGCTTGCAAGACTTTAACACTTGTATTCTTACTCGTAAATTGCATATAAATTTTGCAAGATCTGCTTAGCAGTGCTTTTTATTGTTAGCGTAAGATAAGAACGCATAACTTAAATAATCAAATATTAAACTTCTTCCACATCGCTCTGCCTATTTTATCTCATCGGTCACTTTTGCATGAATTTCATCAAGAAAGGTTTCTCGGCGAATTCGTAAAAGTGTGTTCTAGAAAAATGACGGCGAATTGGTGATATATATGCAGCTTATTCCTGGAAATATAAAAATGTTTTGCAGCAAATTCGTCGCACCGTTATACATAAAACCAATTTAATCTTTTTTATAGTTCAGGAATCGCTCCTTGTTGTTCATGGATCCCTCCGCACGTATGTACATATATGTACGTATGTAGATACGCATATTCATATACATAGATACACATATAGTTCACTTTTATGAGCTTTCACATTTTACCAATCAAAGCAATATTTTTTGTTCACTGCAATTGTGTTTGGGCTCATAACCTATGGTTTTGTTAATAAATAGATATATTAAACATGCAACCTTGCAATGAAAAAATTATAATACATACTTATGTAAATTGTATGAACCGGACGCTCTCAACGTCAATATAGAAGTGAACGAGAATATCGAGAGAGCAAAGGAACGATGAGAAGATGAGAAGAAGAAGCACGATGGTCCCGTTACTGTTAGCAATTTCCTCTAGTTCATCGGAATGTGCGTCTACTTCTCGTTGACATACATTTTTGCAAATATGAATGTATTTGACTTTTGTACATTTGAACATGCTTATTCCCTGCAAAGCATTTTCTATCGCGGAAGACACTTCTAAGTGACTTTTAGAAGATGAAAACTATCGTCCGCGATATCGCGTTCGGATCGCGGAAGTCACTCCCATCGGGAAGAAATGTGCCACTTCGGCAAGACTTCGGAAAGTCACTTCGGCGACTCTTCTTGAAGTGTCTTCGGCGACACTTCCAGGAGTGATTCGGCGATACTTCTGAAGTGTCGCCGAAGTGGCACATTTCTTCCCGACGGGAGTGACTTCCGCGATCCGAATGCGATATCGCCGAAGTGACTTCTGAAAGTGTCCCGGTAGTGACTCCGAGAAGTGCCGCCGAAGTGACACATTTCTTACCGACGGGAGTGACTTCCGCGTTCCGAATGCGATATCGCCGAAGTGACTTCTGGAAGTGTCGCCGAAGTGACTCCGATAAGTGCCGCCGAAGTGGCACATTTCTTACCGACGGGAGTGACTTCTGCGATCCGAATGCGATATCGCCGAAGTGACTTCTGGAAGTGTCGCCGAAGTGACTCCGATAAGTGCCGACGAAGTGGCACATTTCTTCCCGACGGGAGTGACTTCCACGATGCGAATGCGATATCGCCGAAGTGACTTCTGGAAGTGTTGCCAAAGACACTTAATGAAGAGTCGCCGAAGTGTAATAACAGACGCTTCTAAAAGATACTTTTCCCAATTGGAAAATCCAAAAATGAAAAATATTGATTTTCTTTTTAAATTATTTGGCTTTATTTTTTATAAGGGCTTTTGCCTTTTGTATACACGGTCTCTGGCATGTAGGAAATGCTGCTGAATAACTTTGTTTAAATCCAGATCCGTTGCAGTTGGAAATTTAGTAAAAGCCATTTCTAAAAGAACAGAAAAAAAACGTTTGTTTTTATTCAGTAATAATAAAAAATAATTTAATGATCGCATAAGTCGAGAATATTTGAAAGCTTGGTTTGTCTGGGGTTCCTCGCCACGTTATATCCACTGCCAGTTTATTTGAAATAATGGCATTGATGGCCAATCTCGTAAAAGAGGGAACATCTTGCCCTCGAACCATTTTTAGTTTTGGTTTCTAAAAAAAAAGGAAGCAAATTTGTATCAGTTATTCGTAAACGGCATGATATATAAGTAAATTACCAGTTCTTTACGGATTTCGTCATCGTTCAGGAATTTCTGGTCAAAATCCTTAAAATCAGGCAGGGTTTCGTAAGGCAGCACTTGGAGGTTGTTTGCTAACGGCTCCGGTACGGACTTAAGTTGCCTAACCTCGCCCGTTAGCGTTTTTAAAAGTTTTTGTGTTCCTTCTTCCCTGCGCCTACTTTCCTCCAATTGCATTAAAATTTTCTCTTCCCTAAGTCTCTCAACTCTTTCAAAATCCTTTCAAAGAGGTAATCTGAAAATTTGTCAATAATATTGAGAATGGAAAAAATATATCTTTTAATATGAACTTACTGTAGGGAGAAATTGCGTCGAATTGAGAGGGAAAAGAATTTCCTAAAAAATAAAAATGATTATTGTAAACTATGTTTAAGCTTAAAAAACTATTTGCCCCAAAATTTATAAATCAAATCAAATCAATAGTTTAATGATAATATTTATACTACCTGCATCGGTGTTGAATTCCATTTTTTTTGCTATACAAAAAGAAAAATCGCGAAAAATCTAAAATCTCATATGATTTAATGCTTTTGATGAATTATATGGCTCGATAAAAAGTAGAGTTAGGTTCTTAACAATTTTACCTTCAAAAAATGGAACATTTTCTTTCTTTTGAATTTTGTTAATTACGACAACATTATTAGTGACATAACAAATATTGTTGGGCATTTTAATTAAGAAGTAAAAGCTTTCAGTTTTTACAAATGAATACAATTCCTCCTCATCAGAAAGTTGTCGACTAAATATTACTTCAAAACATGTTTGTTTTCTTTTGAGGATATAACTCTTTTCAACATGTCTTTTATATATTTGGACAGCAGCATTATTTGATTTTGTAACCTGTTTTTTTATAATTTGCAGGTCATTTTCAAACCGAAAAGCGCTTATTGTTTCTATTGTCCCAAAGGATTTGGCTTCCTCGTGAATATATAGCATGTAATGAAAATTACATGTCACGAAGCAGGGGTCATATAAAGAGGATATTTCTATAACAAAAACTATTAAAAGATTAAAAGATTGTGGGCAGTTTTAATTTCTGCCGCAGAACAATTGTTATTTAAAAATAAACGTATCGCTAAAGATAATTTTAAAAAATGTTCGTACCTCTCTTCGGATATTATTTGTTTCAAAACAAAAGGCCCATAATACAATAAAAATTGCCTAAGTTCTATTGCTTTGAAACGATCGAGCTCGTCCAATGCCCTGGACTTACAAAAAAATGCGTATGGGCAAGATTTTTTTAAATTTTGCAGCTCGTTTGAAAGCTCACCAATTTTGCAGGATGATATATAATATTGTTCTCCCTTTTTTTCACCCATGACTTAAGGAGAGTCCTCACTACTCCAAGGCAAACAACATGCATATAGTCTAACCCAACTTGTTTAACAATATCTATAGAAAGTTTTTCTAAAATTGTTAACTCTTTTCTGTTATGATGTTCAGGTTGACTTCGGCTTCTAAATGAGGTGTTATCGCGAAAAGGGTCCATTCCAACTTTAAAAAAAACAACTCGATTTTTTACCATTTCCCCCTTCTGAAGGCACCTTGTGCAAGAATAATAGCCTGAATATTCTTTTATTCCCAAAACAAATGATAGGGCTGGAGCGTCCATAATAAAGCATCTGATGCCCACGCTGTATTCTTTATTTTTGTACTGGAACCCAGTTTCTGAAAGTTCCTTTACTTCATTTATGAATTCACTTAGGTATTCGTCAGCATTTTTCGGCTTTGAATAACCCTCGTAAACACCTATCAACAAAACTTCTGGATACCCAGGAACATTACACAATATGGTCCAAACGTTTTTAGAAGAACTTTTACATAAAGGCAAGCCATCAACATTTACATCGATATTATTTATTTCTGATTCATAATCATTTACTGTTAAAAAATCTGTACGCGCGTCAGACAAGCCATAATGAGTATAAAAGCCGTCGCCCATATTTCGGCCTACAACTTCTTTCGACGTCTTCTTCAGGGTTCGCGAATCTTTGGGGACATTCATATTATTATTTCTCAATATTATTAAAAGTTCATTTAATACATTATTGGCAATGTTGTTTTTTATTGCCCACCGCCTTAACTGTTCAGCAAAAGTCTCAGGGTTATTAAAATCAAAGTCACTGTATTCGTCAGAACTACTATAAATATTCTCAAATTCCGTTTCCATTTCGTCAGGCACAATAAAACCTACATCTTCAGGTACATTAATATCTACTCCTTCAGGTATATTACAATTATCTACTTTGTCAGGTATATTAGCATCTACATGTACACTATCACACTTTGTACCTCACAAGCTTTTAAACACATTTTTTTTAGACGAGCTGACAACAGTTTTGGAGTCTTAAGGCTCGTAAACACGCTTAGCACGCAATTTGGCAGCCTTTGTTAGTAGGGGCATGTTAAAAATTGATTTAAAAACACAAAGCAAATAAACAAACAAAGCAATATTTTGTAAGCACACAAATTTAAAAAACACACAAATTGTATACAAATTCGCACTGACCTCAGATAACTCGCGAAACAAAGTGACGCTTAGGCGGAAAATAATAGCGTCGGTCAAAAGGGAGAACCGAAAAAGTAACGGCATATTGTCGCGAGCTCCTTTTACCACGCGAGAGTAATGTAAAGTTATTTAATCTACCAATTATTGTTGATGGAAATTATTCCTAAAAATAGCTTTGCTTACAAATTATTTTACCTTATTTTTAATTTTAAGCATATATTAATCTATAAAATTTACCAAATTATTGTTCTAAATATTATATATAAAAAAGAAATAATTGATAAGTTAAAAAGTCTTTACTGTTCTGTTTTGAATCGAACACTGTACCTGCTGAGAAGCAGTGTGGACGCCAAGAAAATAGAAAAAAAATTACAAAAGCAAACACCATGTTTTGCAAATTCCTTTCTATCTTCTTTTGCCGGCCATAATTTTGTTTTTGTAAAATGTGTGCTGCCGTCTAACTATCGTCCAGAAGTGTCTCAGAAGTTACTTCTTCGCGATCGCGTCCTTTTTGTTTTTGTAAAATGTGCGCTATCGCCTTTCTATCGCTCAGAAGTGACTTAGAAGTTACTTCAACGCGATATATGTATATTTTTTTTTTGTAAAATGTGTGCTATCGCGTAACTATCGTCCAGAAGTGACTTAGAAGTGACTACTGGACGATAGGCGATAGAATTATTGCCTTTTTGCTTGCAGGGTTCCAACACTATTGTTGTCATTAACAAACGGTTTTTACATAGACTTGATTTGATACTTGGGGGTCTTTAAAATACAGTTTTCTAAGTTTTGGAATAAATAAATGAGTTAGTGTCGGACCTGAACAAATATATTTTAAATGAAATATTTGTATATTAAAATAATAAAAGAAATAAAATATTTAAGGAAATAAACTAATAATGACATTTTACCTGCTCTATTGAACCGGCGCTTATCTCACTACAATAAGTACTTAATAAATTTGCATAAGGCGTAATTTTATCAACCTTAAACAATTTGTTTTTAAAAATTTTACGATTGGGATGACCATAGTGATGACCATAGTGTCTGTGTAATACTAATCCGCGCCTACTATTTTTGTTGCTTCCTCAAGGGTCGCAGCATTGGCATGATTTAATTAAGCAACTGTAATTCAGTTCTATTTAGCACATCAAGATCGTTGCGGACACTTACACAACATCGTTTACGAAATATTAAAGCTTCTAGAAACCTTCAATGATATAGTATGTGCTACTGCATCTAGTAGACACATCAATACCTTCTCTCGTACTTTTCTTAAGTTGTTGCTGGCAACTTCGCATTGGCATCTGGTCGCTCCAGTCTTTTTTTGTTTTGTCAAACATTGATAAAAATCAGTAAGACACAAAACATCGGCCAAAAATCATCGACTGCAGCAGCAAAGCGATATTTGAGGGAGCCACACCTATCGGTTATTTCAGTTGATGTTATGTGGGTAGCAGAAAGTTTTAAGGTATTGATGTGACAAACACATTTCAGTTACAATTTGGTTTCTATCTTAGGCGGTATAGTTTTTTTTGCGGTTTGTGGGCGTTAGAGTGGGCGTTGCACCCCGCTGAAACAAACGTGCGCTTCGCAGGAAGCCCAGGAATCTGCATGCCAACTTTGACTGTTTTAGCTTTTATAGTTTACACTCTTAGATCTCAGCTTTCATACGGACAGACGGACACGGCTATATCGAATGGGGATTCATAGCCTGATCAAGAATATATATACTTTAAGGGGTCGGAAATGCTTTCTTCTACCTGTTACATACTTTCCGCCGAATCTAGTATACCCTTTTACTTTACGAGTAACGGGTATAAAAAGTTTTTTCCAATTACTTTTCAATTAAGTTGTATTGAAGTGTCGTGTAGGGTACAAGGTAAAATGGTATAGTCGAGTGCCTCCGACCAAATCTTAGATCTCGTTGGGTCTTATTATACCGACTTAAAGTGATGCCAAATAACATTTGTGAAAATGGGCGTTTGCGATTTTTCTCGAAGGCTCTATTGGAGATTAGTATAGATTTTTATTAGTATAATTCATAAATCAATTTACAATGGTAATAAGTGTGGTCCTTCTTTTTGTATTAGACGACAATCAAAAATATCTTAATGCTAGGTTCCCAAATAATTTGTTACACCCGTTACTCGTTAAGTAAAAGAGTATATTGTATTAGTGAAACAGAACCCTGTAGTAACATTCAGCTTTTATTTAGCTTTTAATCACTGCAAAAAGCTTATCACTGATCGGTGCTTAATTTTTTTTTTTTAATTTGTGCTTAAATTAACATAGTCAGTCCTGGGATTCATTAATTTTATTTAAGTTTTTATTTTTTGTGTGTTTTACTTTTTTATGTTTTACTTTTTTTTACTTTTACTTGAAGACACTTTTACTTTTTTTATTATCCTTCGATTCCGCAGTAGTCAGACGACATGTCAGAGGACAAAAAATTTTTTGGACTTTTCGACGTTAGCAAAGAAGTTGGCACAGTGTAGAAGAGTGCGGACAAAAGCGATCGTGCAACAAAGATTTCCCCTTTCTTTCTGTGTCTTTTAATCTTCCTACCCTCAGCTCTCAGAGAAAAAACTTTCGGTAGGTCGTTTTTTTTGCGTCTGTCCGTTATGTTTAGCAAGAAACCAAAAGAAGAAATATACCTGGTGCATTCTGTTTGAGTTATAAAAAGAGAAGAAGCAGGCTGTTTACATTTTGCGCTGCAACACATTTTGATTTAATAAAAAATGTGATATTTTTGAAAAAAATATATTATTTTTTCAGGAGCGTTGGCGAGGGATTCCGAGGACCCGGACAAATGTTTACGAAAAGCGATGATGAACATTAAAAATTAATTGACAAACCAAAAAAAACTAAATTTAATAAAATTTACTGTAATTCAACAGAAAACTTAAATATTACAATTAAAATAAAATGAATTAACACGTAAATAAATATGTGTGTATTTTAAATTGAATATTTTGGATATTTGGGAAACCTTTATTGAAATATTCCGCATTTCCGAAGTGACTTGGGACAACTTGGGTGACATGTCTTGAAAGGGATTTTATAATTGAAAACTTATTGATAAAAATTAGAATTTCCGAAGTGTTTTCACTTTGGGCGTGTCACTTGCAGGTGACAGGCCATACAACAAACTTGTTTCATTTGAACTGTCACTTGTGAAAAAGCGGACATCCCATACAATTTTCTGTATAGAGCTCCACTTGTTCTTCACTCGTGCAAGCTGAAATGTCCCTCCCTATTTATCTTAGCGGGACGGTCAAGCGCGAAACTCATAGTTAATAAAAATGGCAAAACCCAAATCTTAAACAAAGGCAAAGGCAATGTCGCTGAAGATAAGAGCACAATAGCTGAGATTGAATTAAAAAATTTTTTTATAAATTCCATAAGTGGAACCGTTTCACGGGTTAAATAACTTGTATGTATGTTTTTTATTGCGGTTAGGTAATAAACAGGTGCGCATGCTCGGGTAGCTCTTTCTTGGATCCATTTTAGGACATGTTTATGACCCATTAGTGAAAGAAGAGAATCTCAGATAATTTACCAGCTCAACAACCTCCAATATCCATCCAACCAATATGTGAGTGTAGAAATCATGTGTACGAGTATGTTCCGGAAAAAAATATGTATGTTGAGAAATCACTAAATATAATATATAAAAAAATATATATAATCCATAAGATCAATGATAAATAATATAATAAATCATATGCTATACAATAATCTTCTGACTTTTTATTTCGAGTTCAAATTACAGGTACGCATGTTTTATTGCTCTTAATATAAAATTAAAACTCAATAAACCGAAACATTTGCATTAATTTGTCTGATTTTTTTTAATGTTATATTACTATTAATTTACATACATACTAGTAAATCCGAATTCACTTAATATTTTATTCTCATATAAAATTACCACACCACCTTTCGCTTTCTGCGCACGAGGCAGAACGCAATAATTGGGTCTTCGACTTACGGAAAGAAAATTGTTTCCGTTTTGAAAGCGTCAAATATTATTTTACGTTATGATAAAACAAAGCAACTACCAAAAAGCAAAAAGCTTTTAGGGTGGGATGGGACAATGAATCAGACTTTTCAAAAACGAGAGCACGTAAATACGGATAGTTTTCCTGAAAAAGCAAAAGTAAATAATTGTATTTACCTTCCATTTTAGTGTTAGAGATGTGTGTTTTTGTTGGTATAGTGAGATATTTATAGAGTAAAAATCTGCGAAGCGTGCCACCCTTGTTCCGAATTTCCGATTTTCGTCGCTTTTCCAGTTCACAACGACAAAACAAAATCTTCAATAAAACGTTTTTTTCGAAATTTTGAGTTTTACCGGAGTTATATGTATTTATATGTATGTATTTAAGGTATTTTTGGCTCTTTTTTGAAAAAGTGACACTCCGTCATTATTCGATATCTTTGGAATGCTAAAAGATATCTCTTTGATGTTTTTACTAATCAACCAAAACTATCATGAGCTATAAAAAAAAATTTTTATTTTAAAATTATTTTTACAAAAAAATTAATTTTACTTTTTTTCTTAAATTTTATTTTTTTCAGTATTTTTTGCCAGCTATAGAGTTTAAAACCATTGAAAATTAATCGATCATACGAATTCCATATAAAAACTGAAAAGGCCGCGCAAAACATTGATGCCGCGCAATGGTTGTTCGGACAGTTTAATTAAAAATTATAAGCCGCCTTGAGCTTAGTGGAGGCTATTTGATAATTGATAATATTACGTCTTTGGTTTGGTTTTTTGCAAAGTTGGTCTTAACATTTGAAGCACACATTTATCTTCCTAATCTCCTGTTTTAAATAATTTACATAATTTTTTTGGAGGTTAATACATAAGAAGAAAATTGAAAACATTAGTTTGAACTTGAAAATCCTCCTTCCCATGATAAGCAATTTATGGTCACGCGAGAAAGGTGGACGTGTAAAAAGTCGCACATTCAAAGTATCTAAGGTTATTATTATAGAAGAACATATCCGGGGAAAGGTGTGATTACGTACGTGAGAATGGTGTCTCCATCTCATTCAAAGAGTTTCGATTATATGAACTGGAAAGGTAAGTTGTGTGTATTGAATAGAATTCTGTTTAAATCGTTTAGATAATTCTGTATTTAAATTAAATGCATGATGTCTCTCTAACTCAGAAATATCATCTTACACTTTTAAATATTCTTACAAAACTTCAGCTATTTGCGAGTTGATGCGCAGTCGCGGTTTCAACACCTATTATGGGAAGTATTAGAGCTAGCAGTCGGTCGTTGGAGTGAGGCCTCTGATCTTGTCATTGAGCGTTCGCCTTGACATTTTTAGTTAATAGAAAGAAAATCGTAACAGTCTTAATTGAAGTCCATTATACTCTTCCACTAAAATAAATAATTTGATGGTAAAAACAGAGGGAACACAGACTATATTTGTGGAAAGTATACTCGTAAATATTCGTCAATAAAAAATTATCAACTTTGGGATCAAAAAATCCTGAGGAAGCTGACGATAAAATTTCTGTTCTACACACCCTTACGTCGATTTATCCGTCAACAAAAATTGTGAAAAAATATCAAAATAAAACAAAAAACTTCGGCAAGCCGAAATTTGTATGCCTTTGCAGCTATACGAAATAATCAACTTTAGTAACGCCGTGTAAAATTTTTAAATTTAAAAAAAATGATTTCATTCTTTTTTAAGACCATCTTTTTGACATCTATAAGTTAGAGTCGTCCGATTTTTATTTAATTAAATTCGAAATTCTTAAAAATTTAAGAAATTAAATTCCCAATATTATAAGATACGAGGTGTGTTCAAAAAATAAGGTGACTTTTCAAATTTCGCGGGCAACATATTTTCGACTATCGATTTTTTTGTTTTGTTATGTTGGTACACTCTTCCCTAACATCTGTACCAACTTTCAATTGAATCCCCTTTTTTGTTAAGTTGTGAGAGGCGTAAAGGTAACAAGTTGTTTTGCGTGCTCAGCGATTTTTTGCTAAAATATGGATCAAAGGACTTGCATCAAATTTTGTGTAAAAAATAAAATTAAGTGCTCCGAAACAATTAAAATGTTGACAGTGGCATACGGTAAAACTGTTCTGAGTAAAAAAAATGTTTACAAGTGGTACAAACTCTTCCAGTAAAGAAAATTGTTTCGTCGAATCACTATCAGAGAAGTTGCCGATGATGTATGTATATCGCTTGGCTCGTGTCATGAAATTTTTTCAAAAGTTTTGGGCATGAGTCGTGTGTCAGCGTAGTTTGTTCCAAAATTGCTTAATTTTGACCAAAATAACCGTCGCATGAGCATCGCTCAAGAGCTGTGGGATGACGTCAACGACGACCCAGATTTACTCAAAAGGGTCATAACTGGAGACGAATCATGGGTATATGGTTATAATATCGAAACCAAAGCCCAATCGTCACAATGGAAGAGCACAGGTGAGCCAAGAGCGAAAAAAGCACGCCAAATACGATCAAAAGTCAAAGTTTTGATCACTGTATTCTTCGATTACCATGGCGTGGTGCATCAGGAGTTCTTACCATATGGTCGTACGGTCAATAAACAGTATTATCTGGAAGTTATGCGCCGTTTTCGAGAAGCAATGGCTTTGCATCACGATAATTTCCCTGCTCACTAATCTTTGCTTGTGAGAGATTTTTTGTCCAAAAACAACACCACAATAATGCCTCAGCCACCAAAGTCAACTTACTTTTTGAACACACCTCGTATACTACGGCCATGAATTTGTATTGGCATATCTTCCTGGGATTTAACCCATCTGGGGATTCTAATACCTCCAAGAGATGTCAAGTTCTCTTTAAAGGCTTTCCATTCGTTGGCATCTGGATCTGACATGTTCTGATCCCATTTTTGCTCTGCATAAATAATTTTCTTACTATGGTTACTGGAGACAACCAGCCTAGGGGGTCATAAATTTTTACTAATATAGAAAAAACTGTTCTATAATTAATAATAGCGCCGTGTTCACAATTAAAATTGAATTTAAATTCATCCTTAATTGGTTCCCATTAAAGCCCCAAAAATAGCTATTAAGGGGGATCAGAGTTTTTTTTCGACGGTTTTGTTTAAAATCATAATCAGTGTGTTTGCTATCCGAGGGAATCCTATCGTTTTATTGCATTTCAAAATATTGTGACCCCTCGCTATCTTCTAAGAATGCCCATGAGAAAGTGCCCCTGCATACCCACGAACTCGAGTATCACCCCCTACCCACGAGTCCTTGTGTGTGTGGGTCTGCTTGTGCCTGGTTGCTTGTGCGTAAGGTGTAAAATTCAAATTTTTATTTTTTTTTCAAAATGTGCAATTTTTATTTAATCGTGAAAATTATACCATTGGAAAGGGCTTGAAAAATCCTTTTCAATGGCACAATTTTTTTTTTAGTGACAGTCCTACATCACGTTTACCCCCGGTAATTTGTTAGCAATCCTTGTATTCCTTTCCCCTCTAATAACCATTCGAATGCGGTCTTGTTCTGCTTCCTATTTTCGAGAATCAATCGGATTGGTTCTAGGAGAACAACATACCTGTATGCACTCCCTGTAGATGACAACCTGTTAAGTGAACATTCTAGAATATAAAAATGACACCCCTCAAATTGCTCAGGATCAGTTCTTCAAATGCCTTAGTACTGCATACCAATGGATCTTACTATTGAGTTTGTTGATACCATTAATGAGATTGATCACCTCGAAATACCAGAGGCGCATGATTCTGATGTCGAGATTATTGAAAACTGGGATCAGGAGTTTGTGGATGCTTCTGATACGGAAGATTCGGTTGATCGTCTCCTACGAAGAGTATTTCAACATGCTTCAGCTTCTACCCAAGAGAGGGACCCGGAATTGTCCTCCCTTGCGTGAAGCCAGTTCCCAATGGGGACTGCTACGCAGGTTGCTCTGGAGTCCCTGATCCTTAACGATGAAAGCCGGGATCAATTTCAGTGTGGATAGGAAATTGAATTGGACGAATCTATCCAAATGTTTTAAATGTCTGGAAATGTTTACAGACGACGACCACATCTTCGAGGAAATGTTGGAGCCCCCACCATAACCAGCAACTCCATATTTAAATTTGTTGGAAGATGGAGATGACAGCGCTTTACTCGACGTTTTATTTATTCTAGATATTATACTTAAATTAAAAAAATTATATGAAATAAAAACTATTTTGAAATGGAGTTCTCATATTTTTTTCATTTTTTCGATAATTTTCTTCTGTTTTACTAATACTTTTTATCTCCTCATTGTGCATCAATAGAATATGCATATTATACTTGTTTCGCAACCAAATTTTTCGTACTTCAAGACAGAAATAACAACAATAATAGGAAGATCTAGATTTTTGATGGTTAAATTTGTGTATCTTTAAGGTATGCACTTTTAGGCCGTTTCGAGTAGTAAAGGATTTTGGTTCTGAACACAACTCGCATTGAAACTTCGCCATTCTGATATTGGAAAGAATAAATCAAGCCTCATAGCTACCTTGTTTTTACATTATGTACACTAACTTAACCTGCTCTCTATGCACCCGCTGAATTTCTAGTAGACTTGTTCGGTGCTATTTTCTGCAACTCTCTCTCTCTCTCTATTGCTTGATTTACTTTGTATTTGTTCGTACTGAAAGTTGTTAGTGTCGCACAAGCCACGCTCAGTCGATAGAATATTTGTTTCTCTCTCTCGTGCTCTCTTACGTTTTAACAAATTTTCGCGATCTCGCGCTCTTATTTTTTTTTTTTGTGTTTTGTGCTTTTGTGATTTTTGAATTTGATCCCAGTGCCAAATTTACATCGAGGTATTTTTGATATTTTATTTCATTTGTTTGTCTTATAATGGCCCTTGTCTGTTCTAAGAAAAACTTCAACTTCTACGGAAGACCCCTTTATTTTTTGCTGGCTCTGCGATTCGATGATGCACGTCAAATGTGCAGGATTCACCGGCAGAGTTAAAGATTTTATTGATCTTAACTCTGGTCTTATGTGGTCATGTAGTTCCTGCAAGGAAATGGTGGTTGAGATGAGCGGCTTTATGAAGCAGACTCGAGTCAGCCTGTTGAATATCTCGTGTGCTTTTAGGCAACTCAATGAGGGGTTCAATACCGTCTGTGCCCAGTTTAATAATATGAAATTATTAACAGAGTCGCCTAAACGCAAAAAAGCCAGTTTAACCGCCGTTAATACCACCATGGAATCCAACCCAAATCCGAACTTGGTAGCAGCAGTTCCTGTCGACACAGGATTAAGCGAACCAACTGTGCGTATGGATACAGCTAGCTCGAGTGTAGCCCATGTTTCCGGACTAAAAGCTTATTTACTGGCTAAGTCAAAGAAATCAGTGCCTACCGTTCCTATAAGTACTGTACGCACCGATCCTCGATCTCAGCCTATGAGGTTCAGACTGCGGTAAGAAACTTTCAGTTGTTCCACAAAGGAAGCAATTATTTGTTTCTAGATTCACCCCAGATACCACATCTGAGGATGTTTTGGAATTTATATGTGAAAAATTCCCATCTGAGGATATTGCAGTTGAACAATTTTGATGTTCATATCCTCGTAGGATATCTTCTTTTTAAATATTTGCTCCGCCTGACATTTTTAATGTTTTACTTTCTGAAAGCTTTTGGCGGTGTCCTGATTGCCGTTACCTTTAGCCTAACATCTGAAAGAATTCTCATTCATATACCCAATGAAATTGAATTTCTAAGTGTAAAAGTTTCTTTGCAATCTTTATCTGTTTTTGTTACATGTTCTTATATTCCACCTGGCTCTGACCTAGTAATTTATGAGCACCATCTGTCTTTAATTTATATTCTCCTAGGCTTGGAAATACTATTTTTTAAATTGTTCTGAATTTCGAATTAAATTTTATCAAAATCATATAGCTGCCATACGAACGATCAAAATGTTGTTGGCGAAAATAATAGGTACGAATTATATCTTTGGTGTTTTTAAACATTTAATATCCCACGCTCGGAAAAAACATTTTTTATTTAGTTCTGAATTTTGAATTTAATTTTATCATAATCGGAAGACTATATCTTATAGTTGTCATACGAACAATTGGAAAATTGATGGGAAAATAATAAGAAAAAAATTACATCTTTAATGGTACCCTTCTAAGCTTTTAAATAAAATTTTTAGTTAGTTCTGAATTTTCGATTACATATTATCAAAATCGGCCAACTATATCATAAAGGAACTATATCATATAGGAACGATTGAAAAATTGGTGGGAAAATAAAATGAAACAAATTATAGCTTTGGTGCTTTTTGACATTAAACCTTCTAAGCTTATAGAAATAACAATTTTTTATTAGTTCTGAACTTCGAATTTAATTTTATCAATATCGGACGACTATATATAGCTGTCATAGTCTCAATCGGAAAATTGGTGGGAAAATAATATCAAACAAATTATAGCTTAAGGGCTACTTACAACTGCATGGGTGTACAAACTTCGGCTTGCCGAAGTTAACTTCCTTTCTTGTTTTCATTTAAACTTATTAAAGTTTGATTTTTTTTTAAATTATCAAAAATTATTTGAAATATTATAGAATCCGTGTAAAACGAAACGAAAGCGATAACGAATCCACAAAGGCGTCGTCAACTAGTCCATGTTGTCACAGACGAATGTCAGCAAAGATAAGCCATTCATTTCTCTCGTGCTCTCGTACGTATTGATAAATTTTCGTGATCTCAGGCTCTTATTTTTTGTGTTTTGTGCATTTGTAATTTTTGAATTTGATCCCAGTGCCAAATTTACTTTGATGTATTTTTGATATTTTATTTCATTTGTTTGTCTTATAATGGCCCTTGTCTGTCTGGCTATTCCAAGAAAAACTGCACACTTGCGTCTTCAACGAAAGACCCCTTTATTTTTTGCTGGCTCTGCGATTCGATGATGCACGTCAAAAGTGCAGGATTCACCGGCAGAGTTAAAGATTTTATTGATCTTAACTCTGGTCTTATGTTGTCATGTGGTTCCTGCAAGGAAATGGTGGTTGAGATGAGCGGCTTTATGAAGCAGACTCGAGACAGCCTGTTGAATATCTCGGGTGCTTTTAGGCAACTCAATGAGGGGTTCAATACCGTCTGTGTCCTAAACGCAAAAAAGCCAGCCGTTAATACCACCATGGAATCCAACCCAAATCCGAACTTGGTAGCAGCAGTTCCTGTCGACACAGGGGTAAGCGAACCAACTGTGCGTACGGATACAGCTAGCTCGAGTGTAGCCCATGTTTCCGGACTAAAAGCTTCTGTACTGGCTAAGTCAAAGAAATCGGTGCCGACCGTTCCTATAGATACTGTAGGCAACGTTTCTGGATCTCAGCGTAGTGAGGTTCAGACTGCGGCTGGGGAGCGTAAGAAACTTTCAGTTGTTCCACAAAGGAAGCAATTATTTGTTTCTAGATTCACCCCAGATACCACATCTGAGGATGTTTTGGAATTTATACGTGAAAAATTCCCATCCGAAGATATTGCAGTTGAACAATTTCGATTTTCATATGCTCGTAGGATATTTTCTTTTAAAATATTTGCTCCGCCTGACATTTTTAATGTTTTACTTTCTGAAGGCTTTTGGCTTAATGATGGTTTAGTAATTAAAGAATTGGTCCCAAATAAACCGAGAACAAATAACAGGCCCTACACTGTGTCAAAAAACTAAAAAGTTTAATGTTGGCGTATCAAAATGTTAGGGGATTAAACATGAAGCTACCCAAGCTTTATGCTGACTCCTCTGCATTTACAGAAGATATTTTAGCTTTTACGGAAGGTAATAACTTTAATACTTATAGGACCGATCGCCACTCACGTAGGGGGGGCGGTGTCCTGATTGCCGTTACCTCTAGCCTAGCATCTGAAAGAATTCTCATTTATATACCCAATGAAATTGAATTTCTAAGTGTAAAAGTTTCTTTGCAATCGTTATCTGTTTTTGTTACATATTCTTATATTCCACCTGGCTGTGACCTAGTAATTTATGACCTAGTATTTTATGAGTCTGCAATAAAATCTGTTTTATCCCTTCTTTCTAACAGAGACCTTTTGATTGTTTTAGGTGACTTTAACCTACCTGATATTTCTTGGTCTCCTCCTACTGACTCATTTGTCGCTATGCCGTTATCCGCCCATGATTTTGTGGATGGCCTTTTAGAATTATAGTTACAGCAAGTAAGCTTTACAAAAAATTCCTAAAGAAGACAATTAGATCCTGTGTTTGTTTCAGACCCGTCTGAAATCACAGTATGTAGAATTGACGCTCTTGTGGAACTGACAATTTGCCTCCCCTGCTCTGAAACCCTCTCTCCTTTAGTTTCTCCAACTAAAATGAGATGTTTTCGTAAATGTAACTATAATAAACTTAACGATATGATTTCTCATTATAATTGGACAGGTTGTACAATTGTACAGACATTGAAAGTGCCACTGAACTATTCTATACAGTCTTAAATACGTTTTTTTAATGAATGCGTACCTGATGGGTTTTTTTTTCAAAGACTTAAAAACCTTAAATCTAACACTTATAAAAAGTATAAAAAATCGGGTAGACCAGCAGATTTTTCGAAATATGTTGTGGCTTGAACAGATTTTAATGTTCTCAACAGTCATTGCTACTCTATGTATCTAAATCGATGTAAATTTGAATTTTCAAACGATCCGAAACAGTTTTACAATTTTGTTAATGCCAAGCGTTAGGCATCGGCATTGCCTTCATCGGTACGTCTAAACTCAATTGAGGCATCGACGGATTCCGAAATTGCTGAGTTTTTCCAAACTACTTATAGTTCGACAGCTTGGTCAAATTCTAACTACCCTAATCCATTAAATAGGGCAAACTGTATTTTCTCCCCTGTAATCACCGAAAGCTCTCTCGTAAGAGATTTACCAACAACAACGCCAACATTTTCTCCCGGTCCAGATGGACTTCCTGGATGTGTGCTTAAGTTTTATGCGTCAACCATTTGTAAACCGATTCTTAAACTTTTTAATTTGTCTATTTCATCATCAGTTTTTCCTTTTATCTGGAAGGACTCTTTTATTATTCCACTCCATAAAAAAGGTGCGAAGGCAGATGCCCAAAATTATAGAGGTATTTCTAAATTGTCGGCAATTCCTAAAGCATTTGAACGTATTATCACTTCTCATTTGCAACATTTATGTTCCTCGCTTATATCACCGTGTCAGCATGGTTTTGTTAAGCGAAGATCGACCACCACCATCCTTCTTGAATTGTCATCTATTGTAATAAATGGGTTTAAGAAAAAAATGCAGACTGACATTGTATATACAGATTTTAGTAAGGCCTTTGACTCCGTTAACCACTCACTTCTTTTATTTAAATTAGATCAGCTTGGGTTTCCTGGTAATCTATTATCTTGGATTTCAAGTTACTTGAATGGTAGGACTCATAGGGTTATATTCAAGAATACTGTTTCAAAATTGATCTACGTGACATCTGGAGTGCCTCAGGGTAGTCATTAGGGCCCTTTGCTGTTTACTTTGTTTATTAACGATCTTCCCTCAATCATAACACATTCTCGTGTAATAATGTATGTTGATGATGTTAAGCTTTGTTTATCATATAATGATATAGCGTCGGGATTTAATTTACAGGTGGGTATTGATTGTTTTCATGGATGGTGTGAGTACAGCCTTTTTAATTTGAACTGCCTAAAATGCAACGTTATGACTTTTTATAGGGGTACTCCTACGTTTATCAGTTACTTTCTTAAAAATACGCCACTTGACCGTATTTATTTAGTTAACGATTTAGGTGTTCTTCTTGACCCTAAACTTAAATTTGACTGCCACATTATGTCCACTGTTAACAAAGCCATGACTGTTCTGGGGTTTTTAAAGCGTTGGTCAATAGAATTTGATGACCCTTATACGATCAAATTATTATTTACCTCCCTTGTCCGTCCTATTTTGGAATATTGTTCGTCGGTTTGGAGTCCACAATATCAAGTGCACATCGACCGTATTGAGTCGGTACAAAAAAAATTTATTTTATTTGCCCTGCGTAGTTTGAACTGGGATCAAAACGTAATGCTTCCTTCCTACGAGAGTAGATTACAATTGCTTAATTTACCTACACTTGTAAATCGTAGAACAATGCTTGGTACTATTTTTATACAAAATCTTATAAGAGGTAACACGAAATTATTATCCTCTAAATTTGCCACGATGTACATCAACTTTTTGTCTGCACGAGCCCTTTCGCGTTCTAATAATAACTATAAAAAACTTTATCATTTAATTTGCATTTCAACATCTATCCCGGTATTAAAACTAATATTTTAACTCATTTGCTTAATTCCTAGTTATGCTTTATATTTTCATTTGTGTTCCGTCTCTATTTGTTTTATGTATGTATCTTCCTCGCGAACTCGCAATTTTTGCCCAAATTGATAAAAGGGCCCCGCGCGTAATAAGCACGTGCTTGGTGTCGTTGGGCCACTTGTTTGTACTGTTCGAAGTGCATCAACGTCCATATATATATGATCTGAATAGCATATTATAACCTCTGGAGCTTGGAACCTTTTCCGTGTTAGAGAAATTAAATTCTAAAGCCTGGGAAGGAATTTGAACTCTATTTACCAATAGATTAAAGCGCTGAATTTTAAAATGTTGAAAGTTAAACGGGTCTAAGGTCCGGTTTCCTGATTATGAACTGTTTTTAACCATACGAAAAGCCAGACAATTTGGTAGCTGACCAATAACTGCGTTATCTATTGATGATATATTGTTGCCTGGATAATATGTAAAAGATTTGACTTCGACTTTGCTGAATGGGTATAGAGCATTTTTTGTTTGTAAAACATGATGATGAGCCAATAAATTGCTGGGGTTAATTGTTATGTCATTGATAAAAAGTTGCGCTCCTAGTATCTTTAAATTTAATTCAGTGTCGGTTTCCATAAAAAAATGCTGGTTTTTCTATATTGAAATTAATTCTTAAATCAACATTATTGACAAGCAGTTTGTTTTGATTAAATATATCTCCATGAATTTTTCCGAAAAATTCAACCTTATTACTATTTCCCAGCTGTTATTCTTCCAAAATTAGGGTAATAACCTTGGGAGGCCAAGTGACTTTCAGAGGTTTAAAATTGTTTGCAAATACGCTCTATAATGATAATTATAATCACTCTGCGATACTAGAATATTATTTAAATAAACTGAGGAACTTCTAAATATTGAATGTAAAATATTGTTTACTACACCGACAGCATTTCCTTCGATAACGTTGTTATCAATTTTTCTAAGTTGCACTACAAGTTGTAGGTAAGCACTTGATAAATCTCGGTACGTTTCACCATTTCCTAAGCAAACAAATTTGATTGAGGAGGCGCCGTCCAAGGAAGCAATTGCATTATATGAGACTTCTTTAGTTCTTAGAATAGAACTTTGTGTGGGGTGTGGTGCAAACAAATCCAATTCACTTTTCATACATTCGATATGGTTACTCATTTTTCTTTAGAGAAAATATCGCTAAAATTTAATTTTCTTGTTGACTTTTTTTTTTATGATGCGTCTTGGTATGTTTACGTTGTCGTTTAGATGTTAAATGAAGTGGTTTTTTTCTTGTACCCCTCTTTTTATTTCTTTTTCCACTTCCATTTTGAAATCGTTAAATTTTATCAATAGCTTTGTTTGATAAATTTTGTAAAGCAATTTTACTTTGTTCTTGAATTATATTTCTTAGCGGCTTTCTCCCAAATTCATTTATTAGAGCCTTACCAGTCTCAGCGGCCTGGTTTTTTATAGCAGTTATGCCCGAAAGAAAAAGTGGTTTAATGTAATTAAAAAGACCACTAAAAAAGTTTCCTATTCCCTCGTATTTGGGTGATATATAAAGGCTTCCGTTGTTGCTTAATCCCCCGCCACCCTGATTTACATAAAAATCCTGATAAGATCTACCATGATGACTGATTATGTTCTAAGTAAATATTTTTTGTGTATGTTTTATTTATAGAGTTTTTAGGTACGCTTTGCATATAGAGGAAACTTTCTTCTAAAGTGAAGAGTAACGAAAATATGAACAGCTGAAGCTTTAAATGGGATCTTGTATCCATTTGAATCCGTAATTAGTATTGAGATTTCATTTGGGGACCATATATCAAAAGGATAATATATAATATTTTTAAATTGAATATTTTTCTCTTTTCCGTTATAATGCATTACACGAAGGCATTTTGGTCTTTTACTACCTACTGACCTTGGTTTTAATTTGTCCGTGTAAATAAAAATCAATCCATTTTCAACTATTTTTGGCTTATGGGATACATTATTATACCTAAATGTTTCAGCATTTACTAAACTAACAATTTCGGTTTCTTCAACACTTTTATCTTGATTAGCTGTATATTTAATGTAATTATTTAATTACATATCTGTAATACCGACTTCCCAATCGTCGTTCAAGTCTTCAGGGATATTAACAATGTTTGTAAATGCACACTTTACGTTATCAGGGAAAGCATTCATAGAATCATTACTAAGCAATGGGATAAAAATCTCTTTTGAATAACCCATAGTTGGTCTCCTAATTTTAGTTATTGATACGAAATCCAATAAATTTTGTTTTTACCAGTTTTTTCTATATTTTTTGTTTGAACCGATCGTATTAACTTCTCACGTCCTGTTATATATCTAAGATCTCGATATGGTATTGTTTTCGTTTTTAATTTTTCTAGTTTTGCTTTTAATTTACGTTATCGTTCAGTAAGCTTCACATTTGACACTACCTTTTCCAATCCTAATTTCGTTATATCTATTTTACTATTCAGAAAAGAAGTATCTCTTAACTTTCGTTTTTCTGGTAAAATATTTTCCTTTGAATTTAAATTCTCGTCATCACTTTCAGGTGGTAA
This sequence comes from Drosophila biarmipes, assembly GCF_025231255.1. NCBI lineage: Eukaryota > Metazoa > Arthropoda > Insecta > Diptera > Drosophilidae > Drosophila > Drosophila biarmipes. The sequence continues at coordinate 693,521 of NC_066613.1, read as the reverse complement.
TGGGAGGAAGTGAATATTCATACTTTCATATTGATTTTGACGTGCTTGGTTTTGTATCTATACAATCTGTGGTTGAAATAAGAGGCGCTTTTTGTTCATTATGAACATTCCATGACTTGCTACGTTTTTTATTTTGATAGTAACTCAATTCTTGACGAATTTGGATCCACTTGTCAAAATCACTTATTTTGTTATTATTTAAAATTTGTAAAAATTTTATATTTATTAGTTCCCATATCATTGTTTAACATTTTCTAATAGGTGTTAGGATGCATTAAAATAACTTTTGTTAAATTGTGTTTATTTTTAATCATTTTTTAAAAGTTGTCCAAAAATTCGAGAAAGCAATGAACTTAACAGAATAGGTAAAAATCCACCTTTTTGAATAAGGACTTTTCTCTTAGAGTTTAATGTACGTTTTGGGCTCGAAAGATATCGCATAGCATTTTTATACTTTTTTAGAGCATCTAGATGTGGTTTAGTTACTTTTATGGTTTCCTTGTAATGTGTTCAATACAATCTCCACTATTGTTTTTACGAGTTCACTATCACTATTGTTTATAATTGCCTTACGTAGCCTATTATCGGCTTTTTTGAGCACATAAAATAAATGTTTGTTCCCTTTCAAGCGATTTAGACTCTTTTTGTAAACCATTTTCATCTGAACAGCACACTGTATATTGCGAATTAAAAATGTCTGATCTAAATCTTAATAGATCTTTAATTCCCTGAGTGAGATCAATAAGTAAGTATCCGTGTGGTTGCTCCGTTACTTCTTTATATATTCTAAATAACTCTGTTGGGTTTTCAGGATATATTTTTCTTGCTAAGCATTGAAATTAAATTAATAAAATATCTCTGGTGTGCGAAGATTTATGAAATATGTTATGAGTCACCACTACTACTGATGGTGTGAACCCTATATACCGGTAGGACTAGAACATACTTACCTAATGGACATGTGTGTAACTAAAAAAATAAAAATTCTCGAAGGAAACAAGACCATGAAATAATTTTTGGATTGGAATATTATGTAGTCCATAATTTAAAGTTGAAATGCGGTCTGTCAACTACTCGAAAATGTACACCCATGATCTGGATGCTGCAAAGTATAAATAATTTTAATGGATTTGACAAAGACGAATGGATGCAACTGCTGAAGCTGGATCAGGATGACTTCTTGATGCCTGATACAATTATTGATCATCCGTGTATGCCTTCCATAAAATGTAACTTTAGATTTAGAAAATCAGATAAGCAATACGGTTTTGTAATAAATCACTTCGTTTTTATGTTGAAATTCTATATTGCGACAGCAAGTAATATACCTCTACAATAATCACATTATTCCTAAGTATGCATCTTTACAACGATTTGATATTCAGTTATCTGATCTAGAGGGTTCATTTGATAAAGATGTGCAAATAGATTAAACACGATTATATTGTGAAATTTCAAAAAAGATGCGTGCAGAAATAAAAAGAGATGTACATGTATATATGCAATTGATTTAGCGTCGCTTATGAACAGATGTGTTTACTTTTGTGCTCCGAGTTTTTGTCTTTTTCGTGATTTTGTTCGAGTGCTCTGTGTGTATCTATTTACAAAGATTAGCCTAACAATTGCGCTAGTAATTTTAAGTAGATCTCCCAGTAAACGGGCTCGTTTTAATTATTTAATTTAGCATTTCTATTATATTTATTTAATCTCACAGCTTTGTTTGTGTAACTTACGCCCCTAAACTTGCTAAAACTCTTTTACTCCCTCTCAATCTCCCTCGCTCTTTTTTATAACCGTAACCTGCTCTTTATGCACCCGATGAATTTCTGGTGCGTCTTCAACGAAAGACCCCTTAATTTTCTGCTGGCTCTGCGATTTGATGATGCACGACAAATGTGCAGGATTCACCGGCAGAGTTAAAGATTTTATTGATCTTAACTCTGGTCTTATGTGGTCTTGTGGTTCCTGCAAGGAAATGGTGGTTGAGATGAGCGGCTTTATGAAGCAGACTCGAGACAGCCTGTTGAATATCTCGGGTGCTTTTAGGCAACTCAATGAAGAGTTCAATACCGTCTGTGCCCAGTTTAATAATAAAAAAATTATTAACCGAGTCGCCTAAACGCAAAAAAGCCAGCCGTTAATACCACCATGGAATCCAACCCAAATCCGAACTTGGTAGCAGCAGTTCCTGTCGACACAGGGGTAAGCGAACCAACTGTGCGTACGGATACAGTTAGCTCGAGTGAAGTCTATGTTTCCGGACTAAAAGCTTCTGTACTGGCTAAGTCAAAGAAATCGGTGCCGACCGTTCCTATAGATACTGTAGGCAACGTTTCTGGATCTCAGCGTAGTGAGGTTCAGACTGCTGCTGGGGGCGTAAGAAACTTTTAGTTGTTCCACAAAAGAAAGCAATTATTTGTTTCTAGATTTACCCCAGATACCACATCTGAGGATGTTCTGGAATTTATAAGTGAAAAATTCGCATCCGAAGATATTGCAGTTGAACAATTTCGATTTTCATATGCTCGTAGGATATTTTCTTTTAAAATATTTGCTCCGCCTGATGTTTTTAATGTTTTACTTTCTGAAAGCTTTTGGCTTAATGATGATTTAGCAATTAAAGAATTTGTTCCAAATAAACCGAGAACAAATAACAGATCTTCGGTGGAATGCGGCCTCGGATGAGTTTTATTTTGTCCACCGCCAGTTTCGATTGAATCTACATATAGTAAGAGTTGGACTGGGATGAAAATATTCCAACCGAAATGAATTTTTGCGAAGCTATTCCGAGCTTGAATAGATCCGTATTTCAAGGTGGGTTAGTTTCCAGCCAGTGGTGAAAGTAGAGCAAAATGGTTTTTGTGATGCGTCGCAGAAGACATATGGGGCGGCAATATTCTTGCGGGCTGAAGTAGGCCATCACATTATGACACTTATGCTTACAGTTAAAACCCGAGTCGCCCTTGTTAAAACGCCCGAGTCGCCCTTGAATATCGCGAGCAGTGAAAATTAAGTTCAGTACTAATAAAAATTGTGTAAACTAGTGAATAAGAATTATCAAAAAAAAATTTTTTTTTTTAATTCACTAAGCAATAATTTAATTTGCACCCACAACTGTTACCCTTTTTACTGGTACTTGCGAATTAGCGGTAATATATATGTGGCCTTATGGAATGTGCATATGCTCTTATATAAAATATATTTTATTAGGTTTTTACCTTATTTGTTTGAAGCCAACTACTTTAGTAATAGGACATTCAATAAGGGCTTTTAATCCAAATTTATTTGCCCGGCATCCAGAAATCGGCTCCAACCAAAATTTCCAAAATGCCTTCAATGATCTGGCTCCAACAAAATGTCCAACGTCTCCAACGAAATGGGTCCGACGAAAATGTCCAAAGATAAAATTTTATGGCACAAAATGTCCACCTGGGGGCGCCAAAATATTATAATAATAAATCGAACAAATCTTGTGCACACCTTCGTTTCCAAATTAAGAGTAATCCATTCTCATTTAAAGAGTATAGTTACAATGATGTTTCTTGCGAGTGCGAGGGAGCGAAATGTTTTTTTATTACAAAAGCGCATGTTTGACTTCATGAGATCTTAGGTTCTAATTGTTATATTGTTTTACAAAAGTAAATAGCCCCCGAATTGACTGAACAGGGTTTATCGGTTTTTTTTTAGCAATACAAAATGTACTAGAATTAATTTACATATTAAAATATATATGTATATATATATTCCTATAAACTATATTGCTTAATTTTTCTTTACAGAACTTAAAAAATCAAATAATGACCACCAATCTTTGGGTTGAGCAGGTAAGTAATTTATAGTTTTTTATTAAAATTTTTGATGTAAGTTTTAACTTGTTTTTCTAAGACTAACAACGGTTGAATTGGGCTCACAAAAACAGCTTTCTTATCGTCTACTAATTCCTTTCTGCGTAATTATGCATAGAAGAGTGCATATTGCTAGTCCCTAAAGAATCAAAATGTGCCAAGTGTGCCATTCCTCGAACATGTTTACTTTTCCAGTTCAAAACAAACAAAATGTATTCTTCATTTGAACGGTTTTTTGAGTGTTACCTCCATTTACAATATGGCATTTTTGACACTTTTTCGAAAAATTTGCACTCAGTCATTATTTAATATCTTTGAAAAGGTTAAAGATATCTTAATTATGTTTTCACTAATCCACCATAAATTATTAAAGCTTACAAAAATTGTTTGAAAATTTGTAAAATCTTCATTTTTGGCCTTTTTATTATTTTTTACATCCTCTCTGGTCGATGCTCTCCGGTTAGTGATCGCACTCTCCTCCCTCGTACACAATCGATAATCTTCTTATCGATGATTACATATGTTGTTTCTTAGTTTTACCTTATCTAATTTATACAATATTTACCTTATTTACATTCCACCGACCTGACTGCAGAACGTCCACGATCTTTACAAAAAAAGACAACACTTTCATAAACATTACTTATCCAAGGTTTAGGTCTAGCAGGTTCTAAAACACCTCTAAATGTCATGTGTTACTATGCACTGCGTTATTCAGCCAATTTCACTAACATGGGCATTAACACACGGTTTACACGCTCGACCTGGCCATTAGGCTGAGGTGATCCAGTAGCTCCTTTTACCCTGCACGCAAAAAGGCTATAATTCTATCGCCTATCGTCCACAAGTCACTTCTGGAAGAAAGAGAGATGATAGTACACATTTTACAAAAACAAAATATACAATTATCGCGTAGAAGTAACTTCTAAGTTACTTCTGGAAGATAGAAAGGCGATAGCGCACATTTCGATCGCGAAGAAGTGTCTTCTGACACAAACAAAATATACATATATCGCGTAGAAGTAACTTCTAGGTCACTTCTGAGCAATAGAAAGGCGATAGCGCACATTTTACAAAAACCAAAATGGTCGCGGTCGCGAAGAAGTAACTTCTGAGACACTTCTGGACGATAATTAGACAACACATAAACAAAGTTTCTGGGAGAAAGGAGGACACGATAAGTGCCGTTACCCTTTATTTCTCTCCCTTCCTCCACCTACGCTGTTGTTTCTCGACCGAGCGTCAGTTTATTGCGCAATTTGCTTGTGATCTATAAAATTCTATAAAATTTGTGTGTTGCTTTGTTTTTCGGAATTTTTAAAATAGTGTAACACATTAAAATGTCCAACTCAACGAAGACTGCGAATTTCCGTGAAGCTGTACAATTACTTCAAAATATTTTTACATTACCTGGCTCGATTGCAGTGAAATAAGCATTCAAAGATTCTCCACCTAATTATAAAAAATCATTCCTCCAAATTTATTTTTATTTTAAGTGTAAAAAAAAAAAGCTTTTGTTCATTTTAGAAATAGTTATTATTAAATTTCTCATGTGAACGAAGCTGGGTATAAATAATATTATTAAGCAGCATTTCCGATATGCCAAGGACCGTGTCTACAAGTGCTCAAAGACCTTATCGAAAAAATAAATGCAAAATATTGCCTAACATGTAAAAACAAGTTTTTTTATTCAAGATTTCCAAGATTCCCAATGGGGAAAGGCTCTTCTGGTATATTCTACAAGCGCCTGTTAAGTCACTTTTAAGTAAGTTCCAGAAGTCACTTCGGCGATATCGCATTCGGATCGCGGAAGTTACTCCCGTCGGCGGCAATTCTCGGAGTCACTTCGGCGACACGTCCAGAAGTTACTTCGGAGACACTTCCAAAAGTCACTTCGGCGATATCGCATTCGGATCGCGCAAGTCACTCCCGTCGGGAAGATATGTGCCACTTCGGCGGCACTTCTCGAAGTCACTTTGGCGACACTTCCAGGAGTCACTTCGGCGACACTTCAAGAAGAGTCTCGTCGCATCTCTCGCTTCCCTTGTACAAGTTGTATTTACACGAAAGAGTTTGAAAAACTTGGTAAAAGCATCAATAACCACTAGCAGATGTTTTCTCTTTGACATTATACTCCAAAGGGGCCCAAATGATTTCTACGGAGTGTATGAAGTGGAATACAAGGTTTCGGAATACTTTGCAAGGTTCTATCATGAATCGATCTCGGCACTGAATGCAAAATGCACAACAGGCAATTTCTAATAAAATGCTCAACTTTAGTTCTCAATTTTGGAAACCAATAGGTTCTTCTTAAGTCCTTAACGCACTTATCCGCTGCCAAGTGTCCAAGTTTTTCATGAGATTTCTTAAACAGCTGTTCTTGCATGCACATATAAACAATAAAAATCGTCGCCATTCTTTATACATACTAGTCCATTCCTCAACTCAAAGTAACGCAAATAAATGTGTCGTCACGAGATTCCAATTTATCATTTGCCCAGGCCATTTTACTACCGTCCATGTAATTCAAATTAGCTTTCTCTTCCTCTTTTTCCTCTCGAAGATTCCCTAACATAGCACGTATTCGCTCTAAAGGGTCTTTACTACAGCTATCAACTAACATAGTATCTACAGAAGTGTCTCTACGGATCTCTAAAAGGCTTTGAATAATGCTATCTCCACGCTCCCATTAAGGTTGTCTCTACGGATTTCTAAAAGTTCGTCTCTACAGTTATCTCTATAGTTCTCAAAAAGTTTGTCTCTAGGGTTCTCTACACAGTGGGCTCTACGGTTCTCTACAAGGTGGTCTCTACGGTTCTTTTCAAGGTTTTCTACACAGTCTTCATCATTGTCGAACTCACTACTCCTTAACAGCTTCTATCGCGTAGAAATAACTTCTAAGTCACTCCTGGGCGATAGAAAGGCGATAGCACATATTTCGATGGCAAAGAAGTATTTTCTTAGACACTTCTAGACGATAGATAGATGATACAAAAACAAAGTAAAAACAAATTTTTTATTAAAGATTTCCAATAGGGAAAGGCTTTCTGCTATCTTCTACAAGCATCTGTTATGTCACTTCTAAGTAACTTCCAGAAGTCACTTCGGCGATATCGCATTCGGATCGCGAAAGTCACATAAAAAAAATGTGCCACTTCGGCGGCACTTCTCGGAGTTACTTCGGCGACACTTTCAGAAGTGTCGGTGAAGACACTTCAAGAAGAGTCGACGAAGTGACTTCCCGAAGTGTAGAAGGTTAATCGAAAGCCATCATTGGTGAGAGGAAATCTCGATAGTTTCGGAATGAGCTTCGCCACTTGTTTTTGAATTTATGTGAAATAATTTTTCAACGGATGTTACACCCGTGAGACGTCTCGGACCTGTAATCAATTTACATTGGAAGGAAAGAGAAGGAAGATCGTTTACTCAGTGCACTAAATGTCCACTTTATCTGGCATTTAATATAACCAGTTATAACCAGCTTTTTTGTCACAATCAAGCATTGGCTCAGAGGGCTAGCGCTTCGTTTTTGAGTCCTCCCCGTAAAAAATTTATTTTTATATTTTTGATTGAAATCTGAAATCATTTAAATGCAGCGCTATTATAACAATTATAAGGACATTTTAGATATTATTCTTAAACACATAAAGCATACTCTGCCTTGGGGCGTACTTGAACCTGGGACTTTTAGCATTAGAGACAGACACCTTACAAGCTGGTCTATCGCACAACGTTTTCCGCAGGTGTCAAGTTCAAAACCCGAGAAAACCATGTTAGTGCAAGCGAAAGAACATGTTTAAAGTAAGCCAAGTCGAATTCCGGATAGGTCTATTTCGCTTCCACTCACGTAATTAACTCCGCCATATTGCTCTATCCCCTCTTTTTCGATGTCAAGAAATATTCGAAAAGAGAGAATTAGAGAAAATTACATATTTTGGTATCAATTTGACATTATTTCAAGGTAAAATTGATATTTGTCGAAAAAACACAAACTTACCATGCGCAATCCTCAAAATTTCGATTGGTTGAACCGCTGTCAAGTCCTCGGGTCCAGATTCCTCTTCATGTTCCATCAGCGCCGTCCTTTTTGACGCCTCTCGCTTAGGGCATTGCTGGTATGTATGGTCTAGCCCAAAGCACTTGAAACAGGCCCCATCCGGCCTCTTGGGTCGTCCGCACTCTCTAGCCATGTGTTCTAGTTGCCGGCAATTGTAGAAACGAATGCCTTCAGGAACGGACGCACGTACTTGGAGCTTCCCCAATTTAGTCTGCTCCTGCGCCGGCATTTTCATCAGTTTGTCATAAATCATAATTTTCTGACGCAGCTCTTGCAAAGAAGTGCAGTAAGCCATTGCAGAAGACTTTCCAGACTGATCTCCCAATCCTTCCACGATAAATCGGACAATATCATCTTGCGCCAGATCCACCTGTCGCCCAATGCCGCACATAGCCAAAAAATATTGCAGGGCACTTTCTCCAGGTAATTTCTTCCTGGCCTCTAGCTGCTTGAACACATCGAATGCAGCAAGCTTAAAGTCAAAAACTGATATTAGTTCTGCTCGCAGCCTCGGCCAATTTAAAGCTGCTGCTTCGTTCATAAATGCTCTTGCAGATCCGGTCAACAAAAATTTATAAAAACGTTTTTTCTCCGGCACGCCATATATATCCATAATATTTTAAAAGTAGTCGATCCAACGTAGTACAGGGTATCCATTGTCCCCAGAAAGCGGTTGAATTAGGGCGTCCAGATCACTGATTTCGATGTCGGTTTCTTGAGTTAATTTATTTTGGGTCAACTCTTTTTCCAAATCGGTCACACGTTTACGCGCAGCGTACAACTTTTCGACTTGCTATAGATGTTGTAGTTCGTTTTCGTTTTCCGCGGGCGTTAAGTATAAAAGCCATGAAAACCATGTTAGTGCAAGCGAGAAAACATGTTTGAAGTAAGCCAAATTTCGAATAGCCCTATTTCTTCCACTTACGTAATTAACGCCGCCATATTGCTCTATCTTCTCTTTTTCGATATCAAGAGAAAGAGAAAATTGCGTTTTTTGGTATCAATTTGACATTATTTCATGGTAAAAATGATATTTGTAGAAAAAACACAAACTTACCATGCGCATATCAAACACATCTTGACGCGTTTTTTTTTCTGTGCAGCGCTGTATATCATTTAGTATTTTCTTTAGTCTATGACAATCTCTCGTATGACGATGCCCGTTTACCAAATGCTTTTTTTGTGAGGTTTTAAACCGTTTTTCATTTTTAAAGCGGTCATTTTTTGCATTTTAACTTATTTTTTATAAATATGTTATTAAAAAGCTGAATGACGAGTATCCAATAGTCGAGACACTCGACCATAGCGTTCTCTTGTTTTTTATTTCTCACCGTTTTTTTTTTTTTAACTTTCGGGGGTCGGATGGAATCTTACTAGAACCACAGTTACGATGGTGCAATGTGTGATACCAATCCTGGCAATAAAGACAGTTATGAGAGCTTGTGAAATCCCGAATCGATGACTGCTTGCAAAATCGATTGGAGCACAACTGCTTGCTTTAGATATAGGCTAGGCGACCGTCTACTATCATTTGTAGGAAGCGTGGACATACACACACGAAGAAGGACCACTTCGAACACTGTATGTCCCTGCGAGCATAAGGGCGATAATTCTATCGCCTATCGAGCAGAAGTCACTTCTAAGAAGAAAGTGTACATACGAGTATATCGCGTAGAAATAACTTCTAAGTCACTCCTGGGCGATAGAAAGGCGATAGCACATATTTCGATGGCAAAGAAGTATTTTCTTAGACACTTCTAGACGATAGATAGATGATACAAAAACAAAGTAAAAACAAATTTTTTATTAAAGATTTCCAATAGGGAAAGGCTTTTGCCTATCTTCTACAAGCATCTGTTATGTCACGTCTAAGTAACTTCCAGAAGTCACTTCGGCGATATCGCATTCGGATCGCGAAAGTCACTCCCGTCGGGAAGAAATGTGCCACTTCGGCGGCACTTCTCGGAGTCACTTCCACGACACTTCGAGAAGTCACTTCGGCGATATCGCATTCGGATCGCGGAAGTCACTCCCGTCGGTAAGAAATGTTCCACTTCGGCGGCACTTCTCGGAGTCACTTTGGCGACACTTCCAGAAGTCACTTCGGCGATATCGCATTCGGATCGCGGAAGTCACTCTCGTCGGTAAGAAATGTGCCCCTTCGGCGCCACTTCTCGGAGTCTCTTCGGCGACACTTCCAGAAGTTACTTCTGCGACACTTCCAGAAGTCACTTCGGCGATATCGCATTCGGATCGCGCAAGTCACTCCCGTCGGGAAGATATGTGCCACTTCGGCGGCACTTCTCGAAGTCACTTTGGCGACACTTCCAGGAGTCACTTCGGCGACACTTCAAGAAGAGTCTCGTCGCATCTCTCGCTTCCCTTGTACAAGTTGTATTTACACGAAAGAGTTTGAAAAACTTGGTAAAAGCATCAATAACCACTAGCAGATGTTTTCTCTTTGACATTATACTCCAAAGGGGCCCAAATGATTTCTACGGAGTGTATGAAGTGGAATACAAGGTTTCGGAATACTTTGCAAGGTTCTATCATGAATCGATCTCGGCACTGAATGCAAAATGCACAACAGGCAATTTCTAATAAAATGCTCAACTTTAGTTCTCAATTTTGGAAACCAATAGGTTCTTCTTAAGTCCTTAACGCACTTATCCGCTGCCAAGTGTCCAAGTTTTTCATGAGATTTCTTAAACAGCTGTTCTTGCATGCACATATAAACAATAAAAATCGTCGCCATTCTTTATACATACTAGTCCATTCCTCAACTCAAAGTAACGCAAATAAATGTGTCGTCACGAGATTCCAATTTATCATTTGCCCAGGCCATTTTACTACCGTCCATGTAATTCAAATTAGCTTTCTCTTCCTCTTTTTCCTCTCGAAGATTCCCTAACATAGCACGTATTCGCTCTAAGGGGTCTTTACTACAGCTATCAACTAACATAGTATCTACAGAAGTGTCTCTACGGATCTCTAAAAGGCTTTGAATAATGCTATCTCCACGCTCCCATTAAGGTTGTCTCTACGGATTTCTAAAAGTTCGTCTCTACAGTTATCTCTATAGTTCTCAAAAAGTTTGTCTCTAGGGTTCTCTACACAGTGGGCTCTACGGTTCTCTACAAGGTGGTCTCTACGGTTCTTTTCAAGGTTTTCTACACAGTCTTCATCATTGTCGAACTCACTACTCCTTAACAGCTTCACAACTTCTATTTGTCTGCTCAAAGCATCAACATGGGCCATACTCACACCAGGTCATGCATAATTGAGTAATGGTAGTCCTCTAACTCAAGAGACCATTTGGCATTCCTCGGATTAATAAATTTTCTACTAAGTGTCTGCACAAACGAATTGCAGTCCCTAATTATGTTAAACGGCCTGTGCCATTATTGCAAGTGTTTCCAACTCAAAACTATGGTAGCGGGATTCTGCTGCAGTGGTTTTACGTGAATAAAACGAAAAACGATGCATTTTCCCATATTCTTGTCGCTACAATAATAAAGTACTAAACCCATGGGCACTGTAATCTGTATGGAGCTCAATTTCTCGACCAGGACTAAAAATGGCTAAAACAGTTGGATTAGTTAAAGCATTCATTAATTCATAAAATGCACTTAATTGCTCATCATTGAGTGGAAAAGGACCTCCTTTCTTCAATAACTTAGTCAAGGGTTTAGTTATTCGAGCAAATGATAGGACGATTGAAGGGTATGAACTTTTTGGGGCACAGGAAAATTTCTCAAAGCTTCCGATTGCGATTTAATCCTGCCATTTAATACTGTACCCCACGAACTCATATTCTTTCTTCAAAAATACACAACTCTTCTTGTTTATCTCCAAATTATTTTCACCAAAACGATCCAAAAGGTTTCCTAAAATTTCGAAGTGCTCATCTACTGTCTTTGTCGCTATAACTATTTCGTCCATATAAATTACTACGCTCTTTTCTTTATTATAAAGTCTGAAAACGTGTCCGAAATAAATCGTTGGAACACTGCTTGACCGTTATTCGATCCAAAAGGCATCCTCAGATACTCATACTGTCCTTGAGGGGTAACAAATGCCGTAAAGGGCACAGATTTTTCTTCGACCTCTATTTGATGAAATCCCCTTTTAAAATCAATCACAAAGGAACAACATTTTCCTTCCAAGTACTCCGGGCAATCTTCATTAAGAGGCAAGGAAAATTATCGTTAACGATACGCTTGTTTAAAGCACGGTAGTCAACGCACATTCGAATTTCACCACACTTTTTCTACACAAGGACCAGAGGTGAGGCATAAGGTGATGCGCTCGGACGTATTACGTTTTTCTCAAGCACATCATCAATGATCTCCGCAATTTTGTCTTTCTCAAAGTAAAACAGACGTCTTCAAGAACAGTAAAACGGAGTGGTATTGTTTAATCTAAAGGACATCCCATATCTAGGTGCTGTGTTGTAATCGTATTGGTTACTAACATAATGCGATTGAATAACTTTTTCACACATCTTTGCCGAGTCTAGCCCAAACTCAGTTCCTATCTCAAAAGAATCGTCTAAATATGGTTCAACAATCCTTGCGCATCCTTGTGAGCATTCAGAATTTCTACAAAACTTTCATTATCTAAACCTAACTTAGGATTATGACTTAAATTAGAAGGTACTTTAGTATTTTTGTTTAAGTTATGCGCTGGTTTTATCTTCGCTGTGAAAAGGGGAAAGTCTTTTGATTTACTAGAATTAATATTTATTCATTTTAAGCGCGACTTGTACTTAATCTTACCTTTCTTCTTTGAACTAACTGAACTTTTATTATTCTTTCTATCAGTACAGGGTATGGCAAAATTTTATCATCGATTATATTTAAGAAAAGGAGTACAACTTTACAGAGGCCTTCACAATGCCCCACATTGATAGTCGCAGTTCTTCTAAACCAGCGTACTTCGATTTTTATACCCCTGCAGAGGGTGTAATAATTTCAGTCAGAAGTTTGCAACGCAGTGAAGGAGACGTTTCCGACCCCATATTCTATATATATTCTATAAATACACTAGACGAGTCGGTCTAGCCATGTCCATCTGTCCGTTCGTTTCTACGCAAACTAGTCTCTCAGCTTTGAATCTTTCGGGCTGAAACTTTCCCGAGTCTTCTTTCTATTGCAGGTAGTATATAAGTCGGAACCAGCCGGATAAGACAACAATATCTTATAGCTCCCATAGGAACATTCGGGGAAAAAATTTAAAAAAAAAATTATATCTTCGATGTTTTTTAGGATATAACATTCTAAGCTTGGAAATAAAATTTAAAAAAAAAAAAATTAGTGGTAAAATAATTTGAAAAAATTATTTCTTCGGTGTTTTTTAACTTATAACCTTCATAGCTTGGCAATAACATTTTATAATTAGTTCTGAATTTCGAATTAAATTTTATCAAAATCGGACGACTATATCATATAGCTGTCATAGGATTGATCGGAAAATTGGTGGGAAAATAATATATAACAAACTATAGCTTTGGTGCTTTTTGAAATATAACCTTCTATGCTTGGAAATAACAATTTCTATTTAGTTCTGAATTTCGAATTAAATTACTAAAATTTCGGACGACTATATCATATAGCTGCCATAGGAACAATCGGGAAATTAGTGCACAGAAAAAAAAAATTGATATGATATGATGGTCAATTTGATGAAATCCAACATCAATTCAGCCCTGATATGTCACATATCAATTTGATATGATCGAAATGTTAAGAACGATATTTCGGTAATATCTTTTTTACATTAGCGGTATCACTCTTTTCTAGAATCAAGCGTTGGCTCAGAGGGCTAGCGCTTCGTTTTTGATACACAGGCCTGAGGGTTAGTGGTTCGAGTCCTCCCCGTGACAATTTATTTTTATATTTTTGATTGAAATCTGAAATCATTTAAATGCAGCTTTGTTATCACAATTATAAGGACATTTTAGATATTATTCTTAAACACATAAAGCATACTCTGCCTTGGGGCGTACTTGAACCTGGGACCTTTAGCATTAGAGACAGACACCTTACAAGCTGGTCTATCGCACAACGTTTTCCGCAGGTGTCAAGTTCAAAACCCGAGAAAACCATGTTAGTGCAAGCGAAAGAACATGTTTAAAGTAAGCCAAGTCGAATTCCGGATAGGTCTATTTCGCTTCCACTCACGTAATTAACTCCGCCATATTGCTCTATCCCCTCTTTTTCGATGTCAAGAAATATTCGAAAAGAGAGAATTAGAGAAAATTACATATTTTGGTATCAATTTGACATTATTTCAAGGTAAAATTGATATTTGTCGAAAAAACACAAACTTACCATGCGCAATCCCCAAAATTTCGATTGGTTGAACCGCTGTCAAGTCCTCGGGTCCAGATTCCTCTTCATGTTCCACCAGCGCCGTCCTTTTTGACGCCTCTCGCTTAGGGCATTGCTGGTATGTATGGTCTAGCCCAAAGCACTTGAAACAGGCCCCATCCGGTCTCTTGGGTCGTCCGCACTCTCTTGCCGGCAATTGTAGAAACGAATGCCTTCAGGAACGGACGCACGTTCTTGGAGCTTCCCCAATTTAGTCTGCTCCTGCGCCGGCATTTTCATCAGTTTGTCATAAATCATAATTTTCTGACGCAGCTCTTGCAAAGAAGTGCAGTAAGCCATTGCAGAAGACTTTCCAGACTGATCTCCCAATCCTTCCACGATAAATCGGACAATATCATCTTGCGCCAGATCCACCTGTCGCCCAATGCCGCACATAGCCAAAAAATATTGCAGGGCACTTTCTCCAGGTAATTTCTTCCTGGCCTCTAGCTGCTTGTACACATCGAATGCAGCGATCTTAAAGTCAAAAACTGCTATTAGTTCTGCTCGCAGCCTCGGCCAATTTAAAGCTGCCGCTTCGTTCATAAATGCTCTTGCAGATCCGGTCAACAAAAACTTATTAAAAAAAACGTTTTTTCTCCGGCACGCCATATATATCCATAATATTTAAAAAGTAGTGGTTCCAACGTAGTACAGGGTATCCATTGTCCCCAGAAAGCGGTTAAATTAGGGCGTCCAGATCACTGATTTCGATGTCGGTTTCTTGAGGTAATTTATTTCGGGTCAACTCTTTTTCCAAATCGGTCACACGTTTACGCGCAGCGTAAAATTTTTCGTCTTGCTATAGATGTTGTAGTTCTGCCTCGACGCTCGCCGCCACTCGTGCACGAATCTGCCGTTCACAGCCACCATATCGGAACTTTCCAAAATTTCCTCCGTCATTAAATTACGATGCATGTCCGCACTTGCAACACTCGTAACATCGAGAATTTCATCACAAGCAGCAGCTCGATCGCAGCGATATTAAAACCTTCGAGAACTTCTTCCCTGTCTCTTTTCTGCTTTCGTTCCAATTTGCCAGCAACACAAGCGTCGCTGTCTGCTCTAGAAACTTCTGCAGCTCCAAACGATGTTTCCTCCAAGTTCAGCTCCTCTAGGTTAAGCTTCTCCAGTTCCAAATGCTCCAGGTTTGGCATTAGGCTTTCGCCGCTGCGCGCTATGGAGGTGGCGTCTTTTTGGAAAAATACGTTCTCCCGCTCCAGAAAAGCTTTCAGCTCAGGTCTCTTCTTCCTTCTTATGTCACTATATCTCATGTCCAAGGAGTTATATTTTATACGGGACTTTTACCCCACACCTGATATGTAAAATCTTTATTTTCGGTCTTTTTCATTATTTTTCACATCCACTCTGGTCGGTGCTCCACGGCTAGTGTCGCACTTTCCTCCCTCGTACACAATCGATCAATCTTTTTATAGATGATTACATGTGTCGTTTCTTAGAGTTACCTTATCTAATTTATACAATATTTACCCTATTTATATATTTATTTTTCTGTAAAATAAATTTAATTGTTTTTTTTTATTTATATTTTACTTATATACTTTTTCTCGTAGAGTAAAAGGGTATAGGAGATTCGTCGATCTAGCCATGTCCGTCTGAACACTGTGATTATGGAAACTATAAGAGCTAGAACAGTCAGACTTGGCATGTACATTCCTGAGCCTCCATGTGTTTGTCTCATGAATACCTATCGACTGACCTAAAAAAATTATGTCACACCCACTCTAATGAATATTTCCCTTCCACGTTCGTCATCGCCTTCTATTGACCCGGGTGCTCCGAGTCGCTGTCAAACGCTCCATATTTACCTTTTCGAACCCTTTGCGGGATTTTTATAAACACAAAACATCAAGCATCTTTCGGGTAACGGGACTAGCATTTTCTAGGTTATGTTCTAAAACCTTTAAGTAATCTCAAAAAGAGACGTACAGAATGCACCCGATCTTCCTCTTCTTTTGGTTTCTTTCTGAACATAACGCAGAGGCGCAAAGCAAAAGGACCGGCCGAAGGTTGTCATTCTGAGAGCCACGGGCAGGCAAATCAAAAGACGCAAAAAAAGAGGAATCCCCAAAGATCTTCTTCGCTGCGCCGGCTTCTTTGCTAACGGCGACAGCGGTATACAGTTTTTCGGTGGCCAAAAAAAAAAAAAACAAAAAGGTTTTTTCCCTCACGGCGAGCCTACTGCAGAACTGAGGGGAAGTTATAAATTAATATTTTTCACAATGAAAAGACGCTTTTTATGAAATTAATCGGGCGCGAGAAGTTTTTGTATTTTCTGAATCGAATTCTCATTCCATCTCGTAGCTTGTTTATATTATTTTTATGCTCTTCATTCTTGGTGATATTTTGACCCTGTGGAAGGCTACGTAGTTGAAGGTAAAATTTTATGATATAGATTTTGTTTAAGTTGTAATAATAGTTTTTATAATGACACTGATGTTACCAGTAGTAAAGCCAGTGGTGTTAGCACCTGTCCTAGATGACCCAAAGTAAAATATTACTGAACCAAGCGGAGACGGAAAACTAAGAATTGACTAAGCCGAATGTTTCGTGGATAATGGTATTCTGTAGATCAGCTTAATGAAGCTGGGTTCGGTAAAATAAAATTTTTGAAATTTGAAAACGGAAATTGTTTGTCCACGTTTGTTTACGCTTTAGTTTTTTTTCCGTCTACTTTCAAAAATATGAAACTTCGAAAATTAAAAATTAAAGTATTAAAAATTGTTTCATTGGAATCGTTTGGGTATCGTTTGTCCATTTTGAAAAACTTAAACCTTTGGAATATGTGACAATTTTAAAATTTTCACCTTACTTAAAAAAACTACCACATATAAAAATTTTTTTCGTTGGGTCACGTTTGTTAACCCTTTAAGATTTTGAAAAATTCCAAACTTAAGTAAATTTAAAAAGACTTTAAACAAAATTTTACAGTAATACAAAAAGTAAGACACAACACTAATTATCTTTGAACTTAGTGCTACTCCACTTCACTTCAATTCCTTGTGAATATTCACAACACTGATCGCACTCATGCATCAATCATTATGACACGTCACGAAATTGAGGTTTAAATCAAATTAAAATTAAAATTAAAATAAAACTTCCTTACTTACAAGCCTTACGCGAAATTCGAAAAGTCACAAATTCTTTGGCATGTAATGTGATCTATAATATGTAGACGGAACACCTAATCATTGGTTATTAAAGTTTGCTGGGTGTAAATTGAAAGTCACACATAACTTTATTTATTTAGTTTCGATCTTTTAAAGCCTCTAAAGCAGGCTCCTCCCATTAATACATTTGTTTAAAACCAAATGTTCATAGCTCCTCGAGTGCGGAGTAATATGACCATTACCTTGTAGTATTCGTGTTTATTCCTTTCCCGGCAACCCATTTTCCATCTTGGGCTGAAACGACGACGAAGACTTAACGCAACGTAATTGCTGAAAACTTATATAAGCTATTTAATAACGTTAAACTGGCCTCCTGATTACATCGCAAGATACAGAAAAGGCTTGGGTGCATAAGGTAATTGGCCAACCTTCAACCAGAAACAATTGTCGTCATCAAGGCTTCACGCCACAAACGATCAATACATCATCTTGCACCTTGACCCATTGATTGAAGGCCAGCAGCACTTCAACACGGAAGACGTCTGATCTTTACATTACATTTTTGTAAAATCGGTATTCGTTAGAATGCCTGAGTGTCGATAGCTATGAGCTGGGGCCTAATAATATCGCTATTAAATTACACTCAAGGAGTCCGCAAACAACGATTATACTAAAATATATAAAAAAATACTAGTTAAGAAAGCTCTGAAAATAGCAAAGAATATAGTTGGTAACATTGGTAATAGTTGAAAACCAAAGCGAATTCACGGATGACGGATGAATTAAACCAATGGGTATTTGACTCAACAATACCAACCGATTGATATAAAAAAATAAAAAAGTGATCGGAAAGTGTGTAAAAGGCGAAAGAAAGCCCATAAAGTATATGTACTCGTATATATCCTTGATCAGGACTACTAGCTAAGTATCTAGCCATATCGGTCTCTCTGTCCGTCCGAAAGCTAGAAATTTAGAATTTGGCATGTAGAGGAGTGCCACGCCCACTCTAACTCCCAAAATCCGCGAAAGATTTAGCGCCTGCAGTTTTTATGCTAGGAAAAATTGTAAACTGAAAATTTTTACTAACATCAATAATTATCGATTGACTTAAAAAATGAGTGACGCCCACTCTAACGCCCACAATTCGCAATAAACCTAATAAACTTAAATCTGTCTGCCGCTCAGATAATATATACTAACGCTTTGATGCTTATATATCTCCATTTCCATGCTCCTTGCATTACCCCTCTCCCCATTCTGACCTGTAATCAATTTACATTGGAAGGAAAGAGAAGGAAGATCGTTTACTCAGTGCACTAAATGTCCACTTTATCTGGCATTTAATATAACCAGTTAACCAAAAGACCTAAAGAAACAGACATAAGGAAGTGGGCTTGTCTGGCCCACCAACATTTTCTTTTGCATTATCATTATAGTATACAGCATTATTTCGCATTTTCTTGCTACGCTGACCCATCTTGCCCTTACAGCAAACAAATCGATATTAGAAATATTTAGGTTACCTGAGAAAAATTTAGTTTCCATCAATAGTGCGGAAAAGTGCAGAATAAGACTAGCACACAGAAAAAAAAAATTGATATGATACGATCGTCAATTTGATGAAATCCAGTATCAATTCGTCCCTGATATGCCAAATATCAATTTGATATGATATTTCGGTAATATCATTTTTACATTTGCGGTATCACTTTTTTCTAGAAAAAAGCTTTGACAAAGCTTTTTTGTCACAATCAAGCATTGGCTCAGAGGGCTAGCGCTTCGTTTTTGAGTCCTCCCCGTAAAAAATTTATTTTTATATTTTTGATTGAAATCTGAAATCATTTAAATGCAGCGCTATTATAACAATTATAAGGACATTTTAGATATTATTCTTAAACACATAAAGCATACTCTGCCTTGGGGCGTACTTGAACCTGGGACCTTTAGCATTAGAGACAGACACCTTACAAGCTGGTCTATCGCACAACGTTTTCCGCAGGTGTCAAGTTCAAAACCCGAGAAAACCATGTTAGTGCAAGCGAAAGAACATGTTTAAAGTAAGCCAAGTCGAATTCCGGATAGGTCTATTTCGCTTCCACTCACGTAATTAACTCCGCCATATTGCTCTATCCCCTCTTTTTCGATGTCAAGAAATATTCGAAAAGAGAGAATTAGAGAAAATTACCTATTTTGGTATCAATTTGACATTATTTCAAGGTAAAATTGATATTTGTCGAAAAAACACAAACTTACCATGCGCAATCCTCAAAATTTCGATTGGTTGAACCGCTGTCAAGTCCTCGGGTCCAGATTCCTCTTCATGTTCCATCAGCGCCGTCCTTTTTGACGCCTCTCGCTTAGGGCATTGCTGGTATGTATGGTCTAGCCCAAAGCACTTGAAACAGGCCCCATCCGGCCTCTTGGGTCGTCCGCACTCTCTAGCCATGTGTTCTAGTTGCCGGCAATTGTAGAAACGAATGCCTTCAGGAACGGACGCACGTACTTGGAGCTTCCCCAATTTAGTCTGCTCCTGCGCCGGCATTTTCATCAGTTTGTCATAAATCATAATTTTCTGACGCAGCTCTTGCAAAGAAGTGCAGTAAGCCATTGCAGAAGACTTTCCAGACTGATCTCCCAATCCTTCCACGATAAATCGGACAATATCCTCTTGCGCCAGATCCACCTGTCGCCCAATGCCGCACATAGCCAAAAAATATTGCAGGGCACTTTCTCCAGGTAATTTCTTCCTGGCCTCTAGCTGCTTGAACACATCGAATGCAGCAAGCTTAAAGTCAAAAACTGCTATTAGTTCTGCTCGCAGCCTCGGCCAATTTAAAGCTGCTGCTTCGTTCATAAATGCTCTTGCAGATCCGGTCAACAAAAATTTATAAAAACGTTTTTTCTCCGGCACGCCATATATATCCATAATATTTTAAAAGTAGTCGATCCAACGTAGTACAGGGTATCCATTGTCCCCAGAAAGCGGTTGAATTAGGGCGTCCAGATCACTGATTTCGATGTCGGTTTCTTGAGTTAATTTATTTTGGGTCAACTCTTTTTCCAAATCGGTCACACGTTTACGCGCAGCGTACAACTTTTCGACTTGCTATAGATGTTGTAGTTCTGCCTCGACGCTCGCCGACACTCGTGCACGAAGCTGCCGTCTTGGGGCGTACTTGAACCTGGGACCTTCAGCATCAGAGACAGATACCTTACAAGCTGGTCTATCGCACAACGTTTTCCGCGGGCGTTAAGTATAAAAGCCATGAAAACCATGTTAGTGCAAGCGAGAAAACATGTTTGAAGTAAGCCAAATTTCGAATAGCCCTATTTCTTCCACTAACGTAATGAACGCCGCCATATTGCTCTATCTTCTCTTTTTCGATATCAAGAGATATTCATAGAGAAAATTCCGTTTTTTGGTATCATTTTGACATTATTTCATGGTAAAAATGATATTACTCGAAAAAACACAAACTTACCATGCGCATATCAAACAGATCTTGACGCGTTTTTTTTTTCTGTGCAGCGCTGTATATCATTTAGTATTTTCTTTAGTCTATGACAATCTCTCGTATGACGATGCCCGTTTACCAAATCCTTTTTTTTGTGAGGCTTTAAACCGTTTTTCATTTTTAAAGCGGTCATTTTTTGCATTTTAACTTATTTTTTATAAATATGTTATTTAAAAGCTGAATGACGAGTATCCAATAGTCGAGACACTCGACCATAGCGTTCTCTTGTTTTTTATTTCTCACCGATTTTTTTTTTTTAACTTTCGGGGGTCGGATGGAATCTTACTAGAACCACAGTTACGATGGTGCAATGTGTGATACCAATCCTGGCAATAAAGACAGTTATGAGAGCTTGTGAAATCCCGAATCGATGACTGCTTGCAAAATCGATTGGAGCACAACTGCTTGCTTTAGATATAGGCTAGGCGACCGTCTACTATCATTTGTAGGAAGCGTGGACATACACACACGAAGAAGGACCACTTCGAACACTGTATGTCCCTGCGAGCATAAGGGCGATAATTCTATCGCCTATCGAGCAGAAGTCACTTCTAAGAAGAAAGTGTACATACGAGTATATCGCGTAGAAATAACTTCTAAGTCACTCCTGGGCGATAGAAAGGCGATAGCACATATTTCGATGGCAAAGAAGTATTTTCTTAGACACTTCTAGACGATAGATAGATGATACAAAAACAAAGTAAAAACAAATTTTTTATTAAAGATTTCCAATAGGGAAAGGCTTTTGCCTATCTTCTACAAGCATCTGTTATGTCACGTCTAAGTAACTTCCAGAAGTCACTTCGGCGATATCGCATTCGGATCGCGAAAGTCACTCCCGTCGGGAAGAAATGTGCCACTTCGGCGGCACTTCTCGGAGTCACTTCCACGACACTTCGAGAAGTCACTTCGGCGATATCGCATTCGGATCGCGGAAGTCACTCCCGTCGGTAAGAAATGTTCCACTTCGGCGGCACTTCTCGGAGTCACTTTGGCGACACTTCCAGAAGTCACTTCGGCGATATCGCATTCGGATCGCGAAAGTCACTCCCGTCGGGAAGAAATGTGCCACTTCGGCGGCACTTCTCGGAGTCACTTCCACGACACTTCGAGAAGTCACTTCGGCGATATCGCATTCGGATCGCGGAAGTCACTCCCGTCGGTAAGAAATGTTCCACTTCGGCGGCACTTCTCGGAGTCACTTTGGCGACACTTCCAGAAGTCACTTCGGCGATATCGCATTCGGATCGCGGAAGTCACTCTCGTCGGTAAGAAATGTGCCACTTCGGCGCCACTTCTCGGAGTCACTTCGGCGACACTTCCAGAAGTTACTTCTGCGACACGATAGCTATGAGCTGGGGCCTAATAATATCGCTATTAAATTACACTCAAGGAGTCCGCAAACAACGATTATACTAAAATATATAAAAAAATACTAGTTAAGAAAGCTCTGAAAATAGCAAAGAATATAGTTGGTAACATTGGTAATAGTTGAAAACCAAAGCGAATTCACCCAATGGGTATTTGACTCAACAATACCAACCGATTGATATAAAAAAATAAAAAAGTGATCGGAAAGTGTGTAAAAGGCGAAAGAAAGCCCATAAAGTATATGTACTCGTATATATCCTTGATCAGGACTACTAGCTAAGTATCTAGCCATATCGGT
This sequence comes from Drosophila biarmipes, assembly GCF_025231255.1. Classification (NCBI taxonomy): domain Eukaryota; kingdom Metazoa; phylum Arthropoda; class Insecta; order Diptera; family Drosophilidae; genus Drosophila; species Drosophila biarmipes. The sequence continues at coordinate 670,930 of NC_066613.1, read as the reverse complement.
CTCTCTGTCCGTCCGAAAGCTAGAAATTTAGAATTTGGCATGTAGAGGAGTGCCACGCCCACTCTAACTCCCAAAATCCGCGAAAGATTTAGCGCCTGCAGTTTTTATGCTAGGAAAAATTGTAAACTGAAAATTTTAACTAACATCAATACTTATCGATTGACTTAAAAAATGAGTGACGCCCACTCTAACGCCCACAATTCGCAATAAACCTAATAAACATAAATCTGTCTGCCGCTCATATAATATATACTAACGCTTTGATGCTTATATATCTCCATTTCCATGCTCCTTGCATTACCCCTCTCCCCATTCTGACCTGTAATCAATTTACATTGGAAGGAAAGAGAAGGAAGATCGTTTACTCAGTGCACTAAATTTCCACTTTATCTGGCATTTAATATAACCAGTTAACCAAAAGACCTAAAGAAACAGACATAAGGAAGTGGGCTTGTCTGGCCCACCAACATTTTCTTTTGCATTATCATTATAGTATACAGCATTATTTCGCATTTTCTTGCTACGCTGACCCATCTTGCCCTTACAGCAAACAAATCGATATTAGAAAAATTTAGGTTACCTGAGAAAAATTTAATTTCCATCAATAGTGCGGAAAAGTGCAGAATAAGACTAGCACACAGAAAAAAAAAATTGATATGATACGATGGTCAATTTGATGAAATCCAGTATCAATTCGTCCCTGATATGCCAAATATCAATTTGATATGATATTTCGGTAATATCATTTTTACATTTGCGGTATCACTTTTTTCTAGAAAAAAGCTTTGACAAAGCTTTTTTGTCACAATCAAGCATTGGCTCAGAGGGCTAGCGCTTCGTTTTTGAGTCCTCCCCGTAAAAAATTTATTTTTATATTTTTGATTGAAATCTGAAATCATTTAAATGCAGCGCTATTATAACAATTATAAGGACATTTTAGATATTATTCTTAAACACATAAAGCATACTCTGCCTTGGGGCGTACTTGAACCTGGGACCTTTAGCATTAGAGACAGACACCTTACAAGCTGGTCTATCGCACAACGTTTTCCGCAGGTGTCAAGTTCAAAACCCGAGAAAACCATGTTAGTGCAAGCGAAAGAACATGTTTAAAGTAAGCCAAGTCGAATTCACGTAATTAACTCCGCCATATTGCTCTATCCCCTCTTTTTCGATGTCAAGAAATATTCGAAAAGAGAGAATTAGAGAAAATTACATATTTTGGTATCAATTTGACATTATTTCAAGGTAAAATTGATATTTGTCGAAAAAACACAAACTTACCATGCGCAATCCTCAAAATTTCGATTGGTTGAACCGCTGTCAAGTCCTCGGGTCCAGATTCCTCTTCATGTTCCATCAGCGCCGTCCTTTTTGACGCCTCTCGCTTAGGGCATTGCTGGTATGTATGGTCTAGCCCAAAGCACTTGAAACAGGCCCCATCCGGCCTCTTGGGTCGTCCGCACTCTCTAGCCATGTGTTCTAGTTGCCGGCAATTGTAGAAACGAATGCCTTCAGGAACGGACGCACGTACTTGGAGCTTCCCCAATTTAGTCTGCTCCTGCGCCGGCATTTTCATCAGTTTGTCATAAATCATAATTTTCTGACGCAGCTCTTGCAAAGAAGTGCAGTAAGCCATTGCAGAAGACTTTCCAGACTGATCTCCCAATCCTTCCACGATAAATCGGACAATATCCTCTTGCGCCAGATCCACCTGTCGCCCAATGCCGCACATAGCCAAAAAATATTGCAGGGCACTTTCTCCAGGTAATTTCTTCCTGGCCTCTAGCTGCTTGAACACATCGAATGCAGCAAGCTTAAAGTCAAAAACTGATATTAGTTCTGCTCGCAGCCTCGGCCAATTTAAAGCTGCTGCTTCGTTCATAAATGCTCTTGCAGATCCGGTCAACAAAAATTTATAAAAACGTTTTTTCTCCGGCACGCTATATATATCCATAATATTTTAAAAGTAGTCGATCCAACGTAGTACAGGGTATCCATTGTCCCCAGAAAGCGGTTGAATTAGGGCGTCCAGATCACTGATTTCGATGTCGGTTTCTTGAGTTAATTTATTTTGGGTCAACTCTTTTTCCAAATCGGTCACACGTTTACGCGCAGCGTACAACTTTTCGACTTGCTATAGATGTTGTAGTTCTGCCTCGACGCTCGCCGACACTCGTGCACGAAGCTGCCGTCTTGGGGCGTACTTGAACCTGGGACCTTCAGCATCAGAGACAGATACCTTACAAGCTGGTCTATCGCACAACGTTTTCCGCGGGCGTTAAGTATAAAAGCCATGAAAACCATGTTAGTGCAAGCGAGAAAACATGTTTGAAGTAAGCCAAATTTCGAATAGCCCTATTTCTTCCACTAACGTAATTAACGCCGCCATATTGCTCTATCTTCTCTTTTTCGATATCAAGAGATATTCATAGAGAAAATTCCGTTTTTTGGTATCATTTTGACATTATTTCATGGTAAAAATGATATTACTCGAAAAAACACAAACTTACCATGCGCATATCAAACAGATCTTGACGCGTTTTTTTTTTCTGTGCAGCGCTGTATATCATTTAGTATTTTCTTTAGTCTATGACAATCTCTCGTATGACGATGCCCGTTTACCAAATGCTTTTTTTTGTGAGGCTTTAAACCGTTTTTCATTTTTAAAGCGGTCATTTTTTGCATTTTAACTTATTTTTTATAAATATGTTATTTAAAAGCTGAATGACGAGTATCCAATAGTCGAGACACTCGACCATAGCGTTCTCTTGTTTTTTATTTCTCACCGATTTTTTTTTTTTAACTTTCGGGGGTCGGATGGAATCTTACTAGAACCACAGTTACGATGGTGCAATGTGTGATACCAATCCTGGCAATAAAGACAGTTATGAGAGCTTGTGAAATCCCGAATCGATGACTGCTTGCAAAATCGATTGGAGCACAACTGCTTGCTTTAGATATAGGCTAGGCGACCGTCTACTATCATTTGTAGGAAGCGTGGACATACACACACGAAGAAGGACCACTTCGAACACTGTATGTCCCTGCGAGCATAAGGGCGATAATTCTATCGCCTATCGAGCAGAAGTCACTTCTAAGAAGAAAGTGTACATACGAGTATATCGCGTAGAAATAACTTCTAAGTCACTCCTGGGCGATAGAAAGGCGATAGCACAGTCACTTCGGCGATATCGCATTCGGATCGCGGAAGTCACTCTCGTCGGTAAGAAATGTGCCACTTCGGCGCCACTTCTCGGAGTCACTTCGGCGACACTTCCAGAAGTTACTTCTGCGACACTTCCAGAAGTCACTTCGGCGATATCGCATTCGGATCGCGCAAGTCACTCCCGTCGGTAAGAAATGTTCCACTTCGGCGGCACTTCTCGAAGTCACTTTGGCGACACTTCCGGGAGTCTCTTCGGCGACACTTCAAGAAGAGTCTCGTCGCATCTCTCGCTTCCCTTGTACAAGTTGTATTTACACGAAAGAGTTTGAAAAACTTGGTAAAAGCATCAATAACCACTAGCAGATGTTTTCTCTTTGACATTATACTCCAAAGGGGCCCAAATGATTTCTACGGAGTGTATGAAGTGGAATACAAGGTTTCGGAATACTTTGCAAGGTTCTATCATGAATCGGTCTCGGCACTGAATGCAAATGCACAACATTTCTAATAAAATGCTCAACTTTAGTTCTCAATTTTGGAAACCAATAGGTTCTTCTTAAGTCCTTAACGCACTTATCCGCTGCCAAGTGTCCAAGTTTTTCATGAGATTTCTTAAACAGCTGTTCTTGCATGCACATATAAACAATAAAAATCGTCGCCATTCTTTATACATACTAGTCCATTCCTCAACTCAAAGTAACGCAAATAAATGTGTCGTCACGAGATTCCAATTTATCATTTGCCCAGGCCATTTTACTACCGTCCATGTAATTCAAATTAGCTTTCTCTTCCTCTTTTTCCTCTCGAAGATTCCCTAACATAGCACGTATTCGCTCTAAGGGGTCTTTACTACAGCTATCAACTAACATAGTATCTACAGAAGTGTCTCTACGGATCTCTAAAAGGCTTTGAATAATGCTATCTCCACGCTCCCATTAAGGTTGTCTCTACGGATTTCTAAAAGTTCGTCTCTACAGTTATCTCTATAGTTCTCAAAAAGTTTGTCTCTAGGGTTCTCTACACAGTGGGCTCTACGGTTCTCTACAAGGTGGTCTCTACGGTTCTTTTCAAGGTTTTCTACACAGTCTTCATCATTGTCGAACTCACTACTCCTTAACAGCTTCTATCGCGTAGAAATAACTTCTAAGTCACTCCTGGGCGATAGAAAGGCGATAGCACATATTTCGATGGCAAAGAAGTATTTTCTTAGACACTTCTAGACGATAGATAGATGATACAAAAACAAAGTAAAAACAAATTTTTTATTAAAGATTTCCAATAGGGAAAGGCTTTCTGCTATCTTCTAAAAGCATCTGTTATGTCACTTCTAAGTAACTTCCAGAAGTCACTTCGGCGATATCGCATTCGGATCGCGAAAGTCACATAAAAAAAATGTGCCACTTCGGCGGCACTTCTCGGAGTTACTTCGGCGACACTTTCAGAAGTGTCGGTGAAGACACTTCAAGAAAAGTCGACGAAGTGACTTCCCGAAGTGTAGAAGGTTAATCGAAAGCCATCATTGGTGAGAGGAAATCTCGATAGTTTCGGAATGAGCTTCGCCACTTGTTTTTGAATTTATGTGAAATAATTTTTCAACGGATGTTACACCCGTGAGACGTCTCGGACCTGTAATCAATTTACATTGGATGGAAAGAGAAGGAAGATCGTGTACTCAGTGCACTAAATGTCCACTTTATCTGGCATTTAATATAACCAGTTAACCAAAAGACCTAAAGAAACAGACATAAGGAAGTGGGCTTGTCTGGCCCACCAACATTTTCTTTTGCATTATCATTATAGTATACAGCATTATTTCGCATTTTCTTGCTACGCTGACCCATCTTGCCCTTACATACAGCAAACAAATCGATATTAGAAAAATTTAGGTTACCTGAGAAAAATTTAATTTCCATCAATAGTGCGGAAAAGTGCAGAATAAGACTAGCACACAGAAAAAAAAAATTGATATGATACGATGGTCAATTTGATGAAATCCAGTATCAATTCGTCCCTGATATGCCACATATCAATTTGATATGATATTTCTAGAAAAAAGCTTTGACAAAGCTTTTTTGTCACAATCAAGCATTGGCTCAGAGGGCTAGCGCTTCGTTTTTGAGTCCTCCCCGTGAAAAATTTATTTTTATATTTTTGATTGAAATCTGAAATCATTTAAATGCAGCGCTATTATAACAATTATAAGGACATTTTAGATATTATTCTTAAACACATAAAGCATACTCTGCCTTGGGGCGTACTTGAACCTGGGACCTTTGGCATTAGAGACAGACACCTTACAAGCTGGTCTATCGCACAACGTTTTCCGCAGGTGTCAAGTTCAAAACCCGAGAAAACCATGTTAGTGCAATCGAAATAACAAGTTTAAAGTAAGCCAAGTCGAATTCCGGATAGGTCTATTTCGCTTCCACTCACGTAATTAACTCCGCAATATTGCTCTATCCCCTCTTTTTCGATGTCAAGAAATATTCGAAAAGAGAGGATTAGAGAAAATTACATATTTTGGTATCAATTTGACATTATTTCAAGGTAAAATTGATATTTGTCGAAAAAACACAAACTTACCATGCGCAATCCTCAAAATTTCGATTGGTTGAACCGCTGTCAAGTCCTCGGGTCCAGATTCCTCTTCATGTTCCATCAGCGCCGTCCTTTTTGACGCCTCTCGCTTAGGGCATTGCTGGTATGTATGGTCTAGCCCAAAGCACTTGAAACAGGCCCCATCCGGCCTCTTGGGTCGTCCGCACTCTCTAGCCATGTGTTCTAGTTGCCGGCAATTGTAGAAACGAATGCCTTCAGGAACGGACGCACGTACTTGGAGCTTCCCCAATTTAGTCTGCTCCTGCGCCGGCATTTTCATCAGTTTGTCATAAATCATAATTTTCTGACGCAGCTCTTGCAAAGAAGTGCAGTAAGCCATTGCAGAAGACTTTCCAGACTGATCTCCCAATCCTTCCACGATAAATCGGACGGTATCCTCTTGCGCCAGATCCACCTGTCGCCCAATGCCGCACATAGCCAAAAAATATTGCAGGGCACTTTCTCCAGGTAATTTCTTCCTGGCCTCTAGCTGCTTGAACACATCGAATGCAGCAAGCTTAAAGTCAAAAACTGATATTAGTTCTGCTCGCAGCCTCGGCCAATTTAAAGCTGCTGCTTCGTTCATAAATGCTCTTGCAGATCCGGTCAACAAAAATTTATAAAAACGTTTTTTCTCCGGCACGCCATATATATCCATAATATTTTAAAAGTAGTCGATCCAACGTAGTACAGGGTATCCATTGTCCCCAGAAAGCGGTTGAATTAGGGCGTCCAGATCACTGATTTCGATGTCGGTTTCTTGAGTTAATTTATTTTGGGTCAACTCTTTTTCCAAATCGGTCACACGTTTACGCGCAGCGTACAACTTTTCGACTTGCTATAGATGTTGTAGTTCGTTTTCGTTTTCCGCGGGCGTTAAGTATAAAAGCCATGAAAACCATGTTAGTGCAAGCGAGAAAACATGTTTGAAGTAAGCCAAATTTCGAATAGCCCTATTTCTTCCACTTACGTAATTAACGCCGCCATATTGCTCTATCTTCTCTTTTTCGATATCAAGAGAAAGAGAAAATTGCGTTTTTTGGTATCAATTTGACATTATTTCATGGTAAAAATGATATTTGTAGAAAAAACACAAACTTACCATGCGCATATCAAACACATCTTGACGCGTTTTTTTTTCTGTGCAGCGCTGTATATCATTTAGTATTTTCTTTAGTCTATGACAATCTCTCGTATGACGATGCCCGTTTACCAAATGCTTTTTTTGTGAGGCTTTAAACCGTTTTTCATTTTTAAAGCGGTCATTTTTTGCATTTTAACTTATTTTTTATAAATATGTTATTTAAAAGCTGAATGACGAGTATCCAATAGTCGAGACACTCGACCATAGCGTTCTCTTGTTTTTTATTTCTCACCGATTTTTTTTTTTTAACTTTCGGGGGTCGGATGGAATCTTACTAGAACCACAGTTACGATGGTGCAATGTGTGATACCAATCCTGGCAATAAAGATAGTTATGAGAGCTTGTGAAATCCCGAATCGATGACTGCTTGCATAATCGATTGGAGCATAACTGCTTGCTTTAGATATAGGCTAGGCGACCGTCTACTATCATTTGTATGAAGCGTGGACATACACACACGAAGAAGGACCACTTCGAACACTGTATGTCCCTGCGAGCATAAGGGCGATAATTCTATCGCCTATCGAGCAGAAGTCACTTCTAAGAAGAAAGTGTACATACGAGTATATCGCGTAGAAATAACTTCTAAGTCACTCCTGGGCGATAGAAAGGCGAAAGCACATATTTCGATGGCAAAGAAGTATTTTCTTAGACACTTCTAGACGATAGATAGATGATACAAAAACAAAGTAAAAACAAATTTTTTATTAAAGATTTTCAATAGGGAAAGGCTTTTTGCTATCTTCTACAAGCATCTGTTATGTCACTTCTAAGTAACTTCCAGAAGTCACTTCGGCGATATCGCATTCGGATCGCGAAAGTCACTCCCGTCGGGAAGAAATGTGCCACTTCGGCGGCACTTCTCGGAGTCACTTCCACGACACTTCGAGAAGTCACTTCGGCGATATCACATTCGGATCGCGGAAGTCACTCCCGTCAGTAAGAAATGTTCCACTTCGGCGGCACTTCTCGGAGTCACTTTGGCGACACTTCCAGAAGTCACTTCGGCGATATCGCATTCGGATCGCGGAAGTCACTCTCGTCGGTAAGAAATGTGCCACTTCGGCGCCACTTCTCGGAGTCACTTCGGCGACACTTCCAGAAGTTACTTCTGCGACACTTCCAGAAGTCACTTCGGCGATATCGCATTCGGATCGCGCAAGTCACTCCCGTCGGGAAGAAATGTGCCACTTCGGCGGCACTTCTCGAAGTCACTTCGGCGACACTTCAAGAAGAGTCTCGTCGCATCTCTCGCTTCCCTTGTACAAGTTGTATTTACACGAAAGAGTTTGAAAAACTTGGTAAAAGCATCAATAACCACTAGCAGATGTTTTCTCTTTGACATTATACTCCAAAGGGGCCCAAATGATTTCTACGGAGTGTATGAAGTGGAATACAAGGTTTCGGAATACTTTGCAAGGTTCTATCATGAATCGATCTCGGCACTGAATGCAAAATGCACAACAGGCAATTTCTAATAAAATGCTCAACTTTAGTTCTCAATTTTGGAAACCAATAGGTTCTTCTTAAGTCCTTAACGCACTTATCCGCTGCCAAGTGTCCAAGTTTTTCATGAGATTTCTTAAACAGCTGTTCTTGCATGCACATATAAACAATAAAAATCGTCGCCATTCTTTATACATACTAGTCCATTCCTCAACTCAAAGTATCGCAAATAAATGTGTCGTCACGAGATTCCAATTCATCATTTGCCCAGGCCATTTTACTACCGTCCATGTAATTCAAATTAGCTTTCTCATCATCTTTTTCCTCTCGAAGATTCCCTAACATAGCACGTATTCGCTCTAAGGGGTCTTTACTACAGCTATCAACTAACATAGTATCTACAGAAGTGTCTCTACGGATCTCTAAAAGGCTTTGAATAATGCTATCTCCACGCTCCCATTAAGGTTGTCTCTACGGATTTCTAAAAGTTCGTCTCTACAGTTATCTCTATAGTTCTCAAAAAGTTTGTCTCTAGGGTTCTCTACACAGTGGGCTCTACGGTTCTCTACAAGGTGGTCTCTACGGTTCTTTTCAAGGTTTTCTACACAGTCTTCATCATTGTCGAACTCACTACTCCTTAACAGCTTCTATCGCGTAGAAATAACTTCTAAGTCACTCCTGGGCGATAGAAAGGCGATAGCACATATTTCGATGGCAAAGAAGTATTTTCTTAGACACTTCTAGACGATAGATAGATGATACCAAAACAAAGTAAAAACAAATTTTTTATTAAAGATTTCCAATAGGGAAAGGCTTTCTGCTATCTTCTAAAAGCATCTGTTATGTCACTTCTAAGTAACTTCCAGAAGTCACTTCGGCGATATCGCATTCGGATCGCGAAAGTCACATAAAAAAAATGTGCCACTTCGGCGGCACTTCTCGGAGTTACTTCGGCGACACTTTCAGAAGTGTCGGTGAAGACACTTCAAGAAAAGTCGACGAAGTGACTTCCCGAAGTGTAGAAGGTTAATCGAAAGCCATCATTGGTGAGAGGAAATCTCGATAGTTTCGGAATGAGCTTCGCCACTTGTTTTTGAATTTATGTGAAATAATTTTTCAACGGATGTTACACCCGTGAGACGTCTCGGACCTGTAATCAATTTACATTGGATGGAAAGAGAAGGAAGATCGTGTACTCAGTGCACTAAATGTCCACTTTATCTGGCATTTAATATAACCAGTTAACCAAAAGACCTAAAGAAACAGACATAAGGAAGTGGGCTTGTCTGGCCCACCAACATTTTCTTTTGCATTATCATTATAGTATACAGCATTATTTCGCATTTTCTTGCTACGCTGACCCATCTTGCCCTTACATACACCAAACAAATCGATATTAGAAAAATTTAGGTTACCTGAGAAAAATTTAATTTCCATCAATAGTGCGGAAAAGTGCAGAATAAGACTAGCACACAGAAAAAAAAAATTGATATGATACGATGGTCAATTTGATGAAATCCAGTATCAATTCGTCCCTGATATGCCAAATATCAATTTGATATGATATTTCGGTAATATCATTTTTACATTTGCGGTATCACTTTTTTCTAGAAAAAAGCTTTGACAAAGCTTTTTTGTCACAATCAAGCATTGGCTCAGAGGGCTAGCGCTTCGTTTTTGAGTCCTCCCCGTGAAAAATTTATTTTTATATTTTTGATTGAAATCTGAAATCATTTAAATGCAGCGCTATTATAACAATTATAAGGACATTTTAGATATTATTCTTAAACACATAAAGCATACTCTGCCTTGGGGCGTACTTGAACCTGGGACCTTTGGCATTAGAGACAGACACCTTACAAGCTGGTCTATCGCACAACGTTTTCCGCAGGTGTCAAGTTCAAAACCCGAGAAAACCATGTTAGTGCAATCGAAATAACAAGTTTAAAGTAAGCCAAGTCGAATTCCGGATAGGTCTATTTCGCTTCCACTCACGTAATTAACTCCGCAATATTGCTCTATCCCCTCTTTTTCGATGTCAAGAAATATTCGAAAAGAGAGAATTAGAGAAAATTACATATTTTGGTATCAATTTGACATTATTTCAAGGTAAAATTGATATTTGTCGAAAAAACACAAACTTACCATGCGCAATCCTCAAAATTTCGATTGGTTGAACCGCTGTCAAGTCCTCGGGTCCAGATTCCTCTTCATGTTCCATCAGCGCCGTCCTTTTTGACGCCTCTCGCTTAGGGCATTGCTGGTATGTATGGTCTAGCCCAAAGCACTTGAAACAGGCCCCATCCGGCCTCTTGGGTCGTCCGCACTCTCTAGCCATGTGTTCTAGTTGCCGGCAATTGTAGAAACGAATGCCTTCAGGAACGGACGCACGTACTTGGAGCTTCCCCAATTTAGTCTGCTCCTGCGCCGGCATTTTCATCAGTTTGTCATAAATCATAATTTTCTGACGCAGCTCTTGCAAAGAAGTGCAGTAAGCCATTGCAGAAGACTTTCCAGACTGATCTCCCAATCCTTCCACGATAAATCGGACGGTATCCTCTTGCGCCAGATCCACCTGTCGCCCAATGCCGCACATAGCCAAAAAATATTGCAGGGCACTTTCTCCAGGTAATTTCTTCCTGGCCTCTAGCTGCTTGAACACATCGAATGCAGCAAGCTTAAAGTCAAAAACTGATATTAGTTCTGCTCGCAGCCTCGGCCAATTTAAAGCTGCTGCTTCGTTCATAAATGCTCTTGCAGATCCGGTCAACAAAAATTTATAAAAACGTTTTTTCTCCGGCACGCCATATATATCCATAATATTTTAAAAGTAGTCGATCCAACGTAGTACAGGGTATCCATTGTCCCCAGAAAGCGGTTGAATTAGGGCGTCCAGATCACTGATTTCGATGTCGGTTTCTTGAGTTAATTTATTTTGGGTCAACTCTTTTTCCAAATCGGTCACACGTTTACGCGCAGCGTACAACTTTTCGACTTGCTATAGATGTTGTAGTTCGTTTTCGTTTTCCGCGGGCGTTAAGTATAAAAGCCATGAAAACCATGTTAGTGCAAGCGAGAAAACATGTTTGAAGTAAGCCAAATTTCGAATAGCCCTATTTCTTCCACTTACGTAATTAACGCCGCCATATTGCTCTATCTTCTCTTTTTCGATATCAAGAGAAAGAGAAAATTGCGTTTTTTGGTATCAATTTGACATTATTTCATGGTAAAAATGATATTTGTAGAAAAAACACAAACTTACCATGCGCATATCAAACACATCTTGACGCGTTTTTTTTTCTGTGCAGCGCTGTATATCATTTAGTATTTTCTTTAGTCTATGACAATCTCTCGTATGACGATGCCCGTTTACCAAATGCTTTTTTTGTGAGGCTTTAAACCGTTTTTCATTTTTAAAGCGGTCATTTTTTGCATTTTAACTTATTTTTTATAAATATGTTATTTAAAAGCTGAATGACGAGTATCCAATAGTCGAGACACTCGACCATAGCGTTCTCTTGTTTTTTATTTCTCACCGATTTTTTTTTTTTAACTTTCGGGGGTCGGATGGAATCTTACTAGAACCACAGTTACGATGGTGCAATGTGTGATACCAATCCTGGCAATAAAGACAGTTATGAGAGCTTGTGAAATCCCGAATCGATGACTGCTTGCATAATCGATTGGAGCATAACTGCTTGCTTTAGATATAGGCTAGGCGACCGTCTACTATCATTTGTATGAAGCGTGGACATACACACACGAAGAAGGACCACTTCGAACACTGTATGTCCCTGCGAGCATAAGGGCGATAATTCTATCGCCTATCGAGCAGAAGTCACTTCTAAGAAGAAAGTGTACATACGAGTATATCGCGTAGAAATAACTTCTAAGTCACTCCTGGGCGATAGAAAGGCGATAGCACATATTTCGATGGCAAAGAAGTATTTTTTTAGACACTTCTAGACGATAGATAGATGATACAAAAACAAAGTAAAAACAAATTTTTTATTAAAGATTTCCAATAGGGAAAGGCTTTTGCCTATCTTCTACAAGCATCTGTTATGTCACGTCTAAGTAACTTCCAGAAGTCACTTCGGCGATATCGCATTCGGATCGCGAAAGTCACTCCCGTCGGGAAGAAATGTGCCACTTCGGCGGCACTTCTCGGAGTCACTTCCACGACACTTCGAGAAGTCACTTCGGCGATATCACATTCGGATCGCGGAAGTCACTCCCGTCGGTAAGAAATGTTCCACTTCGGCGGCACTTCTCGGAGTCACTTTGGCGACACTTCCAGAAGTCACTTCGGCGATATCGGATTCGGATCGCGGAAGTCACTCTCGTCGGTAAGAAATGTGCCACTTCGGCGCCACTTCTCGGAGTCACTTCGGCGACACTTCCAGAAGTTACTTCTGCGACACTTCCAGAAGTCACTTCGGCGATATCGCATTCGGATCGCGCAAGTCACTCCCGTCGGGAAGAAATGTGCCACTTCGGCGGCACTTCTCGAAGTCACTTCGGCGACACTTCAAGAAGAGTCTCGTCGCATCTCTCGCTTCCCTTGTACAAGTTGTATTTACACGAAAGAGTTTGAAAAACTTGGTAAAAGCATCAATAACCACTAGCAGATGTTTTCTCTTTGACATTATACTCCAAAGGGGCCCAAATGATTTCTACGGAGTGTATGAAGTGGAATACAAGGTTTCGGAATACTTTGCAAGGTTCTATCATGAATCGATCTCGGCACTGAATGCAAAATGCACAACAGGCAATTTCTAATAAAATGCTCAACTTTAGTTCTCAATTTTGGAAACCAATAGGTTCTTCTTAAGTCCTTAACGCACTTATCCGCTGCCAAGTGTCCAAGTTTTTCATGAGATTTCTTAAACAGCTGTTCTTGCATGCACATATAAACAATAAAAATCGTCGCCATTCTTTATACATACTAGTCCATTCCTCAACTCAAAGTAACGCAAATAAATGTGTCGTCACGAGATTCCAATTTATCATTTGCCCAGGCCATTTTACTACCGTCCATGTAATTCAAATTAGCTTTCTCTTCCTCTTTTTCCTCTCGAAGATTCCCTAACATAGCACGTATTCGCTCTAAAGGGTCTTTACTACAGCTATCAACTAACATAGTATCTACAGAAGTGTCTCTACGGATCTCTAAAAGGCTTTGAATAATGCTATCTCCACGCTCCCATTAAGGTTGTCTCTACGGATTTCTAAAAGTTCGTCTCTACAGTTATCTCTATAGTTCTCAAAAAGTTTGTCTCTAGGGTTCTCTACACAGTGGGCTCTACGGTTCTCTACAAGGTGGTCTCTACGGTTCTTTTCAAGGTTTTCTACACAGTCTTCATCATTGTCGAACTCACTACTCCTTAACAGCTTCTATCGCGTAGAAATAACTTCTAAGTCACTCCTGGGCGATAGAAAGGCGATAGCACATATTTCGATGGCAAAGAAGTATTTTCTTAGACACTTCTAGACGATAGATAGATGATACCAAAACAAAGTAAAAACAAATTTTTTATTAAAGATTTCCAATAGGGAAAGGCTTTCTGCTATCTTCTAAAAGCATCTGTTATGTCACTTCTAAGTAACTTCCAGAAGTCACTTCGGCGATATCGCATTCGGATCGCGAAAGTCACATAAAAAAAATGTGCCACTTCGGCGGCACTTCTCGGAGTCACTTCCACGACACTTCGAGAAGTCACTTCGGCGATATCGCATTCGGATCGCGGAAGTCACTCCCGTCGGTACGAAATGTTCCACTTCGGCGGCTCTTCTCGGAGTCACTTTGGCGACACTTGCAGAAGTCACTTCGGCGATATCGCATTCGGATCGCGGAAGTCACTCTCGTCGGTAAGAAATGTGCCACTTCGGCGCCACTTCTCGGAGTCACTTCGGCGACACTTCCAGAAGTTACTTCTGCGACACTTCCAGAAGTCACTTCGGCGATATCGCATTCGGATCGCGCAAGTCACTCCCGTCGGGAAGATATGTGCCACTTCGGCGGCACTTCTCGAAGTCACTTCGGCGACACTTCCAGAAGTTACTTCTGCGACACTTCCAGAAGTCACTTCGGCGATATCGCAATCCTGGCAATAAAGACAGTTATGAGAGCTTGTGAAATCCCGAATCGATGACTGCTTGCAAAATCGATTGGAGCACAACTGCTTGCTTTAGATATAGGCTAGGCGACCGTCTACTATCATTTGTAGGAAGCGTGGACATACACACACGAAGAAGGACCACTTCGAACACTGTATGTCCCTGCGAGCATAAGGGCGATAATTCTATCGCCTATCGAGCAGAAGTCACTTCTAAGAAGAAAGTGTACATACGAGTATATCGCGTAGAAATAACTTCTAAGTCACTCCTGGGCGATAGAAAGGCGATAGCACAGTCACTTCGGCGATATCGCATTCGGATCGCGGAAGTCACTCTCGTCGGTAAGAAATGTGCCACTTCGGCGCCACTTCTCGGAGTCACTTCGGCGACACTTCCAGAAGTTACTTCTGCGACACTTCCAGAAGTCACTTCGGCGATATCGCATTCGGATCGCGCAAGTCACTCCCGTCGGGAAGATATGTGCCACTTCGGCGGCACTTCTCGAAGTCACTTTGGCGACACTTCCGGGAGTCTCTTCGGCGACACTTCAAGAAGAGTCTCGTCGCATCTCTCGCTTCCCTTGTACAAGTTGTATTTACACGAAAGAGTTTGAAAAACTTGGTAAAAGCATCAATAACCACTAGCAGATGTTTTCTCTTTGACATTATACTCCAAAGGGGCCCAAATGATTTCTACGGAGTGTATGAAGTGGAATACAAGGTTTCGGAATACTTTGCAAGGTTCTATCATGAATCGATCTCGGCACTGAATGCAAAATGCACAACAGGCAATTTCTAATAAAATGCTCAACTTTAGTTCTCAATTTTGGAAACCAATAGGTTCTTCTTAAGTCCTTAACGCACTTATCCGCTGCCAAGTGTCCAAGTTTTTCATGAGATTTCTTAAACAGCTGTTCTTGCATGCACATATAAACAATAAAAATCGTCGCCATTCTTTATACATACTAGTCCATTCCTCAACTCAAAGTAACGCAAATAAATGTGTCGTCACGAGATTCCAATTTATCATTTGCCCAGGCCATTTTACTACCGTCCATGTAATTCAAATTAGCTTTCTCTTCCTCTTTTTCCTCTCGAAGATTCCCTAACATAGCACGTATTCGCTCTAAAGGGTCTTTACTACAGCTATCAACTAACATAGTATCTACAGAAGTGTCTCTACGGATCTCTAAAAGGCTTTGAATAATGCTATCTCCACGCTCCCATTAAGGTTGTCTCTACGGATTTCTAAAAGTTCGTCTCTACAGTTATCTCTATAGTTCTCAAAAAGTTTGTCTCTAGGGTTCTCTACACTGTGGGCTCTACGGTTCTCTACAAGGTGGTCTCTACGGTTCTTTTCAAGGTTTTCTACACAGTCTTCATCATTGTCGAACTCACTACTCCTTAACAGCTTCTATCGCGTAGAAATAACTTCTAAGTCACTCCTGGGCGATAGAAAGGCGATAGCACATATTTCGATGGCAAAGAAGTATTTTCTTAGACACTTCTAGACGATAGATAGATGATACAAAAACAAAGTAAAAACAAATTTTTTATTAAAGATTTCCAATAGGGAAAGGCTTTCTGCTATCTTCTACAAGCATCTGTTATGTCACTTCTAAGTAACTTCCAGAAGTCACTTCGGCGAAATCGCATTCGGATCGCGAAAGTCACATATAAAAAATGTGCCACTTCGGCGGCACTTCTCGGAGTTACTTCGGCGACACTTTTAGAAGTGTCGGACTTCCCGAAGTGTAGAAGGTTAATCGAAAGCCATCATTGGTGAGAGGAAATCTCGATAGTTTCGGAATGAGCTTCGCCACTTGTTTTTGAATTTATGTGAAATAATTTTTCAACGGATGTTACACCCGTGAGACGTCTCGGAAAGTCGGCCAGCGAAAATAATTTCCCGATAGGAGGGAGCCAACAGTCGTAGATCGTGGAATTTTGGAAGGAGTTTCTGGAGCTTGAGGTATTTGGAAGGAGCCCTGTTTTATATAATTGAGAATCTGAGCTGCAAACGTTTCGTATACGGAATACGTTTCGTTATGTTTCGCCTTGATAATGGATTTAATGTCTGTCTATATTATATTTTGCCTTTACTTTTGCCACATGAATTTAGAATGTTCGCAACGGAATTACTCGTGCACAAATAACGGAATTGAAATACATATATTTTAAGGGAAAAAATTATTAACTTTTTTTTATTTTTTTAAATTGAATGCATAATATCTGAAGAATATTGTGTCAAAATTTGTCAGATTTTTGCGAATTGTGACCATTAGAGTGGGCGTGGCACACCGTTCGAACTTGCGTTGCGCAGGTAGCCCAGGAGTCAGAATGCCATGTCTGACTGCTCTAGCTGATACTGTTTCCGAGATCTCAGCGTTCATACGAGCGGGCGCACAAACGGACATGCCTAGATCGACTCGGCTAGAGACCCCGATCAAGAATATAAAAATATAAATAAAAAAAGGTCTGTTTGTCCCAAAATGATGTTTTCGAATCCTGCAAATTTAAGATAGTTTTAAAGACCTCAATATTAAAAAAATTAGTTCTACCACTTTTTGAAAACCTAACTAATTTGGCGATAAATAAACTATAAATAGCTATATTTTGTACACCATCACTTGCACCAAAAATATCATAATACATCCCTGCAAGCATTTTCTATCGCGGAAGACACTTCTTAGTGACTTCTAGAAGATGAAAAATCATTGTACCCTCTACAAGGTATTAAAAGCTATCTTTTAAAATAAGCCTTTTACGCCGTTAGGAGTTTTTGAAGATTTATTGTTTTGTCTATTGAATTATGGAATGGATTTGTATTTTTTAAGTTTGCCCTTTGTGCAGTTACCTCGTCTGACCTAATGTTATCTTTTGTGTCTATAACACTTCTATCTGAATCTAATTTTTTATTTTTTTATATTTTTCTTTATCTTTATCTTTATTGATATATATAAATCATGATTCCTTTCTTAAATATTTTTTAAATTCTATCCTAACTTGATCAATAATTTTGATATTTTTGTCATTTTTCATTTATTTCTTTATTTGCTTGAACTAATGTTCTTCTCATTCTCCTCAATGAAGGAATCGACAAGAGTTTTTGAATGTTTGTTAATTGTGTCTTTTTGTTTCACATTTGTGACACTTATCGACAGTTTCTTTTATGTATGACGGTTAGTTGCTCCCATTCAATAATAAGTATTTGTTGTTGTACCTATTGTATCTATCTATCAAAACTTCCTTAGCTACGCAAGGAGACGACAAGAAGCTGTCTATTCCTACGAGCAATCAGGAACGATGATTCCGCTCACGCCTAAAGTTAGGCTACAAATCCAGACCAAGTTCGCAAAGTCTCTAGCAGCTCGTTCTCAGGCAAAAATGAGTAACGAAATTGCAATTGCAGCCCCCGCGCGATTCATTAAGATTTCCGACCGTATGAGCCATTTTTGAAACCCCAGGGCCGCCATTTCCGTCCGTCTACACCTGCACAGTCCGTAAGGAAAAAGTCCGCTCACTCTGAAACAAAGCCGAGAAAGAATGTGAAGCGTGTCTTGACACGACTTCCAGCATTACGCCTGAAGGGACGGAAGAGATTCTGGCGACTCTGCACAGAATATATGAATATTGCTATTCGGTGAACGAGGAGCAAGCGGTTCAGCTCAATGAGCTAATCGACCGAGCCAATTCCCCGCATCCGCCCACGAGCACCAATGATCGAAGGGAACTATCTGAAATGGCCAACATTAAGGGATCTTTTTACAGCAGCTTATGTCAACAATTTTAGGTTGACATCAGTCGAAAAACTTTTTCATCTCAACGCTAAAACTAGCGGCGAGGCTAGGGCAATCGAAACCAAGACTCTCTCATAAATGAGAGTTTCGATTCAGCATTGGTAGCGCTTCGAAACCGTTTCGAAAATGCGTGACTGCTAGCTAGCATCCAACTCAAACTGCTTTTTAATTTGAGTTCCGCAAGTTCTGAATCTGGTCAGGCTCTGAAAGACCTACAGAGCACAATCCAGGGGTCTTTGATAGCGCTGGCTCATTCCAACATTCCCACAAAGAACTGGGACTGTCTCTTGGTATTGCTGTGGGCCAGTAGATTACCAAATCTGACCCGTTCCCTATAGGAGCAGTCCCTTTCATGCAAGTCCGACATTCCGAACGCTAGAGCCGATTGAGGATATGAAACCAGCAATCACTCTAACGCTAAGAGTCAAACCGTTTCCAGAAAGCTAAATTCCTTCGATGCTAAGATAGTCACAACACCAAAGAATTGGGATCTGAACGCGAACGATCTACAAAAAAAAAGCAGCTTTGCCTAAATGGTTTCGCGAGAGGCTGTTGTATAAAGGCAACCTTTATTCCTTGGGAACGAACTTCAGGGCTCGCGCTCTATATATAGACTTGGTTTCTAGGGCTAAGTTTATTACGGGTTCTAAGGTTACGATTACTACTGAACGCCTGTTCAATCTGATTAAGCTGCCATTCCGCCATATCTAAGCCCAAGTTTCGGTCTTAAATCAGACCATTTCCGCCCAGGCGACCAGGCTCTGCCACTTTTCTATTCGAGCTTGCGTTTTCTCGGAATTGGCCGGTAAGCTACCGTCTTACCCAATTTTACGAGATGGAATTAGAAAAAACTTCTCACTAAGTTTTGGGAGGAACATACCAACTAAGAGGGTAAAGGAATACGATTCCTATTGCGTGAGCAATTTTCTCTAAGCCACCACTAGAGAAGCAAGCGGGAGATATGTGGTAACTTTACCGTTTCGCAAACCAGAAAATTTCGGATCAAAATTGGGGCACCCGCGAAAACCGTTTGAAAAGAGACTTTCCATTAAAAGAACTATATGACTCAGTTATTCAAGAGTATTTGGATCTTCGTCACATGAAAGAAGTCCCCCCGTCCTACGGTTCTCCAAGCTATTATCTTCCACACCACGCGGTGATCAAACCTGAGAGTACCCCCACCAAACTTCTTGTGGTATTCAACGCTTCTTGAACAATATTCTTCATGCCGGTCCAGTCCTAAAATCTAATCCAACCGTTCATATCTTGAAGTTACGTAATTTCCAATTCGTGTTCAGAGCAGAAATTACAAAAATTACCGTCAAATCTGGGTCGATCCCAAGCATACGCAGGTCCAAAGAATTTTATTCCGGGACAAAGAAGGAGAAGTTAGCCATTTCGAATTAAAAACTGTTACCTTTGAAGTCAACATTGCACCGTTTCTGGCACTCCGCGTTCTCCAAAAATTGGCAGATGATGGAGAAAAGGACTTCCCTAAATAAAGCAATACTGTTTGTCATTTTATGAACGTATCAGGGGTCAATTCCAATCAAGGGGCTCAACTTGCGATCAGCGAGCTTCACCACGCTTTTAACCGCGCTAGGTTCCCATTGAGACAGCCAATCAGGAGAGCATACCCGAAGATATCCCAAACGAGCATCTACTCCACGACGACTTTCGTGACCTTAATTCCGAAAGCTTAGCCAAAACACTTGGTGTTCGGTGGAATGCGACCTTGGATGAGTTCTATTTTGTTCCACCGCCAGTTTCGATTGAATCTACGTAAACTAAGGGAGAGGTTCTTTCCCAAATCGTGAAACCCAGCCGGGTGGCTGCCCCCGTTTATGGTTGCAACTATTGGGTTGGGATGAAAATATCCTCACAGAATTTAATGAAAGATGACAAGAGTTTTTGCGCAGCTATTCTGAGCTTGAGCAGATATGTATTCCAAGGTGGGTTGGTTTTCAGCCAGAGGTGAAGGTAGAGCATCATGGTTTTTGTGATGCGTCGCAGAAGGCCGCAATATATTAGCGGGTTGAAGTTAGGACACGTCTGCTTACCGCCAAAACCAGAGTCGCACCTGTTAAAACGGTGTCCCATCCACTGCTCGAGCTGTGTGGGGCGTTCAAGCGTTCGAAGCAATTCAAAGCGAGCATTTTGCAGGCACTTAAATTTCCTATTGTAACCCATATTATGTTAGTGTTTCTAACTTAGGTTCTCAATTCTTACTTTTAGTTTGCTTACTTCCCGTGCCAAGTCAGAAAAGAGCGAACACTTTACACGTGCAAACTTCCAGGAATCTAATGCTGGGCACTTTTCCCATACATTATATCGATCTCCCCTACCGGCCTAATATTGATAGTGAACGTCCTAGTGTTCTTACAACATCGCAACACTTCCCGCCAGTATATTCCGACTAGATTCTACCCTATTAGACTCTATAGATAGAACTGCGAGCTTCGTGGCTGGTCTCACGGATACTCCAGATATCGTCTTCACTGTAGCTCTCCTCACATGTCCATCTGCGCTGAGTTTCACGTTCAAGGTACGGCCTTTAGGCCAGCTGGATCTGGGGTTGCCGAGGTCGCAGACATAGACAATGTCACCAGTTTCCAGCGGCTTGCCATCGTGATACCATTTTCCACGCCTCGTCATCACCAGCAGGTATTCCAGCAGCCACCGTTCCAGAACATATCCGCAACCTGCTGCGATGCCATTCAGCTCCTTTTGAGCAGCATTCCTTCAACAGTCGGTTCCTTGGCCGTCTTACTTCCACTTGAACTCCCGAGTAGGAAATGATAGGTTTTGAGGGCCTTCTCATTCTCGACTTTTACAGGGATGAAGTGAGCGGCCGCGAGTTCACTATCATTTCTACTTCGATTAGCGCCCCGTGAAGCAACTCGTCCGAGGGTCGTGCGATTGATATAACGGAGTACAGGTCCGCCTTCACTGATCGCACCAAGCGCTCCCACGCCCCATCCATATGGGGCGACGCGGGAGAGATGAACTTCCACTTCATCTCAGGCCCGGTAAAGTCCCGTTCCAGCTGATCCTTGTTCAGCACATCTAGTGCCGTCCTGAGTTCGGTATTAACCCCTTTGAAGTTGGTGCCGTTCTGGCACCACTGTTCCACGAGCCTGCCATGCCGAGCTATGAAGTTACGCACTGCTAGAACACCAGAGTCAGCTGTTAGGGAATACGATACCTTCAAAAGTATGGCTTTCGTAGATGGGCTAGTGAACAACACTCCGTATCGTTTTTCCGAGCTTCACTTGACCGTCACCAGAAGAGGTCCAAAATAATCCACTCCTGTGTAATTGAATGAGGAGCCCTGGGTGCTGCCTGCCTATTCTAACATATTTGACAGGATCGACGAAATCGTGCAACGGTAAGCCTCAATTTGGAGATCGAGAAACTCTGTCGTAGCTCGTTAATCAGGGTCTCGTGGTTGGCATGCAGAGAATTTTCGTGTAGCTCCGCAATGATAAGCTGGCTTATGGGACTACTTCTTGAAGTCGTAACACACCTTTACTGTCGAGGTACGGCCCCAATTTGTACAAAGAACTTTTCCTCGTCAGAGGTTAACCCATGCGCAGCAATGCCAGCTGGTCCTGGTAGTGCTTAGCCTGCGCATCTGACCATTGCCAATAAAAGATTATCTTGGGTAGTCGAGTCTTTAAATTGTTTGGCTTTCAGCACTTTCGCTTTCCATCGTCGTAGGCTCCAGATCACTTTCGCCATACTCGGCAGCAGTCTGGTTCAAGAAGAGAATCTCTACGGATCGATAAGCTGTGCATTATAACTGCCTAGAAAACAGCATGGGATAGCGAGTCCAAACTTGATTCGTAGATAACACGCGGCTGCGTACATTGTGGGTGTCGTTGTCCATTCACTCCTAGGACCGCCAACAGGGGTTCATCATGCCATGCCCCAAAGTATGCCAGGGTAGACACACGTAGAGTCATCTTGTGCATGCCCCAAAAGGTCTGGAGTATGCATAGCAGTTCGGATACCAACTCTTGCGTTAGAGCAGGGTTATTGTGGTACTGCTCCAACTTGGACGACTTCTAGCGGCGCACACTTTTTGCACCTCAATAGCAAAGTCGGATATTTTCTATAACTTGTTTTCCCTCATTGAGGGAAATTGTTTTATTTGTTTAAGCAATAAATCAATTATTATTTACGACCTTCCGTAACGCATCTCTAGTATGGACAAAATCTGCGGAACGCAGTCTGCATGTAGCATTAAGCTCCAAACCACTAACTTTTCGGTTCGTGGCGCAGCCCCATCAGGTTCTCGGCGTCGGAAAAACCACATAGCTCAGTCGACTGTTCGTACGTGTCCAGGAACATGGGACAGTCCTCAGGCTCAAAACTTTACCAGGTTAGCAACATTAGTTTTCCGCGCAGCTTACTGCTCTGCTGATATTCTGGCTGCTGGTCGGCCTGACATGACTGCACTGTTACGCTCCCCGCCGGTATTCAACATCCATGGGTAAAGTGACGACCTTTTACTGTTGAACCCTGGTACACCCAGTAATGTGTTTTTCGACACTTGGGGTTTCGACACTTGGGTACCAACTGAAGTCTGCCCGCTCCGCTGCGGATTTCGACAGAAGCTCCGTTCGCCTCTGCAGTAGTTGCTGCCTCAGTTTTAGAATGTGATCCTCTTCTTATAACAACCTTAACTCCTCGCGCAACTCCTGCTTCCCTTTTCGATGTAGGGGCTCCAATCGCTCCTAGCTCGTCAGGGTCTCTACCTGTAGGAGTTGTGTTGTATTCCTTTGAAGGAATCATTTCCTCGAGCTTTCCTGATCTGAACGTCATGTGATTCTGCTCGTGAAAATCAGATCCAAGCTACTCCGTCTACCATTTTCTCGACGCAACAGGAGTGGCGGATGTATTTACATTTGCTGTCATTACGAACATGTGACACCCTCGTTCGCTATGTGGGAACATTTCAAAACATGACTTCCCTCGCCGCTGGGGTTTGTATCCATGACGTATATAGCACGCCTCAGAGCACCGCTCTGAGTAAATTTCACCATAAAAGAAATTTAAGAATGTTGCGGGCGTTCGAAAAGTTCCAGCGCCGCCAAGAATCTTCAAGCTCACGTAGTTTCCAATAATATTTATTAGTGCAAGCACTTCAATGCGAAGCAATTCAAAGCGAGTATTTGGCGAGCACTTAAATTTTCTGTAGGTTACAATATTAGGTTAGGGTTTCTAACTTAGGTTCTCAATTCTTACTTTTAGTCGATCTCCCTTATCGGCCTAATGTCGATAGTATATATCCTAGTGTTAGAAATGAGCCGCCGAACTAGTTCTTGTAATCTATCTCAACACAGACATTTTCTGCTGAATTCCACCATCGTCCTCGCATGGTTGAATAAATCGGCATGGCACTGGACCACGAGTGACCAAGATCATTCAGGTGACAAGCGCTGAGCATTGGGCGTATGTTTCATACACAACAAAGCTTTTATATGTTTTTCTTGTTCGTTCGTCTATGGAATATGGCTCGATTACATGGTCACCTCATATTAGATGTTACCAAAATATGCTACAGACAGTTCAAAAACAATTCCTTTTTTTTGCTTTGAGAGGCTTAAACTGGGAAACAGGAAATCGATTGCCCTCTTATCATGCGAGTATGCGCCTGCTGGACTTACCAGCCCTAACCATTGTAGAAAGAGTCATGGAGTTATCTTTTTTCATAAATTAAACTCTCCTGTCCTTTTTAGTTCCCTCAACTGGAATGTACCCTGTAGAAAAATTCGTCGTTTTCGTCCGTTGTCCCTGCCAATTTGTAGATCAAATTATGCCCGTCATCGTTCTCGTTCTTCGTCCTTTTCGTGTTCTTTGTAAGGATTATAATGCACCGTGCCAAGTCTTATTGTTTGAGAGCCCTAATGCGACTAATTGCGATAAACTTATCTATTTTCTATCTTTCAATAATTTGTAAATATTTATATCGCTAACTATTCTATGTAAGCATATATTTTAAACTGTCTATTTTTATATCGGCTTTCCATGTCCTGGTTTCCTGCGCAGCGCAAGTTTGTTTCAGCGAACGGCTCTACATCCAAATAAAAGCTTTGATTTTTAAATTTATAATTGTGGGTGAAAATAACACTACATAAATATTTTTCCCGTGGGAAATTTGACAAAAAAACGTTTTGACAAAAACTTTTTCATAAAAACTTTTTCCAATTGGCTAAATCATCCTATCATGATCAATTTCATGTCTTTCGTATCAGTCATATTGACACCTACATAATGGCATATTTATGACGATTTTAGTTTGGGTGTACTTACTGAATCGTGTGTTTGTAGTACAAACCAGACGTCTTTTAAGAAAAAAATTCAATATTTTACTAAGTTTGAGGAAGCAAAATAGAAGATATATATTAGCAGCAAATAAATATTGTAATGCGCAGCCTACCGCCTATTTTGGTATTTGTCATGTGCGCGCCAGACAGTTTTAAACGTTTTAGCCGTTTTTTGGGTCAAACAATAGGTATTGATGAGGCAAATACATTTTAGTTAAAAATTTTCTCTTTCATAAAAACTGTGGGCGTTAGAGTAGGCCCAGCAAGCAGCATTGGATAGCGAGTCCACGATTTTTATAGGTTTTACAACATAACCTAGAAAAATCCGGTTCCGTTATCCGAAAGTGGCGTGATGAATTGTTTTGCGCAACAAAAATCCCGCTAAGGGCTTACACAGTTCAAATAGGTAAAAAGACAAGTAAACAAGTAAAACACATTTTTTAATACTAATGCCCTTATTTTTATCAGGAGCGTTGGCAAGGGATTTCAAGGACCCAGACAAATTTTTTTCGGAAAGCGATGACGAATAAAAATTAAAATATTACAGGCCTGACAACAAGGAACAAGTGAAATCCGAAGTGACTTCGAAAAAGTTTTATTTGTGAAAAGCGTAACCTACAATTTTGTATATGGAGCGTCACTTGTTCTTCACAAGGGGATTCACAAGTGACACCTTTATTTTTTGGAACTAAATGGTATATACCAAAACATTTGATTGCTGACAATACCATCTTTATTATAATATTTAAACCACACAAGTTAAATATCCCGCATATATATCGGGACTATGTTAACACTGATATAAATTATGAAACATATATCAAAATGTATGCAAAATATTTGGAAAATAGGCACAGATTCTTATAAATTAGCAAGAACAACGAAATAGATAACAGAAGATACAATTCGATAAATTTATAATGATGAGTGATACCATACTTACAATGCCTCAGTTTATAAAAAGATTTCAATATATCTAGATCCCTTACTTACGTACAAATTTAAGTTTAGAAAACTACCACCCGAAAGTCATTTTACCTGAATAAGGAAAGGTCGGTTGAATAACTCTTTGGCTTCCAACAAAAAGTACTCGAACTAGATCAGTACAGATTGTAAAAATATAAAAAATTTAATATAATTCGTTTGGAATGTCATACAAAGTCAGCGGTTCAAATGTAGATAATACGCAGAATCACACGTTAAGTTTGGTATTAATTTTCCGCCTCAGTTTAAAATGCAAGTGACACCACATAACCTAATTTTTTTGCCAATCAACTGCGATGAAATAAGCACATACGCGTAGTTGAACAAAACGGTAATTTGCTGAATTTTTGTGGTGAAAACGTTTCGTTTCGCATGCACATTAAGTTGGTACAATTATTATTTTTAATAAAAGTGGTACCCTAAGTCCTCAGCCAAGCATTTCTAATTGTAAAGCTACAGAAAGAGAACTACCAGTAAAAAGAAGCTTACTTACATTGAAAAATAAATTTCTTTAAAGTCGTTATGATTGAAGCTTCAAATAAATTTTAAATGTTTGAGAAAAGGTTCATTCAGATGCCAGTAGATCAAAAAAAGATTTTTATTCACATTCATCGAATAATCAAACATTTAAACCAAACGATGAAATTCGATTTACTATCCAAAATCAAGACTTGTACGTGCTTCCTCATGAAAGGTACTTTAACTTTCAAGGAAAAGATTCACCTAATGGACCTAAAACTGATAATGTTGCCACATTTTTAAGAATTATTTTATGCCTTATTTTTTGGATGACATTAATACTTAATTTCAAACTTAATTTAAATTAAGTATATAAATAATGTTCAAGGTCCAAACCTATTAACCTCTGGATGGAGCAGTGGAGACGAAATTTCTACTGGATAAAACTTCAGCATTTTTGTACCATTAAATAATTTGTTGGGTTTTGTTGAAGATTATAAAAAACTAGTGTTGTGCTGACTAAGAATCTTGGCGTTGTGTCCTGAACAAACCAGAACAAACAAACTTTTGAACACATTTAACTCCGAGTGATTTTGCAAAAATAAAATGAATGATCTAAATAAAAATGGTATAAACGTACCAACCGCATTTAGGAGTTGTGATTCATATTGTAATGGAGGGCGGCGGCTTTCCTGAATTCTGGCTGTTGTTTTGTTCCCGTATAGTATTGAGAAGTCAATTTTTAAACTTTGAGAAATACTTCACATTATTGGCCACTAAGTGGGCTTCCTTTGCTGGTAAATTCGAAACAAACCGCTTCTATTTAACTTTAATGTTGGTAGATTGGGGGTAAAGACTGTTAACAGTCCGAAAGCGAGATGGGGACCATCTGGACGTTACTGCTCTCGTCTGTTAACCACTAACATTTACAGTAGCACATCCTTGGCGCGGACATAACCGAGAAGTTGGGTCTCACATTCAGCACCCCGTCATTTTTTATACCGATTCTTCTTCGACGCTCGTAGTGGGAAGCCGGAACGCCGCGACCAGCGATCGGTCGATGATGTTCACTGGGGTGCACGGGTCGCTCAGGGACCCCGACTCATACTTGTTGGTTCCCGTATCGAGAACCACGAAGGCCGTCGGGATGATTTGCACACTCGGATTCTGCAACAGAGACACCACAGATGGAGGTGCAGTTGGCGCTTCGAACTGATCGGAATACCGGACATGGTTCCGCGAGCTTGGCGTTGGATTTGGCGACCGTAAACCGGAAGCTGAAGGTCGTGGTGACGTCGCCGAGGGTCGCAAAGGAGAAGTTGATCGGCGGCGCGAACTGGAAGATTCGCCAAAATGGAGCAGCGTGTGGTGGTCCTGCCCACACTTTTTGCACGTGTCCCCGCTGCGACATACTCCTTCGGAATGCTAGTGGGCCGGGCAATTCGTAAAATATTTGTTTATGAAAACGCAGAGCCGCTTCTCAGGGCTGAGCCTCAGGAAACGGTTGCATTTACGTAGCGAATGGATTCCACAACACACTCGGCAGCGGAGGGATCGAGTACCTTGTGAACGTCTGTCGCCCAAAGTTTCGGTGCTGCGAGGACGTGGAGCCATGGTTTTAATACTTTTATAAAAAAAAATGGTAAGCACATTTAGCACATTCGGACAGAAAGCAATACTTTGGAAGACAGTAGGTTGCCATGGCCTCCATAGGAATAAGTACTAGCATGTGGGTGAGACGTGTTATAGTCCCTCGACTGGTAAGGATTTCGACTACGCGAACTCTACTATCGGCCCCTGGAAAGACAGATACAGATACACCACTATATCATCGACTTGGATATCTCTGAAAGGATTCTGCCACTTATTGAGCTTGTGAAGTTCTTTTAAGTACTCCTATTTCCATCTCGCCATAAACTGCTGATGCAGGGCCAGCGATTTATAATCGACTTAGCTTCGCCCTTAATTTCTGGTTCAGCTGTGAGAAAAAGTGCCTTGAGCTCCTGGTGGAATGAAGCGCCACAAAATTCCCTGGTGGCTATAGGATTCATTCGCTTTTGCTATTATTCGAATGGACCCGCTGAGGACAACCTCTTCTCGCCAAGAATCGGGCAAATGCCGCGAGGAACTTCTCGGTTGTCAGGTCGGACGTGGCGAAACACACAAACACGCAAAAATATCCCTTGGTAATAAGGACTGCTCTGTCTGTATAGTTTTTTATCTCAAACAGGCCTGCACAATCAGTACCAGTATATGTAAATGTCCTGGTAAAGGAAACTCGATCGGTAGGAAGTTCGCCTATTAATTGCGTCTGTAATCTCTTCTTGTAAATAGTGCACACCTTACAGGAGTTTAGCACAGCTTTTACCAGATTCTTCATTTTAGGAATCCAATACTTCGATCGGGTGAGGCGTACCACTAGTTGGTTGCCGCCATGCAGGGAAATCTAGTGTGAAAAAAGGACGAGTTGAAGAGCTATTCGACAGTTGTATGGCAGTATAGTAGGATGCCGGTCGTTATATTGAAGGGCCGTTGAGGCTGTAATGCGATCACATGCCCTAGAAATGGAAACAGGTTGGCTATCGGGCTGGTAACTCGAATTGGGTGCTTATCGTTAAGGAATTTAAGCTCTTGGGTAAATCATCTTCTCGGACCTCTTCCTTGGTGGGCCGATCATCTGGGCCCCTCGGCATCTTGCGGCAGCATAAAATGAACAGTAACACGTAAGCAAAGACCCGCAGAGCCTTGTCCAACTTGGCAAACCGTTCCAGAAAATCTTCGGATGGGGCCCGGCAAAATTGACCTTCACAGCACGCTGCTCTAAGTCTGTGACTGGAGGTGCAAGCCACATGTTGGCCACTTGTCATTTGGCTGTTGTAACCAATCCGGTCCTTCCCAACGGAGTTGGCTGTGAACCATCTCCCGCAGCGAAACGCCTCGACTGGCTAGGTCCGCGGAATTATGCTCAGGTCGCACATGCGCCCAATGCTCAGCGCTTGTCACCTGAGTAATCTTCGTCACTCGGTTGGCTACAAACGAGGTACAGTGGCATGCCGGTTTATTCAACCGGTGAATTCAGTCTAGCAGAAAATGTCGTAATTGGAAATTGGTATATTCGGAAGAATAGCTGTGATAATTTCTGAAAACAACAACGCCCCACAAAGCACGAGCCGGGACACCGATTTAACAGGAGGCGACTTGGGTTTTGGCTGTAAGCATGGCATACTTCAGCCCGCAAGTATATTGCGGCCCAATATGCCTTCTGCGAAGCATCACAAAAACCATTTTGCTCTACCTTCACCTCTGGCTGGAAACTAACCCACCTTAAAATACGGATCTGTTCAAGCTCGGACTAGCTGCGCAAAAATTCATTTCTGTTGGAATATTTTTATCCCAGTACAACTCTTAGTATATATATATAAAACTCATCTGAGGCCGCATTTTAGCGAACTCCAAGTGTTTTGGCAAATCTTTCGGAATTAAGGTCACGAAAGTCGTCGTGGAGTAGATGCTCGTTTCGGATATCTTCGGGTATGCTCTCCTGATTAGCTGTCCATTTTCTCAATGGGAACCTGTCGCGGTGAAAAGCGTGGTGAAGCTCGCTGATCTCAAGTTGAGCCTCTTGAATGGAATTGACTCCTGCTACGTTCATAAAATGACAAACAGTATTGCTTGCTTTAGGGAAGTCCTTTTCTCCGTCATCGGCCAATTCTTGGAGTACGCGGAGTGCCAGAAACGGTGCAAAGTTGACTTCAAAAGGTGACGGTTTTTAGTTCGAAATGGCTAACTTCTCCTTCTTTGATCCGGAAAAAAATTCTTTGGACCTGCGTATGTTTGGAATCGACCCAGATTTGACGGTACATTTATGTAATTTCTGCACTGAACACGTATTGGAAATAACGTAACTTCAAGATCTGAACGGTTAGATCAGATTTTAGGACTGGACCGGGATGAAGAATATCGTTCAAAAAGCGTTGAATACCACGCGAAGTTTGGTGATGGTAATCTTAGGTTTGATCACCGCGTGGTTTGGAAGATAATAGCTTGGAGAACCGTAGGACGGGGGGACTTCTCTCATGTGACCCAGATCCAAATCCGAAATTTTCTGGTTTGCGTAACGGTAAAGTTACCACGTATCTCCCGCTTGCGTCTCTAGTGGTTTGGAGAAAATTTCTCTCTCAATAGGAATCGTTTTCCTTTAACCTCTTAGTTGGTATGTTTTCCACCGCCCAAAACTTAGTGAGACGTTTTTCCAAGCCCCCAATCAGCGCATCTCGTGGAATTGGGTAAGACGGTAGCTTTTTGGCCAATTCAGACAAATCGTAAGCTCCGGTTTCTAGCTGAAGGCCTGGCTTATTAGGGGCTCGAATAGAAAATGGCAGAGCCTGGTCGCCTGAGCGGATACGGTCTGAATTAATCCCGAAACTTGGGCTTGGATATGGCGGAATAGCAGCTTAATCAGATTGAACAGGCGTTCCTTAATAAACGTAGCCTCGGAAATCAAGGCTAGTAGAGCTCGAGCCCTGTAGTTTGTTCCGAGGTCTTGAATATGAAAAATGGCCGCGCCAAAAAAAGCCGCTCTAGCACCGGTTGCAAAATAGTTCTGCACACTGGGCAAATTTTCTAAACCGTTGGCGGCCCCTGTACATCTGAATTTTGTGGGCCTGCTGGAGGACAAAGTACGGAAGTTGATCCACGGGAATTGGGGTTGCCTTTATACAACGGAGTATGATGCCGCGCTAGACATGTAGAACAGCTGTGAGTGCTCGTACATTCACGCAGCTGGTGGCCTCTCGCGAAACAATTTAGGCAAATCTGTTTTTTTTTATGTAGTTCGTTCGCGCATTCACATACAGCTGCAGAAAACGCTGGCATAAGCGCACTGGATGACGGCTTGCACACAAATGGCGGTTTGCACATATATAGAATACCCACTGTACCGAAAGTACTTAAAGGGTGCGCACTGTAACACTTTGTTGCAGTGTTTACATATTTCAAAGTCCCGGTCATAAGCCCTAAGTAGCCGAAATATGAACCGATCGCTATGGCTTAGCGAAAGTGCTACCATCGGAATATAGTAAAGATCAGAGACACTTCGATCGTTGGAACGGCACCATTGCTGCTCCAACTAAATAAAAATAAACCCGAAATAAAAACTAAAACGAACGACTAAATTACTATACAACACTAGCGCTGCTGAAATAAATGTCCTGTAAGTGCTGGAAAGCCGTATCGTGGTGATGGGTTCGGTGGAATCAGGATTTTTGTTTTTTGATATCGTTGTTAAAATTTTCTAGGGTGTACCGTATGAACGTAAGAGCGTTGCTCCTTATGTACATATGTTGCAGTGTACGTATATTAAGAAGCATACATCAGGATTATATGTGTGTATGTACGGATGATGGATATGTGTGTTTGTGGGAACTTGGAAATATATGTGTGTAAACTGTAATTTTTATATTCGGAAACTATAAATTATGTGGACTATATTGTAAATGTCGCTTTTGAAGTGTTTGTAGGGTGTACCACGAAAAAAGGTACATGGGTTACTGTGCTTACGTCGCCTTACGATACGCTATGTGACTTTTTCCCTTATGTACATATATATGTTGAGATAGCCGGGCATATGTATGTACATTAATAAGCATGCATCAGCGTTATATGCGCGGCGTATGATTTGTGTATTTGTGTGAATTCGGAAATTATGTGCGTAAATAGTAATTTAAATTTGTAATTTGTAATAATTTTGGAAATAGGAAATAAAGTGGATTGCATTGTAGTATATCGTTCTAGAATCTTACGCTGGGTGTATCGCATATAGAGTTATGTGTAAGAAATTGGAAAACTCCGCCATGTAAAGGAGGGAGGCGGCTTTCCTGGATTCTGGCTATCGTTTTGTACCCGTATCGTATAAGAAGTCACTTTTTAAACTTTAAAAGAATACTTCACTTTATTGGCCATTTAGTGTAACAATGAACAATTTATCACAAATAATTTATCAAACTATAAAGTTCACTTGAATTCTGACTCTTACCCATATGATAATCTGAATGTCGATTTTAGAATCAATATGCCCACATTTATTTAGCCATTTTTGACCAAACATTTAAATGGAAGGCCCCCATTATTGTCGTTGAGCATTCACATCAAAAGGAATCAGTGAAAACTGGACTTATTGATGTGAGAATTTCATTAGATTTGAGAACACCAAGTCCTAAAACAACAAAAGCTTATTTTCTCCTCATACATTTAATTGAATATAAGCCAATAAACGGACTAGAACAACGAATTGTTTAACGTTTAGAAAATGATAAAGGATACTAATTCGATTGATGTTCAATGTTTCTTCGATAATAACAATACTGCTTTCTAAGGAAAATTCGAGTCGTATTCGAAAAAGATTCACACTTGAATAATAGTTTTTGATAAAAACCATATGTTTTTACTTTTCTAAATAAAAAATCTCAAAAGATTGCAATTGGATTAACCAATGAACATCACAACATTTATTGGCACGATGGAAAAAACAAGTTTCTGTAAACTCGAAAAAATCTAAAGAAAATTACAAATGAAAAACCGATTATTTGTAAAGGTGTGGAAAAGAAACGATTCTAGAGAAGTTTTTTGGAAGTCGTCAGCTCATCAATATTGAGGAAATGGGATGTCCATCACTAAACAGGATTAAGGAAAACCGGTTTCCATATTGCCAAACACATCTTAAGGGCAGGGCTTGTGCTTTATACATAGCATACAATATTTAGTACAACGAGTTGTTTAAAGTTAAGAAAAGAAAGATACTATTTAAATTAATGTTAAAGATAATTGGAATTGTATACGGAAAAGATCTAAGCATGAATAATAGTTTTTATAAAAAGAACCATATGTTTTTACGTTGCTAAATACAAAATCTCAAAAGATTGCAATTGGATTAACCAATAAACATCACAATATTTATTGGCAAGATGGAAAAAACAAGTTTCTGTAAACTCGAAAGGATCTGAGGACAATTACAAACTCGATAATTTGTAAGGATGAGAAAAGAAACGATCCCTAGAAAAATTTTTTGGGAGTCGTCAGCCTAACATTATCGAGGAAATGGGCTGTCCGTCACTAAACAGGTTTAAGGGAAACCGGTTTCCATATTGTCAAACACATCTTAAGGGCAGCGCTTGTGCTCTACAAAATGCATACAATATTTTGAAATTTTGTGAAAGTAGCACCAAAACAAAATCATAATTTTATATATACTACATAATTTTAAAGTTGGGACTAGACATGTATAGAGCTACAAGAAAACACGCAAAACCATAAAAAATGATTAATTGCATTATTATGCTGCAAAATAAACTTCTGACTTTTTATTTCAAGTTTAAATAGAGTTACATTTGTGAGTTGTTGCGCGGTGTTTTCAATCCCCTTTTTGGTACGTGCTAGAGATATGCAGTCATTCATCTTCTCAGTGAGAGTGCGCGTCTACAGACCTGCGTGTCTCCCCTTCATATGTTCGAGTACGAATCATGGTGAACACTATTCATTTTATAATCCAGCCTCTTGCAATTTACTGGAACGGAGCTAGAAAGTTATAATCAATATCTAGCAAAAGGTTCTTCACAATACCAAAATAGATAAGTAAATGAATTATAGCTACAAAATAATGTTCTGACTTTTTATTTCGACGTTAAATGACTGGTATGGATTATGAAAAATATTTCTTTGACTGAGGTATGTCAGCGGTCTCAATTTTAACACTAACTATCATGTTAATGAGCGTGCGTGCCTACAGACATGCGTGTGTCCTTGTTATTGCGGTCTTATATTTTTCTGACCCTTTTGTGGAATGGAGAGAATCTTTGAATCAATTTACCATTTCAATGATCTGGGGCTGAAAATATGCAATCTGAGAGATTTATTTTATTGACAATTACAAACGGAAAACAAATTATTTGTACAGGTTTTTTCACACGTGTTATGATAAAATGTTTTGTGCGAATAAAAATTCCGCAAACGGTTTAACACAGTTCGAAAAGGTACATATACAAGTATACATGTAAAATATATTTTTTTAAACGTGTTTCCTTATTTTTTAAGGTGTATTGGCCAGGGATTCCGAGGCCCCGGAAAAATGTTTACGAAAAGTGATGGCAAACAAATTGACAAAACAAAAAACTAGATTTACGAACAATAACTTTAATTCAACAGAAAACTTAAATAATACAATTTAAGTAAAATGAAGTGAAATGAAAATAAATATGTATGCATTTTAAATTCAATATTTTAATATGTGAAAACTTTTTAGAAAAATTAAAAATTTCAGTAGTGATTTCACTTAGGACGTTTTATTTGGGGGTAACAGGTCATACAACAAATGAGTATAAGGAACAATTGGAATCCTATACAATTTTCTATATAGACCGTCACTTGTTCTTCACTCCTTAAAGCTGGCATGTCACTGCGGATGCTCAAGATTATTTACAAGTGGAACTTTTTTTCGGAATTAAAGGGTATTTTGTCTGTTATATTTGGACGTGAGAAACGTACACCTCTCTCTTTTATTCAAATCTCCTTAATAGTGCCAGAAAACTAATTTTAATATTTATTTTTTCAGCTTAAAATTTTTTACTTTTTGCGAGCAGTTAAGCGGACGTGTTAAAGCTAGTAGTCAGCCGTGAAGTGGTGATCGTGATGCCCATGATAACCGTGCGCCTTCAGGCTTCTGCATGTGTTCCTTTTACTGCAGTCGGGTAAAGGACCGCTTGAATTCCTTTTATGACATGTTAATATCCATTTGGAAGAATCTTAGAATATTTATCAGTCCAACGGAACAATATATTATATATATTTTAATATTCCACATCTGAGAGGAGTTAGCCAATGTGGTGGCGATAGGGGCAATTAAGAATACTCTTTATGAACATGATAGTGACATTTCAAAGCCCATTTAAATCAGTTAATTATTTGCCAGAACCCATATATGCCAGTGAGAGGGGCAGGGGACCATTATACTACTCAAAATTTTTAAAAATAATGAGAACTGTAAATTATCTTGAAAACATACATGTTGGTTTGCACTCTATATGACTTATATAAAATGTGACTTAATTAAGTAGTAGATAATAAAACGATAAATAAGGTTTTATTGCTATCAGAAATTCCTCATGAAATCGGTTTAAATTCAAATTGAAGAGTACAGTGGAGAATCTGGATTTAGCATCTAAAGGAAGTGCACAATATGGTCCACTTAAAATAAAAAGGGAACTCTGTTAGTTTTCTGTCTTTTAAGACAGATTCCATTTTGTCGATAGAATTATTGCCTTCTAATGGAAAAATCATAGTAATGGGTTTAGTATGTTTTCTTGTATTTTAGAATCAACCAATCGAGTCTTACCATCCTTGCCTATATGTGTTAAATCAGCAATAAATCTATTTTGTTTACAAAAGGAATAAAATCATTTACTTGTTCTCTAAAAATTTGGGGTGCGTTTATTAACCAAAAATGTAATTGTAAAAATTCAATTTTTACACCCTTGCAGAGGGTATAATGAATTCAGTCAGAAGTTTGCAAGTTTTGATCAGCGTCACTAGACGAGTTGATCTAGCCATGTCCGCCTGTCTGTTTGTCCGTCCGTTTGTCCGTTTCTACGCAACCTAGTCTCTCAGATTTGAAGTTATCGGGCTGAAACTTTCCCAAAAGTCTTATTTCTATTGCAGGTAGTATATAAGTGGGATCGGACAAGTATATCTTACAGCACCCATAGGAACCATCGGTGAAAGTAAAAAAAAAAATTGCAAGGGTATAGAAACTTCGGCTTGCCGAAGCTAACTTCGTTTCTCCGCTTCTGTTTGAAGCGGAGAATGTCGATTTGAGGCTTTGTTTAAAGAATGGAAAAAAGTTCTTTGCCCAAAGTTGTTTATAAATTGGGCAAGGGCCCCTAAGTAATGTGTCATATAACCCCCCCATTCTAAATTGAATTGTCTCTATTCATTGGAACTGATGGGTATAATGAATGTAGCTAATTAATCAATTCGACATTAATATTTTCCTCTACAGTATTTTTATTGTCGGGGATATTAGTTTCCGGTTGTATTTCAATTTGAATTTGTCGTGGTTTGAATATTAAGAATTTTCTATATTTAATTAAAAGCATGGTAATTAAATATAAAAATGCGATTATTATCAATATTAATGTAATTAGTATTTGAGTTTGTTTAATTTGAATAAAAGGATTTAGAACGTTAAAATTATCGAATGAGAGTTCCGATAAAACAAGAATCTTCTGGGTTTAATGTGCAATAGTTGTTAAATAATAACATCTTAAAATTAGACATTACATAAAACATATTTTTACATTTTGCGACATGATTATTGATAAACAATTTTCCATCAGTGTGCGAAATGGAAATTAAGTTGTAAATTTCACAACGATCAATAATTATAGGGTATTTAATATATATAATAATAATATCTTGGTGCAAAGCGATTTTAAATTAAGATATATCCAATAGATCAGTAATAATAATAATAATCATCATTGTTTAAAATTCTTGTGTTGAAAACATCTATTTTTGCTAATGTAATTGTGTCCATTAAATTCATAAGATCGTATGTCAGCAAACGAAGGCGGTCTTTCTAAGTGGAATTTCTTGATCTATAAAGGCGGTTTTAAAGTTGTCAGATAGAGTTTTTATTTCTTTAAATATTTTTTAATTAATAATGAATTGATCGTTATTGTTTTTTTTTTTTCAAATCATTAATTTTATTTTGAACTGTTATGAAATCATCATGATCTGGTGTTCCTGCTATCCATTTCCAGGATGAGGACTTCTTTGGTATCCTTGTAAAGAAAGAAATCATGGTTTGTGTAATCCATAATTTCGGATTTGGTTGAAGCTACCAGCAATAATAAGTACATTATTGAAATCATTATCTGGAATTTAATATATATATATGGACGTTGATGCACTTCGAACAGTACAAACAAGTGGCCCAACGACACCAAGCACGTGCTTGTTACGCGCGGGGGCCTTTTATCAATTTGGGCAAAAAATGCGAGTTCGCGAGGAAGATACATACATAAATCAAATAGAGACGGGACACAAATGACAATATAAAGCATAACTAAGAATTAAGCAAATGAGTTAAAATATTAGTTTTTAATACCGGGATAGATGTTGAAATGCAAATTAAATGATAAAGTTTATTATAGTTATTACATAGAACGCGAAAGGGCTCGTGCAGACAAAAATTTGATGTACATCGTGGCAAATTTAGAGGATAATAAATTCGTGTTAGTCTAACGGGAACGTTGAATGTTAGGCGGTTTAAAAGTTCTGCAGAATCAATGTCACCTCTTATAAGATTTTGTATAAAAAAAATACCAAGCATTGTTCTACAATTTACAAGTGTAGGTAAATTAAGCAATTGTAATCTACTCTCGTAGGAAGCAAGCCTTACATTTTGATCCCAGTTCAAACTACGCAGGGCAAATAAAAGAAATTTTTTTGTACCGACTCAATACGGTCGATGTGCCTTTGATATTGTGGACTCCAAACCGACGAACAATATTCCAAAATAGGACGGACAAGGGAGGTAAATAATAATTTGGTCGTATAAGGGTCATCAAATTCTTTTGACCAACGCTTTATAAACCCAAGAACAGTTATGGCTTTGTTAACAGTGGACATAATGTGGCAGTCAAATTTAAGTTTAGGGTCAAGAAGAACACCTAAATCGTTAACTGAATAAATACGGTCAAGTGACGTATTTTTAAGAAAGTAACTGATAAACGTAGGAGTACCCCTATAAAAAGTCATAACGTTGCATTTTAGGCAGTTCAAATTAAAAAGGTTGTACTCACACCATCCATGAAAACAATCAATATCCGACTGTAAGTTAAATCCCGACGCTATATCATTATATGATAAACAAAGCTTAACATCATCAGCATACATTAGTACACGAGAATGTGTTATGATTGAGGGAAGATCGTTAATAAACAAAGTAAACAGCAAAGGGCCCAAATGACTACCCTGAGGCACTCCAGTTGTCACGTAGATCAATTTTGAAACAGCATTCTTGAATATAACCGTCTGAGTCCTACCATTCAAGTAACTTGAAATCCACGATAATAGATTACCAGAAAACCCAAGCTGATCTAATTTAAATAAAAGAAGTGAGTGGTTAACGGAGTCAAAGGCCTTACTAAAATCTGTATATACAATGTCAGTCTGCATTTTTTTCTTAAACCCATTTATTACAATAGATGACAATTCAAGAAGGATGGTGGTGGTCGATCTTCGCTTAACAAAACCATGCTGACACGGTGATATAAGCGAGGAACATAAATGTTGCAAATGAGAAGTGATAATGCGTTCAAATGCTTTAGAAATACCTCTATAATTTTGGGCATCTGCCTTCGTACCTTTTTTATGGAGTGGAATAATAAAATAGGCCTTCCAGATAGAAGGAAAAACTGATGATGAAATAGACAAATTAAAAAGTTTAAGAATCGGTTTACAAATGGTTGACGCACAAAACTTAAGCACACATCCAGGAAGTCCATCTGGACCGGGAGAAAATGTTGGCGTTGTTGTTGCTAAATCTCTTACGAGAGAGCTTTCGGTGATTACAGGAGAGAGAGAGAGATTTGCCCTATTTAATGGATTAGGGTAGTTAGAATTTGACCAAGCTGTCGAACTATGAGTAGTTTGGAAAAACTCAGCAAATAAATCAGCTCCTTCAGAATCCGTCGATGCCTCCATTGAGTTTAGACGTACCGATGAAGGCAATGCAGATGCCTTCCGCTTGGCATTAACAAAATTGTAAAACTGTTTCGGATCGTTTGAAAATACAAATTTACATCGACTTAGATACATAGAGTAGCAATGACTGTTGAGAACATTAAAATCTGTTCAAGCCACAACATATTTCGAAAAATCTGCTGGTCTATCCGATTTTTTATACTTTTTATAAGTGTTAGATTTAAGGTTTTTAAGTCTTTGAAAAAAAACCCATCAGGTACGCATTCATTAAAAAAACGTATTTAAGACTGTATAGAATAGTTCAGTGGCACTTTCAATGTCTGTACAATTGTACAAGTCTGTCCAATTATAATGAGAAATCATATCGTTAAGTTTATTATAGTTACATTTACGAAAACATCTCATTATAGTTTGAGAAACTAAAGGAGAGAGGGTATCAGAGCAGGGGAGGCAAATTGTCAGTTCCATAGTAGGATGATATGAGTCTTCAGGTACAACAAGAGCGTCAATTCTACATACTGTGATTTCAGACGGGTCTGAAACAAACACAAGATCTAATTGTCTTCTTAAGGAATTTTTTATAAACCTTACTTGCTGTAACGATAATTCTAAAAGGCCATCCACAAAATCATGGGCGGATAACGGCATAGCGACAAATGAGTCAGTAAGAGGAGACCAAGAAATATCAGGTAGGTTAAAGTCACCTAAAACAATCAAAAGGTCTCTGTTAGAAAGAAGAGATAAAACAGATTATATTGCAGACAGATGGTGCTCATAAATTACTAGGTCAGCGCCAGGTGGAATATAAGAACATGTAACAGATAAGGATTGCAAAGAAACTTTTACACTTAGAAATTCAATTTCATTGGGTATATGAATGAGAATTCTTTCAGATGCTAGGCTAAAGGTAACGGCAATCAGGACACCGTAAAACATTAAAAATGTCAGGCGGAGCAAATATTTTAAAAGAAGATATCCTAGGAGCATATGCAATATCTTCGGATGGGAATTTTTCACGTATAAATTCCAGAACATCCTCAGATGTGGTATCTGGGGTGAATCTAGAAACAAATAATTGCTTCCTTTGTGGAACAACTGAAAGTTTCTTACGCTCCCCAGCCGCAGTCTGAACCTCACTAAGCTAAGATCCAGGATCGGTGCCTACAGTACCTATAGGAACGGTCGGCACTGATTTCTTTGACTTATCCAGTTCAGAAGCTTTTAGTCCGGAAACATGGGCTACACTCGAGCTAGCTGTATCCATACGCACAGTTGGTTCGCTTAACCCTGTGTCGACAGGAACTGCAGCTACCAAGTTCGGATTTGGGTTGGATTCCATGGTGGTATTAACGACGGTTAGGCTGGCTTTTTTGAGTTCACCTTTAATGCAACATGAAATTTCTGTTAAAGTAGAGTGTGCCCTTTCAATTGGTCCGTGGGAAGTACTATATCTAAATATATTCCATTTCTTTGTGCAAAAGATTTAAATTGGGATGAAGAAAAACTTGGTTCGTTATCTACCATCAAGGTTTTGGCTAATGGGAATTGTTGTAGAATCTCTGAAACTTTGTTTTCTATATCTAATTTATTTGAAATTTCTTTTGCGACTAAAAATTTTGAATATGAATCTATTGTGTCCTCGACAATGTTCTGTTATTATAAGCGATCTGTCTTCAGCGTTTTCTACGTCTTGGACAAATAATCTGGTAATCCGATTGTTATATTAAGTGGAATGTATTTCTTTAAGAGAGTTGTTAAATTTCCGGAGTGTCATACTCTATTATATGTCTAGTATTTCCGAACACGTTAATCGACTCAAGTATTGTATACCTCCCCGTTGCTACTAGCAATTGTTGCTTATACTGGTTTAAGGGTTTTCGGGTTTCTTGTATAACATTGTCAAAACTACTTTCTGCTGAATGCTGAGTGTTTTGATCTGAGACCGACTCGATACTTTCTGTTAAGTTATTAATTTGTATCCTAGATAATGAATCTGCAACACCATTTGTTGCTCCTGGCTTATAAATAATTTTTAGAGAATAACTTTCAATGAAAGAATACCATCTTTTCATTTCAATATTAGGGTTCTTTTGGGAAATTGAAAATGAAAGGAGTACACAGATCATCAGTGTAGATTTCAATGTTGTTAACTCCATATAAATAATTTCGTTACTATACTCTATAGCTAACAGTTCCTTCTTATTAGTAGCATATTGTTGTTCAGTTTTTGTGAAAGTTTTTTATATGAAAGTAATTGGTTTAAATAATTTTTAGAGAATAACTTTCAATGAAAGAATACCATCTTTTCATTTCAATATTAGGGTTCTTTTGAGAAATTGAAAATGGAAGGGGTACACAGATCATCAGTGTAGATTTCAATGTTGTTAACTCCATATAAATAATTTCGTTACTATACTCTATAGCTAAAAGTTCCTTCTTATTAGTAGCATATTGTTGTTCAGTTTTTGTGAAAGTTTTTTATATGAAAGTAATTGGTTTTCCTTCCTGAGAAAGAACCGCACCAAAAACTAAATTTGGCGCATCGGTAGTTAAAGTAATTTTTTTATTATAATCTGGTTGAACTAACTCTACTTGTGCGATTAAATTATTTTTGAGCTCGTTGAAAGCTCGTACAGCTGGCTCATCCAACTGTATTGAAGTTTTGCGGGATGCCTTTTTTGATACTTTTCCATTTTGGCCTTCTAAATATTTCGTTAGTGCCTTAATTTTGGCGTAAGTTTTGAACAAATTTTCTGTAGTATCCTGTAAGGCCTAGGAATCTTCTAAGATATCGAATATTTTTAGGGGTTGGATATTTTACGATTGTGGAAATTTTTTCGGGATCGGTTTCCAATTTGAAGAACTTTGATTTTTCTATCGAAATTTTCATGTTTGCGTTCAGCAAAATGTTAATTATAACAATTAAATCTTTATAATGCTATTTAATTGTTGTTGAGAAAATGAATTCTTGATAATGTATTAGGTGAAATGTATTCTTTTAAGAGAGTTATTAAATTTTCCATCCATCGCTCTTTGGAATATTCTAGGGGTGTTTGTTAACCCAAATGGCATTCTCAGGAATTCGTATTTTCCATTATTTATTGAGATTGAGGTTTTTTGAATGGCTGTTTCATTCATCAGAATTTGGTGGAATCCTGATTCCAAATCAATTGTGGAAAAGTATTTAGCCTTCCCGAGGTTTGACAAAATTACGGAAGGATCCTGCATTGGATTTTTATCCGGTATGGTGTTTTCGTTAAGTTTCTTATAATCAATTACTAGTCTAAGTTTTGGAGTTCCATCTTCGTTAAAACACTTTTTTGGTACGACTAATACTGGGGAATTATAAGGGCTACTGCTTGGCTTTATAATTTCTTCTTTAGGCATTCTGGCGATTTCAGAATTTACAAAATCTGAGGCTGATAGAGCAGAAGGGTATTGCCTACTATAAATAGCCCTATCATTTTCAGTATTTATATTACCGCGTATGCCAGTCCTAAAAGGAATCTGCATATTTATTTTGGAATGTTCTTTATTAATAATATTTAATATTTGGTCTCCCAAATCTTTTCTTTGATATGAGGATGAATTCTGTATATTGTTAATTTTTTCTGTATATAGTTCATTTTTGTTCTTATAAATTCCTGTTTTAATATAATAAAAGTTGCCCCCGTATCAATTAATATCTTTAATTTTTTATTTATTTTATTATCCGGTCTTATTATGTAGGGTAGGCCTACGCCTGAGTTTGCCATGAAAAATGGTCCTCTTCAATGTTGTTCGACCTCATAGTCTTGTTAGCCGGTTGGTTAACAGTTCCTGTTTGTACTCTTATATTTTGGGGTTGCTCCTGTTGTGTGTTTCGATTCTTTTAGTTTGATTCCATTTATTATATCCCTGATTAATACTATTATGGGGTCTATTTGGCATCTGGATTACTTTGTTGTTGTCTAAGAGAGTTCCACTGATTTTGTTGGTCATTATTAAATCTTCCCTGATTCCAGGTATTGTTTCTATTTTGATTAAAATTGTTATAATTATTTCTGTTTTGATTATTTGCTTGATTAAACCTTAAGTTATTAGTATGTCTTTGATTATTATTATTATTGTTATATTGTCTTGGTTTGTTATTTGAGTTTTGTTGCCCATATAAATTTGACTCATTAGTCATGCGTTGTGATGATATAAAAATTTTCGCAAATTGGGTCCTCAAATTGTTGCTATCAATGCGTTCGGTAAATCGGTTGGATTCATTGAAAATATTACATCTGAGATATGAACACTCGTAGTGCTGTCTTTCTATGTTTTTCATTAAGTTCAGATGT
Organism: Drosophila biarmipes; assembly: GCF_025231255.1. Taxonomy (NCBI): domain Eukaryota; kingdom Metazoa; phylum Arthropoda; class Insecta; order Diptera; family Drosophilidae; genus Drosophila; species Drosophila biarmipes. The sequence continues at coordinate 627,795 of NC_066613.1, read as the reverse complement.
AATTGGCCTATTCCTCCCATATGTCATAATGGTTTTGTTTATCAAAAGAGTTAATTTTGTTTTTACCAAATTATAAAATTCCATAACTGATAATTTCCATTGACTTAATACACTTAAGTCCTGTTCTAAAATATGTATAGGTCGCTTGTCACTAAAAACAAAATCTAGTCTTGCCATTATGGCGTCAAAATTCATTACGGTTCCATTATGAGCTAAAGCATCATTGGCAATGCCTGTAATTTTCTTTCAAAGAATAGATAGTGCCTAAAAGCATTTTTCACTTCCCCTTTTGTATTGTCCCATTGCTATTTCCGCCGATTCTCTCCAGCTAACATAACTATCTTTTTCGCTATTTTATTCTCGAACCGACTTAATGTTTTCATAAGAAGTATCGCACCTTACGTTTGGATCAACAGCTTCCACCTTGAATTCCTCAACCTTCTTTATATTGTGATTTAATTGCGTCCTTAATCTCGCGATTTCATTCCTTAAAAGACTCAATTCATTATTAACTTATAAATTAACTAATTAATTTGTGCTAATAAATCGCTTACATTAACCATCTGGCTGCTAAAAGCCACTGCAGGTTAGGGTGGAGTTAGGTTAGAATATTTTCAAAGTCGTTGATTAACTCTTCCACCTTGTTTGTTTTTATTTAAAATTTTTTTTTGAACTATATTCTTATATATATAAAACTATAAATAAACAGCTCGATATTTGTTCTTCTTAGTTTCCTTGGATATGGGATGTTTTATTTTTGCCTGATGATCCTGTTTGAGTTCTTCTTATAGCGAGGGATGGCCCTTAGCTCTTCCTGTAATTTATTTCCGTGAAGCGAGGGATGGCCCTCAGCTCTTCCTTTAATTTATTTCTCGGCCCTTCCTTGTTTTGATGAATTTTTATTTTATTTTTAATTAATTTTTGATTTTTAAATATTTTTTTTCTTTATTTTTGTTAAATATTTGTTTTTGAGGGTAATGGTTTTTTTGAGCAGTGTGTTTTTTGTTACTATCACTAAATAAAGGATTGTTGTAAACAAAGGGGGATTATTGCACGATGTCATCGGTTAGGTTTTTGAGCGGCTCGAATTCCCTTTTTGTTTTCGAAAACTGTTTGTTTTAAAACGTATTTCAGGATTTTTTTAAATAGCACCGCCTCACGTTGGACGCCAATTAAATTAAAGCTTAGTGAACTTTTTTAAAATATATTTTTTTTTTTTTTGTTAATTCTTATTCTTACTGCTCGCGAAATTCAAGTTGTCGACCGATAAATTCGCTTTCAAAAACGGACTGCCTAACTTTGGTTTAATAATCCATAATCAAACCTCGGCTTAAGAGATTTATCTCAAAAATCTGATTGAGAGAATCATCCAAAAGAGTCGAAAAATAGGTTGATGAAATTTGTTAATTAAACTTGAAATTGAAATTTTGCAGAATTAAAATCGATGTTTACGTTAGCGGGATTGGGGCTCCCTTTTTGGGGACCTGGTGTTTACAATATCGGCTTGGATGTTTACAGAAACCGTTTGAAGCGGAGAGTGTGGCTTTGTTTAAAGAATGGAAAAAAGCTCTTGGCTCAAAGTTGTTTATAAATTGGGCAAGGGCCCCTAAGTAATGTGTCATATAACTTGCATGTGGAAAATTTTTTTTAGAGCAATAAGAATAAGCCAAAACATATTTTAACATACAAACCTTTCCTATTATAATAGATGTAAGATAACAAAATTTCGATTTTTTAAGCTTTCAATCATTCTTTGTTATAATGCTTTAACTAATATAAATATACTAAATTTATTTTTTGACAGTCCTGGTATGACTACAAGCTTCGTTGGGAACCAAAAGAATACGGTGGAGTTCACATGTTACATGTACCGTCTGATCATATATGGAGGCCAGATATTGTTCTCTATAATAAGTGAGTAATCCAAAGATGGTTTAATAGTTTATATGAAATGAGGTCTGTAAGGCAGTTAAGATAAGTTAGTATTACTTGATTAGGTCTAATTTTTGGGTACTTCGATACAAACATGGGTTGAATGGGATTGTTTAAAGACGATATTAGTAGAATACTTGGCCTTGTTGTAAAGATAGCGCATTCGACTATAGCGCTCTCTCTTGATTTAATTTTCCTTTGTGGACAGCAGTACATCTAGTAACAAAATGCAGTTGGGGTGTGCGAAAGCAAAGTTGAAAAACTGAAAAAACATGATGTACCTTTATCAAAGCGTTTGTATCCAAAATCCAAATTTAATTTTCCTTAAATTTTAAGGGTTCTCGGACTCAAGACCAGAAAATACGTTTTTTGGTTTAAACGCCCTTTGGCACACTTTAACATTTTTAACCAATTCTCAACGAATCAGATAGGGTTGTTATGAAAGGACCATAGGTTATATACTACTTTCACTAAATATTTTTTATTATTTAAGCCCATATCAAGAAAATAAGTAAGCTTTGGAAAGCCGAAGAAGATAAATCCGTACCCTTTTTACAAACAAAAATTCAGAAATCTTAAACTATTTATTACGTTCAGATTATAAGAGATAATAATCCTTTTATCTATATATCCTTTATCAGAATCACTATCCGAGTCAATCTAACCATGTCCGTCTGTCCCAATGAACGCAGAGATTTCGAAAACTATTAGAGCTCCAATTTGGAATTTACAGCCAAGGTTTGTTTCCGCAGGTTGCTATGCCTGCTCTGCCGTTCACAAAACGACCAAAACTATGGCTCTTTTTTACCTGAAAGGCATTTTTCTCGTAAATACCTATCGAATGAAACAAAAAAAAAAAAAACCGTCCACGTGCTTCAAAAATTTTTCAATTATACCGCTGATATCTCAAAAAATACGCTAACCAAAAAAATTTTTGCCACGCCCACACTAAAGTGCACAAACCGCGCAAAATCGTTTTTATAGCATATAAAGAATTTTGACTGAAAAATATTTATGTCATGTATACCTGTAGCTTGCCCTACTAAAAATTTGACACGCCCACTGAAACGCTTAAAATCTTTTGCCTCTCACATTACTATGTATTGAAATCTCGTATTGCTGCTCGTATATCGTCATCTCCCTTCTACTCCCTTTAGCTAAGTAACGGGTATCTGATAGTCGAGGCAATCGACTATTCAATAAAATTCAGTTATCATTTTGTACATAAACTAACTTTCATCGCTACACCTTCTAAGTTGAACCTCAAACGCTCATAGTACAGCACTCTACAAGCTATTATTATTATTTACCTGCGACATTGGCCCAGTACGAAATCATTACTCCCGCCGGCGGACAAATAAAAGTGTACGTTTTTTGAGATTGATAAATTACTAACATATAAAACCGTCTACATTCATCATCCACTGGCCTGCAGTTCTCATTGATAACGATTGTTCCCGTTGTAACCACAGTAACGAATATTCAGCCAATGTTTGAAGATCCTAACATCATATCATACATACAAGATGCATGCATTTACAACTTATACAATTAGAATAATCCAGGTCGCATTTTTATTTCCGTTACTCGTAGAGTAAAAAGCTACACTATTTTCGTCGAAAAGTATGTAAAAATTAAAAGTATTTACATCAGATCATTAGCCGAATCGATCTAGCCATGTCTGTCTTGCCCATCTATCTAATGAAAACTTAAATCTCGGAAACTATAACCTTGCAGAGGGTATAATGATTTCAGTCAGAAGTCTACATATATATTCTTGATTAGCGTCACAAGACGAGTCGATCTAGCCATGGCCGTCTGTCCGTCCGTTTCTATGCAAATTAGTCTCTCAGTTTTAAAGCTATCGGGCTGAAACTTTCCAAAAAGTCTTCTTTCTATTGCAGGTAGTATATAAGTCGGAACCACAACTATATCTTATAGCTCCCATAGAAACTATCGGGGAAAAAAATTTTAAAAAAATTATACCCTCGGTGTTTTTTAACATATAACCTTCTAAGCTTGGATATAACATTTTTAAATTAGTTCTGAATTTCGAATTAAATTTTATCAAAATCGGACGACTATATCATATAGCTCCCATTGGACCAATCGGAAAATAAGTGGTAAAATAATATGGAAAAATTATATCCTCAGTGTTTCTTGACTTATAACCTCCAACGCATGGAAATAACATTTTTTATTTGATTTTGAATTTCGAGTTAAATTTTATCAAAATCGGACGACTATATCATATAGCTCGATCGGTTCTTTTGAGGTTTCTTGGCAAGGAGTAGCTCATAGTCCTGTTAAAAGCAGCCTTGCGCATGTTTTATACAAATAAGGAAACTCATGTGATCAGCTCTTCGAATAGATGAGCCTGATTTACATCAGCCAAATAGTTGGTCTTGACTTCTCCTTGAATGCTTTTGTCAGAAAGAGATAAGCCAAATCTTGAGTCGTTCAACTTTACCTTGTACTGATCCTTGTCCCGTAGCCATAAAGGTCCATTCCACCACAGATGGAAGTCGATCAGGTCAGCAGCCATCAGACCCCTGGTAGCGCAGTCAGCTGGGTTTGATATGGAGTCTACGTGACACCAGGACTTCCTGGGAAATGTTTTTAGTTGGGCTGGCGCGTACGATAACCAGGATAGCACGATAGATTAGTCTGACCAGGCAAAAACAGCAATGTTCTTGTGGCGTAGTCCAGAAGAAATATAAGCTGGCTGAAATGAAGTGCTGCGCAAAGTTCGAGGCGTGGCAATGATTGCTGTTTCAGTGAAGCCAACCTTGTTTTCGCAGCCACCAGGGACACCGAGATGGAGCCATCGTCGTTAGTTACTCTGCTGTACACCACAGCAGCATACGCCTTGGTTGAAGCATCCAAAAATCCTTTGAGCTCGATGTTATCTGCCTCATTGGCAACGAAGCTTTGTAGTTTGAACTTTTGTAGAGTGTCTAGATCTTTCCTCCACTTCAGCCAGATGTCCACTAGTTTAGTTGGGAGTGGGTCATCCCAATCCAAGTTCAAGAGTTAAAGTTTTTGGAAAATAATCTTAAGCTAGATGACAACGGGTGCCAAGAGCCCGAGAGGATGAAATATCCTCGAGACGTCGGACAAGACTTGACTTGGTGCAATCAGTATTTGCTGCTAAGCCTACGTTGTAAGCTAGAATATCTTTCCCAAGATGCCAGTACAGACCAACTTAACTTAACTGACTACAATTGTGCATCGGTATCATCCGTATGTAAGAATGAGATATTGGATACCCATTTCACGAGTTCAAGATTTGCGCACGACATCAGCTGAATTAATTCGTTTCGGTTTCGAAGTAGCTCATCCTTACTGTTTGACCCAGTAAGAACGTCATCGACATAAAAATCCTCCAGTAGGATTTTTGGAGCGTTAGGGTATTCATCCCGATGATCCTCAACGAGTTGTTCCAGCACTCTCAAAACGATTTTCTGGTAATTTGTGTGCCTTTCGTTAACCCATATTTGGCGGAACATTTTAACGATGTCCGCTGAGTATGCGTACTTGTACATACGAAAACTTAGGCACACAGCAAATAGATCACGTTGGATACTGGGCCCTGTGTGTCATTTAAGCCCTTACCACTTGCAGCTTTCAGTCTGATTTCCAACAGCAATGTCCACTGGCGGCACCTCTCGCATGTGCCCCAGGTTGATATACCCGCATGAAGTAAACGTACTCTGTCCGCAGCTGCTCGTTTTGTTGTGTACGTCGCCCTACCGATTTGAAGCGCCTTAAAGCTCGATGCGGAGTGCCTCCGAATTCAGGATTTTCCGCGTTGAATTGAAGTTCCACGACATACTTCCCACTTTAATCGCGACTGTGGGTGGCGAAAAAGTGTTTCTCGACCTTTTCATCTTCCGGTTCTGCTTTTGTGCTGCTTTGAACATTCTTTAGTTCCCAAAACTTCTGTAGACAATCTTGTCGTAGTCGCAGTAAGTGCAACAGCGTTGCTTGCGTTCGATGTGATGAGTGAGGTGATAACCAATCCGAATACCGACGAAATGGCGATAAGATTACCCTTATTGTCGTACATCTTTCGTCCTATGAATACTGACCATACGTGTTCGCTTCCCAATAGTATATTAACTGGTGTATTTGTGTTGATGCGTCGATGATTTGCCGTTCCAGAGAAGAGGCGATTCTACCTAGCACGTGAGCATAGACGACCAAACGATCTTCGGATATGCGAGACTTGATATGCAACGTGCTGCATCCCTTTGTTGTGTCTGCTTTTACGGAAGAGATTCCCGTAACCAAGATGCGTGCTGCGATCGTGTCGGTCCGAGAGCTTGGATGCAACGCTCGGATACGTAAGACAGCTCTGATCCTATGTCCAATAAAAGACGGCAGGTTACGAGGTCACCGTTTGCGTTTTTAACATAAACCTTTGAAGTTGGTAATAGGCTCCGTTTCAATTCAGTTAAATGTGTTGTTTTTGCGCACATACAACCTTTTGTGTGTCCTCTCCTTGAGCAAGCTGACTGAGTGTCGCTGTATTGCTGTTAGATGCGCTTATGTTCTGCTTGTCCTGCTCTGCTATTTGGGCAAGATTCCCATAACCTATAGATTTGGTTGGATATGAAGAAGGGTATAATGAATACCTTTGCATTGTCTGCATTTGAATGTGACCAGGTCGAAAGCAATTGTAGCACACCGCTTTCTCCTTCACAAATGATCGTCTCTGCACCCCAGACATCCAGAAAGAGTTGACAGCCATACAGAGTGTGTTCTGTAGAACTATATTTGGTGCAGCCACTGCTTTTACGCTTTTTAGGATGTGTTGTTGTCTTGCTTCCAAGCTCGCAAGCTCCCTTCTGCTCAGCTCCAGTTTTTCGCAGCGAGAATCCATAATGCTCAAAGTTGAATTCGCCGTGAGAACCGAGTTCGAATTCGGCAATGTTACGTCACCATTAACATATTCAGGCGTGTTCGGTGTGGTCTGAGTTACTACAATTCGCTCAAATAGTTGTTAATTTTGCTGCAGCAAGTTCAATATTGCGTCATTATTTGAATGAAGCCCGTTGCTGTCATTCGCACTGCCTTGAGATGTCCCCGGTTGTAGATAATTGCTTCGTTTCTGTAGTATATCGTTTGCCCTTACGTATTTTGTCCCATAGATCGCGTTGTCAACCTCCGGCCTTGTGGCAAAATCCTTTTCGAATCTCCTTTAGTAACTTGCTGATGGTATTTTTGTATGGATCTGACCCCTCGGGGTCAGTTTTGGCTGCAACTTTTGGTCACTGAAAAACTTAGTAACTCGCCGCTTTCCTTAAAGAAGCCAAGATGGGCTATTGTACGGGGACTTTGATGGTCTTATTATACCATCCTTTGGTAACTGTTTGATTTCGTTGTTTGCAAAATCTGCCACACACATAGGATGTGGGTACAGGTTTGAATACACCGGTTCTTTGTTTTCGGTACGGATAGTGGCGACGACAGAAGGGTAGCGCCTCGTCAGGGGTCGAATATACTTATGATCTTCTTAATATCATTTTTTAAAATTCCTTTTTGATGGTAGTTCACGCTGTCACAGTTGTATTATTAAAGCTTTTCCGTTGAATTACTGTATTCTAGAGTGAAATTGTTTAAGTTCAATGTTACTGCTGTCTCTGTTAAGAGGTCGAAGCCTATACTGGCATCAAACGTACTAAGCGTGTCTAGTAGGAAGAATGGGAACTTTTATGAAAAATGTACATTATACATTTATTTTTGATTTCATTGATGCCGTGTATTGAGCGCACAGTGAAGGGATTGTCGACTGAAATTACGTTTTTTAGCTCCTTTACGGGCTTTGCATATTTTTCGATGACGGGTAGCCGAGAACGTCCACTAAAAAATTAAATGAGTCATCGTCTATGCCACCAGCTGCGTTCTCGGCTACATTATTATAGCTTTTATCTAAGTCGTCATGGGCATTCTGAACTACCTGGTTTACTTGCTGACGCCTTTGGCCTTCATTCGGACGAATTTCGCCTCTTCCAAGCTGGTTGACTATTATCTGCTTGCTTTTGTTTCGCAAAATTGTTGGGCTGCCTAAATTTAAAGGACGAATCTATCTCCACGGGCTCAAGCTTTCTATATTCTGTTCAACGTTTGTGTTGTTGTTTGGCCGCTTGGTGAAATTGGGCTTTCTGTCGTGGCCATGCTCATCTTTACTGTTTTGAAATGGCAGCGAGACTTGTTGCTTTCCTCTGCTTGGGCTTTTTCTTCTAGAGCTTTGGCATAAGAAGTCGAAGACATACTTCTTTCAATGCTAGACTCTGCTTTTTTCGCTAGTGCAAGCGCAGACAGAAGGTCTTTGGGTTGAGCTGGAAAAACATTGGCTCTCAATGATTTTTTCAAACCCAAAATGAACCCGTGAAGTGTGTCTGCCCTGAGCTCTGTGTTCATTAGCTCAACGCCATCTTGGTCGTGAGACATGATGATTTTATTGGTTACTAGGTTACTAATGCAAACTGCTGCCATTATACGGCCTTATGAGTTCGTATGCGTCGCAGGCAGATTGTCGCCATGCCACATACTCATCTTGGGTTTCGTTAAAATCTGGTAGTGATTTTAAAATGTCTAAAAGAATGTCGCATCTGGTTTCAGGACTGACAGAAATCCTCTCATAGAAGTCGATCTGGGAAAAATTGACACATAAATTAATAATCTGATTTTTGATAGCTCGAATGCGCGTTTGAAAAACTGTTTCCTGACGTGCTAACTCCGCCCCAAAGGCAGCTGTTACTAAGGCTTCAACTTGTTGTGCGCTCATGAATGATTCTGTTCACTGTTGGCTATTGTTTTTATAGTACATAATATTAACTTATTGGTCATAACCTCTCTATACACCCTTGACCAACTCATTAATCAATTATTTGAACATTTCTCACTTATTCGTTTGATTTTCCGATTATTTGAAATCGGCTACACTCAGAACTGTTTATTATTTTTAAAAAATGCTACTTTTATTTGCTTTAACAAATGACGTTACCTCAATTTATCTCTGGCTAGATCAAACACTTTAAGCAATATTTGTTTTTTTTATATATATCCTTGCAGAGGGTATAATTATTTCAATCAGAAGTTTGCAACGCAGTGAAGGAGACGTTCCCGATCCCATAAAGTATATATTCTTGATCAGCGTCACAAGACGAGTCGATCTAGCAATCACTGAACTGGTTAAACTCCTCCCAAACTTCGTTTCAAAGCTCCATACGTGTGACGATTTCTGAGTTGCACTTTCCGTTTGTTCAGCCCCTGCCAAGACACGTGTGATATTGGCCTTGAGTCTGGTACGGCTTTTCACTAATGATTTTAATAGTCCCATAGCAAACAATTACCCTGAGAATCAAGGCGCTTTAAAAACTGTCCAAGAATCCGGGAGGATGGACCAACAATATTGTTAGAAATATATAAGATTTTATTGTGTGGACTGTATTAATTTGTATTCTTGCCAGTTTCAAAGCCTATTTGATACTAAGTTGAATTTCGCAAAGAGACGCCGTAGCAGCATTGCCAGAGGCGAAAAAAGATATGTATAAAGATATATGTCGATTTTCTGTTACATAGGTTAAGTATATAGGTTAGTGATGACATTATGCGCCTAACGATGATATGATATTAAAGACTGCAACCGATTACGAACAGCCATAGTGAACTTGGTGAAGGCCGCTGGTGACTTCGAAATGCACATACAAGAACTCGTATTATCCTTTTTGTGTAACGAATGATCTATACTTTTGGCAGCTAGCTTCTACCGGAACGTGAAAATACCCGTTGGTTAAATCCAGTGTCGTGAAAATCGCCGCTCCCTGTAACTTTTCTATTACTCTGTCCATTTAAACCTTGAGGAAATTGTCTCTTACAATTTTCTCATTTAACTTACGATAGTCGCAGCACAGCCGCTTCTGTCCGTTCTTTTTCGCCACAAGTACGATTGGTGAAGCATATTCCGAATTACTGGGCTTGATTATCTTTTGGTTAAGCTACTCGTGAACCTGTTTGTCTACTACCTTTTGCTCTGTCGTCGGTAAGCAATATTTTCATCTCGACTGGGCAATCAACATTTCTTCTCGGCTAATAGTTCTTTATTATGTTCTTCACAACTTATGGTAAATGCGACAAATCTACATCAAGCTTATTTTTTATTTGCTCTAAGGTTATCATGCACAAACTCTGAAACTCTTACAATTATTCCATGCATGAACTTTGAACGTTTTTCCCTTCTTGGACCTTTGATTTGGGTCCAGTACCTATTTGACTATCTGATCTGCAGCAGATGCAATGCTTGAATGCGCAAAAAATGCCAAACGTAACACTATGTAAAATTCAGCTTCTGTTAACAGAACGTTAACGTAATTTTTAACAACAAATACTTTAATTTCAAATGATCTTCCTCTGTTATTCTACCCGATTCACCAAAATTGCGACAGCTCTTGACTCACAAAAACAAGTTTATACTTCCATTGTCGCCTCATGAACACCGCTCCAGATGACCAATTCACTCTTTCTTTCTGCGCCGCTCCGCTCCGACTAAGTTGCTCTCAGATTCGAACTCGCCGTTCAATCGCCATCAATCGGCCTCTCCTTCACCTTCCGCTGTTTTCCTATTGCAAATTTCGCTGTCTTTCTCACTTTGCAAACCAAAATCAATTTTATTTTCTTAGGTATGGTCACATCCACCACATATCACAACGTTCTAACTGCTTTTAAACACACAACCTAGTTTAGTGATTATAGTTTTCAATCGAATCAAATATTTCCAGACGAGCCCCCAAAATTGTGGCCCCAGCATTCCGTTTAACAACTGCCTCCGGAGACAACTTGATATTATTAAAATTTTTATTATCTATAAGTTAACTAAGTTAACCGAGCGACGGCAATGACCGATCGTTCGACAGCTCGCTTCGGCCAAACTGCTGACACAGCGTCTGGCCGGATGCCCGTGCATAGCATATTTGCGTGGCCGCTATGATATTTTGTCATTCAGCGAATGCCAGCGACCAGCTACCCGGCCGCTTCTTAGTTACCGCCACCGCTCGGGGTCGACCTGCGCCCACGAGCCTAAGGGCAGCATTTGGATATCCCCTTCAACTGGACGGCTGCATGCGATCACGCTCACATCCACTGGGGGAATATCTTAATATTATAATTGGCGCTCAACGCAAAATACGGATTGCAAAATTTAAGGAATCGTTTAAGTGAGCATTTTCATTCACGCCCTCTATCCTGCATTCATTTTCTCAAAAAACATAGATACACTGCCAGAAATTTCTGCAGTTCCATTATTAACATTTCATATCAACTTCGTAAATTTACTCTCATTAATTGATTGACACTTACAATTTTTTTTAAATAAAAGAAAAAGAATATAACATTTTTAAATCCTATATAATAAATTTATATTGACTAAATATATCCTTAATGGTGGCAATATTACTAAAGATTACTGCGTATTGCTTGCAAAATATTTTCTTTTTTTTTTTTGCAAATAGATAAACCAATATTTTAGTGCAGCTATTAAGAAAAAATTACAAACTTTAAATATCCCAACCGAATATTTCGTATTCTCGACGTTAGCTTCGCAGTCTTGTTGGTTTTATTGTCTCTCCACTCCACATCCGCGAACCCGATACGGTCGCGCATGCATGTGGCTGACAATTGTTTTTCGTTTTCTTGGTTTGCCATATCGGGGGCTCGTTACCTGCCCACCCCTCACCTTGTCATTGCCTGGCAAGGCAACAACGCAGTTTGAATAGCCCCATCCATCGTGATCAAAGCGGCGACTCAGCCCCCGCGTCCCCCTTGACAGACCTGCTGCCTGCACAAGCATACAGCTTGAGCATGCCTTAATTCTTCAAGGCGATTTGGTAGCCACAGCCCCTCATGAATAATCCGTTTCAGCAGTATAGGAATAATAAACAATTCTCCAGCGGCTCTGATTCTGAGACCGAAGTCCCAGCCGGAACTTCTACACCGAAAAGCGTACGCGATAATATTCCCTCAGTTCTAAACATGCCTTTTAGTGTGGAGCAAATGACAGCCACCATACAGGCGAACGTTGCCCATGCCGTTCTTGAGGCAACCCGGGAGAGCCAGCGTAGGAAAAACGAACTACGCCAAGACTTACAGCAGCTGACCGACCAGGTTAATTCGATACAAATCGCTCCCGCCCAAGCGGAAGCCTCACAGATTAAGGCCTACGAGCCCATAGAAATAAAAAATAATGTTAAATGGGACGAGCCCCTGGACGCCGTTAAGTGCCTGCCCGAATTTACTGGAGCACAAGACGCATACGTCTCTTGGCGGCAAGCGGCAGTAGCCGCATATTATATTTTTAGGAATTATGTAGATAGCTCCCGCCATTATCAGGCAGTTATTATTATTAGGAGTAAAATAAGAGGCCCTGCCGATGCAGTGCTGTCTTCGTTCGGCACTGTGTTGAATTTCGATGCGATCATAAATCGGCTCGATTTCACATACAGTGACAAACGCCAGATCCATGTAATTGAGCAATAGATGGGCACTCTCAGACAGGGAAGCCTAACGCTCTTGCAGTACTATGACGAGGTCGAGAAAAAACTGACCTTGCTTACTAACAAAGTCACAATGTCGTACGAAGTGTCAAATTCCGAGATGACGCACTCCGCGTATATATTTCGGGACTCAAGCACAACCTCACCGATGTCCTCTTCTCGGCAAAAACGAAGGACTTGCCAACGGCTCTGGCTCTAGCTCAGGAGGTGGAATCAAAACACGACAGATACACGTTTGCATCATCGTTTGCGAAGAGCCAGGAAGATAGGAATAGGAAAACAAATCCAAGGGCGCGAGAACGCCAGCAAACGTCCCGCCAGGCTTACACACAAGTAAGTGCTGGAAAGAGTCCACATTTTACTAACAAGCACAAGGCAAAGGCGCACCCTGATCCACACAGCGATGGGCACTGTGGAGGCACTCCAGAACCCGTGGAGTTCGATCCATCACTTTCCAGGATGCTGAAACGCGCCCACAAAAAAGGCAAAGGGTAAATGACGTTGCCCAGAGCGCTGACAAAACTGGTGATACGTACACCACAGGGGCCGCTGGCGCGGCACAAGACATTGATGACGACCATGCCATAAATTTTTTAGGGGAAAATCCCTGCTACCCGTCATCAGACGAAGAGTAGCGAGGATTGACATGAGACTTCTAGTCGATACGGAATTGAAAGGCGTCCGCCCGGTCCATTCAAGGTTCATTCGATCCATGGAGTCACCACTATCACGAAGAAATGCTTCGTGTCAATTTTCAGCTTTTCAACGTTCTTCATTTTACCAGATTCGTCCTCCTTTGATGGAATCATCGGCCTCGACCTTTTAAAAAAGGCAGGGGCATCAATAGAGGATCTCAAACCGGCCCTATAACAACTCTTGAACGTTTACCCCAAAGCTAAAGTCATATATTGCGAACCGTCATTGAACTCGCACTCTATTTTGACCATGCTGGAAAACCACTTCGGCGTTAGCATCTCGAATGCGCCGCCCCTCCACAGCGTCTCAAACGGACAAGTGGAACATTTCTACAGCACTCTAGTGGAGCTTGCACGATGCCTCAAAATTGACAAAGGCATCAGCGACACCGTAGAATTGTATATGTATAAAGATATATGTCGATTTTCTGTTACATAGGTTAAGTATATAGGTTAGTGATGACATTATGCGCCTAACGATGATATGATATTAAAGACTGCAACCGATTACGAACAGCCATAGTGAACTTGGTGAAGGCCGCTGGTGACTTCGAAATGCACATACAAGAACTCGTATTATCCTTTTTGTGTAACGAATGATCTATACTTTTGGCAGCTAGCTTCTACCGGAACGTGAAAATACCCGTTGGTTAAATCCAGTGTCGTGAAAATCGCCGCTCCCTGTAACTTTTCTATTACTCTGTCCATTTAAACCTTGAGGAAATTGTCTCTTACAATTTTCTCATTTAACTTACGATAGTCGCAGCACAGCCGCTTCTGTCCGTTCTTTTTCGCCACAAGTACGATTGGTGAAGCATATTCCGAATTACTGGGCTTGATTATCTTTTGGTTAAGCTACTCGTGAACCTGTTTGTCTACTACCTTTTGCTCTGTCGTCGGTAAGCAATATTTTCATCTCGACTGGGCAATCAACATTTCTTCTCGGCTAATAGTTCTTTATTATGTTCTTCACAACTTGTGGTAAATGCGACAAATCTACATCAAGCTTATTTTTTATTTGCTCTAAGGTTATCATGCACAAACTCTGAAACTCTTACAATTATTCCATGCATGAACTTTGAACGTTTTTCCCTTCTTGGACCTTTGATTTGGGTCCAGTACCTATTTGACTATCTGATCTGCAGCAGATGCAATGCTTGAATGCGCAAAAAATGCCAAACGTAACACTATGTAAAATTCAGCTTCTGTTAACAGAACGTTAACGTAATTTTTAACAACAAATACTTTAATTTCAAATGATCTTCCTCTGTTATTCTACCCGATTCACCAAAATTGCGACAGCTCTTGACTCACAAAAACAAGTTTATACTTCCATTGTCGCCTCATGAACACCGCTCCAGATGACCAATTCACTCTTTCTTTCTGCGCCGCTCCGCTCCGACTAAGTTGCTCTCAGATTCGAACTCGCCGTTCAATCGCCATCAATCGGCCTCTCCTTCACCTTCCGCTGTTTTCCTATTGCAAATTTCGCTGTCTTTCTCACTTTGCAAACCAAAATCAATTTTATTTTCTTAGGTATGGTCACATCCACCACATATCACAACGTTCTAACTGCTTTTAAACACACAACCTAGTTTAGTGATTATAGTTTTCAATCGAATCAAATATTTCCAGACGAGCCCCCAAAATTGTGGCCCCAGCATTCCGTTTAACAACTGCCTCCGGAGACAACTTGATATTATTAAAATTTTTATTATCTATAAGTTAACTAAGTTAACCGAGCGACGGCAATGACCGATCGTTCGACAGCTCGCTTCGGCCAAACTGCTGACACAGCGTCTGGCCGGATGCCCGTGCATAGCATATTTGCGTGGCCGCTATGATATTTTGTCATTCAGCGAATGCCAGCGACCAGCTACCCGGCCGCTTCTTAGTTACCGCCACCGCTCGGGGTCGACCTGCGCCCACGAGCCTAAGGGCAGCATTTGGATATCCCCTTCAACTGGACGGCTGCATGCGATCACGCTCACATCCACTGGGGGAATATCTTAATATTATAATTGGCGCTCAACGCAAAATACGGATTGCAAAATTTAAGGAATCGTTTAAGTGAGCATTTTCATTCACGCCCTCTATCCTGCATTCATTTTCTCAAAAAACATAGATACACTGCCAGAAATTTCTGCAGTTCCATTATTAACATTTCATATCAACTTCGTAAATTTACTCTCATTAATTGATTGACACTTACAATTTTTTTTAAATAAAAGAAAAAGAATATAACATTTTTAAATCCTATATAATAAATTTATATTGACTAAATATATCCTTAATGGTGGCAATATTACTAAAGATTACTGCGTATTGCTTGCAAAATATTTTCTTTTTTTTTTTTGCAAATAGATAAACCAATATTTTAGTGCAGCTATTAAGAAAAAATTACAAACTTTAAATATCCCAACCGAATATTTCGTATTCTCGACGTTAGCTTCGCAGTCTTGTTGGTTTTATTGTCTCTCCACTCCACATCCGCGAACCCGATACGGTCGCGCATGCATGTGGCTGACAATTGTTTTTCGTTTTCTTGGTTTGCCATATCGGGGGCTCGTTACCTGCCCACCCCTCACCTTGTCATTGCCTGGCAAGGCAACAACGCAGTTTGAATAGCCCCATCCATCGTGATCAAAGCGGCGACTCAGCCCCCGCGTCCCCCTTGACAGACCTGCTGCCTGCACAAGCATACAGCTTGAGCATGCCTTAATTCTTCAAGGCGATTTGGTAGCCACAGCCCCTCATGAATAATCCGTTTCAGCAGTATAGGAATAATAAACAATTCTCCAGCGGCTCTGATTCTGAGACCGAAGTCCCAGCCGGAACTTCTACACCGAAAAGCGTACGCGATAATATTCCCTCAGTTCTAAACATGCCTTTTAGTGTGGAGCAAATGACAGCCACCATACAGGCGAACGTTGCCCATGCCGTTCTTGAGGCAACCCGGGAGAGCCAGCGTAGGAAAAACGAACTACGCCAAGACTTACAGCAGCTGACCGACCAGGTTAATTCGATACAAATCGCTCCCGCCCAAGCGGAAGCCTCACAGATTAAGGCCTACGAGCCCTTAGAAATAAAAAATAATGTTAAATGGGACGAGCCCCTGGACGCCGTTAAGTGCCTGCCCGAATTTACTGGAGCACAAGACGCATACGTCTCTTGGCGGCAAGCGGCAGTAGCCGCATATTATATTTTTAGGAATTATGTAGATAGCTCCCGCCATTATCAGGCAGTTATTATTATTAGGAGTAAAATAAGAGGCCCTGCCGATGCAGTGCTGTCTTCGTTCGGCACTGTGTTGAATTTCGATGCGATCATAAATCGGCTCGATTTCACATACAGTGACAAACGCCAGATCCATGTAATTGAGCAATAGATGGGCACTCTCAGACAGGGAAGCCTAACGCTCTTGCAGTACTATGACGAGGTCGAGAAAAAACTGACCTTGCTTACTAACAAAGTCACAATGTCGTACGAAGTGTCAAATTCCGAGATGACGCACTCCGCGTATATATTTCGGGACTCAAGCACAACCTCACCGATGTCCTCTTCTCGGCAAAAACGAAGGACTTGCCAACGGCTCTGGCTCTAGCTCAGGAGGTGGAATCAAAACACGACAGATACACGTTTGCATCATCGTTTGCGAAGAGCCAGGAAGATAGGAATAGGAAAACAAATCCAAGGGCGCGAGAACGCCAGCAAACGTCCCGCCAGGCTTACACACAAGTAAGTGCTGGAAAGAGTCCACATTTTACTAACAAGCACAAGGCAAAGGCGCACCCTGATCCACACAGCGATGGGCACTGTGGAGGCACTCCAGAACCCATGGAGTTCGATCCATCACTTTCCAGGATGCTGAAACGCGCCCACAAAAAAGGCAAAGGGTAAATGACGTTGCCCAGAGCGCTGACAAAACTGGTGATACGTACACCACAGGGGCCGCTGGCGCGGCACAAGACATTGATGACGACCATGCCATAAATTTTTTAGGGGAAAATCCCTGCTACCCGTCATCAGACGAAGAGTAGCGAGGATTGACATGAGACTTCTAGTCGATACGGAATTGAAAGGCGTCCGCCCGGTCCATTCAAGGTTCATTCGATCCATGGAGTCACCACTATCACGAAGAAATGCTTCGTGTCAATTTTCAGCTTTTCAACGTTCTTCATTTTACCAGATTTGTCCTCCTTTGATGGAATCATCGGCCTCGACCTTTTAAAAAAGGCAGGGGCATCAATAGAGGATCTCAAACCGGCCCTATAACAACTCTTGAACGTTTACCCCAAAGCTAAAGTCATATATTGCGAACCGTCATTGAACTCGCACTCTATTTTGACCATGCTGGAAAACCACTTCGGCGTTAGCATCTCGAATGCGCCGCCCCTCCACAGCGTCTCAAACGGACAAGTGGAACATTTCTACAGCACTCTAGTGGAGCTTGCACGATGCCTCAAAATTGACAAAGGCATCAGCGACACCGTAGAATTGATTTTACTGGCCACGACAAAATACAATAAATCTATTTGGTAGTCACTCAGTCGGATGACCCACAGTGCGATATAGAGAATAGAATAAGGCATGCCCAGAACAAGCTAAGAAGCAGGGAAAATGCCTCCCGGCAAAACAGTGTTTAATGTCGGCGACAAAGTCCTAGTAAAATACAACAGGAGACTAGGCAACAAGCTTTCGCCGTTATGCGAAGAGAAAACAGTGGAAGCGGACATGGGAACCACAGTCCTCATTAAGGGGCGGGTGGTCCACAAAGACAACCTTATGCTATTGCTCGCCTGATAATCTTTCATTTTTCATTCCTTGAATCCCTAGCCACTTGGTATAAGTTTTTCATTACTATTATTTTTAATCATACTGGTTTCTCTGTACTTTGATGGTGGGATAACCCGTCTTTAACAAAAAATACAGTATATACGAATTACAGGTTTTCAACCATGCCCCTGCTATTCTTCATGACCGTAACTTCGGCGCACATAACAGACTACTCAAAAGTCAAGTACATTCCCATTGTAAAACACTCAGCGAACCTCTCGGAGTATAGGCGCGTAGTGAAAGAGACAGACGGAATGACCAACATGTTCCCACAATCGCATATGCAAAAACTCTTGAGCGTTGATACCGCTTACTTGCTCGATCTGCTCGGGTCATTAAGCATCCACCATAGAGTAGCCAGGAGTTTAGACTTCCTAGGTACAGCCTTAAAGATAGTGGCGGGAATGCCAGACGCCGAGGATTTTGAAAAATTGACTTGCATCCTGTCACTTACGTTGACGATGTAATTTTCATTGTAAATGATCGCCCGGCTCGTGTGAGGGTGGACAACGGCACCTACGTCCACGTACAGGGTACCTCCCTCATTACCTTCATGGAGAGTGCTGCAGTCAACGAAACCCGATTTGTCAACCATGACACAGCCCAGAAAAGGGCTCCGGGAGTAACCAGCTCGCCTTCACTGAACGTCACTATGGAACGAAGCATCCTTAGTCTTCCATACCTTCATCGGTTGAGTGAACGTAATTTGGAACACGTCAAAAGATTCGGAGAAGAAGTCAGCGACTATCGCTTACATCAGATAATGCTTATTGCAGGATCCATATGCTGCGCGCTGATCTGTATCGGATTAACCTTCCGGCGATTCACCCAGGCCAGAAGAACTACGGCCCAGCTAAAAGAGATGATCGCCAGTCTAGGGTCGGCCGAGGGCGGCCTCATTCCAAAGGGGGGAATAGTTAACTAAGTTAACCAAGCGCCGGCAATGATATCCCCTTCAACTGGACGGCTGCATGCAATCACGCTCACATCCACTGGGGGAATATCTTAATATTATAATTTATACATATTTGGGTCACTTATTGACAGCTTTCGGTTATGGCTTAAATTATAATATCACAAAATTATGGCAACTTGCGTCTGTAGCAAACGAGATCTTAACTGCGGCTTTTAAAGTATACAAAGCACGAACTCTCGCTCTACAGCAGTTATGGCACTGTTCTTGCCCCGCCCTCAAGGTGTCTTACTCTGCAATTCAGATAAATTAAGATCAATCCCAAGAGATCCACATGGAATACAAATAATTAGAGTTTTCTAACCAGATGAACGTTATAGAGTGAAATACTTAAATAACTTCAGTGTAAATGGCGTATGTTCGAAGATGTTTTTTAAATCAATTGAGTTCCAAAAGGTTCGTGGTTGTTGATCTAAGTTTCATAGCCCTGTGTAACTGACATACAGAGGTGCTGCAAATGGAGAGTAATAATATTTATAGTGATTCCAAGCTGACAATTTAGATAACTCTATAATTGCTCGCTTCCACTTTCCTTACAATTGGTTCCTTCCATATATTGAGAAATTGTTAAGAATTTGCTGCTGAAAGTCAGCCTTGCAAAAACAATATAATCGATTAATTGACTGCTCTGAAGTCTCCCAGAACTACAATATGGTCTCAGCTTTTTTAAAACTGAATGTATAGTAAAAAGTTGATTTAAATACTCCGGGAATACAGATGCAAGCGAAATGTATGAAAACGGTGATATATATAAAAATACCAGAGTTAGATAGCTTTACACATACGATATCAGTATTATTTAATTGCCCAAAACGTATTTTTCCGTCTTAAGGGTAGAATCAACGGCAATTAAGACACCACCTCCTTGCCTGCACGGTCGATTATGCCTATAAATCGTGTAATTATTAGGACAATTTTCGGAGTTTAAAATATCCCATTTTAACCAAGTCTCGATAAACACAATAATGTAAGAGCAAAAGAAAGTCTATCCTCTGGTATTCTGATAGTAAAAAGTTAGGCTCGTAGAGTAAAAGGGTATACTAGATTCGTCAGAAAGAATGTAACAGAAGGAAGCGTTTCCGACCACATAAAGTATAAATATTCTTACTCAGGATAACTACCCATGTTGGTTTAATCGTGTCCTTCTGTCTGTACGTATGAACGCTGAGATCTCGGAAACTATGAGAGCTAGAACAGTCAGACTTGGCATGCAGACTCCTAGGCTTTTTGCGTGATATAAGAAACATACAAACAGAAATATAACTTCGGGAAATTATTATTCCAATAGTTTTAAAACTGAAAGACGTGAACGAAACAGGCATGGCTGAACAAGAATATTTATACTTTCTATGATGATAATTTTTCCTCATGATACTTCGGCAAGAATACTCGTATATAAAATAAAAGAGATTCCCCTGAACTTTACTCTTCTGCTAACAGGGTCTTAGCTGCTGGTGTAAGGACAAGAAATTGTTAATGTAGAGTTAAAAAGTGTGCCACCCCTTTTCCGAAGGTCCGATTTTCATCAAACTTGTTTAATTTTCCAGTTCAAAACAACAAAATTTAATATCCATTTAAACGCTTTTGCGAAATTTTGACTGTTACCGGCCTTTACAATATGGCATTTTTGCGCTTTTTCGAAAAAGTTGCACTCAGTCAATATTTTATATCTTTGGAATGGTTAAATATATTTTAATTATGTTTTCACTAATCCACCAAATCTAATAATTTCTTTACAATAAAATTAAAACAAATAAAAAAAAAATTTTTGGAAAATAAATTCAATAGTTTTTTTTAGTTTTATTTTGTTTTAATTGAAATTAAAGTTTGATTCATCACGAATATGCTATATAAAAAAAGGAAGAATCGAGTGCCTCAACTAGCAGATACCCGTTACTCAGCTTGAGAGCAAGAAGAAAATGGAGACATATAAGCAGCAAAGCAATATTGTCAAGCGTCACCTAATTGAGAAGCCCAGTGACTGCATGCCTAGTCTGACCGTTCAAGCTCTTATAGTTTTCAAGATCTCAGCGTTCATACGGACGGACAGACAAAAGGACAGACGGACATGGCTTGATTTACGCAGCTAGATCCTGTTAAAGAATATAAATACTTTTACTCTAAAAGTAACGGGTATAAATGCCTTTGGATTTTCCAATAATTTTTTATTTCTTTGTGCACCACTAAATTCGTCCATTTTAAATTATTCCAATCTTTCGCGGCTTGATAATAAGACCACGTTAAATGCATTGCGGGTAAATTTGGAATTCTTTTCAATCTCGTACTGCTTACTAGGCCTAAGAGTCAAAAAAGTGGTTCTAAACCAACTTAAAACAAGGAAGAATGCTATAGTCGAGTGCCTCGAATATCAGGTACCCGTTAGCCAGCTTAAGGAAGCAAAACGATAATGTAGATGTTATGTGGGCGGCAGACAGATTAAAGTGTTTAAACCGTTTTTTGGCATTAAAATGGGGGTGGCACATAGATTTTATGTGGGCGGCAGACAGACTTAAGCGTTTTGGCCATTTGTGGGTGTTAGAGTGGGCGTGGCACATTTTTTTTGTGAGTCGGTAATATTGATGAGTCAAATACATTTCAGTTATAATTTGGATCTATCATAAAAACTGTAGACGCTTCAGATATTCTCGGATTGTGGGCGTTAGAGTGGGCCTGGCACCCCACTGAAACAAACTTGCGCTGCGTAGGAATCTGCATGCCAAGTATGCCTATTCTAGCTCTTATAGTTTCCGAGATCTCAGCGTTCATACGGACGGACGGCTAGTGATCCTGATCAAGTATATATGTACTTTATGGGGTCGGAAACGCTTCCTTTTACCTGTAACATACTTTCTGATGTATCTAGTGAAACCTTTTTCTCTACGATTAACGGGTATAAATATCTTTAAAAATAACAGGCAAAATGACTATGTAAACATTAATAGGTTTTTAGGTATATTATCCAAAATATTCGAATTGCTTATTTTAGTTGAGGAAATATTTAATAAGTAACCATATTCTCTTATAGTTTCCGAGATCTCAGCGTTCATACGGACGGACGGCTAGTGATCCTGATCAAGTATATATGTACTTTATGGGGTCGGAAACGCTTCCTTTTACCTGTAACATACTTTCTGATGTATCTAGTGAACCCTTTTTCTCTACGAGTAACGGGTATAAATATTCTTTAAAAATATCAGGCAAAATGACTATGTAAACATTAGTAGGTTTTTAGGTATATTATCGAATTGGTTATTTTAGTTGAGGAAATATTTAATAAGTAACAATATTCTGTAAAAAAAATAATTTTTCGGCCGGTCTTCTAGCAGTCAAAACTTTTAATCTGTCTTCTCAAATGTTTCTTTTATCTTTTATGTCGGTGAGCACTGTATGTCGAAATCTAATCATTTGGCACACCGAAATCCGCAGGTACTGACGATTTTTTTGTAATTATTTTTTAACATTTTAGCTGATAAACATTTTTTTCCTGATGATTAGCAATGATGGTTTCTAAATTGATGGTTGTTTTATTACCTCATTAAATTGCTTAAAATGTAAATACGTCATTTCTAAGAAATTATGGAATTACATACAAATTGTGTTACATAGTTGGGAATCAATTTACTTAGATACTAATATCGGAAAAAATCGTCTAGCAATATTTTTTGAATAAGCTTTGTTGATTTTTTTTTACCAAATAATTTATTAAAAACAAATTTTATTTCAATGTAAAAGAAATTTTAGCTTTTGTGTATTTTGACATATAAACTTCTTATTTTGGGATTACTATTCTTTTCGTTTTTCAGAGCTTTAAATAAAAGTTATAGACAAACTGTATTCTAGAATTTTGTCACATTCGTCAAGGGCTAATTTTATTTTGGCGGAGTTGGTTATAGCGATAACGCCGTGAGGCTGGGTAGAGTAGCGAAAGAAAATACGTCTAAACAGTCTACATCATAAAGCACTTTACCAGCTACGGAAGACGTCTCGCGTGACTGTACGGGAAAATGCATAGTTCTCTGTTCTTTGACAAAACAGCATGAGGGGCATTGAAGCGGCGCTTAAAAGTAAGCCCGACAAATTATTCATTGCACGTCCCGAATTGAAAGGAGTATTTAGGTAAATTGTTTCCAATTCCCAAAAATAGAGTATGAATACGCAAAAACAAAGTTCAATGCTCTAGCAGTGTTAGATGTTCTGAACTATTAAATGTGTTCATCTGTAAACCTGTTTTCCCGCCAAACGAATGCAAAGCTTATGCAATGTTAGATGTTCTGAACTGGTAAGTTTTATGTTCCGTGGGCATATTCCTGAGTCCGGAAAAGGACTCGCACTAACTCAGTACGATGGCACTGTGTTTTGGCCATATTCCCTCCCCTTCTTTCTTTGAATTCTTTTTCACATTAGACATTTATTGAAAAATATATATATACGTCCGCTGTGGTAGTATAATCGAACGTATATGGTATTAATTTAATTAACAATTATTTTGTTTGCGGCGAGTCTCGAATTTACCACCAGTCTACAAAGGTCGCTCAGAAAGCTCTTACAATTGTACATACAATACAACTAGAAGG
This sequence comes from Drosophila biarmipes, assembly GCF_025231255.1. NCBI lineage: Eukaryota > Metazoa > Arthropoda > Insecta > Diptera > Drosophilidae > Drosophila > Drosophila biarmipes. The sequence continues at coordinate 604,229 of NC_066613.1, read as the reverse complement.
CTAATACTAACCGCTGAAAACAAAATATTTAATTAATTATTATTAATTATGGCCGGTCCTTTACAAGCAAAAGAGGACTCGGTGTTCACATGCGACAACCAGACGAACTTGATGATATTAGTAGACGTGTCGAGGTCAAGGCAAGGTGGTGTGAGGAAGAGAAAATGATGATGGCGAGAAAGGAGGTTGAGCTCACGGCAAATGGAAAGAAACACATAGATAAACAACTAGCGGAAGTTTTCACGAACCGCAGCGTCGAAGCAATAAAAAAGCTAAGACAGAGGGACAATTATAAAGAGAAAATCGAGCAGATAAGGGGGAAATCTGCTCTCGTCCCAGAAGTTGCAAATCTAACCATACGGCATGGCCCTAGTAATAGTGAGCAAAAGTACCACCAAGTACCAACATCTGAAACATCTCCAATCACACCACCCGAACAGCCGAACAGTGGAATCTTGCGGTCGCTGCGTGGGTATAGACCCGTAGTTTGTCCTCAAATGGTGAGCACAGGAACTCCAAACAATCATTGATAGGGCGGAGCTCGACGGGAAGGAAACCACTCTCCACTCTCTCGCTGACGAGACCGGCACGGCGGCCTCGGAATAGGAGAGAAAGTAGAAGGCAGCAGTACGCTGTTGTACAGCGGAACTGGGATAAGCATAAAGGAAGGTGCATTAAGTCCTTGGAAGCTGATGAGTCGGTAATGCCAAGCCAAGAATATATGGAACCCTATTGGAGGGAGATAAAGATTAATTCCTGATCTTGATTGCCCAAAAATTTATTTTTATCGGTGACAATATATGTATACATTTGTTATACATGTATATGTATACATTTTCTAAAAAACGTTTTGGTACAAACTGACAAACAAGTTAAAATTTTCATTTTAAGTCCTTAAAAATCTTGTTTTTCTTAATTGTTTTGCACGGAGCATCCGATTTTAACAATAAAGATATTATTCGACTCGTAATTTAAGTAAAAAAAAATAACACTAGACTAATAAAAATGTGTATTTGTCATCAACGGAGACTTCTCTTGATATCTTACTCCTATTTATATTATAAATTATAAATCAATTCAAATCATTTAAACCAATGTTGAACATTTTCACTTGTACAAAGCTATGCCTATATTTTTTGAGATACCTTTCGGGAGGCGGTATAGACAGAAATTTATTTCCTCTATAGATCGGTTAACCTCCCTTTCCCCAATAATGATGCAGAGAGAGAACTCTATGTTAGAGGTGACAGGTCGCTGCTGCTGCGAAAGGGCCAGTTGTGAACTGCTTGCTAAGTGCTGTTCGCTTCGTTGTGTCGGCGCAGCGGGACCCAACGTATCTCGTCGTTCAAGTAGATCCAAGTGTTTTGGGTCGTTGGAAGGAACGATCTACGCCGGTGATTTTGACCAGGTAGCAGAGCCGATTTAAAAAACGATTCATAAAGACTATTTACCAGCAAATCTTTCAGGATATTCTTTCTCGTTGATGTTTCCTGGAAGCTCGTGGGGACGCAAGGGACTGGCCTGAGCCTCTGTTTATATAGGCACCGTTAAGTGTAATCATGACGGTCAATCGTGATAGACCCGCTTCAATAACTAGCTTTCGGTCACGGTTCTGGTGATGACTATCAATATCTCCATAAATAGCTTAAGGCACGCTTTTAAATGGTTGTATTGTTTTATTTTGTTGTGACGGTGGGGTGTCACACATATGTACGATCACAATATATTTTCATTTTCGTCGTGTATATATAGGAGTCGAGTTGGCACACTCTCTTTGTGCACTTAGACACTACATGGACTGCCGTCCACAGTAATGGGACTCAATAAATTTTTATTTAAACAGATCCTGTTAAAAAAAAAGCAAACATAGTATTCCAATACCATTTGACAATTTTTCAATAAGGTTTAAACAAAATTTATGCTTCTTATGCAAAATTACAAAAATAATACTTTTTTAAATATTGTGCAAAATAATAGAAATCAAATTAACATTTTGAATTACACGCCAGGCTACATATTGCAGCCCTGAGCAGCTGCTTGAGGCTGCTGAATTGGTTTATTTACATTTGTAAATTGTCAAGAATTTTAAATGCAAACTAATATGCCATCTCCACGACTTCTTGCTCTAAGGTACTTGCGAAGACAAAATCTTCGAGAGGCTAGAATGCAGCGGAAAATTCTTAAAAGCTCCTCCGACTTTATTTTGCAAGCACTTTGGAACTTTAAATATTATTGTAACTTTAGAGTTTCGGTACAATTTTTGTCTTGAAAGGCATACATTTATGATGATGGTGTTTCATGTGATTAGTCACAAGAACGCGGTCGGCCCGGGTAAATCTTTGGCAATGTCGATATTTTTTGCGAATGAATCGCAAGAATATGATATGTTGTGTTGCTGACCTATGTTTACCCCTGAAAATTATAAATGTTTATTAGTTTAAATTAAAAATAACCAATAATTGTTTACTTTTGCTTACATGTTTTCTTCTTCTTCATAGACATTTCTGTATTTCGAACTTAATTTTATCAAAATCGGACGACTATATCATATAGCTATCATAGGAAAGATCGTTAAATTAGGTGGAAAATAATATAAAACCTATTATAGGTTTGGTGTTTTTTGACATATTATCTATTAATATAGGGAATATAATTTTTTTAATATTTTTAAGAATTTCGAATTCAATTTAATAAAAATCGGACGACTCTAACATATAGTTGTCAAAGAAGCGTCAGAAAAATAACGAAATCATTTTTTAATGTCACTGAAGCTAGCAACAGTCCTTACATTAATTTAACATACTCTTACTAATGTTGATTATTTCTTATAAATGCAAGGGTATACAAACTTTGGCTTACCGAAGCTAACTTCCTTTATTGTTTTTAACTACTTTTTTCTAGATAGTTTATAAAATAAATTTTAAATAAAAAACGAAGTAAATTTAAAAATTGTATTATGGAGATAGTTCATAAATTTAATAAGTATTTTCATTAATAAAGTTTTATTATGGGAAAGCATTTGTAAGTTGGTTTATTTAATCAAAACGTCTGTCAAAATACGAGAGATTCTGAAACCATCAAAGATTACGTCTGTGACACCGAAATTTGTTTTCCGGTGGAACTTCAGTTAAAAGAGATTTATAATATCCCCGTATATTTGTACCTCGTCAAGAGATGCTTTTCAGCACTAATCACTACCCTACAATATAATTTAGCGCTTATTGACCTTTCATAAATTAACACAGGTTTGCCCTGAGGCACAGGGCATCAGTGCCTAAAAACTTTCTCACATTTAGCTCTTTTAAGGGACCTTTGTGAGCAGCAGAAAAAAGTCAGCACCTTTCTTAGAAGCATACATAATTTTAGTTTGCATTAATTTCTGTTATTTTATTATTAAATCAAATGTATTTTTATACCCTTGCAGAGGGTATAATGATTTCAGTCAGAAGTTTGCAACGCAGTGAAGGAGACGTTTCCGACCCCATAAAGTATATACGAGTATATTCTTGATCAGCGTCACAAGACGAGTCGATCTAGCCATGTCCGTCTATCCGTCCGTCTGTCCGTCCGTTTCTACGCAAACTAGTCTCTCAGTTTAAAAGCTATCGGCCTGAAACATTCCCAAAAGTCTTCTTTCTATTGCAGGTAGTATATAAGTCGGAACCAGCCGGAACGGACAACTATATCTTATAGCTCCCATAGGAACTTTCGGAGAAAATTTTTTTAAAAAATTATATATTTCGTGTTTTTTAACATATACCTTTTTAATCTTGGATATAACATTTTTAAATTAGTTCTGAATTTCGAATTAAATTTTATCAAAATCGTACGACTATATCATATAGCCCCCATAGGAACAATCGAAAAATTAGTGGTGAAATAATATTGAAAATTTATATCTTCGGTGTTTTTTAACTTATAACCTCCTACGCTTGGAAATAACATATTTTATTTGGCTTTGAATTTCGAATTAAATTTTATCAAAATCGGACGACTATATCATATAGCTGTCATAGCAACGATCGGATAATTGGTGGGAAATACTGTGAAACAAATTATAGCTTTGGGGCTTTTTGACATATTATCTTATAATATTGGGAATATACATTTTTATACTTTTAAGAATTTCGAATTCAATTTAATAAAATTATTGATTATTTTTTATAGCTGCAAGGGTATACAAACTTCCTTTCTTGTTTTATTTGCGCTAGGTATCGGTGCTGTTGGGACCTCCTCGTCGGCATTTACCTTTATTGTTTACAAAAATATTGGCCTACGTGAGACTTACCTGAAAATTGAATAATCAATGTTTAGCGTGCGTACGTTCAATAAGTAAACGCAAGTAAAACAGACGAAAAAAGGTGCTTGCCTTCCAGAAAAACAAAAGTTACGCTAATCATTATCGTTCTGTTTTTGGCATGTTACGTTACACATAAAAGTAGGGTATTTATTTATTTATATATCCGACTTTCCAAATCCTTATATAAAAATATGTTTTTGAAACTTTACATATAAATAATTGGTGTAGATTGCATATAGCCCAAAGCATCGGTTTCTATGTTTCCAGATTCTTTAACGTGCTCGACGAAGTTGCCATGGTGACGCCTTTTCAGGCCGTTGCCTAAAAGCTGCATAAATCGATCGGATCGTAAGTGCTGGGGCTTTTCTCAGTGGACGATACTCTCATAGGCGGCGCTACTATTTGAGTTTTGGGAGTTCTGAAAGTGGTGCCTGGATGTGTGACGAACGGTGCAGGCACCTTCGAATATAGTTGATAGTGCCGAGGAATCATCCGAGCTCGCAGATTGTAGAAGGCGTCGCAAAGTTTTGAATAGCTTCTACTTGACGACTTGGAGGTTTGATGCCGCGCTCATTGATGGTGTAGCTCAGTAACTGTACATCGGCCTGAGCCAGTAACTAAAAAAAAACAGGTTTATAGTATAAACGTGGCGGCGGCAAAGATCCCAGCCGAGTTTTATTCAACTTAGGACTTGGTTTCGGTACTGCTTCCATCCGCTGTGTGTCTTCTTAGTCTGGACCGCCATACAAGAATATCTATATCCTTCTCGCACTCTCCTTAGCTGAGAAACGCATATTTTATAGTCGATGGTATCGACTTTAGCTTTTTCATCTGTTAAACCTGTTAAAGAAACGGTCAGAAAAATAATAAAATAGTTGATTTTTTAATACCACTGAAGCCAGCAACAATCTTTTAAAATTTAATATGGTGTTACTAACATTGATCATTTCCTATAACTGCAAGGGTATACCAACTTCGGTCTTCCTTTCTTGTTTAGTTATAGCAGTCTCTTAGTTTAGCAGTATAGTATAGCAATCTCTTCTAAAGAAATTTAGTTTTTTTATATCCACCTTTTAAGCTCTAACTTTCTTAATTCAATTGGTACAACAACAATATACTATCTGGTACATATGGGCATCCCTTGAATTCTCGGATTTTTGGTATCCACCTCTAAGTCTTGAACTTTTATAATTAAATTGGTATCCACCTCTAAGGCTTGAACTTTTCTAATTCAATTGGTATAAACAAAAGACACCGTAAATTACATAAGGCAATCATAACAATCCGATTTTCTTACCTACCCAAATTACAAACATTTGAAAATAAAAAGTTCATAAGGACAGTATTCACTCATGGCCTAAACTTCAATAAGTCTATAATTTTTTAAACATAATTTTTGCTCAATAACCATGTTTTCTATCATTTTCTTCTTTTATAAAAGTGTCTTTAAAAAACTTTGTGGCAGAGTCAAATAAAGGTTCTTGCAAATGTGCACATATCTTCTTTGGATCACGGAATACTCTAAATTCCAATATCTTCTATAGCTTTCAATATAAAGTGTACTATGGGCGGCAGACAAAGTTAGCCGTTGGTCGTTAAAGTGCGTAGACAACTTTTTCGATTTCTATACCGATTTAGAGTATATTCTGACCCCATAAAGAATATATATTCTAGCCAAGTCCGTCTGCCCGTTAGTTCGTATAAATGCAGAGATCTCGGAAACTATAAGAGCTAGAGTAGGTTTGTTTCAGCAACTGTAGCGCCTTTTAGCATAAAGGCAGACAAAAAGAGTTGCCCTGTTCTCTCTCTCTCTCACAATGACTACAAAGCCAGGCAATAAAAAAGTAATTCATGTCTGTGTGTGCGAGCTGTGCGGCAAAGCGAGAGACCATGCCGGCGCTAAGAGAGGGCAGAGTGTGCGGCTATCTAATTCTATTAAATAATTACAAATTAAAAATTGTCTCTGCTTCGTCACCCCTCTTACTCTCCAATTCTTTTCAATACCAAGTTTAATAATCTATTTCCGATTATGGTAATGTTTGCTTTAAATTGCTTTTTGCATTATTTTGACCAGCATTCACATGGGAAAGAAACATAAGGAACATATTTTACCCAGTGCTGAAAAGCACTAAAGGCAGTGAAAAGAACGAAAGTTCGTATTGACGTGTTGACGGGCAATAACAATACAGCGATGTATATCATTCAGTTTTCCCATTATTATTATTATTATTATTTCTCTTATGGCGAAGATCAAATGCTGCTATTTCTTTTAATTCTTTTCAAGAATATTCCAATTCTGCCGTTATCTTAACATTTTGACTTAACTTTTTTAAATTTTGTATATGAAAGCTGAGTAATGGGTATCTAATAGTCGAGACACTCGACTATAATGTTCTTTTTATTTTTTTTTTCATAAATGTTTACTATTTTTTAATGTTCATAAAGTAATTTTTTGTTTTTTAAAATTTTTTTTTTATATAAATTACTCATTTTTTGTTCATTTATTTTAGGCTTAACAAGAAGCTACACCATTGAAAATATAATACATTTTTGTATTTTTTTGTTTACGATGAAAATTGATACCTGCTTCTTTCCCGCCCAACGACCTATGCACACTCGAGGCATGCTTGTACCACGCATATTATGATGCATATTTTTAATTAAAAAAATTTAAGTAGACTATTGAAATAAGTTACAATAAAACCTGAACGTTTCGTGTCAATCGATTACTTATTTCCTTCCCAAAAAATCGAGGATAAAATCTATGTTTTCTAAAGCAGGCACCCCCGTATTGCTAAGGTGCCAATTTACACAGTTAGGCGTCTTGTGGACGCGCTTTTAATAATAAGGAATTGACTTGGCTGGTGATGCTGATCAAGAATATATATTTTTAATGGTGCCGTAGAGGCTTCTATACATACATACATTTCCATGATATTTATATACCCCTTTAGTCTACGAGTAAGAGATAGAAATGTATTACCAAAACCTCAACAATTAATGTTGAGCCTTAAGACTTTTGAATGAATCAACACATTGGAAACATCGTTGTTGGCAATTATTGATTTCTGAAAATATAATAATAATAATTCAATATTTCAAACCTCTTGGGGGACCTCTTAAAATAAGATTTCAGGCATAGAGACAAATTTATCCTGTGAAAAATAAATGGCCGGCTTTCAGAATATATCTACCGTACTTTAACGCACAAAATAAAACGTTTAAGACACAACTAACTTTTTGGTACACAGAAAAAGCAACCCAAAGCTTAATTTCAACCAATGCCATTTTTTCGCTAACAACTTCTTTAAAAATATTCTTAAATTTATAAAAAAAAAAAACATTCTGTTTAAAACGGAATTGTTTTTGTTTGGCATATTTGAAAATTTAATCAATATTATTAAAGTATTATTATTTAAATAAATAGTTTAATTTATTGCAACGTAATAAAAAAAAACAATTTAAGAACATGAAATGCTGAAAATATATTAAAACAAGATTTAAATTCAGTAACCGTTATATATTTCTACAAATGCTACATTATTTTTTAAACATTAGTCAAATTTTTCATTATTATTATAACATTATTTATACGTATAATAACGAATTAAATATTTAACTCAAAATGTTATCATTCAAGCTATATAATTTTATTATATAATATTAAGAATTTGAAAATATTTTAAATATATAACATTTAATGTTAATTTGTACCGATATTGAAAAATATCATGTAGTGCTGATGGTAACTTCGAAGTGACTCTAGCAACAAAAGCCACAATTTACTCTGAAGGATTAGTTGAATGGAAGCCACCAGCTATATACAAATCATCCTGTGAAATAGATGTAGAATATTTCCCATTTGATGAACAGACCTGTGTTCTAAAGTTTGGCAGTTGGACTTATGATGGGTTTAAGGTAGGTCTTTAAAAATTTTAGCATATTTTCCTGCAATTTTTATACTTGTATGTTAAATAAGTATTTTTTAATTTTTTCAATATGTGTACTTCCTAGCCCTATGGTGCAAAAGGAATGGTAGTCGAACTATGTACTGAAGCAAAAAAACAAAACTAAAAATGTATTATATGAACTTTTGTTTCTTAAAAAATATTTTTCTTCAAAAGTTTATTTCATATAAGTTCAATGTGTAATATAAATTATGCAAATATGCTCCACAAGCATGACTATTTTCAAAATAACTAATTTAAAGGGTATCATTAATTTATATTACCATTTGTTTGTTATATGAGATTTTTTACTACATTTTTACCTATATGCGGAATACATACGCACTACTGCATTATAAGAAAAATGTAGATATACAACCAATTAACATCATAACCTGCCACTCCCGTTTCAAAAACGCTCTAAGAGATTTATGTCTGTGCTATTTCTGGGTTAATGGAGCTACAAATTTTAGTAGCTTTCTAATAACGGAGTTCAAAATAACACATTATAATTTATAGTATTTCATCACTAGCATTTAAACTTAGGGAGACAAGTTATGGTGAGCGTGGCATGTTCGCAAGAACTGGCGCTGCTTACGATATTATTTATTAGAATTTGACCTCTTAGCACTTATAGTTTCTGTGATCACTGGGTTCACACGGAAAGACATACGGCTTAATGGACGGCTGTGCGTCGGCATTTTTGTATCATGAATTTTAATTCCCTTTCAATTGATGCCAATATTTACAAGAGGTAAGTTTAAATTATGAGTATAGTTAACTTTTGTACTCAAAATACCTTTGCCGACCAGTATACTTTATGAGATTGCCGACGCATCCTGTTACCTACATTTTCCATATAGCGCCTATAGTTTTTATGCTAGAACAAGAAAGGAAGTTAACTTCGGCAAGCCAAAGTTTGTATACCCTTGCAGTTATAAAAAATAATAAATAATTTTAATAAATTGAATTCGAAATTCTTAAAAATATAAAAATGTATATTCCCAATATAATAAGATAATATGTCAAAAAGCCCCAAAGCTATAATTTCTTTCAAATTATTTCCGACCAATTATCCGATCCTTCCTATGATTATGTTATAGTCGTCCGATTTTAATAAAATTTAATTCGAAATTCAGAACTTATTAAAAAATATTATTTTCAAGCTTATAAGGTTATATGTTAAAAAACATCAAAGATAAAATTTGTAGTCGTCCGATTTTAATAAAATTTAATTTGAAATTCAAAACCAAATAAAAAATGCTATTTCCAAGCGTAGGAGGTTATAAGTTAAAAAAACACCGAAGATATAATTTTTCAATATTATTTCACCACTAATTTTTCGATTGTTCCTATGGGGGCTATATGACATAGTCGTCCGATTTTGATAAAATTTAATTCGAAATTCAGAACTAATTTAAAAATGTTATATCCAAGCTTAAAAAGGTATGTGCTAAAGAACACCAAAGATATAATTTTTTTTTTAATTTTTTCTCCAAAAGTTTTTATGGGAGCTTTAAGATACTCGTATAGTTGTCCGATCCGGCTGGTTCCGACTTATATACTACCTGCAATAGAAAGAAGACTTTTGGGAAAGTTTCAGCCTGATAGCTCTAAAATGAAAGACTAGTTTGCGTAGAAACGGACGTACAGACGGACGGACAGACGGACATGGCTAGATCGACTCGTCTTGTGACGCTGATCAAGAATATATATACTTTATGGGGTCGGAAACGTCTCCTTCACTGCGTTGCAAACTTCTGACTGTAATTATTATACCCTCTGCAAGGGTATAAAAAATTATCTATCTGAAATGTACTTGTCTCATCGATCGTCAACAGACAGTCCCAATACTGTGGCGGCCTCAATGTTTTATATTAACTTAAATGAAAGTTTGCCACGCCCTTTCTAACGCCCAAAACCCTTAAAAGCGTGCGCACACTGGGGCGGTATGGCGCAGCGCGTCACGTCGCGGTTTTTTCCGCCTTGAGAAGTTTGCATGAAATTAAATGGAGCCTCGGAGAAGCATTCGAGCTGTGTTTACCGCGCCGATTTTTTTTTATTTTTGGAATCTTTATAACAAAGAACCGCTATAAACTACTTCGTTGTCTGATGAGCTAGTCATTATTGAATTAAGAGCTTGCACAGTAAAATGGAATTGATCTTTTTTGTCATTTACATGTTAGAGTAGTCCGTTTTTTATTAAAATCAATTCGAAATACTTAAAAATTTTGAAAATGGTTTTTCCAAGCTTAGAAGTTATACATGTTATAAAGCACCGATGATATAATTTTTTCATATTTTCCAACTAATTTTCCAATCGTTTCTATGGCAGCTTTGATAAAATTCAATTCAAAATTCAAAACCAATTAAAAAATATTATTTCGAAGCGCAGGAGGTTATATGCTACAAAACACAAAAGATCTAGCCATGTCCGTCTGTCCATCCGTATGTCCGTCCGTTTCTACGCAAACTAGTTTCTCAGTTTTAAAGCTATCGGGCTAAAACTTTCCCAAAAGTCTTCTTTGTATTGCATTTTCCATAGGAACTATCAGGAAAAAATTTAAAAAAAAATGAATTCTTCGGTGTTTTTTAACGTATAACCTTCTAAGCTTGGAAATACATTTTTTTAATTAGTTCTGAATTTTGAATTAAATTTTATCAAAATCAGACGACTATATCATATAGCTGCCATAGGAACGATCGGAAAATTAGTAGTAAAATAATAACAAACAAGGACAGACGGACATGGCTATATCGACTCGGCTAGTGATCCTGATTAAAAATATATGTACTTGATGGAGTCGGAAACTTCCTTTTACCTGTTACATACTTTCCGACAAATCTAGGTATGCTAAATTCTTATACTCTACGAGTAACGGGTAAACATTTGGGAAAACCAAGTCTGCAGAAAATTTCTTTCATTACATCGAAAGTGGTCGTTGAAGTTATAGAACGCAAGAATTTAAACTTCATGTACCGCGAGTAATAATCAATGAAAACGAGTAAGAATTCGCAATTTTTCAAGGGACCCAACAAATCGGAAGCCACGCATATCCAAGAACGATGTTCTACTCATTGGTGCTGGATTGCTTGCTGGCGAGACTAAAAGGCAATCTCTGCAGGATTTTACAAAGTTTTCAGCCTCACGATCTATGCCAGGCCACCAAACCTTGGAGTATAGCCGACGCTTCATTGCGGATTCACCTGGATGACCTTCATGACCTTGTCTGATAGAATGTGACCTAGAAATCTTAACCAATGTATTTTTCAAACACATTTGCAGTCAGTCAGTAACACATTATTATTCTTGAATATTGTCAGGATCATTTGATCCAAAAATTATGACATCGTCTATATAATTTAGAACATTGGGGCATGGCGACAACAACTCTTCAAGCCGTCGCTGGAATATCGCTCGATTGGCCAACCGCATATCCAAACACAACCGGATATCATCATTTTCATTAAGAGCTATTACGATAGGCGAGATCCAAGGCTTGTGACCGACCACTGGCTCTATTATGTCGCTGCTTAGAGCAACGTATCGTTGGCTGTTGTAATGCCAGGGTCAATTAACAACTTGACTGTTACTCCTTTCCACTTGGGAAATGGAGTAATGCACTTAGCTCGGCTTACCTGTAATCCCAATGCTAAAACGTTAAAATTAATCGCTGTTTCTCGGCCCAGTAACGATTGTTTTCCGTTTTCAATTACATAAAATCAAGCAATGATCTCTTTTTCTGAGTCTGTTGATATGGCAACCACAAACACCCACATTACGTTAATAATTAGTTCGAAGTATAACCACGAAATTGTCTCTCCGAGTTATATCTAATGTTGAAAACTACTGCTTGGTTTACTTTTATAACCAGTCAGCTTGGCTAATTGTTTGGCTTGCTTGGCTTATTGTTTCTCTGTCCCTCCTAGAAGTCATTGATTGTGATTGCTTTATAATTTCTTCTTCTACTCTACAAGTTTCGATTACATCAGTCAAGGTATGCTCTTTCTCTAGTAACTTTTTCTTCAATTCCAGAGAAGTACAGGAGTCCATCATTTTATCTTTTAAACAGATCTCTTCAATTTCGGCCTTAGCGGAACCGAAATTACATTTGAAACAAGAAAAGAAGTTAACTTCAGTAAGCTGAAGTTTATAAAAAATAATCAATAATTTTATTCAATTGAATTCAAAATTCGTAAAAATATAAAAATTTATATTCCCCATATTATAGATAATATGTCAAAATGCCTCAAAGCTATAATTTGTTTCATATTACTTCCCATCAATTATCCAATCGTTCCTATGACAGCTATATACAGTCTCCGATATAAATAAAATTTAATTCGAAATTCAGAACTACTTAACAAATCTTATTTTCAAGCTTATAAGGTTATATGTTTAAAACACAAAAGATATATATTTTTTTAATGTGTGCCTACTAATTTTAAGATTGTTCCTAAGGCAGCTATATGATATAGTCGTCCGATTTCAATAAAATTTAATTCGAAATTCAAAATCAAATAAAAATGTTATTTCCAAGCGTAGGAGGTTATATGTGAAAAAACACTGAAGATATAATTTTGCAATATTATTTTACCACTAATTTTCCGATTGTTCCTATGGGAGCTATATGATACAGTCGTCCGATTTTGATAAAATTTAATTCGAAATTCAGAACTACTTAAAATATGTTATTTTCAAGCTTAAAAGGTTATATGTTAAAAAGCACCGAAGATATAATTTTTCACATTTTCTAACTAATTTTCCGATTTTTTCTATGGCAGCTATATGATATAATCATCCGATTTTAATAAAAAATTAAATTCAAAACTAATTAAAAAATGGTATTTCCAAGCGTAGGAGGTTATATGATGAAAACACCGAAAACATAATTTTCAATATTATTTTACCACTAATTTTCCGATTGTTCCTATGGGAGCTATATGATATAGTCGTCCGATTTTGATAAAATTTAATTTGAAATTCAGAACTACTTAAAAAATGTTTTTTCAAGCTTATTAGGTTATATGTTTAAAAACACAAAAGATATAATTTTTATTTAATGTTTTCCTACTAATTTTCCGATCGTTTCTATGGCAGCTATATGATATAGTTGTCCGATTTTGATAAAATTTAATTCGAAATTCAAAACCAAATAAAAAATGTTATTTCTAAGCGAAGGAGGTTATATGTTAAACACGGAAGATATAATTTTTCAATATTACTTTACCACTAATTTTTCTATTGTTTCTATGGGAGCTATATGATTTAGTTGTCCGATTTTGATAAAATTTAAGTTGAAATACAGAATAAATTTAAAAATGTTATATACAAGCTTAAAAAGGTGTATGTTAAAAAACACTAAAGATATAATTTTTTTAATTTTTTCCCCGATAGTTCCCATTTTGGTTTTATTTTACTATCAGAATTCGCACAAAAAGTTAAATGGATGAAAATATAATTAAACATTTTCTGTTTTTATACCCTTGTAAAGAGTATATTAATTTCAGTCAGAAGTTTGCAACGCAGTGAAGGAGACGTTTTCGACCCCATAAAGTATATATATTCTTGATCAGCGTCACAAGACGAATCGATCTAGCCATGTCCGTCTGTCCGTCCGTTTCTACGCAAACTAGTCTCTCAGTTTTAAAGCTATCTATCTGAAACTTTTCCGAAATTCTTTTTTCTTTGCAGGTAATATACTATAAGTCGGAACAAACCACATCAGACAACTAAATCTTAAAGCTCCCACAAGAATAATAAAAAATTTTTTTTTAATCATATATAAAACAAAAACAACTTTTAACGAGGTAAGCGGACGTGGCGATCGCGCACTATCAACGTACAAAAGTTCTGATATCGAAAATTGTGACGAATGATTCTTGTTTATTCGACTAAATAAATACTCTTTCACCGTTGCATTATTTGTTTATAATTATTAATTATTTTCATTTTACTTCTTTTGCCCTTGCAGAGGGTATAATGATATTATTTAGAAGTTTGCAGCGCAGTGAAGGAGACGATTCCGACCTCATGAAGAATACGAGTATATATTCTTGATAAGCGTCACGAGACGAGTCGATCTAGTCATGCCCGTCTGGACGTCTGGACGTCTGTCCGTCTGACTGTCCGTTTCTACGCAAACTAGTCTCTCAGTTTTAAAGCTATCGGGCTGAAACTTTCCCAAAAGTATTCTTTCTATTGCAGGTAGTATATAAGTCAGAACCAGCCGGATCGGACAACTACATCTTATAGTTTCCATAGGAATTATTGGGGAAAAAAATAAAAAAAAAATTATATCTTCGTGGTTTTTTAACATATAACCTTTTAAGCTTGGAAATAACATATTATAATTAGTTCTGAATTTCGAATTAAATTTTATCAAAATCGGACGACTATATCATATAGCTTCCATAGGAACGATCGGAAATAAGTGGTAAAATAATATGAAAAAATTATATCTTCAGTGTTTTTATCATATAACCTCCTACGCTTGGAAATACCATTTTTTAATTAGTTTTGAATTTTTAATAAAATTTTATCAAAATCGGACGACTATATCATATAGCTGCCTTAGGAACAATCTTAAAATTAGTAAGCACACATTAAAAAAATATATATCTTTTGCGTTTTAAACATATAACCTTATAAGCTTAAAAATAAGATTTGTTAAGTAGAATTCTGAATTTCGAATTAAATTTTATTAATATCGGACGACTATATCATATAGCTGTCATAGCAACGATCGGATAATTGGTGGGAAATAATGTGAAACAAATTATAGCTTTGGGGCTTTTTGACATATTATCGTATAATATTGGGAATATAAATTTGTATATTTTCAAGAATTTCGAATTCAATTTAGTAAAATTATTGAATTTGGCTTGCCGAAGTTAATATGAAGTCAGCAACAATCCTTAAAAATTTCACATGGTGTTACAAAAGTTGATTATTTCTTATAACTGCAATACAAACTTCTGTTTGCCGAAGTTAACTCCTTGTTTTTTTATTTCGCTTAACTAGCGGGTTTTTCTAAAAGTCGTAGAACAAGCGTTTTCTATCTTGAGCTACTTTAACATGCGAGTACTGCCGTCCACAGTGATCTGGTGTTTATACCCGTTATCTACGAGTAAAAGGGTATACTAGAATTGTCGGAAAGTATGTAAAAGGTAGAAGGAAGCGTTTCCGACCCCGTAAAGTATAAGTTAACTGAAGTTAACCAAGCAGCGGCAATGTCCGATTATTTAAGAGTTCGCTCTGGCCAAACTGCTGACATAGCGTCTGGCCGGAAGCCCATGCATAGCGGCAAGCACTGCACATTTGCGTGGCCGCTATGAAATACTTTTTGTTAGCTTTAAGTTTCAGTTTGTGTCAGAGTCTCATACAATAAAGAGCATAAAACCAATCTCCGGCACTGCCGTTAATTTGTAAATTCATTTGTTGAATTGGTCACCGCGCCTCAAGGGCCGTGACAACGGGGCAAGTGCTCCCATCATAACTCCTGTTACAGGAAGGATCCCCCCCGGCAACCGCCAGGGAACTCAACCACTGCCTATAAGGAGTGGCAACACCCCCCCTGCAACCGCAAGGGGAAATCATCTCACAAATACCTCCGGCGTCTGCAGCATCATCGACTGCAGCGAGGGATAACTAACCACCATTACATTAACTACCAATCAATTTATATTTACTTATATACATATGTCCGTCTGTCCGTATAAACGCTGAGATCTCGGAAACTATAAAAGCTAGAACCGTAGGAATTGACATGCAGATTCCTGGGGTTCCTGCACAGCGCAAGTTTGTTTCAGCGGGGTGCCACGCCCACTTTAACGCCCACATTCCGCGAAAATCTGTATCGCCTACAGTTTTTATGATAGAACAAAATTTTTAAATGAAATGCATTTGTCTCATCAATACCTATCGATTGACCCAAACAAAATTTGCAACGCCCACTCTATCGCCCACTAAACGCCCAAAACTGTGGTGGCCACAATTGTCATTCTAGGAAATTGGTCTCATCAATACCTATCGATTGACCCAGTATTGTATTTTTCTCATTAAAAAAATATTTCACGCCTTCTCTAACGCCCCCAAAACGGCTAAAACTCTTAAAACGGTTTTCCGCCCACATAACATTTTTTATATTATTAAAAATTTCGAATTGAATTGAATTTAATACAAATCGCTTTTAAAGAAACGTTCAGAGAAATAATAAAATATTTTTTCTTATAATATCATCGAATTTTTTTTCCAAATTCGTTCGGTTTCTAAAAGAACGGCCCATATATAAAACGTAAACATCCGACTGTAACGAGTGAAACATCAATATCTTTATATTGCAAAAACTAAAAGTCCTTATACCAAAACAAAATGGGAACTTCTCAAAATGAAAATTGTATTTTGTTTGTCAGTTTGTCCCAAAACGATATTTTAGAGTCCTGAAAATTCTATACGATGTTTAACAGATTAATATAAGAAACTTTAGTTCTTCCACTTTGGAAAATAGTACTTAGTTTGGCGATAAATAAATAAATAGCTAAACTTTGTAGACACGTAGAAAGGTATTTCGAAATACTATGAACCTCTTAAACATTAATTTTCTTCATACCGCAGTTTAAAAATTATTGGCCAAGTTCTTTTTTATTTCTACTTTTTTTGCCATTTGGTTAAAATTTTAAAGTGGATAACCCAAAAAATTGTTTAAAAAAGTTACCGCTTTTAGTTATCAGTCAAGAAAAATTGCAACATTTTCTATTTCAGAACATCTAGCATTCTTTAAGCTTTAAATTTTATTGTGCCTATCCATACTCTGTTTAATGGTCTTGGAATTATTTAAATTCTTATAACAGTTCCGCATAAGAAACTTGAATTCTACGAATTTTCGGAAAGTATATGGATTATAAGATTTATGTTAAAAAAAAAACTTCTGATATCAAACAAAAGCACCTCTTAACTAGGTTAAAAAAACTAATGTTTTGATATAAACTTTTGTGTCGAAAATTTAATATACGATCTACTTAATGAATATACTTTCTGTAATTCAGTATGCTTGACTTAGTTGTTTGATTCAAATAAAGCGTGTGAATTTAAAAAAAATGTAGAAAGTATACGATCGTATATCAAAACTTTCGTTTGTTGAAGATGCGATCGTCACCATATTTTTACCTCGTTTAGAGGTGGTTTTACTTAATATTTTATAAATTAACTATTACATTTTATATACATATTCTATTCTCAAACTATATTCTTCTATTCTTGTATATGCCTTTTGGCGCATTTCGAACCAATTAGTAGTTTTTGTCTGGTTTATTATGGCAACACTTTAAGAACGTATTAAGCCGTAGTTCCCTAAATGGACGACATTATAATTTAAAGCTAAGATGTGGTAAAAAGTACCTTAAAGGATTACATGAGGTTTTTAGGCAGAATGGACTGAGAATCGATTGGGACAAATGTGTTATGTTTCAGAACAGGTAACTTTTTTTTTGGTAAAACGCAAGCTACTACATTCTCTTACGTACCGGTACCGACTGATTGAAATTGTTCTTGTTTTTGGTACGATGTACGAGTTAGGTCACTTGGGTTGTGTTATTGCAAACTCGCGGCGATGTGCTTGCTACCTGCGCCAAAAGACAGTGTCGTTGTTTTTGTAAGTATTCACGGTTCGCTGATCAGGAGCACCGAACATTTGGCACGACTTGCTGGCGCCTCCGAAAAAGATAACGGTTTGAGCAGTGTGAGCAAATTAATCCTAAGCGTGCCCTTTTCTGATCCAAATTAAGAATATGTATGTATATAAACTTAATGGGATCGGGAACACTTCCTTCTACGTGTTACACACTTTCCGACGAATCTAGTATACACCTTTAGTCTACGAGAACGGGTATAAATATACACAACAACAGTTTAGATGAAAAGAAAGAAACAGACCGCTTATAATAACAACCGTACAGGCACAAGGAGAGTGATCGAAAGCGACTACTATATCAGTGTTGAAGTCAGTTCTTGTCGTAATGAAAGGGAAACATGAGGGTGTGCGATTACACGAAGAAATGAAAGGCTATAAATGCAAAGGTTTATCTGTCTAATTGTATTATCACCTTAAATACTCACTTGATGTAGTGATGAAGCAAAACAGAAGGGTGTGCGAAGGCGATTCCTATACATACTCGTACACGAAAAAATAAAAAGCCATAGATGCCAAATTCATTAGTTCACCGGTCGGTAGCACCGAATTAAGTGATCATAGGAAATTGATAATACTGTGGGCAAAAAGTAAGGTGAAATTCCAATTTAAAATTCGCGAGCTTAAGATGGCGGACTAGTTTATTTTTTCTCTATTTGGCAGTACTGTTAATGACATCTGGCGGTAATTTCATGTCAATGTCAGCATAAGTATTTACGCTTGTGTTTACCAAACGATCAAGAGTGCGTTGGTCAATTTTTACAATGTCTGATTTACATAATTGAGCAGAGAAGTGCCATCAAATTTTGTTTGCGATGAATGAATGAATGAAATTTCGGCTGCGGAAACGTTAAGGATGTTGCGGAAGGTCTTTGGTGATTCTACCATGTCCCGGAAAAATGTCGTACAAAGACTTCAAAGAGGGTCGGAAACGTGTTGATGGCCTGCAGCGCTCCGGACAACCATCGACGTCAACAGATGACCAACACGTCAATGAAGTGAAGGAATTAGTGCTTAAAAATCGTCGTCGGTTGACTGTTAGATACCTTACTGATATGATCGGAATATCAGAAGGATCTGTGAAAACCATTTTGAAAGACCATTTGGGCCTACGAAAAGTCAAATCTCGTTTGGTACCGAAATCGCTCAATTTCATGCAAAGAAGTCATCGCGTTGACGTGTGTGAAACAACGCTTTCTGACTATCAGGACAAGCGCCAATGCTAAATGCTTTTCCAAAATTTCAGAGGAAAATTCATGCGGAGCGCGGCATGAGGACCCGAAGTCGTCCGGTCGGCTTTTGGCTTTGACGATTGTCGATAGCATCCGAAATGTGCTGCTAAAAAGAACGTCACGCCGCGTCGCACCGCCTCAGTGTACACGCACGTTTAAAGTTACGAAAAAAATAGTGTTGGGGGAGGTAAACAAGCTGCCGATTTTACCTTTAATTGGCGGAAATATATGAAAAAAGGACTTAGTAAAGTTGTCTTCTAGTTGAACCTAAAAAAACGAAAGAAAGTTACGATCAACCCACTTTTTACATAATCCAAAAACAATTTTTTAAATAAAAAGTACCTTTTTTTTTAATTTGAAAAATTTTTTGAATTTTGTCACTTTTTGTTCAACTTTTTAGGTTTAACTAGAAACTACACTATTTGGTGATCTCTGACAAAAAAACTTGAATGAATAAGTTAGAGAAATCCCTACAAAAATGGTACCTAAAAGACGGAAGAACGTTGGGGATTTTCCTATACGTGCGTGGGTGTTTATTTTGCCAGTTGCATATAGGAACTACTTAATCCTAGCTTAGATACTTAGAGGAAGTTGAAGAGGGAGAGCGGCGGGCAGAAAACTCCCGCTCTTCACTGCCTCCACAAACGCCGTTTTGGCGTGAACACATAGAACAAGAAAGGGAGTTAACTTCGGTAAGCCGAAGTTTATATACCCTTGCAGTTGTAAAAAATAATCAATAATATTATTAAATTGAATTCAAAATTCTTCAAAAAATAAAAATGTATATTCCCAATATTATAAGATAATATGTCAAAAAGCTCCAAAGCTATAATTTGTTTCATTTTATTTCCCATCAATTATCCGATCGTTCCTATGACAGCTATATGATACAGTCGTTCGATATTAATAAAATTTAATTCGAAATTCAGAACTACTTAAAAAATGTTATTTTCTAGCTTATAAGGTTATATGTTTAAAAACACAAAAGATATAATTTTTATTTAATGTTTTCCTACTAATTTTAAGATCGTTCTAATGGCAGCTATATGATACAGTCGTCCGATTTTGATAAAATTTAATTCGAATTTCAAAACCAAATAAAAAAGGTTATATGTTAAAAAACACCGAAGATATAATTTTTCAATATTATTTTACCACTAATTTTCCGATTGTTCCTATGGGAGCTATATGATATAGTGGGAGCTATAAGATATAGTGATATAAAATTTAATTCGATAGTGATAATGACATTGACATGAAATTTAGGCATTTGTCACAAACTGTCCTGAAATCTCATGATAGGTCTCCATTTGTTTTTACATTTTGCTCACAGTTGTGTATACTCGTACATGGATAGTGCCGCTCCTGTATACAAATTATTTTGATTAACTATCGATTGCAAGATACATTTTTTCTCACTTATTTTTTATTTTATTTTACTTTTTTGTTTTATCCCAGCGCTACAAGAATGTCGATTTTTGGACTTGATACAGTTGTTACCCGTTGTTACCTTAATGGTTTAGACTTGGTATTGTAATTATCTGTACAGACCTGTACTGTACCTGTACTGTTTCTGTTCTATATCTATACTGTTTCTGTTACCAGCTGTTCTAGTCAATTATTAAGAATGATCACAGTACTTGTCCACTAGACGACGTTCGATGTAAGTAAGTAAACACTTAGATTGTGAGTTTTAACGCGTCCGAGTCTTGCTTACGCGTTGTATTTAACTCTTAAATTGTTGATTTGTACTTGATTATGGGATAGTTACTATAATCCTCAAGTGTCTTACCCATTCCGTTCCAGAATCATTATCTATAAAATGAGAAAGATTCAAATCTTTCCGCCATTGATTCATATGTGACCAATAATAGAGACCTACCCCTGAACCTCACTTTCGAACAATCGTCTTGCTATCATTACCTGACAGTCACAAAAGAGACATTTTTTTTATTTTTAAATTTAAGTTTTTAATTTTATTTATATTTATTTTAGTTTGATATTTTCACTATAAACTTTAATTTTTATTTTCCATTTTTATTAGTTCTCACTTTCTCTATAACTTTAAATTCCAATATACTAAATTGTGTAATTTAATAGTCAGGTGGTGCGCAGGTTAAAGTCAGCTGCCGGCTCCGACGTTGTCGGCAGCAGCCAACATATTCCCAGAATAGAAATTGTCCTGCTACGCATGACTTGTACTTGAAGCGGCGCGGCAAACACCGCTCGAATTCAAGCATCCGCGCCGCGTCAGTGTGCGCGCAATTCAAATCTTTGTAAGCGGAGCACGTTTGTTAAGCAAAACTGCCTATACTGACGCCCAAAAGCCACGCAAAATTATTTTAATTTAAAATAATTGCCTCTTTATATCTTCATTGTATATCTTCATCTCCCTTATGCCCCTTTAGCTGAGAAATGGGTAGCAAACGCACTCGACTAAAGCGTTTTTCCTCGTTTTAAATACCAAATGTTGCACTATTTACGTACAGGGTCCACTTACTGCTATCTAGTACTGTTGGTCACTGAGCTCACTTTGTTGTTTTTTGCTTAAAATTGCTCAAAATTTTCAGATTTTATCAAAATTAATCAAATTAATATTAAACACAATTTTTCAATTGTGTATAACAACAAATTCTTAAAATAGCTATTTAAATAAAAGTCTCAAGCATCTCTGATTTCCGGTAACTTCATCCAAAAAAAATGACATAAAATTTTAAAAAAAAAATCCTATAATTTCCTATGTAAGATTGACTTAAACCATGAGCTAAGTCCAGGTATGACCTAAAACTTAGGATTGGCATAGATAATATGTTACTAGATGCCTTAATAAAAAATATGAGTGTATATAGTATCAATATATTTTTTTTCAAACTTACAAAAGTATTTTACCGCAATATGACAGCACAAATGGAGCTTGCCCGACACTGTTTTGTTCTCGGGGCTCGAAGTTTAAGTCCTGCACAAAGCTTTTCTTGTTTTTAAATTATTTAATCTAATTTATTATTTATACAATATCAATTTTTTGATTGCTAAGGAAATAGTTTGAATGCCATCTTAAAACTGTTGACTTACTTTGACCCAGAAAAATAAAAATGAAAAACAATCAAGAACATTATTCATGATTTGAGAACAATCCGTTCTCCATTTTTATACCCGTTACTCGTAGAGTAAAAGGGTATACTATATTCGTCAAAAAGTATGTAACAGGAAGAAGAAGCGTTTCCGACCCCATAAAGTGTATATATTCTGGATCAGGATCACTAGCCAAGTCGATCAAGCCATGTCCGTCTGTATGAACTATGAGATCTCGGAAACTATAAGAGATAGAACAGTCGAACTTGGCATGCAGATTCCTGGGCTTCCTACGCAGCGCAAGTTTGTTTCAACGAGGTGCCACGCCCACTCTAACGCCCACAAACAGCCAAAAACTGTGGTGGCCACAGTTGTCATCCTAGTTTGGTAAACTGAATTTGTCCCATTAAAACCTTTCAATTGGCCTAAAAATGTCTGCCACGCCCACTTCAGCTCGCCCAAACGACTAAAACGCTTAAAACTGTCTGCTGCCCACATAACATATACCAAAACAGCCGGTAGGTGGCGCTACTAATATTTCTTTGCCGCATATATATCTCCATTTCTATTTTGCTCCCTCAAGCTGAGTAAGGGGTATCTGATAGTCGAAGCACTCGACAATAGCGTTCTTCCTTTTTTTTTATATTTTTATATTTCAAAGTTATGACCGAAATGTTCTTAAACTGACCATATTCGTTCGGAAACCAACATTAAAGTTCGCATTTTATTAACGTTTATGAGCGTTATTAAACTGATAAACTTTTGCACTTTTTGATCCCGTTTGGTCGTTTCGAAACGTTGCAAACGGATTTTTTTTCTGGGTGTAGGGTCCTTCCACATCTAGGGAAGACGCCTTACCAATTGGTTCATCGCACCATGTTGCGCATGAGTATGTAAGCTTAAATTATATTAGTCAAAATCTGTCAAGTGTGCCCCTGTTCTAAAGGTCGTTTTGCCTTTGAACTTTTTTGCTTTTCCAGTTCACAATGATAAAAAAATCTTCATTTGAAAAGTTTTGCGAAATTGTGAGTTATACGGGACTTTAATTAATTTAATTTAATTATTTTTTTTTTTCCTTTATTTTCTTGATTGAAATTTGTATTCATTCGCAAAATAGATTTTTTCGGCGCTTTTCCATATTAAAACTGAAAAGCCGAGCATAACTAGATATCACGCGAGTCGTTCCTATAGTTTTGTCATTGAACTTTGGATGCTATGAGCAGCCTTAATTTGTGTGTATGGGGAGAAAAACAGAGTGAAGGCAAAAATGTATTCATATTTGCTTCTACTGCAGATCTATACGCTTTGGTCAAACCAACAAAGCGTTCCAAGCCGCGGCTGAGAATGACAGAAAAAAGTAACAATAATAATAAATCGGGGAAAAACATAATAACCTAACATAGACAATACAATTTGTATAAATTTAGTTGTTTTACCTTAAACCGATAATAGCAAAAGTAAGTTTATTACTATTTTACCCCCCTACTGGGACAATGAAAGTGAATTTTTGCAACTTTTCTTGGTTCCTTATTTTCCTAAAAGGATGGATTTTTAAATAATATTTAATTTAAAATACAATTTTTGTAGTAAATCGAAAGTTTCTATAATTTTATTTATATCGTTTTTCTGGGTAAACCACATGTTTATGTGCGCTTTTAACTCTGGCCAATATAATTATATGATTTAAACATGGTTTTACAAAAGTATTCTATATATTACCACATTATTGCAAATAGCTTCCTTTTAGTATTATCATAACTAACTGTTTGTAATAATTAATAAAATAGGTCCACGCTAAAAATACATCGTCTTTATATTAAAACACAATTTATTGTAATTACCTGTCCAGAAAAATTTGTTTCACAGTGTTTTTCTATCCAGCTAAAAGGTAATGCCACTTTCTAAGTGATCAGGATCTATCCCTTTTATATGAGGTGCAATGTAAGTACGCACACATGTATTTTTATAAATAAACGAAATGTATATTATTAATTTAAATATATAACATAGAAATTTATATTGTAAATAAGATTATAAATAATGTTAATAAGATTTTAATAAGTCTTTAAGCATATATGTTTATAAATAATTATAAAAGTATTGTGCAGATATCTCTGCAGCACTTTGGCTTCTAATATGATAATAGGAGTTATGTTAAAATATATTTTTTCAGTGCTGATGGTCATTATGAAGTGACACTTATGACAAAAGCAATAGTTTATAATAACGGACTGGTGATTTGGCAACCTCCTGCCGTGTATAAGTCATCTTGTTCAATCGATGTTGAATATTTTCCGTATGACGTACAGACCTGCATCTTAAAATTAGGAAGTTGGACATATGATGGTTTTAAGGTGCTACTCAAATGTATTTTTACTCTAAAACGTTGAAAATATTTTGAATTCAATTTGTTTAGCCTATTTCAGACGTTTAGTTACTTAGCAGCATGATAAAATGTTTTTATTATTAGGAATGACAAAATCTTTCTAATTGGTATAATTCGTTTATGTCTTAACATAATCGAACATCGAACATTTTAAATTTTCTGTTTGATTGCTTGTATTGTTTTTATACTTCATGCGCATGGAACAACTTTAATAAATAAAATCAATTTTCTTAGATAACAAATACTTTTAAAATGTTTTTAATTTTATTTAAAATGTGAACTTCACGCTTGCTTACACTGTTAGTATGTTAAAATGTAAAATTTTTTATAATTTAGAATGCATTTTTTTAGCTAACAATACTTTTTAATCCTTACAGCGAAATTTCCATGTTTTGTAGGATAAAAACTCAACTGAAATCGCACTTAAATTTAAAATTCATTGGCCAGCGGTCCTTTGCCTTGCGTTTTGCATTTTTACATTATTTAATATTTTGAACCATTTTGAATGCAAAAACAAATTATCATCCAATTACGAAATTAACCACTTTTTCGCCAAGCGTAATGATACTGTGCTGTAGCGGTAAAGCTCTTGCTTTGCTCAGATTATTTTCTCAAAAAGAATGTTGTTTTTATACCCGTTACTCGTAAAGTAAAATGGTATACTACATTCGTCGGAAAGTATGTAACAGGTAAAAGAAAGCGTTTCCGACCGAGTCGATCTATCCATATCCGTCTGTCCGTCCGTTCGTATGAACGCTGAGATCTTGGAAACTATAAGAGGTAGAATATTCATACTTGGCATTTAGAATCCTGGGCTTCAGCGCAGCGCAAGTTTGCAACGCCCACTCTAACGCCCACAAAAACAACAAAAACAAAACAAAAGTTTAACTAAAATTTATATGTCTCATCAATACCTATCGACTCATCCAAAAAAAGGTGCCACGCTCACTTTAACGACCTCAAATGGCCAAAACGTTCAGATCTGTCTGCCGCCCACACTGAATAGGCCGGTAAATGTCGCCCTAAAATATCGCTTTGCTGCTTATATACCTTCATTATCCTTTTCCTCCCTTAAACTTAGAAACGGGTATCTGATAGTCGAGGCACTCGACTATAACGTTCTTCTTTGTTTTTACATGTTTCCCTGGCCCTGTTTATTGTCTACTTTCAGTTCTTATGATTCTAATTAGAAATTTAACATTATGCGTTGAGCGGCCTAATAATTAGATTACCTTCTCACACTCAAATTATGGTATGAGTTTAAAACTCCTTAAAGTGAACCCAGAAAGTGTTCCGCCATTCGCCGCAAATAAAATGACAAGCAAACGTGCCCACACACGATTTTTTAAATATAAAATAAAAATAACTTATGGCCACTGAGCCTTGATTGTAAGCAGCTTTACCTTGACAACAAAAAAAACCAAACCAAAAAACATTTATTCCTCATTTGAAAGTCAATCTACATTTAAAAACACAAAAAATCATCTTTTAATAAAAAACCAAAAAGGATGATTACCTTGGCAAGCCGAAGTTCGTATACCCTTGCAGTTATAACAAATGATCAACGTTACTTACACCATGTTAAATTTTTAAGGATGTTGCTAGCTTCACTGATATTAAAAAAAATGTTTTCATTATTTTTCTGACCGTTTCTTTAAGAGCTATATGTTGGAGTCGTCTGATTAAATTTAATTCGAAATTCTAAAAAATATAATAAATAATATTCCCAATATTATAAAATAATATGTCAAAAAACACCGAAGCTATAATTTGTTTCGTATTAATATCCCACTAATATGGCAGCTATATGATATAGTCGTCCGATTTTGATTAAATTGAATTCGAAATTCAGAACTAATTAAAAGCTGTTATTTCCAAGCGTTGGAAACGATATGTTAAAAAACACCAAAGATATAAAATTGAAAATTTTTTTTTCTATTATTTCTATGGATATCATAAGATATAGTTGTCTGATCCGGCTTTTTCCGACTTATATACTACCTGCAAAAGAGAAAAGACTTTTTGGGAAAGTCTCAGCCCGATAGCTTTAAAATTGAGAACTAGAAAAGGACGCGCAGAGGGAGATGGTTAGATCGACTCGTCTAATGATGCTGATTAAGAATATACGTTGCGAACTTCTGACGGAAATAACTGATATTAAAACTTGGGAAACGCTATAGTCTTTGCCGTCGACCATCAAATAATCGTAACTAAGCTTAGAGTGCGATGGAGATATGCAGAAGCGACTGTTTATAATTGCACATTCAAAACAGCTGAAATAAAGTTGCGTGGCGGCGGATTCATAAGAATCTGCAGTTCAAATTCCAACTTTCAAGCTTTTATAGTTTCCAAAATGTCAACGTCCATACGGACGGATAGGCAGGCATACAGACCGACATGGTAGATCAACTCGGATATAAATCCTAATTAAGAATATATATATGGGTGTGCAAACTTTTTGTAAAGCAAACTAAAAGTATTTACGAGACAAATACATTTTAGTTAAAATTCTTTTATAAATATTAGATGACACAGCTTTAGAGTAGGCACTTCGAACTACAAGGCTGTATCAGATGCTAAGTAATCTAAAAGCTTGAAGGATGTAGGATATCGCTAGTCATTCTGATCAAGAATAATATAATTTATAATTTCCGGAAAAACTTCCTTCTACCTGTAATATACTTTTCCCTGAACACAATATACCCTTTTCCCTTTACCCTTTTTATAACGGGTGAAAAAAGTACAAACACATACAAATTCCGACGTCCAACAAAATTTCGTATTTGTATTCTTAATTTGTATACACATTTTGGGGAAAAGCTAATATCGGCTGCGTTCAGCCAAACACCACTTTAACTGATACCAGAGCTCTCACAAAGTTTTACTAGTTGTCAGGAAAGGTCAGTTAGATAATAAGTTAGACTTTATGCAAAATGGCATTGACAAGCCCCCTCAAAGGGTTTTGTTTACTAATGGGATTCTGTCTTCAGAGACAGTTTTCTTATCAAACTCTGTCAAAAGTGTTCGGACAGTATAAAATTAAAAACGCTTTGAGGTCTACATATGCATAAAACAAGAAAGGAAGTTAACTTCAGTGATATTCAAAATAAAATTATTTCATTATTTCCGAAGCTATAATGTGTTGCATATTATTTTTCCACCAATTTTTCGATCGTTCCTTTGACAGCTATATAATATAGTTGTCCGATTCGGATCTCCAAGAATCGGATTCGGATTTTCCAAGCGTATGTGTTAAAAAACACTAAAGATAATTTGTTCATATTATTTTCCCACCATTTTTCCGATCGTCGGAAACTATAAAAGCTAGAACACTCAGACCTTTCATGCAGATTTCTGGGCTTCCTGCGGAGCTCAAGTTTGTTTCAGTGGGGTGCCTCGCCCACCTTAATGCCCACAATCCTCGAAAGTCTGTAGCGCCTATAGTTTTTATGATAGAAAAAAAATTTAACTGAAATGTAGTTGTTACATCAATTCCTATCGATTGACATAAAAAATTTTGCCACGCCCACTCTAACGCTAACAAACCGCCAAAATTGTAGTGTCCACCGTTTCTATGGTATACATTTTTTTCCTAAAATTTATTTGCCTCATCAATACCTATCGATTAACCTAAAAAAATGTTGCCACACCCGCCCACTCAAACGCCAACAAACGTTTTAAACGCCTAACGCTGCCGCCCACCTATTATTTTAAAAGATATAATTTTGTGAACTAGATTTTAGATATTACTAGATATTATTGTTGTAAAATACTTTGCAATAGATTTGAATAAATTGATGATTGATGATTGCATCATTTCAATTTTTGTTGTATATAAGGGCGCATTTTCATCGAACTTTTTTGCTTTTCCAGAAGAACTTCATTTGAACGTTTTAAGAAATTTTGAGTTTTACCGGAGTTATAGGGGTCAGAATATGTCATTCAAATTGGTTAAAGATATCTTTATGATGTTTTTACTAATCGACACAGAATTATTACGGTTTTTTATAAAAAAAAAACTTTAAACATTTTATTTAAATTAATTTTTTTTAGTAAGGTAATGAGCAAAGATTTTTCGCAATAACGTACGAGTCGCTCTAAATCAACCATAAACGTGTTTTTATACCCTTGCAGAAGATATAATGATTTCAGTCAGAAGCTTGCAACGCAGTAAAAGAGACGTTTCCGACCCCATAACGTATATATATTCTTGATCAGCGTCACTAGACAAGTCTGTCTTGTCCGGATATACTTCCGTCTGGCCGTCCGTTACTAAGCAAACTAGTCTCTCCGTTTTAAAACTATCGGGCTGAAACTTTCCCAAAAGCCTTTTTTCTATTGCAGGTAGAAAATAAGTCTAAACCAGCCTATCGAGAATAAATTTAAAAAACGTATATCTTTGGTGTTTTTTTAAATATAACCTTTTAAGCTTGGAAAAAACATTTTTAAATTAGTTCTGAATTTCGAATTAAATGTTATCAAAATCGAAGGACTGTATCATGTAGCTGCCATAGGAACGATCGGAAAATTAGTCGGCAAATATGAACAAATTATATCTTTGGTGTTTTTTAACATATAACCTTCTAAGCTTGGAAATAACATTTTAAAATCAGTAAGAACAAAATTATAGCTTTGGGGCTTTTTGACATATTATCTTATAATATTGGGAATATAATTTTTTATATTTCGAATTCAGCTGAATAAAAATTGGACTACTCTAACATACAAATATAAAAAAATGGTCTGATAAAAAGAATGAAATAGTTGTTTTTTAATATCACTGAAGTCACCAACAATCCTTAAAAGTTGATTATTTCTTATAACTGCAAGGGTATACAAACTTCCTTATTTAAGGGACCATGTCTCAATCTGCGCATTTTGCGACTTCTTAAAAAAATTATACTTTTGTGTAACAACTTCTCACAAGCAAAACTCAGTGCCGTAATCGCTTTTATTTGTGAGCATATCGACAAAATTATTCTTAAAATGAATAAAAATCGTTTAGAGGAAAATTTTTAAATATTTTTCATAAATCGGTACTTTGGCAAAACTTTAAACGAAAATTTGACAAGTTAACTAGGGAAGACAAAATAAGCTGGTATTCAATTAGAAACTGAATAATGAAAATAGACCCGAAAAGAAAAAATGCTAACAAATATTCTTATAAAACACGTTAAGCTAATTTTAGAGAACGCATTTCTTGCAACTGGGTGTTTGAGGGGAGACAGCAAAATCGAGAAATCCGTTGAACTTTATTACACAGCAAAATTTGTTTTTTTTTGCGGACGTTTCACAAAAGGCACTTCGAAGAGACTTCGGATTCCAACATTTCATCGTTAAATTTAAACATTTAACTTTTGGAAGTGTCGCCGAAGTGACTTTGAGAAGTGTCACCGAAGTGACTTTGAGAAGCGTCGCCGAAGTGACACATTTCTTCCCGAAGGCAGTCACTTCCGCGATCCGAATGCGATATTGCGGACGTTATATTTCATCTTATAGAATTCACTAAGAAGTGAATTTTACTTTTTTCGAATATTTCTTGCCATCGAAAAAAAGAGGATAGCGCAATATGGCGAAGTTCACTTCAAGGCAGAATATGCTTTAAGTATTTATTAATTGAGAGTTTCTGGTCATGATCACCTGCCGAGTCGAGCGCCCACTCTGACGCCCACAAACCGTCCAAAACATTGTGCCAAAAATGTTTTTTGGTGAAATGTATTCATCTCATTAATTGAATTGACCATGCCCACTCTAACGTCCACATGGTGCCTACAAAATTCAAAAAATCGGTACGCCCATATTTGAAAAACGAATTACAAATCGAACGAATTTGGCAAAAAAAAGGTTCACATTTTTGAATTGCCTGAAAGTATAAGAAAAAATCCTCTGAAACCTCTTCTTTTTAAATACATTTTTTAAACACACACAATTTTGAATTTCTTCAAAAGAAAAATAAGTTTTAATATAAAAAAGTTGTTATACTACTTCCCCACAAAAAGTTTTTTAATTTTAAAATATGCCCTCATTTGTCACCTACAATGAGTTTCTTTTTATAGGTTGGAGCCATTTTTTGTTTTCAAGATATCGAATTTAATGTAATAAGCCATCTAATATTTTCAGCAGCCTTCTGGCTCGCTCTTATTAAAACCTTATGGCGTTTGTATTTCTGAGTTACTTAATATACTGTTGATAACTTTAAATTCTAAATGTTTAATTTAATTTTATCTTATTTGCTTTTATACGTTTTTTCTTAATATATTTAGTATAGTAATTATGAAATTATTTAGCACAAGTCGCTTGGCTATAGGTTTTTAAAATATTCCAAAGAATATTCCCAAGGAATGATTCTGAGGTCTAGTCACGTCAAAGCTGGTCTTTGTTGCTGCTGCTGCCAATATATACACAATATATGTTATTCTCCCAAAGATAATTGAATTCAATATTTCTGCCAATCAACTTTTCAAATCAACCAAATTAATTTTAGTTACAAGATGTGTAACTTTATCTTCTCTTGGAAACAGAACAAAAACATTGCAAAACATGGCCTTATTGTAGCACTAAGAAAACTTGCCCACACAATGGTGCTTTTTTTATAACCTTGCAGAGGTTCAGTCAGAAGTTTGCAAAATAGTGAATTATAAGTCTCCGACCCCATAAACCAAAAAGTGCTGGTTTCATTACCCGAAAATGGCGTCATGAAATCCCTTAAAGGGTTTTAAGCAGTTTCAAAAGGTAAATATACAAGAATACAAGTAAAATTAATTTTTTTTAGGCACATGCCCTTACTTTTTTCAGGACCATTGGACAGGGATTCCGGACCGAAAAGCCATGTTAATTATTAAAAACAAATTATTAAAAAGAACATAAATAGCAAATAATAATTGTAATTCTACAGAAAATTTAATTTATACAATTTAAATAAAATATAGTTAAAAATAAATGAATATGTATGTATTTTAAACTCAATATTTTGAAATATTTGGATTTTTCCATGGAAAAATCGCGAATTTCCGATGGGATTTTCCTGGGACGTTTCCTCTGCCCTGGAAATTCCATGGAAAAATCGCGAATTTCAGATGGGATTTCCCTGGGATGTGTTTCTTGCTCGGGAAATTCCACGGAAAAATTAGTATAAGGAACATGCAAAATCCTAGGGGACTTCGACCTCTTTCGATCAAATTTAATTCGAAATTGAAAACTAATTAAAAATGTTATTTCCAAGCGAAGGATGTTATATCATTCTTGTATGATATTTGTGACCTGTTCCTTATTTCATCACTTTTCTTACTCTTACTCCGGAAATTTATTTTATCCTCATCTTTATTTGCATTTAGGTTACTGACATGATTACTCTCCTTACTCTCATTCAGGATTTTCGTATTTTTAATCTCCTTTCTCTCATTTGTTCTGCATTAGTTTTGCTATATTTTTAATCGAATATTCCTTTTTTGTCTTTTATAGGGACATACACTGTTGAAGCAAATATTGTCAAAAATTTAAAATGTCATGCCTCATAGACATCAATTGCCTTAACGTAATCTCTTTAATTAAATAATTAGCTTCCAGAACAGCTTCACCCCAGTAGCTTTCTTTATCTATATTACTTTAGCAACATTCACCAAACTATTAGCTTTTTTAGTAATTATTTTGTTTATCTTTTCTGACTTGTAGGGTGATTTTTAGCACTTTGTTGTTTTTGCTACCGGACAACTGAGTATTAGTGCCAGCCTCGAAATAATGCATAAGCTTGTGCCGCACCAAGCATAAATATAGAGCAGGTAGTTTTTTGAAAAAGCGTTCCGGCGCGTTAGCGTTGCAAGAAGGATGGTTGAAAAGAAAAACACAAAAATTAAGGCAAAAATTGTATTGAGTTTGTTGAGTATTAGGGTCTCCTTTTTGCAAGCCATCGATTGAGTTTTTGTTTTACTACCTGCTGTTCCAAATTCGTCGCTAAATGAAACAAATTATTTCTATTGATTTTACATTTTATTTTTAAAATTTATTTATAAGTTAATATATATTTATAATTTGCCGTCATTGCGTATTACTAAATTTTTAATATTTTAGTATTATAAATATATATATTAGTTTGCTTCATTCTATTTCTTTTCCCTGTAATAACATTCTAAGGATAATACTCTATCGGCCGCTGCACTGTTCGATGGTATAGTAAGAAGTTGCAATGCTAACTTATGTAGATAAAACAGTTTTCCAGTTTTAAAGAAACTCTCTGTTCAGTAACTTTCTGTTTATTTATTTCCAATAATATTAATACTAATTTTAAAACAATAATATTAATATTTCATCAAATGTCCAAAGACATTTTAGAACTGTTTTTTGAAAAAGTCACCAGGTGAAAAAAGAAAGAGTTAGTTGCCAATGGATGATTTGGACTTGCAGGATTTCACTCATTACTCGAAAAATTATTGCTACTGGGAAATTCACATGTATTGTAATTATTTTTTATAACAGAAGTGTTTTATTTGAATTTCATCCCCATGTTCCATAACTGCAGCAGGTGGATATAAAAAATTCATTTTTGTGCCAAATTCTTAAATTTAAAAATTCTTTCCTTAAGAACGGATGTTGGTGAAATAATTTTCGAAATAGACGGTAAAACAAAGCATAAAGAAGGAGAACTACACGTTGAAATCTTCAAGCAAAATTAATATTATTCTTAAAGCACATATGTATATGAATTATGTGTATATATATTTTAAGTGAGCAGACCGGTGGCGGTACAATTCCTGCTGGATGTAGGGCGAGGGGTCAACGGCGGGGTGCTCGCTGGATGTAGGGCGAAGGGGCACGGGCAGGGTGCTTGCTGGATGTTTAGCGAGGGGCACCGTCCACTGAGCTTGGTGCTTGAACTGATGGGAGTGACTTCCGCGACCCGAATGCGATATCGCCGAAGTGACTATTGGAAGTTACTTAGAAGTGACATAACAGATGCTTGTAGAAGATACCAGAAGGGCCTTTCCCCATTGGAAATCTTGAATAAAAAACTTGTTTTTACATGTTCAGAAATATTTTGAATTTATTTTCTATAAGGTTTTTAAGCGCTTGTGGACACGGTCCTTGGCATGTCGGAAGTGCTGCTTAATAATTTAATTTATTTTCAGCTCCGTTCACAAGAGGAATTTAATAATAACCATTTCTAAAATAAACACAACATTTTTTTTTATATTTAAAATAAAAATAAATTTGAAGGAATTACTTTTTATAATAAGGTGGAGAATCTTTGAATGCTTATAATGTGAAAATATCTTGAAGTAATCGTACAGCCTCGCGTAAATTCGCACTCTTTGTTGAGTTGGACGTTTTAATGTGTTATATAATTTTAAAAATTCGGAAAAACAAAGCAACACAAAAATGTTATACAAAACTGGACTGACCACCAGCAAATTGCGAAATAAACTGACGGGGGGCATTTTCGGAAATAAAGGGTAACGGCAATTATCATGTCCTTCTTTTTCCCAGTAACATTGTTTTTGTATCATATATCTATCGTCCAGATATCGTCATATATCTATCGCGACCCTTTTTGTTTTTGTAAAATGCGTGCTATCGTCCAGAAGTGTCTCAGAAGTTACTTCTTTGCGATCGAAACGTGTGCTATCGTCTTCCTATCACTCAGCAGTGACTTAGAAGTTATTTCTACGCGATATATGTCTATTTTGTTTTTATAAAATGTATACAATCCTGTGCCTTTGCATTGCTTAGCCGGGTGTGGGTGGCCCCGGGGTACAATTTTTATTGGGTGTGAGTAAAGTGACAAACAATGGCACCCTCCAGTTCACTGGTGTATGTGAGACAATGATATTGTAATTTTATCGCTTTCTGTACAGAAAACTCACGCATGTTACTAGATAGATATTTCCAACCATTTTTATATAAAGATTTACAAAATTATGGTTAAATTGCGCTTTACTTTTTGCTACAAAATCCTTAAACATTGCAAAACCATCAGTTTTATGTTTTATGAAATACGTTACACAATAATGTGTATATTGATCTACAAAAATATTTTTTGTCGTCAATTGTTATTAAACCGCATACATAAGAATGGATATATTTATGTATTCCTTATTTATATGTTTCTTAAAAGGAAATGTGGCATGTTTGCTAGCCATGTCCGTCTGACTGTCTGTCCGTATGAACGCTGAGCTTGCCACACAGATTCCTGGGCTTCCTGCGCTGTGCAGGTTTTTCCCTGCCTTTTATGATACAAACAAAATTGTAACTAAAATGAGTTTGACTCATATATACCTATCGACTGACCCAAAGAAAATGTGTCACGCCCACTCTAACGTCCACAAAAGGCTTAAACTTTTAAATCTGTTTGCCGCCTACATAACATCTACCGAAATAGCCGGTAGGTGGCGCCCTAAAATATCGCTTTGCTTATCTCCATTTCCCTTTTGCTCTCTTAAGCTTAGTAACGGGTATCTGAGTCGAAGCACTCGACTATAGAGTTCTTCTTTGTTTTTTTTTTTAATTTTTTTTTTTGGATTTTATTAGTTATTAAGACCTTATTTTATTTACAAAACGTTTGTATGGGAAATAGAGTTTATTCGGAAACTATTCTATTTTTTCTCACATTTTAAAATTTTTCTAGACCTCCACGAACATTTCAAGACTAAGATAAGAAAAAAAGTCTACAATTAAAATGAGCACGTGACAAAAAAAGCACCGACAAATAAGCAATAGCGAAGTATGCACAAATGCACAAAAGTCCGATTATCCGCCTTTTTGAGCGCAAGAGAGGCCGGATTTTAATTGGTTCCTAAATTTCAATCTGTTTATTTTCCGAATTCTTTTTCTTTAATTCGAAAACCAAATTATAAATTATTTTCCGTCATGGAACCATCAGCGAAATCCGCTTTAGCCCAATTTATAACCAATGTGAAGCACCTCCTAAAATTAAATAGTCCATGTAAAAGTCCCGACGCAGAATTTCCCTCTTTTTGAAACGTCGACTGCTCATCCTCGGCCAGTTGATGCACAGCTCGCACTGAAAAAAATTAAGCCGAGTGGCTCATCCTGGATGGAATCTCGCTAAAGGATACACTCCTAAAATTATTACCCTATGATATCGGAACCTTCAAATGATGCGCAGCAGCTTTGGCTGGATAACCGGTCCGGACATCAACACTACATTCAAAGAATACCCAGAGGTGGTATCAGCAGATCAAAAACGAACTTAAACTTGGTTGTTTAATTGGCCTCTTTAAAAACACAAAGGTGCTGCAGGAAAAAATGGGGAGTTATTCTCGCACTAGCAGGAAATAAAGATAAATGCCCCAACTCCAAATACTATTTAATTAATGCAGCACACTGTGAGTGGTTGGGAATAAGATTCTCCCAGCAAACTAGATCTACATTTCAACGGCAGCGTAATACCGTAAGCGCCTGACTTGAGCAGATAGGAATGTTGTACGAAATGCGCATCCCAATCAAGATCTTTCTTCGTCGACTTCACTATTAGATCGGAGCAGTTTTCTTCTTCCCAGAACTGGTAAAGCAGAGAATCTTGACGATCATCCGGCAGGCTTGGGTTCTTCGTCACATCCTTGCATCCAAGCCGGGTTTTCTGCAGCAACAGAGGCCAGCTGAAAGCTGAATTTGCCCAATACATAACAGTTAATATGAGAGGCTGTCTCGATAAGCAAGTCAATACACTGTGGTCGGAAAAACTCTGGATCAGCCAGAAAAATATTGCATGTTTCAACTGGAAACATCTATGCAGAAACTAGGCTGGAGATCCGTAATATTGCCAGCGATAACTTTACTAAAATGAGCGAAATCATACTCACTTGAGAATGAAAAGGAAATCGAAAATTGTACAGCTAAAGACAAGCATAT
This sequence comes from Drosophila biarmipes, assembly GCF_025231255.1. Classification (NCBI taxonomy): domain Eukaryota; kingdom Metazoa; phylum Arthropoda; class Insecta; order Diptera; family Drosophilidae; genus Drosophila; species Drosophila biarmipes. The sequence goes on along the minus strand of NC_066613.1, from coordinate 567,738 downwards.
TAAAGAGCAGCGTGCCGAATGTATTTTCTATACAATTGTTGATATCAGAACTTTGGTTTTCTGTAGGTGCGATCTTAACTAGATTTTTTTTTTTATATTAGAAGTTTTTGTGTTAAAAATCAATGATATAATTCATCTACTTTCATAAACTAAATAGTACTCAAGTTTCTTATGTGGAACATACAACACGTATAAAAAAAATAAAAACGCGATCAGGTAGTGTTATAGGTTCTGAACTGGTACATGTAGCTACTTCTGTTGAACAAAATTTTAAAACGGATCTTTTAAAACAATGTGTTGCAAGTAAAACGTGAGGAAATGTCAATGGGTATACTCCTTAATGCTTAGACGAAATCGTTAAAGTTGAAGAAGAAGAAGAAGGAAAAAAGTTTATAGAATATTGGAACAAAAAAACTTTTGGTCATAATCAGTAAACGATAGTATTTCGACAAATCATTTTAGGAAATTTAACAAAGTATTTTAACAACCTTTTTGACGACATATAGCACAAGTCGGTAGCTTTAGTAGTTTAAAAGTTGAGGGTATACAAAATGTATCTATTTATAGCTGGCTTATCGCCAAACCAGTTAGTTCTAATAAGCTGTTCGTCATCTTAAATTTCCAAGACTTTAAAATTAAGTTTGGATTCGCACAAAAAAAGGTCAATGCTCAGTGTTGGATGCTCTTAAATGGTAAATGGTAAATGTGGCTACATTTGTTGATTAATAATTTAAAATGGGTTTTTTTGCAAGAATGTGTCGTATACCAAAAGTTGTGGAATCTCATATACACTTTAAAATTTTATTTAAAATCATTACAGCCGTTTTTGAAAAATCATAAAAAAGGCTAAAAATAATATATAAATAAAAAAACGTAGTATCATTATTTTTAAAACGTTGGAATTTAAATAAATAGTATTTCGAAATACCTGAAATCCTAACACTTCAATACTTTACAAGTTACGGGTATACAACGTTTAGCTATTTATAGCTGTTTTCTCGCCAAACTAGCTAATTTTTCCAAAAGAGGTAAAAAGTGGACAAACTGACCAAGGAAATAAAATTTTTGTATTCCGATTTTGACAGTTGAGGTGTCATTCGACGCGTATTTCAATTGAGAATAAAACTAGGTGAGTAGACGGTGGTAATTCTCCCCACCGGCCCAAACAGATCAAATTTTCCAAATTTTAACTTTTACACTCTTACTCCCACACCATTTGATGTTAAAATTCTTGGTATGCAATTCTTTTAGTTTTTGCAATACCTTTTGATTGATGTATCACTCGAAACAATCGGATTATTACTGTAGATTTTATTTTTTCGTCTATAAATTATACCCTTTTGGTGTGTTTTATCACTGCATCATTAAGAAGAGAGCAAACGTCTTAATAGTAGGACGCTGGTAGCCCCACAGCTGAAGACGGAGCTATTGGCCCCCAAGATCTCCGAATCGTTGCAGATTGCGCTGGCTTTATTCGTGCAGAAACGGTAGACTGAGAAACTCAGTAATGTTGATTTTAGCCAGAGTCACCTCTATCTTCTAGTGCGTTTAAATTTTGGTGGAAGAGCATCCGCCACTTGATTCTGTTTGCCAGAGGTATAAGCGACCATGGCATTATGCTCGTCGACAAACGGTTTTAGGCGTATTATTCTGCAGTTTGTGATTTTTGGTGATACAGCTGATGTGAGAGGCTTGCGATCTATGTAGATCGTCAAATTCTTTACCCATATAGAAAGAAGTTTTAACTTTTCAGCGCCCATGTTATGACTACGAGTTCTTTTATATTTGCCGGCAGGTTTTCATCGTACTTACGAATTGCGCCAGAAATCATGAATTAGGTCTCTTACCTCTTTTTATGCTTGATTTCAATTTATCTAGATTTTCCTAGACTGATTTGCACACACCTAACCATTGTCGCCCTTTAGAATATTTGTGAGCGGACAAGCGATGGTAGCAAACCCTTTTAAAATCATCTCTAATAATTAGCTAGCTCCAGAAAGGATCTAAGATTTAATAATGTTTTTAGGGCAGAAAGTTTTAAACAGCTTGTACTTTTTCGGAGATGTTTTGATCCCTCCTCGCGATACTAAAAACAAAAGGTTTTCGACGCTTTCCTTAAAAAATGTTGGCTTTTCCTGGGACAAGCGCATACCGGCGTTGCATAAACGACTTAGGATCTCATCAACATGTTTGATGCAATCCTCCTTTGTTTCAGAAAAAAAATATCACGTCGTCTATTGACGTAACAAATTTTCCATATAACGCCTCTTAAAAAGTCATCAATAGCCCGTTGAAAATACTAGGGGCGTTTTTTAGCACAAAAGGGAGGCTGCAGAATTATTATTTTCCATTGCTTACTGAAAAAGCCGTTTTCTCTCTGTCTTTTTCCGCCAGGGCTATTTTAAGTCCAACGTTGTAAAGTATTGGGCTTTTCCTAAATTTGACAGTATTATCGGTATGTTAGGCAGGGGTACTATTTTTATTTAGTTTCCTAAAGTCAATAACCAGCCTCTTTTTTTGTGGATATCTTTATCAATACCTTTTCTATCTACAACCCATATGGGATTGTCGTACTTGTAAGGTGATTTTAATGGTCGAATATTGCCATCAGCAAGGAGTTGTTTAATCTCCGTGTTGACAAAATCCGATACTTCTTGAGGGTAGGGGTTCATTTTTGAATAAATGGGTTCTTCATCCATTGGAATTGTATCAACCGTGTTTATATTATACGGCAGGACTCGTTGGGGTCAGAAAATGCTTTTAATCTTCATTTATCTTTTGAAAGGAGGTTTTAATGACCATTAGTACGTCTTTATCGTCAACTTTTATAAAATTTACATTAATTAATTTAGCAAATAGAAGGGCCTCTTTGCCGATTGTGGCATTGATCCCCTTAGGAAATCCAGAAGATGAAGAAGGTTCTTTTTTATTAAAAAGATTAGTACAACATTTTTGTTTTACGAATGTTCCATCGTGAATGGAATTTACTGTGAAGGTCTTGGTAAAATATGTTCTTACTCTGATAGGGGCTGAAAATAGTTTTTTGACTGGCACCGGTATCTATTAACAGAACGCCCTGCTAACGTACGAGCTATGTATGGATGCAGGGACTTTACCCTTGTTTACAGCTGATGCTCCCTGTGCTTGTAAAATTGGTCTTGCCCAGACTTAACTTAGTACGGATTTTTTTGTCCGTTGCTCGGTTTCTGGCTGTGTTGACTGCCAGTTTTTTGGGGCTTTTCTATTTCATTAATAACTAGCTTCATTAATAACTAGGCTCTTCGCACTTTAGGCCTTGCCCTCTAAGTCTCTGAACTACTGTTCAAGGGCCTGGGCCTGTGCGTTCAACGCTGCCTGAACTGCGTCGTGTACAATTTCAGAAATATCAATATTCGACATACTGATACTGTTTCCAATATACCCTGCGGATTCCTTAGTTTTTGATTTCCTTATTTTGAGGTTCCTAATTTATAGAAGTTCCTCGTCACTACTGTCCATGCCTTTTCTTCTCTATAGAGAGGAAAATTTTCTGAATTGAATAAATCAATCGTTTCTTTTTTGTTTTTTTCGAGTCTTGATTAAACTTAAGAGATAATAAACAATCGCTTATATTTTTTATAAATCTTGTATTGTTTTCCTGTGGTGGCCGAATGTTAGGGATGAATGCTGTTACAGGTTATTCGTCGTTTACTTGCTTCCAGTTACAGAGCACCTCTCACTTAGAAATTTGTTGAATTTACAAAATATTAATTGTTTTCACTTTTAAGTGAAAGTTCTTAATTGTTGCTTTCCCACATCTTTTTATATCACTTTTATATTAATAATTTGTTGCAATTCGTACAATGTTATATTTTGCACTTAAAAAAATAATGGAATTTATTTGCCCGAGTAATTCTTTTTGAGCCGATTGCGTTTTATTTTTATACCCTTGCAGAGGGTATAATGATTTCAGTCAGAAGTTTGCAACGCAATGACGAAGACGTTTCCGACCCCATAAAGTATATATATTCTTGATCAGCGCCACAAGACGAGTCTATCCAGCCATGTCCTTCTGTCCGTCCGTCCGTCTGTCTGTCTGTCCGTCCGTCCGTCTGTCCGTCTGTCCATCTGTCCGTCCGTTTCTGCGCAAACTAGTCTCTCAGTTTTAAAGCTATCGCGCTGAAACTTCGCCAAAAGTCTTCTTTCTATTGCAGGTAGTATAAAAGTCGGAGCCAGCCGGATCGGACAACTATGTTTACCTTGTAGCTCCCATAGGAACTATCGGGGAAAAATTTAAAAAAAAATTATATCTTTCGTGTTTTTTAACATATAGCGTTCTAGATCTGAATTTCGAATTAAATCTCACCAAAATCGGACGACTATATCATATAGCTGCCATAGGAACGATCGGAAAATTAGTAGAAAAACATGAAATAAAAATTATATCTTTTGTGTTTTTTAACATATATAACATATATAAGCTTGAGAATAACATTTTTTTATTAGTGCTGAATTTCAAATTAAATTTTATTAAAATCGGACGATTTCATATAGCTCTTATAGGAAAGATCGGATAAATGGTGGGAAATAATGTGAAACAAATTATAGCTTTGGGGATTTTTGACATATTATCTTATAATATTGGGAATATTCGTTTTTATATTTTTTAGAATTTTAAATACAATTTAATAAAATTAATAATTATTTTTTATAACTGCAAGGGTATACAAACTTCGGCTTGCCGAAGTTAACTTCCCTTCTCGTTTTAAATCTTTTTGATCGTGATAATTTGTTTATAAATTCTTTATTTATTTGGAACCCGTTAGGGCACTTATTTTTAAATGTATTTATTGGTAACCCCTTAGGGCAGCTTGAGCTCTGTTGAGAAACGAACAATACAATTTAAAACAAGGAAGAACGCTATGGTCGAGTGCCTCGACTATCGACTATCGGTTATTCAGCATGAGAGGAGCAAAATAGAAAGGGAGCAAAGAAATATTGTAAAGCACCATCTACCGGACATTTTGTTATATGTTATGTGGGCGGCAGATTATATTAAGCGCTTTAGCCGTTTTGGGGCGCTAGAATGCAAAATATTTGCCACGCCCACTCTAACGCCCAGAAACCGTCCAAGCCTGTGGTGGCCACAGTTGACATCCTAGACATTTTTTAGGCCAATCGAAGGGATTTTATGAAACAAATTTAGTTTACCAAAAAAAATGTCTAGGATGACAACTGTGGCCACATCAGGTTTGGGCGGTTTGTGGGCGTTAGAGTGGGCGTGACACATTTTTTTGGGTCAATCGATAGGTATTGATGAAAGAAAATCATTTCAGTTAACATTTTTTTTATCATAAAAACTGGAGGCGCTAAAGATTTTCGAAGCTCAGGAATCTACTTGCCAGGTTCGACTGTTTTATCTCTTATAGTTTCCGAGACTGCAGCTCGCCACTCCATCGTTCGGCTAAGATGCTAATGCCGCACTTTTGGGCAGCCGCTGCTTTCGGCAAGCCGAAGTTTGTATACCATGTGAAATTTTTAAGGATTTTTGCTGGCTTCAGAAATATTAAAAAAAATTATTTCATTCTTTTTTTTGGCCATTTTTTTGGACATCTATAGAGTTATCCGAATTTTATTAAATTGAATTCGAAATTCTTAAAAATATAAAAAATTATATTCCCAATATTATAAAATAATATGTCAAAAATCCCCAAAGCTATACCCTTGCAGAGGGTATAATGATTTCAGTCAGAAGTTTGCAACGCAGTGAAAGAGACGTTTCCGACCCCATAAAGTACATATATTCTTGATCAGCGTCACTAAACGAGTCATGTCCGTCTGTCCGTCCTCTCTCCCAGTATCGAGCTGAAATTCCCAAAAGTCATCATTCTATTGCGGAACCAGCCGGATCGGACAACTATATCTTATAGCTCCCTTAGGAAGTATCGGTGAAAAAATTAAAAAAAAATTATATATTTGGTGTTTTTTAACATATAACCTCCTGCGCTTGGAAATAACATGTTTTAATTAGTTCTGAATTGGAATTATATTTAATAAAAATTTTACGACTATAGCATATAGCTGCCATAGAAACGATCAAAAAATCGGTAAGAAATATAAACAATTTGGTTTTACTAAAACAGAAGCTAGCAACAATCCTTAAAAATTTAACATGGTGTTGCTAACGTTTATTATTTCTTATAAGTGCAGTGGTATACAAACTTCGGCTTGCCAAAGTTAGTTTACTTTTATATTTGCAAACTAACAATATTAAACATAAACTTAGGAAACAATTTTTTTTAGTAATAACAATTTTGTCCTGTAAATTATGCTGCAGATATCGAAACGAAAATGGTTTGTTGCCATATGGAAAGTTTCCAAATCTTGTTATGTTGTGTTTTGTTACTTTCTCTGTACCGAGCATCAAAAAACAACATGTCAGCTTAATATTGAATATCGCAGGAGCTTTAAAACAGATCGATGAGGGGTTGAATTCCCTTAATACGATTATAAAATGTACCCCAAATCCAAACTTGGTAGAAGCGGTTTCTGTTGACACAGGGGTCAGTGAACAAATTGTGCCTACACCCAAAAAAGAGATGGACAAAATTGTAGGTCCCTCATTACCCATACCAACTGCCTAAAAGGTAACAATTTTGTACTTTTTGCCACATTTTTAAGGTTACGAGCAGGTCATCGTGGGCCTTAAAAATTATGAATAAAAATACTTGACAGTTTAAAATTTGTTAACTAAATATATCTGTTATATATTCCTGATGGATCCAACCAAAAATAATTATATTGTTTGCTTTTATTATGGGGTACTATTTTCAGAAAAATATGTTGAGTCGTATTTTACAATACTGAATATTTTAAGACAAAGATGCACTACAAATTGACTACTTTTTGAAAAAATGTTTTATGTTCACCTATGATAGTACTAAAATTATTTATTTTATTGTTTTTTTATAGAGAAATAACTAAGTTTATTTTGTATCTAAAAATAAAAAAACAATCATTTTTATTTTGTCCGCGGTGTGTTTCAATCCGGGGTCTTCCGCGCGAGAGTCCGATGCCTTACTAATACATTGAACTTACACGCCCGTGCGTAAAATGGCATGATGGCTCAACGGGTAAGGCGTCTGCCTCTGATTCGCGAGGTCTCCGGTTCGGATGCCCGCTAGAACGGTCCACAACAGAGTAAGTCAAAAATTTTAAGAAACATATTACATACTAGCTGACCCAGCAGATTTCGTACTGTCCTTGCGATTTATTTATTGTCGTCGCAGGCCAGACGTACTGGAAACTGTAAGCGTATAAAATCGAATGGTAAATCCTTTGGAATCATCGGTATTCGCGCGATCAAGACATCCTCTCCTTTCTATTTTTCATTTATGATTGTTGCCTCAATGACGTTATTCATAAGCACTTTCACATCCAGTCTTGTTCCGTTGCATAGTTAAAGTTTATTTATGTTACGCAGCATGATGACAACTAATCCTACTTTGTTTTTGAATGGTCCCATTGAGATTGCTTACCCAGCCAGTTATGATTATTGATCTTAATCGCTATATCTGAGCAAACACGCTGAATAAGCTTCTCTTTTGAATCTGAAATCTGTGTCCGTTGTATTTTATTATTGCCAATGTCAAATAACTGCATCGCAAATACATTTGTAGTTTCATCATGTTGCAAAAATAATCGCATGTTAGTTGTTAATTGGAGTGTTTTTACGTATTGCCATACATGATCGGGGAATAACAGAAGAAGTTTGACGAAAATTACCTGACAACAGAATCATGGTCCCACCAAAAATATTTTGGTTGTCACGAAGATCTTTCAACGTTCTGTTCAGGGCCTCCAGCGTCCTCTTATGGGCCATTGTGCAACTAATTTGCATACCTGTAGAACCTTGGACATAGCGCTATTTTTGGAGATGTTGCAAATTGGTGTTTCGGTGATTTGCATGCTTAATGGTAATTTCAAGGCAGAGTCGCAGCTATTCCATTAGAGCAACAACATATCGACATCTGATCCTCGCAAAAAGCAATCAAATTAAGAACGTTTTTCCGGTTCCTCCGGAAGCATCAATGAAATAAATTTCACCACATCCACGTTCACAGCTTCTTTCACAGCGTCGTACGCAATTCTTTGTTGTTAATTATGAATAGCGTATAGTTACTAATTTATTGGCTTGGTTACTAAGACATCATTTTATTTAGAAAACGTATGTATACTTTTTCAGTGCTCTAATTTTTTTTTTTTAATTTTTGGCTTGGTTGCTAAGACCTTTTATTATTATTATCTTCAACTTTGTATGAGGTTTCACGACTTGCTCCGTAGAAGGTTTATATGGAAAAGAATGGCAATGGCAACCACAGGCCGTCGCTTAAATCTGTGCCCATTTTTTTTACCACCACGTCATCTCGTTTTGTAAGTAATCTAGATGCAAATGGTGGCTGAATTTCATCATAATCTTGTTTGGCGCTTTGCCTTATCAAAATCAACATACTGTTTCATCTTTTGAAATTTCAAATATTCAAAATTCTAAATGCATTTTAAATTCTATACTACAATTATGTGGCATAGCTACTTAAAATAAGTTTTATTGATACTATTTATTCTTAAAGAGATCAAAAGGTAACATTTTTAACCCTTCGAATTTTTACTTCAAAATTCAGAAATAATTTAAAAATGTTATTTCCAAGCTTAGAAGGTTATATGTTAAAAAACATCAAAGATATAATTTAAAAAATTAATTTTTTTTTTTTAACTTGCCCATATACAATTCCAAGTCCACTCTTAATTATTGGGCGATCGCCACTGCCAAATAAAAAAAATCATCAAGTGCATTTTCAGTTTTGTGTAACTTTCATAAAACGCTTCGTCAAACGCTTCGTCAAACGCTTACCGATGAGACACTCTTATCATATTTCATCAAGATTCTTGCTCTAAGCGGCCTTTTTGGAATTGTGCGCTCATCACAATCCAACCAACAACAATGTCAATGAAAACATTGCCCTTCTCTTACCAACTTAGCTAAATATGCTCTTTTAACGGCGCTATTATCAGTGCTCCTAAAAACTATTCGTTCTTAACTAAAAGTATCTAACAAACTCGAGGAACGAATCGATCCTAGTCTGCATGATAAAATTCGTATCAAAGAAACTACATTACCGAAGGCGATCTTCGGGCCTAAAACGTTGGGAACACATGATCAAATACTTCGAACGGCGATGGAGCATGATGCCTTAAATGCGAATACGGAGGTTGTTAATCGTGGTGAATAAATAATATTGTTACAAACGAAAAAACTTTTGTGGCTATACATTTTTTATTCGGCGGAAAACGACAAATACGACCAGTCGATATCAGTTTAAACGAATGCTTAATATATTTAGACAAAAATTCTTAGAACCTAGCTTGACAAGACAAGCAGCCATGCCGTTCGTAGGACTCCCAAAGTCCGCCGATGTGCGGTGCCCAAGGCGGTGAGAATGCAAACTCGCAACTTTTTGCTACGAATTCGCGTAACGCGTCAGCTTTCTCCTCGAACCGCTCTCGAAGGGCTTGGAAGTGGCGACCGGCTCCGACGAAGTTCGTCCCGTTGTCGAAACTTGACGACTCCCACGCCGCCTAACAAACCTTTGAAAAGGCAAAAAAAAAAAAAAGTGGAATCTGTGGTTAAATCTGAAAGAACTTCTGAATGAACCACCTTGGACGTGAAACAAACAAAAAACGCAATGTTGGACTTATACGAAGGCATATACAAATCATCTTGAATTGAGTTGATGATTTACAAAACGCATCGAAAACAACACGTAACTTGGTTGACGTACTTTGGGGGTCTCAGAACACATTGGTGAGGGATAATATAATATGGAGGAGAAGGAATTTTACCTGTAGGGGACATAGGACCTTAAGAAAGGTAGTCTTCCACTATTTCTAAAAACTTTTTTTATGTCTGCCTAATATATTTGGATCAGATTCAAACGGCACCCTTACTTCAAACCGACCTGATGACAAAACCTGAGTAGTCTTCTGGAAGTGTTCTTCAAACCTTCTGTAGTGTGATGTCAATAGATCCTAACAGCTATTCACTACAACTCAAACTTGTTACAACTTCTGTACGGGAAGATGCCTTACATATTCCGAATACAACCCAACCTAAATAATTCGAAAAATGATTCTGCTCCTATTAACATATCTATTCCTTGTGGCTTGTAGAAATATAGGTCTGCTAAGGGTAGGTTTATGGAACTTTCCAGTCACTGATATTAACAGACTGGTCAGGATGTTATTCTGATATGGATTTTAAAATAAAAAATCGAACGAAAACTCACTACCATCTATACGCTACTTCACCACGTTGTTTTTTTTTAACTTGGGAATTGGACTCCCCAATACCAAGTTAGTTGATACACGACTTCTCTTTACGGATCTGTAAGCGGTGAGCAAGGTTCTCTGTTATGAAGTTAGTTTGGGACCCAGTTTTTTGTTCGTACACTTACGATCGACGTAGCCAAAATTACCCTGTCCGATGGTGTCGCATGCAAAACTTGTGACGTGGAGGGCTGATCTTGGTTTAAAGAAGGAGTTAGAATCTCTAGGGGTGCTGGCAACTCTAAACTATGCTATTTACTGGATTTTTAAGCTTTGTTTAGGTCAGCATACTTTTTGGCTTATCTAGACTCATTTTTAAATTAATAAAGCCACGAAAAAAAATATATAAATAAATTATATACATAGAATAAATTATTTAAAATTTTCAAACAAAACAAAACAAGAGTAAAATAAATAGTTTGTACACAATTCGCATGCATACAATGCATGCACAAATAGCTCTTTTATGTCGATACTTCTGTGCCAGGAATTGAAAACGGGGTCAATTTTTCAACTCATTTCCTTCGAGCTCACGGTTCCTCGTCTCAGGACTCTGTTGATTAGCTCTGACAGACCCCCAGGGCAAGGAGTGATTGTAACAAGGTTGGAAACAATCTTCTTACTTAGCTATCCCGGACCTCAGCTACCTGTGGCACAACTCTGAGATTCCTGATGTCTCAATCCCGAACGTTTCGAAGTAACGAACTTGTTCCTTGAAGTCTTTCTGACTTGCCTGCTGTTGACTTGGTACTTTGACTTTTATAATTCAATGATTTTGGCTCTTTTTTCCTGTTCAAACTCTTTTTTTCTGTCCAAACTCTCTCAAACAGAATTCCCCAAACGCTCTCGAACTGAATTCTCCAGACTCGCTCGAACTGCAATTCTCCAAACTCCTTTTTCCCGCTGTACCATTACTAAGCGTATTCACTGCGTATCGATATCCGCTTTTAATTGTGCGGAGCTATTCAACTTCTCACATTCCCTTCCCTTTCTTCGGGTGACGAAGATAATCTCGATTCTTCTCTCCTGTTATCCTGTGAATCCTCGTAGTCTTTGAGTACTATCCTTCTTTCTGTCGTTCTTCCTGGCGTCAACTTCTGATGTGTCCGCCGTCTGCTGGTTCTGTTGTTGCTTAAGCTCGCCAACGTAGATCTCCAGAGAGACGAAATCGAAAACCTGATAAGGACCATCGCACCTCGGGGCTAGCTTATAGCCCATATTGACAGGTTATAGTTCTTGGCGCACACTAAGTCGTTCACCGCTGGCGTCCATTGCCTCTCTCTGACTGATCCTGGGATGTCTTTGCAATATTTTGCCGTAGGATTTTAATTACCTCCCCTAGTTTGTTGGCGTTTTCTTCCGGGGTCTCCGTAGCTTGTCCATTGCGTAGGATTTCCTTACAATACAGGCTGTAAGGTACTCGCGGTTCACTGCCTTGGTACCAGTGTTCACTAGCAGTGTTCACTGCTAGCTAACCTCCGGCCACTTCGCATCCCAGTTTTTCTGGTCCTGCCTTGTGAACTGTGCAATCATAATCTTGACCGTTCTGTTTGCTTATTCTGCATTATAGGTACCATTGGGACCCCGTACCTTGAGATTATGTGCCCCCTAATGTCCTTTTGAGCGACACCGCTGTCGCACTGCGCATTGGCACCAGTGCGGTTCTTTTCGAAAATCTGTCTATGAGGAACAGTCTGCGCATACCGTATCCCGTATGTTTTTCGGCTTTCTATATGTGGGACGCACATCTTTCACGCCGCTCAGTGTTCAGCTCGAGTAGGATTACCTTTTCACCCTTTTCGGTGTCCTAGGTCAGCAGTGTTTCGATGCAACAGTCGCTGGCGTCTTTCTGCAGGATGAAAGTTCTTCTGAAGTCCGGGCATTCTAGCACCGGGTCTGCCAATAGTCTTGCCTTAACTTCCTTAAACGCTATCTGGTGCTCTGGTTTCCAATCCACGTAGTAGCTCATTCAGGGATCTGACAATTCTGGAAAAGTTTGTTACATATCGGCGGTACCACGATGCTACTCCTAGGTATGGTGGGAGTTCTTTGACGGTCAATGGCAGTTCCAGTTTAGCGATGGAGGATAATTTTTTTTCGGATCTGTTCCTATTTCGTCACTAGTCACTGACCCAGTTTTTTTTAAAGAATTGAAACTTTAATGGAATCAGACTTAGGTTGGTTTTCCTTAGACACCGGAACACTCCTTAAAGGTTTTCCTTGTGTTGTGTAGCTGTGCCCGCCAATTAATGCTGCTGCGGAACACAGCTGCTCCTCCTCGATAAGCTTGCCAATTATTTCCGATTCCCTCTCGCCTCTCTGCGGAGGAGATCTCTGTCCATTTTCCGATCTTTGGCAGCACCCGACGCTTCTGGCGGTCACCTTGCTGCATATCCAGCAAAATAAAAGCTGTTGGCTTCGACATTCTCGAGTCCAGTGCTGTGAAATGCGTTAGATATTGTGGTTTTTGTGTGATGCTTGGCTTGGGGTGGTGTCCATTGGCCTCCGCGTGATGCTTCTGTTGCCTGCTGCCGTCTGACTCGGAGTGGTGACCATTGCTGGACGATTCCCTAATCTCACCACTAGCCTGGTGAAAAAATTTATCTGCAGAAAAGAGGTGTAGAAGCTTTCTATTAAATCCGCCCAGGTTCCCCATTACCTGTTGTTGGCGATATACCAATTCAAAGGGAATTATGTCTAAATGTAAGTCGTATGAGTTGGCTGACCATTGTACCTGCTCCAGCTCCAACTCAATGGTTTTTCCGCCCTATCGACCCTGAACAACCATTTGCGGACCTGTCTAGTGACCTTTGCATAGTGGGACTGGCTGGGTCACGACTTTCTCCTGTGGGCGTGGCTCTGATGCCTTATAATCTGCCATACAGAGCGACATTAGGCCTCTGTGCGACATATGGAAACTCCTCCTTCTTGAAGCGCTAAATCCACTTCATTCCCATTTTGATTGGGTTGCTCTCACTTTTGGGAAAATCACGTCGCTCGCTTCTGCTCGCTGGCCGACGCGTTGCCTTTGGGTCGCTTGTCGCCCCTTGGACTTGCAGAGAGAACGGCCTTACGGGCATAAAGAAGCATCACTGTTCTCAGACTTGGGTGAATAGGCCTTGCTCTCCAGTGCATCGCCTTTCTAAACAATAAATTACTCTCCCTTGCTCTGTCTTTGACGGACCCACTAGGTCCTTTGTCAGGTCGCGCTGATAGTCAAGGCTAATGCCAACGAGCTCCTCGCGACGATCGTGACGTGGCTACCGGTGATGCCTGATGCAGGCATTCTTGTGTTGCGTGCTCTTGAATAACCGGCGTTCCTGGATTCGTTGATCCCGCTGGGATTCTCCAGGAAAACGCCTCTTAAACGCCTCAACGGGTCGATTGCTCGCCCTCCCTGGATGGTAATGGGGTGATCTGGCTCTTGGCGCTTTGGACAGTTGCTGCACCGGGACTTCGCCACTAATCGCAGGGTTATCCAGGAAACCTCTCTTGAAACCACAACCACTGCGGCGACACTTCGGGAAGTATCGTCAAAGTCGCCAAAGTCACTTCAAGAATTGAAGCCGAAGTGACTACGAAAAGTGTCGCGGAAGTGGCAGATTTCTTACCGACGGGTGTCACTTCCGCGTCCCGATTGCGATATTGCCAAAGTAACTTCTGGAAGTTACTTTGAAGTGATTTAACAGACGCTTGTAGAAGATTTTCTGAAATATTTTTCTATGCTATAAGGTCTTAAAGCGCTTGTCGACACGGTCTTTGGCATGACGGAAATGCTGCTTAATAATTAAAATAAAAATCAACCCTCGACTATCAGATACCCGTTACTCAGAGCAAATGGGATAAATAAGCAGCAACGCGATATTTTAGGTCGCCACTTACCGGCTATTTCAGTAGAAGTTATGTGGGCGGCAGTCAGATTTAAGCGTTTTAATCGTTTGTGGGCATTAGGGTGGGCGTGGCCCATTTATTTAGGTCAGTCGATAGATATTGATGTGACAAACACATTTCAGTTACAATTTTTTTTCTATAATAAAAACTGCTAAATATTTTCGCGGATTGTGGGCGTTAGAGTGGGCGTGGCACGCTGAAACAAACTTGCGCTGCGCATGAAGCCTAGGAATCTGCATGCCAAGTTTGACTGTTCTAGCGTTTATAGCTTCGAGATCTCAGCGGTCATACGGACATGGCTAGATCGACTCAGCAAGTGAACATGATCAAGAATACTTTATGGGGTCGAAAACGCTTCCTTATACCTAGGACATACTTTCCGACGTATCTAGTATACCCTTTTACTCTACGAGTAACGGGTATACAAATTTGAAGGAATTACCTTTTATAATAACGCGGAGATTCTTTGAATGTACATCCTCACGTAAATTCACACTCTTCAATGAGTTTAAAATTTTACAATTGAAAAAATTCCACTAAATCATAGCTACACGCAAATTGCGAAATAAACGACTAAAAACTATAGCGTGGGTGAAAATGGAGAGGAATTTTCAGAAATAAAGGGTTAACAGCAATTATCGGGTCGGACTTTTTCTCAATAACTTCGTTTTTGTAAAATGTGTTCTATCGGCTATCTATCGTCCAGAAGTGTCTCAGAAGTTACTTCTTCGTTTTTGTTTGGTTTGAAGTTACTTCTTCTTGTAAATATTATTGGGAATTTGATATGTCAAAAAACACCGAATCTAAACGTTTTCATTTCTTCACCAGTTTTCCGATCGTTTGTATGGCTGCTATATGCGTATTAGGTTTTACGAGAAAAAACATCAAAGATATAATTAAAAAAAAATTGTTTTTGCGATTATTTCTATGATATAGTTGTCCGATCCGGCTGGATAAAACTAAAATACTACCTGCGAAAAATAACTTTTGAGAAAGTTTCAGCACGATAGCATAAAACTTAGAGACAAGAGACGAACGAACATGGCTAGATCGACTCGTCTAGTGATGATGATTCACTTTACTTTACTTTATGGGGTAAGAAGCATCTTCTTCACTGAGTTGCATCCTTCTGACTACTATATATAATTAAAATCGGATTGTTTCGAGTGATACATTAACCGAAAAGTTTTGCAAAAACTAAAAGAATTCCATACCATGACTTTAAGATAATCAATTGGTTTGGGGGAAAGAGCGGTGTAAGTATAAAAGTGAAACATTAAAAATGTAATCTATTGGGGGCGGTAGGGATAGTTATATTCTAACGATTTCAAATAAAATTTAAGGTATATAGCCTTTAAAATTACTTAACATTCCGAAGAATGTTTTTGGCTCTGGGCACTCTTGTCGATATCAAGCAAAAAAAATTAAGTACGAACTATAATTTAATGTTACCTCCTATGAATTAATTTAATAAATCAAGACCGTGACAGGATAAGTGATATTTTTTATATTAATAATTGGTTAAGTCTGAGGCCTTTCAAGAATTGTATGTATAACTACATACGTACATGCATGTGTTGTAAGGTTAAGGCGAAAGGTGCATTGACCGCTTCGAGCACTCGGTCTCGAGATCTATCGTTTTTGTCGCTTCCAAGCTATACTTTGAAAGGACATCGTTTGCCTCTCGTCGCTGTCGTCCCCAAGCTGTACTTGAAGTCTCGGTCCCGCCGGTTCGAATCGTATCATCGCAGATCAACCATATATTTCGCTGCTGTAGCTGTAGCCAAAACTACAGCAACATCTCGTTGTTGGAAATTGGTCACAATCGTCGTTGGAAGCTTGGTCATAATCGTCGTTGGAGCACCACGCGGGTACATGCCCCTGTGCCTACGCCACTGCCGCTTCATTAAAACAACCGTTACATTGGTATCTTCCGTTACTGGGATTTTGCTGCTTTTGCTTTACGCTTCTACCTCATTGTCAACCAAGCCGTTAAGTTGCATACAGTCCTCTCGCTCACTCTTAGTACTTCGTTTGGATCTTGCTGATCGTAAGTTGTTTGCACAGCGATTTCACTAAAATTGACACTGCAATTTTACTCAAGTGACAAACTGAGTGAAACACACACGTACGAATTTACATTGGAGGGTTGCCAGATTGCGATAGTCGTATCGCTGCAGTTGTTTAGACTTTGGCACTTAGTTTGCAATCATGGCTTCATTAGAACATTTAAAACAACAACGAACTAATAAGTTTCAGCAACCCCGTAGAGCCAGTGCGTACCCTTGAACTCAACACTGTAACTTATTGGACCGCAACGGCACCATATCTAGCCGTACGAATTATAACACACCTGAGATGATTTTCTTCACGGAGCAGACTCAGTGAACGGTCTCGCTCGAATCATGGCGGAGGTGTCCGAAATACTTAGTAGTGGCGGCGATCGCACTATTAAGGATTTGACTTTAGAAGATTCAGTAACTAGCACGTTAGCTTTGAAATGGGATCAACGATACGATATATTTAAATTCGCATTTGCACCGAAACACACATCGGAAACTGTTTCAAAAAGGACAATACTATCGTTGGGGCAGCATTAAGTTACGACTCATAATATCCATCCAAAATCTATTCGCACCCACTAGAAAATTGTCGCTAGCAAAGTTGGAGCTATGTGGGGTGCACTTGTTATCAAAACTGTACCGCAAGATATAGAAGATATTTTCAGACCACCAGCCAACAGTATTCTTATGGAGTGATTCTCAGATTGTTCTTCACTGGATTCAACAACATTTTGCTACACTTTCGGGAACCGTACTTCCGAAATACAGGAGAACACTTCCAGTTGCTACTGGAGACATGTTCCGACGCACGACAACCTTGCGGACTTTACTATAGTGTCCATCAACATCAACATCTACATCTTCTTGAAGCTGTATGTACTCGTAATATCAGCTCTGTCAATCGTTTCATACTAGTAGTAATCTGGGTACTACGCTTTATTCATTTCGCCAGAAAGCTGCCGTCGTTCGCAACATTATCGCCATCACCACAAGATTTGTCTCGCGCATTGCACTGCATCTGTTGGAACTTGCAGACCAAGCACTTCTCTGCGGATATAGGATTTTGGATCGTCAACGCACGGAAGTTGGCTCGCCGCGTCGTACGGTCATGCGTACACAGCGTACGACCAACTTTGCAAAAACAGATCATTGGCCAACTGTCCGTCGAACGCCTGACGCAAGCAAGATCATTCTTTAGATGCGGTGTAGATTTCTGCGGCTCAATCAACCTATACGCGCGAATTCGAGAAAAGACACCCTCCAATGGGTACATTGCGGTCTTCATACTTGTATGTTTCGCCAACACTCGTCTGACCTTCGAAAAGCTTACCACCGTCAACGCTGAAGTGGAGGCTATACTCAATTCGCGGCCTCTCTCACCACTTTCGTCGGACCCGAACCATCTAGCTGCTCTCACACCAGGTGATGCCCCTCGATCGCTTCCTGAACTTTCAGTCGAGGATTTAAAGGTAGACCACCTGGAGCGCTGACAAGGGGTTAGCGCGATCAAGCAATATCTTTGGCTTCGCTTTACGTGCTTCAAAAGCGTACCAACTGGACCAAGGCATCTTCGAAAATCTCAGTGGGAGATATGGTCTTCATACACGAAGATAATTTGCCGCCGCAACGCTGGCTTTTGGGGCGCATCGAAGCAGCCATACAAGGGATCAACGCTGGCCCGACGCTGGCGTGCGCACCGCCAAGGGATTCTACTGACGCCCCATACATAAACTCGCTTTACTACCTGTCTCTTGAAAGTTCCTTCAGACTTTCAATGGGGCCGGGATGTTGGGTCAAAACCCAATTGTATTAAAACAGCCAAGACACAACCCACGCTAACGTTATGTTAAGTCGCATTTGAGTGTGACTGCAGCAAATCTCTCTGGCTCTGCGAGATGATAAAATCATTACGACTGTTCTTGGCTCTGGGTACTATTGTCGACTTTAATAAAAAAAAAACTATGTACGAACTATAATTTAATGTCACCTCCTATTAATTAATTACAAAAATCAAGAAAAAGCTTTTGAATAAACATAAGCCTTAAAAATGTTGTATGTTGATTGTTATAAAATTAAAATATTCACTTAAAAACTAGTCAGTACCTGCGGATTTAGGTACAGAAACAGTGTGCCAAATTTAAGAACGATTGGTACATTAGTTTACGAAAGAGAGTGTACACCGACTGACAAAACACACTTTTCGGAGTACCAGTACTGACCAGCAGTCCATTCACATGGGAAACAAAGAGAAAGAAGATCGCCTACCCAGTGTTGAAAAGCACTAGAAAGCAGTGAAAGGACTGAAAATTCGCAGCCTTAATATTGACGGACAATAACTTTTCATCGATTTATATCATTCAGTTTTCTCATCAGGGCACTCAGAATAAAATGAACTCTAAAGTCAAGGAAATCGCCCTATATTTGTCTTCAAGACAAGCTCGCCATAAATTTAATGGTAAGGATATTCTAAAAATATTGTCAAAATATTTCTAAAGTCTAGGCTTTAAAGCCATAAAAATTATAAAGCACTTGTTAAAATATAAAAAAATATTTTAAAAATATCGGAAAATGATTCTTAAATATAGAAAATTATTTTTACAGTATTTCTAAATAATATAGAGCTGCTGCCTAGATTTTAGAAAAAGTTGTCTCGAAATAAATAATTTTCTTTCTAAATTTTATGGAATTTATTTTCTAAAATCTAGGGCAACAATCTCAATAACATAAATAACTTTTTAAGAAAAATTGAAAAATATGTTTGTGAACTACCGAAGTAGGCACTTCTAGTTACGCCGCGGATAATGAGGTTATAGTGAGCGCCTTGTCGCTGGCACGAAGACACTTAGATGGCACGACGATCGCGTCACGACGATGGACAGAGAGGCGAAGAGGCACTGCGCTGAGGCTTGAGCTACCGCAGGTTAGCTGCTAGATGAGATGTGTTACGAGGCCTGTTCCCAGAAGTGGAAAGTAGAACCGATAACTGATTTATTCTTAAGTTAGTACTTGCTTATATACTACTCGGAACACGGAAGTTTACTGGCATGAGTTGTATTCTAAAGGGGGTCAGTTGTTTTCGATGATGGTAGCAGTTAGCGTAGTTGGCTCGGCTGACATTGCAAGAATGTGCTGACCGCTTTGGCGGTTCAGTGCACCGCCGAGTTTATGCTCCGTTGATATTAGGTCGGTTATATGTTGATCAGCAATTCTCATCACCAGTGGGTGGTGCTTAGCGCCTGGTACTGGTTTGTTGGGTGCTGGTCGTGTTGAGCACCCTTGGGTGCGAACCCATTAAATTATATAAACATTTTTCATTTAGCAACAACTTAGGCTAACTTAAAAGTAACATTTTCGCTTTAAGTAATGAATTTTATTTTCAAACTGGTAAGTTAAGGTGAGTATCAGTAACATCTACTGAAATATATGGTAGGTCGAGCCCTTAAATATCGCTTTGGTGCCTATATGTCTCCCCTTCCCCTTTTGCTCCCTTAAGCTGAGTAACGGGTGTCTGATAGTCGAGTCAAAGCTTTTTATTATATAAAGTAATAAACAATTTCGTTATGTTCAAAAAAAATATTTCGTAATATTCGTAAAACATTCCGGATAGGTAGACGAAATATTTTTCAAAACTGTATGGACTTGAAGCAATCCATTAAATTATGGGTTACAAAGATGTTTTACTTTTAAAGCCCTGCAAAGGGTAAAACGATTTCAGTCAGAAGTTTGCAACGCTGTGAAGGAGATGTTTTCGACCCAATAAGTATATATATTCTTGATCAGCATCACTAGACGAGCCGATCTAGTTTTGTCCGTCCGTTTCTATGCAAACTAGTTTCTGAGTTTTAAAGCTATCGGTCTGCAACTTTTTATAATTTTTTATATTAATAAAAATTTTGAATTAATTTTAATAAAAATCGAAGTACTCTAACATATAGATGTAAAAAAATTGTCTGAAAAATAGAAGGAAATATTTATTTTTTGTTTTAATATTACTGAAGTCAGCAACAATCCTGAAAAATTGCACACGGTGTTACGAAAGTTGATTATTTCTTATAGCTTATTATACAGACTTCGGTTTGCCGAAGTTAACATCCTTTCTTGTTTCACACATAACCTCATTCGCTTGAGAAATAAAAGTTTCTAATTAGTTCTGAATTTCGGATTAGATTTTATCAAAATCGGACGACTATATCATATAGCTGCCAAACAAAAGATCGGAAAATTGGTGGGAAAAAATTATATCTTTGGTTTTTTTACATAGAACCTCCTTTGCTTCAATTGGATTTAAATTTTGACACAATATTATTCAGATATTTTGCATTCAATTTAAAAAATAAAAAAAGAGGAAAAAAGATGTTTAGTACCTTACTAACTAGCTTACTAAAGGGAAATTCAAAAGAAAGATTTTTCTATGTAAGAATAACGAGATGGAGAAAGTCAATTCACTCCGCTTCCAAGAAATGGAATCTAACCAACCGCAATGTTTTCCAAAGATGAGGATCATCCAACTTAGGTTTTTCGTTTAATATAAATATTTACATGCATAAAATGTAAAAAAAAAAATTTTCGCATAATTTAGTCTAGTCAGAAGTTTGCAAAGCAGTGAAGAAGACGTTTCCGACCCCATAAAGTGTATATATTCTTGATCAACGTCACTAGACGAGTCGATCTAGCCATGTTCGTCTGTCCATCCGTCTGTCCGTCCGTTTCTACGCAAACTAGTCTCTCAATTTAACTTTCCCAAAATTCTTATTTCTTTTGCAGGTAGTTTATGTTTCGGAACCAGCCGGATCGGACAACTATATCTTATAGCTCCCATAGGAACTATCGAAGAAAATATTGTAGAAAAATATTGTAGAAAAATATTTCTTCGGTGTTTTTTGACATATAACCTTCTAAGCTTGTAAAAAACCTTTTTTTATTAGATCTGAATTCCGAATTAAATTTTTTAAAAATCGGACGACTATATCATATAGCTGTCATAATTGGAAAATTAGTGGCAAAATAATATTAAAAAAATTATGTCTTTGGTGTTTTTTAACATATAACGTCCTGCGCTTGGAAATAATATTTTTTAATTGGTTTACAATTTTGAATTAAATTTTATCAAAATTGTACGACTATATCATATAGCTGGCATAGAAACAATCGGAAAATTAGTCGGAAATTATGGAAAAATGTATCTTTGGTGTTTTTAACATGTAACCTTCTAAGCTTGGTAATAATATTTTTTAATTAGTTCTGAATTTCGAATTAAATTTTATTAAAATCGGACACTATATCATATAGCTGTCATAGAAACGATCGGAAAATTGGTGGGAAATTAACATGCAACAAATTATAGTTTTGCTGATTTTTGACATATAACCTTCAAAGCTTGGAAATATAATTTTTTAATGAACTCTGAATTTCGAAATAAATTTTATCAAAATCAGACGACTATATCATATAGCTTTTATAGGAACAATCGGAAAAATGGTGGGAAAATAAAATTTACTCTGGTATTGTAATGGCTGTGTTGTGAGTAATGATTCACACTTTGAAATCAATGATGCAATTGAAGAGCTGAAGAATCTATACATTGATTTAAACTTTTCTGAAGGGTTTTTCAGGCGTGGAAATGCCACCATAATCTGCAGACTTTGGTCAACAATGGTGTAGATGCTGCTACATTGGAATTCCTCAATTTTAAATTAGGAATACCTAAGAAACACTTTCAGACTGTATTTCGTGATCCATTCTGACCCAATCCAAACAAAGTCAGTCGATTCATTCACACGCATAGGTCGATTGTTGCTGGGAGTAGATTTTATTATGACCAATTTTGATGATCTTCTTTCTCATCTTTATGCTACTTATTTGCGATGTCAACTTCCGCTGGTTTGGTTATCGCTATCTGCTACTATTACTCACTCATACACAGCTCAAAGTCCACTCTTAATTATTGGGCGCTCGCTACTGCCAAATAAAAAACATCATCAGGTGTATTTTTAGTTTTGTCTAACTTTCATTAAACGCTCTCTGGTGAGGAGCTTTCATCAGATTCCATCAAGATTCTCGCTCTAAGCTCGTTCTTCGGAGATGTCGTTGTCTGTTTCGCAAGACGTTCATTAAACGCTATCTGGAGATTTGCTTTCATCATATTTCATCAAGATTCCCGCGCTAAATAACTTCAGCTAGAGTTGTTGTTGTGGTCGGTTTTGCGTGACATTCGTCAAACGCTTACCGATAAGTCCCTCTTATTATATTTCATCAAGATTCTTGCTCTAAGCGCGTTTTTGGAATTGTGCCCTCATCACAATCAAACCAACAACAGTGTCAACGAAAACATTGCCCTTCTCTTCCTAACTTGGATAAATATGCTCTTTTAACGGTCATTGCTCCTAAGAACTATTCGTCCTTAACTAAAGGTATCTAACAAACTCGAGGAACGAATCGATCCTAGTCTGCATGATAAAATTTGTATCAAAGTCACTACATTGCGAAGGCGGTCTTCGGGCCTAAAAATTGGGAACACATGATCAAATACTTCCTACGACGTTGTAGCATGATGCCTTAAATGCGAAAACAAAGGTTGTTAAACGTGCTGAAAAATTAGATTGTTTTTGTTCGGCGGAAAACGACAAATGAAGGTTGACGAAGACGAGTCGAATTCGCATATTGTGCACCCGTCTTCGCCCTTAATTAACTAACTCCCCGGCCACGTTGACCGCTTTAGAATCATTGCCGCCAAAACATTTGCCTGACTGACAAGACAAGCAGCCATCCCCTTAAGCAGCTGAGACCCTCCTGGCCCAGGGTCCAGAGTGCTGGGGTGGCGAGCAGCGGCCCGTTGGTGCCAAGTAGGTGCTTGGCCATTTTGACACCTCTCTCCCAAGGTCTGCCCATGTGCGGAGCCCGAGGCGGTGTGAATGCAAACTGTCATCCGCTTTTTGACGTTCGTCCCGTTGCCGCAACTTGAGGACACCCTCGGCTCCTAACGAACCTTTGAAAAGCCAATAACAGGAATCTAAAGAAACTTCTAGATGAACCGCCTTGGACGTAAAACAAACATAAAGCGCAATGTAGGACTTGTATGAAAGCCTATCATGAATTCTAAGTTCTGTATAAACAGAGCCACAAAAATCGACGCCAAATCAACATATAGCAAATGGGCGGAGAGCACGGAGACGATCTGCGGGTAAATTTCCCATAATTTGTGTCATCAGTCGAGGCTTACACTTGAAGCAGCGTACACATGATCGAACCCGTTGACAGCAGACCTCCTGAGCATTTACGATCAAAACACGCTGTCGAAGAAGACTCACAAGTGCTCGTGTACCAACATAAAAAATTAAATTATGCAGACGCCGGACATAGTTCTGCATGTTGAGTTGCACATAAAAGCAGGGTATTTATGAACATTTTCGACTATGCAAATCGTTAGGTAAAAATATAATTTTAACAAGAAAGGAAGTCAACTTCGGCAAGTCGAAGTTTGTATACCCTTGAAGTTTTAAGAAATAATCAACTGGATTGTTGCTTACTTCATTTTTTATTAAATTGAATTCGAAATTCTTAATTCTTAATAAAAAATTATATTCACAATATAATAAGATAACATGTCAAAAAGCCCCAAGGTCATAATTTTTTTCATATTATTTTCCCACCAATATTCCGATCGTTCCTACGACAGCTATATGATATAGTCGTCCGATTTTGATATAATTTAAAACGAAATTCGGAACCAATTAAAAAAAGTTATTTCCAAGCTAAGAAGGTTCTATGTTCAAAAACACCGAAGATATAATTTTTCCATATTATTGTACCACTAATTTTCCGATCGTTCATATGGCAGCTATAAGATATAGTCGTTTGATTTTGATAAAATTTAATTCGAAATTCAGAACTAATTTAAAAACGTTATATCCAAGCTTAGAAAGGTATATGTTAAAAAACACGAAGATATAATCTTTTTAAATTTTTTCGCCGATAATTCCTATAGGAATAAATAATATTTAATATAAAATGTTATTTCCAAGCTTAGAAGGTTATATGTTAAAAAGCACCAAAGATATCATTTTTGCATACTATTTTACCACTAATTTTTCGATGGTTATTATGGCAGCTATATGATATAGTCGTCCGATTTTGATAAAATTTAATTTAAAATTCAGAACTAATTAAAAAATGTTATTTCGAAGCTAAGAAGGTTACATGTTAAAAAACATATCATTTTTTTTACATTTTTTCCCCGATAGTTCCTATGGGAACTATAAGATATAGTTGTCCGATCTGGTTGGTTCCGACTTATACACTACCTGCAATAGGAAGAAGACTTCCGGGAAAGTTTCAGACAGACGGACAGACGGACATGGCTAGATCGACTCATCTAGTGACGCTGAAATATGAAATTTTTAAGAATTGTTGCTGGCTTCAGTGATATTGAATAAAAAAATTAATTTAGTATTTCTCTGACCGTTTGATTGACAGCTTTATGTTAGAGTCGTCGTTGCGCTTCTATTATTATACGATAATATGTCAAAAAGAAAGAAAGATCTGCGCAGCATGATAGCGTACATATTTCTATGCGACACGCAATTAGTTGTGGATGAAGAAGTCAAGAAACTTAATCAAGCTGCCAATCAACAAAAAGCACAGATTACCTTTACTCTTACCAATAACGGAATAGTAAAGAATAAATCGGCCGGTATTACTGCAATTTTGTTTCCGATATTTATATAATTTATAAGTCATCGCTGTTCGTCCACGGAACATGGAGTAAAAATGCAACTTCGTTAAACTAGAGCTATCAAAAATGTTACATTGCTTTAGTCCTGTAATATAATGACGGGACTAGTCTCGCTCTATTTTATGTGAAGGTGCTCGGTGTATTATAAACAAAACTATTCTCTTAAGGCATAAATAATTTGGCACTGAGTGCTAGTTCTGCAGTTTATGAAACGAGCTCTTTACCTAGATTCCTGTTGTATATAAAACAAAAGAAGAATGTGCTTGCGGTCATTTGGTTCTTTGGTAGGTCGGGAGACTGCAAATGCAGCCTTGGTACCCAGCTGCCACTGATTTCGAAGCTCTTCTCCCGTTAGACGAAAGTGTTGATATCGAGCGCGCGAAGAACGTGTCAAGGCAGTTAAGTAGACAGAATAACCGGAATATTATATGTGTGTATGTGTTGGTTATGGGTCATATGATATATAATATAATGTGTGCGTGTACAATTAATAGTAATTAATTTAATACGTTTACTACACATTTTAAATATTATTTTTTAATTAGCAATTTTACTTAAATATTTTAATTTTTATTAAAGGTATAAAATTAAGTTAATACTCTAATATGCGATTATTATATTGCATGCTACTTGAAAATGTTCATTATTTTTAGGTCGATTGCATTAGAGAACAGTTTTCTGAATATGTTTATTTTGTATTGTGTTTATTAATTTAATAT
This sequence comes from Drosophila biarmipes, assembly GCF_025231255.1. Taxonomy (NCBI): domain Eukaryota; kingdom Metazoa; phylum Arthropoda; class Insecta; order Diptera; family Drosophilidae; genus Drosophila; species Drosophila biarmipes. The sequence continues at coordinate 541,972 of NC_066613.1, read as the reverse complement.
AAATGAATTTATACATTTTAAGGTCGATCTGAGGCACATGGATGAGCAGCAGGGCAGTAATGTAGTGGACGTTGGTGTGGACTTATCTGAGTTTTACATGTCTGTAGAGTGGGATATTTTGGAAGTTCCAGCTGTAAGGTAAGTCAATTAAAAAAATTATTTATATAGTAGGGTAGAGAGTGGTAAGAATAGTATGAAAAATTTTGGTTTGGCATAGAAGCTATAAATAAAGGATTATCACCATTAAAAATATATAATTGTAAAGTCTATTTTTTATAATAACAGAATATTAAACAATAAATCGGCCGGTATTACTGCAATTTTGTTTTCGATATTTATAAAATTTATAAGTCATCGCTGTTCGTTCACGGAACATGGAGTAAAAATACAGCTTCGTAAAACAAGAGCTATCAAAAATGTTACATTGCTTTAGTCCTGTGATATAATGACGGGACTAGTCTCGCCCAAAACTTTGAGTAATGGCTGATATAGGCTTTCAGCATTTTAGGTCCGCTTAGTCGTCTCGATGACGAGGTACCGAACAAAGTAGTAAACATAGTGCATACCAGAAAATGCCACCCAAAAAATCTTCTGAGACACCGAATAAATGAGTTCGATGTGAGGTGATTCAACAGTTCTAAGTAAACCGCATATGAAAAATATGTATACACTCCAACATTTCGGATTGGACTGAACAGATCGACGCTGATTCTATGTGAAGGTGATCGGTGTATTTAAAAAAAAAACTATTCTCTTAAGGCATAAATAATTTGGCACTGAGTGCTAGTTCTGCAGTTTATAAAACGGGCTCATTACCTAGATTCCTAGTTTTTCCACCACACCATTTTGAAACGAATTGCACAGACTTCGGGAAATATTGTAAAATGTCGAAATGCCCCAAAGGTGGGGCGAAGATATTAATGAAAATTTAAATGTGTTTTTAGTCTTTGGACACCAATATTTTAATCTGAAATAGAATAGATTTAACACCCTTAGAATAAAAGGCTATACTAGATTAGTCCATTCGTATGAACTCGGAAACTATAAGAGCTATAATGTTCAGACTTGGCATGCATATTTCTGGAGTGCCACGCCCACTCTTATAACAAATTTGAGGCCGGATGTCATCTCGAGAGGCCAGCACACGTGACAAACTGCTTTCCGGCTCTGGCTCTTCCGCCGCGGGTTTAATGTTCTTGTCAGTCTTTAGGAATGCCTTTTCCTAATAGAACTACGATATTCGCGTGCATCACCAAATTAACCGGCATAGAGAAGAAACACATAACATCGATGCTGGACCTTTTCCTTTCTACCTGATTTGCCCTTTTCGCCTCCTTTTATGGTTTCGAAGACTTTGGACTTGCCCACCCTACAAATGGGCACTGTCACCTTCCATGCTTAATAGCCTGAGCGACCCCTTTTTTTCCTAAGTGCACAACTTTTATCGCAAGCCGATGCCAGCCACGACCAACACAAATCTCCTTTACCACATTACAAACATTTGCCGGTCTGGATTGAATTAAGCAGGTGTTATACATTGCTGGCTACTGGTGTATGGTTAACAGGTCGATCGTGGCCGTTGTTCTAGACACGCAAACACCTGTGAATAGCATTTTTGCATTTTTTTCTGCCTTTAGCAGTATTTTGTATTCTGTCCCCATGAGTAAAAGGGTTCACCAGATTTTTCAGACAGTATATATGTTCTTCATCAAGATCACTAGCCGAGTCAAACTTGCCACGTCCGTCCGTCCGTATGAACGCTAAGATTTTGGAAACTATAAGAGCTACAATATGTATTAAGGGAAGGCGATCTTGCCAGTTCTGTCTGTACGTCCGTCCGTATGAGCGATGAGATCTCGGAAACTATAAGAGCTACAGTATTAAGGCATGCAGATTCCTGGGCTTTCTACGCAGCGCTAGTTTGTTTTGGCGGTGGCACGTCCACTCTACCAGATATCGCATTGTACGCATGAGATAATGCACCAATACAATATGATAACGTGGGTTATCCAAATACGATGCTATCCAATTAAGAAATGAGAAGTGAAAGCCGAGTTTGGAAAGTTTCGCATTTTGTGGAGAGTGACAAACCTTGTCAAACGCTTTGGCCAAATCTGTGTAAATCGTATCCATCTATGAATGATCCTCAAATGTACACAGTGATATGAACAAATAGCCAAGTTGGTCATCGTAGTTCGACCAGGCACGAAGTCATGTTGATTATATTCGATATAAGATCCTATTAAGAATATTCTTTTTTTTTAAATTATTTTTCGACCAATTTAGCTAATGTTGCTAAAGAAATTCCATCAAAGTCTATCCTTGGGGAATCATCAAAATAACTAATGGCTTCAGAAATGTCATTCAATTAAATTTGATGTTTCCTGGTCTTACCAATTATCGGAAGGTTCAATGTTTGCGAAATTGCACAAGAAAAATAAATATTCGCTTAAGCATTTTCATACCGGTTACTCGTACGAGGGTATACAGGATTCGTCAGAAAATATGTAACATGTTAAAGGAAGCGTTTTCGAGCCAATAATGTATATAGTGACATATCCATAGTTCAACGTACTCTTATGCACATGTCTACACACCCACACATACACACAGTCACCCTCGAGACACCCTTTAACCCTGCAAGTATTTTCTATCACTTCTGGAAGTTAATTAGAAGTGACTTACAATACAAGCGTCTGGCTTGTAGAAGATACCAGAAGGGCTTTTCCCCATCTTGGAAATCTTAAATAAAAAAACTTGTTTTTACATGTTAGGCAATATTTTGCATTTATTTTTTCCATAAGGTCTTTGAGCACTCGTAGACACGGTCCTTGGCATATCGGAAATGCTGCTTAATAATATTATTTATGCCCAGCTCCGTTCACATGAGAAATTTAATATTAACCATTTCTAAAATAAACAAAAGCAAAATTTTTTTTATATTTAAAATAAAATATATTTTGAGGAATCACCTTTTATAATTAAGTTGAGAATCCTTAAATGCTTATTTCACTGCAATCAAGCCAGTTAATGTAAAAATATCTTGAAGTAATCGTAGAGCTTCAGGTAAATTCGCACTCTTCGTTGAGTTGGACATTTTAATGTGTTATAAAATTTTAAAAATTCCGAAAAACAAAGCAACACACAAATTTTATACAAAACTGCACTGAGCACAAGCAAAGTGCGAAATAAACTGACGCTCGGTCGAAAGGGAGAGGAATTTTCAGAAATAAAGGGTAACGGCAATTATCGTGTCCTCCTTTTCCCAGTAACTTTGTTTTTGTATCGTTTAACTATCGTCCAGAAGTGTCTCAGAAGTTACTTTTTCGCGATCGCGACCCTTTTTGTTTTTGTAAAATGTGTGCTATCTTCTAACTATCGTCCAGAAGTGTCTCAGAAGTTACTTCTTTGCGATCAAAATGTGTGCTGTCGCCTTTCTGTTGCTCAGAAGTGACGTTAAGTGAAGTTACTTCTACGCGATATATGTATATTTAGTTTTTGTAAAATGTGTACTATCGTCTTTCTATCTTCCAGAAGTGACTTAAAAGTGATTTCTGGACGATAGGCGATAGAATTCTTTTACTTGCAGGGAAGAAATAATAATCAAGTCACTCTCTATGAAATAAGAATCCAAATTTAATTGTAAACAAGCCAATGGAAAATTACCAAGCTATAAAGAAGCCACAGAAAAATTACCATGAAAAAAAACCTCAGCTTGTAGACTAAACAATTAGAACGAGCCGCTGTTCAGACTATCGGCACGTTCCCACAATTCAGGATACTCAGATTTCGGCACCCAAGTCTGGAGTCTAAAGTCCAAAGTTAGAGAGTCACTCAATAGCAACAAAACCCACTCACAAAAAGCTCTAAAGCTCAAAACCGAGGTATGATCGTAAATGAAGTAGGAGTTAGGGAGTTCAGTTTGAGATTTGTCAATAGCAAGTCGGTGTTCTTCAGTTTAGGAATAAGAAATTAAATTAACTTAAGCTTATGGTGCAAGAATTTAATTGGCGCAGTCGGTAGGATCTCAAAAAATCCTTTAAAAAGTTACCGGTACTGATCAAAAAGAAGGATAATACTATACGACTAGTTTATCCTGATCAGCGTAAATTCCGTGAACAAACAAGGACAATAAAAAGAGATCCGCAAAAGAATCTATGTGTAAATCATTCGCATGCAGAATTTGAATAAAATACAAATCGGTCAATACGCGCCAATTTTAAAAAATGATTAGTACCTATATGGAAAACAAAAATAAATTAAGGATCAAAAATCAAAATCGTTCAGTACGCACTTAATATAAAAATGAAAAGTGCCTATATTAAAAACAAAAAGAAAACGACAAAATGGCTAATCCATCAGCGCTACCACAGCTTTCCGAGATTCATCTGAATCAATTGATCGGACAAATAAAGGAATTCGCATACTTTGATGAAAATCCAGCAGAGCTAAGCCGGTATATCGCCAGGGTTGAGTACCTCCTACAACTATACCCTACTCAAGGTGCCAGACAAACTCACATCATATATGGAGCCATCGAAAGGACCATTGTCGACTCAGCGCAAGCAGTCATCGAGGAAGAAAAATCCAACGCTTGGGTAACTACAAAAGCAGCTCTTATCAAGGTCTTCAAGGACCACAGGCCTTATGAAGACATCATTCAGCACATCCGGGACACCCCACACCAAGGAAGCATCAGTAAGTGAACTTAAGCTTATATCTTCAAAAGCACATAATAAATTAGAATTAGAGTCAGAACCAACAGAAAGCTTACTTTATACATACTCATTAACTAAAACTATTAAGGATTGTATCGAGAGAAAACTTCCTGACAGATTGTATAATTGTTTATCCAAAAAAGATATCACAACTCTTGCTAACTTAAAAGAAGCAGCAATGATTCTAGGCCATTGGGATGCAGACCCATTCGATAACTATAATACCAGACGTCATGATAATAGAAGGTATTCGTTAGGTTCACACCAAAATTATATTATCAAAAGTTTAATTCTCAAAATTATCCAAGGTATAACAATAATAATTCAAGGCATAATAATAATTCAAATAATTCATCAAGCCCTCAAAATTCACTAAGTAAAAATCAAATTCCCACTAGGAACCAAGGTAATTATCACGAGTTTAAGAGAAACCTAGATCAAGGCGGGGCACAAAATCCTTAAAATTTCCAGCCATCTACTTCGAATAATTCTCCTAGTGCACCTTTTAAGAGACAAAGGGAAACTGACAGTGCACAGAATAGGATGGACGTAAATTTTCAGCAAACTGCCTGCCTCGGATACAGAAAGTTTGCCCATATGTCAGAGCAATGATTAAAGGAAAACTCTTTAGAGCTGTGATAAATATCACTTTAATGACAAAGAATTTTGCAGAAAATAAAGAAGAAGAAGAAAAATGAAAAGTGTATACAATAAATGGATCAATGGAATTGAGTAAAAGTCTAACATTAGATCCTTGCAAAATCTGTCCTACTAAACAGAAATTTTATTTGCATAAATTTTCTGACAATTAAGATAAATTTTTAGGCAGAGATTATTTAAAAAAAAAGTAAAGCAAAAATAAATTACGAGGACGAAGCAGTGATGTTAGCAGATACGTTACTTGAGATAAAGTATGGAGAAAATTATATGGGAAAAAATAAGACCACATTAAAATGCCTTAATCCACCATTATTTGAAAAAAATCTAAAAGGATAAAACCGCATTAGAATGCCGTAATCCACCCTTGTTAATTGATCAATTATTTCATTTTGCTATTAATATTGAGTTAAAAGAATGTAATGAATTCAAGTTAAAACATTTGAATGAGGAGGAAAAAACAAATTTAAAAACTTTTTATTTGTACTTAATGACATTCGGTACAAGAAAGGTGAAAATTTGACTTTTACAAGTATTATTAAACATTCAATTCAAACCAATCACGAAGATCCAGTATATACACAGAAAAAATGAGTCAAGATCAATTTTATGGTAAGTTTGTGTTTTTTCTACAAATATAATTTTATACCCTTGCAGAGGGTATAATGATTTCAGTCAGAAGTTTGCAACGCAGTGAAGGAGACGTTTACGACCCCATAAAGTATATATATTCTTGATCGGCGTCACAAGACGAGTCGATCTAGCCATTTCTGTCTGTCCGTCCGTCTGTCCGTCCATCTGCCCGTCCGTTTCTACGCAAACTAGTCTCTTAGTTTTGAAGCTATCGGGCTGAAACTTTCCCAAAAGTCTTCTTTCTATTGCAGGTAGTATATAAGTCGGAACGAGCCGGATCGGAAAACCATATCTTATAGCTCCCATAGGGACTATCGGGGAAAAAATTTTTAAAAAATTATATATTTCGTGTTTTTTAACATATACCTTTCTAAGCTTGGATATAACATTTTTAAATTAGTTCTCAATTTCGAATTAAATTTTATCATAATCGGACGACTATATCTTATAGCTCCCATAGGAACAATAACATATAACAAAAAATTATATCTTCGGTATTTTTTAACTTATGACCTCCTACGCTTACAAATAACATTTTTTATTTGGTTTTGAATTTCGAATTAAATTTTATCAAAATCGGACGACTATATCATATAGCTGTCGTAGGAACGATCGGATAATTGGTGGGAAATAATGTGAAGCAAATTATAGCTTTGGGGCTTTTTGACATATTATTTTATAATATTGGGAATAAAAAATTTTATATTTTTAAGAATTTCGAATTCAATTTAATAAAATTATTGATTGAAGTTAACTTTATTCCTTGTTTTTTAATATATTTATAGTATATATACATGTGCATATATATATATATATATAACTATTATTATTATATATAGTGACATATCCATGGTTCAACGCATCCCTATGCACATGTCCACACACCCACACATACACACAGTCACCCTCGAGACACCCTTTAAGAAATAATAATCGAGTCACCCTCTAAGAAATAAGAATCCAAATTTAATTGTAAACAAGCCAATGGAAAATTACCAAGCTATAATCAAGGCACAGGAAAATTACCATGAAACAAAAACCTTATGAAACAAAAACCTCCACTGTTCAGACTATCGTCACGTCCTCGCAATTCAGGATACTCAGATTTCGGGACCCATTTCTGGAGTCTAAAGTCCAAAGTTAGAGAGTCACTCACAAGCAACAAAACCCACTCACAAAAAGCTCTAAAGCTCAAAACCGAGGTATGATCGTAAATGAAGTAGGAGTTAGAGAGCAGGTTCAGTTTGAGATATGTCAATAGCAAGTCAGTGTTCTTCAAATATATAGCTAAAGAATTCCATCAAATTCAAATGGAACCAAAATCAATAGCTAAAACAGCATTCTCGACAAAACATGGTCATTACGAATATACTCGAATGCAATTTGGCCTTAAAATCGCCCCCGCTACTTTCCAAAGATGTATGAACAATTTATTAGAAGATTTAATCTATAAAGATTATTTAGTATATCTAGATGATATCATAATTTTTTCCCCTTCATTGGAAGAACACATTCTATCATTGAAGAAAGTATACCAAAAACTACGAGATGCCAATTTAAAATTACAATTAAATAAATGCGAATATATGAAAAAGGAAACCGAATTCCTAGGTCACGTAGTAACCACTACAGGTAAAAAACCAAACCCAAAGAAAATAAGTGCCATTATAAATTTCCCCATACCAAAAACCCCAAAAGAAATTAAATCATTTCCAGGACTGTGGGGATTTTATCGGAAATTTATACCGAATTCAACAAATATTGTAAAGCCAATGACTATGAAATTAAAAAAGGCAGCAACAATTAATATTAAAGACAAACCATACGAAGAAGCATTCGAAAAAATGAAAGTCCTAATTACATCCGACCCTATTTTAATTTATCCCGACTTTAACAAACCATTTTTTTAAGAACAGACGCAAGTAACATGGCGATAGGAGCAGTACTATCTCAGAATCATAAACCAGTTTGTTATGCCAGCAGAACCCTTAACGAACACAAGATAAATTATGCTACGATAGAAAAAGAACTTTTAGCAATCGTGTGGGCTACCAACTACTTTATTTTCGGCAGGTCTTTCGAAATATTAAGTGACCACAAACCCTTAGTTTGGTTAAATAATATCAAAGAACTAAATATGAAATTACAAAGATGTAAAATAAAATTAAATGAATTCGGCTATCAGACAATATATTTACCAGGAAAAAAGAATTTCGTAGCCGACGCATTATCTAGAACCAAGATAGAAGAAACCATGTTTACGGACAATGTTGAACAGGAAACCAAGATAGAAGAAACCATGTTTACGGACAATGTTGAACAGGACATACAAGATGAAACAGATAGTAACGCAGACGCAACAGTGCACAGTGCACAAGAAGACAATCAAAACTATATTTCTATTACCGAGAAACCATTCAATTATTTCTCTCGACAGATTGAATTGATTAAAGGAAACGAAAATACGACAGAAGTGACACACTATTTTCATAAATTAAAAATTAAAACTATTTATAAAGAAATGAGAGAAACTTCAGCGAAAGAAATAATTAAAGAGTATTTATGAACCAAAAAGAGTGACATTTATTTCCATGATGACTCAGATTTTATTATATTCCAAAAAGCTTATGTAGAAATTATAAGTGCAAGTTCTGACGTACACAGACTTTAAAGAAAAAATTCTAAAAAGACACAAAGAACTTATACACCCAGGAATTGAGAAAACTGCAAATGGTCCAGAGAAAAATATTGTTTCCCTGACTATCAAAAATTAATTCAAATATAATAAATGAATGTGAAATTTGTAATATTGCCAAAACAGAACATAGAAATACTAAAATGATATATACCCCAGAAATTCAGAATATATTTAAAATAAATAATAAATTTCTTATGGATTTTTATATGGTATGCAACCAACAGTTTATCATGCTAGACGTATATTCCAAATTTGCTACTTTAGTGGAAGTAACAGGTCGAGATTGGTTAGAAGCCAAAAGAGCAATTATGAAATTATTCAATGAAATGGGAAAACCTCAAGAAATTAAAGCAGATAAAGATTCAGCATTTATGTGCGTAGCTTTACATAGTTGGTTAAACTCAGAAGGAGTTTAAAGAACGGCATTTCAGATATAGAAAGATTCCAAAAAACAGTAAATAAAAAGTTAAGAATCATGGGAAGTGAATCAAATATTAAGAATAGATATACAAAATTCGAACTAATCCTTTATATTTACAATCATAAAACCAAACATAATGCTACAAATCAGACACCAGCTGATATTTTCATGTATGCAGGAACACCAGATTTCGACACACAAATGAAGAAAAGTAACAGAATTAAAAAATTAAATCAAAAACGCCCTGACTATGAAATAGACCTAAAATATAAACAAGCACCATTAGTGAAGTCTAAGACTATAAACCCATTTAAAAAACAGGTACTTTAAAGAAAGTTGACGAAAAACATTTTGAAGAAACTAAATGTGGAAGAAAAATATTACATTATAAAACAACATTTAAAAAGAAAAAGAAAATAAATTAAAGCAAATATGATAATAATTCCAGGATAACAAAAGGAAACGAACGGACCAATGAAGCCGAAGACTTCAATGATGTTATTCAAATCCGATATTTAGTAGAGAAATTTAGAAGAGAAATTTATGGAATTACAATAGCTAAATGCAGTAAAAGAGGTTTATTTAACATTGTAGGGTCTGTTTACAAATATCTGTTCGGAACTTTAGATCAAGATGATAAGGATGAAATGGAACAGAAAATTAATAATTTAATAGACACTAGTGCCAAGAATACTGATTTAAATATGATAATAGATGTTATAAACAATGGAATTGAAATAATTAACAACCTTAAAGAAAAATGAGAAATTTAAGACATTTTACCGAATATGTAGAAGACATAGAACTAAGAATGCAAATGACAAGGTTAGGGTTATTCAATCCAAAATCGCTAAAACATGATTATTTGAAAAATATTAACCCTGAAAAATTGTTAAAAATCAAAACTTCTACTTGGCTCAAAACTGACACAAACAAAATTTTGAATAATTCCCATATCTCTTCAGAGATAATCAAATCTCCTGTTTTTGAAATTATTCCTTATCCTGACGATAATAATAATATTCTAACAGAAAATATATTTAAAAAATATTTCCTTTTTGAAGACAAAGTATTTAATAAAGAAACAGAGAAAATAGTAACTAATTAGACAAGAAAATACCAAATGTAAATTCACTAAAACTTATACAAATTTCCAAATTATTTATGTTGAACCCAATATTTTATTGAAATGGAACATCCCTAAAACATTGCTAAATCAAAATTGCATTAATAAAGAAATTTCTATTGTCGGAAGTAATATAGTTAAAATCCTTAATTATTCAATACAATTAGATGAATACACTCTTTCAAACTCAATGTGAGTGTGTAATCACACACCGAGCGTTTATATAAGTAATAATATAACAAAATTGGAACCATTGTTTTATTATTATATTCAAACAAAAGAAATAATTGAATCACATACAAGATATTATAATGTACGAGGTGTGTTCAAAAAGTAAGGTGACTTTTCAAATTTCGCGGGCAACATATTTTCGATTATCGATTTTTTTGTTTTGTTATGTTGGTACACTCTTCCCTAACATCTGTACCAAGTTTCAATTGAATCCCCTTTTTTGTTTAGTTGTGAGAGGCGTAAAGGTAACAAGTTGTTTTGCGTGCTCAGCGATCGTGCTTTGCGTGCTTTGCTATCGAAAAATATGGATCAAAGGATTTGCATCAAATGTTGTGTAAAAATAAAATTAAGTGCTCCGAAACACTTGAAATGTTGACAGTGGCATACGGTAAAACTGTTCTGAGTAAAAAAAATGTTTACAAGTGGTACAAACTCTTCCAAGATGGCCGGGAAGATGCCAATGACGAGCCTCGCTCTGGACGCCCAAGCACGTCAACAACTGATGAAAACGTTCAAGCAGTAAAGAAAATTGTTTTGGAAAATCGTCGAACCACTATCAGAGAAGTTGCTGAAGATGTCGGTATATCGCTTGGCTCATGCCATGAAATTTTTTCAAACGTTTTGGGCATGAGTCGTGTGTCAGCGAAGTTTGTTCCAAAATTGCTGAATTTTGACCAAAAGAACAGTCGCATGAGCATCGCTCAAGAGCTGTTGGATGACGTCAACGACGACCCAGATTTACTCAAAAGGGTCATAACTGGTGACGAATCATGGGTATATGGTTATGATATCGAAACCAAAGCCCAATCGTCAAGACCAAAAAAAAGCACGCCAAGTTCGATCAAATGTCAAAGTTTTGATCACTGTATTTTTCGATTACCATGGCGTGTATTTCAAACAATTACTTTAACAGCTTTTGTAATTATTATTATAAGCACTTTATTGTATTTATGGTATAAATTTAAGAGCATACCAAGAAAGCTTATTGTAAAATATGTAAAATCAAAAGAAGAAACACCACAGAATACAGAAGTTGTAAACGATCTATCTAATCTATTATTATATATAGTTCAACGTACTTCTATGCACATGTCTACACACCCACACATACACACAGTCACCCTCGAGACACCCTTTAAGAAATAATAATCAAGTCACCCTCTAAGAAATAAGAATCCAAATTTAATTGTAAGCAAGCCAATGGAAAATTACCAAGCTATAAACAAGCCACAGGTATTACCATGAAACAAAAACCTCAGCTTGTAGACTAAACAAGCCAAGGAGTTAGGGAGCGAGCTCAGTTTGAGATTTGTGAATAGCAAGTCGGTGTTCTTCACATATAAAAATTGTAACCAGTGTAAGAATAAGAAATTAAATAATGTTTTTTTTTAACTTAAACTTATGGTACAAGAATTTAATTATATATATTCTTGAACAGGATTACAAGCCGAGGCGATCTAGCCATGTCCTTCTGTCCGGCCGTCGTATGAACGCTGAGATTTCGGAAACTATAAGAGCTAGAACAGTCAAACTTGGAATTTCGCTGCTTTCTAGCGCAAGTTTGTATCACGCTAACTCAATTTTTATGAATAAAAAAAAATTTTAAATGATATTTATTTTACTCATTAATACCAATCGATTGACCCAAAAAAAATTTGCCGCACCCACTCTAACGCCCACAAACCGCCCAAAAATTTTTTTTATTAAATCTATCAAAAAAATTATGCTGAATCATGTTGCAGATCACACATTTTTCTTCTGAAATCAAGTAACTAACTCGTTTAAAATAAATTGACAAATTATATCTTTCTGACAGATTTTTTCTCCTGTCGCTAACCGCTTCTCCAACAAATCTTAACATTCAATAGTTTCTGGATGTCTCTGTAATGACTTTCAACATGACTGAAAAGCCTGCGTAATACATTTTCTAAGCACCATAAGTGCAAATATCACTACAACTTCAATACGACGTGTATTGCCTAATTTGTCATGTCAATGAAACGTTTTATGTGCTAAACAAAATTTATATTTAATATTGATAAATATTAATATTGATAAATCCAATAAATCCATCAAACGATTTAATTGCCCGACAAAATTTTACAAAAGTATTTGTACCGTTTGGTTGAAAGGTCCCAAGCGGCATCGACATTTTCTGTGGAAGGTGAGCGACAACTCTTTGCGCTTCACCTTTAAAGCGGACTTTAAATAATTCAATTTTTGACAGTACTTAGACTCTCCTTTGTATATATCAACATACAAATCCTGAAATAGGTACAACTCTTTAAAATGACCGCTAAGTGCGGGCAACTTCATATTAGGTATGCTTGGAAAATTTGTAATACTATATAAAATAATTATTTATTAATTATTAAAATCAATTTAAAACTATAACTAACAATTTCCGGTTTTAAATCAGAGATATTTTTACCTTTTAATCATTATTTTTCAAATTGGCCGCTTCTTTTCCCGTATTTATAAATACCCTGCAGTACCATTCAGCACTGAATGAGCACCGAATCACTACAAAGCGCTCAACTGAGCCCTTATTCAGTGCTCAACTTGTTCGAAAATTACTGCTTAAATTAACAATTCTAAAGAATAAGCACAGATTTATTTCTCTTTAAAGCAACCTTTTGAGCGCTTTTTTATATAGAAAATTATGCACTGGTTCCGCACAGGTTAAGCGTTTCCTAAAGCAGAAAAAAAGCACAGGTTCAACACAAGATGAACGCTTATTTAAGCAGAAGAGCACAGATTAAACGCTTTGAGAAAATATAAATATAAAATATAATTTTGGTTTTATTTCACTGTTTTGATTTTATTTACTTTTTAATTTACAATGCGGGCTCTGGGGTTCCCGCTGTTATTGGGGTCCTTGGCAGCATCTGCATCCTTCTGCTGCACCTTTTTCGGAAGTTAAGTTTAAGTTTGAATTAGTTTTCTGTCTCTTGAATTATTTAATTTTGTTGTAAAAAGATTTAAGAAAAGTATACAGTTGCGTAAATAAAGCACACTTTTCCAGCAAGTAATTATGTAAAAAAAATCTCTTATTTTGGGTTCCTAGAATATTTGCACTCAAAAATATTTTAAGATTCGTTAACAGATTTGTAATACCATTCATTAATTCATTTATATGCACCGTTTCTAGGCAAACTAGCCCCCCAGTCTTTAAGAAATCTGAAACTTTTCCAAAAGTTTTCTTTCTTTTGCATGTAGTATATAAATTATCTTATAGCGCCCATTGAAATAATCGGAAAAAAATTACCTCTTACTCGTATAACCTCCAACGCTTGGAAATTACATTTTTTAAATAGTTCCGAATTACGAATTAATTATCATATAGCTGCCATACGAACGATCGGAAAATTGGGAATTGGGAAAATAATATAAGACAAGAAAGGAAGAAAACGTCGGCAATCCGAAGTTTGTATACCCTTGCAGTTATAAGAAATTATAAACATTAGTAACACCATGAGCAATTTTTAAGGATTGTTGCTGGCGTCAGTGATATTAAAAAAAAACCCAAGGAAGAACGCTATAGTCGAGTGCCTCGACTATCAGATACCCGTTACTCAGCTTAAGGGAGCAAATGGGAAATGGAGACATATAGCCAGCAAAGCGATATTTTAGGGCGCCACCTACCGGATATTTCAGTAGATGCTATGTGGTCGTCAGACAGAATTTAGCGTTTAAACCGTGTGAGACAAACACAATTCAGTTAAAATTTTGATCTTATCATAATAATTAGAGTGGGCGTGGCACCCCTTGCGATGCGCAGGAAGCCCTGGAATCTACATGTCAAGTCTGCCTGTTCTAGCTCTTATAGTTTCCGAGATCTCAGCGTTCATACGGACAGACAGACATACGGGCATGGCTAGATCGACTCGGATAGTGATCCTGATCAAGAATATATAAACTTTATGAGTCGGAAATGCTTCCTTCTACCTGTTACATACTTTTCGACGAATCTAGTATACCCTTTTACTCTACGAGTAAATATTCATTATTTCTTCGACCGTTTCTTTGATAGCTATATAGGGTCATCCGATTTTAATTAATTTTAATTCGAAATTATTAAAAATATAAAAAATAATATTACTAATATTATAAGATAATATGTAAAAAAAAAACCTAAGCAATAATTTGTTTCATATTATTTTCCCTCCCATTTTCGGATCTCTCTATGGCAGCTAGATGATATAGTCGTCCGATTTTGATAAAATTAAATTAGAAATTTAGAATTAATTAAAAAATGTTATTTCCAAGTGTGTGAAATTGTATATTTAAAAACATAAAAGATAAAATTTTTTTATTTTATATTTCCACCAATTTTCCGGCGATACATCCCTAAGTCACTTACAAGTCAGTCCCGCGAAAAATGTTATTTGTTCGGCAACTGAAAAAATATATTTGTTGTAACCAACAATAAAACAAGAAAGGAAGTTAACTTCTGCAAGCCGAAGTTTGTATACATTGCAGTTATAAAAAACAATTTAAAAAAAAAATGTATTCATATTATTTTCTCACTAATTTCCCGATTGTTCCTATGACAGCTATATGATATAGTCGTCCGATTTTTCGAATTCGAAATTCAGAACTAATTAAAAAATGTTATTTTCAAACTAAGTAGATTATATGTCAAAAAGCACCTGAACGTGTGTTTCTGTCGTTTAGGACAAGCTGGACAGCTGTTTTTCTGGCGACTCTAAGAAGCAGTGGACAACAGCAGTTTTAACAGCGAATGTTAGATTTCTGATGCTAATGCTAGCAGCAACACACACAGAGGAAGACATAAGGAGAAGCTGGTCGCGTTTATAACCGAACTTTTATATTTCATAATTTGTAAATCAAAATTAGCATTAAGTCAAAGATTGAAAGTATACAAATGAATACAACTGGTGAAGTTCAACATATTTCCGAGTTTTTATTACAAAGTGTGTGAAAGACCCCCAGAGTAGACTTCTGCTCAACTTTGACGATCGGGTGCGAATCGTCACAACATTTTGGTGGCCCATGAGGGAAACATACACTCATAACTTCATCAGCTTCCAATATTTGTAAACATACTTCAATCTGTGTGCTTACTTGTGTGCAAATCTATTATTAATTTAAACCAGCAAAGTTACGCAACCTTTGCCACGTACATCCCATAACGGAGCCTCGAATAACGGAGGAATCAAGAAGTCGAGGAGAATAGCGGATTCAACCCATGCCTATTGCCATATTGCGACACACTAGTCTCGTGAAGTTTGCCGTCCTCTTCAAAGCTTGATCGCAACACGAGCGGAACGACTGAAAAAGGTGAGTGTGTTTGTCAGAGTATTTGTGCGTGGTTTTTCAAAGCAGAGTGCAATAGGAAAACATTAAAATGGGTAAAAATGAAAGTAATGGTAGTGATTTGGCACAACAGAGCTCGGCACCTTTGGCTGTGGTCGAGCCTTTTGCAGACATGTACGCAATGCAGTTGGACTTATCTTCCAGGTTGACCCAACTAATTAAAAATGCTAAAAAGGACGGTCAAATAAAGAAAGCTAAATCCTACTATGAGTTTCGCCTCAACAAGCTAAACGAGCTTTCGAAACAATTTTACGCAAACCATCAATCGCTCATTTTACAGCAATGTCCACGATCGCATCCATATTTTGCGGATGCTGTTGAAGACAATTTTAAGCAAGCATACAGCCACATTTATTGTTCTTTCGTCGATGAATACGAAACCAAGTTTCCGGTTCCAATACAGGTATCAGGAGATCAATCCATAAACAACACCCTTGTGCCCAGTCCTGTTTCCACAATTCAGCTGCCCAAATTGCCCGTACCCCACTTTTCAGGAAATTTTGCAGATTGGCCATCTTTTTATGACAGCTTTACGCAGCTAATACATGAAAATCAATCTCTTTCAAACATTCAAAAATTTAATTTCTTGAAGCAAGCACTACCGCACGGACGAGACCAGGATATAAACCATATGGCATTAACAGAAACCAACTATGCAGTGGCATGGAACCTTGTGGTAAAAGGATACAACAACCCTCGACTGCAGTTCATGTACAATATGAATGCACTGTACGGAATCGAGCCACTGTCCAAGGAGATCGCGGTGGACCTTAGGAATTTGTTAAACTGGGCAAATGAATGTATAAGTGAATTCCGACGAATACACATTGCCATTGATTCCTGTGATAATTGGTTGGTACATCACTTACTCACAAAGCTGCCTATCAGCACAACACAGGCCTGGGAACATTCCCTGGGCAACAACGTGGAAATCCCCACCTTCACAAAGCTGGAGGTGTTTCTGCACAATCGATTGGTCAGCATCGACCTAATTGAGAGTAGGAAACCAGCCGTTCCAGTTAGATCATCTATACAATCGACCAACCATCGCCAGACAACCAGACCATCGGGAAACTCCACTGTTAGGGGACACAGCTTCCACAGTACTCTTGAGTCTGGATCCATCAGGTGCTCGCTCTGCCAACAGAATCACGTTCTAAGACGGTGCCCGGACTTCCTTGCCAAGGATTGTTTCGAAAGGTTATAGTCGACCGCTCAAAGGCATGCATCAATTGCCTTAGTGCTTCCCATTCTCTCAGTCAATGCAGCAGCAACCAAAACTGCTCGCAATGTGGTCAACGGCACCACACTTTGTTACATTTCCCGAATGCTCAACAAAGTCCTTCATTGACTCCTGGAGTATCCCGACAGCATACTTCAGACTCTGGTCGGAGCGCAGACGCGGTACAAAATGCACCATCAACGCAACTCTTCAGCGCAGTTGCCTCCCATCTGAACTCAACGACCCTTCTTGCTACTGCACTGGTTCGGATCGTAAATAACTCCACTGGGCAGTCAGCTTTAGTTCGAGCTCTCATCGACCATGGTTCGGAAGGCACCCTCATCACGGAAAACATCGTTCAAGCGCTTAGACTCAAACGGCATCCTGTTCGAGCTGAGATCACGGGAATTGGTAATACGTCGCATAATCAGTGCAGGCACAGCACCGTCTTCACCATAATCTCATGTTCAGGATCGGATTTTAACGCCTACGTATCCTCAGCCTTCATCCTTCGGTCACTAACAGGTCATTTACCAAAACAAAATGTAAACATTAAGTCCTGTAAACATCTCCAATGGTTATCCTTTGCAGATCCTAATTTCATCAAGTCGGGTCGCATTGACCTACTTATCGGTGTCGACATTATCCCGCAATTAATGCTTCCGGACATCCGGGGACGGTGGCAGAACCAATTGCACAAAACACACAGCTGGGCTGGATAGTTTTTGGACCAGCTAAAGCAGCCCAGACGACATCAATCTCCATCCGTTGTAATTTGACAAACCTAAACAACATGGTACAGAGGTTTTTCGAATTGGATCAGGTCTCCACAACAAGACAACTCAACGCAGAGGAAAGATGGTGTGAAGACCATTTTCAACAAACTCATATCCGTCAGCCGAATGGGAAATATCTGGTTCGTTTGCCTTTAAAAACGTTGTTTGACCCCACACAGGTAATCGGCCGGTCAAGGCAAATCGCATTAAACCGTTTTCACGCCCTGGAAAGGAAACTTAATCATCGGCCAGATTTCAGTCAACAGTATGTTAGCACTATTCAAGAGTTCTTTGATCTCAAGCAGATCAAAGAGGTAAAAGGTAGTGATGAAGAACTCACTAGGATCAACGCTCAAAGGCAACTCTCAATCTCTGCGTGCACCGTTCCACATCATGCTGTGATCAAAGACGACAGTTTAACTACAAAGATGCGCGTCGTATACGACGCTTCGTGCAAAACGTTAGGTCTTTGAATGATATTTTATGCACGGGTCCCGCACTACAAAACGATCTTGGAGGAGTTATAGTCAACTGGCGTTTCCATCGGTATGTCTTCGTGGCCGATATAACGAAAATGTATCGCTGCCTAGATATGCATGAAGAAGATTCCCCGTCTCAGCGAATTTTCTGGCGCGATGAAAAAGGACTCATCAAGGAATATTTTTTGACTACAGTAACGTTTGGCACTGCCTCGGCACCCTTCACGGCGATTCGAGTCATACATCAGATTGCGTCCGACGAGAGCGAACGCTATCCTCTGGCCGAGCATGTCCTTAAAAAGGAAATCTATGTGGACGATGTTCAAACCGGACACGAGACCATCGACGGAGCTCTAAAAATTCGCAATGATGTCATCGCAGCTCTGCAATCAGCAGGCATGGAACTCAAGAAGTGGGCATCCAACCATCCAGATATATTAGAAAGCATCCCAACTACAGATCTCTCCAACAGTAGCATTTTTGAGATAGACAATAAGGACTCCATTAAAACTTTAGGGTTGTATTGGCATCCAAACAAAGATGGTTTTGGTTTTAATCTTAAGTTTTCTCTCAATCCTATATTCACCAAACGTTCTATACTATCCACAGTAGCACGCTTATTCGATCCGTTGGGATACCTGGCACCAGTGATCATCCCTGCAAAAATCCTGTTGAAGGAAGTTTGGAGTTTTCGTATCGAGCGCAAGGATGAGCCCCCCGCATCATTAAATTGGGACGACCCATTGCCAGATCAACTCGCCGAGCAGTGGCGACAGCTCATTCAAGAGCTCCCCGACATTGAAGAGATCCCTCGGTGGTTAGGCTTCGATTTAAGGCATGTCTCGCCGTTGCAAATACACGTGTTTTGTGATGGATCATCCATGGCGTATGCAGCATGCGCTTATCTTCGAGCTAGTTGTACGGATAGTTCCGTGCAGATTAACTTATTAGCCGCCCGCAGTCGAGTCACACCTGTTAAGACGCTAACAATTCCGAGCGTTGAGTTATCCGGAGCCCTGCTGTGTACACAATTAGCCGATTGGATTGTCAATCAACTTCAAGCATCACATCACACCATATCCGTACACTACTGGTCGGATGCAATGATAGTGCTGTATTGGATCAACGGTGACCCTAGGCGTTGGAAGACATTTGTGTCGAATCGAATTGGGGCAATCCTGGAGGCAAGCTCGCCATCGCAGTGGAGACATGTTCTTACGCAAGAAAACCCAGCAGATTGTGCTACACGCGGACTCACCCCTTCCCAGCTGAAACACCACACGCTTTGGTGGAACGGACCACATTGGCTGCAGCTTTCAGAGGAGCATTGGCCAGTCAATCCAGTTCAGTCCCCAAAATCAGAACTTATTTCAGGAGAGGAATCCTTAAAGCACATCGGAGCCCACATTTGTATAGAAGTGCAACCATTTATCGAATCATATTCCTCCTATAATAAACTCTTATTCGTTACAGCCTACGTCAAACGATTCATTTATAATACTCGTCACAAAAAAGCGGATAGACTGACCGGTCCTATTCAGGTATCTGAATTTCAACAGGCTCTGTTCTCACTGGTGCGGATGGTTCAACAAGAAGTCTATTCGGAAGAATTATCAAGACTACGATCCAACAAATTTCTATCCAAACACAACAAACTCAGCTAGCTATCACCGTTTCTCGACGATGAGAGTTAAAGGCTGACTTAAAAATGCTTTGCAGCTCTCCATATCTCAACGCACACCAATAATCCTTCCAAAGGCCCACCACCTGACGATTTAAGTTATAAGGAACGCTCATCACAACACCTTACATGGCGGTGTGCAACTAACTTTATCTACAATTCATCAAGTTTTCTGGATCGTCAACGGTAAACAGGCAGTAAAAAGGATTCTGCGACAGTGCGTAACCTGTTTCAAACACCGGCCGTCACCATCAAGCCAACTGATCGGAGATTTACCAGCGCACCGTGTCAATCCGCCCAAACGGGCGTTCGAAGCAACTGGAGTTGATTACACTGGTGCGAATGAGATAAAGTCATCCAGATTCAGAGGTCACACTTGCTATAAAGCATACATTGCAGTTTTCATTTGTTTAGCGAGCAAAGCGATTCATTTGGAAGCAGTCACGGGAATGTCGGCACAGCATTTTCTGTGGGCGCTGCAGCGCTTTATCGGACGTAGGCGTTTTTGTCAACATCTATACAGCGACTTTGGAACCAACTTTATCTCATCTGACAAGTCTCTAAAGCTGTAGACCAATGAATTCTATAAAGGAATTGAAGAGACAGTAGTTCCTGAACTTACTCGTCGAAATATTCAGTGGCATTTCAATCCTCCACATAGTCCAAACTTTGGAGGACTCTGGGAATCCAACGTAAAAGCTTTTAAAACCCATCTTTATCGATCGTTTAATGGGATTCGAATGACGTACGAGCAGCTGTCTACCATTCTTGTCCAGATAGAAGCGTGCTTGAACTCTCGACCATTATGTCCCTTAACGTCTGACTTAGATGATTTGCAAGCTCTCACCCCTGCACATTTTTGAATCGGGGATTCAATGATGTTACTCCCTGAGCCTAGTCTTAAGGATTCTTCATTAAACACAGAGTTCCTGAATGGTCAAAGGATGTTTCGCCTCTTTTGGAAAAAATGGAGTGCAGATTGGCTATCTCATCTGCAGGCGCGCCCCAAGTGGCGCCACGAAACTGGCAATCTTCAGCGTAACGACATAATCATCATCAAGGATGATCGAACTGGTCCTTCTGACAGGAAATTAGGGCGAATCATCGACCTACATCCTGGGGCCGATGGGCTCGTTCGAGTAGCTACAATTAACACCTCAACGGGTATTTACAAGAGGTCTGTGTCAAAGATTTGTCGTTTGCCCTTCCCAAGATTTACTGAAGAGTCTAGCCCAAGTACACAACCCAAGCACCTTTGAATATACCCGCATTCATTCCATAACACACTTCAACCTTTTCAGAGTTTCAGCATGGTCTAAGGCTTTGAATACTGGGTCCTGTATTGGGGGCGGCATGAACGGTTGTTTCTGTCGATTAGGTGAAGCTGGACAGCTGTTTTTCTGGCGACTCTAAGAAGCAGTGGACAACAGCAGTTTTAACAGCGAATGTTAGATTACTGATGCTAATGCAAGCAGCAACACACACAGAGGAAGACATAAGGAGAAGCTGGTCGCGTTTATAACCGAGCTTTTATATTTCATAATTTGTAAATCAAAATTAGCATTAAGTCAAAGATTGAAAGTATACAAATGAATACAACTGGTGAAGCTCAACATATTTCCGAGTTTTTATTACAAAGTGTGTGGAAGACCCCCAGAGTAGACTTCTGCTCAACTTTGACGATCGGGTGCGAATCGTCACAACAGCACCAAAGCTATAATTTGTTATATATATCTTCCGATTTTGATCATATTCAATTCGAAATTCAAAACTAAATAAAAATGTTGTCCGATCCGGCTGGTTCTGATCTTTCTACTACCTGCAACAAAAAGAAGACTTTTGGGAAAGTTTCAGCCCGATAGCTTCAAAACTGAGAGACTAGTTTGCGTAGAAGCGGACAGACAGACGGACGGACAGACGGACATGGCTACATCGACTCGTCTAGTGACGCTGATCAAAAATATATATACTTTATGGGGTCGGAAACATTTCCTTCACTGCGTTACAAACTTCTGACTCAAATCATTATACCCTCTGCAAGGATATAAAAAGGATAAATAATTTGTACAAAACTGAAATTTTTAAAACTGTCTTTGCAATTTATTAAAATTTAAGATAAATATATACTTTTTTTTATTTACGACCATATATAAGTTATCTTGTAGACGGTTGCTCGGTGGTAAAGCTGCTCCAGATCCGGCCGATGATGAGGTGGCACCGGTAGGGTGGTTGATGAAGTGTAAAATAAAGTTTATGTCGAGAGGGTGACTGCACCCCCATACCCCTGGCCTTAAGCTCAGTGGGCGAATGCAAATAATAAGACGGCGATAGCCGGAGTAAAGTTTACGGAGATAAGTGTTCTTTATTCAAATGATTATAAAACAGAATTGAGGAACTAAGCAGTAGGGTGCTTAGTTGGCAGGCCGACCGCATGACAGTGGAAAATGCTGACGATCGCAAAATGAGCATAACTCACCATACCGGGAACCGATGGGATCCAGGCACGACCCCCAAAGGCGGGTATGCTGAGTCGTAATCTAGAAACACTATGGTAATGCAAGAATCACCCAAGATTTCTACCGACCGTTTGTTACCCCTCAGTAGTGTTAACTACTCCCCCCTTAGGAGTCCTCGGTCGTCTTGAATGTTTCGGCAACCTGTTGCATTTCCCATGCATCTCGTCTTCTCAAAATCAAAAGCTTACTCAAAAAGCTTACTCCCACGCCGATAGCGATCCAGATGTCCGTTGATCCAGCCGACTTTACTTCGTTTTTGAGGTTTTGGATCGTTTTCAGGTTATGGCTGTTCATCCTCTGAAGCATTGGCATACTAAGCACGTGGTTATGCCCGATATTGTTTAGTCCGCAGTTTTACTTATGCTTTCGCGCCGGTTCAAGTATTTTGTGCCGTTTACAAAGGCTAGTGGCTCAAATGTTATTAGATGCGTGCCATTGGGGCCGTCATCGTCTACCAGCGTTATAGGAGTTAGGTGGCTGGCCTGCGCTTCGCAATGCGCCGTGACCCCTGCGTGTATACCTTGGGCACTAGTGTCCTGGGTTGCCAGTTTGCAGAATGCTCCGTACATCGTCGACACGCAATCAGGGATCGCTAAGACTTCCTGGTTGCACCCAGCTACCACGTTGTCCTGTAGTTGGAGAACGGTGTGTTGGTGAGAAACGGGAAAGACGGTAACCTTTTTACATTTAAATTGTATTTTAGGGTATGCTCATTGCACATGTCGGACTGAAGGACTTTAATATTACATGCCTCTATTAGGCTGACAATGGGGACCTCTGTGGGGTGATCAACTAAAACGGACTTCAAAACTCCATGGCTAAGAATGGCATGGCTTATAATATTTGATTTTGCAAGTGTAACCGTGAGCATCAGATTCTGTATCTCTGTAATTAGCATTCTATTTCTGGACAAAAGAACTTCGTATAAATGTGGTGTGTCAACCATGTCATTCATTTTTGCCTTAATGATTTCGTTGACAGTATCGGTTAGTTTGTTAATCTGCTTTTGCGTTTCGGTGTTAATAACTACTTGTACGAGTATATTGTTTGATTCGATTAACCGGGACATTTTTAACATTTCGAGGTCAGCGGCATAAGGTGTGCCCGCTACCACTTTTAACGCGGTGCCAAAAAAGTCTAGTTTTCTTTCAATTCTGTGCTGTACCTTTAGTACGGATAATATATTTCTAGTATGATCAGTATCAACATTTAATAATTTTCGCATGTGCGATTGTGGAAAAAAAGTGGACAATCTAGCTGTTTCGTCTATCATAATTGAATTTGCATGAATGCCTAAAGTAATTCCTATGTTCCCACACCAATGCTGTTCCGTCGGTCGGCGTGAGTGTAGTTTGTCACTCTAGCGTTAACTACTGCTAATATTGTTAATATGATTCCCGCGATCCTTTAAGAAAATGGCAGGTTCAATCTATTGACAATTTTCTAAGTGTGTGTCTGTGTTGGGTGTGTTAAGTGCGTGTAAATTGCAGAAAAAGGTTACTTAAGGTTGTCCTTGTGGACTACCCTGTATCCAATGAGGACCACTGTCCCCAGGTCCGCTTCTACGCGTTTTTTCGTGTATAACGGAGATAGCTTATATCCTAGTCTTTTATTGTTCTTTAAGTAAATTCTTTCTCCTACCTCAAATATTCTATTTTGTCTTGATGGGTTACACCTGTCAAGATTATCCCTCTATGCTTTTCCAAAATTCATTTTTATTGCTTCCTTAACTTTTTCGGAAGCAGAGTGGATTACATAAAGGGGTTTTTGGTTAATGACCGAATGTAATGTTTTATCATTCAACGGTCGCCCGCATAACTAGCTCCACTGTATCATTAATTTGCTTATCCATTTTGATGCACTTCGCTGTTTCTGTTATGGTGCTGTGGATCTGTTCAAACTACTATGCAGCAGGGGTGGATTTATAACATCTATGCCATACTGATTTTTATATTTTATATTTATTTATATATAACTTTATATTTGGGAATAAGTTTATTAATTGGAGGATAGGGATTTTCACGTCTACTATTGCCCTAGACCCTATTGGTTGCACTATCGTAAATTTGTAAAAATTGTCCATGGCCGTTAAATATATATATTATTATATGCAGCTTTTCGCCGACATATGACGGAATTGGAGTTACCCCAAGTTCTTGTTTCTTGGGGTGTCTGTCATATTTTGCTGAGTGCATATTTTGCATCTTGCCACTATTTCAGTAGCCAACTTTGATATTTTTGGAAAATAATAGTCGCGGAGGACTTGTTTGATATTTTCCTGAGCAGCTCTGTGTGCACGGCTGTGCTCTGCGGTGATTATTTCGATCTCCTCACTTTTATCAGAAATGTCTGACACAAAGTTCTTGCAGTGCCAAAATTTGAAATGCTAGCTAATGTTGGCAAGTAACAGTGAACAGTGACAACTTTTGGGTTAATGATTGGTCTAAATGTTTCGAAAAGGGTCGATTTTTCCAAGAAAAAATATAAAGTATCGCTTTAAGGAATACTTTGCCTCTTCTATGATTATCTGATTTCTGGAATAATTTAGAGGTTTTTCCGTTGTTTCTATTGTATAAGTGCTAGATTCTTCAGATTGCCCCCGTTGACTGAAAATGAGGTTTTTTGGAGATCTTATTCCGCGAGGAAAATTTGGTGATAACCAGATTTTAAGTCTAAAGTTGTAAAATATTTGGCTTTTCTAAGGTTTGCCAGTATCAACTCGATACTTGGCAAGGGGTATTTATCGGGAAGGGTTTTTTTGTTCAGTTTCCTGAAGTCGATTACCAATCGCTTTTTCCTACCACGTGTCTCATCTGACCCTTTTTTATCGACCACCCAAGTTGGATTATTATACGGTGATCTCGTCGGGGTTATAATATTAGACTTCAGTAGGTCTTTTATTTCTATTATTAACGAACTATGCGACACCCATTGGGTGCGGGTACGCTTTAGAGTACACTGGGTTGTTATCCTCAGTGCGAATAGTAGTCACAACACTTGTGTTGTACGGCAAGGTTTGAGTTGCGTTGGAGAAGGCTTTAGATCTTTTTTTCATCATTTCGATAAACTCATTTCTTAATGACTCTGGAACGACTATGTCCTTTTTGTTGCTAAAGTTTACATCGTCGCAATCAAGAAACTGCAGGTCCTCAGACACGGAACCCAAAAAAAATTTTTAGATTTTTTTTTGCATATTGCATATTGAGTGTGGCTCCCACTTAATGAGTTGGGTCTTTTTGAATTTTTTGCCTGCATATTTTGAGGTTGTGATACATTTTGATTTGTTTAAAATGTGGCTGTTGCTTGGACTTAGAAGACGATGGGTTCCAGTCCATGGGCTCTGCTGCCTGACGTGGATTGCCACGATCGGCCAAGTTCTCTGTCTTACGCCCAGAACCATTTTGTTGGTTCTTATCTGGTTTTTTAAAATAATGAGGGTTCTTTTCGTTTCCTTGTTTATCAGAAGTGCGGTACTGAGTTTTACGAAAATCAGTATTTTGTGTCTTCTGTTCCATTGCCCTAGCATACGTTGCCGCGAACTGGCTTCTTTCGATGCTGGCTTCAGCCTCCTTAGCTAATTCCAATGCCGAAGGAAGGTCTGTTGTCGCAACAGCCTCAGCCAAGTTTTATCTGCGTAGGAGCAGTCTTATCTTGCCAGAATGACATCGAAATTAAGTACAGTGTTGTGTGATATCGGCAACGCTCGCGCTGGGCCCCTTATTTTATTCCTGATTATGGTAACGGAATGATAATGGGCACAGCTACCCTGGTCAGGCTTAAAGAGCTCGTATGCGTCCGTGGCAGACTGCCTCCACGCTACGTACTCGTCTTGCTCACCGTTAAAATCTAGTACTGACTTAAGTACGTGGAGCGGTATGTCGCATGGGGGTGTTCCTGGCTGTACTGAGACTCTTTGGTAGGCCTCCACCTGCGGGGTCTCTTCGCGCATGTTTTGTAACTGCATATTAACGGAATTGATTTGAGCTTCAAATTCAGCTCGGAGCCTAGCTTCCTGTTGCGCTAAGGCGCCTTGGACAATGATTTGCAATTCGGTCGCGTTCATTATGTCTTCTTTCTCTTCGATTTGAGCCTGTCTTGCTGTAAAGCCCCGGATCTCTTCTTCTTCACTATCACTCTCGACTTCCTTTTTAATTTCTCTATACGGACCTGGAAAGTTCATTAAAAACTTGAACTTATGCCACCTAATTCATACGAGGTTCAATACGAGTAGCCGTTCGGCTGGCATAACACTTTAATATATTTTATATTTATTTAACTTATTTAAATATATTTTCAAAAAATAAAAAATTGTATACGAGCTGCAGGTTACAAATGCAGCTTTATTATTATATATTTATTTTAAACGTGTGCAGTTATATTTATTTTAGCCAATTATAAGGCGTACTTTTATTGAATGCAATTTGGTGTATGTTTGTTGAAGCCGAGTATTAATTAATCAGCCCGCTTACATGTTTTTCTTGAAAATTTTGAGGGTCGCTAGTTTATTTTGTTCGTTAGGCGCCAGTTATCTTGTAGTCGGTTGCTAGGTGGTAAAGCTGCTCCAGATCCGGCCGATGATGAGGTGGCACCGGTAGGGTGCTTGATGAGTAGTAGCGGTTCAAGATAGCTGAGAATTGGCGGCCGGGCTGCTGGTCCCAGGTAGCCGCTGATGGTGTAAAGTGTAAGTGTAAAATAAAGTTTATGTCGAGAGGGTGCAGTCACCTTCTACCCCTGGCCTTAAACTCAGTGGGCGAATGCAAAAAATAAGACTTACGGAGCTAAGCACAGATTCGGCACAGACTGAGCGCTTAACTAAACAGAAGAAAAAGCACAGATTCAGATTCACAGGTTAGGCGCTTTACGGATACATAAATATATACAAATATAAATAGAAATATAATTTGTGTTTTTATTTTGATTGATTTTTTTTTCGATTTACAATGTGGGTTTGCGTGTTCTTGGGATCGTTGAAGTCCTGGGTACCTCTGCATCAAGGGTCTGGCTTGCCTTCCGCTTAAGGCACCACAAGTTCTTTTTATATATGGACGTTGATGCATTTCGAACAGTACAAACAAGTGGCTCAACGACACCAAGCACGTGCTTGTTACGCGCGGGGCCCTTTTATCAATTTGGGCAAAAAATGCGAGTTCGCGAGGAAGATACATAATAAAACAAATAGAGACGGAAGATACATACATACAACAAATAGAGACGGAACACAAATGAAAATATAAAGCATAACTAAGAATTAAGGAAATGAGTTAAAATATTAGTTTTTAATACCGGGATAGATGTTGAAATGCAAATGAAATGATAAAGTTTATTATAGTTATTACATGGAACGCGAAAGGGTTCGTGCAAACAAAAATTTGATGTATATCGTGACAAATTTAGAGAATAATAAATTCGTGTTAGTCTAACGGGAACGTTGAATGTTAGGCGGTTTAAAAGTTCTGCAGAATCAATGTCACCTCTTATAAGATTTTGTATAAAAATAGTACCAACCATTGTTCTACGATTTACAAGTGTAGGTAAATTAAGTAATTGTAATCTACTCTCATAGGAAGGAAGCCTTACGTTTTGATCCCAATTCAAACTACGCAGGGCAAATAAAATAAATTTTTTTTGTACCGACTCAATACGGTCGATATGCACTTGATATTGTGGACTCCAAACCGACGAACAATATTCCAATATTCCAAAATAGGACGGACAAGGGAGGTAAATAATTTGGTCGAATAAGGGTCATCAAATTCTTTTGACCAACGCTTTATAAACCCAAGAACACTCATGGCTTTGTTATCAGTGGACATAATGTGGCAGTCAAATGTAAGTTTAGGGTCAAGAAGAACACCTAAATCGTTAACTGAATAAATATGGTCAAGTGGCGTATTTTTAAGAAAGTAACTGATAAACGTAGGAGTACCCCTATAAAAAGTCATAACGTTGCATTTTAGGCAGTTCAAATTTAAAAGGTTGTACTCACACCATCCATGAAAACAATCAATATCCGACTGTAAGTTAAATCTCGACGCTATATCATTATATGATAAACAAAGATTAACATCATCAGCATACATTAGTACACGAGAATGTGTTATGATTGAGGGAAGATCGTTAATAAACAAAGTAAACAGCAAAGGGCCCAAATGACTACCCTGAGACACTCCAGATGTCACGTAGATCAATTTTGAAACAGCATTCTTGAATATAACCCTCTGAGTCTACCATTCAAGTAACTTGAAATTTAAGATAATAGATTACAAGGAAGCCCAAGCTGATCTAGTTTAAATAAAAGAAGTGAGTGGTTAACGGAGTCAAAGGCCATACTAAAATCTGTATATACAATGTCAGTCTGCATTTTTTTCTTAAACCCATTTATTACAATAGATGACAATTCAAGAAGGTTGGTGGTGGTCGATCTTCGCTTAACAAAACCATGCTGACACGGTGATATAAGCCAGGAACATAAATGTTGCAAATGAGAAGTGATAATACGTTTAAATGCTTTAGGAATTGTCGACAATTTAGAAATACCTCTATAATTTTGGAATAATAAAAGAGTCCTTCCAGATAGAAGGAAAAACTGATGATGAAATAGACAAATTAAAAACACAAAACTTAAGCACATATCCAGGAAGTCCATCTGGACCGGGATAAAATTTTGGCGTTGTTGTTGCTAAATCTCTTACCAGAGAGCTTTCGGTGATTACAGGGGAGAAAATACAGTTTGCCCTATTTAATGGATTAGGGTAGTTAGAATTTGACCAATCTGTCGAACTATAAGTAGTTTGGAAAAACTCAGCAATTTCAGAATCCGTCGATGCCTCCATTGAGCTTAGACGTACCGATGAAGGCAATGCCGATGCCTTACGCTTGGCATTAACAAAATTGTAAAACTGTTTCGGATCGTTTGAAAATTCAAATTTACATCGGCTTAGACACATAGAGTAGCAATGACTGTTGAGAACATTAAAATCTGTTCGAGCCACAACATATTTCGAAAAATCCGCTGGTCTACCCGATTTTTTATACTTTTTATAAGTGTTAGATTTAAGGTTTTTAAGTCTTTGAAGCGCATTGGTAAACCAAGGAGGTCTGTTTAGTTTTGAAAAAAACCCATCAGGCACGCATTCATTAAAAAACGTATTTAAGACTGTATAGAATAGTTCAGTGGCACTTTCAATGTCTGTACAATTGTACAAGTCTGTCCAATTATAATGAGAAATCATATCGTTAAGTTTATTATAGTTACATTTACGAAAAAATCTCATTTTAGTTGGAGAAACTAAAGGAGAGAGGGTATCAGAGCAGGGGACGCAAATTGTCAGTTGCCTAGTAGGATGATATGGGTCTTCAGGTACAACAAGAGCGTCAATTCTACATACTGTGATTTCAGACGGGTCTGAAACAAACACAAGATCTAATTGTCTTCTTAAGGAATTTTTTATAAAGCTTACTTGCTGTAACGATAATTCTAAAAGGCCATCCACAAAATTATGGGCGGATAACGGCATAGCGCCAAATGAGTCAGTAGGAGGAGACTAAGAAATATCAGGTAGATTAAAGTCACCTAAAACAATCAAAAGGTCTCTGTTAGAAAGAAGGGATAAAACAGATTTTATTGCAGACAGATGGTGCTCATAAATTACTAGGTCAGAGCCAGGTGGAATATAAGAACATGTAACAAAAACAGATAAAGATTGCAAAGAAACTTTTTACACTTAGAAATTCAATTTCATTGGGTATATGAATGAGAATTCTTTCAGATGTTAGGCTAAAGGTAACGGCAATCAGGACACCGCCAAAAGCTTTCAGAAAGTAAAACATTAAAAATGTCAGGCGGAGCAAATATTTTAAAAGAAGATATCCTACGAGGATATGAAAATCAAAATTGTTCAACTGCAATATCCTCGGATGGGAATTTTTCACATATAAATTCCAAAACATCCTCAGATGTGGTATCTGGGGTGAATATAGAAACAAATAATTGCTTCCTTTGTGGAACAACTGAAAGTTTCTTACGCTCCCCAGCCGCAGTCTGAACCTCACTAGGCTGAGATCGAGGATCGGTGCGTACAGTGCTTATAGGAACGGTAGGCACTGATTTCTTTGACTTAGCCAGTAAATAAGCTTTTAGTCCGGAAACATGGGCTACACTCGAGCTAGCTGTATCCATACGCACAGTTGGTTCGCTTAATCCTGTGTCGACAGGAACTGCTGCTACCAAGTTCGGATTTGGGTTGGATTCCATGGTGGTATTAACGGCGGTTAAACTGGCTTTTTTGCGTTTAGGCGACTCTGTTAATAATTTCATATTATTAAACTGGGCACAGACGGTATTGAACCCCTCATTGAGTTGCCTAAAAGCACACGAGATATTCAACAGGCTGACTCGAGTCTGCTTCATAAAGCCGCTCATCTCAACCACCATTTCCTTGCAGGGACCACATGACCACATAAGACCAGAGTTAAGATCAATAAAATCTTTAACTCTGCCGGTGAATCCTGCACATTTGACGTGCATCATCGAATCGCAGAGCCAGCAAAAAATAAAGGGGTCTTCCGTAGAAGTTGAAGTTTTTCTTAGAACAGACAAGGGCCATTATAAGACAAACAAATGAAATAAAATATCAAAAATACCTCGATGTAAATTTGGCACTGGGATCAAATTCAAAAATCACAAAAGCACAAAACACAAAAAAAAAATAAGAGCGCGAGATCGCGAAAATTTATCAAAACGTAAGAGAGCACGAGAGAGAAAAAAAAATATTCTATCGACTGAGCGTGGCTTGTGCGACACTAACAACTTTCAGTACGAACAAATACAAAGTAAATCAAGCAATAGAGAGAGAGAGTTGCAAAAAATAGCACCGAAAAAGTCTACTAGAAATTCAGCGGGTGCATAGAGAGCAGGTTACAGTTATAAAATAGAGCGAGGGAGATTGAGAGAGAGTAAAAGAGTTTTAGCAAGTTTAGGATCAACAAATCAAATGAAAAATAACAATCAACAGTATTTGTTTAACTTTATTGGCATATCCCGTTTGTGTATGTATGTTCCGTTGCCCGTGGAAGCACAGTATTTATGGATATGTTTGACTATGCAAATCGCTATATAAAACTATAATATAATTTTAAAAATGTACATTATAATAAATTATTAACGATAAACTTTTAAGATAAAAAAATAAACAAATATATTTAACTCCCCACACAAATTACTTAAATTATTTGTATTTACGTTTACCAAAACTGAAGCATTATTTAAAATGATATACCAAAAAAAATTATTTCATTATTTTTATAGACCATTTTTTTTGGCATCTATATGTTAGAGTAATCCAAATTTTATTAAATTGATTTCGAAATTCTTTAAAATATAAAAAATTATATTTTAAAAAACACCAAAGATATAATTTGTTTATGTTTTCCGACCAAATTTCCGATCGTGTCTATGGCAGATATATGATATAGTCGTCCGATTTTGATAAAATTTATTTCAAAATTCAGAACTAATTAAAAAATATTATTTCCAAGCGCAGGAAGTTATTTGTTAAACAAGGAAGGAAGTTAGTTTCGGCAAGCCGCAGTTTGCATACCCTTACAGTTACAAGACATAATCAAAGATTAAACAAAAAAAAAATATTTCCTTTTTTTAGACCATTTGTTTGACATCCATATGTTAGAGTAGTCCGATTTTTTTTAAATTGAATTCGAAATTTTTAAATTTAAAAAAATGTTATTTCCAAGCGTATGTTAACAAGAAAGGAAGTTATCTTCGGTAAGCCGAAGTTTATATACCCTTGCAGTTGTAAAAAATAATCAACAATTTTATTATATTAAATTCAAAATTCTTAAAAATATGCAAATTTATATTCCCAATATTATAAGATAATATGTCAAAACCCCAAAAGCTATAATTTGTTTCATATTATTTCCCATCAGTTATCCGATCGTTCCTATGGCAGCTATATGATATAGTCGTCCGATTTTGATAAAATTTAATTCGAAATCCAGAACTACTTAAAAAATATTGTTTTCAAGCTTATAAGGTTATATGTTTAATAACACAAAAGATATATTTTTTATTTAATGTTTTCCTACTAATTTTAAGATCGCAGCTATGGCAGCTATGTGATATAGTCGTCCGATTTTGATATAAATTAATTCGAAATTCAGAACTACTTAAAAAATGTTATTTTCAAGCTTATAAGGTTATATGTTTAAAATCACAATAGATATAATTTTTATTTAACGTTTTCCTACTAATTTTCCGATCGTTCCTATGGCAGCTATATGATTTAGTCGTCCGATTTTGATAAAATTTAATTCGAAATTCAAAACCAAATAAAAAATATTATTTGTAAGCGTAGGAGGTAATATGTTAAAAAACACCGAAGATATCATTTATCAAAATTATTTTACCACTAATTTTCCGATTGTTCCTATGGGAGCTATATGATATAGTCCTCCGATTTTGATAAAATTTAATTCGAAATTAAGAATTAATTTAAAAATGTTATACCCAAGCTAAGAAAGGTATATGTTAAAAAACACCAAAGATATATATTTTTTTTTTAATTTTTTCCCCGATAGTTCCGATAGGAGCTATGTATAAGATATAGATATATAGAGATATATATAGATATATATATTGTCCGATCCGGCTGGTTCTGACTTAAATACTACCTGCAATAGAAAGAAGACTTTTGGGAAAGTTTCAGCCCGATAGCTTTAAAACTGAGAGACTAGTTTGCATAGAAACGGGCGGACGGACGGACAGACGGACATGGCACTGCTCTGCATTGCCTGCAGAAATTAGGCGCTCTTTTGTCGTGAACAATCGGTATATAATATATGTTTGTCAAAACAGTCCAGCGGTTTTTCCAGCGGTAATGCGATTCAAGACAATTAGGCACCGTTTTCTTCGATGACTCGTTCCCAAAAAGACGACAACTTTAAATTCCCCTATTATTGAAGCTCTCTTTCCAATTTGCAAGTCAGACTACCAAGCGCGTTCGCCATGGACTAAAACAGGTGGTAATAACTTGGTGCGAGATCCGGACTATACGGCGTATACAAAATCTGAGCTCCCGAAGCTTGTGACACGTCACCAAATATGTGTGTGGCCTGTTGTCCTGATGGTAGACAATTCGGCATCTATTGATCAAAGATAGTCTCTTCTGCATAAGTGCTGCTGTTTCACGCGGCCCAGTATTCGGCAGTAAAGTATAAATTGAGCGTTTGGATAAACCCTGCCAATCCCACAAAACACACAGAAAACTTTCCAGGCCGTCAATCCAGGCTTGGCCACTATCTGGGCCGCTTCACTGCTTTTCGCTTTTCATCGCCATTTTTCATCGCCGGTCAACATTTGCACCAAAAACGGGTTATTTGGATTCGGAAGTGTTTCACATGCGTCGATACGGTCAAAGATGTTTTTTGGGTCAATTCGTGTGGCCCCCTTACATCGAGGTTTTAGTGACTCCAAGCTTCTTTAACGGTTTGATGACTTATGCCCAGCTCTTGACCGGGTACTACTAGGCCGGTTTCTTCCGACCAATTCAGCGATTGGAGCGTGGCGGTGGAAATGTGACTAGCGCAGTAATTTATAAGTTTTAGAACTTGTAGCGTTAGGCAGCCTAAAATATTGTTATTGTTAATGTAATTATTTGCCTTTATCGTAGTATAGCTGTTTAATATGGCGTATTTTCTCTTTATTTTGCTCTATGTTTGCGACCCAGAACGAACGACTTAAAAAAAAGAACAATCAATCAAACATGTGTTAGTGCGTGAAATGAGCTTTCCTACTAGAACTACGCTCTTGCAGTGAGTTTATAGAAAACCCAATATATACATTACTATAAAGAAGAACGCAATAGTCGTTACCCAGCTTAAGAGTGCAAAAGGGAAATAGATATATACATATAAGCACCAAAGCGATACTTTAGGGTCCACCTACCGACTATTTCAGTATATGTTATGTGAGCGGCAGACAGATTTAAGAGTTTAAACCGTTTGTGGGCGTTAGAGTGGGCGTGGCACATTTTTATAAGCAGCAAAGCTATATTTTAAGGCGCCACCTACCGGATATTTCGGTAATGTTATGTGGGCGGCTGAAAGATTTTTAACAGCTTTTTAACCTTTTGTGTGCGTGGCACAATTTTTTCCGTTTCTGAAGAACGGAAGAACCTGAGTTATTTCCGCCTCCTCCAAGTAGAAAATATCCCTACTAACTCATTTACCGACATTTTCATGTTTAAAATTATTTTGCAGCTTGCGGCGAAACTTTGCCTCTTTGTTTATCGCCTGCCCTACTCCCTGATAAGAATTAATAAGTTTTTGATCACTTTAAAATAGCACTGATTAACTTTTTGGTTTTCATTCGTTTGCAAAAAAAAAAAGATCATACAAAATTGTATTTGCATAGGCCATAGAGAGTCACTGTTTTTGTAAGTATTGCTAGCAAAATGAATCTGGATACATCATATTTAAATGTGTTCTCAAATTTCCAATTGGAAATGCGTCTGGATTCATAATTTTAAAGTTTAAAAAGTTTGTGTAAAGAATTATTTCTATAAATCCATTTTTTTAACTTCGGACCAAATGTTTTGTTTCATTTTTAATTTTTACATTTATTATAATATAGAAAAAAAACATAAATTAGATACGGCGAATTCAGTGCGTTCTGCTCGCTACGAGATTCGTGCGGCTTGCTCAGTAGATTGTGTGTGTTCGTCCCACCAAAATTATAAAAACGTGTTCCCTGCAAGCAAAAGGGTGATAATTCTATCGCCTATCGTCCAAAAATCACTTTTAAGTCACTTCTGGAAGATAGAAAGACGATAGTACACATTTTACAAAAACAAAATATACATATATCGCGTAGAAGTACAAGCGTAGAAGTAACTTCTAAGTCACTTCTGAGCGATAGACAGGCGACAGCACACATTTTGATCGCAAAGTTAGACGATAGACATTTTACAAAAACAAAAAAGGTCGCGATCTCGAAAAAGTATCTTCTAAGACACTTCTGGACGATAGATAGATGATACAAAAACAAAGTTACTGGGAAAAGGAGGACACGATAATTGCCGTTACCCTTTATTTCTGAAAATTCCTCTCCCTTTCGACCGAGCGTCAGTTTATTTCGCACTTTGCTTGTGCTCAGTGCAGTTTTGTATAAAATTTATGTGTTGCTTTGTTTTTCGGAATTTTTAAATTGTATATCACATTAAAATGTCCAACTCAACGAAGAGTGCGAATTTACGTGAAGCCGGGCAATTACTTCAAGATATTTTCACATTACCTGGCTCGATTGATTGTGAAATAAGCATTCAAAGATTCTCCACCTAATTATAAAAGGTAATTCCTCCAAATTGATTTTTATTTTAAATATAAAAAAAATGTTTTTATTTTAGAAATGGTTATTATTAAATTCCTCGTGTGAACGGAGCTGGAAATAAATAAAATTATTAAGCAGCATTTCCGACATGCCAAGGAGCGTGTCTACAAGCGCTTAAAGACTTATAAAAAATAAATTCAAAATATTGCCAAACATGTAAAAACAAATTTTTTTTTATGATTTCCAAGATTTCCAATTGGGAAAAGCCCTTCTGGTATCTTCTACAAGCGTCTGTTAAGTCACTTCAATCGCATTCGCATCGCGGAAATCACTCCTGTAAAAAATGTACCACTTCGGCGGCACTTCTCGGAGTCATTTCGGCGACACTATCAGAAGTATCGCCGAAGTCACTCCTGGAAGTGTCGCCGAAGACACTTCAAGAAGAGTCGCCGAAGTGACTTCCCGAAGTGTCGCCGAAGTGACTCCAAGAAGTGACGCCGAAGTGGCATATTTCTTCACGACGGGAGTGACTTCCGCGATCCGAATGCGATATCGCGGACGATAATTTTCATATTCTAGAAGTCACTTAGAAGTGTCTTCCGCGATAGAAAATGCTTGCAGGGTTCTGGTTCTGGTTGTCCCGATGTCCTCTCGCCTCTTTGACTCGGAGTTGCACTCCTGTAGCTCCCTGAAGATCTTTGCTCGCTGCTTGTCCCTGACGCGTTGATTTGGCGACTGCTGGGTAACGACTCAGGCTCGCTAGGGGGTCAGCTGTGCGGGCTTAGGGAAGCGTCACCGCTCTTGACATACGACCGCCTGTCCCTTGCTCTGTCCCTGACGGTCCCCCTACGGTTTCCGCTCAGATCGCGCGGACAGTCAAGGCGAATTGTTCCCTCGCAGAAAGAACGATTTGTATTTGTCTCATCAATACCTATCGATTAACCCAAAAAAATTGTGCCACGTCCACTCTAAAGCCTACCAACCGCCCAAGACTGTGGTGGCCACAGTTGTTATGCTAGAACATTTTTTTTTTTGCTATAACGTATTTGTCTCATCAATACCTATCGATAGCTGGCGCTTTAAGTTATTTCCTTGCTGCTTATATGTATATCTACATTTTTATTTTGCACAAGCTGTCTATGCACTCGACATTAGACTTCTTTCTTGTTTTATATACCCACCAATTTTCCGATCGTATTATCACAGAATATGATACAGTCGTCCGATTTTGATAAAATGTAATTAAAAATTCAGCACTAATTTAAAACTGTTATTTCCAAGCGTAGGAGGTAATATGTTAAAAACACCAAAGATATAATCCCACCTATTCTTCGATTGTTCGTATGGCTGCTATATGAGATAGTCGTGCGATTTGAATCAAATTTATTTAGAAATTTAAAACTTTTATATCCAAGCGAAATAGGTTATATGAGAAAATACACCAAAGATATGATTTGATATACATAAATTTTTTTTTCCGATTTTTATGGGAGGCATAAGATATAGTTGTCCGATCGTGCTGTGTCGAACTAATATACTACCTGCAAAAAAAAGACTTTTGGGAAATTATCAGCCCGATAGCCTTAAAACTGAGAGACAAGTTTGTGTAGAAACGGACGTACAGACGGCCAGGCGGACGGACATGGCTAGATCTACTCGTCTAGTGATGCTGATCAACACAATATATATACTTTATGGAGTCGGAAACGTCTCCTTCACTGCGTTGCAAACTTCTGACTGAAATTATTATACCCTCTGCAAGTGTTTAAAAAATACTGTTTAGAAAACGCCATTATCTGTTATATTTAAATGCAAATTCCCAATATGAAAGTTTCAAGATATTTTTATACCCTTGCAGAGGGTATAATGATTTCAGTCAGAAGCCTGTAGTATATAAGTCGGAACCAGCCGGATCGGACAACTATATCTCATAGCTCCCATAAGAACTATCTGGGAAAAAATTTAAAAAAAATTACATCTTTGGTGTTTTTTTCAACATATAACCTTTTAAGCTAGGAAATAACATTTTTTAATTAGTTCTGAATTTTGAATTAAATTTTATCGAAATCGGACGACTATATCATATAGCTGTCATAGGAACAATCGGGAAATTAGTGGGAAAATAATATGAAAAAGTGATTTACTAAAGTTGATTACATCTTATAAGGGTATAAAAACTTCGGCTTGCCGAAGCTAACGTCCTTTCTTGTTTTAAGTATATTTAAAAATGTTGGTATATTCTAATCTCCAATTTTAAAGGATTATTGTCTTATTTCCAAAAGCAAATTGTCATTACTTTTACAAATATTAAATTGCATAAACCATCTGATAATTGATATCATCCTAAAGAGAGTTGTACCTTTCCGGCATGTACAGGATCCAACTCGAGAGCAACCTTTGTTTTTTTGAGCTCCGCCTTAGGGGATCAGAAATCTTACGCTTCAGGCATCCTTGTTTTCGATATCTATATAGTATATCATATATAGTATAGTATTAGAAATAGTGACGAAAAGAATAATTTATTTTACATATTTCCTAGTGGATCATACGAATTGATTAACATCATTGATTGATTACAATAAACTAAAAGACTATAACATTGAAAAATCATTTAAAATCCAAAGTAATAATAATATACTTCAAGTTGAAATAACAATTTTTCGAGACCCAGTTTACTTTAATAAGGAACGGTCGGTTGGACAACTGTTTGGTTTCCATCAAAAAATACTTGAACAGGATGTGGAACCTATCGATCAGATCACACTGTAAACACATTAAAAATTATTACAATTAGTTCGGAAGGTAATATTTTCGGGGGTTCATATGTAGATACTTATACACCGAATTTTAGGTTATATGGTTTTGGCATTAATGTTCCACGTGGGAATGAAATGACAGTAACACAACATAGCATAATTTGTTTACCGATCAACTATGATCAAATAAGCATACTTGACCAAAACGGTGATTTACGTGCTGAAAGCATTTTGTTTCGCATGCATATTCGGTTGATAGAATTATTATTTATAATAAAGGACGTACCCTAAGTCCTAAGAGAACCACTAGTAAACAAGAAGCTTTCTTAGTTTGAACAACAAACTATTTTAACAGTCGTTAGGATTGAAGCTTCGAGTATAATATAAAAAGTGGAAAGAAAAACAATGAACGATATTTTAAATGTTCGAGAGAAGGTTTACTCAGATGAGAGTATTTCGAAGAAAGAGTTTCATACTTATTCATCGTATAATCAAACATTTAAACAAAACGATGAATTTCGAATTACTATCCAAAACCAAGACTTGTACGTGCTCACGAAAGTTCCCTTAATTTTCAAGAAATTAGCTAGAAACTGATAATGTTACCACTTTTCTTTTAAATAATTATATGGCTTACTTTTTGGATGAAATTAAATACGAAATAAATAGAATAGAATAATAGAACACGATTTGTCGGTATGACTACCACCCTAAAAACTAGGATGTCTCTGGATAATCTTCAAAGTGAAAATCTATTAAACTGTAAATACGAAATTTCTACGGGTTTGTTGGGTTTTGCTGAAGATTATAAAAACGTTTTGTTAAACACAAATTAGTGTTGATGCTGACAAAGAATCTTGGCGCTGTGCTTCAACAAACCAGAAATAAACAAACTTTTGAACTGGAAATGACGAATATAACGTGGAAAATTCCACATGTAACTCCGAGTGATTTTGAAAAATTAAAATGTTTGATATTATTAAAAAAAAGTGTTAACCTCAAAATGTGGCATGGCAGCCAACACAGCCTAAATGTGAAGTTGTCCTCTAAGCGCGAAAAACTACGATTTGCCATAATTGGATTGCCCACCTTTATTTAAATTTGTTAAATGGAAAGCCCCCGTTATTGTGGTTGATCATTCATATCAAAAGGAATCAGTGAAAAATGGTCCTATTGATGTGAGAATTTGATTAGAACTGAGGATACCACGTCATGAAAATACCCAAGCTTATTGTTTCCCTATAAATGATCGTTTAGGTGAATAAAACCCATTAAACTAGTACAACGAGTTGTTTAAAATTAAAAAAAGAAAGATACTGTTTTAATTGATGTTCTTTGATTATAACAATAACTTTATTCTAAAAATAATTGGAATTGTTTACTGAAAAGATCCAAGCTTAAATAATAGTTTTTTAATAGAACCATCATATGATTTTAATTCTGACTGCAATCCGGTTTACCAATAAACATCACAACATTTTTTGGAACGATGGAGAAAACTGTTTTCCGCAAACTCGAAAGGATCTGAGGACAATTACAGACGAAAATCTGATCATTTGTAAGGATGTGGAAAAGAAACGATTCCTAGAGAAATTCTTTGGGAGTCGTGAGCTCATCATTATCGAGGAAATGGGCTGTCCGTCACTAAACAGGTTTAAAGGAAACCGGTTTCCATATTGCCAATAGCATCTTAAGGGCAAGGCTTGTGG
Source organism: Drosophila biarmipes (assembly GCF_025231255.1). Classification (NCBI taxonomy): domain Eukaryota; kingdom Metazoa; phylum Arthropoda; class Insecta; order Diptera; family Drosophilidae; genus Drosophila; species Drosophila biarmipes. The sequence goes on along the minus strand of NC_066613.1, from coordinate 501,664 downwards.
TCTTTACAATGCATACAATATTTAGTGCAACGAGTTGTTTAAAGTTAAGATGTTCTTTGATTATAACAATAATTTTATTCTAAAGGTAATTGAAATTGTATACGGAAATGATCCAAACTTAAATAATACTTTTTTAATAGATCCATCATATGATTTTAATTCTGAGTGCAATCCGGTTTACCAATAAACATCACAACATTTTTTGGAACGATGGAGAAAACTGTTTTCCGCAAAGTCGAAAGGCTTTTGTATGTCCAACCTTTGTATGATATTTCTATGTACTGGTGCTATCCGGGGCTGTTAACCGACAATTTTTTTTTTGGCTCTGAGCTATTTTGATTTTAATCATTTGTATTTTGGATGGATTGCCCTTCATTAATCAACCAATGGTATTGATTGTAATACTGTTGTTCATAATAATTGGGTTGTAATTCTTCGTATTCGTGCACGTCTTGAAATCTCAATTCCTCAATAGAAATTTTAGTTTGCTCACTGTCCGATGGTTTTAGTCGTTTGGTAACCGGGAAGCTAGTGTTTTTAGATGTGGAGGGTTGTTGTGCTGTTTGAGGAGTTTGAATTTTATTGGAATGTTGCGGGAAAGGATTTTTATGAGTTATTGGTTGTGTGTTCATGTATTGGTTGGGACCGAAATGATTTGGTACGTGCCACATAGCTTGGTTGTAAGGAATCTGTTGTGTATAGGTGAGTCTAAATGATAATAATTAGGTTGGAATGGTTGGGAATATTGTGGGTAACTTGGTTGATATGGGATTTGGGTATTTGTATTAAATTTGTGTGATTTCGAGTTCTCAGTCGGGTTGGCATTTTTATTACGGTTTTCTGTATTTTTATTCAATTCAAAATTAATATGTTCTTCATATATTCCCTCATTTTGTGCAATAGTAATTAATGATCTTATGTCTGCAATATCATGATGAGCCGAAATAGTAAATAATTGTATTGGTAATTTTCTAATCAGTATTTTAATGGAATCTTTAATCGCCTGCACATAATTGAGAAAATCTGATTGGTTACCTTCCAGATGCAATTTTGAAATTAGTAGTTGACGTCGTCTTTCCGCTTCCTTGCAGAATGCTCTCAGATTTCCCTTTTCAGTAGTTTGTAGTTCAGTGTCTGCGGCTTAAATTCTGCAATTAGTCTCGATCTAAGGGTAGGCCAATCTGAGATGTTTGGAATGCCCAATGACTGTGTTACGTGTACATCTAAGTTTCTTTCGATAGCTCCAAGTAGAATCCTCTGTTGTCGCACATCATTAGTTTCGTAGAGTGAAATTACATAGTCCACTCTGCTGATAAGGTGCAGAGGGTTTCTGGATCACCCTTAAATGGCATTATGTCTTTAAGTTGCCGACGAGCTTCAGCAAGATTGCAGTCGTTTAGCGCCACGATTTGGGGCGCGGCGATAACTGGTGGTACCATTGTTATTGTAAAGTTGTTGTTTCGTTGTTAAAATACAAATTTGTTTTATTTTTATTTTGATTTCACTTATTTAAGTTTTAGTTTTGTAGGACTTAATTTTTCTTTAATTTTTATATGTTACACTTATTTCTCTTTTTAACTGCTAGTTGCCTTTGAATTTATTGATTTTTTGTGGAAGTATAAACACTTTTTGTTCGACAACCGAATTGGAATTATAATCCAAGTTGAAAGGTTGAACTGAATCATAAAATTGAATTTATTTTTCACTCGAGGTTCTTTTTCGAGGTTCGGATACTTTTTGTATCCTAACGACTGCGACGGTAAAATTGATTATTAATTTAATGAGTCGAACTAATGTCCCGTCAGTTGACTTAGGACAACGCTAAGAAGAATAAATAAAGAATAAATATTTAGTTTCGAGTCTTTATTCAAATTAACTCAGCTCAAGACTAATTTCTTGTGACAAAAATCTTTCTTGTGTTGCCCTTTGTTTACAAAAGTTTGGGAGCGATTGGGATATGGATTGTATATAAGTTTGGGAGCGAAGTTACAATAATTTGAAAGTACACTTATTGATTGCAAGAATTCTTTATGTTATTGAAGAGCGGCGTCGCTTGCTCCGCATGTGGATTGTTTACATTGATTCAGCGTGGGATCGCCTACGCTGCATATTCTCATTTTTTTGGTACATAACTGAATATGTGAATATGTGACTATAAATATATATATAGTATACAATTAAATTCTTGCACCATAAGTTTAAGTTAAAAAAAAACTTTATTGAATTCTTATTTTAAAACTGGTTACAACATTTTTTATGATTGAAGAACACAGACTTGCTATTGACAAATCTCAAACTGAATTTTCGATCATACCTCAGTTTTGAGCTTTAAGCTTTTTGTGATTGGGTTTTGTTGCTATTGAGTGGTTTTCCAACTGTGGACTTTAAACTCCAGACTTGAGTCCCGAAATCTGAGTATTCTGAATTGTGGGGACGTGCCGATAGTCTGAACAGCGGCTCGTTCTAATTGTTTTGTTTCACCACCAATTATCCGATCGTTCCTATGACAGCTATATGTCGTCTGATTTTATTAATATTTAATTCGAAATTGAGAACTAATTTAAAAATGTTATATACAAGCTTAGAAAGGTATATGTTAAGAAACACCAAAGATATACTTCTTTTAATTTTTTCACCGATAGTTCCTATGGGAGCTATAAGATATAGTTGTCCGATCCGGCTGGTTCCGACTTACTACCTGCAATAGAAAGAAGATATTTGGGAAAGTTTTAGCCCGATAGCTTTAAAACTGAGAGACTAGTTTGCGTAGAAATGGACAGACAGACGTACGGACAGACGGACATGGCTAGATCGACTCGTCTTGTGACACTGATCAAGAATATATATACTTTATAGGGTCGAAAACATCTCCTTCACTGCGTTGCAAACTTCTGACTAAAATCATTATACCCTCTGCAAGGGTATAAAAACATATACATTTAGCCCATCACAAATTATTTGAATTGTTTGTATTAACATTTACCAAAAATGTTGCATTATATAAAATGAAGTGTGTACAAAAGCTACACTTCAGTTCAGTAGGCAAATTAAGTTTCTCACTTGTGATTTAATTAAAAAAATGTTTTTTTATTTATTAATCACTTAATCTCTAATACAATTTTTTAATATGTTGAACTAAGTTAATTCACTGCTTGTTTACTTTTACTCGATTTGCAGTACTGCTCGATTCGGATCTCAAAAACGGACTGCCTGATCTCTAGTTCAATGATCAATAATCAAAGCTCGGCTTAAGAGAATTTATCCCCAATTATCCCCGCTTTGGGGATCTTTTTGTTTACGTTTGATTTGGGCTGCGTGAAATTGATCTGGGTGGGAATGATTCGGAGGCCTGGTTGAAAGAAATAGCTGACCACGGATTTATCTCGGGTCTGTCAGAGTTATTTGGAAATTGGCTCTCGGCTCAAAGTTGTTTATAAATTGGGTAAGAGCCCCTAAATAATGTGTCATATAACTCCCCCCATTCTAAATTGAATCGTCCCGATTCATTGGAACTGATGGGTATATTGAATGTAATTGTTGGGTTAATTCGACAATGATATTTTCTTCTAGAGTATTTTCATTGTCGGGTATATTATTATTTCATTATCGGGAATATTATTTTCTGGTTCAATTTCTATATGAATTTGCCATGGTTTGAATATTAAAAATTTTCTGAATTTGATTACAATCATATTAATTAAATATATAAATGTGAATATGAATAATATTAACGTAACTGGTATTTGAGTATGTTTAATTTGAATAAATGGATTTAGTATGTTAATATTATCGAATGTGAGTTCCGAATCATAAGATATAATATATTCGGATACTAAAAAATCTGTATATTTTCGAGCTATGATGTATTCCAATATCTTCTTGTCTACATTGGTGTAGGAAATATTATTAATTTTAGTGGTGCCATTAAAAGTTATTAAATATGACCCATTTAAATGAGTGTCATTATCTACATTTTTATTTTTTTCTCGGATTTTGATGCAAAAAGATTTTTCTCCATTTAGTAATCTAGTGAAACAAGAGCCTTCTGGGTTAAGTGAGCAATAATTATTAAATATTTCTGTTTTAAAATTAGACATTACATAGTACTTACTTCTACATTTTTCGACGTGATTATCATTTAATAATTTTTCATCATTATGTGAAATGGATCTTGAATTGTAAACGTCACAACGATCGGTAATAATAGGGTATTTTATGTAAATTATAATAAGATATTGATGCGAAGCGATTAAATTCAGATATATCTAAAAGGTCTGTTATAACTACAAGACTATCTTCGTGCTTATAAATTTCTGTATATCATCATTGTTTAGAATTTTAGTATTCTTATTAAATACATCAATTTTGGCAAGTGTAATTGTGTCCATTAAATTCATAAGATCGTAAGTAAGCAAACGCAGATGATATTTTCTAAGTGGAAATTCTTGATTTTTAAAGGTTGTTTTGAATTGTTCAGACAAAGATTTTATCTCTTTAAATAGTTTAGAATTAATAACGAATGGATCGTTATTATTTTGTATTAAATCTTCGATTTTATTTTGGACTGTTATGAAATCATCATGATCTGGTGTTCCCGCTATCCATTTCCAAATGGTGCCTATTTCATTAATGCCTCTTTTTGATCTACTGGGTATAACTTGAGAGATAAGTATTTTGATAATTTCTAAATCGTGGGATAATTCCCAAAGAAAATTCTTGTTGTCGTGACCCTTTAGAAATTCTGTTTGAAGATTAATTATTTCTCTATAAAAACTTATATTAGTTATATGAAATAAATCTGCGTGTGATTCATAAATAAAAACATCTTTGGTATCGTTGTAAAGAAGGAAATCATGGTTCGTGTAATCCATAATTTCGGATTTGGTTGTTGCTACCAGCAATAATAAGTACATTATTGAAATCATTATCTGTAATTTGAAACAAGTTATTTAATATTATCTTTATGAATCGTACGGTTTCTGTTATTTATAATAACTTGATTTGGGAGATTTTCCTTAAATACTTTTTTTTATATCTAGAATTAAGCTTGTTCCTTTCCCCGTGTTTCTTTTCGTAAATTACCTCTCCTACGTGATAATTCTTATTTTGTCTATCTTTATTGTGAAAATGCAACATTTTCTCTTGGGCTTGCTGCAATAATTTAGGAATATCATCGTGTTTGATTTTATTAAATAATATATCAAAAGGTCGATGATTGGTTATAGAATGAATTGGTAAATTGTATTTTTGTGCTGCTCTAAATATAATTTCGGGATAATCAATTAAATTAAGCTAATTTTTAATGCAGCGAGCAATTTCTGTTAAGGTAGAGTGTGACCTTTCTATTTGTCCGTTAGACGTACTATGTCGAGGATCTGTAAAGATTAAAGATATCCCATTTCTTTGTGCAAAAGATTTAAATTGGGATGAAGAAAAACTTGGTTCGTTATCTATCATCAAAGATTTGGCTAAGGGAAATTGTTATAAAATTTCTGAAACTTTATTTTCTATATTTAGTTTATTAGGGATTTCTTTTATCACTAAGTATTTCGAATACGAATCTATACAAGTAATGAATATAAGATTTTGGGCGTAAAATATGTCAAGATGCAAATTCTCAGCTTCTTTTTCTGGAATTGGTGCTTGACCGATAGGAATCTGTACTGGGTGTCTGTTGTATTTGTTTTGATTGCAGATAGTGCAATTCTTTATAAGCTCCTTAAGCTTTTTATATAAATTTGGCCAATAATAAAGTCTAGTTATTTGTTTATAATTTTCATCAAGCCCTCTGTGAGCTCTACAATGAGTTTCTGTGATAATAAGAGATCTATCTTCAGCGTTCTTGACATCCTGGACAAATGTCCTTGTGTATAAAAATTTATTTATAAAATTGTCCTTAAGTGGTTTTTGAATTCTGTAAAAATCTTCTAGAGTACAGTGAACTCCTATTGTTATATTGGGTGGAATATATTCCCTTAAGATTGATACTAAATTTTCTGGAGTGTCATACTCTATTATATGTCTATTATTTCCGAATACATTAACCGACTCATGTATACCTCCCCGTTGCTATTAGCAATTGTTGCTTAAACTGGTTTAAGGGTTTTCGGGTTTCTTGTATTACATTCTCAAAATTACTCTCTGCAGAATGCTGAGTATTTCGATCTGAGACCGATTTATTACTTTCCGTTAAGTTATTTATTTAAATCCTAGATAATGCGTCCGCAACAACATTTGTTGCTTCTGGCTTGTAAATAATTTTGGGTGAATAGCTTTCAATAAAGGAAAACCACCTTTTCATCTCAATATATGGATTTTTTTGAGAAATGGAAAATAAAAGAGGTTGATGATCGGTATAGATCTCGATGTTGTTAACCCCATATAAGTAATTTCGAAGATTTCTAAAAGCCCATACAATGGCTAAAAGTTCCTTTTTATTGGTTGCGTGTAATTGTTCGGTTTTTGTCAGAGTTTTTGAAATAAATGTAATTGGTTGTCCTTCCTGAGAAAGAACAGCACCAACTGCTAAGTCAGATGCGTCCGTTGTTAGAGTACATTTTTTATTATAGTCTGGTTGTACTAGTTCTACTTGTGCGATTAAATTTTCTTTGTGCTCGTTAAAAGCTCTTACAGCTGAATCATCAAACTGTATTATAGTTTTACGTGATGCCTTTTTTGATACTTTGCCGTTTTGGCCTTCTAAATATTTTGTTAAAGGTTTTGCTATCTTTGCGTAATTTTGCACAAATTTTCCGTAATATCCTGTTAGGCCTAGGAAGCTTCTAAGCTCTCGAATATTTTTGGGTATCGGATATTTTACGACAATATACATTTTTTCAGGATCGGTTTTTATCACATTGTGAGAAACAACGTAACCGAGAAAATTGGTTTCTAATTTAAAGAACTTTGATTTTTCAATTGAAATTTTCATGTTTGCGTTCAGCAAAATTATAATAATGAGAATTAAATCTTTGTAATCTTGTTCAATTGTTTTTGAAAATATAATTATGTCATCCATATAAACGTGACATGTTTTACCCACTTGTTCTCTTAAAATATCATCCATCGCTCGTTGGAATATTCTTGGAGCGTTAGTCAAACCGAAAGGCATTCTTAGGAATTCGTATTTCCCGTTGTTTATTGAAAATGAGGTTTCTGAATGTCTGGTTCATTCATGAGAATCTGATGAAATCCAGATTCCAAGTCAATTGTTGAAACGTATTTGGCTTTCCCAAGATTTGACAAAATCACTGAAGGGTCCTGCATTGGATATCTATCTGGTATTGTATTTTCATTATGTTTTTTATAATCAATTACTTATCTGAGTTTTGGAGTTCCGTCTTCATTGAAACCCTTTTTTGGTACTACTAGTACTGGTGAATTATAAGGACTTCTACTTGGCCTTATAATTTCTTCATTTAACATTCGATTTATTTCAGAATTCACAAAATCTGAAGCTGATTGAGCATAAGCGTAGTGTTTGCTGTAAATGGCCCTATCATTTACGGTGTTTATTTCACCGCGGATATCTGTCCTAAAGGGAATCAGCATATTTATTTTTGAATGCTCTTCATTGATAATATTAATATTTCGTTCTCCAGATCTTTTCTTTGATCTGCAGACGATATTTTTATGTTGTTTATTTTTTGATTGTCGGGTAGTTCAACGACGGCGTGTTCAGAATTTTTAAATTCCAAACTTTTATTTTTGTCGGATTTCTCAACGTCAGCGCGTTCAGGATTTTTAATTCCCAAACTTTTATTTTCGTCGAATATTTCAACGGCAGCGTGTTCGGAATTTCAAAAAAAGTATATCGCGTATCAAAAATAGTTATCATACGATAATATTTAATTATTGAATATCCATTCACTGTAGATACTCTTTTGTAAATTGGAAGCTCGTTCTTATTTTTATAAATTCGTGTTCTTATATAACACGAGGTTGCCCCAGTGTCAATTAATATTTTTAATTTTTTATTTATTTTTGGATCATTTCTAATTAAGTAGGATAAGCCTACTCCTGACTTTTGTCTAAAAAATGGTTCTCCTCAATGTTATTTAATCTCATCGTCTTGTTAGCCGGTTTTTTAACAGTTCCAGTTGGTACCCTTTTATTTTGGGCTTGTCCTTGTTGAGTGTTCTGGGTCTCACATTTTTTTGTTTGATCGCACTTGTTCTGACTATAATTATTATTTTGATATTTATTATTGCCTTGATTATAGCCGTTGTTAGCCTTATTCTCAACCTGGATAGACTCGTCTACCTCCATTGGTTCCGGGTTATTTTGTGGCTGCCTATAGGTGTTCCACTGTTTTTGTTGGCTATTATTAAATCTACCCTGGTTTCAAGAATTATTTTTATTCTGATTATAATAACTGTAAGTATTTTTGTCCTGGTAGTTGTCATGATTAAACCTTAAATTATTATTGTTTCGCTGGTTACTGTAACTATTGTTTTGCTGTCTTGTCTTGTGGTTGAAATGTGTTTGTCCATTTCCACTAGAGTTTGGCTCGCTATTTTTTCTCTGAGTAGTAGAAAAACTATTTGCGAAATGAGCCCTCATGCTGTTGCTTTCCAATTCCTGAACTATGACCATTGCACTTGGTAGGTCAGGTGGCTTCATTGAGAAAATAGTATCTGAAATTTGGCCGTTGAGGCCGGTAATGAAAACTCTAAGAGCTGTTTTCCTATGTTTCTCATTCATTTCCGCTGTAATAGGTTTGTTTCTACCGTATGTCATAATAGTTCTATTAATTAACAGAGTTAATTTTCTATTAACTGACCATAATAGTCCATTATGGATAATTTTCCCTGACTCAATACACTTAATTCCTGTTCAATAATGTGAATTTGTCGTTTGTCGCTAAAGACGAAGTCAAGTATGGCCATTATGGCATCAAAATTTAATACAGTACCGTTATAGGTTAAGGCGTCGTTTGCCATTCCTGTTATTTTGTTTCGTAATATAGATAAGGCAGAATAAAATCTTTCACTCCCTCTGGCATATTGCCCCATGGCTACTTCTGCCGATTCTCCCCAGCTTACATATTTATCCTCTTCACCTTTATATTCCCTAACAGATTTGATGATCTCATAAGATGTGTCGCATTTTATATTCGGATCTACAATCTCTATCTGATAATCCTCAACCGTTTTAATCTTGTGAGAAAGCGATATTAAGTTAACGATCTCCTCCTTTAATGGATTTAATTCAAAATTTACAATTTCCTTAATTAAATCTCCTACATTTAACATGGTGTTGTTTGTTATTGCCTTATGGCTTGTATTTTCTTGCGGCGGATTCATGTGGAGTCTTTTTTTTGCTCCAGTCTGGCTTGTTGAAGATTCTGGCATTTTGAGAACTCTTTCGAAATTTGAAATTTACTCTTCCACTTTGTATATTTATATTTCCTTTCTTACAAATTTTTAATATAAAATAAATTAAAAAATGTATGATAATAATAAAATAGTATCGCTCACGAATCGTCCTTATTTTTTTCTCTTCTCGTTGTTATTTTTCCTGTTGGGGTCGTCCTTATCCTGAATGATGATCCTGATTGGGGTCGTCGGGGTCTTCCTTCTTTAATTAGGTCTTCCTTCTTTCCAATTTTTGGCGAGGGATTGCCCTTCAGCCTGTTTTCTTATAATGTCTTTGTTGTTGACTTTGAAGATTTTTTTAAATTGTTTTTCACAATGTTTATTTTTTATTTTATTTTTTCTTTGAAAATTTTTTGTCGCTTTTTGATTTTTATATTGTCCGAGCAGTGAATTTATGTTACGATCACTATTTTGTAGTTTGAGATTTTAAGGGGATTATTTCATTAATTAATTTCCACCTTAGTTATTTGATCAACACAAACTTTTTATTTATTCATCGGTTGTATTGGGTTTTTTTGGCCACTCTAAATTCCTTTGTTTTTATTTTAAAGCTTTGCTTTTATAGAATTGGGCGTTGGGCGCCAATTAAGTTTCTCACTTGTGATTTAATTTAAAAAATTTATTTTTATTTATTAATCACTTAATCTCTAATACAATTTTTTAATAGGTCGAACTTAGTTAATTCACTGCTCGTTTACTTTTCCTCGATTTGCAGTACTGCTCGATTCGGATCTCAAAAACGGACTGCCTGATCTCTAGTTCAATGATCAATAATCAAACCTCGGCTTTATCCCCAAAAATTGATAAAGAGAGTGGCTCAAGAGAGTCGGAAAATAGGATGATGCAATTTGCCAATTAAATTTGAAGTCCAATCTTGGCCGGAAATTGGTGTTTACATTAGCGGAGTTTTAGGGACCGTTTTGGGGATCTTTTTGTTTACGTTAACGGACTCGGGTCTCGCTTTGGGGATCTTTTGTTTACGTAAGCGGACTGGATGTTTACAGCATCCATTTGATTTGGGCTGGGTGAAATTGATCTGGGTGGGAATGATTCGGAGGCCTGGTTGAAAGAAATAGGTGACCACGGATTTATCTCGGGTCTGTCAGAGTTATTTGGAAATTGGCTCTCGGCTCAAAGTTGTATATAAATTGGGTAAGAGCCCCTAAATAATGTGTCATATAACTGGCATGTGAGACGGCAAAAACCTTTTTTGTTGTTTTTTTCCCTAAAACTGTATGTCGCTGTCGACGCTAGCAGACGTAGTTACAGCGACTTGTATAGTAATGCTGATCAAGAATATATTTACTTTATGGGGTCGGGAACGTCTCCTTCACTGCGTTGCAAACTTCTAAATGAAATCATTATACCCTTTGCAAGGGTATAAAAATAAAGTCAGGTTTAGCCACTTTTAAATTTCGTCCCCTTTTGATATTTTTATAGGTTTTACAGTTATCCGAAGGTGGCGTTATGAAATGTTATGTGCCAATAAAAATCCCGCAAAGGGTTTTACACAGTTCGGAAAAGTATATAAGTAAAGCACATTTTTTTTAAACTTATGCCCTTGTTTTTTTTCTGGTGCGTTTGCCAGGGATTCTGAGGACTCGGAAAAAGCGATGACAAACATTAAAAACTAATTGACAAAACAAAAAGTTTTATGAAAATTATCTGTAATTGAACAGAGAATAAACAAGACAATCTAGTTAAAATTAAGAAAAAGTAAATAAAATTGATGTATTTAAATTTAATATTTTGATAGGTGCAAACTCTATGGAAATATTTAAAATTTTCATAGCGGTTTCACTTGGGACTTGTCACTTGCAATGGATTTCAGAAGTGAAAACTCGTTGAAATTCAGAATAACGAACTGATTTCACTTGGAACGTTTTACTTGCAGGTGACGGGCCATACAACAAATGAGTACAAAAAAAAACAAGTGAAATCCAAAGTGACTTCGAAAAAGTTTCCTTTGTATGTTTACTTGTGGAAAAGCGGACATCTTATACAATTTTCTATATGGAGCGTTATTTTTTTTTTCGTCACACGTGACCTCAGATTCACAAGGTGGTTCACAAGTGAAATTAGGGGTAGTCACTTGAATGGCTCGGCCTACTTGCACTCACCCGTATTTTTAGGGAAGACATGTCGTGAGAAAGAGATGTGAAAATTCTTTTTGTGCGTTCTCTCCCGCGAAAGAGCTCGGCTCTCTTTTGGCTCTGCTTGAGTGGCTGGCTGATTGGGAGCTTAGACTGAATTGTGGTAGGTTCCCCTCGATGTCACCCATGCTCTCTTCCGCTGCTCTGCTACTCTTCTCTGATAAACCAGCCTCTGCAGTGGTGCCATCTTGTATCGTCATTGGCTCTAAACGAATAATATTTAAATCTAAATTATCACTTGTGATGTGATTTTTATTTGTTTGTTTGAAAACTCACCCTCGATAGTACGCCTCTTTCTGTCAGATGTGTCTCGGATCCCTCCGAACTTATTTAACGTGACGTGTTCCGCACTGAAGGGATTACAGCCACGGCATTACACGGATTACAGCCACGGCATTCTAATATACCCACAAGTGAGTATATAATACACAGGTCTGGGTTAAGCACCAAACCAACGCCCCGGACTAGAAGCTATAGCTATGTACATAGCAACCACCCCAGTAGCAATTTAAGTACTTGCTTGTCGGGCAAGCACTTCCCCTTGCGTAGGGGCGAGATCTATCTAAAACCTCTACTGTTCTTTGGGTCGCAGCACCCAAGTTGTATAAACGCAACATCCATGTCGAGCCCGGAGACTCTACCCGCGATATAGGTGTCAACCACAGCCACCACGAAACTCCCATTAGGGGGCCAACCTCAATGAGTAGCCTTGGAGAACCACTCAACCCGTGGCACTGAAATTTCAGGCTCGGTGGGCCTCACCCCTTCAGCTCCGATAAGCTCGGATGAGGTAACCATGTCATATTAGTCGCCTCCTACGAAAAGCAATGACAGGCTGTGGCAGTATTCTTCGCCGTTGCCACACGGCAAGGGGGTTTTGGGACTATTGTCCCGGCGCCTGCGGTTCATCCCTCGTCGCTTCCATCCTACACCTCGAGAAGGCAGCATCAGCAAAAGCTCCTAGGAGACGCATCCGTCCTGGGGTCTCGACTACTCCAGCGACGTTCCATCGTTCTTGGACTCGAACAACTCCAAGGGCATCCAAGTCACGCAAATCGCTATAGAGGCGGCACTTACATAGTACGTGAAGCCAGACCTCACTCACCTCTCTACATGAGCATGCGGTTGTGGTGCTTAGGGTTCTGCCATGGAGGAATTCGTTGAACGACCCTTGTCCTGTCAGCAAGAATCCGGCTCTTAAGGTAAAGACAAAGTTCTTTCTCTTGTAGACGAACGCTGCCTCTGGGAAGAACTGGCGAGTCACGGAACCGTGAGCCGCTTGATCCCATCTGAGTTGCAACTCACTTAGTAGACACTCGTCTAGCAGAGCCATCTTGGATTTCAAGTCCAACAAGATAAGTCCTGTCCGTGGAGCCAGTCGCTCTCGTTCAGGGGAACGTGCTTCCTCAGCTTAAACTTCACTATCATCTTGTGAGCATCTAAATCCATTGGAGGAGCACCAGCAAGCACCTGCAGTGCCACCGTGGACACTGTGCGGCATACCGGTAGGCATCCTAATAGGATGGTCCTCTGGCACGAGGTGAGGAGTTTTAGGGACTTGCCCCTACTCGCCGCCTTGTACCAGACCGAGGCACAGAAAAGTGCACAGGGGACCATGTTTCCGCTGTATATCGTCCTCTTAGCACGGAAACTGAGCCCCCAATCGACTCGGAGCACCCGTGCTAGCCCTCCGGCAACTCCAGCCAGACGATCTCTGAGAGCAGAGATATGCGGGAGAAAACTCATCCGCTCGCCGACTAAGATGCCAAGATACCGGCATTTGGTGACGTATGGCAGGCTTGCTCCAGCATACCGTACCGTCGGTCTCAGAGTGTGTGAGAGATTCCCTTTCAGCAACATGATTTCCGTCTTGCTGGTTGACACACTCACTCCAACCTCAGCTCCCCAGGCTCCCACGATGTCCATCAACTGCTTGGCCTTTCGCTTCAGATCGGCACGGGAATTCCCATCGACGAAAAGTAACATGTTATATGCAAACGTGCTCAGAGCACAATGTGGCTCCAGGCGCTGAAGCAGCACGTCCATCAGTAGGTTCGAAATGAATGGACCACTGACGGACCCTTGCGGGCAGCCCCGTGTAACCGACACTGTGGCCGCTTCATAGCTGCTGATGATACCGTCAATTCGACCGGAGAAATAACTTTTTCACAAGTCTATCTCTCGACAGCCGACGTCGACAAGCCGATCCAGCACCGCGTTTTACTCAACACTGTCGAAGGCTCCCTTGAAATCGACAAAGATTCCCAGCACCCTCCTCTCGCGACTGTTGGAAACAGTGTTTTTGGCGTGCATCCACGCATCCTCTACGCAGCGTCCAGGCCGAAATCCAAATTACTATCTGCAGCCATCCGGAGCACATTCTTCAGTCGATTCACCATGATCCTTTCCAGCGCCTTTCCGAACACCGTATGCCACGATAAGAGGCAGGATCGCTCCTGTCCTTATCTGGCCCTTTTACCAGAGGTATCATTCTCGGGTGTTTCCACTCGGCAGGAAAATATCCTTTCGAGAGGCACCGAGAGTACAACTTCGACAGGTGCTGAGGGATAGCACGCCATACCTCCCTGACCGCCGGCTTCTCAGCTTCGCGACGCTGGTTGCCACCTCGAAGGCTTCGAGGGTCGGTGGAACAGCAGGAGTAATATCCTCACGCACCGTCGACTCCGCAACAGGGAAGAAGTTGCGGAGGAGTATATTTGCGCAGTCGTGCCATGTCGTAAGTAGCTCGCCGTTCGACCTAAGGCATCCAAGATTGTCTGTCTTTTCCCGGCCTCGGCATATTCGGTACACGTGCCCGCATGGATAATCCTTGTGCCGTCCCACAAAGTCCCGCCAGTTTTGTTCCTTTATCGTCAGGATAAGCTTCTTATACTGGTCTGAGGCAAGCCTTAATCCAGCGGCAAGTTGCTTAACATCGTCGGTTCCACTCCGGCGAGCTGCCTGCAGCCTGCGCCTCAGTCTCCTGACCTCTTGGCGCTTGATACTCAGTTAAGGATTCCACCATATTACGTTTCCCCTTGCTGCAGGTATCCTACGCCCCATCACCCTGTCGCACACTTCGTGTACGATGGAGCGATGGACTGACACATGATCATCCAACGGCGATTCGTCCAATTCCTCGAGACATTCAGCTGCATCCCTTAGTACTACTCTGAATCTTCGCCAACTTGCATTGGAGAGCCTCCATTGCGGTACCGGAGCTAGGCTCTCAACGGTACTGCTTGGATCTGGAGTAACGTCAACAGTGATGATCTTGTGGTCACTCAGCTCCCAGAAGTCAACTCTTTATTCGTATGTTGCCCACACACGCGCTGCGTCGTTGGTGAAGGTCACGTCGATATCACTTCTGGAGCGGTGATTATCGAACGTGAACACCTGGCTGGCCGTATTGAGCACACAAGCACCGCTTGCGATAATCCACTCGTCCATGAGCTGTCCCCGTTCGCGATTCAGACTGTCTCCAGAGTTAGCTGGAGTTTTGCTGAACCACATCGGGAAAACCGCATTCGCATCAAGTCCAAGGATTGTCGGTATCCTGCTGGCTAGCAGCAGAACCGTTACCAGGTAGTCAGTGTAGGGCTGCAAGGCAGCTGAGTACTAGCAGTATACGGAGGACAGAAAAATGGTGCCGTATTTTCCTATGACACTCACGCACACTCCATAATCCGTCGTCAATGTCTCGATAGGCATGCAAATGGCAGATGGGTCGTCCACGATGATGGCAGCTTTCTTCCTCTTGTCGGCGAAGATCCTCATGCTTCCAGGGAGTCCAGTGAGACGCTTGCCTGCGTCCACATAGGGCTCCTGAATGAGTGCGAACAGGTGACCAGCATCTCTCATCCGCAACGGCCCCGACCACAATTCGCTTGGATGAGGCTGAACATGTTAATGTCTAGTTTGCACCCTGGCTAGCACCCTGCTGTATATCGGGCACCCACCCGAGAGCATATAGTGCCCCGAGGGTAGCCCTTTATGGCGGCAGTTACGGCAGTCCACAGCATTTTTACATTTCGCCGCGACGTGATCATTCTGTCCGCACTGACGGCAGACCTGGTTTTCTCGAGCGTACCCACACTCGCTGACTTTGTGGTCAAAGCCAAGACATCGGTTGCACGCATAGGTGCGCACTTGAGAGCGGCAGCGGTAAGAGAACCACTTAATGTACACCCTCCCGCTTTCGAGAACGGCCTGAGCTTGATTATCTACTTCCAGCGTCACGTTTATTGTGGCGCTGTTAGCAGCTGACCTGGGCTTGGTCGCCAGGACTACCGCCCTCTAAAACTCCTTCAGCAACATCTCCCCAAAGTCTTTCTCCTTTAATTCCATCATAAATTCATCCGGCGTCACAGTGGTGTCCACGTCCTGTACCTTCACCCTGGATTTCGCGGCAGTGTGTTTGGACACCTACCTCAGCGAATTTTGCGGAGGCAACGATTTTCGACATCTCCGCCTGCGGTCCTCCAGCACTCAAATGCGTATGTCACATAGCCGATAAGCCTTCGCTGCAAACCGACAAATGCATTCTCTTTTCCTTTTTCTTGAAACGTTCGTTTCTTGGTTTATACAGCCCAATTGAATGCGAGCCAAACACTCTCAGGTGATTACTTCGCACAAATTTGATTTTCTATCTGTTTGGCACTCTACGTGATTTTTAAGTATTGAAATATTTTTAAGCCTTGATTTTTTGACTGCATAAAATATACATGAATTTTACGGTAATACTCGCCGATAAATGTAATAAAGTAGCGGTTGCCTGCAAGTGATTTTGTACGCATCGGTCCATACATATCTGTGTCAATAAGTTCTCCCTTATTTCCAAAATAAATTTTTCCCAAGGGAATCCGCCGGGATTCCAAAGGGACATGCCTTGGTGCACGGGGGAATTCCCCGGGACGCCCCATAGGAAAATTGTATTGGATGTCTCTTTTTTCCTTATACTCATTTTTCCATGGCTTGCCCCGTTTAATTTAAAATTTATACATAATAAAAATACATACATAATAATTTACTTTTCACTACACTTTATTTAAATTGTATCATTTAAATTTTCTGTAGAACTACAATTATTATTTGCAAGTCTATGTTTTTTTTTAATTTGTTTTTAATATTTAACATCGCTTTTCGGGCCGGGTCCTCGGAATCCTGTCCAACGCTCTTGAAAAAATAAGGGTGCTTCAAAAATTGTGTTTTACTTGTATATTTACCTTTTCAAACTGTTTAAAACCCTTTGAGGCATAACGCCTTTTTTGGGTAACGGAACCAGAATTGTTTGGGTTATGTTATAAAACCTATAAAAAATATGAAATAGGGACGTTCTTTAAACGTGGTTCAACGCACAACATCTTCAACTTAGGAAAGCACTTACCTGACTTGATTTTTTTTCAAAAAAATATAACTTTTATTAATAAATTCAAATGTGCTTCTCTTTTCATAACTCGAACAGGATGCACCAGGTCTTCCTCTTCTTTTGTTTTTTTTCTAAACATAACGGGGAGACGCAAAAAAGAGCACTGACCGAAGGTTGCTCTCTGAGAGCCGATGGCAGGCAGATTATGAAGCACAGAAAGAGAGGGTAATATCCGAAGATCTGCCTCTCGTTTTTGCCGAAGTGCTTTCGTTGGAAGTCTTCTACGCTGCTCCGCATTCTCTGCTGACGTCGAAAGCAGCATACAGTTTTAGGCACAAAAAAAAACAAACAGCTATTTGCGCTCGGACATGTCCCGGCAACGGGACTGCAAAACTAAGGGGAATACATATGAGTCAAAATCTGCGAAGCGTGCCGCCCTGTTCCAAAGGTCTGATTTTAATCGAACTTTTTGCCTTTCCAGCTCACAACGACAAAACAAAATCTTCATTTGGACGGATTTGTGAAATTCAGTTTTATCGAAGTTCAGAAGGTCAGACAATGGCATTTTTGGCTCTTTTTCGAAAAAGTTTCACTCAGTTATTATTCTATATGTTTGGAATGCTTTAAGATACCTTTATGATGATTTTTCCACTGAGTTTTACCTGCAAGGGAAAGGTCCCAGGTAAATCCCATTGGAAATTCGAGATTTTTTCATTGAGTTATCAAATATTGAATTTAAAATACATACATATTAATTTACTTTTTACTATATTTTATTTAAATTGTATCATATAAATTGTAAAATCTATCTAAATCAAATCTATGTTTTTTTTGATAATTTGTTTTTAATGTTTGTCATAGCTTTTCTTATAGATTGACCGGACGAAGGTTGTCTCTCTGAGAGCTGCGGGTAGGCAGATTATAAGACACAGAAAGAGGGGTGAATCTAGTATACCCTACATATGTATGTACGAGTATATCATGGTTGGTAACGATGGTTCTGCTGAACTCAAATGATTATCGTGAAGAAATGAATGCATTATGATCAGTAATAAAACGAGCGTAAAAAAAGGAACATTTTGTGAAACATGATACTTTGCTGCTTTCGTGTGTCGATGAGGCAAATATCGATAAGATTTAATATAAGTATAATTTAAATACCATGAAGTGAGTTAAATATTATACAACTGTTTTGGACATTCTGTTTTTACGTGTGTTCAATTGCTATGCGGAAAGGTGAGGTTGCAGAGAGAAATTAATTTCTACAAAAGACATTTTAATAAAAACCATTTATTCATAAAATTATCAATATAAAAAATATTTAAATTGCAACAGGAAGTAATCACTGATTACTGATGGATCAAGCAACTCATGTTGACCAAATAATACAAAGAGCGTTATGTTATTATAGTCTGATCCATTGTGGGCCAAGTCAATTGTTTTAATTTAGCTTAAGTATTTATTTTAATTCGACTCATTTTGCTGTGCCCACATTTAATTAATGATTTTCAATAGTTTAAATTAGGTTTTGTTCTTATGATCTACATATTTAGATATTCCTTCCAAGAATTACAACAACTATTTTGCTTTCTAGAATAGGTGGCGCAAGCAAGTATATGTCCATCCCTCTCGCACTATATTTAGCTGAGTAACGGTTGGTTACGGAGGTCATCAACTGCAGTGGTTTTTACAGTTCAGTAATTTCGCTAACTGAGATATAAGTGTGAGTTGTATGATCTTCCAAGGAGAGTGCTCCTTGGGTGGTCAGTTTTTATAATATTACCAAGATAGGTATGGTGCATGTGAAGAAGAAACTTTTTTTTTGAGTCACCTTTGAAGAGCAGGGAACATATCCCTGTTAAAATTGAGGGTCATTAAACCTTTACATTCATAATATCTCTTTGGCGATATATTTTTGTGCAATTGATTGTGACATCTTCCCCTTACACACAGCGAAACCTCATACAAATATTAACGGATTATAATTAGTGGAAAAAAATATGAACTGTATTTGCTCATGGGAATATGGTAAATGAAGAGCCATTGAGTGCATCTTTATGGGCATGATAATGACATTTTATTGACATGAGATAACATTTAACTGAGTAATTTGTTATATTTATTCATTTTTATTTGTATCATTTTTACTATATAGTTATGCCATTTATATATAGTTAATTGATTAATTGGGTAGAATCCATTAACGAGCTGTTATTTCTGATGTTGTGCTGTAATTTGGCCCAGATGTCAGTCCCTGCCATCAACAGAAAATATAATTTTCTGCGTTGGAAATTTCTGATTGAAATCGTTATACCCACTCCAAGGTATAAAAAGCAACAAAGAACTGTATAATCATACACCAGTTTATCAGCAAAGCGTCACCTACGTGCAATTTTAATATATGGTAATGTTGTCGGCAAACAGATTTAAGCGTTTTGGTTATCTGTGGGCATTAATGTGGGCTTGACAACTTTTTTTTAGGTTAATCGATAGGTATGACATGATACAATTAGTTATATTTTGTTTCTAGCATAAAAACTGTAGGTCCTTTTTTTTTACCAGTTATTCATAGAGTAAAAGGGTATACTAGGTTCGTCAGAAAGTATGTAACAGCTAAAAGGAAGCGTTTCCGACCCCATAAAGTATATATATTCCTGAAATGTATTTGTCTCATCAATACCTATCGACACACCAAAAAAAAAAGGTGCCACGCCCACTCTAACGCGCACAAGTGGCCAAAACGAAAAAATCTGTCTGCCACCCACATGCCGCCTACTACTAGGCGGCGTGCTAAAATATTGCTTTGCTGCTTTAAAAATGTGCCACGCCCATCCTTACGGCCACAAACGGTTTAAAAGCTTAAATCTGTCTGCCGCCCATATAACATCTACTGAAATAGCCGGTAGGTGGAACCCTAAAATATCGCTTTTCTGCTTATATATTATCTTCATTATCCTTTTGCTCCCTTAAGCTGGTTAACGGGTATCTGATAGTCGAGGCACTCGACTATAGCGTTCTTCGTTATTTAAATTTAATTTTATTGGTATAAATAGACTAAATAAGTTTTCAATATAAAGCATAATTAAACATTTATATTTGTATAGTTGTTTTTTATAAGCTCCAAAAACAGATTTAGTTGAACAAATTTGTCTACTTCGTATCGCCCTAACAAGTTTTCAAAAGTTAAATGCATCCAACATTTTTTTCAGAATACATGTTTAATTTTACAATATTAATATTTTTCAGGAATGAAAAGTTTTATACATGTTGCGACGAACCTTACTTGGATATAACATTTAATATAACAATGAGAAGAAAAACGCTGTTTTATACAGTTAATATAATTATACCATGTATGGGCATTTCATTTTTAACCGTTCTAACATTTTACTTACCTTCGGATAGTGGAGAGAAGGTATGTTATGAACTATTTTCCTATTTGTGTTTGAATTAACATATATGTATTTATCGTTTACAGGTTACACTTTCTATTTCTATTCTTATTAGTCTTCACGTGTTCTTCCTTTTGGTGGTTGAAATCATTCCACCTACATCGTTGGTTGTTCCTCTTTTGGGAAAGTATCTTATATTTGCTATGATACTCGTTTCTATAAGGTAATATTGAATTATGTTACCAAATGATGCCATAATATTTGTTAATTCTATTTAAAGTATCTGTGTTACGGTTGTCGTTTTGAACGTTCATTTTCGTTCTCCTCAAACTCATAGAATGGCACCCTGGGTTAAACGCGTGTTTATTGACTTTTTGCCAACATTTTTATTTATAAAAAGGCCTACATACAACTTTGAAACAAGGTAAGCATTGCTAGATTAAAAAAAATATATCTTAATTTTTTTTAAAACTGCACTCATTGTACTTTAATTTTTTTAAAATGGTGTAAATTTAAATTTTAAGGCATAAATGAAAAAACATTTTTTTTGTCATAGAGTAAAAATGTATTCTAGAATGCGTTTCCGCCCATATTATATAAATTATAATATTATGATATTCCCCCAGTGGAAGTGAGCGTGATCGCATGCAGCGGTCCAGTTGAAGGGGATATCATTATGCTGCTCTTAGGCTCGTGGGCGCAGGTCGACCCCGAGCGGTGGCGTTAACTAAGAAACGGCCTGGTAGCTGGTCGCTGGCAAGTTTGTGGGCGCGGGGGAGTTGTTCCTCGCTGCGGTCACCGTTCCTCTTGGCCGACTGCTCACTGGTCATCTACTGTAGAATTAGGATGATTATGTTGGGAGTGCAGAACTTGTGTTCTTTATTCGCTGAATAAAACTGAACTGGCTTAAGGCTAACAAAAATTGGATATCATAGCGGCCACGCAAATATGCTATGCACGGGCATCCGCCCAGACGCTGTGTCAGCAGTTTGGCCGGAGCGAGCTGTCAAACGATCGGTCATTGCCGTCGCTTGGTTAACTTAGTTAACTACTCCCCCCTCAAGAATGAGGCCGCCCTCGGCCGACCTTAGCCTGGCGATTATCTCTTTTAGCTGCGCCATAGTTCTTCTGGCCTGGGTGAATCGCCGGAAGCTTAATCCGATGCAGATCAGCGCGCAGCATATAGCTCCTCCAATAAGCATTATCTGATGTAAGCGATAGTCGCTGACCTCTTCTCCGGAAGACTAAGGATGCTTCGTTCCATTTTCTGGGCTGTGTCATGGTTGACAAATCGGGTTTCGTTGACTGTAGCACTCTCCATGAAGGTGATGAGGTAGGTACCCTGTACGTGGACGTAGGTGCCGTTGTCCACTCTCACACGAGCCGGGCGATCATTTACAATGACAATTCCATCGTCAACGTAAGTGACAGAGTGCAAGTCACTTTGTTGAATTTCGCAGTGCGCAGTGCCTCCAGCGTGGAGCTCCTGGGCGCACGATCTTATTAGCGCCATTTGGCAAAATGTGGCCCCAGGTGATTCGGAGCAGTCTTTCACGGTATGGATCTCACCGTTGCAATTCGCTAAGACCTTGTCCTCTAGCCTAAGCATCGTGTCGTGGTGTGACACGGGAAAAACAGTAATCTTGACGCATGCTGACTTAATTTTTGGAAGTTTAATAATGAAGTGTAAAATGTTAGCAGATTGTAATATTTTAACAGACGCAACGGACAAAATTTTTTTAATGGGGATATCTGTGGGCTCCTTAATCCACACACTCTCCAGGTCTGCATGATCTAAAATGCTTGGGCTAACAATGTTGACTTTAGCCAGCAATAAATTTTGCAGCTCCATTGCAATCATTCTATTCCAATACAATAACATCTCGTATAGGTGTCCCGTATCAATTTGGGATTCTAATAATTTTATTGACCTCATAATTTTATTGATGGTTGTGGTTATGCTATTGATTTGTTCATATACCTTGCTGTTAATAGCTATCTGTCTACTGTTTGCATTAATGAGTTGAAATTCGTTGAACTTATTTTTTCAAAATCCTCGGCGTCTGGCGTTACCGCCACTACCTTTAAGGCTGTACCTAGGAAGTCTAAATTCCTGGCTACTCTATGGTGGATGCTTAATGACCCGAGCAGATCGCGCAAGTGAGCGGTATCAACGCTAAAGAGTTTTTGCATATGCGATTGTGGGAACATGTTGGTCATTCCGTCTGTCTCTTTCACTACGAGCCTATACTCCGAGAGGTTCCCTGAGTGTCTTACAAATGCGAATTCCTCCCATACCAAAATTCGACCATCAACGATGAGAATTTATTTGACTTTTGAGTAGTACGGCGCACATAACAGGCGCCGAAGTTACGGTCAAGAAGATTAGCAGGGGCATGGTTGAAAACCTCTAATTCGGATATACTGTATTGTTTGTTAAAGACGGGTTATCCCACCATCAAAGTACAGAGAAACCAGTATGATTAAAAATAATAGTAATGAAAAACTTATACCAAGTGGCTAGGGATTCAAGCAATGAAAAATTAAAGATTATCAGGCGAGCGATAGCATAAGGTTGTCTTTGTGGACCACCCGCCCCATAATGAGGACTGTGGTCCCCATGTCCGCTTCCACTGTTTTCTCTTCGCATAACGGCGAAAGCTTGTTGCCTAGTCTCCTGTTGAATTTTACTAGGACTTTGTCGCCGACACTGTTTTGCCGGGAGGCATTTTCCCTGCTTCTTAGCTTGTTCTGGGCATGCCTTATTCTATTCTCTATATCGCACTGTGGGTCATCCGACTGAGTGACTACCAAATAGATTTATTGTATTTTGTCGTGGCCAGTAAAATCAATTCTATGGTGTCGCTGATGCCTTTGTTGACTTTGAGGCATCTGGTAAGCTCTACTAGAGTGCTGTGGAAACGTTCCACTTGTCCGTTTGAGACGCTGTGAAGGGGCGGCGCATTCGAGATGCTAACGCCGAAGTGGTTTTCCAGCATGGTCAAAATAGTGTGCGAGTTCAATGACGGTTCATTGTCGCAATATTTGACTTTAGCTCCCACCTGCGATGGGACTGGCGTTTCGCCGAGTTCCTGTTTTTTTTGGATGCCTGTCGTATTTCGCCTTAGCGCAGGTCTTACAGTTAGCGACGATTTCTTTAGCTAACTTGGCCATTTTCGGGAAGTAGTACTCTGAGAGTACCTGCTTCACATTTTCTTGGGCCGATCTGGGAGCCCTGTTGTGCTCAACAGTGAGGATTTCTCGTCTCTCGGTGACTGCAAAAATATCCGTTACTCGGTTTTTGCAATGCCAAAATTTTGTGTCTGGGAATTGCCGTACCAAGGTGTCCTGTATCATCGCTAGCGTGTGCAAGTCGCAATGAATGGCGTTGACGCCTTTAGGAACGATAGTGTCCGCCAGCTAATCCAGTAATGACTCCTTGCATGTGAAGTCAATGTTATGCCGTCTCTTGTTTCCAAAGAGTACGAAGCTGCGTTTAGACGGAGAGCGTACTTCCTCCAGAATTATCTGGTTTTGAAAGCAATTCAATGGCTTGTCCGTGGTTTCGATTGTATGGGTTAGCGAAAGGTCACTGTGAATTGTGGTCGCGCTGGAAAAAGCTTCTTCCTCTTCCACAGCGTTAAGTTGCTGTCTTGAGAGGGCATCCGCCACGAGATTATCTTTGCCGGGCTTATAAAACATTTTAGCGCCGGACTCGTCGATGCGGGCTTTCCACCTTTTGATCTTCGCATTCGGATTTGATTCCGACACTGCAAAGGTCAACGGTTGGTGGTCAGTAAAGATATTTATATCTTTGACTGCATTTAAATAGTGGCGCAATTTGGCCAGTGCCCAAACTATAGCTAAAAGCTCCCTTTTGTTAGTAGCGCAGTTAACTTCTCTGTCCTTTAGGGTTCTAGAGATCATCGTTATGGGAAGCCAGAATGTTACGCAGTTTTTGGAAAGCCAGCCGCTGGGGCTCGCTGAACTGCACCTGGATGTTTGAGGATCTGTGTCTACTGACACTTCCAAGTTCCCCTTTCAAAATATCCGTGATGGGCCTAGCTATGGCCGCAAAATCTTTTATGATGCATTTATAATAGCTGGCCAAGCCAAGGAATGATCTGACCTCGAATATGTTATTAGGCTCTGGGAATTCCTGAATGGCTTTTATTCTGACAGTATGATCTGGTGGTAGCCAGACTTCAAATCGAGCGTTGTGAAGAACTTGGCTTTACCTAAATTCCTTAGTATTATGGAAATATTTGGCATGGGATAGCGATCCATTCAACTTGCAAAAGTCTAATACCAGGCGCAACGGTTGCCCGTTTCGTCAGTGCCCTTCTTATCTACTACACATATTGGGTTATTGTAGTGGGATTTGGACTTCTGGATTATGCCGTTTTTTAGCAACTCTTGGATCTCGCCAATAACGAAATTGGCTACGCCCATTGGGTATGGGCAAAGCTTGGCATAAATGGGCTCTTATAAACAGTTCTAATGATGGCCACCACCGATGTGTTGTAAGGTAAAGCTTCATTGGGGTCCGCAAAGGCTTGTTTTCATGCTGCGGAGCATTATTAAAGATGCCTTTCTGACCAAAGGTGGTGCGTCTGAGTAGTCCACCTCAGTAAAATGTACCTCGGGACATGTATGAAAATCGATTCTCTCTGCTTCTGTGCCCCATTTGAGTTGGCCGGAGGCCAGACAAAGTGATGCCCCTGCCTGTTTTAAAAGGTCGAGGCCGATGATTCCATCAAAAGAGGACAAATCTGGTAAAATGAAGAACGTGGCATTTCTTCGTGATAGTGGTGACTCCATGGATCGAATGAACCTTGAATGGAGATTCTACCGGGCGGACGCCTTTCAATCCTTCGTATGGTCGGATGAAATTTTTGGCCGCGCCCGAATCGATTAGAAGTCTCATGTCAATCCCCGCTACTCTTCGTCTGATGACGGGTAGCAGGGATTTTCCCCTAAAAACAAGATGGCATCTGAGTCATACCCGCTGATGGTGTCGTCATCAATTTCTTATGCCACCCTTTGCCTTTTCTGTGGGCGCGTTTTATCGGACGCCGCGGACTTCCTATTCTGGTATGCCGGGGCCTGCGATGGTTTCAGCATCCTGGACAGTGATGGATCCACCTCCATGGATTCTGGAGTGCCTCCACAGTGCCTATCGCTGTGTGGATCACGGTGCACCTGTGCCTTGTGCTGTTTAGTAAAGTGTAGACTTTTTCCAGCACTTACTTGCGTGTATGCCCGGCGGGATGTTTGCTGGCGTTCTTGCGCCCTTGGATTTGTTTTCCTATCCCTATCTTCCTGGCTCTTCGCAAACGAAGATGCAAACGTGTATCTCTCGTGGTTTGATTCCACCTCCTGAGCTAGAGCCAGAGCCGTTGGCAAGTTCTTCGGCTTTGCCGAGAAGAGGAAATCGGTGAGGTTGCGTCTAAGGCCCGAAATAAATACCCGGAGCGCATCGTCCCGAAATTTATCACACAGAAATCGTGCCGCCGATAAAGAGTTGCATGCCTTCTAAGCTTGGAAATAACATTTTTTAATTAGTTCTGAATTTCGAATTACATTTTTTCAAAATCGGACGACTATGTCATGTAGCTGCCATAGGAACGATCGGAAATTAGTGGTAAAATAATATGACAAAATTAAATCTTCGGTGTTTTTTAACATATGACCTCCTACGATTGGAAATAACATTTTTTAATTGGTTTAAATCGGACGAGTATATCATATAGCTGCCATAGAAATAATCGGAAAATTATTCGAAAATTTTGAAAAAATGTTATCTTTGGTGTTTTTTAACTTATAGCCTTCTAAGCTTGGTAATAAAATCTTTTCGTTAGTTCTGAACTTCGATTTAAATTTTATCAAAATCGGAGGACTTTATCATATAGCTGTCATAGGAACAATCGGAAAATTGGTGGGAAAATAATATGAAACAAATTATAGCTTTGGGGCTTTTTGAGATATTATCTTATACTATTGGGATTATAATTTCTTATATGTTTAAGAATTTCGAATTCAATTTAATAGATGTCGGACCACTCTAACAAACAGATGTCAAAAAATGGTCTTAAAAATGAATGAAATCATTTTTTTTAATTTGATTAAAGTCAGCAACAATCCTTAAAAATTGTACATGGTGTTACTAAAGTTTATTATTTCTTATAACTGCAAGGGTATACAAACTTCGGCTTGCCGAAGTTAACTTCCTTTCTTGCTTCATATTATTTTACCACTAATTTTCCGATTATTCCTATGGCAGCTATATAATATCCGATTTTGATAAAATTTAATTCGAAATTCAGAACTAATTAAAAAATGTCATTTCCAACTCCGACTTATATACTACCTGCAATAGAAAGAAGACTTTTGGTACAGTTTCAGCGTGATAGCTTTCGAACTGAAGGACTAGTTTGGGTAAAAACAGTCGGACAGACGGATAGACGGACATGGCTAGATCGACTCGTTTAGTGATGCTGATCAAGACTATATATATTTTATGAGGTCGAAAACGTCTCCTTCACTGCGTTCCAAACTTCAAACTTCCAACGATATGGGAAGATATATTTTTTTTTTTAATTTTTTTCACTGATAGTTCCTATTGTCCGATCCGGCTGGTTCCGACGTATATACTACCTGCAATAGAAAGAAGTCTTTTGGGAAAGTTTCAGCCTGATAGCTTATAAACTGAGAGACTAGTGTGCTTAGAAACGGACAGACAGACGGACAGGCAGACATGGCTAGATCGACTCGTCCAGTGAACGTCTCCTTCACTGCGTTGCAAACTTCTGACTGAAATCATATAAAAATAGCTCAATTAGCTACATAAATGGCTTACTGGTGCATTTGAGCCACTTGGCCAGAGGACACCTTGTAGACCTATTGGATGTGGATAGACATTTTTTATTTTAATTGCATGATCAGATATAGAAAATGCCCAATGCCGCTCCACCTGCCCGCTGATTTCGGGACCTCATATATTAAAAAAAACTTTATAATGCTTATTTATAAAATTATATTATGTTATATTTATATAAACCGTTTTTTTTTATAAAAACCGTCAATTGGCTAAGAGGAGTGCAAGAGTGACAATGCTATGCTTCCAGCAATTTTTTTTTTTTAGCATACCTAGATACACGGAAGATTCAATTAAAAGTTATAAATAACAATTATAATTATTATTTGGGTATTACTTGTAGTGGACCTCGTAAGGCGGAATGTTATTATTTGGGCGGTTTTTTACTAACGTAAATAAATTTAAGAATTTTGTATTGAAATTTCATATCAGGACGAAAGTTGTACAAAATATGACCATTTGAACGAGTTGCGGTCCAGGCTGGTCTTTTAACGTCCAAAACTTTAAATCGTTCTCTTGAAAAGTGTCTTTTTTAGGTCGGTGAACAATGTCCCTCAAAATCTAATGTACCGATCATTCTAAAATTTTACACTGTATTTTAATAAGCAAAAAAAAATTGATCTGACAATAACTGTATATTATGAAAAAAATGTATAAATGTACAAATTCTTGAACCAAAAGAAATCGGCATCGATATGTCAAGTCTCAACGCTGTTGTTTTTTTTTTAAAGTGTTTGCTTAGATTATTTCTTTTATTTATAACCTGTTACCTATTATTTTTACCTATTAACTGTTGCCTTTTACCTATTTTTGCAGCTATTTAACAATTTTATACAAACGATATTCATTTTAATTTCATATATTTTTTTCAGTAAATTACTTTTAAAGGACACACACGCTTGCTTTTATCCGTATTATTCTACGACCAATATTGATCGCCTTGTGTCTTCAGGATACAATCATAGTCAGACAAAGGAAGATGTATCACAAAGGTAAGTATATAAGATAAAGTTTTATTATATTGTGGCAGCGTTTTTCTCTCATCGTAAGACTTCATGCGCCTTCCGTCGTCGTGCTCTTATCTCATATCACCGTTGCGTTATTAACTACTCTCCTTTTTAAAATATGAACGTCCTCGGCCATATCCATATTGGCAAGGATTTGAATCACCACTATCGAGGCTCTGCTTCGCAGCCTGATAAATCTCTATCTTTATCAATATGCAGAACGCGAAGCAGTTGAACGCTGCTGCAGCTGGCATTTGGTTGTAAGCAATTGTCTTAGCCCATGACGTAAGAGCGTGTGATATCTGGAGATCGTGTGCGATTGGAAAAGATTTGTATTATCTACCATACAAACTAAATATTAATTCTACAAAATACAATTAATTCTTACTAGTTAGTATTTTCATCTTAGCCACATTAAGCAGCAAGCAACTTTAAATGATTTACAAAATTTATTTTTTAAAGAGTGAGAGCAGATAAACTTTTTTCAATTTAAGGTTCATAATTATATCCGGGTCGAAATCAGCACCAGCATGAATGATCTCAACTTGATTAATATTAATGACAGAGTGAAATGATATATTGTACTCTATTGTCAATATATAGGAACAATTGCGTGATATCGTCACGAATCTTTCCACCTGTCCATTTGACGTACTGTGTAAAGGTCGAGCAGTTGCTATGTCGATATTGTACTGATTTTTCAGCATAGATCGATAGTTTCAGAGTTAAACGATGCCTCATTATCGCAAGAAGTCGATACAAAACTAGAGAAAATATTCACCAGTTGAATGACTGGGATTTTCACATCTTATATGGCACGCGATGCTATGCGGTAGTCTTGTTGGACTTATCGACAGCAATGAGAAAGCCATTTTTGGAAAATAATAGTCGAGCAGCACTTGTTTAATATTCAGGTTTAATATTTTTTTTTTGCTCGTCCGGTTTGATAACGTCCACCACCCAAGACTTACAATACCAAAATTTAGTGGCCGGGAAGAGCCGAACCAGAATATCTTGAATACGGGCTAAGATTGGAAGCTTACAATGTATGTCGTTCACGACGTTGGGCGTTGCTACGTCTTTCCCTAGGTCCACTAATATAAATCAATTTGATGCCGAGTCTTAGTACCAAACACTATAAATAGTCGCTTATTTGACGTGGACGCCTCCTCCAATACGATCTGGTTTTGAAAACAGTGAGGTGGCTTTTCCGTGGCCTCAATGACAAGTGTTGATGACTCTTCACTGTGAATAGTGGCTTGATCTGACTCCGCTAAACTTTGCAAAATGTAAATACCTTGTCGTGACAAAGCGACCGTCACAAAGTTTTCTTTTCATACATTTGCACCACTTTCTTCAATGCGAAGAGTTTGAGTTTTGAATTCGGATTCTTATCAGGGACCGAAAAAATAAGGGGATTATGGTCCGTAAATATTTTTATGTCACTTTTTCCATAGAGGTAGTGACAAAGAGTATCCAAGGCCCATACTATTGCTAGAAACTCCCCTTCGTTCGTGGCTTAATTTAAATCCCTATCTTTCAAAGTTCTGCATATCATCGTTACAGGCTTGTTTCCCTGAGCCAAGACTTCACATATGCCAACGGATGAAGCGTCAGTTGTCAAATCAAATGGTCGGGTAAACTCTTGGTAATGAAGGATAATATACTCTGAAGCAAGAATATTTCTAAGCTTCAAATGGTTTTTGAACGATATTTGCTGACCCTGCCACCTTCACCCTTCAGTAACTCTGTCAAAGGTCTCGCTATTGATGCGAAATCTTTGATCGATAGTAACTTGCTAAGCCCAAGACCCATCTCAAATCGAACAAACTACTTGGCTGCTTGAACTCCTTGATTGTTTTATGTGGCTTGTGCTAGTTCCCTTCTTTCTAACAACAAAACCGAGGAAGTCGACAATTTCTTTAAAAAAGTGTGACTTTTGCCTAAACACCCGCATGTTGGCGTCCTGCAGGCTCTTTATTCTCCAGTTTCTGAAAAGACAATAAATTCATTTACATAGAGGTAACAATTCTTTTCTATTTTCCCCCGGAGGACATCGTTTATTGCCCTTTGAAAAATGCTTGAGGCATTCTTTAGTCCGAAAGGTACACGGCAGAACTCGTACTTGCCTCCGTTCACCGAAAAAGAAGTTCCCTGTCCCATTCCGCAAGATATATCTGATGGTATCCGTACTTAAGGTCGATGGTAGTGATTCCCAGATTAGACAGTATCATATTAATAATCAGCATTGGGCATGCCCTCCGTGTAAAGAATATTCCATATAGAAACAAACAATGAATATTGAGACAGAGGGAGAGGTACATGTGACCAGCCTGACTCAGGCTAGTAACGGCAGAAGAAATTGCAATTCGGCAAATTTCGGGTGTCAGGTGACCAGAACAACGACCACGATTGACCTACTGGTAACCGTACTCCGGCAGGTGGCAAAATACGACAACCGGTTAATAACTTCTCAGATAAGGGAAATAGTAAAACATTATTCCTAGGTGGGAACACCTAGTTAATTCATCCAATACGGGAGGGCTAGCGAAAGCTCTAGCGCGGTATAAAAAGACGCCAGCCTAAATGTAGAAATCAGACAGAATTTGTTTTGATCTCCTCTGGCTCCGGTCTAGAAGTACTGGAAGAAACCTAGTGTTTCTAAGGAGACCTAAATCCTTTCCTAGAGGACACCCTTATCCCGAAGGAAGACCACATCCTAACCCCGGAGGACGAAGAGTGCAACAAAACAAACTGGAGGCAATAAGGACCCCCGAGATGGGCAGTAGGACGTCCAAAGTCGACGGCAGCATCGCCAATGTCATCGACACAGTGGAGAGCGTTGATCACAAGGATGATATACAGGATGTAAACAAGACCATGAAGCTCATAGTTAGTCTACTCCTGATAATAGTGCTCCTTAAGGTCGTCAAGATGTACAGACGTTCCATTCAGCGATGCCGCGACCAGAACCACGCCCTGGAGAGAGTAGTGACCCACATCGGAGCCTTAGAAGAAAAAATCAGTCGAGGCAAAAGTGTTCATAAAGAAACAAAAAGAAAAAAAACAATATGCCGGTAAAGGGCGAAATAAGTGGCAATTAATAATTAATAGCAGTAAATCGCCAAAAACAAAAATAGACAACAAAAAGAAAGTCCATGAAATTTTTTTTCAAATACAAGTGAAGCAAGACCGACAACTAATGTAAGAAATTGGAGCTACGCTGACCAGCTCAACCATTGAAACAGACGATGCATACATATATACATATTTATAGAGCTATATTTTTGTGTAACGTAGTTTTCGTGTTATGTTTTTGTGAGCCGCCATCAAGTATCGCACGTTTATACATATATAAACCAATTTTAATATCTTCCAAAACCCAGGATCCAGAGCGTCGAGATCTCATCGCACAGGATTGAATAAAAAAGGAGTAAGTGTGTCGGAGCGAAGTTTCCGCTTTTATGAATATATCTATATATGTGTACTCGTATATATTTGTGCAAATTGATCACTACTCAAGCATTAGAACGAACCTTAGAAAATGATCCACAGTTCAATGTAAGAGTTCAACATTTGTTATCAAAACCATCCCTACCCATAGCGGTAGATGATTTAGAGAAATTATATATTGACCCCTTCCGTCTAGAATTTTCACTACTCATTCATTGTAATAGGACTCAAAAAGCTATCATAATATCAATAGTTTCCACAGTCATTGTTTTCTCTCGTTTAGACAAGAACAAATTTTTGGGCAATGTCAATATATTCTTAATTAAGACCAAGAATTAATCCTATTATTAGCTCTATATTCCTTTGTTATAAATTTTATGTATTTTACGTTTAGACACATACAGTAATTAAATTTAACATTTCAGCAGCGAGTATCAGCCTTGTAGTTGTATGTACAATTTAAAGAGCCCTCTGAGCGACGTTTGCAGTCGTGAATGGTCAGCGTTTTAAATTCGATACTTTCCGCTAATAAAAATTATTGTAGAGTTATTTCTTATGCACTAGCCAACTTTATATTGCCTATCCACGACATATGCCGACATACATATATTAACCAATAAACTTATAATGTGAAAACGAATTTGAACCCATGGTGAACTAAAATTTTAACATGGTGGGGCGGGGTGTGCTGATGCAAGAAGTGGAGTAGGTCAAGAAGAATGACATAACTTTCGACGGACAATCTTGACAATATGTGATCGTATTGCGCGACCCGCGACGATCCATTGGCACAGGAAGGTGTGAAGAGGACTGACGACTGACGAACTTTACTCTCTAATATTATATTTTCCAGGCTCTTTAAATATTTATTCTTGTTATTTTGGAGAGAAGATCCCACGACCCAAATACGTCGTAGCTTATGCCGGCAAAAATGGTGCCTGAACAACGGACGCCTCGGCCCTAGTCTTTTTCAGGACTTAGGCACTAATATGCCCACGTAACAGAATTGGCGCCCAACTTAGAGTTTTCATATTCCTGAAGGAATGTTATCAGGGTCAACCATCTGACCTGAGTATGGCATAGCTTCCATCCCTATTTTCCATGAGTAATTTGACTGTTTTATAGAGCAGGGGAATTAAGTTTTTTATACGCACGCTTACCTAATTGTTTTTAATCTCAAACATTTAACTTTAAAGTCCCCAACTTCTGTGACTGTCAGTGTTGACCAGTACTTTGTCTCAGAATAGAGGTCTGAGTTTAAAATATTTTAACTATAAAAAAAAGATTCCCTGTTTTATGAATGGCCAAATTACCGGAACTTCCTTAAATCAAGATGTATGAGTTATGCTTTTTATAATATGACACCTGCAGTATGTGCTGACAGACTATTTGTTGAAGTTAACGTAAATATTATTAAGATGTGCTTTCTGGCCGACGCCCCACTACGTAATAGGCATTGGCCAGGTCGTTTGATAGGTTCGAGTCCCAAATAGCAGGAGCTCAAACATTACGGTAACGCATGACGTAAGAGCGTGTGATATCTGGAGATCGTGTGCGATTGGAAAAGATTTTTATTATCTACCATACAAACTAAATATTAATTCTACAAAATACAATTAATTCTTACTAGTTAGTATTTTCATCTTAGCCACATTAAGCAGCAAGCAACTTTAAATGATTTACAAAATTTATTTTTTAAAGAGTGAGAGCAGATAAACTTTTTTCAATTTAAGGTTCATAATTATATCCGGGTCGAAGTCAGCACCAGCATGAATGATCTCAACTTGATTAATATTAATGACAGAGTGAAATGACATATTGTACTCTATTGTCAATATATAGGAACAATTGCGTGATATCGTCACGAATCTTTCCACCTGTCCATTTGACGTACTGTGTAAAGGTCGAGCAGTTTCTATGTCGATATTGTACTGATTTTTCAGCATAGATCGATAGTTTCAGAGTTAAACGATGCCTCATTATCGCAAGAAGTCGATACAAAACTAGAGAAAATATTCACCAGTTGAATGACTGGGATTTTCACATCTTATATGGCACGCGATGCTATGCGGTAGTCTTGTTGGACTTATCGACAGCAATGAGAAAGCCATTTTTGGAAAATAATAGTCGAGCAGCACTTGTTTAATATTCAGGTTTAATATTTTTTTTGCTCGTCCGGTTTGATAACGTCCACCACCCAAGACTTACAATACCAAAATTTAGTGGCCGGGAAGAGCCGAACCAGAATATCTTGAATACGGGCCAAGATTGGAAGCTTACAATGTATGTCGTTCACGACGTTGGGCGTTGCTACGTCTTTCCCTAGGTCCACTAATATAAATCAATTTGATGCCGAGTCTTAGTACCAAACACTACCATCGTCCTCCAATACGATCTGGTTTTGAAAACAGTGAGGTGGCTTTTCCGTGGCCTCAATGACAAGTGTTGATGACTCTTCACTGTGAATAGTGGCTTGATCTGACTCCGCTAAACTTTGCAAAATGTAAATACCTTGTCGTGACAAAGCGACCGTCACAAAGTTTTCTTTTCATACATTTGCACCACTTTCTTCAATGCGAAGAGTTTGAGTTTTGAATTCGGATTCTTATCAGGGACCGAAAAAATAAGGGGATGATGGTCCGTAAATATTTTTATGTCACTTTTTCCATAGAGGTAGTGACAAAGAGTATCCAAGGCCCATACTATTGCTAGAAACTCCCCTTCGTTCGTGGCTTAATTTAAATCCCTATCTTTCAAAGTTCTGCATATCATCGTTACAGGCTTGTTTCCCTGAGCCAAGACTTCACATATGCCAACGGATGAAGCGTCAGTTGTCAAATCAAATGGTCGGGTAAACTCTTGGTAATGAAGGATAATATACTCTGAAGCAAGAATATTTCTAAGCTTCAAATGGTTTTTGAACGATATTTGCTGACCCTGCCACCTTCACCCTTCAGTAACTCTGTCAAAGGTCTCGCTATTGATGCGAAATCTTTGATCGATAGTAACTTGCTAAGCCCAAGACCCATCTCAAATCGAACAAACTACTTGGCTGCTTGAACTCCTTGATTGTTTTATGTGGCTTGTGCTAGTTCCCTTCTTTCTAACAACAAAACCGAGGAAGTCGACAATTTCTTTAAAAAAGTGTGACTTTTGCCTAAACACCCGCATGTTGGCGTCCTGCAGGCTCTTTATTCTCCAGTTTCTGAAAAGACAATAAATTCATTTACATAGAGGTAACAATTCTTTTCTATTTTCCCCCGGAGGACATCGTTTATTGCCCTTTGAAAAATGCTTGAGGCATTCTTTAGTCCGAAAGGTACACGGCAGAACTCGTACTTGCCTCCGTTCACCGAAAAAGAAGTTCCCTGTCCCATTCCGCAAGATATATCTGATGGTATCCGTACTTAAGGTCGATGGTAGTGATTCCCAGATTAGACAGTATCATATTTATAATCAGCATTGGGCATGCCCTCCATGTAAAGAATATTCCATATAGAAACAAACAATGAATATTGAGACAGAGGGAGAGGTACATGTGACCAGCCTGACTCATGCTAGTAACGGCAGAAGAAATTGCAATTCGGCAAATTTCGGGTGTCAGGTGACCAGAACAACGACCACGATTGACCTACTGGTAACCGTACTCCGGCAGGTGGCAAAATACGACAACCGGTTAATAACTTCTCAGATAAGGGAAATAGTAAAACATTATTCCTAGGTGGGAACACCTAGTTAATTCATCCAATACGGGAGGGCTAGCGAAAGCTCTAGCGCGGTATAAAAAGACGCCAGCCTAAATGTAGAAATCAGACAGAATTTGTTTTGATCTCCTCTGGCTCCGGTCTAGAAGTACTGGAAGAAACCTAGTGTTTCTAAGGAGACCTAAATCCTTTCCTAGAGGACACCCTTATCCCGAAGGAAGACCACATCCTAACCCTGGAGGACGAAGAGTGCAACAAAACAAACTGGAGGCAATAAGGACCCCCGAGATGGGCAGTAGGACGTCCAAAGTCGACGGCAGCATCGCCAATGTCATCAACACAGTGGAGAGCGTTGATCACAAGGATGATATACAGGATGTAAACAAGACCATGAAGCTCATAGTTAGTCTACTCCTGATAATAGTGCTCCTTAAGGTCGTCAAGATGTACAGACTTTCCATTCAGCGATGCCGCGACCAGAACCACGCCCTGGAGAGAGTAGTGACCCACATCGGAGCCTTAGAAGAAAAAATCAGTCGAGGCAAAAGTGTTCATAAAGAAACAAAAAGAAAAAAAACAATATGCCGGTAAAGGGCGAAATAAGTGGCAATTAATAATTAATAACAGTAAATCGCCAAAAACAATAGACAACAAAAAGAAAGTCCATGAAATTTTTTTTCAAATACAAGTGAAGCAAGACCGACAACTAATGTAAGAAATTGGAGCTGCGCTGACCAGCTCAACCATTGAAACAGACGATGCAAACATATATACATATTTATAGAGCTATATTTTTGTGTAACGTAGTTTTCGTGTTATGTTTTTGTGAGCCGCCATCAAGTATCGCACGTTTATACATATATAAACCAATTTTAATATCTTCCAAAACCCAGGATCCAGAGCGTCGAGATCTCATCGCACAGGATTGAATAAAAAAGGAGTAAGTGTGTCGAAGCGAAGTTTCCGCTTTTATGAATATATCTATATATGTGTACTCGTATATATTTGTGCAAATTGATCACTACTCAAGCATTAGAACGAACCTTAGAAAATGATCCACAGTTCAATGTAAGAGTTCAACATTTGTTATCAAAACCATCCCTACCCATAGCGGTAGATGATTTAGAGAAATTATATATTGACCCCTTCCGTCTAGAATTTTCACTACTCATTCATTGTAATAGGACTCAAAAAGCTATCATAATATCAATAGTTTCCACAGTCATTGTTTTCTCTCGTTTAGACAAGAACAAATTTTTGGGCAATGTCAATATATTCTTAATTAAGACCAAGAATTAATCCTATTATTAGCTCTATATTCCTTTGTTATAAATTTTATGTATTTTACGTTTAGACACATACAGTAACATTTCAGCAGCGAGTATCAGCCTTGTAGTTGTATGTACAATTTAAAGAGCCCTCTGAGCGACGTTTGCAGTCGTGAATGGTCAGCGTTTTAAATTCGATACTTTCCGCTAATAAAAATTATTGTAGAGTTATTTCTTATGCATTAGCCAACTTTATATTGCCTATCCACGACATATGCCGACATACATATATTAACCAATAAACTTATAATGTGAAAACGAATTTGAACCTATGGTGAACTAAAATTTTAACATGGGGGCGGGGTGTGCTGATGCAAGAAGTGGAGTAGGTCAAGAAGAATGACATAACTTTCGACGGACAATCTTGACAATAGGTGATCGTATTGCGCGACCCGCGACGATCCATTGGCACAGGAAGGTGTGAAGAGGACTGACGACTGACGAACTTTACTCTCTAATATTATATTTTCCAGGCTCTTTAAATATTTATTCTTGTTATTTTGGAGAGAAGATCCCACGACCCAAATACGTCGTAGCTTATGCCGGCAAAAATGGTGCCTGAACAACGGACGCCTCGGCCCTAGTCTTTTTCAGGACTTAGGCACTAATATGCCCACGTAACAGAATTGGCGCCCAACTTAGAGTTTTCATATTCCTGAAGGAATGTTATCAGGGTCAACCATCTGACCTGAGTATGGCATAGCTTCCATCCCTATTTTCCATGAGTAATTTGACTGTTTTATAGAGCAGGGGAATTAAGTTTTTTATACGCACGCTTACCTAATTGTTTTTAATCTCAAACATTTAACTTTAAAGTCCCCAACTTCTGTGACTGTCAGTGTTGACCAGTACTTTGTCTCAGAATAGAGGTCTGAGTTTAAAATATTTTAACTATAAAAAAAAGATTCCCTGTTTTGTGAATGGCCAAATTACCGGAACTTCCTTAAATCAAGAAGTATGAGTTATGCTTTTTATAATATGACACCTGCAGTATGTGCTGACAGACTATTTGTTGAAGTTAACGTAAATATTATTAAGATGTGCTTTCTGGCCGACGCCCCACTACGTAATAGGCATTGGCCAGGTCGTTTGATAGGTTCGAGTCCCAAATAGCAGGAGCTCAAACATTACGGTAACGCATGACGTAAGAGCGTGTGATATCTGGAGATCGTGTGCGATTGGAGAAGATTTTTATTATCTACCATACAAACTAAATATTAATTCTACAAAATACAATTAATTCTTACTAGTTAGTATTTTCATCTTAGCCACATTAAGCAGCAAGCAACTTTAAATGATTTACAAAAATTTATTTTTTAAAGAGTGAGAGCAGATAAACTTTTTTCCATTTAAGGTTCATAATTATATCCGGGTCGAAGTCAGCACCAGCATGAATGATCTCAACTTGATTAATATTAATGACAGAGTGAAATGACATATTGTACTCTATTGTCAATATATAGGAACAATTGCGTGATATCGTCACGAATCTTTCCACCTGTCCATTTGACGTACTGTGTAAAGGTCGAGCAGTTGCTATGTCGATATTGTACTGATTTTTCAGCATAGATCGATAGTTTCAGAGTTAAACGATGCCTCATTATCGCAAGAAGTCGATACAAAACTAGAGAAAATATTCACCAGTTGAATGACTGGGATTTTCACATCTTATATGGCACGCGATGCTATGCGGTAGTCTTGTTGGACTTATCGACAGCAATGAGAAAGCCATTTTTGGAAAATAATAGTCGAGCAGCACTTGTTTAATATTCAGGTTTAATATTTTTTTTTGCTCGTCCGGTTTGATAACGTCCACCACCCAAGACTTACAATACCAAAATTTAGTGGCCGGGAAGAGCCGAACCAGAATATCTTGAATACGGGCTAAGATTGGAAGCTTACAATGTATGTCGTTCACGACGTTGGGCGTTGCTACGTCTTTCCCTAGGTCCACTAATATAAATCAATTTGATGCCTAGTCTTAGTACCAAACACTATAAATAGTCGCTTATTTGACGTGGACGCCTCCTCCAATACGATCTGGTTTTGAAAACAGTGAGGTGGCTTTTCCGTGGCCTCAATGACAAGTGTTGATGACTCTTCACTGTGAATAGTGGCTTGATCTGACTCCGCTAAACTTTGCAAAATGTAAATACCTTGTCGTGACAAAGCGACCGTCACAAAGTTTTCTTTTCATACATTTGCACCACTTTCTTCAATGCGAAGAGTTTGAGTTTTGAATTCGGATTCTTATCAGGGACCGAAAAAATAAGGGGATGATGGTCCGTAAATATTTTTATGTCACTTTTTCCATAGAGGTAGTGACAAAGAGTATCCAAGGCCCATACTATTGCTAGAAACTCCCCTTCGTTCGTGGCTTAATTTAAATCCCTATCTTTCAAAGTTCTGCATATCATCGTTACAGGCTTGTTTCCCTGAGCCAAGACTTCACATATGCCAACGGATGAAGCGTCAGTTGTCAAATCAAATGGTCGGGTAAACTCTTGGTAATGAAGGATAATATACTCTGAAGCAAGAATATTTCTAAGCTTCAAATGGTTTTTGAACGATATTTGCTGACCCTGCCACCTTCACCCTTCAGTAACTCTGTCAAAGGTCTCGCTATTGATGCGAAATCTTTGATCGATAGTAACTTGCTAAGCCCAAGACCCATCTCAAATCGAACAAACTACTTGGCTGCTTGAACTCCTTGATTGTTTTATGTGGCTTGTGCTAGTTCCCTTCTTTCTAACAACAAAACCGAGGAAGTCGACAATTTCTTTAAAAAAGTGTGACTTTTGCCTAAACACCCGCATGTTGGCGTCCTGCAGGCTCTTTATTCTCCAGTTTCTGAAAAGACAATAAATTCATTTACATAGAGGTAACAATTCTTTTCTATTTTCCCCCGGAGGACATCGTTTATTGCCCTTTGAAAAATGCTTGAGGCATTCTTTAGTCCGAAAGGTACACGGCAGAACTCGTACTTGCCTCCGTTCACCGAAAAAGAAGTTCCCTGTCCCATTCCGCAAGATATATCTGATGGTATCCGTACTTAAGGTCGATGGTAGTGATTCCCAGATTAGACAGTATCATATTTATAATCAGCATTGGGCATGCCCTCCATGTAAAGAATATTCCATATAGAAACAAACAATGAATATTGAGACAGAGGGAGAGGTACATGTGACCAGCCTGACTCATGCTAGTAACGGCAGAAGAAATTGCAATTCGGCAAATTTCGGGTGTCAGGTGACCAGAACAACGACCACGATTGACCTACTGGTAACCGTACTCCGGCAGGTGGCAAAATACGACAACCGGTTAATAACTTCTCAGATAAGGGAAATAGTAAAACATTATTCCTAGGTGGGAACACCTAGTTAATTCATCCAATACGGGAGGGCTAGCGAAAGCTCTAGCGCGGTATAAAAAGACGCCAGCCTAAATGTAGAAATCAGACAGAATTTGTTTTGATCTCCTCTGGCTCCGGTCTAGAAGTACTGGAAGAAACCTAGTGTTTCTAAGGAGACCTAAATCCTTTCCTAGAGGACACCCTTATCACGAAGGAAGACCACATCCTAACCCTGGAGGACGAAGAGTGCAACAAAACAAACTGGAGGCAATAAGGACCCCCGAGATGGGCAGTAGGACGTCCAAAGTCGACGGCAGCATCGCCAATGTCATCAACACAGTGGAGAGCGTTGATCACAAGGATGATATACAGGATGTAAACAAGACCATGAAGCTCATAGTTAGTCTACTCCTGATAATAGTGCTCCTTAAGGTCGTCAAGATGTACAGACGTTCCATTCAGCGATGCCGCGACCAGAACCACGCCCTGGAGAGAGTAGTGACCCACATAGGAGCCTTAGAAGAAAAAATCAGTCGAGGCAAAAGTGTTCATAAAGAAACAAAAAGAAAAAAAACAATATGCCGGTAAAGGGCCAAAAACAATAGACAACAAAAAGAAAGTCCATGAAATTTTTTTTCAAATACAAGTGAAGCAAGACCGACAACTAATGTAAGAAATTGGAGCTGCGCTGACCAGCTCAACCATTGAAACAGACGATGCATACATATATACATATTTATAGAGCTATATTTTTGTGTAACGTAGTTTTCGTGTTATGTTTTTGTGAGCCGCCATCAAGTATCGCACGTTTATACATATATAAACCAATTTTAATATCTTCCAAAACCCAGGATCCAGAGCGTCGAGATCTCATCGCACAGGATTGAATAAAAAAGGAGTAAGTGTGTCGAAGCCAAGTTTCCGCTTTTATGAATATATCTATATATGTGTACTCGTATATATTTGTGCAAATTGATCACTACTCAAGCATTAGAACGAACCTTAGAAAATGATCCACAGTTCAATGTAAGAGTTCAACATTTGTTATCAAAACCATCCCTACCCATAGCGGTAGATGATTTAGAGAAATTATATATTGACCCCTTCCGTCTAGAATTTTCACTACTCATTCATTGTAATAGGACTCAAAAAGCTATCATAATATCAATAGTTTCCACAGTCATTGTTTTCTCTCGTTTAGACAAGAACAAATTTTTGGGCAATGTCAATATATTCTTAATTAAGACCAAGAATTAATCCTATTATTAGCTCTATATTCCTTTGTTATAAATTTTATGTATTTTACGTTTAGACACATACAGTAATTAAATTTAACATTTCAGCAGCGAGTATCAGCCTTGTAGTTGTATGTACAATTTAAAGAGCCCTCTGAGCGACGTTTGCAGTCGTGAATGGTCAGCGTTTTAAATTCGATACTTTCCGCTAATAAAAATTATTGTAGAGTTATTTCTTATGCACTAGCCAACTTTATATTGCCTATCCACGACATATGCCGACATACATATATTAACCAATAAACTTATAATGTGAAAACGAATTTGAACCCATGGTGAACTAAAATTTTAACATGGTGGGGCGGGGTGTGCTGATGCAAGAAGTGGAGTAGGTCAAGAAGAATGACATAACTTTCGACGGACAATCTTGACAATAGGTGATCGTATTGCGCGACCCGCGACGATCCATTGGCACAGGAAGGTGTGAAGAGGACTGACGACTGACGAACTTTACTCTCTAATATTATATTTTCCAGGCTCTTTAAATATTTATTCTTGTTATTTTGGAGAGAAGATCCCACGACCCAAATACGTCGTAGCTTATGCCGGCAAAAATGGTGCCTGAACAACGGACGCCTCGGCCCTAGTCTCTTTCAGGACTTAGGCACTAATATGCCCACGTAACAGAATTGGCGCCCAACTTAGAGTTTTCATATTCCTGAAGGAATGTTATCAGGGTCAACCATCTGACCTGAGTATGGCATAGCTTCCATCCCTATTTTCCATGAGTAATTTGACTGTTTTATAGAGCAGGGGAATTAAGTTTTTTATACGCACGCTTACCTAATTGTTTTTAATCTCAAACATTTAACTTTAAAGTCCCCAACTTCTGTGACTGTCAGTGTTGAGCGGCCGCTCAACCAGTACTTTGTCTCAGAATAGAGGTCTGAGCTTAAAATATTTTAACTATAAAAAAAAGATTCCCTGTTTTGTGCATGGCCAAATTACCGGAACTTCCTTAAATCAAGAAGTATGAGTTATCCTTTTTATAATATGACACCTGCAGTATGTGCTGACAGACTATTTGTTGAAGTTAACGTAAATATTATTAAGATGTGCTTTCTGGCCGACGCCCCACTACGTAATAGGCATTGGCCAGGTCGTTTGATAGGTTCGAGTCCCAAATAGCAGGAGCTCAAACATTACGGTAACGCATGACGTAAGAGCGTGTGATATCTGGAGATCGTGTGCGATTGGAAAAGATTTGTATTATCTACCATACAAACTAAATATTAATTCTACAAAATACAATTAATTCTTACTAGTTAGTATTTTCATATTAGCCACATTAAGCAGCAAGCAACTTTAAATGATTTACAAAATTTATTTTTTAAAGAGTGAGAGCAGATAAACTTTTTTCAATTTAAGGTTCATAATTATATCCGGGTCGAAGTCAGCACCAGCATGAATGATCTCAACTTGATTAATATTAATGACAGAGTGAAATGACATATTGTACTCTATTGTCAATATATAGGAACAATTGCGTGATATCGTCACGAATCTTTCCACCTGTCCATTTGACGTACTGTGTAAAGGTCGAGCAGTTGCTATGTCGATATTGTACTGATTTTTCAGCATAGATCGATAGTTTCAGAGTTAAACGATGCCTCATTATCGCAAGAAGTCGATACAAAACTAGAGAAAATATTCACCAGTTGAATGACTGGGAT
This sequence comes from Drosophila biarmipes, assembly GCF_025231255.1. Taxonomy (NCBI): domain Eukaryota; kingdom Metazoa; phylum Arthropoda; class Insecta; order Diptera; family Drosophilidae; genus Drosophila; species Drosophila biarmipes. Next base: position 458,685 of record NC_066613.1, on the reverse strand, counting down.
TTTCACATCTTATATGGCACGCGATGCTATGCGGTAGTCTTGTTGGACTTATTGACAGCAATGAGAAAGCCATTTTTGGAAAATAATAGTCGAGCAGCACTTGTTTAATATTCAGGTTTAATATTTTTTTTTGCTCGTCCGGTTTGATAACGTCCACCACCCAAGACTTACAATACCAACATTTAGTGGCCGGGAAGAGCCGAACCAGAATATCTTGAATACGGGCCAAGATTGGAAGCTTACAATGTATGTCGTTCACGACGTTGGGCGTTGCTACGTCTTTCCCTAGGTCCACTAATATAAATCAATTTGATGCCGAGTCTTAGTACCAAACACTATAAATAGTCGCTTATTTGACGTGGACGCCTTCTCCAATACGATCTGGTTTTGAAAACAGTGAGGTGGCTTTTCCGTGGCCTCAATGACAAGTGTTGATGACTCTTCACTGTGAATAGTGGCTTGATCTGACTCCGCTAAACTTTGCAAAATGTAAATACCTTGTCGTGACAAAGCGACCGTCACAAAGTTTTCTTTTCATACATTTGCACCACTTTCTTCAATGCGAAGAGTTTGAGTTTTGAATTCGGATTCTTATCAGGGACCGAAAAAATAAGGGGATGATGGTCCGTAAATATTTTTATGTCACTTTTTCCATAGAGGTAGTGACAAAGAGTATCCAAGGCCCATACTATTGCTAGAAACTCCCCTTCGTTCGTGGCTTAATTTAAATCCCTATCTTTCAAAGTTCTGCATATCATCGTTACAGGCTTGTTTCCCTGAGCCAAGACTGCACATATGCCAACGGATGAAGCGTCAGTTGTCAAATCAAATGGTCGGGTAAACTCTTGGTAATGAAGGATAATGTACTCTGAAGCAAGAATATTTCTAAGCTTCAAATGGTTTTTGAACGATATTTGCTGACCCTGCCACCTTCACCCTTCAGTAACTCTGTCAAAGGTCTCGCTATTGATGCGAAATCTTTGATCGATAGTAACTTGCTAAGCCCAAGACCCATCTCAAATCGAACAAACTACTTGGCTGCTTGAACTCCTTGATTGTTTTATGTGGCTTGTGCTAGTTCCCTTCTTTCTAACAACAAAACCGAGGAAGTCGACAATTTCTTTAAAAAAGTGTGACTTTTGCCTAAACACCCGCATGTTGGCGTCCTGCAGGCTCTTTATTCTCCAGTTTCTGAAAAGACAATAAATTCATTTACATAGAGGTAACAATTCTTTTCTATTTTCCCCCGGAGGACATCGTTTATTGCCCTTTGAAAAATGCTTGAGGCATTCTTTAGTCCGAAAGGTACACGGCAGAACTCGTACTTGCCTCCGTTCACCGAAAAAGAAGTTCCCTGTCCCATTCCGCAAGATATATCTGATGGTATCCGTACTTAAGGTCGATGGTAGTGATTCCCAGATTAGACAGTATCATATTTATAATCAGCATTGGGCATGCCCTCCATGTAAAGAATATTCCATATAGAAACAAACAATGAATATTGAGACAGAGGGAGAGGTACATGTGACCAGCCTGACTCATGCTAGTAACGGCAGAAGAAATTGCAATTCGGCAAATTTCGGGTGTCAGGTGACCAGAACAACGACCACGATTGACCTACTGGTAACCGTACTCCGGCAGGTGGCAAAATACGACAACCGGTTAATAACTTCTCAGATAAGGGAAATAGTAAAACATTATTCCTAGGTGGGAACACCTAGTTAATTCATCCAATACGGGAGGGCTAGCGAAAGCTCTAGCGCGGTATAAAAAGACGCCAGCCTAAATGTAGAAATCAGACAGAATTTGTTTTGATCTCCTCTGGCTCCGGTCTAGAAGTACTGGAAGAAACCTAGTGTTTCTAAGGAGACCTAAATCCTTTCCTAGAGGACACCCTTATCACGAAGGAAGACCACATCCTAACCCTGGAGGACGAAGAGTGCAACAAAACAAACTGGAGGCAATAAGGACCCCCGAGATGGGCAGTAGGACGTCCAAAGTCGACGGCAGCATCGCCAATGTCATCAACACAGTGGAGAGCGTTGATCACAAGGATGATATACAGGATGTAAACAAGACCATGAAGCTCATAGTTAGTCTACTCCTGATAATAGTGCTCCTTAAGGTCGTCAAGATGTACAGACGTTCCATTCAGCGATGCCGCGACCAGAACCACGCCCTGGAGAGAGTAGTGACCCACATCGGAGCCTTAGAAGAAAAAATCAGTCGAGGCAAAAGTGTTCATAAAGAAACAAAAAGAAAAAAAACAATATGCCGGTAAAGGGCGAAATAAGTGGCAATTAATAATTAATAACAGTAAATCGCCAAAAACAATAGACAACAAAAAGAAAGTCCATAAAATTTTTTTCAAATACAAGTGAAGCAAGACCGACAACTAATGTAAGAAATTGGAGCTGCGCTGACCAGCTCAACCATTGAAACAGACGATGCATACATATATACATATTTATAGAGCTATATTTTTGTGTAACGTAGTTTTCGTGTTATGTTTTTGTGAGCCGCCATCAAGTATCGCACGTTTATACATATATAAACCAATTTTAATATCTTCCAAAACCCAGGATCCAGAGCGTCGAGATCTCATCGCACACGATTGAATAAAAAAGGAGTAAGTGTGTCGAAGCCAAGTTTCCGCTTTTATGAATATATCTATATATGTGTACTCGTATATATTTGTGCAAATTGATCACTACTCAAGCATTAGAACGAACCTTAGAAAATGATCCACAGTTCAATGTAAGAGTTCAACATTTGTTATCAAAACCATCCCTACCCATAGCGGTAGATGATTTAGAGAAATTATATATTGACCCCTTCCGTCTAGAATTTTCACTACTCATTCATTGTAATAGGACTCAAAAAGCTATCATAATATCAATAGTTTCCACAGTCATTGTTTTCTCTCGTTTAGACAAGAACAAATTTTTGGGCAATGTCAATATATTCTTAATTAAGACCAAGAATTAATCCTATTATTAGCTCTATATTCCTTTGTTATAAATTTTATGTATTTTACGTTTAGACACATACAGTAATTAAATTTAACATTTCAGCAGCGAGTATCAGCCTTGTAGTTGTATGTACAATTTAAAGAGCCCTCTGAGCGACGTTTGCAGTCGTGAATGGTCAGCGTTTTAAATTCGATACTTTCCGCTAATAAAAATTATTGTAGAGTTATTTCTTATGCACTAGCCAACTTTATATTGCCTATCCACGACATATGCCGACATACATATATTAACCAATAAACTTATAATGTGAAAACGAATTTGAACCCATGGTGAACTAAAATTTTAACATGGTGGGGCGGGGTGTGCTGATGCAAGAAGTGGAGTAGGTCAAGAAGAATGACATAACTTTCGACGGACAATCTTGACAATAGGTGATCGTATTGCGCGACCCGCGACGATCCATTGGCACAGGAAGGTGTGAAGAGGACTGACGACTGACGAACTTTACTCTCTAATATTATATTTTCCAGGCTCTTTAAATATTTATTCTTGTTATTTTGGAGAGAAGATCCCACGACCCAAATACGTCGTAGCTTATGCCGGCAAAAATGGTACCTGAACAACGGACTCCTCGGCCCTAGTCTCTTTCAGGACTTAGGCACTAATATGCCCACGTAACAGAATTGGCGCCCAACTTAGAGTTTTCATATTCCTGAAGGAATGTTATCAGGGTCAACCATCTGACCTGAGTATGGCATAGCTTCCATCCCTATTTTCCATGAGTAATTTGACTGTTTTATAGAGCAGGGGAATTAAGTTTTTTATACGCACGCTTACCTAATTGTTTTTAATCTCAAACATTTAACTTTAAAGTCCCCAACTTCTGTGACTGTCAGTGTTGAGCGGCCGCTCAACCAGTACTTTGTCTCAGAATAGAGGTCTGAGTTTAAAATATTTTAACTATAAAAAAAAGATTCCCTGTTTTGTGCATGGCCAAATTACCGGAACTTCCTTAAATCAAGAAGTATGAGTTATGCTTTTTATAATATGACACCTGCAGTATGTGCTGACAGACTATTTGTTGAAGTTAACGTAAATATTATTAAGATGTGCTTTCTGGCCGACGCCCCACTACGTAATAGGCATTGGCCAGGTCGTTTGATAGGTTCGAGTCCCAAATAGCAGGAGCTCAAACATTACGGTAACGCATGACGTAAGAGCGTGTGATATCTGGAGATCGTGTGCGATTGGAAAAGATTTGTATTATCTACCATACAAACTAAATATTAATTCTACAAAATACAATTAATTCTTACTAGTTAGTATTTTCATATTAGCCACATTAAGCAGCAAGCAACTTTAAATGATTTACAAAATTTATTTTTTAAAGAGTGAGAGCAGATAAACTTTTTTCAATTTAAGGTTCATAATTATATCCGGGTCGAAGTCAGCACCAGCATGAATGATCTCAACTTGATTAATATTAATGACAGAGTGAAATGACATATTGTACTCTATTGTCAATATATAGGAACAATTGCGTGATATCGTCACGAATCTTTCCACCTGTCCATTTGACGTACTGTGTAAAGGTCGAGCAGTTGCTATGTCGATATTGTACTGATTTTTCAGAATAGATCGATAGTTTCAGAGTTAAACGATGCCTCATTATCGCAAGAAGTCGATGCAAAACTAGAGAAAATATTCACCAGTTGAATGACTGGGATTTTCACATCTTATATGGCACGCGATGCTATGCGGTAGTCTTGTTGGACTTATTGACAGCAATGAGAAAGCCATTTTTGGAAAATAATAGTCGAGCAGCACTTGTTTAATATTCAGGTTTAATATTTTTTTTTGCTCGTCCGGTTTGATAACGTCCACCACCCAAGACTTACAATACCAAAATTTAGTGGCCGGGAAGAGCCGAACCAGAATATCTTGAATACGGGCCAAGATTGGAAGCTTACAATGTATGTCGTTCACGACGTTGGGCGTTGCTACGTCTTTCCCTAGGTCCACTAATATAAATCAATTTGATGCCGAGTCTTAGTACCAAACACTATAAATAGTCGCTTATTTGACGTGGACGCCTTCTCCAATACGATCTGGTTTTAAAAACAGTGAGGTGGCTTTTCCGTGGCCTCAATGACAAGTGTTGATGACTCTTCACTGTGAATAGTGGCTTGATCTGACTCCGCTAAACTTTGCAAAATGTAAATACCTTGTCGTGACAAAGCGACCGTCACAAAGTTTTCTTTTCATACATTTGCACCACTTTCTTCAATGCGAAGAGTTTGAGTTTTGAATTCGGATTCTTATCAGGGACCGAAAAAATAAGGGGATGATGGTCCGTAAATATTTTTATGTCACTTTTTCCATAGAGGTAGTGACAAAGAGTATCCAAGGCCCATACTATTGCTAGAAACTCCCCTTCGTTCGTGGCTTAATTTAAATCCCTATCTTTCAAAGTTCTGCATATCTTCGTTACAGGCTTGTTTCCCTGAGCCAAGACTGCACATATGCCAACGGATGAAGCGTCAGTTGTCAAATCAAATGGTCGGGTAAACTCTTGGTAATGAAGGATAATGTACTCTGAAGCAAGAATATTTCTAAGCTTCAAATGGTTTTTGAACGATATTTGCTGACCCTGCCACCTTCACCCTTCAGTAACTCTGTCAAAGGTCTCGCTATTGATGCGAAATCTTTGATCGATAGTAACTTGCTAAGCCCAAGACCCATCTCAAATCGAACAAACTACTTGGCTGCTTGAACTCCTTGATTGTTTTATGTGGCTTGTCCTAGTTCCCTTCTTTCTAACAACAAAACCGAGGAAGTCGACAATTTCTTTAAAAAACTGTGACTTTTGCCTAAACACCCGCATGTTGGCGTCCTGCAGGCTCTTTATTCTCCAGTTTCTGAAAAGACAATAAATTCATTTACATAGAGGTAACAATTCTTTTCTATTTTCCCCCGGAGGACATCGTTTATTGCCCTTTGAAAAATGCTTGAGGCATTCTTTAGTCCGAAAGGTACACGGCAGAACTCGTACTTGCCTCCGTTCACCGAAAAAGAAGTTCCCTGTCCCATTCCGCAAGATATATTCCCAGATTAGACAGTATCATATTTATAATCAGCATTGGGCATGCCCTCCATGTAAAGAATATTCCATATAGAAACAAACAATGAATATTGAGAGAGAGGGAGAGGTACATGTGACCAGCCTGACTCATGCTAGTAACGGCAGAAGAAATTGCAATTCGGCAAATTTCGGGTGTCAGGTGACCAGAACAACGACCACGATTGACCTACTGGTAACCGTACTCCGGCAGGTGGCAAAATACGACAACCGGTTAATAACTTCTCAGATAAGGGAAATAGTAAAACATTATTCCTAGGTGGGAACACCTAGTTAATTCATCCAATACGGGAGGGCTAGCGAAAGCTCTAGCGCGGTATAAAAAGACGCCAGCCTAAATGTAGAAATCAGACAGAATTTGTTTTGATCTCCTCTGGCTCCGGTCTAGAAGTACTGGAAGAAACCTAGTGTTTCTAAGGAGACCTAAATCCTTTCCTAGAGGACACCCTTATCACGAAGGAAGACCACATCCTAACCCTGGAGGACGAAGAGTGCAACAAAACAAACTGGAGGCAATAAGGACCCCCGAGATGGGCAGTAGGACGTCCAAAGTCGACGGCAGCATCGCCAATGTCATCAACACAGTGGAGAGCGTTGATCACAAGGATGATATACAGGATGTAAACAAGACCATGAAGCTCATAGTTAGTCTACTCCTGATAATAGTGCTCCTTAAGGTCGTCAAGATGTACAGACGTTCCATTCAGCGATGCCGCGACCAGAACCACACCCTGGAGAGAGTAGTGACCCACATCGGAGCCTTAGAAGAAAAAATCAGTCGAGGCAAAAGTGTTCATAAAGAAACAAAAAGAAAAAAAACAATATGCCGGTAAAGGGCCAAAAACAATAGACAACAAAAAGAAAGTCCATGAAATTTTTTTTCAAATACAAGTGAAGCAAGACCGACAACTAATGTAAGAAATTGGAGCTGCGCTGACCAGCTCAACCATTGAAACAGACGATGCATACATATATACATATTTATAGAGCTATATTTTTGTGTAACGTAGTTTTCGTGTTATGTTTTTGTGAGCCGCCATCAAGTATCGCACGTTTATACATATATAAACCAATTTTAATATCTTCCAAAACCCAGGATCCAGAGCGTCGAGATCTCATCGCACAGGATTGAATAAAAAAGGAGTAAGTGTGTCGAAGCCAAGTTTCCGCTTTTATGAATATATCTATATATGTGTACTCGTATATATTTGTGCAAATTGATCACTACTCAAGCATTAGAACGAACCTTAGAAAATGATCCACAGTTCAATGTAAGAGTTCAACATTTGTTATCAAAACCATCCCTACCCATAGCGGTAGATGATTTAGAGAAATTATATATTGACCCCTTCCGTCTAGAATTTTCACTACTCATTCATTGTAATAGGACTCAAAAAGCTATCATAATATCAATAGTTTCCACAGTCATTGTTTTCTCTCGTTTAGACAAGAACAAATTTTTGGGCAATGTCAATATATTCTTAATTAAGACCAAGAATTAATCCTATTATTAGCTCTATATTCCTTTGTTATAAATTTTATGTATTTTACGTTTAGACACATACAGTAATTAAATTTAACATTTCAGCAGCGAGTATCAGCCTTGTAGTTGTATGTACAATTTAAAGAGCCCTCTGAGCGACGTTTGCAGTCGTGAATGGTCAGCGTTTTAAATTCGATACTTTCCGCTAATAAAAATTATTGTAGAGTTATTTCTTATGCACTAGCCAACTTTATATTGCCTATCCACGACATATGCCGACATACATATATTAACCAATAAACTTATAATGTGAAAACGAATTTGAACCCATGGTGAACTAAAATTTTAACATGGTGGGGCGGGGTGTGCTGATGCAAGAAGTGGAGTAGGTCAAGAAGAATGACATAACTTTCGACGGACAATCTTGACAATAGGTGATCGTATTGCGCGACCCGCGACGATCCATTGGCACAGGAAGGTGTGAAGAGGACTGACGACTGACGAACTTTACTCTCTAATATTATATTTTCCAGGCTCTTTAAATATTTATTCTTGTTATTTTGGAGAGAAGATCCCACGACCCAAATACGTCGTAGCTTATGCCGGCAAAAATGGTGCCTGAACAACGGACGCCTCGGCCCTAGTCTCTTTCAGGACTTAGGCACTAATATGCCCACGTAACAGAATTGGCGCCCAACTTAGAGTTTTCATATTCCTGAAGGAATGTTATCAGGGTCAACCATCTGACCTGAGTATGGCATAGCTTCCATCCCTATTTTCCATGAGTAATTTGACTGTTTTATAGAGCAGGGGAATTAAGTTTTTTATACGCACGCTTACCTAATTGTTTTTAATCTCAAACATTTAACTTTAAAGTCCCCAACTTCTGTGACTGTCAGTGTTGAGCGGCCGCTCAACCAGTACTTTGTCTCAGAATAGAGGTCTGAGTTTAAAATATTTTAACTATAAAAAAAAGATTCCCTGTTTTGTGCATGGCCAAATTACCGGAACTTCCTTAAATCAAGAAGTATGAGTTATGCTTTTTATAATATGACACCTGCAGTATGTGCTGACAGACTATTTGTTGAAGTTAACGTAAATATTATTAAGATGTGCTTTCTGGCCGACGCCCCACTACGTAATAGGCATTGGCCAGGTCGTTTGATAGGTTCGAGTCCCAAATAGCAGGAGCTCAAACATTACGGTAACGCATGACGTAAGAGCGTGTGATATCTGGAGATCGTGTGCGATTGGAAAAGATTTGTATTATCTACCATACAAACTAAATATTAATTCTACAAAATACAATTAATTCTTACTAGTTAGTATTTTCATATTAGCCACATTAAGCAGCAAGCAACTTTAAATGATTTACAAAATTTATTTTTTAAAGAGTGAGAGCAGATAAACTTTTTTCAATTTAAGGTTCATAATTATATCCGGGTCGAAGTCAGCACCAGCATGAATGATCTCAACTTGATTAATATTAATGACAGAGTGAAATGACATATTGTACTCTATTGTCAATATATAGGAACAATTGCGTGATATCGTCACGAATCTTTCCACCTGTCCATTTGACGTACTGTGTAAAGGTCGAGCAGTTGCTATGTCGATATTGTACTGATTTTTCAGCATAGATCGATAGTTTCAGAGGTAAACGATGCCTCATTATCGCAAGAAGTCGATGCAAAACTAGAGAAAATATTCACCAGTTGAATGACTGGGATTTTCACATCTTATATGGCACGCGATGCTATGCGGTAGTCTTGTTGGACTTATTGACAGCAATGAGAAAGCCATTTTTGGAAAATAATAGTCGAGCAGCACTTGTTTAATATTCAGTTTTAATATTTTTTTTTGCTCGTCCGGTTTGATAACGTCCACCACCCAAGACTTACAATACCAAAATTTAGTGGCCGGGAAGAGCCGAACCAGAATATCTTGAATACGGGCCAAGATTGGAAGCTTACAATGTATGTCGTTCACGACGTTGGGCGTTGCTACGTCTTTCCCTAGGTCCACTAATATAAATCAATTTGATGCCGAGTCTTAGTACCAAACACTATAAATAGTCGCTTATTTGACGTGGACGCCTTCTCCAATACGATCTGGTTTTGAAAACAGTGAGGTGGCTTTTCCGTGGCCTCAATGACAAGTGTTGATGACTCTTCACTGTGAATAGTGGCTTGATCTGACTCCGCTAAACTTTGCAAAATGTAAATACCTTGTCGTGACAAAGCGACCGTCACAAAGTTTTCTTTTCATACATTTGCACCACTTTCTTCAATGCGAAGAGTTTGAGTTTTGAATTCGGATTCTTATCAGGGACCGAAAAAATAAGGGGATGATGGTCCGTAAATATTTTTATGTCACTTTTTCCATAGAGGTAGTGACAAAGAGTATCCAAGGCCCATACTATTGCTAGAAACTCCCCTTCGTTCGTGGCTTAATTTAAATCCCTATCTTTCAAAGTTCTGCATATCTTCGTTACAGGCTTGTTTCCCTGAGCCAAGACTGCACATATGCCAACGGATGAAGCGTCAGTTGTCAAATCAAATGGTCGGGTAAACTCTTGGTAATGAAGGATAATGTACTCTGAAGCAAGAATATTTCTAAGCTTCAAATGGTTTTTGAACGATATTTGCTGACCCTGCCACCTTCACCCTTCAGTAACTCTGTCAAAGGTCTCGCTATTGATGCGAAATCTTTGATCGATAGTAACTTGCTAAGCCCAAGACCCATCTCAAATCGAACAAACTACTTGGCTGCTTGAACTCCTTGATTGTTTTATGTGGCTTGTCCTAGTTCCCTTCTTTCTAACAACAAAACCGAGGAAGTCGACAATTTCTTTAAAAAAGTGTGACTTTTGCCTAAACACCCGCATGTTGGCGTCCTGCAGGCTCTTTATTCTCCAGTTTCTGAAAAGACAATAAATTCATTTACATAGAGGTAACAATTCTTTTCTATTTTCCCCCGGAGGACATCGTTTATTGCCCTTTGAAAAATGCTTGAGGCATTCTTTAGTCCGAAAGGTACACGGCAGAACTCGTACTTGCCTCCGTTCACCGAAAAAGAAGTTCCCTGTCCCATTCCGCAAGATATATCTGATGGTATCCGTACTTAAGGTCGATGGTAGTGATTCCCAGATTAGACAGTATCATATTTATAATCAGCATTGGGCATGCCCTCCATGTAAAGAATATTCCATATAGAAACAAACAATGAATATTGAGACAGAGGGAGAGGTACATGTGACCAGCCTGACTCATGCTAGTAACGGCAGAAGAAATTGCAATTCGGCAAATTTCGGGTGTCAGGTGACCAGAACAACGACCACGATTGACCTACTGGTAACCGTACTCCGGCAGGTGGCAAAATACGACAACCGGTTAATAACTTCTCAGATAAGGGAAATAGTAAAACATTATTCCTAGGTGGGAACACCTAGTTAATTCATCCAATACGGGAGGGCTAGCAAAAGCTCTAGCGCGGTATAAAAAGACGCCATTCTAAATGTAGATATCAGACAGAATTTGTTTTGATCTCCTCTGGCTCCGGTCTAGAAGTACTGGAAGAAACCTAGTGTTTCTAAGGAGACCTAAATCCTTTCCTAGAGGACACCCTTATCCCGAAGGAAGACCACATCCTAACCCTGGAGGACGAAGAGTGCAACAAAACAAACTGGAGGCAATAAGGACCCCCGAGATGGGCAGTAGGACGTCCAAAGTCGACGGCAGCATCGCCAATGTCATCAACACAGTGGAGAGCGTTGATCACAAGGATGATATACAGGATGTAAACAAGACCATGAAGCTCATAGTTAGTCTACTCCTGATAATAGTGCTCCTTAAGGTCGTCAAGATGTACAGACGTTCCATTCAGCGATGCCGCGACCAGAACCACGCCCTGGAGAGAGTAGTGACCCACATCGGAGCCTTAGAAGAAAAAATCAGTCGAGGCAAAAGTGTTCATAAAGAAACAAAAAGAAAAAAAACAATATGCCGGTAAAGGGCGAAATAAGTGGCAATTAATAATTAATAACAGTAAATCGCCAAAAACAATAGACAACAAAAAGAAAGTCCATGAAATTTTTTTTCAAATACAAGTGAAGCAAGACCGACAACTAATGTAAGAAATTGGAGCTGCGCTGACCAGCTCAACCATTGAAACAGACGATGCATACATATATACATATTTATAGAGCTATATTTTTGTGTAACGTAGTTTTCGTGTTATGTTTTTGTGAGCCGCCATCAAGTATCGCACGTTTATACATATATAAACCAATTTTAATATCGTCCAAAACCCAGGATCCAGAGCGTCGAGATCTCATCGCACAGGATTGAATAAAAAAGGAGTAAGTGTGTCGAAGCCAAGTTTCCGCTTTTATGAATATATCTATATATGTGTACTCGTATATATTTGTGCAAATTGATCACTACTCAAGCATTAGAACGAACCTTAGAAAATGATCCACAGTTCAATGTAAGAGTTCAACATTTGTTATCAAAACCATCCCTACCCATAGCGGTAGATGATTTAGAGAAATTATATATTGACCCCTTCCGTCTAGAATTTTCACTACTCATTCATTGTAATAGGACTCAAAAAGCTATCATAATATCAATAGTTTCCACAGTCATTGTTTTCTCTCGTTTAGACAAGAACAAATTTTTGGGCAATGTCAATATATTCTTAATTAAGACCAAGAATTAATCCTATTATTAGCTCTATATTCCTTTGTTATAAATTTTATGTATTTTACGTTTAGACACATACAGTAATTAAATTTAACATTTCAGCAGCGAGTATCAGCCTTGTAGTTGTATGTACAATTTAAAGAGCCCTCTGAGCGACGTTTGCAGTCGTGAATGGTCAGCGTTTTAAATTCGATACTTTCCGCTAATAAAAATTATTGTAGAGTTATTTCTTATGCACTAGCCAACTTTATATTGCCTATCCACGACATATGCCGACATACATATATTAACCAATAAACTTATAATGTGAAAACGAATTTGAACCCATGGTGAACTAAAATTTTAACATGGTGGGGCGGGGTGTGCTGATGCAAGAAGTGGAGTAGGTCAAGAAGAATGACATAACTTTCGACGGACAATCTTGACAATAGGTGATCGTATTGCGCGACCCGCGACGATCCATTGGCACAGGAAGGTGTGAAGAGGACTGACGACTGACGAACTTTACTCTCTAATATTATATTTTCCAGGCTCTTTAAATATTTATTCTTGTTATTTTGGAGAGAAGATCCCACGACCCAAATACGTCGTAGCTTATGCCGGCAAAAATGGTGCCTGAACAACGGACGCCTCGGCCCTAGTCTCTTTCAGGACTTAGGCACTAATATGCCCACGTAACAGAATTGGCGCCCAACTTAGAGTTTTCATATTCCTGAAGGAATGTTATCAGGGTCAACCATCTGACCTGAGTATGGCATAGCTTCCATCCCTATTTTCCATGAGTAATTTGACTGTTTTATAGAGCAGGGGAATTAAGTTTTTTATACGCACGCTTACCTAATTGTTTTTAATCTCAAACATTTAACTTTAAAGTCCCCAACTTCTGTGACTGTCAGTGTTGAGCGGCCGCTCAACCAGTACTTTGTCTCAGAATAGAGGTCTGAGTTTAAAATATTTTAACTATAAAAAAAAGATTCCCTGTTTTGTGCATGGCCAAATTACCGGAACTTCCTTAAATCAAGAAGTATGAGTTATGCTTTTTATAATATGACACCTGCAGTATGTGCTGACAGACTATTTGTTGAAGTTAACGTAAATATTATTAAGATGTGCTTTCTGGCCGACGCCCCACTACGTAATAGGCATTGGCCAGGTCGTTTGATAGGTTCGAGTCCCAAATAGCAGGAGCTCAAACATTACGGTAACGCATGACGTAAGAGCGTGTGATATCTGGAGATCGTGTGCGATTGGAAAAGATTTGTATTATCTACCATACAAACTAAATATTAATTCTACAAAATACAATTAATTCTTACTAGTTAGTATTTTCATATTAGCCACATTAAGCAGCAAGCAACTTTAAATGATTTACAAAATTTATTTTTTAAAGAGTGAGAGCAGATAAACTTTTTTCAATTTAAGGTTCATAATTATATCCGGGTCGAAGTCAGCACCAGCATGAATGATCTCAACTTGATTAATATTAATGACAGAGTGAAATGACATATTGTACTCTTATGTCAATATATAGGAACAATTGCGTGATATCGTCACGAATCTTTCCACCTGTCCATTTGACGTACTGTGTAAAGGTCGAGCAGTTGCTATGTCGATATTGTACTGATTTTTCAGCATAGATCGATAGTTTCAGAGTTAAACGATGCCTCATTATCGCAAGAAGTCGATACAAAACTAGAGAAAATATTCACCAGTTGAATGACTGGGATTTTCACATCTTATATGGCACGCGATGCTATGCGGTAGTCTTGTTGGACTTATCGACAGCAATGAGAAAGCCATTTTTGGAAAATAATAGTCGAGCAGGACTTGTTTAATATTCAGGTTTAATATTTTTTTTTGCTCGTCCGGTTTGATAACGTCCACCACCCAAGACTTACAATACCAAAATTTAGTGGCCGGGAAGAGCCGAACCAGAATATCTTGAATACGGGCTAAGATTGGAAGCTTACAATGTATGTCGTTCACGACGTTGGGCGTTGCTACGTCTTTCCCTAGGTCCACTAATATAAATCAATTTGATGCCGAGTCTTAGTACCAAACACTATAAATAGTCGCTTATTTGACGTGGACGCCTCCTCCAATACGATCTGGTTTTGAAAACAGTGAGGTGGCTTTTCCGTGGCCTCAATGACAAGTGTTGATGACTCTTCACTGTGAATAGTGGCTTGATCTGACTCCGCTAAACTTTGCAAAATGTAAATACCTTGTCGTGACAAAGCGACCGTCACAAAGTTTTCTTTTCATACATTTGCACCACTTTCTTCAATGCGAAGAGTTTGAGTTTTGAATTCGGATTCTTATCAGGGACCGAAAAAATAAGGGGATGATGGTCCGTAAATATTTTTATGTCACTTTTTCCATAGAGGTAGTGACAAAGAGTATCCAAGGCCCATACTATTGCTAGAAACTCCCCTTCGTTCGTGGCTTAATTTAAATCCCTATCTTTCAAAGTTCTGCATATCATCGTTACAGGCTTGTTTCCCTGAGCCAAGACTGCACATATGCCAACGGATGAAGCGTCAGTTGTCAAATCAAATGGTCGGGTAAACTCTTGGTAATGAAGGATAATGTACTCTGAAGCAAGAATATTTCTAAGTTTCAAATGGTTTTTGAACGATATTTGCTGACCCTGCCACCTTCACCCTTCAGTAACTCTGTCAAAGGTCTCGCTATTGATGCGAAATCTTTGATCGATAGTAACTTGCTAAGCCCAAGACCCATCTCAAATCGAACAAACTACTTGGCTGCTTGAACTCCTTGATTGTTTTATGTGGCTTGTGCTAGTTCCCTTCTTTCTAACAACAAAACCGAGAAAGTCGACAATTTCTTTAAAAAAGTGTGACTTTTGCCAACACCCGCATGTTGGCGTCCTGCAGGCTCTTTATTCTCCAGTTTCTGAAAAGACAATAAATTCATTTACATAGAGGTAACAATTCTTTTCTATTTTCCCCCGGAGGACATCGTTTATTGCCCTTTGAAAAATGCTTGAGGCATTCTTTAGTCCGAAAGGTACACGGCAGAACTCGTACTTGCCTCCGTTCACCGAAAAAGAAGTTCCCTGTCCCATTCCGCAAGATATATCTGATGGTATCCGTACTTAAGGTCGATGGTAGTGATTCCCAGATTAGACAGTATCATATTTATAATCAGCATTGGGCATGCCCTCCGTGTAAAGAATATTCCATATAGAAACAAACAATGAATATTGAGACAGAGGGAGAGGTACATGTGACCAGCCTGACTCAGGCTAGTAACGGCAGAAGAAATTGCAATTCGGCAAATTTCGGGTGTCAGGTGACCAGAACAACGACCACGATTGACCTACTGGTAACCGTACTCCGGCAGGTGGCAAAATACGACAACCGGTTAATAACTTCTCAGATAAGGGAAATAGTAAAACATTATTCCTAGGTGGGAACACCTAGTTAATTCATCTAATACGGGAGGGCTAGCGAAAGCTCTAGCGCGGTATAAAAAGACGCCAGCCTAAATGTAGAAATCAGACAGAATTTGTTTTGATCTCCTCTGGCTCCGGTCTAGAAGTACTGGAAGAAACCTAGTGTTTCTAAGGAGACCTAAATCCTTTCCTAGAGGACACCCTTATCCCGAAGGAAGACCACATCCCAACCCTGGAGGACGAAGAGTGCAACAAAACAAACTGGAGGCAATAAGGACCCCCGAGATGGGCAGTAGGACGTCCAAAGTCGACGGCAGCATCGCCAATGTCATCAACACAGTGGAGATCGTTGATCACAAGGATGATATACAGGATGTAAACAAGACCATGAAGCTCATAGTTAGTCTACTCCTGATAATAGTGCTCCTTAAGGTCGTCAACATGTACAGACGTTCCATTCAGCGATGCCGCGACCAGAACCACGCCCTGGAGAGAGTAGTGACCCACATCGGAGCCTTAGAAGAAAAAATCAGTCGAGGCAAAAGTGTTCATAAAGAAACAAAAAGAAAAAAAACAATATGCCGGTAAAGGGCGAAATAAGTGGCAATTAATAATTAATAACAGTAAATCGCCAAAAACAATAGACAACAAAAAGAAAGTCCATAAAATTTTTTTCAAATACAAGTGAAGCAAGACCGACAACTAATGTAAGAAATTGGAGCTGCGCTGACCAGCTCAACCATTGAAACAGACGATGCATACATATATACATATTTATAGAGCTATATTTTTGTGTAACGTAGTTTTCGTGTTATGTTTTTGTGAGCCGCCATCAAGTATCGCACGTTTATACATATATAAACCAATTTTAATATCTTCCAAAACCCAGGATCCAGAGCGTCGAGATCTCATCGCACAGGATTGAATAAAAAAGGAGTAAGTGTGTCGGAGCGAAGTTTCCGCTTTTATGAATATATCTATATATGTGTACTCGTATATATTTGTGCAAATTGATCACTACTCAAGCATTAGAACGAACCTTAGAAAATGATCCACAGTTCAATGTAAGAGTTCAACATTTGTTATCAAAACCATCCCTACCCATAGCGGTAGATGATTTAGAGAAATTATATATTGACCCCTTCCGTCTAGAATTTTCACTACTCATTCATTGTAATAGGACTCAAAAAGCTATCATAATATCAATAGTTTCCACAGTCATTGTTTTCTCTCGTTTAGACAAGAACAAATTTTTGGGCAATGTCACTATATTTTAATTAAAACCAAGAATTAATCCTATTATTAGCTCGATATTCCTTTGTTATAAATTTTATGTATTTTACGTTTAGACACATACAGTAATTAAATTTAATATTTCAGCAGCGAGTATCAGCCTTGTAGTTGTATGTACAATTTAAAGAGCCCTCTGAGCGACGTTTGCAGTCGTGAATGGTCAGCGTTTTAAATTCGATACTTTCCGCTAATAAAAATTATTGTAGAGTTATTTCTTATGCATTAACCAACTTTATATTGCCTATCCACGACATATGCCGACATACATATATTAACCAATAAACTTATAATGTGAAAACGAATTTGAACCTATGGTGAACTAAAATTTTAACATGGGGGCGGGGTGTGCTGATGCAAGAAGTGGAGTAGGTCAAGAAGAATGACATAACTTTCGACGGACAATCTTGACAATAGGTGATCGTATTGCGCGACCCGCGACGATCCATTGGCACAGGAAGGTGTGAAGAGGACTGACGACTGACGAACTTTACTCTCTAATATTATATTTTCCAGGCTCTTTAAATATTTATTCTTGTTATTTTGGAGAGAAGATCCCACGACCCAAATACGTCGTAGCTTATGCCGGCAAAAATGGTGCCTGAACAACGGACGCCTCGGCCCTAGTCTCTTTCAGGACTTAGGCACTAATATGCCCACGTAACAGAATTGGCGCCCAACTTAGAGTTTTCATATTCCTGAAGGAATGTTATCAGGGTCAACCATCTGACCTGAGTATGGCATAGCTTCCATCCCTATTTTCCATTAGTAATTTGACTGTTTTATAGAGCAGGGGAATTAAGTTTTTTATACGCACGCTTACCTAATTGTTTTTAATCTCAAACATTTAACTTTAAAGTCCCCAACTTCTGTGACTGTCAGTGTTGAGCGGCCGCTCAACCAGTACTTTGTCTCAGAATAGAGGTCTGAGTTTAAAATATTTTAACTATAAAAAAAAGATTCCCTGTTTTGTGCATGGCCAAATTACCGGAACTTCCTTAAATCAAGAGTTATGCTTTTTATAATATGACACCTGCAGTATGTGCTGACAGACTATTTGTTGAAGTTAACGTAAATATTATTAAGATGTGCTTTCTGACCGACGCCCCACTACGTAATAGGCATTGGCCAGGTCGTTTGATAGGTTCGAGTCCCAAATAGCAGGAGCTCAAACATTACGGTAACGCATGACGTAAGAGCGTGTGATATCTGGAGATCGTGTGCGATTGGAAAAGATTTGTATTATCTACCATAAAAACTAAATATTAATTCTACAAAATACAATTAATTCTTACTAGTTAGTATTTTCATATTAGCCACATTAAGCAGCAAGCAACTTTAAATGATTTACAAAATTTATTTTTTAAAGAGTGAGAGCAGATAAACTTTTTTCAATTTAAGGTTCATAATTATATCCGGGTCGAAGTCAGCACCAGCATGAATGATCTCAACTTGATTAATATTAATGACAGAGTGAAATGACATATTGTACTCTTATGTCAATATATAGGAACAATTGCGTGATATCGTCACGAATCTTTCCACCTGTCCATTTGACGTACTGTGTAAAGGTCGAGCAGTTGCTATGTCGATATTGTACTGATTTTTCAGCATAGATCGATAGTTTCAGAGTTAAACGATGCCTCATTATCGCAAGAAGTCGATACAAAACTAGAGAAAATATTCACCAGTTGAATGACTGGGATTTTCACATCTTATATGGCACGCGATGCTATGCGGTAGTCTTGTTGGACTTATCGACAGCAATGAGAAAGCCATTTTTGGAAAATAATAGTCGAGCAGGACTTGTTTAATATTCAGGTTTAATATTTTTTTTTTGCTCGTCCGGTTTGATAACGTCCACCACCCAAGACTTACAATACCAAAATTTAGTGGCCGGGAAGAGCCGAACCAGAATATCTTGAATACGGGCTAAGATTGGAAGCTTACAATGTATGTCGTTCACGACGTTGGGCGTTGCTACGTCTTTCCCTAGGTCCACTAATATAAATCAATTTGATGCCGAGTCTTAGTACCAAACACTATAAATAGTCGCTTATTTGACGTGGACGCCTCCTCCAATACGATCTGGTTTTGAAAACAGTGAGGTGGCTTTTCCGTGGCCTCAATGACAAGTGTTGATGACTCTTCACTGTGAATAGTGGCTTGATCTGACTCCGCTAAACTTTGCAAAATGTGAATACCTTGTCGTGACAAAGCGACCGTCACAAAGTTTTCTTTTCATACATTTGCACCACTTTCTTCAATGCGAAGAGTTTGAGTTTTGAATTCGGATTCTTATCAGGGACCGAAAAAATAAGGGGATGATGGTCCGTAAATATTTTTATGTCACTTTTTCCATAGAGGTAGTGACAAAGAGTATCCAAGGCCCATACTATTGCTAGAAACTCCCCTTCGTTCGTGGCTTAATTTAAATCCCTATCTTTCAAAGTTCTGCATATCTTCGTTACAGGCTTGTTTCCCTGAGCCAAGACTTCACATATGCCAACGGATGAAGCGTCAGTTGTCAAATCAAATGGTCGGGTAAACTCTTGGTAATGAAGGATAATGTACTCTGAAGCAAGAATATTTTTAAGCTTCAAATGGTTTTTGAACGATATTTGCTGACCCTGCCACCTTCACCCTTCAGTAACTCTGTCAAAGGTCTCGCTATTGATGCGAAATCTTTGATCGATAGTAACTTGCTAAGCCCAAGACCCATCTCAAATCGAACAAACTACTTGGCTGCTTGAACTCCTTGATTGTTTTATGTGGCTTGTCCTAGTTCCCTTCTTTCTAACAACAAAACCGAGGAAGTCGACAATTTCTTTAAAAAAGTGTGACTTTTGCCTAAACACCCGCATGTTGGCGTCCTGCAGGCTCTTTATTCTCCAGTTTCTGAAAAGACAATAAATTCATTTACATAGAGGTAACAATTCTTTTCTATTTTCCCCCGGAGGACATCGTTTATTGCCCTTTGAAAAATGCTTGAGGCATTCTTTAGTCCGAAAGGTACACGGCAGAACTCGTACTTGCCTCCGTTCACCGAAAAAGAAGTTCCCTGTCCCATTCCGCAAGATATATCTGATGGTATCCGTACTTAAGGTCGATGGTAGTGATTCCCAGATTAGACAGTATCATATTTATAATCAGCATTGGGCATGCCCTCCGTGTAAAGAATATTCCATATAGAAACAAACAATGAATATTGAGACAGAGGGAGAGGTACATGTGACCAGCCTGACTCAGGCTAGTAACGGCAGAAGAAATTGCAATTCGGCAAATTTCGGGTGTCAGGTGACCAGAACAACGACCACGATTGACCTACTGGTAACCGTACTCCGGCAGGTGGCAAAATACGACAACCGGTTAATAACTTCTCAGATAAGGGAAATAGTAAAACATTATTCCTAGGTGGGAACACCTAGTTAATTCATCTAATACGGGAGGGCTAGCGAAAGCTCTAGCGCGGTATAAAAAGACGCCAGCCTAAATGTAGAAATCAGACAGAATTTGTTTTGATCTCCTCTGGCTCCGGTCTAGAAGTACTGGAAGAAACCTAGTGTTTCTAAGGAGACCTAAATCCTTTCCTAGAGGACACCCTTATCCCGAAGGAAGACCACATCCCAACCCTGGAGGACGAAGAGTGCAACAAAACAAACTGGAGGCAATAAGGACCCCCGAGATGGGCAGTAGGACGTCCAAAGTCGACGGCAGCATCGCCAATGTCATCAACACAGTGGAGATCGTTGATCACAAGGATGATATACAGGATGTAAACAAGACCATGAAGCTCATAGTTAGTCTACTCCTGATAATAGTGCTCCTTAAGGTCGTCAACATGTACAGACGTTCCATTCAGCGATGCCGCGACCAGAACCACGCCCTGGAGAGAGTAGTGACCCACATCGGAGCCTTAGAAGAAAAAATCAGTCGAGGCAAAAGTGTTCATAAAGAAACAAAAAGAAAAAAAACAATATGCCGGTAAAGGGCGAAATAAGTGGCAATTAATAATTAATAACAGTAAATCGCCAAAAACAATAGACAACAAAAAGAAAGTCCATAAAATTTTTTTCAAATACAAGTGAAGCAAGACCGACAACTAATGTAAGAAATTGGAGCTGCGCTGACCAGCTCAACCATTGAAACAGACGATGCATACATATATACATATTTATAGAGCTATATTTTTGTGTAACGTAGTTTTCGTGTTATGTTTTTGTGAGCCGCCATCAAGTATCGCACGTTTATACATATATAAACCAATTTTAATATCTTCCAAAACCCAGGATCCAGAGCGTCGAGATCTCATCGCACAGGATTGAATAAAAAAGGAGTAAGTGTGTCGGAGCGAAGTTTCCGCTTTTATGAATATATCTATATATGTGTACTCGTATATATTTGTGCAAATTGATCACTACTCAAGCATTAGAACGAACCTTAGAAAATGATCCACAGTTCAATGTAAGAGTTCAACATTTGTTATCAAAACCATCCCTACCCATAGCGGTAGATGATTTAGAGAAATTATATATTGACCCCTTCCGTCTAGAATTTTCACTACTCATTCATTGTAATAGGACTCAAAAAGCTATCATAATATCAATAGTTTCCACAGTCATTGTTTTCTCTCGTTTAGACAAGAACAAATTTTTGGGCAATGTCACTATATTTTAATTAAAACCAAGAATTAATCCTATTATTAGCTCGATATTCCTTTGTTATAAATTTTATGTATTTTACGTTTAGACACATACAGTAATTAAATTTAATATTTCAGCAGCGAGTATCAGCCTTGTAGTTGTATGTACAATTTAAAGAGCCCTCTGAGCGACGTTTGCAGTCGTGAATGGTCAGCGTTTTAAATTCGATACTTTCCGCTAATAAAAATTATTGTAGAGTTATTTCTTATGCATTAGCCAACTTTATATTGCCTATCCACGACATATGCCGACATACATATATTAACCAATAAACTTATAATGTGAAAACGAATTTGAACCTATGGTGAACTAAAATTTTAACATGGGGGCGGGGTGTGCTGATGCAAGAAGTGGAGTAGGTCAAGAAGAATGACATAACTTTCGACGGACAATCTTGACAATAGGTGATCGTATTGCGCGACCCGCGACGATCCATTGGCACAGGAAGGTGTGAAGAGGACTGACGACTGACGAACTTTACTCTCTAATATTATATTTTCCAGGCTCTTTAAATATTTATTCTTGTTATTTTGGAGAGAAGATCCCACGACCCAAATACGTCGTAGCTTATGCCGGCAAAAATGGTGCCTGAACATCGGACGCCTCTCCCTCGGCCCTAGTCTTTTTCAGGACTTAGGCACTAATATGCCCACGTAACAGAATTGGCGCCCAACTTAGAGTTTTCATATTCCTGAAGGAATGTTATCAGGGTCAACCATCTGACCTGAGTATGGCATAGCTTCCATCCCTATTTTCCATGAGTAATTTGACTGTTTTATAGATCAGGGGAATTAAGTTTTTTATACGCACGCTTACCTAATTGTTTTTAATCTCAAACATTTAACTTTAAAGTCCCCAACTTCTGTGACTGTCAGTGTTGAGCGGCCGCTCAACCAGTACTTTGTCTCAGAATAGAGGTCTGAGTTTAAAATATTTTAACTATAAAAAAAAGATTCCCTGTTTTGTGCATGGCCAAATTACCGGAACTTCCTTAAATCAAGAAGTATGAGTTATCCTTTTTATAATATGACACCTGCAGTATGTGCTGACAGACTATTTGTTGAAGTTAACGTAAATATTATTAAGATGTGCTTTCTGGCCGACGCCCCACTACGTAATAGGCATTGGCCAGGTCGTTTGATAGGTTCGAGTCCCAAATAGCAGGAGCTCAAACATTACGGTAACGCATGACGTAAGAGCGTGTGATATCTGGAGATCGTGTGCGATTGGAAAAGATTTTTATTATCTACCATACAAACTAAATATTAATTCTACAAAATACAATTAATTCTTACTAGTTAGTATTTTCATCTTAGCCACATTAAGCAGCAAGCAACTTTAAATGATTTACAAAATTTATTTTTTAAAGAGTGAGAGCAGATAAACTTTTTTCAATTTAAGGTTCATAATTATATCCGGGTCGAAGTCAGCACCAGCATGAATGATCTCAACTTGATTAATATTAATGACAGAGTGAAATGACATATTGTACTCTATTGTCAATATATAGGAACAATTGCGTGATATCGTCACGAATCTTTCCACCTGTCCGTTTGACGTACTGTGTAAAGGTCGAGCAGTTTCTATGTCGATATTGTACTGATTTTTCAGCATAGATCGATAGTTTCAGAGTTAAACGATGCCTCATTATCGCAAGAAGTCGATACAAAATTAGAGAAAATATTCACCAGTTGAATGGCTGGAATTTTCACATCTTATATGGCACGCGATGCTATGCGGTAGTCTTGTTGGACTTATCGACAGCAATGAGAAAGCCATTTTTGGAAAATAATAGTCGAGCAGCACTTGTTTAATATTCAGGTTTAATTTTTTTTTGCTCCGGTTTGATAACGTCCACCACCCAAGACTTACAATACCAAAATTTAGTGGCCGGGAAGAGCCGAACCAGAATATCTTGAATACGGGCCAAGATTGGAAGCTTACAATGTATGTCGTTCACGACGTTGGGCGTTGCTACGTCTTTCACTAGGTCCACTAATATAAATCAATTTGATGCCGAGTCTTAGTACCAAACACTATAAATAGTCGCTTATTTGACGTGGACGCCTCCTCCAATACGATCTGGTTTTGAAAACAGTGAGGTGGCTTTTCCGTGGCCTCAATGACAAGTGTTGATGACTCTTCACTGTGAATAGTGGCTTGATCTGACTCCGCTAAACTTTGCAAAATGTGAATACCTTGTCGTGACAAAGCGACCGTCACAAAGTTTTCTTTTCATACATTTGCACCACTTTCTTCAATGCGAAGAGTTTGAGTTTTGAATTCGGATTCTTATCAGGGACCGAAAAAATAAGGGGATGATGGTCCGTAAATATTTTTATGTCACTTTTTCCATAGAGGTAGTGACAAAGAGTATCCAAGGCCCATACTATTGCTAGAAACTCCCCTTCGTTCGTGGCTTAATTTAAATCCCTATCTTTCAAAGTTCTGCATATCTTCGTTACAGGCTTGTTTCCCTGAGCCAAGACTTCACATATGCCAACGGATGAAGCGTCAGTTGTCAAATCAAATGGTCGGGTAAACTCTTGGTAATGAAGGATAATGTACTCTGAAGCAAGAATATTTTTAAGCTTCAAATGGTTTTTGAACGATATTTGCTGACCCTGCCACCTTCACCCTTCAGTAACTCTGTCAAAGGTCTCGCTATTGATGCGAAATCTTTGATCGATAGTAACTTGCTAAGCCCAAGACCCATCTCAAATCGAACAAACTACTTGGCTGCTTGAACTCCTTGATTGTTTTATGTGGCTTGTCCTAGTTCCCTTCTTTCTAACAACAAAACCGAGGAAGTCGACAATTTCTTTAAAAAAGTGCGACTTTTGCCTAAACACCCACATGTTGGCGTCCTGCAGGCTCTTTATTCTCCAGTTTCTGAAAAGACAATAAATTCATTTACATAGAGGTAACAATTCTTTTCTATTTTCCCCCGGAGGACATCGTTTATTGCCCTTTGAAAAATGCTTGAGGCATTCTTTAGTCCGAAAGGTACACGGCAGAACTCGTACTTGCCTCCGTTCACCGAAAAAGAAGTTCCCTGTCCCATTCCGCAAGATATATCTGATGGTATCCGTACTTAAGGTCGATGGTAGTGATTCCCAGATTAGACAGTATCATATTTATAATCAGCATTGGGCATGCCCTCCGTGTAAAGAATATTCCATATAGAAACAAACAATGAATATTGAGACAGAGGGAGAGGTACATGTGACCAGCCTGACTCAGGCTAGTAACGGCAGAAGAAATTGCAATTCGGCAAATTTCGGGTGTCAGGTGACCAGAATAACGACCACGATTGACCTACTGGTAACCGTACTCCGGCAGGTGGCAAAATACGACAACCGGTTAATAACTTCTCAGATAAGGGAAATAGTAAAACATTATTCCTAGGTGGGAACACCTAGTTAATTCATCCAATACGGGAGGGCTAGCGAAAGCTCTAGCGCGGTATAAAAAGACGCCAGCCTAAATGTAGAAATCAGACAGAATTTGTTTTGATCTCCTCTGGCTCCGGTCTAGAAGTACTGGAAGAAACCTAGTGTTTCTAAGGAGACCTAAATCCTTTCCTAGAGGACACCCTTATCCCGAAGGAAGACCACATCCCAACCCTGGAGGACGAAGAGTGCAACAAAACAAACTGGAGGCAATAAGGACCCCCGAGATGGGCAGTAGGACGTCCAAAGTCGACGGCAGCATCGCCAATGTCATCAACACAGTGGAGATCGTTGATCACAAGGATGATATACAGGATGTAAACAAGACCATGAAGCTCATAGTTAGTCTACTCCTGATAATAGTGCTCCTTAAGGTCGTCAACATGTACAGACGTTCCATTCAGCGATGCCGCGACCAGAACCACGCCCTGGAGAGAGTAGTGACCCACATCGGAGCCTTAGAAGAAAAAATCAGTCGAGGCAAAAGTGTTCATAAAGAAACAAAAAGAAAAAAAACAATATGCCGGTAAAGGGCGAAATAAGTGGCAATTAATAATTAATAACAGTAAATCGCCAAAAACAATAGACAACAAAAAGAAAGTACATGAAATTTTTTTTCAAATACAAGTGAAGCAAGACCGACAACTAATGTAAGAAATTGGAGCTGCGCTGACCAGCTCAACCATTGAAACAGACGATGCATACATATATACATATTTATAGAGCTATATTTTTGTGAAACGTAGTTTTCGTGTTATGTTTTTGTGAGCCGCCATCAAGTATCGCACGTTTATACATTTATAAACCAATTTTAATATCTTCCAAAACCCAGGATCCAGAGCGTCGAGATCTCATCGCACAGGATTGAATAAAAAAGGAGTAGTGTGCGAAGTTTCCGCTTTTATGAATATATCTATATATGTGTACTCGTATATATTTGTGCAAATTGATCACTACTCAAGCATTAGAACGAACCTTAGAAAATGATCCACAGTTCAATGTAAGAGTTCAACATTTGTTATCAAAACCATCCCTACCCATAGCGGTAGATGATTTAGAGAAATTATATATTGACCCCTTCCGTCTAGAATTTTCACTACTCATTCATTGTAATAGGACTCAAAAAGCTATCATAATATCAATAGTTTCCACAGTCATTGTTTTCTTTCGTTTAGACAAGAACAAATTTTTGGGCAATGTCAATATATTCTTAATTAAGACCAAGAATTAATCCTATTATTAGCTCTATATTCCTTTGTTATAAATTTTATGTATTTTACGTTTAGACACATACAGTAATTAAATTTAATATTTCAGCAGCGAGTATCAGCCTTGTAGTTGTATGTACAATTTAAAGAGCCCTCTGAGCGACGTTTGCAGTCGTGAATGGTCAGCGTTTTAAATTCGATACTTTCCGCTAATAAAAATTATTGTAGAGTTATTTCTTATGCATTAGCCAACTTTATATTGCCTATCCACGACATATGCCGACATACATATATTAACCAATAAACTTATAATGTGGAAACGAATTTGAACCTATGGTGAACTAAAATTTTAACATGGGGGCGGGGTGTGCTGATGCAAGAAGTGGAGTAGGTCAAGAAGAATGACATAACTTTCGACGGACAATCTTGACAATAGGTGATCGTATTGCGCGACCCGCGACGATCCATTGGCACAGGAAGGTGTGAAGAGGACTGACGACTGACGAACTTTACTCTCTAATATTATATTTTCCAGGCTCTTTAAATATTTATTCTTGTTATTTTGGAGAGAAGATCCCACGACCCAAATACGTCGTAGCTTATGCCGGCAAAAATGGTGCCTGAACATCGGACGCCTCTCCCTCGGCCCTAGTCTTTTTCAGGACTTAGGCCCTAATATGCCCACGTAACAGAATTGGCTCCCAACTTAGAGTTTTCATATTCCTGAAGGAATGTTATCAGGGTCAACCATCTGACCTGAGTATGGCATAGCTTCCATCCCTATTTTCCATGAGTAATTTGACTGTTTTATAGAGCAGGGGAATTAAGTTTTTTATACGCACGCTTACCTAATTGTTTTTAATCTCAAACATTTAACTTTAAAGTCCCCAACTTCTGTGATTGTCAGTGTTGAGCGGCCGCTCAACCAGTACTTTGTCTCAGAATAGAGGTCTGAGTTTAAAATATTTTAACTATAAAAAAAAGATTCCCTGTTTTGTGCATGGCCAAATTACCGGAACTTCCTTAAATCAATAAGTATGAGTTATCCTTTTTATAATATGACACCTGCAGTATGTGCTGACAGACTATTTGTTGAAGTTAACGTAAATATTATTAAGATGTGCTTTCTGGCCGACGCCCCACTACGTAATAGGCATTGGCCAGGTCGTTTGATAGGTTCGAGTCCCGAATAGCAGGAGCTCAAACATTACGGTAACGCATGACGTAAGAGCGTGTGATATCTGGAGATCGTGTGCGATTGGAAAAGATTTGTATTATCTACCATACAAACTAAATATTAATTCTACAAAATACAATTAATTCTTACTAGTTAGTATTTTCATCTTAGCCACATTAAGCAGCAAGCAACTTTAAATGATTTACAAAATTTATTTTTTAAAGAGTGAGAGCAGATAAACTTTTTTCAATTTAAGGTTCATAATTATATCCGGGTCGAAGTCAGCACCAGCATGAATGATCTCAACTTGATTAATATTAATGACAGAGTGAAATGACATATTGTACTCTATTGTCAATATATAGGAACAATTGCGTGATATCGTCACGAATCTTTCCACCTGTCCGTTTGACGTACTGTGTAAAGGTCGAGCAGTTGCTATGTCGATATTGTACTGATTTTTCAGCATAGATCGATAGTTTCAGAGTTAAACGATGCCTCATTATCGCAAGAAGTCGATACAAAATTAGAGAAAATATTCACCAGTTGAATGACTGGGATTTTCACATCTTATATGGCACACGATGCTATGCGGTAGTCTTGCTGGACTTATCGGCAGCAATGAGAAAGCCATTTTTGGAAAATAATAGTCGAGCCGCACTTGTTTAATATTCAGGTTTAATATTTTTTTTTGCTCGTCCGGTTTGATAACGTCCACCACCCAAGACTTACAATACCAAAATTTAGTGGCCGGGAAGAGCCGAACCAGAATATCTTGAATACGGGCCAAGATTGGAAGCTTACAATGTATGTCGTTCACGACGTTGGGCGTTGCTACGTCTTTCCCTAGGTCCACTAATATAAATCAATTTGATGCCGAGTCTTAGTACCAAACACTATAAATAGTCGCTTATTTGACGTGGACGCCTCCTCCAATACGATCTGGTTTTAAAAACAGTGAGATGGCTTTTCCGTGGCCTCAATGACAAGTGTTGATGACTCTTCACTGTGAATAGTGGCTTGATCTGACTCCGCTAAACTTTGCAAAATGTAAATACCTTGTCGTGACAAAGCGACCGTCACAAAGTTTTCTTTTCATACATTTGCACCACTTTCTTCAATGCGAAGAGTTTGAGTTTTGAATTCGGATTCTTATCAGGGACCGAAAAAATAAGGGGATGATGGTCCGTAAATATTTTTATGTCACTTTTTCCATAGAGGTAGTGACAAAGAGTATCCAAGGCCCATACTATTGCTAGAAACTCCCCTTCGTTCGTGGCTTAATTTAAATCCCTATCTTTCAAAGTTCTGCATATCTTCGTTACAGGCTTGTTTCCCTGAGCCAAGACTTCACATATGCCAACGGATGAAGCGTCAGTTGTCAAATCAAATGGTCGGGTAAACTCTTGGTAATGAAGGATAATGTACTCTGAAGCAAGAATATTTTTAAGCTTCAAATGGTTTTTGAACGATATTTGCTGACCCTGCCACCTTCACCCTTCAGTAACTCTGTCAAAGGTCTCGCTATTGATGCGAAATCTTTGATCGATAGTAACTTGCTAAGCCCAAGACCCATCTCAAATCGAACAAACTACTTGGCTGCTTGAACTCCTTGATTGTTTTTATCTGGCTTGTCCTAGTTCCCTTCTTTCTAACAACAAAACCGAGGAAGTCGACAAGGCATTCTTTGCCTCCGTTCACCGAAAAAGAAGTTCCCTGTCCCATTCCGCAAGATATATCTGATGGTATCCGTACTTAAGGTCGATGGTAGTGATTCCCAGATTAGACAGTATCATATTTATAATCAGCATTGGGCATGCCCTCCTTGTAAAGAATATTCCATATAGAAACAAACAATGAATATTGAGACAGAGGGAGAGGTACATGTGACCAGCCTGACTCAGGCTAGTAACGGCAGAAGAAATTGCAATTCGGCAAATTTCGGGTGTCAGGTGACCAGAACAACGACCACGATTGACCTACTGGTAACCGTACTCCGGCAGGTGGCAAAATACGACAACCGGTTAATAACTTCTCAGATAAGGGAAATAGTAAAACATTATTCCTAGGTGGGAACACCTAGTTAATTCATCCAATACGGGAGGGCTAGCGAAAGCTCTAGCGCGGTATAAAAAGACGCCAGCCTAAATGTAGAAATCAGACAGAATTTGTTTTGATCTCCTCTGGCTCCGGTCTAGAAGTACTGGAAGAAACCTAGTGTTTCTAAGGAGACCTAAATCCTTTCCTAGAGGACACCCTTATCCCGAAGGAAGACCACATCCCAACCCTGGAGGACGAAGAGTGCATCAAAACAAACTGGAGGCAATAAGGACCCCCGAGATGGGCAGTAGGACGTCCAAAGTCGACGGCAGCATCGCCAATGTCATCAACACAGTGGAGAGCGTTGATCACAAGGATGATATACAGGATGTAAACAAGACCATGAAGCTCATAGTTAGTCTACTCCTGATAATAGTGCTCCTTAAGGTCGTCAAGATGTACAGACGTTCCATTCAGCGATGCCGCGACCAGAACCACGCCCTGGAGAGAGTAGTGACCCACATCGGAGCCTTAGAAGAAAAAATCAGTCGAGGCAAAAGTGTTCATAAAGAAACAAAAAGAAAAAAACAATATGCCGGTAGAGGGCGAAATAAGTGGCAATTAATAATTAATAACAGTAAATCGCCAAAAGCAATAGACAACAAAAAGAAAGTCCATGAAATTTTTTTTCAAATACAAGTGAAGCAAGACCGACAACTAATGTAAGAAATTGGAGCTGCGCTGACCAGCTCAACCATTGAAACAGACGATGCATACATATATACATATTTATAGAGCTATATTTTTGTGTAACGTAGTTTTCGTGCTATGTTTTTGTGAGCCGCCATCAAGTATCGCACGTTTATACATATATAAACCAATTTTAATATCTTCCAAAACCCAGGATCCAGAGCGTCGAGATCTCATCGCACAGGATTGAATAAAAAAGGAGTAAGTGTGTCGGAGCGAAGTTTCCGCTTTTATGAATATATCTATATATGTGTACTCGTATATATTTGTGCAAATTGATCACTACTCAAGCATTAGAACGAACCTTAGAAAATGATCCACAGTTCTATGTAAGAGTTCAACATTTGTTATCAAAACCATCCCTACCCATAGCGGTAGATGATTTAGAGAAATTATATATTGACCCCTTTCGTCTAGAATTTTCACTACTCATTCATTGTAATAGGACTCAGAAAGCTATCATAATATCAATAGTTTCCACAGTCATTGTTTTCTCTCGTTTAGACAAGAACAAATTTTTGGGCAATGTCAATATATTCTTAATTAAGACCAAGAATTAATCCTATTATTAGCTCTATATTCCTTTGTTATAAATTTTATGTATTTTACGTTTAGACACATACAGTAATTAAATTTAACATTTCAGCAGCGAGTATCGGCCTTGTAGTTGTATGTACAATTTAAAGAGCCCTCTGAGCGACGTTTGCAGTCGTGAATGGTCAGCGTTTTAAATTCGATACTTTCCGCTAATAAAAATTATTGTAGAGTTATTTCTTATGCACTAGCCAACTTTATATTGCCTATCCACGACATATGCCGACATACATATATTAACCAATAAACTTATAATGTGAAAACGAATTTGAACCCATGGTGAACTAAAATTTTAACATGGTGGGGCGGGGTGTGCTGATGCAAGAAGTGGAGTAGGTCAAGAAGAATGACATAACTTTCGACGGACAATCTTAACAATAGGTGATCGTATTGCGCGACCCGCGACGATCCATTGGCACAGGAAGGTGTGAAGAGGACTGACGACTGACGAACTTTACTCTCTAATATTATATTTTCCAGGCTCTTTAAATATTTATTCTTGTTATTTTGGAGAGAAGATCCCACGACCCAAATACGTCGTAGCTTATGCCGGCAAAAATGGTGCCTGAACAACGGACGCCTCGGCCCTAGTCTCTTTCAGGACTTAGGCACTAATATGCCCACGTAACAGAATTGGCGCCCAACTTAGAGTTTTCATATTCCTGAAGGAATGTTATCAGGGTCAACCATCTGACCTGAGTATGGCATAGCTTCCATCCCTATTTTCCATGAGTAATTTGACTGTTTTATAGAGCAGGGGAATTAAGTTTTTTATACGCACGCTTACCTAATTGTTTTTAATCTGAAACATTTAACTTTAAAGTCCCCAACTTCTGTGACTGTCACAATCTGTTGAGCGGCCGCTCAACCAGTACTTTGTCTCAGAATAGAGGTCTGAGTTTAAAATATTTTAACTATAAAAAAAAGATTCCCTGTTTTGTGCATGGCCAAATTACCGGAACTTCCTTAAATCAAGAAGTATGAGTTATCCTTTTTATAATATGACACCTGCAGTATGTGCTGACAGACTATTTGTTGAAGTTAACGTAAATATTATTAATATGTGCTTTCTGGCCGACGCCCCACTACGTAATAGGCATTGGCCAGGTCGTTTGATAGGTTCGAGTCCCGAATAGCAGGAGCTCAAACATTACGGTAACGCATTTAGCACTTGCGGTGCGGTTGTACTGTTCGTTTGTCGATCCAGGACAGATGGGGGGTGGGGGAACTAACAGGAAACGTAAAGCCGACGCCCTACAACGTACTAGGCGGTTGTCCGGTCGTTTGTTTGATTCGAGTCATTACTGTTTCCCTTGACATATTTGGGCGGGGGACGATCTTTAGTTTCTCTGGCCGACGTTCTACAACGTATTAGGCCAGTTTGTAAGGTTGTTTGTTTGGTTCGAGTCCAGAGAAATAGGAAGGCGGTTGTGGAGCCCGATAATGATCGGTCAAACAACCTGATTTCCAACGACTGGCGGGAGGGGGTTTTGGATAGATTCCTGGTCTAGATGGAGCCTGTTTTCGTTTGAAACTTTTGCGCTGACTAGAAAAGGAAAGTAAGGGCATGTTAGCTTAGCGGAACCCAGTTGTGTAGAAGATGCTGACACCCCAAGTTAGGGATACTTGTTGTGTTTTGTTTTTGGGGCTAAATATCGGACGGTTCTTGACCGAAGAGAGACTTGCGGAGCAGAGAGCAGCACCCCTCAGTATATACACACTATTATTGTCGACTTATTCAGCGTTTACGTCGCTGACCTCGTGTTTGGAAAAAAGGCGCGTGATCCGGTTATACCACACGTAAACTGAAAAGTGAGTGCTTGTCTTAGCCAGCACAAGTGACAGTCTATAAAAAAAAGAGCGAAGACCTTAAAAGAAGGTCCAACTGTATAAATGAAGGGGTCCAAAAAACCCAGCACCGGAAAAGTGACCCACGCAACGACGCGCGGAGAAAACCACCAGCCCGGGGTGCGAGCGCGCCAAGGCTAGGAGAATCACCTGAAAGAGAGCCTCAGGTGACACCCTGTCCGAAGAAAACAATCTGGACCAAGCCACCGGAATGGAAGGAGCCGCCGGTGGAGAGAATTTACCCCTCGGACCTCCTAGAGGGAGATCAAGATCTTCTGTTGACCGGTGCGTCCATTAAATTGTATTGGCAACTTATGGAGGACAAAGCGGAAGATTACGATTTCGACTACTTATCATTAACCCAAGAAATGAGGCGGGCGTTTTCCACTGCAAGCGACCTCATGAAAGTCATGAAAGAAACTAATGGATCGCAGACAGAGACCGCACGAAACTTTTAGCGATTATTGTTCGGATATGCACACCTTGCATTTCACGCTCAAGCTAAAAATCGCTGAAGAAGAATTTGTCGAGCTTTTGAAGGATAACATGAACTCTCAAATGGGGGGACCGCTGTTAGCATCCCCGATAGCCTCATTTGCAGAGCTCAAAAGAGAAGGTCTCTGAGTTGATCGCCGGTTTAAGAGAACCGGGAGAAGCATGAGAAGCCGAGCCGCGGTCAACGAAATAGATGAATTTTCAACCTTGGAGGATCTGCCCGACGCGGTCACAGTGGAAGGGTTTAACCGGCAGCGAAAATAACCTCGGGGGCGTTGTGGGGATGGACAAGAATGCTGAAGTCCACTACAAGCCCTAGTGTGCTATAATTGTGGTAAAGGAGCGTGCTTCTACAGGAAGCACACTTCAAAGGAAGAATCCTGCCCGAGCAAATTCCATGATGCCACTTGCAGGTTCTGTGAAGGAAAGAAAGGAAAGGAAAGACACCGACGGCCACCCAGCTGCTTTTGCGCGGAGTCCGTCAGGCAAGACCGTGTTAGCCGGGCGGACAAAGACTAATCCTTTCCGGTAAAAGCAACAAAACCAAACAAATCTCCCCTCATAAGAGCCTAGAACAACGAGAAATGGAGTACGAATCGCTCGCGAACTTATCTTCACCGGCTCGGAAGATGCCAATGGCGAGAAACGAACAGCGCGAAGAATACTAAAGTTATATGATGTCAGAGCAGACTATCGCCGGCTCAAACAAAAAGTAGTGCACACAGTAGTGAGCATGCAAAGCGACAACCGCTTCTTTGCCAAAACAAAGGTGGATGGGGAAGGAATACTCGCCTTAGTAGACACAGGCGCTAGTGCGAACTGTATTGGCAGAGAAGCGAGTGCTTTTTTGAAAAACAGGTCGAGGCCAATAAGAAAGCTAAATGAAGAATGTGTACGCACAGCTAGCGGTGGCGAGACCCAAGTAATGGGAGCAATAACTGTAGAATGAGAAGGGGAAACCAAGGACCTAGAGTTTTTGATAGTACAATTTGACTTCGATACTTTGACACAACGATTTTATTTCGGAATTAATTTCTGGAATACATTCGGCCTCACTTTCCTCGGTAAAGGTAGACGCGTAGAAACAACTCCAGAGGTCGACCTTATGACTGGAGACCTGGATATGAACGACACGCTCAAGCGCGAGACGGCTTATACCCCGCATCAGGATACTCCAGAAGAACATTCGAAGTTGCAGCAAGTGATAGACATATATCCCTCAGACACATATCCCACAGCATGTAATTGAAGTTACCAACGAGAACTTACCAATCAAACAGCGACATTACCTAATATCCCCAGCTAAACAAAAGCAGGTGTATGCCGAGCTAGACCGCATGCTAGGTCTAGGCGTGATTGAGGAGAGCAACCATAGCTGGAGTTCCCCAGTGACTATGGTGTAAAAGGGCCAGAAAAATTGCCTTTGCCTCGATGCTCGTAAAGTCAATTCCCGGACGATCAAAGATGCATACCCACTACTGCACATTGAGGGTCTGTTAGGTCGACTAAAAAACGGCCAATACCTCTCGAGGCAAAAAGTAGAGAGAAAACCGCGTTCACAGTACCCGGCAGACCACTGTATCAGTTTACAGTCATGCCGTTTGGCCTGTGCAATGCCGCAGAGAATGTGCCGACTAATGGATAAAGTTAATACAGCGGCGCTGCGCGAAAATGTATTTGTGTATTTGGATGACTTGCTGGTTTGTTCACCTACATTTTTAGCTCACCTAGATATGTTGAGCCAGGTCAGCGCCTGCTTACAGCGGGCAAAGCTCACCATTAATGTAGACAAAAGCAAATTTTGCCACAGCCAGGCGAGGTATCTAGGATACGTGGTTGGGGGAGGATGCATCCGAACTGACGTAGAAAAAATACAATTGATACAGGAATTTCCTCAGCCTAGCTCCACCAAACATATGCGAAGGTTCCTGGGTTCGTCATAATCGATTTAACGTCGCTTGTGAAAAGCTGTGTATACTTTTTTGCTCCGACTTTTTGTCTTTTTCAGTGATTTTGTGCGAGTGTTCTGTGTTCTTACAAAGATTAGCCTAACAATTGCGCTAGTAATTTTAAATAGATCTCCCAGTAAACGGGTACGGGTAGATTTGTTTAATCTCAAAGCTTTGTTTGTGTAACTTACGCTCCTAAACTTTCTAAAACTTTTTTACTCCCTCTCAATCTCCCTCGCTCTATTTTATAACTGTAACCTGCTCTCTATGCACCCTCTGAATTATTAGTAGACTTTTGCGGTGCTGTGTCCTGATTGCCGTTACCTCTAGCCTAACATCTGAAAGAATTCTCATTCATATTCCCAATGAAATTGAATTTCTAAGTGTGAAAGTTTCTTTGCAATCTTTATCTGTTTTTGTTACATGTTTTTATGTTC
The DNA here is from genome assembly GCF_025231255.1 of Drosophila biarmipes. NCBI lineage: Eukaryota > Metazoa > Arthropoda > Insecta > Diptera > Drosophilidae > Drosophila > Drosophila biarmipes. The sequence goes on along the minus strand of NC_066613.1, from coordinate 423,027 downwards.
CACCTGGCTCTGACCTAGTAATTTATGAGCACCAACTCTCTGCATTAAAATCTGTCTTATCCCTTCTTTCTAACAGAGACCTTTTGATTGTTTTAGGTGACTTTAACCTACCTGATATTTCTTGGTCTCCTCCTACTGACTCATTTGGCGCTATGCCGTTATCCGCCTATGATTTTGTGGATGGCCTTTTAGAATTATCGTTACAGCAAGTAAGCTTTATAAAAAATTCCTTAAGAAGACAATTAGATCTTGTGTTTGTTTCAGACCCGTCTGAAATCACAGTATGTAGATTGTTGTACCTGAAGACCAACTATGGAACTGACAATTTGCCTCCCCTGCTCCGATACCCTCTCTCCTTGAGTTTCTCCAACTAAAATGAGATGTTTTCGTAAATGAGACTATAATAAACTTAACGATATGATTTCTCATTATAATTGGACAGACTTGTACAGTTGTACAGACATTGAAAGTGCCACTAAACTATTATATACAGTCTCAAATAAGTTTTTTAATGAATGCGTACCTGATGGGTTTCTTTCAAACCTAAACAGGCCTCCTTAATTTACCAATGCGCTTCAAAGACTTAAAAACCTTAAATCTAACACTTATAAAAAGTATAAAAAATCGGGTAGACCAGCAGATTTTTCGAAATATGTTTTGGCTCGAACAGATTTTAATGTTCTCAACAGTCATTGCTATTCTATGTAAATTTGAATTTTCAAACTATCCGAAACAGTTTTACAATTTTGTTAATGCCAAGCGTAAGTCATCGGCATTGGCTTCATCGGTACGTCTAACTACCCTAATCTTTTAAATAAATTGTATTTTTTCCCCTGTAATCCCCGAAAGCTCTCTCGTAAGAGATTTAGCAACAACAACGCCAACTTGTTCTTCCGTTCCAGATGGACTTACTGGATTTGTGTTTAAGTTTTGTGCGTCAACCATTTGTAAACCGATTCTTAAACTTTTTATTTTGTCTATTTCATCATCAGTTTTTCCTTCTATCTGGAAGGACTCTTTTATTCCACTTTTTATTCCACTCAATAAAAAAGGTGCGAAGGCAGATGCCCAAAATTATAGAGGTATTTCTAAATTGTCGGCAATTCCCAAAGCATTTGAACGTATTATCACTTCTCATTTATGCTCGCGGAAGGGACTCCCGTAGGGAAGAAATATTTCACTTTTGGAGTCACTTCGGCGGACTGACGGATGTGTCGAAAACGTCTTCTTCACTCCAAACTCCTGACTGAAATCATAATACCCTCTGCAAGGGTATAACAAGGGTTTCATTAATTATTTATCGTACTTTTCCTTTGGCAGCTATATATTTAATCCCGATTAATTCCCGACATGTGTTGACGAGAGTAATGCATATCACCTAAATTTAGGTGGGGTGTGGCATTTTTACGTAGCAAGTCTAAGTCTTAAATCTTTCTTTATCTCTTATCTTTTTTAATTTTCAGGATATCAGCAGTAAAATATATGATTTTCCAACACTTTCTTTATAGTTAAATCGATATAATAGAAGCATTGAATTTCAGTACATATAAATTTTTCTTCTTGCTGCTTGAGCTTCACACACACTCAAACCGAAACGAACAAAAACTGTGGCGGCCACAGTTGGTGTTTTTTAATAGATCTCCCAGTAAACCGGTACGTGGTTATAGTTTTCATGCTAGGAAAAAAGTTTAGCTGAAATGTATTTGTTTTACTTATAGCATCGATTGACCAATTGATTGAACAAGTTTGCACACCCCACTCTTAATCTGTCTGCCGCCCTTATTACCATATATTAAAATAGCGGGTTGGTAACGCTTTGAAATATCTCTTTGCTGTTTTGTGTATTTTCATTTTCCTATTCTTTCTTATGCTTCTATATATCTCCATATCACTTTTGGCAATAAGGTGAGTAGCGGGTATCTGAGGAAATTTCGCGAGCTACGTATTTTCGATTGTCGATTTTTTTGTTATGTTGTACACTTTTTCCGAACATCTGTACCAAGTTTAGCGTATATCATTCTTTGTTTGGTTGGTGTTTTTTAATAGATCTCCCAGTAAACGGGTACGTGGTTATAGTTATATAGTTATATAATAAGTTTGTTAGTTTAATCTCTATGCTTTGTTAACTAGCTAAAACTGTTTTATTCCCTCTTCATCTCTCGCTCCTTATTATACTTGTGGTTAACTCCCTCTCATTCTCTCATTCTGGCTTGCTTTACTGTAAGTGAGTAAATAAGATAGTGTTCCACAAGCCGCTCTAAGTCGATAAAAGATTTATTCTCTCGTGCTCACTTACGTATGATTTAAAAAGTGATCTCTCGTTTTTTTCGAGTTTATTTAATGCCAATTTTACTTTAAGCAAATACTTTAGTTATTTTTGTTATCTTTTTTTTTCTTATTGTGGATCTTGTCTGTTCTAAGAAATATTGTAAATGACTAACCCAAACGCAAACAAGCCAGCTTATCGGCAGTTAATACGATCATAAAATCCACCCCAAATCCGAAATTGGTAGCAGCAGTTGACAAAGGGGTAAGTGAACCAAATGTGTTAGTTCCGGTGGAGTCCCTGTTTCTGGATGTCAGGCTGCAAGAAAATTCAGAGCCGGTCGTACCCACATGTGCACCGAGTGCCGATTCTGGCTCTCAGCTTACTGAGATTCAGACTGCTGCTGGGGGCGTAAAAAACTATCAGTTGTTTCACATAGGAAGCAATTATTTGTTTATAGATTTACATCCGAGGATGTTTTGATAATCATACATGAAAAATTCCCTTTCGAGAATATTGCAGTTGAACAATTTCGATTTTCATATTCGATTTTTCATATTTCTATTTTTGGCTTTATGATAAAGTGATAAATTTTAATGATTGTTAGTGAGAAAGTTTACTTGCAATCCTTATATATTCTTTGTTAGATGTTCTTATATTCGCCTTGGCTCTGTTTTAATCATTTTTGGGCACCATTTAACTGCAATTTTATCTTTATTATCACTTCATTTTAAGAGAGACTCTTTATTGCGTTGGGTTCCTGATATTTCTAGGTGTCCTAGGTGTCCTACCTTTATCCGCCCATGATATTGTGTTTAGTCTTTTCGAATTATCGTTACAGCAAGTAAGCTTTATATAAAATTCCTTATGCAGACTATTGTCATCGATTTAGAGTCGCTTGTGAAAAACTGTGTTTACTTTAGTGCTCCGAGATTTTGTCTTTTTCAGTGATTTTGTGCGAGTGTTCTGTGTGTATTTATTTAAAAATATTAGCCTAACAATTGCGCTAGTAATTTTCAATAGACCTCCCAGTAAACGAGTACGTGTTAATAGTTATTTTAGCATTTCTATAAGATTTGTTTAATCTCAAAGCTTTGTTTGTGTAACTTACACTCCTAAACTTGCTAAAACTCGTTTACTCCCTCTAAATCTCCCTCGCTCTATTTTATAACTGTAACCTGTTCTCTATGTACCCGCTGAATTTCTGGTAGACTTTTGTGGTGCTATTTTCTGCAACTCTCTCTCTCTCTCTTGCTTTGTAATTGTTCGTGCTGAAAGTTGTTAGTGTCGCACAAGCCACGCTTAGTCGATAGAATATTTTTTTCTCTCGTGCTTTTACTTTTTTTTACTTGTTGAAAAATTTTTTTTTTTGTGTTTTGTGCCTTTGTGATATTTGAATTTGATCCCAGTGCCAAATTTACTTTGAGGTATTTTTGATATTTTGTTTCATTTCATTTTTCATTTGTTTGTGTTATAATGGCCCTTGTCCGTTCCAAGAAAAACTGCACACTCAACGAAAGACCCCTTTATTTTTTGCTGGCTCTGCGATTCGATGATGCACGTCAAATGTGCAGGATTCACCGGTAGAGTAAAAGATTTTATTGATCTTAACTCTGGTCTTATGTGGTCATGTGGTTCCTGCAAGGAAATGGTGGTTGGAATGAGCGGCTTTATGAAGCAGACTCGAGACAGCCTGTTGAATATCTCGGGTGCTTTTAGGCAACTCAATGAGGAGTTCAATACCGTCTGTTCCCAGTTTAATAATAAAAAATTATTAACCGAGTCGCCTAAACGCAAAAAAGGCAGCTTAACCGCCGTTAATACCACCATGGAATCCAACCCAAATCCGGACTTGGTAGCAGCAGTTCCTGTCGACACAGGGGTAAGCGAACCAACTGTGCTTACGGATACAGCTAGCTCGAGTGAAGTCCATGTTTCCGGACTAAAAGCTTCTGTACTGGCTAAGTCAAAGAAATCGGTACCGACCTAAAGGTACTGTAGTTACCGTTCCTGGATCTCAGCCTAGTGAAATTCAGACTGCTTCTGGGGGGCGTAAGAAACTTTCAGTTGTTCCACAAAGGAAGCAATTATTTTCTTTTTCTAGATTCACCCCAGGTACCACATCTGAGGATGTTCTGGAATTTACACGTGAAAAAATCCCATCCGAAGATATTGCAGTTGAACAATTTCGATATTCATACGCTCGTAGGATATCGTCTTTTAAAATATGTGCTCCGCCTGATGTTTTTAATGTTTTACTTTGTGAAAGCTTTTGGCTTAATGATGAGTAATTAAAAAATTTGATCCTGATTACCGTTACTTCTAGCCTAACATCTGAAAGAATTCTCATTCATATTCCCAATGAATTTGAATTTCTAAGTGTGAAAGTTTCTTTGCAATCTTTATCTGTTTTTGTTACATGTTTTTATATTCCACCTGGCTCTGACCTAGTAAGTTATGAGCACCATCTCTCTGCAATAAAATCTGTCTTATCCCGACCTTTTGATTGTTTTAGGTGACTTTAACCTACCTGATATTTCTTGGTCTCCTCCTACTGACTCATTTGTCGCTATGCCGTTATACGCCCATGATTTTGTTGATGGCCTTTTAGAATTATCGTTACAGCAAGTAAGCTTTATAAAAAATTCCTTAAGAAGACAATTAGATCTTGTGTTTGTTTCAGACCAATCTGAAATCACAGTATGTAAAATTAACGCTCTTGTTGTACCTGAAGACCCATATCATCCAACTATGGAATTGACATTTGCATCCCCTGCTCTGTTAACCTCTCTCCTTTAGTTTCTCCAACTAAAATTAGATGTTTTTGTAAATGTGACTATAATAAACTTAACGATATAATTTCTCATTTTAATTGGACAGACTTGTACAGTTGTACAGACATTGAAAGTGCCACTGAACTATTCTATACAGTCTCAAATACGTTTTTTAATGAATGCGTACCTGATGAGTTTCTTTCAAACCTAAACAGGCCTCCTTGGTTTACCAATGCGCTTCAAAGACTTAAAAACCTTAAATCTAACACTTATAAAAAGTATAAAAAATCGGGTAGACCAACAGATTTTTCGAAATATGTGGTGGCTCGAAGAGATTTTAATGTTCTCAACAGTCATTGCTATTCTATGTATCTAAATCGATGTACATTTGAATTTTCAAGCGATCCGAAACAGTTTTACAACTTTGTTAATGCCAAGCGTAAGTCATCGGCATTGCCTTCATCGGTACGTCTAAACTCAATGGAGGCATCGACGGATGCTGAATTTGCTGATTTATTTGCTGAGTTTTTCCAAACTACTATAGTTCGACAGGTTGGTCAAATTCTAACTACCCTAATCCCTTAAATAGGGCAAACTGTATTTTTTCCCCTGTAATCACCGAAAGTTCTCCCGTAAGAGATTTGGCAACCACAACGCCAACTTGTTCTCTCGATCCAGATGGACTTCCTGGATGTGTGTTTAAGTTTTGTGCGTCAACCATTTGTAAACCGATTCTTAAACTTTTTATTTTGTCTGTTTCATCATCAGTTTTTCCTTCTATCTGGAAGGACTCTTTTATTATTCCACTCCATAAAAAAGGTGCGAAATAAAGAGTAAAGAGGTATTTCTAAATTGTCGGCACTTTCTAAAGCATTTGAACATATTATCACTTCTCATTTGCAACAATTATGTTCCTCGCTTATATCACCGTGTCAGCATGGTTTTGTTAAGTGAAGGTCGACCAACACCAACCTTCTTGAATTTTCATCTATTGTAATAAATGGGTTTAGGAAAAAAATGCAGACTGACATTGTATATACATATTTTAGTAAGGCCTTTGACTAACCACTCACTTCTTTTGTTTAAATAAGATCAGCTTGGGTTTCCTGGTAATCTATTATCTTGGATATTATGTTACTTGAATGCTAGGACTCAGAGTGTTATATTCAAGAATGCTGTTTCAAAACTGATCTACGTGACATCTGGAGTGCCTCAGGGTAGTCATTTGGGCCCCTTGGTGTTTATTAACGATCTTCCATCAATCATAACACATTGTCGTGTACTAATGTATGCTGATGATATTAAGCTTTGTTTATCATATAATGAAATAGTTTCGGGATTTAACTTACAGTCGGATATTGATTGTTTTCATGGATGGTGTGAGTACAACCTTTTAAATTTGAACTGCCTTAAATGCAACGTTATGACTTTTTATAGGGGTACTCCTACGTTTATCAGTTACTTTCTTAAAAATAAGCCACTTGATCGTATATATTCAGTTAACAATTTAGGTGTTCTTCTTGACCCTAAATTTAAATTTGACTGCCGCATTATGTCCACTGTTTACAAAGCCATGAGTGTTCTTGGGTTTATAAAGCGTTGGTCAAAAGAATTTGATGACCCTTATACGACCAAATTATTATTTACCTCCCTTGTCCGTCCTATTTTGGAAAATTGTTCGTCGGTTTGGAGTCCGCAATATCAAGTGCACATCGACCGTATTGAGTCGGTACAAAAAAAATTTATTTTATTTGCCCTGCGTAGTTTGAACTGGGATCAAAACGTAAGGCTTCCTTCCTACGAGAGTAGATAACAATTGCTTAATTTACCTACTCTTGTAAATCGTAGAACAATGCTTTGTACTATTTTTATACAAAATCTTATATCAGGTGACATTGATTCTGCAGATCTTTTAAACCGCCTAACGTTCAACGTTCTTGTTAGACTAACACGAATTTATTATCCTCTAAATTTGCCACGATGTACATCAAATTTTTGTCTGCACGAGCCCTTTCGCGTTCTATATAATCCTTATAGTAAACTTTATAATCCCGGTATAAAAAACTAATATTTCAACTCATTTGCTTAATTCTTAGTTGTGCCTTTTTTTTCATTTGTGTCCCGTCTCTATTTGATTTATGTATGTATCTTCCTCGCGAACTCGCATTTTTGTCCAAATTGATAAAAGGACCCCGCGCGTAACAAGCACGTGTCGTTGGGCTACTTAATTGTACTGTTTGAAGTGCATCAACGTCCATATATATGTCTGGCTGGTAGAGGAGGTTTATTCAAAACTACTCCCAGACAGCGGCCCGCTTCACAAGTGCTTGAAGAAAGACCGGGTGGAGAAAGTTGAGATGTCGGAAGAAGCAATGAAGACGTTTGAACTGTTGAAAACCAGCATGGCCTCAGCACCTGAACTTGTCACCCCAGACTTTTAGAAACCATTTACCATCCAATGTGATGCGTCCACCACGGGAGTGGGAGAAGTTTTGTTCCAATCCGATGACTCAGGCGGAGAACACCCGATTGCCAATATGTCAGCCAAGTTGAACAAGGCACAGCGTAACTACAGCATAACCGAGTTGGAATGTTACGCCGCTATTCTCAGCATTACCAAATTCCGGGCACACGCTAGTCTAAAATGGCTGATGGGTCAGAAAGACGTGTCAGGCAGACTCGCACTGTGAAGTCTGAAGCTGCAAGCGTTTGACCTCACTAAAGAACACAGAAAAGGAGCACTAAATGTAGTCCCCGATGCACTCTCACGAGTTCATATGGACGAGCTACAGAAGACTGGAGCGGAAGAGCTGGACCTACACATAAACCTGGATTCGACAGCGTTCCAATCACCGGATTATGTCAAACTGGTGCAGGCGGTGGAACAACAGCTAGCTAAAAATCCGACCCGATTTGATCTGGAGAGCACATCATGCCATAACTTCGGGGCATGGGGGGTTGCACAAGTCACTAGCCAAACTGAGGCAGTTCTACTACTGGCCAGGGATAGCTGTAGATGTCCAAAAGATAGTGAAAGAGTGCGAGGTCTGTAAAATTACCAAGACTGCCAACAAAAGTGACCGACCACCCATGGGAAAACATCGTAGCACGAAAAGGGCTGGTCAGAGATTTTTTATCGACTTTATGGGTCCATACCCAAGGACCAAAGCCGGAAACTGTGTGATTTTTGTATGTCTAGACCACTTTTCAAAGTTTGTCTGGCTAAAGCCGATGAGACATGCAGTAGCTACTGAAGTCGTCAAACTCCTCAAAACAAAAATCTTCCACCAGTACGGGGTCCCTGAGTTCATACACTCTGACAACGACAAATAGTTTGTGTCCCAAATATTTGGGGAGCTAATGACCCGCTACGGTATTCGACACGTAAAAACTGGCCTTTACTCCCCGCAAGCGATCGGTACTTTAAATTTTACGAGCAACAATTGCAACGGATCAGCGGCATTGGGATACCCAGTGAATATGTAAGTGTGCTCTTAGAAATGGCCAACAAGAGTCAATTGGCATGGAACCTTATTACGCCATGTTCGGAACGCGTATGGTTACCCATGGTACGGCCTGTCCAGTGTTACGGAAGCTAGGTGGTATACCGGCAGGAGACTGCCAGATAAACCTCCCAGACAAGATGGAACTCATACGCCAAAAAGTGACCCAGGGACTCAATAGAACGCATGAACGCGCGAAAAGGGTATACAACACCCGCAACAAGATGGTAGAATTTTACGTAGGACAAGTTGTCTACAGGAAAAACTACAAACAGACTAATAAAGCTGTCGGATATAATGTCAAGCTTGGCCCAAACCGAATTCGTTGTGTTGTGTTTCTAACGTAAGGGCAAAGCGCTATATGAGCTCGGCAATGCAGCGGGGAAAACGCTTGAAACACATGGGTGTAATTGGACGACACAATCAAAGCGATAAGCCCAGAACTGCAGGATTGCACAAAAGAGTAGGAGCTTCCGATCACATGAGGAATAGAATACGTCATCAGACTAACCAGATATTGGTATAAAAACCCCAAGCAGAGACCGAAATGGTACCAGATACGATGCAAGCAATCCACCAACAAGCCATCCGCGCTGCCTGTCGGCTCCATAAGCTGCAGGTGCTGTGCGAGGATAAAACGTCGAATCTGGCGCTCTTGATCGAGTGGATGCACGGCTTGAGCCGGAGTATCCAGCTCGAAGAAGCTGCGGCAGGTCCACCGACAACTACAAGGGTGCCAGAGACGCATCGCCAAGCTGCAAAAGGCGGCCAGGAAGGCGGGCAGGCGCAGGAACCGCGCCGCCCGGAAGCTCCACAAAAGGAGCCGAAGCCTGGTACTACAGGCAAGAGGGGACATCGCAACGGTCCTGAAGGAGCCTACCAATAACGTTTATTATTAAGATAAGAAAAGTTTATAAATAAAAAAATAATAAAAAAAACCCTATACAAGTACTTTTTTTCGCAAAAAATAAAAACTATATATATATAATAATAATAATAATGGGAATATTCTCCACAATGCAGCTGCGGAGCCTCGGGTAAAGAAAACCATAATGAAGGCACCCACAGCTTATACCATATTTTTTTTCATATTTTTTTAGTATTTGTATATTTTTATGTATTGTTGTTGTATTTGTATTTAGTATTTGAATGTTTGTTTTGTTTTCTTCCCCTTCTCCCTTTACAGGTATGAATATGTATGCATTTATGTTTCCGTGCGAGGCGGGAAAGCTTTTATTTTTCGGGAACCAATCCTACAGTAATGCAATAATACCCTGCCATAATACACAGATTATATAATAAGCCCGACTACCTCTTCTAAGGCGTGGGTCGAAGCCACACGTCACTGGGCGCTCACTTCGAGCCTGTTACGTACGCCCTCCGTGTAAAGAATATTCCATATAGAAACAAACAATGAATATTGAGACAGAGGGAGAGGTACATGTGACCAGCCTGACTCAGGCTAGCAACGGCAGAAGAAATTGCAATTCGGCAAATTTCGGGTGTCAGGTGACCAGAACAACGACCACGATTGACCTACTGGTAACCGTACTCCGGCAGGTGGCAAAATACGACAACCGGGTAATAACTTCTCAGATAAGGGGAATAGTAAAACATTATTCCTAGGTGGGAACACCTAGTTAATTCATCCAATACGGGAGGGCTAGCGAAAGCTCCAGCGCGGTATAAAAAGACGCCGGCCTAAATGTAGAAATCAGACAGAATTTGTTCTGATCTCCTCTGGCTCCGGTCTAGAAGTACTGGAAGAAACCTAGTGTTTCTAAGGAGACCTAAATCCTTTCCTAGAGGACACCCTTATCCCGAAGGAAGACCACATCCCAACCCTGGAGGACGAAGAGTGCAACAAAACAAACTGGAGGCAATAAGGACCCCCGAGATGGGCAGTAGGACGTCCAAAGTCGACGGCAGCATCGCCAATGTCATCAACACAGTGGAGATCGTTGATCACAAGGATGATATACAGGATGTAAACAAGACCATGAAGCTCATAGTTAGTCTACTCCTGATAATAGTGCTCCTTAAGGTCGTCAAGATGTACAGACGTTCGATTCAGCGATGCCGCGACCAGAACCACGCCCTGGAGAGAGTAGTGACCCACATCGGAGCCTTAGAAGAAAAAATCAGTCGAGGCAAAAGTGTTCATAAAGAAAGAAAAAGAAAAAAAACAATATGTCGGTAAAGGGCGAAATAAGTGGCAATTAATAATTAATAACAGTAAATCGCCAAAAACAATAGACAACAAAAAGAAAGTCCATGAAATTTTTTTTCAAATACAAGTGAAGCAAGACCGACAACTAATGTAAGAAATTGGAGCTGTGCTGACCAGCTCAACCATTGAAACAGACGATGCATACATATATACATATTTATAGAGCTATATTTTTGTGTAACGTAGTTTTCGTGTTATGTTTTTGTGAGCCGCCATCAAGTATCGCGCGTATACACATATATACAAACCAATTTTAACATCTTCCAAAACTCAGGATCCAGACCGTCGAGATCTCATCGCACAGGATTGAATAAAAAAGGAGTAACTGTGTCGGAGCGAAGTTTCCGCTTTTATGAATATATCGATATATGTGTATATGTCCGTGCAATATGATCACTAATCAAGCATTAGAACGAACCTTAGAAAATGATCCACAGTTCAACGTAAGAGTTCAACATTGGTTATCAAAAACATCCCTACCCATAGCGGTAGATGATTTAGAGAATCTATATATTGAGGCCTTCCGTCTAGAATTTTCACTACTCATGTGTGTGTGTGCTGATGCAAGAAGTGGAGTAGGTCAAGAAAAATGACATAACTTTCGACGGACAACCTTGACAATAGGGGATCGTATTGCGCGGCCCGCGACGATTCATTGGCACAGGAAGTTGTGAAGGGGAGGGAGTATGGCCGAAACACAGCCCGATCGTATTGCGATCATGCAACAGCTAAGCTTTTGGGCAGTGTAGACTGACGACTGACGAACTTTACGCTCTTATATTATTTTTTCCAGGCACTTTAAATATTTATTCTTGTTATGTTGGAGAGGAGAGAGACTTACCAAGATCCCACGACCCAAATACGGCGTAGCTTATGCCGGTCCTTTTCAGGACTTAGGCACTTACAGCCCACTTAACATGTTATTGTATGGAGAACAAGATGGTCGAATAATGTAATTTTTAGTAAGTCTTTAATCCCCCAATTGACAAAATTCGCAGCACCCAACGGGTATATACTGGCTCATTTTCCTCTGTCCGAATAGTCGCTACTACATTTGTGTTGAACGGCAACTACCTATTTGGGTCAGCAAAGTTTCCTGAGTGTTTAGACAGCATTTGCTGAAAACTTCCTTCCACTATTGTGGGCACGACAATATCCTCAATCTTCGTAAAGTTAATCTGAGCGCATTTTTGAAAGTGCAGATCCTCACGTTCCCCATTTAATCTAATAGAATTGCTTTGAAGATCAATGGTCGCACCTACTTTCGCTAACAGGTCAAGACCAATTATGACGTCAAAAGTTTTTTTAATAAGAAGAAAGGGCTTTCAATACCAAAAAATAAAACTGGCATTTGTATTCTATTTTTTCAAACCTATGAAGCGACTTGATAGTAAATGGAGAATCAACGGCCACCTAATCTCTCTCTTGATGTAGCTTTTAAAGGCCCCCGTGTCAACTTGAAACTTTTGTGGTTCCCCCGCTGCTGTTGGTTGGTCGAACGGAAGCAGGGAAAATCCGTTTTCGACGTTGACGTCATCTACCGCATCACTAGCAATCTGATTATAGTAATCCTCGGATTTACCAGCCTTATCTTCTTCAAACAGATGACAAACCCTTTCACGCCCAAAGTCGGACAACTTTTGAGAGTTCATCGGTCTCTTGTGTGTAATATTGCTGTTGCTGTGCATCGAGTGCGTACAGGCACTAAAATCAACAACGGTTCGTTGACCTTGATCCCTGGTAAAATATGGATGGATTCGAGTGTCCTTTGTAATATACGACTCTGGGTCTCTCAAAGATCTTCCTCCTTTCATACTTTGTGGCATACTTTGTGGCAAAGGCATGCCTCTCGTGGTTTGCCTCTATTTCCTGAGTCATTGCCAAGGTTCAAAGCAAGTCCTTAGGCTGAGCAGCAAAAAGCACATCGGTTAAGTTTCTCTTCAGCGCGGAAATAAATACACGTAGGGTATCTCCCCTTTCTTATTATTGGGCTTGGTCACTCTCATATTTGTAAGGAGTGTCAGCTTCTTCTCAAGCTTTTCATAAAACTGTGTGATAGACATCTGCCCTTAGTGTTGTGAGGAGTTGAATAACTCCCCACAAATCCCAGCAGCAGATGGCCGGCCGCTCACCAGGTACACGAGAACGAGAGAGTTGGAGGTCGAGGACGTAGAACGAGAGAGTTTGGAGATCGAGGACGGAGAACGAGAGAGTTGGAGATCGAGGACGGAGAACGAGGGAGTTTGGAGATCGAGGACGGAGAACGTGAGAGTTTGGAGAGGAAGAGAGTTTGGAGACAAGAGTTTGGAGAGCGAGAGAGTTTGGAGAGGAAGAGAGTTTGGAGACAAGAGTTTGGAGGGCGGAGACCAACAATGGAGAAGGAGAGAGCGGAGACTTGGCGGGCGGAGCGAGAGTGCCGTGTGCAAAAAGGAGTAGCGGGACGCCGCCGGACTTTGGACTTTGGAAAGAAGGTGCCACATCTCAGCAGCGCTGCGGCACACAAACATGTGGCATACGCCTCAGGGAGCAGCGGGACGGCAGCATCAGGCTGGACGGCGGCGGGAAGCAGTGCGTCAGGGACAAGAGGGTCAAACAGGAACCATGGACTTTGGACCCGATGTGGAGAGTTTTGGCGGGCCGTGTGCAAAAGGGAAATAACGGTTCCCAGAGGCCCTATATAAACCCGCAGGGCGCTGGCAGCGGGATCAATCATTCAGTCGAGAGCATTCAGTCGAGATCAGTCAGTCAAGAGCGAGCAGTCAGTCGAGAGCAAGGAGTCGAACAAAATCCAACCAAGCAAGCTACGAGGGAGCCACACCAGGGCGAGTCGTCGGAAGCAGCGCCGTGGGAGCCTACGAGGAGCAAGATCGTCACGTCGAGACGTTCGGGATTGGGATTACTAGGAATCTCCGAACTGAGACACAGGTGGCTGAGGTCTAAGGAGGCACCACACGGCTAAGTTCTGTTCTGTCCTGCCGACGAAGTCCTGGGGTTACGCCTGGAGGGTCTACTAGACTTAGATTTGAAATCGAGAGTAGCAAGCCAGAAGGGAGAGAAGTCCCGGAGCGGCGTAACAGAACCTCTAGAGTAGCGAGCCAGAAGGGAGAGAAGTCCCAGAACGGCGCAACAGAACCCCTAGAGTAGCGAGCCAGAAGGGAGAGAAGTCCCGGAGTGGCGCAACAGAACCCTGAGAGTCACGAGCCAGAAGGGAGAGAAGTCCCGGATCGGCGTATGCCCTCGAACCCAGCACAGAAGTCAAGACCTACAGCCACCTGTCAGGAGCAGTTCGCAGGACATCGCCACCAGCAAGCAGGACACCACACCGCAACGGCCACGCAAGGAGGGTCGAGCCCGCAGGAACGGCACGGACAGTACGCGGAAGGGTGAGGCTAGGGTGGAACGTTCGTTTACACGAGGCACAGAAGCGAAGCGAAAAGCGAGGCAGCCTCCTGGCGTTTTGTCTTAACTGTCCGAACGATCTGAGCGGAAGCCCGTGGGACCATCCGGGACAGAGCAAGGGACAAGAGGTCGGGTATCGAGAGGAGTGATCCTGGAGAGCTCGTCAGTCTGTTCACCCTAGTCTGAGAACGGTGACGCTTCCCTAAGCCCGCACGGCTGACCCCATAGCGAGTCTGAATCGTGGCCGAGCAGTCACCGAGCCAATCGCGTCAGGAGCAAGCAGCAGTCAAGGATCTTCAAGGAGCGACAAGGCAACCCACACCGTCGGAGACAGCAAGACAAGCAAGTTATAAAGCCGACTGCAGTCATACCCGCAATAAACCCACTCCGAACTCGAGAATTCTGTGCTTTTTCACTGAACTACTGGGCGGTCACGTTTATATAAATTTGGTGGGACGAACACACACAATCTACTGAGCTAGCCGCACAAATACCGTAGCGAGCAGAAACCAAAGAAAACAGTTCGTTACAGTGTTGTGAGCTCTTACTCGAGCAAGTACAGTCAAGGCGGCTTATAATAGCATCAAAATTAAGAACAGTATTAAAGGATGAAAGGATAGAATCAGCAGATCCCCTCATCTTGTAACGGATTCTAAGAACAGACTGATAATGCTTAGAACTCCCGTCGTCAAACCGTCTGAACAACTCATAAGAAGCTATTGCTGCCTGTCGCCAAAAAACATATTTTCTGTGTGACCCATTAAACTCTGGCAATGATTTTACTGCATCAAGGCCTTCGTCACAAGGCAAATTAGCGGATATTGCAAAAGGCAAGTACACTGCAATATCAGCTCAGATAGTGTCGCAGCGCTAAGCCGCTGCATTTATGATTGCCTGTAGTTGTTGTGAATCCATACTTTGTACTTTCTGTACTATACGTTCGGCGGCCTCTTCTGGTGAGGCGAGGTTACTTAACCGCACAACAAAATCTTTAGGCTTTAAATCGCTCATACAATACAATACAATTGATTTTGCTGATTCGAAAGAAAAACACCGGAATACACAAAGAAATAAATCACTCAAACTTCTTGACTTTAATGCCGACATTGTTCTCCAAAAGAAATGTTTTATAAGAAATAACACAAATGTTAATACGTTATTTTATTATCGTTTCGATAAGGTTTCACTTACATGAATCTATGAATGTTTTCATTCTCTTTCGCAGTCTTCTGTGCGGTCCAAAACACTCCGTCCTAGAGTACCAGTTTTAAGATGATGAAGACTTGGTTGGGCGCCAGAAAGGGTTTTTATTATATTGTGGCACCACCATGACAATTGCTGCTCACGGAAGTGCTGGTTCTGATATAACCGCTGCGGCAAGTTGCTGCCCACAACGGTCGGTCACTTGGTAGATGTCTCTGCACTCATATAATGATGCAGAGCACCGATCCAGACCAGGTGGTGGCCACAATCATTGACGATGATGCTGCTGGTCCTTTTCTTGTAAGCAACGGTGATTAAGAAAGGAACGCACACAAATTGGAACAGGTGCCTTTATTCTTTGGCTGTCAGCTTAGAACTAGTTAACATAAGAGAAGGAGAGCCTAACCGTAGCCCTAACTCGCACAGATCACAGGCGTCGACCAGCGCTCGTTGTAAGACTTCATGCACCGTCCGTCGTTGTGCTCTTATCTTATTATCTCACTACTATCTTTTTTACAGACAAATTAACAATACCTAGAGAGTTACAAGACCCAATTGATGTCCCAAATAAAAGGGGTATCCATCAATTAAAGATTGACTGTTAAGATGCTGGTTTAGCGTTATAGGTACATTTTTGCGAGGGAAATTTATACATTCATTTCCCCGCATACAATAAACTATTTTACTCTTGGATTAACGGGTATAATAAAGAAATATTATTTGATATCTTAAAAGATATCACATGGCCAAAAAATAGGTTCAATTCTTAGATTACATACATACACTTAATCAGTTAATATTAATCTAGGCTCGACGATCCACTAAAGAAACATTGGGTAACATCATTACTGCAATAACAGCAGAACAGCAGATAAGAGGTACACAGATAGGGAAGAACAGAAAAGAAATATTATGAAGAAAGTCGAGGTGCACAGACGAAGTATGAAAAGAAAGGCATCAGCAGATATCAAACAGTTTTTAAGGAAACTTTAAAAACTAGAAAGTATTTTGAAAGGAAATTCTTCTTCTTCTACATCTGTACCAAGTTTAGCGTATATCATTCTGTGTTTGGTTGGTGTTTTTTAATAGATCTCCCAGTAAACGAGTACGTGGTTATACTTATATAGTTATATAATACATTTGTTAGTTTAATCGCTATGCTTTGTTAACTAGCTAAAACTCTTTTATTCCCTTTTCATCTCCCGCTCCTTATTATATTAGTTTTAAGTGCTTTGGTGCTTTATTTTATTTTTTGTATTATTGTGGATCTTGTCTGTTCTAAGAAATATTGTACTCTTCCGGCTTCAACTAATAACATTTCTTATTTTCTGCTGGCTCTGCGAATCGATGATGGACGTTACATGTGTAGAGCTAAAGACTTTGGTGACCTTAAGTCTGGTCCCATGTAGTCATATGGGCTTTATGAAGCACATTCAAGACAACCTATTGAACATTTAAGGAGCTTTTAACAGCTCAATTATGGGTTAATTTCGTTTGTGCCCAATTAAATAATAAAAAAATGACTAACCCAAACGCAATAAAGCCAGCTTATCGGCAGTTAATACGATCATAAAATCCACCCCAAATCCGAAATTGGTAGCAGCAGTTGACAAAGGGGTAAGTGAACCAAATGTGTCTCCAGTTAGTTCCGGTGGAGTCCCTGTTTCTGGATGTCAGGCTGCAAGAAAATTCAGAGCCGGTCGTACCCACATGTGCACCGAGTGCCGATTCTGGCTCTCAGCTTACTGAGATTCAGACTGCTGCTGGGGGCGTAAAAAACTATCAGTTGTTTCACATAGGAAACAATTATTTGTTTATAGATTTACATCCGAGGATGTTTTGATAATCATACATCAAAAATTCCCATTCGAGAATATTGCAGTTGAACAATTTCGATTTTCATATTCGATTTTTCATATTTCTATTTTTGGCTTTATGATAAAGTGATAAATTTTAATGATTGTTAGTGAGAAAGTTTACTTGCAATCCTTATATATTCTTTGTTAGATGTTCTTATATTCGCCTTGGCTCTGTTTTAATCATTTTTGGGCACCATTTAACTGCAATTTTATCTTTATTATCACTTCATTTTAAGAGAGACTCTTTATTGCGTTGGGTTCCTGATATTTCTAGGTGTCCTAGGTGTCCTACCTTTATCCGCCCATGATATTGTGTTTAGTCTTTTCGAATTATCGTTACAGCAAGTAAGCTTTATATAAAATTCCTTATGCAGACTATTGTCATCGATTTAGAGTCGCTTGTGAAAAACTGTGTTTACTTTAGTGCTCCGAGATTTTGTCTTTTTCAGTGATTTTGTGCGAGTGTTCTGTGTGTATTTATTTAAAAATATTAGCCTAACAATTGCGCTAGTAATTTTCAATAGACCTCCCAGTAAACGAGTACGTGTTAATAGTTATTTTAGCATTTCTATAAGATTTGTTTAATCTCAAAGCTTTGTTTGTGTAACTTACACTCCTAAACTTGCTAAAACTCGTTTACTCCCTCTAAATCTCCCTCGCTCTATTTTATAACTGTAACCTGTTCTCTATGTACCCGCTGAATTTCTGGTAGACTTTTGTGGTGCTATTTTCTGCAACTCTCTCTCTCTCTCTTGCTTTGTAATTGTTCGTGCTGAAAGTTGTTAGTGTCGCACAAGCCACGCTTAGTCGATAGAATATTTTTTTCTCTCGTGCTTTTACTTTTTTTTACTTGTTGAAAAAATTTTTTTTTTGTGTTTTGTGCCTTTGTGATATTTGAATTTGATCCCAGTGCCAAATTTACTTTGAGGTATTTTTGATATTTTGTTTCATTTCATTTTTCATTTGTTTGTGTTATAATGGCCCTTGTCCGTTCCAAGAAAAACTGCACACTCAACGAAAGACCCCTTTATTTTTTGCTGGCTCTGCGATTCGATGATGCACGTCAAATGTGCAGGATTCACCGGTAGAGTAAAAGATTTTATTGATCTTAACTCTGGTCTTATGTGGTCATGTGGTTCCTGCAAGGAAATGGTGGTTGGAATGAGCGGCTTTATGAAGCAGACTCGAGACAGCCTGTTGAATATCTCGGGTGCTTTTAGGCAACTCAATGAGGAGTTCAATACCGTCTGTTCCCAGTTTAATAATAAAAAATTATTAACCGAGTCGCCTAAACGCAAAAAAGGCAGCTTAACCGCCGTTAATACCACCATGGAATCCAACCCAAATCCGGACTTGGTAGCAGCAGTTCCTGTCGACACAGGGGTAAGCGAACCAACTGTGCTTACGGATACAGCTAGCTCGAGTGAAGTCCATGTTTCCGGACTAAAAGCTTCTGTACTGGCTAAGTCAAAGAAATCGGTACCGACCTAAAGGTACTGTAGTTACCGTTCCTGGATCTCAGCCTAGTGAAATTCAGACTGCTTCTGGGGGGCGTAAGAAACTTTCAGTTGTTCCACAAAGGAAGCAATTATTTTCTTTTTCTAGATTCACCCCAGGTACCACATCTGAGGATGTTCTGGAATTTACACGTGAAAAAATCCCATCCGAAGATATTGCAGTTGAACAATTTCGATATTCATACGCTCGTAGGATATCGTCTTTTAAAATATGTGCTCCGCCTGATGTTTTTAATGTTTTACTTTCTGAAAGCTTTTGGCTTAATGATGAGTAATTAAAAAATTTGATCCTGATTACCGTTACTTCTAGCCTAACATCTAAAAGAATTCTCATTCATATTCCCAATGAATTTGAATTTCTAAGTGTGAAAGTTTCTTTGCAATCTTTATCTGTTTTTGTTACATGTTTTTATATTCCACCTGGCTCTGACCTAGTAAGTTATGAGCACCATCTCTCTGCAATAAAATCTGTCTTATCCCGACCTTTTGATTGTTTTAGGTGACTTTAACCTACCTGATATTTCTTGGTCTCCTCCTACTGACTCATTTGTCGCTATGCCGTTATACGCCCATGATTTTGTTGATGGCCTTTTAGAATTATCGTTACAGCAAGTAAGCTTTATAAAAAATTCCTTAAGAAGACAATTAGATCTTGTGTTTGTTTCAGACCAATCTGAAATCACAGTATGTAAAATTAACGCTCTTGTTGTACCTGAAGACCCATATCATCCAACTATGGAATTGACATTTGCATCCCCTGCTCTGTTAACCTCTCTCCTTTAGTTTCTCCAACTAAAATTAGATGTTTTCGTAAATGTGATTATAATAAACTTAACGATATGATTTCTCATTATAATTGGACAGACTTGTACAATTGTACAGACATTGAAAGTGCCACTGAACTATTCTATACAGTCTCAAATACGTTTTTTAATGAATGCGTACCTGATGAGTTTCTTTCAAACCTAAACAGGCCTCCTTGGTTTACCAATGCGCTTCAAAGACTTAAAAACCTTAAATCTAACACTTATAAAAAGTATAAAAAATCGGGTAGACCAGCAGATTTTTCGAAATATGTGGTGGCTCGAAGAGATTTTAATGTTCTCAACAGTCATTGCTATTCTATGTATCTAAATCGATGTACATTTGAATTTTCAAGCGATCCGAAACAGTTTTACAACTTTGTTAATGCCAAGCGTAAGTCATCGGCATTGCCTTCATCGGTACGTCTAAACTCAATGGAGGCATCGACGGATGCTGAATTTGCTGATTTATTTGCTGAGTTTTTCCAAACTACTATAGTTCGACAGGTTGGTCAAATTCTAACTACCCTAATCCCTTAAATAGGGCAAACTGTATTTTTTCCCCTGTAATCACCGAAAGTTCTCCCGTAAGAGATTTGGCAACCACAACGCCAACTTGTTCTCTCGATCCAGATGGACTTCCTGGATGTGTGTTTAAGTTTTGTGCGTCAACCATTTGTAAACCGATTCTTAAACTTTTTATTTTGTCTGTTTCATCATCAGTTTTTCCTTCTATCTGGAAGGACTCTTTTATTATTCCACTCCATAAAAAAGGTGCGAAATAAAGAGTAAAGAGGTATTTCTAAATTGTCGGCACTTTCTAAAGCATTTGAACATATTATCACTTCTCATTTGCAACAATTATGTTCCTCGCTTATATCACCGTGTCAGCATGGTTTTGTTAAGTGAAGGTCGACCAACACCAACCTTCTTGAATTTTCATCTATTGTAATAAATGGGTTTAGGAAAAAAATGCAGACTGACATTGTATATACATATTTTAGTAAGGCCTTTGACTAACCACTCACTTCTTTTGTTTAAATAAGATCAGCTTGGGTTTCCTGGTAATCTATTATCTTGGATATTATGTTACTTGAATGCTAGGACTCAGAGTGTTATATTCAAGAATGCTGTTTCAAAACTGATCTACGTGACATCTGGAGTGCCTCAGGGTAGTCATTTGGGCCCCTTGGTGTTTATTAACGATCTTCCATCAATCATAACACATTGTCGTGTACTAATGTATGCTGATGATGTTAAGCTTTGTTTATCATATAATGAAATAGTTTCGGGATTTAACTTACAGTCGGATATTGATTGTTTTCATGGATGGTGTGAGTACAACCTTTTAAATTTGAACTGCCTTAAATGCAACGTTATGACTTTTTATAGGGGTACTCCTACGTTTATCAGTTACTTTCTTAAAAATAAGCCACTTGATCGTATATATTCAGTTAACAATTTAGGTGTTCTTCTTGACCCTAAATTTAAATTTGACTGCCGCATTATGTCCACTGTTTACAAAGCCATGAGTGTTCTTGGGTTTATAAAGCGTTGGTCAAAAGAATTTGATGACCCTTATACGACCAAATTATTATTTACCTCCCTTGTCCGTCCTATTTTGGAAAATTGTTCGTCGGTTTGGAGTCCGCAATATCAAGTGCACATCGACCGTATTGAGTCGGTACAAAAAAAATTTATTTTATTTGCCCTGCGTAGTTTGAACTGGGATCAAAACGTAAGGCTTCCTTCCTACGAGAGTAGATAACAATTGCTTAATTTACCTACTCTTGTAAATCGTAGAACAATGCTTTGTACTATTTTTATACAAAATCTTATATCAGGTGACATTGATTCTGCAGATCTTTTAAACCGCCTAACGTTCAACGTTCTTGTTAGACTAACACGAATTTATTATCCTCTAAATTTGCCACGATGTACATCAAATTTTTGTCTGCACGAGCCCTTTCGCGTTCTATATAATCCTTATAGTAAACTTTATAATCCCGGTATAAAAAACTAATATTTCAACTCATTTGCTTAATTCTTAGTTGTGCCTTTTTTTTCATTTGTGTCCCGTCTCTATTTGATTTATGTATGTATCTTCCTCGCGAACTCGCATTTTTGTCCAAATTGATAAAAGGACCCCGCGCGTAACAAGCACGTGTCGTTGGGCTACTTAATTGTACTGTTTGAAGTGCATCAACGTCCATATATATGTCTGGCTGGTAGAGGAGGTTTATTCAAAACTACTCCCAGACAGCGGCCCGCTTCACAAGTGCTTGAAGAAAGACCGGGTGGAGAAAGTTGAGATGTCGGAAGAAGCAATGAAGACGTTTGAACTGTTGAAAACCAGCATGGCCTCAGCACCTGAACTTGTCACCCCAGACTTTTAGAAACCATTTACCATCCAATGTGATGCGTCCACCACGGGAGTGGGAGAAGTTTTGTTCCAATCCGATGACTCAGGCGGAGAACACCCGATTGCCAATATGTCAGCCAAGTTGAACAAGGCACAGCGTAACTACAGCATAACCGAGTTGGAATGTTACGCCGCTATTCTCAGCATTACCAAATTCCGGGCACACGCTAGTCTAAAATGGCTGATGGGTCAGAAAGACGTGTCAGGCAGACTCGCACTGTGAAGTCTGAAGCTGCAAGCGTTTGACCTCACTAAAGAACACAGAAAAGGAGCACTAAATGTAGTCCCCGATGCACTCTCACGAGTTCATATGGACGAGCTACAGAAGACTGGAGCGGAAGAGCTGGACCTACACATAAACCTGGATTCGACAGCGTTCCAATCACCGGATTATGTCAAACTGGTGCAGGCGGTGGAACAACAGCTAGCTAAAAATCCGACCCGATTTGATCTGGAGAGCACATCATGCCATAACTTCGGGGCATGGGGGGTTGCACAAGTCACTAGCCAAACTGAGGCAGTTCTACTACTGGCCAGGGATAGCTGTAGATGTCCAAAAGATAGTGAAAGAGTGCGAGGTCTGTAAAATTACCAAGACTGCCAACAAAAGTGACCGACCACCCATGGGAAAACATCGTAGCACGAAAAGGGCTGGTCAGAGATTTTTTATCGACTTTATGGGTCCATACCCAAGGACCAAAGCCGGAAACTGTGTGATTTTTGTATGTCTAGACCACTTTTCAAAGTTTGTCTGGCTAAAGCCGATGAGACATGCAGTAGCTACTGAAGTCGTCAAACTCCTCAAAACAAAAATCTTCCACCAGTACGGGGTCCCTGAGTTCATACACTCTGACAACGACAAATAGTTTGTGTCCCAAATATTTGGGGAGCTAATGACCCGCTACGGTATTCGACACGTAAAAACTGGCCTTTACTCCCCGCAAGCGATCGGTACTTTAAATTTTACGAGCAACAATTGCAACGGATCAGCGGCATTGGGATACCCAGTGAATATGTAAGTGTGCTCTTAGAAATGGCCAACAAGAGTCAATTGGCATGGAACCTTATTACGCCATGTTCGGAACGCGTATGGTTACCCATGGTACGGCCTGTCCAGTGTTACGGAAGCTAGGTGGTATACCGGCAGGAGACTGCCAGATAAACCTCCCAGACAAGATGGAACTCATACGCCAAAAAGTGACCCAGGGACTCAATAGAACGCATGAACGCGCGAAAAGGGTATACAACACCCGCAACAAGATGGTAGAATTTTACGTAGGACAAGTTGTCTACAGGAAAAACTACAAACAGACTAATAAAGCTGTCGGATATAATGTCAAGCTTGGCCCAAACCGAATTCGTTGTGTTGTGTTTCTAACGTAAGGGCAAAGCGCTATATGAGCTCGGCAATGCAGCGGGGAAAACGCTTGAAACACATGGGTGTAATTGGACGACACAATCAAAGCGATAAGCCCAGAACTGCAGGATTGCACAAAAGAGTAGGAGCTTCCGATCACATGAGGAATAGAATACGTCATCAGACTAACCAGATATTGGTATAAAAACCCCAAGCAGAGACCGAAATGGTACCAGATACGATGCAAGCAATCCACCAACAAGCCATCCGCGCTGCCTGTCGGCTCCATAAGCTGCAGGTGCTGTGCGAGGATAAAACGTCGAATCTGGCGCTCTTGATCGAGTGGATGCACGGCTTGAGCCGGAGTATCCAGCTCGAAGAAGCTGCGGCAGGTCCACCGACAACTACAAGGGTGCCAGAGACGCATCGCCAAGCTGCAAAAGGCGGCCAGGAAGGCGGGCAGGCGCAGGAACCGCGCCGCCCGGAAGCTCCACAAAAGGAGCCGAAGCCTGGTACTACAGGCAAGAGGGGACATCGCAACGGTCCTGAAGGAGCCTACCAATAACGTTTATTATTAAGATAAGAAAAGTTTATAAATAAAAAAATAATAAAAAAAACCCTATACAAGTACTTTTTTTCGCAAAAAATAAAAACTATATATATATAATAATAATAATAATGGGAATATTCTCCACAATGCAGCTGCGGAGCCTCGGGTAAAGAAAACCATAATGAAGGCACCCACAGCTTATACCATATTTTTTTTCATATTTTTTTAGTATTTGTATATTTTTATGTATTGTTGTTGTATTTGTATTTAGTATTTGAATGTTTGTTTTGTTTTCTTCCCCTTCTCCCTTTACAGGTATGAATATGTATGCATTTATGTTTCCGTGCGAGGCGGGAAAGCTTTTATTTTTCGGGAACCAATCCTACAGTAATGCAATAATACCCTGCCATAATACACAGATTATATAATAAGCCCGACTACCTCTTCTAAGGCGTGGGTCGAAGCCACACGTCACTGGGCGCTCACTTCGAGCCTGTTACGTACGCCCTCCGTGTAAAGAATATTCCATATAGAAACAAACAATGAATATTGAGACAGAGGGAGAGGTACATGTGACCAGCCTGACTCAGGCTAGCAACGGCAGAAGAAATTGCAATTCGGCAAATTTCGGGTGTCAGGTGACCAGAACAACGACCACGATTGACCTACTGGTAACCGTACTCCGGCAGGTGGCAAAATACGACAACCGGGTAATAACTTCTCAGATAAGGGAAATAGTAAAACATTATTCCTAGGTGGGAACACCTAGTTAATTCATCCAATACGGGAGGGCTAGCGAAAGCTCCAGCGCGGTATAAAAAGACGCCGGCCTAAATGTAGAAATCAGACAGAATTTGTTCTGATCTCCTCTGGCTCCGGTCTAGAAGTACTGGAAGAAACCTAGTGTTTCTAAGGAGACCTAAATCCTTTCCTAGAGGACACCCTTATCCCGAAGGAAGACCACATCCCAACCCTGGAGGACGAAGAGTGCAACAAAACAAACTGGAGGCAATAAGGACCCCCGAGATGGGCAGTAGGACGTCCAAAGTCGACGGCAGCATCGCCAATGTCATCAACACAGTGGAGATCGTTGATCACAAGGATGATATACAGGATGTAAACAAGACCATGAAGCTCATAGTTAGTCTACTCCTGATAATAGTGCTCCTTAAGGTCGTCAACATGTACAGACGTTCCATTCAGCGATGCCGCGACCAGAACCACGCCCTGGAGAGAGTAGTGACCCACATCGGAGCCTTAGAAGAAAAAATCAGTCGAGGCAAAAGTGTTCATAAAGAAACAAAAAGAAAAAAAACAATATGTCGGTAAAGGGCGAAATAAGTGGCAATTAATAATTAATAACAGTAAATCGCCAAAAACAATAGACAACAAAAAGAAAGTCCATGAAATTTTTTTTCAAATACAAGTGAAGCAAGACCGACAACTAATGTAAGAAATTGGAGCTGTGCTGACCAGCTCAACCATTGAAACAGACGATGCATACATATATACATATTTATAGAGCTATATTTTTGTGTAACGTAGTTTTCGTGTTATGTTTTTGTGAGCCGCCATCAAGTATCGCGCGTATACACATATATACAAACCAATTTTAACATCTTCCAAAACTCAGGATCCAGACCGTCGAGATCTCATCGCACAGGATTGAATAAAAAAGGAGTAACTGTGTCGGAGCGAAGTTTCCGCTTTTATGAATATATCGATATATGTGTATATGTCCGTGCAATATGATCACTAATCAAGCATTAGAACGAACCTTAGAAAATGATCCACAGTTCAACGTAAGAGTTCAACATTGGTTATCAAAAACATCCCTACCCATAGCGGTAGATGATTTAGAGAATCTATATATTGAGGCCTTCCGTCTAGAATTTTCACTACTCATGTGTGTGTGTGCTGATGCAAGAAGTGGAGTAGGTCAAGAAAAATGACATAACTTTCGACGGACAACCTTGACAATAGGGGATCGTATTGCGCGGCCCGCGACGATTCATTGGCACAGGAAGTTGTGAAGGGGAGGGAGTATGGCCGAAACACAGCCCGATCGTATTGCGATCATGCAACAGCTAAGCTTTTGGGCAGTGTAGACTGACGACTGACGAACTTTACGCTCTTATATTATTTTTTCCAGGCACTTTAAATATTTATTCTTGTTATGTTGGAGAGGAGAGAGACTTACCAAGATCCCACGACCCAAATACGGCGTAGCTTATGCCGGTCCTTTTCAGGACTTAGGCACTTACAGCCCACTTAACATGTTATTGTATGGAGAACAAGATGGTCGAATAATGTAATTTTTAGTAAGTCTTTAATCCCCCAATTGACAAAATTCGCAGCACCCAACGGGTATATACTGGCTCATTTTCCTCTGTCCGAATAGTCGCTACTACATTTGTGTTGAACGGCAACTACCTATTTGGGTCAGCAAAGTTTCCTGAGTGTTTAGACAGCATTTGCTGAAAACTTCCTTCCACTATTGTGGGCACGACAATATCCTCAATCTTCGTAAAGTTAATCTGAGCGCATTTTTGAAAGTGCAGATCCTCACGTTCCCCATTTAATCTAATAGAATTGCTTTGAAGATCAATGGTCGCACCTACTTTCGCTAACAGGTCAAGACCAATTATGACGTCAAAAGTTTTTTTAATAAGAAGAAAGGGCTTTCAATACCAAAAAATAAAACTGGCATTTGTATTCTATTTTTTCAAACCTATGAAGCGACTTGATAGTAAATGGAGAATCAACGGCCACCTAATCTCTCTCTTGATGTAGCTTTTAAAGGCCCCCGTGTCAACTTGAAACTTTTGTGGTTCCCCCGCTGCTGTTGGTTGGTCGAACGGAAGCAGGGAAAATCCGTTTTCGACGTTGACGTCATCTACCGCATCACTAGCAATCTGATTATAGTAATCCTCGGATTTACCAGCCTTATCTTCTTCAAACAGATGACAAACCCTTTCACGCCCAAAGTCGGACAACTTTTGAGAGTTCATCGGTCTCTTGTGTGTAATATTGCTGTTGCTGTGCATCGAGTGCGTACAGGCACTAAAATCAACAACGGTTCGTTGACCTTGATCCCTGGTAAAATATGGATGGATTCGAGTGTCCTTTGTAATATACGACTCTGGGTCTCTCAAAGATCTTCCTCCTTTCATACTTTGTGGCATACTTTGTGGCAAAGGCATGCCTCTCGTGGTTTGCCTCTATTTCCTGAGTCATTGCCAAGGTTCAAAGCAAGTCCTTAGGCTGAGCAGCAAAAAGCACATCGGTTAAGTTTCTCTTCAGCGCGGAAATAAATACACGTAGGGTATCTCCCCTTTCTTATTATTGGGCTTGGTCACTCTCATATTTGTAAGGAGTGTCAGCTTCTTCTCAAGCTTTTCATAAAACTGTGTGATAGACATCTGCCCTTAGTGTTGTGAGGAGTTGAATAACTCCCCACAAATCCCAGCAGCAGATGGCCGGCCGCTCACCAGGTACACGAGAACGAGAGAGTTGGAGGTCGAGGACGTAGAACGAGAGAGTTTGGAGATCGAGGACGGAGAACGAGAGAGTTGGAGATCGAGGACGGAGAACGAGGGAGTTTGGAGATCGAGGACGGAGAACGTGAGAGTTTGGAGAGGAAGAGAGTTTGGAGACAAGAGTTTGGAGAGCGAGAGAGTTTGGAGAGGAAGAGAGTTTGGAGACAAGAGTTTGGAGGGCGGAGACCAACAATGGAGAAGGAGAGAGCGGAGACTTGGCGGGCGGAGCGAGAGTGCCGTGTGCAAAAAGGAGTAGCGGGACGCCGCCGGACTTTGGACTTTGGAAAGAAGGTGCCACATCTCAGCAGCGCTGCGGCACACAAACATGTGGCATACGCCTCAGGGAGCAGCGGGACGGCAGCATCAGGCTGGACGGCGGCGGGAAGCAGTGCGTCAGGGACAAGAGGGTCAAACAGGAACCATGGACTTTGGACCCGATGTGGAGAGTTTTGGCGGGCCGTGTGCAAAAGGGAAATAACGGTTCCCAGAGGCCCTATATAAACCCGCAGGGCGCTGGCAGCGGGATCAATCATTCAGTCGAGAGCATTCAGTCGAGATCAGTCAGTCAAGAGCGAGCAGTCAGACGAGAGCAAGGAGTCGAACAAAATCCAACCAAGCAAGCTACGAGGGAGCCACACCAGGGCGAGTCGTCGGAAGCAGCGCCATGGGAGCCTACGAGGAGCAAGATCGTCACGTCGAGACGTTCGGGATTGGGATTACTAGGAATCTCCGAACTGAGACACAGGTGGCTGAGGTCTAAGGAGGCACCACACGGCTAAGTTCTGTTCTGTCCTGCCGACGAAGTCCTGGGGTTACGCCTGGAGGGTCTACTAGACTTAGATTTGAAATCGAGAGTAGCAAGCCAGAAGGGAGAGAAGTCCCGGAGCGGCGTAACAGAACCTCTAGAGTAGCGAGCCAGAAGGGAGAGAAGTCCCAGAACGGCGCAACAGAACCCCTAGAGTAGCGAGCCAGAAGGGAGAGAAGTCCCGGAGTGGCGCAACAGAACCCTGAGAGTCACGAGCCAGAAGGGAGAGAAGTCCCGGATCGGCGTATGCCCTCGAACCCAGCACAGAAGTCAAGACCTACAGCCACCTGTCAGGAGCAGTTCGCAGGACATCGCCACCAGCAAGCAGGACACCACACCGCAACGGCCACGCAAGGAGGGTCGAGCCCGCAGGAACGGCACGGACAGTACGCGGAAGGGTGAGGCTAGGGTGGAACGTTCGTTTACACGAGGCACAGAAGCGAAGCGAAAAGCGAGGCAGCCTCCTGGCGTTTTGTCTTAACTGTCCGAACGATCTGAGCGGAAGCCCGTGGGACCATCCGGGACAGAGCAA
This sequence comes from Drosophila biarmipes, assembly GCF_025231255.1. Classification (NCBI taxonomy): domain Eukaryota; kingdom Metazoa; phylum Arthropoda; class Insecta; order Diptera; family Drosophilidae; genus Drosophila; species Drosophila biarmipes. The sequence continues at coordinate 394,268 of NC_066613.1, read as the reverse complement.
GGGACAAGAGGTCGGGTATCGAGAGGAGTGATCCTGGAGAGCTCGTCAGTCTGTTCACCCTAGTCTGAGAACGGTGACGCTTCCCTAAGCCCGCACGGCTGACCCCATAGCGAGTCTGAATCGTGGCCGAGCAGTCACCGAGCCAATCGCGTCAGGAGCAAGCAGCAGTCAAGGATCTTCAAGGAGCGACAAGGCAACCCACACCGTCGGAGACAGCAAGACAAGCAAGTTATAAAGCCGACTGCAGTCATACCCGCAATAAACCCACTCCGAACTCGAGAATTCTGTGCTTTTTCACTGAACTACTGGGCGGTCACGTTTATATAAATTTGGTGGGACGAACACACACAATCTACTGAGCTAGCCGCACAAATACCGTAGCGAGCAGAAACCAAAGAAAACAGTTCGTTACAGTGTTGTGAGCTCTTACTCGAGCAAGTACAGTCAAGGCGGCTTATAATAGCATCAAAATTAAGAACAGTATTAAAGGATGAAAGGATAGAATCAGCAGATCCCCTCATCTTGTAACGGATTCTAAGAACAGACTGATAATGCTTAGAACTCCCGTCGTCAAACCGTCTGAACAACTCATAAGAAGCTATTGCTGCCTGTCGCCAAAAAACATATTTTCTGTGTGACCCATTAAACTCTGGCAATGATTTTACTGCATCAAGGCCTTCGTCACAAGGCAAATTAGCGGATATTGCAAAAGGCAAGTACACTGCAATATCAGCTCAGATAGTGTCGCAGCGCTAAGCCGCTGCATTTATGATTGCCTGTAGTTGTTGTGAATCCATACTTTGTACTTTCTGTACTATACGTTCGGCGGCCTCTTCTGGTGAGGCGAGGTTACTTAACCGCACAACAAAATCTTTAGGCTTTAAATCGCTCATACAATACAATACAATTGATTTTGCTGATTCGAAAGAAAAACACCGGAATACACAAAGAAATAAATCACTCAAACTTCTTGACTTTAATGCCGACATTGTTCTCCAAAAGAAATGTTTTATAAGAAATAACACAAATGTTAATACGTTATTTTATTATCGTTTCGATAAGGTTTCACTTACATGAATCTATGAATGTTTTCATTCTCTTTCGCAGTCTTCTGTGCGGTCCAAAACACTCCGTCCTAGAGTACCAGTTTTAAGATGATGAAGACTTGGTTGGGCGCCAGAAAGGGTTTTTATTATATTGTGGCACCACCATGACAATTGCTGCTCACGGAAGTGCTGGTTCTGATATAACCGCTGCGGCAAGTTGCTGCCCACAACGGTCGGTCACTTGGTAGATGTCTCTGCACTCATATAATGATGCAGAGCACCGATCCAGACCAGGTGGTGGCCACAATCATTGACGATGATGCTGCTGGTCCTTTTCTTGTAAGCAACGGTGATTAAGAAAGGAACGCACACAAATTGGAACAGGTGCCTTTATTCTTTGGCTGTCAGCTTAGAACTAGTTAACATAAGAGAAGGAGAGCCTAACCGTAGCCCTAACTCGCACAGATCACAGGCGTCGACCAGCGCTCGTTGTAAGACTTCATGCACCGTCCGTCGTTGTGCTCTTATCTTATTATCTCACTACTATCTTTTTTACAGACAAATTAACAATACCTAGAGAGTTACAAGACCCAATTGATGTCCCAAATAAAAGGGGTATGCATCAATTAAAGATTGACTGTTAAGATGCTGGTTTAGCGTTATAGGTACATTTTTGCGAGGGAAATTTATACATTCATTTCCCCGCATACAATAAACTATTTTACTCTTGGATTAACGGGTATAATAAAGAAATATTATTTGATATCTTAAAAGATATCACATGGCCAAAAAATAGGTTCAATTCTTAGATTACATACATACACTTAATCAGTTAATATTAATCTAGGCTCGACGATCCACTAAAGAAACATTGGGTAACATCATTACTGCAATAACAGCAGAACAGCAGATAAGAGGTACACAGATAGGGAAGAACAGAAAAGAAATATTATGAAGAAAGTCGAGGTGCACAGACGAAGTATGAAAAGAAAGGCATCAGCAGATATCAAACAGTTTTTAAGGAAACTTTAAAAGCTAGAAAGTATTTTGAAAGGAAATTCTTCTTCTTCTACATCTGTACCAAGTTTAGCGTATATCATTCTGTGTTTGGTTGGTGTTTTTTAATAGATCTCCCAGTAAACGAGTACGTGGTTATACTTATATAGTTATATAATACATTTGTTAGTTTAATCGCTATGCTTTGTTAACTAGCTAAAACTCTTTTATTCCCTTTTCATCTCCCGCTCCTTATTATATTAGTTTTAAGTGCTTTGGTGCTTTATTTTATTTTTTGTATTATTGTGGATCTTGTCTGTTCTAAGAAATATTGTACTCTTCCGGCTTCAACTAATAACATTTCTTATTTTCTGCTGGCTCTGCGAATCGATGATGGACGTTACATGTGTAGAGCTAAAGACTTTGGTGACCTTAAGTCTGGTCCCATGTAGTCATATGGGCTTTATGAAGCACATTCAAGACAACCTATTGAACATTTAAGGAGCTTTTAACAGCTCAATTATGGGTTAATTTCGTTTGTGCCCAATTAAATAATAAAAAAATGACTAACCCAAACGCAATAAAGCCAGCTTATCGGCAGTTAATACGATCATAAAATCCACCCCAAATCCGAAATTGGTAGCAGCAGTTGACAAAGGGGTAAGTGAACCAAATGTGTCTCCAGTTAGTTCCGGTGGAGTCCCTGTTTCTGGATGTCAGGCTGCAAGAAAATTCAGAGCCGGTCGTACCCACATGTGCACCGAGTGCCGATTCTGGCTCTCAGCTTACTGAGATTCAGACTGCTGCTGGGGGCGTAAAAAACTATCAGTTGTTTCACATAGGAAACAATTATTTGTTTATAGATTTACATCCGAGGATGTTTTGATAATCATACATCAAAAATTCCCATTCGAGAATATTGCAGTTGAACAATTTCGATTTTCATATTCGATTTTTCATATTTCTATTTTTGGCTTTATGATAAAGTGATAAATTTTAATGATTGTTAGTGAGAAAGTTTACTTGCAATCCTTATATATTCTTTGTTAGATGTTCTTATATTCACCTTGGCTCTGTTTTAATCATTTTTGGGCACCATTTAACTGCAATTTAATCTTTATTATCACTTCATTTTAAGAGAGACTCTTTATTGCGTTGGGTTCCTGATATTTCTAGGTGTCCTAGGTGTCCTACCTTTATCCGCCCATGATATTGTGTTTAGTCTTTTCGAATTATCGTTACAGCAAGTAAGCTTTATATAAAATTCCTTATGCAGACTATTGTCATCGATTTAGAGTCGCTTATGAAAAACTGTGTTTACTTTAGTGCTCCGAGATTTTGTCCTTTTCAGTGATTTTGTGCGAGTGTTCTGTGTGTATTTATTTAAAAATATTAGCCTAACAATTGCGCTAGTAATTTTCAATAGACCTCCCAGTAAACGAGTACGTGTTAATAGTTATTTTAGCATTTCTATAAGATTTGTTTAATCTCAAAGCTTTGTTTGTGTAACTTACACTCCTAAACTTGCTAAAACTCGTTTACTCCCTCTAAATCTCCCTCGCTCTATTTTATAACTGTAACCTGCTCTCTATGTACCCGCTGAATTTCTGGTAGACTTTTGTGGTGCTATTTTCTGCAACTCTCTCTCTCTCTCTTGCTTTGTAATTGTTCGTGCTGAAAGTTGTTAGTGTCGCACAAGCCACGCTTAGTCGAAAGAATATTTTTTTCTCTCGTGCTTTTACTTTTTTTTACTTTTTGAAAATTTTTTTTTTTGTGTTTTGTGCCTTTGTGATATTTGAATTTGATCCCAGTGCCAAATTTACTTTGAGGTATTTTTGATATTTTGTTTTATTTCATTTTTCATTTGTTTGTGTTATAATGGCCCTTGTCCGTTCCAAGAAAAACTGCACACTCAACGAAAGACCCCTTTATTTTTTGCTGGCTCTGCGATTCGATGATGCACGTCAAATGTGCAGGATTCACCGGTAGAGTAAAAGATTTTATTGATCTTAACTCTGGTCTTATGTGGTCATGTGGTTCCTGCAAGGAAATGGTGGTTGGAATGAGCGGCTTTATGAAGCAGACTCGAGACAGCCTGTTGAATATCTCGGGTGCTTTTAGGCAACTCAATGAGGAGTTCAATAACGTCTGTTCCCAGTTTAATAATAAAAAATTATTAACCGAGTCGCCTAAACGTAAAAAAGCCAGCTTAATCGCCGTTAATACCACCATGGAATCCAACCCAAATCCGGACTTGGTAGCAGCAGTTCCTGTCGACACAGGGGTAAGCGAACCAACTGTGCTTACGGATACAGCTAGCTCGAGTGAAGTCCATGTTTCCGGACTAAAAGCTTCTGTACTGGCTAAGTCAAAGAAATCGGTACAGACCTAAAGGTACTGTAGTCACCGTTCCTGGATCTCAGCCTAGTGAAGTTCAGACTGCTTCTGGGGGGCATAAGAAACTTTCAGTTGTTCCACAAAGGAAGCAATTATTTTCTTTTTCTAGATTCACCCCAGATACCACATCTGAGGATGTTCTGGAATTTATACGTGAAAAATTCCCATCCGAAGATATTGCAGTTGAACAATTTCGATATTCATACGCTCGTAGGATATCGCCTTTTAAAATATTTCCTCCGCCTGATGTTTTTAATGTTTTACTTTCTGAAAGCTTTTGGCTTAGTCATGATTTAGTAGTTAAAGAATTTGTACCATATAAACCGCCACTTGCGTAGGGGGGCGGTGTCCTGATTGCCGTTACTTCTAGCCTAACATCTGAAAGAATTCTCATTCATAATCCCAGTGAAATTGAATTTCTAAGTGTGAAAGTTTCTTTGCAATCTTTATCTGTTTTTGTAACATGTTCTTATATTCCACCTGGCTCTGGCCTAGTAAGCACCAAATCTATTTTATCCCTTTTTTCTAACAGAGACCTTTTGATTGTTTTAGGTGACTTTAATCTACCTGACATTTCTTGATCTTCTCCTATTGACTCATTTGTCGCTATGCCGTTATCCGCCCATGATTTTGTGGATGGCCCTTCAGAATTATCGTTTAAGGAAGTAAGCTTTATAAAAAATTTCTTAAGAAGACAATTAGATCTTGTGTTTGTTTCAGACCCGTCTGAAATCACCGTATGTAGAATTAACGCTCTTGTTGTACCTGAAGACCGATATCATCCAACTATGGAACAGACAATTAGCCTCCCCTGCTTGATACCCTCTCTCCTTGAGTTTCTCCAACTAAAATTAGATGTTTTTGTAAATGTGACTATAATAAACTTAACGATATAATTTCTCATTTTAATTGGACAGACTTGTACAGTTGTACAGACATTGAAAGTGCCACTGAACTTTTCTATACAGTCTCAAATACGTTTTTTAATGAATGAGTGCCTGATGAGTTTCTTTCAAACCTAAACAGGCCTCCTTGGTTTACCAATGCGCTTCAAAGACTTAAAAACCTTAAATCTAACACTTATAAAAAGTATAAAAAATCGAGTAGACCAGCAGATTTTTCGAAATAAGTGGTGGCTCGAACAGATTACCGATAATATGCAACTATGGAATTGACAGTTTGCTTTTTACTTTGTTTATTAACGATCTTCCATCAATCATAACACATTCTCGTGTACTAATGTATGCTGATGGTGTTAAGCTTTGTTTATCATATAATGATATAGCGTCGGGCTTTAACTTACAGTCAGATACTGATTGTTTTCAGCGATGGTGTGAGTACTATTAAAAGGTTGTACCGCCTAGAATTTTTATAGGGGTATTCCTGCGTTTATTAGTTACTCTCTTTAAAATAAACGATTTTACCGTGTATATTCAGTTAACGATTTAGGTGTTCTTCTGGTACTATTTTTATTCAAATTTTATAAGAGGTGATATTGATTCTGCAGAACTTGTAAACCGCCTAACATTTAATGTTCCTGTTGGACTAACACGAAAAATTGTATCCTCTAAAGTTAAGTATATCAAATTTTTGTCCGCACGTTTATCACTTTCTATGTAATAACTATAGCAACCTTTATCATCATTTGCATTTCAACTTCTATCCCGGTATTTCAAAGTAATATTTTACCTAATTCGCTTCATTCTTAGTTGTGCTTTTTATTATCATTTGTGTCACGTCGCTATTTGTTTTAAGTATCTTCCTCGGGAACTCGCATATTTTGCCCAAGCTGATAAAACGACACTGTGTAACAGGCACATGCTTGGTGCATTAACGTCCATAATCCCTGCAAGCATTTTTCTAGGAGAAAACTATCGTCCGCGATATCGCATTCTGATCGCAGAAATATGTCACTTCGACGACCCTCCTGACTGAAATCACAATACCCTGTGCAAGGGTATAACAAGGGTTTCTTAATTTATTTATTGTGGTATTCCTATGGCAGGTATATATTTAATCCCGATTAATTCCCGACATGTGTTGACGAGAGCAATGCATATCACTTAAATTTAGGTGGGGTGTGGCATTTTTACGTAGCAAGTCTAAGTCTTAAATCTTTCTTTATCTCTTATCTTTTTTAGTTTTCAGGATATCAGCGGTAAAATATATGATTTTCCAACACTTTCTTTATAGTTAAATCGATATAATAGAAGCATTAAATTTCAGTACATATAAAATATAAATTTTGCTACACTCAAACCGAAACGAAGAAAACTGTGGCGGCCAATTCCTAAAGCATTTGAACGTATTATCAGTTCTCATTTATGCTCGCGGAAGGGACTCCCGTAGGGAAGAAATATGTCACTTCGACGACACTTTTGGAGTCACTTCGGCGGACTGACGGATGTGTCGGAAACGTCTTCTTCACTCCAAACTCCTGACTGAAATTATAATACCCTCTGCAAGGGTATAACAAGGGTTTCATTAATTATTTATCGTACTATTCCTATGGCAGCTATATTTTTAATCCCGATTAATTCCCGACATGTGTTGACGAGAGTAATGCATATCACCTAAATTTAGGTAGGGTGTAGCATTTTTACGTAGCAAGTCTAAGTCTTAAATCTCTCTTTATCTCTTATCTTTTTTAGTTTTCAGGATATCAGCGGTAAAATATATGATTTTTCCAAAATTTTGGGTGGTTTTTTTGCGCTGCTTCTAAAAATCTAAATTTAAACCTAAACTTGAAATCTGTAAAACTCTTATAGTTTTAGATATGAAACGGAAAGACGGACATGGCTAGATCGGCTCTGGTAGTGCTACTTTATGGTTGACTTTATCAAAATCTCTTCTATTTCAACCTATAGCGTTTTTTATTATTTCAGTACTTCGAAGAAAATGTAATTAGCGTCATACTACTTTAAAATATACTGTCAATATAAAAGAATAGCATTATAAAGTCAAAAATACAATAATCGTTACATTTGGCTTTCAACACAAAGTATTCGCTAGTAAATTTAATTTAAGCCAAATCTTAATATTCCGTTTTTATAATAATTTTATACTTTAAAGTTGGACTACTTTATAATATGATATAGAAAAAATAGCAATGTAAATTCAAACAAAAAAGGAAGTTAACTTCGGCAAGCCGAAGTTTGTATACCCTTGCAATTATAAGAAATAATCAACTTCAATAACATCATGTGACATTTTTAAAGATTGTTGCTGACTTCAGTGATAATAAAACAAAATTTTATTTCATTCTTTTTTTAGACCATTTATTTGACATCTATATATTAGAATAGTCCGATTTTAATAAAATTTAATTCGATATTCTTAAAAATATAAAAAATTATATTCCCAATATTATAAGATAATATGTCAAAAAGCCCCAAAACTATAATTTGTTTCATATTATTTTCCCACCATTTTCCGATCGTTCGGACCGCTATTTGATATAGTCGTCGGATTTTAATGAAAATAAATTTGAAATTCAGAACTAATTAAAAAATGTTATTTCCAAATTTAAAAGGTTATATGTCAAAAGCATCAAATTCGCTAGTTAATTTAATTGGAGCCAAATCTTAAAATTCTGTGCTTATAATTAATCTCTTTATTTAGTGGTCCGATCCGGCTGGTTCCGACTTATATACCACTTGCAAATAAAAGAAGACTTTTTTGAAAGTTTCAGCCCGATAGCTTAAAAACTGAGAGACTAGTTTGCGTAAAAACGGACAGACAGACGGACGGACAAACGGACGTAGCTATATCGACTCGTCTAGTGACGCTGATCAAAAATATATGTACTTTATGGGGAAACCTTTCCTTCACTGCGTTGCAAACTTCTGACTGAAATCATTATACCCTTAACGAGCCAAAAAAAATTTAATTGCGCAAGTAGAATTAATACAACCAGACTTCAATAAAAAATAGATCCGAACCACTGATGCATCTGACTTAGATATTGCTGAAGTGCTATCTCAGGAAAGAAAACCAATTACATTTACTTTAATGTATCTGAATTTAAAATCGTTTGGCACCAAGATCTTCTTAAAATATACATAAAATATTCTTTGTAATAGAGTCGTTGTGAAGTTTACTATTTAAGATACATTTCAAATATGATGGAAAAATGTTTAAAAATTGTTGTGGGACTGGGCTGCGATAAGGTTATTGAAATAACGTACACGTAATCCCACTGGTTTTGATTATAATTATTATAGTTTTGTTATGGGTTTTTTCGGGTGCATAAGTCCTTTTATTCTATGGTCTTGGCTAGAGCATTACAGTCTGTTATGAGTCTAAATCGCAAACCCAGTAAGTAGACCCTGAACTTTTTGAAGGCTTCCACAACAGCTTAGATTTAGACCAAGGAAACTCTGTAGCTGTTTCAGGTTAGTCGGAACAGGAAACAATGTCACAGCATGTGCTTTGGATGGCGTTTTCGGCAGCTTCTTTCTCCGTTTTTGCAGGGATTATAATGTCGTCGACATACGGTATGGCCACTCCTTTACAAGTCATGTCTTTGAAGATAGCATTCACGTGTCGTTGGAATACGCCGAATTGAAGATAGCCCGAAAGGAACTCGAAGAAACTGAAACTGTCCGTTGTGTGTGACGAACGACGTATACTTGAGACTCTTTTCCTTTATACCGAAGAAGTGGAGGAACCCGTTTTTCAAATCAATCGAGCTAAAAATACGCGCGTCTTGTAATCTGTGAAGTTGATCCTCGATCAAAGGGAGCAACAGAAATTGTTTCAACAACAAGTGTTATATTCTCCGGCCGGCGAGATGCCTAACTTGAAAAGTAAAACCTGCGAGGCATCAAAGGCAGAACGATTTCATGCAGTCCAATATGCGACTGCATGAAATTTTCAAATCTGTGCATCAGTATGTCCACGAAGCTGTTCGTTAAAGCGTTAATATGAAGTTATACTGGCACTTTTCTGCAATGTAACCGAAGGACCGGGCTAGTATCAAATGAGTTGGTGACAGAAATACACAGAGCTCCCATTTCCCATGCTCGAGAATTTTTCTCTAGCTTGTCAGACTCAGATCAAAACAGGAGAATATTATCAAGCTTGCTCTGGTTGAACAAATAGACACTAGATAGAAACACATGAAAGTTTTCAAAAAAAAGACAGCTCCTACCGGTGTTAAAACTAAGGTTCAATGTTTTTTAACTGGACTTTGAAAGAGTCTTTCCCGATTTTTTGGAATTAAAATTTCCTTATATTTAAAATAGTTCTGCTGAATTTGCATAAAGGTCCCTACAAAATTACAAATTCTTAAGCAAGCATAGGAAAATAAGTTCCTAAGAAAACATTGGTAACTTACATTTCTTAAACACCATATCATTTTGACTTTGGGTTACATTAATTTCCGTACTTTTATCTTCTACTTTTTTATAATATATTTATATGTATATAAAAGCGTTGCTATTTTTTGGTAGAAAAGTCAGAAAACATTTAATATGAAAAGTTTTTCGATTCCAATTTTAATTTTACACCAAGTAAAATGGCGATATCCTGCGGCTTCCTTTGAAAGTTTTCTAGGCCTATGGCTTCACACCAAAATCTAAAAACTGAATGGTTACAATTGATGAGATCGTTCCTGTGTCTACAACTCCGTTCAGTCTGATCCTTTTAAGGAGCTATCACTTAGTCAGATTTAGTCTTGTCTCTACGATTCTTGGAAATATATCCAATGCCATCACATTACATAGTAAAGCATACGTCAGCATACGAGGGCTGCAACCTCTCACAAATCTATTATCCACAATAATCGCAATAAGGGACTCTACGTAAATTGATCCCTGGGACGTTAAATGCGTAAATGAGTAAAAGGGTATACTAAATTCGTCGGAAAGAATGTAACAGGTAGAAGGAAGCTTTGCCGACCCCATAAAGTTTGGTATGATCTAGCCATTTCAGTCCGTATGAATGCTGAGACCTCGGAAACTATAAACATTAGAAGATTCGGATTCGGCATGCAAATTTTTGGGTTTCCTGCGCATCGCCAGTTTGTTTCAGCGGAGTGCGACGCCCATTCTTACGCGCACAATCTGCGAAAATCTGTGGCGCCTACAGTTTTGATAATAGAAAAAAAATGCTAACTGAAACATAAATTTCTATTATCGACTGACCAAAATGTGCCACTCCTACACTAACGGCCACAAACTTCCCAAAACTGTTGTGACCATAGTTTTCAGTATAGAAAAATATGTATTTCTAAAATGTATTCGTCTCAACCTATCGATTGACCTGCAAAAATTTTGCCAAGCCCACTCTAACGCCCACAAACCGCCCAAAACTGTGGTGACCGTAGTTTTTTTTGCTTAAATTTTTTTGTTTTATCTTCTACCTATTGATTGAAATAAGTAGGTGGCGCTTTATATCTCTTAGCTGTTTTTATATCTCCATTTTTTTTTTTTTTTGCTCCCTTAAGCTGAGTAACGGGTATCTGATAGTCAAGGCACTCGACTATAACGTTTTTCATTTTTACTTTTATTTTGGTATTGTTGGTATTGTTATATTATTTGTTATTTGTATTCTTTTTTCATAATATAATATATTTTTATAATATTGAGTGCTTCATTTTTGTAATCCAAAATTCGATGGCATACAAAAGTATCGACTCCCTCGGTGGCTGCATCATCACACAGGTGTCTCTATGATTTCCATTATATTAAAAAAGTTTTGATTGTATGAACTAATGACGTACATAGTGTGCATTGAACTGAACTCCGTCAAATTCGTTCAGAAAATGTTATATTTTAACTGAATGCATGAGATTGTCAAACTCAACAATCTCTCTCTTATAAAATTAATTCGCTTGGAAATGAATGTGAATCATTATACACCGGTGGCTGGTTCATCTTTTATACCATAACCTCGTTTTCTTTTAACGAGAAAAGAAATCGAAAATTATCAATATTCTTTTAAATAGGCATTTATTTCAACCTTTAAAAATATAAAAAAAAAAAACACAAAGGTATTTGGTGTGTAACATTGATATACCGCTGGAAATCATTCTCCTTATAATCAAATGTATAAAACATTTTCTAAACAAGAAAGGAAGTTAACTTCGGCAAGCCGAAATTTGTATACCCTTACAGTTATAAGAAAAAATCAACTTTAGTAAAACCATGTGAAATCATAACGATTGTTGCTGACTTCAGTGATATTAAAAAAAAAAATTTCATTCCTTTTTTTTGAAAATTTTATTTGATATCTATATGTTAGAGTAGTCCGATTTTTATTAAATTGAATTCGCAAATCTTAAAATTTTTAAAAATGTTTTTTCCCAGCCTAGAAAGTTATATGTGAAAAAACACGAAAGATATAATTATACCCTTGCAGAGGGTATAATGATTTCAGTCAGAAGTTTGCAACGCAGTGAAGGAAGCGTAGCCAGGTCCGTCTGTCCGTCTGCCTGTCCGTTTCTATGCAAACTAGTCTCTCAGTTTTAAGCTATTGGGCGGAAACTTTTCCAAAAGTCTTCTTTCAATTGCAGGTCGTATATAAGTCGGAACCAGCTGGATCGGAAAACTATATCTTATAGCTCCCATAGAAACTATCGCGGGAAAAATGAAAAAATATATATATATCTTCGGTGTTTTTTAACATATAACCTTCTACGCTTGGAAATAACATTTTTTAATTGGTTCCAATTTTCGGGTTTAGTTTTATTAAAATCGGACGACTATATCATATAGCTGCCATAGAAACTATCAGAAATGGTTTGGAATAATATAAAAAAATTATATTTTTGGTGTTTTTAACATATAAGCTCCTACGCTTGGAAATAACTTTTTTTTTTAATAAATTTTGAAATAAATTTTATCAAAATCGGACAACTTTTCATATAGGTGCCATAGGAAAGATCGGAAAATGGGTGGAAAAATAGTATGAAACCAATTATAGCTTCGGTGTTTTTTGACATATTGTCTTATAATATTGGGAATATAATTTGTTTTCCGATTTGTTAAAAACGGCTGTAACGATTTTAAAAAAAAAAGTTAATGTGTATAGCCACTGAGATTCCTCAACTTTAAGTATACGATACATTTTTATAAAAAAAAAAAAACATTTTAAAGTTATTAATCAAAAAATGTGGCCTCGCATATCAGTTCAGTATCATTTACACTGCCTGAGCATTGAGCTTTTCTTCTGCGAATCCAAACTCCATTTGAAAGTCCTGGAAATTTAAGATGATGTTTAACAGGTCAATATAAGAAATATAATATAAATAGCTAGCTACATTTTGCGCACCATCAACTTATGACCTACTACACTTTATTAGAAAGGTAGAGATATACAAGCAAAACACAATTTTTTTAACCAAAGGGTACATGGAGATATACGAGCAGCAAAGCGAGATTAAGTGGCACCATCTACACGCGAGTTCAATATAGTATGTTGTAATGTGAGTGGCGTGACAAACTTATTTTTGTTCAATCGATAGGCAATGGCGAGACCAATACATATAGATTAAAATTTTGTTTTCTAGCATAAGAAGTGTCTAAGGTTTGGGAGCTTTGTGGGTGCCACAGTGCTCCTGCCATGTTCGCGCTGCATAAGAATAGGAATAGGAAAGAAGCACTTAAACTGTTAAAGGCACAAATTTTGTGCAGTACGCTGAGATCTCGGAAACTATAAAATCTAGAACCGTCAGATCTGGCATGCAGATTCCTGGGGTTCCTGCGCAGCGCAAGTTTGTTTCAACGAGGTGCCACGCCCAATTTAACTCTCACCATACGCGAAAATCTGTAGTGCTTACAGTTTTATGATAGAATGTGTAATCTTTTGACCCAAAAAAAATGTGTCCAATTTAACGCCCAGAGGTGCCAGATGATGTATTGCTCGTTTATATACGCCTTCTTTATAAATTATCTTCTTTGATGACAATCTAGTGATGGCGGTACGTCAGGACCTTAGAGGTCTCGTTGGTTACATTGTCGCATAACAGCCGTTAGAGTATTAATGGGTTAGAAGTGCGATCTTTCAATAGTTCTAGGTGAACCAGTTTTGTTGAAAAACATTAGAATACTGCGACTGACATGGTCAAAAAACAGGGCGCGCATCGTCGCACAACAGCACTGCACTCGCTTCTTGCTTTGAGTAACCAAATTATCTGCCGAATCAGGTCGACTAGTGCGTTTATTTCTGCTTGGCAATCAGCGTACTGCAGGTGCTCGATATACAATTTTACAAAACGATTCATTTCGGCAATTGATTACTGATCTAGATCCGCGTGCGCTAATTGACCGCCGCCTCGCACCAATGTTAAAGTACGGGTTCCGAAAGTTCTATCTCTGATAAACGTACTAAGCTCTTTCAGTCAGAAGTCTGCAACGCAGGGAAGAAGACGTTTCCGACCCCATGAAATCAATATATATTAAAAATTTTATTTCCAAGCTAAGAAGCTTATATGTTAAAAAACACCAAAGATATAATTTTTTTTTTTTCCCCCTATAGCTCCTACTGGAGCTATAAGATATAGTTGTCCGATCCGGCTGGTTCCGACTTATATACTACCTGCAATAGAAATAAGACTTTTGGGAAAGTTTCAGCCCGATAGCTTCAAAACTGAGAGACTAGTTTGCGTACAAACGGACAGACAGGCAGACGGACAGACGGACATGGCTAGATCGACTCGTCTAGTGATGCTGATCAAGAATATTTATATTTTTTGGGTTCAGAAACGTTTCCTTCACTGCGTTGCAAACTTCCGACTGAAATCATTATACCCTCTGCAAGGGTATAAAAATGAAATCAGAATGAAATATTTTTTTTTAATATCACTGAAGTCAGCAACAATCCTTAAAAATTTCACATGGTGTTACTTAAGTTGATTATTTCTTATAACTGCAAGGGTATACAAACTTCCGGTTGACGAATTTAGTTTCCTTTCTTGTTCCACATTTTTCAAGTCCTGCCGTAAATAAAATGAAAGATAAATGTTGAAAATCTCATAAATTTTATATAGGACAAATCATTTTCTACTACTTGTAGCAACTGATTATGATGATGATTATGATTATGAGACAACAACAACCACGTATGCGAATACTGATGGTTTTATTTCGAGTTGGTTTTTGAAGGGCGTGTCAGCCATGTGGTGATAAACTGGCCTTGGCTCGAGTCTATAGACAAAAACGAAGGGCTTTCGAACCGAAGCGTCGCTGGATTGAAGTTAGGCGGGACGTGTCGCCAGAATGCAGTTGGAGCCAGTACGTGAAACCATTTTGCGAATGTTTAAAGCATGATGACACCGTCTTCCAACGATGTAGTACGTCGGCGACCAGAGATTTTGAATAATCTTTGCAAGATTATAAATTGGCACTGCAATTTCACTCAAGTGACAAACTGAGTGAAACACACACGTACGAATTTAGATTTGAGGGTTGCCAGATTGCGATAGTCGCATCGCTGCAGTTGTTTAGTCTTTGGCACTTAGTTTGCAAATATCACAGTTTTGAAGAACTGGCAGGGGCAGGGACGGCTGGAAGCAGGGGCGAGAAAGGGGCTTACATGGCTCCAGCAACCTGAAACAAAAATAGGAGGTCTAGTGCGGAGACAAAAAAACAACACTTTACCGTACTTACTTGCTGCAAAGCGAATTCTAAGTCCTCTCCGCTCCCGCATTCGAGGGTTGCCAGCGTGAAGCCCTAGTCAGCTGGCTGAGGGAGAAGTGAGCAAATTAAATTGAAAACTCACCTAGAAATGTTGCAAAATTTACAGAATATCCACTTATTTGCACTGGACAATAGTGCGATCAATGAGCACAAGGAAATATCGGGTAGGGTGAGTATCGCGGCGAGCAATACGCCGCATCTGCGATATCGGGTGATGAATATCGATTTCGTGAGCATGCACTCTGGGTAACGATAACTGATTAGTATCGGTACCGAGTGGGAACAAATGGCTACAAGAAGGACGACCAGGGCTGTATATACTCAACGGAGTTAAAAGCGTCGAGGGACCTTAGAGTGAGCAACGTGGGAGCGCCGAGGGAATCGGAAAGAGCGTCGCAAGGACTCGAAAGCTAGGATACACAAGAACACGCCGGAGAGTAGGATCGACGATTTTTTTAAGTTTGCCGAAGTAAAGGTGGAAATATGAGAAGTTAAATAATTCCACACAAATCCCAGCAGCAGTAGCATCAGCCCACTTACCAGGTACGCGGCAAATTCGAGAGAGTTTGGAATACTTGAGTGTTTGGCGAACGTAATAGTTTAGATACCAATGATGGAGAACAAGAGAGTTTGAAGACCAAGACATTGGACTCTGGCCTGAACTTTGGACCAAGAGAGAAGGTGCCAGATCTCAGCAGCGAAGCGGCACACAGGCGTGCCACATGCATCACGGGAACCAGCGGGGCGGCAGCACTAGGCAGGAGGAAAATCGGAAAATCAGGACAAGAAAGTCGTGAGCTCGGAGTTAAGCCTGCCTTAACACAGTGTACCTCGCGCCAAGCACTGCGTTGGCGTATCCCGGCGTAAGCCCCGTACGTCAAGTGGAATTGAGCAGGTCCTGGCGCGATCAGCCAGAAGGGAGAGGGATCAGTACGGTCTCGAGTGGAAATTTCAAGGAGACCAAACGGTTTTGACTCGTTAAGTCCTGGATCGGCGTATGCCCGAGAACCCGAGCACCAAAAGCCACGCAACGACCAGCTACGCAGCCAGGAGCAGTTCGCAGGGCACCGCCATCAGCAAGCATGACATCACATCGCGACAGCCACACAAGACAGATCGAGCCTCGCAGGAACGGCACGGACAGCAAGCGAAAGGGTGAGGCTAGGGTGGAACGTTCGTTCCTGGCGTTTGCCTTGACGACTGTCTGCACGATCTGAGTAGAAACCCCAGGGGGACCATCCGACACAAAGCAAGGGACAGGCGGTCGTGTGTCAAAACGAGTGATCCTGGTGGGCGCGTCATTCTGTTTACCCTAGTCTGAGAACGGCGA
The DNA here is from genome assembly GCF_025231255.1 of Drosophila biarmipes. Classification (NCBI taxonomy): domain Eukaryota; kingdom Metazoa; phylum Arthropoda; class Insecta; order Diptera; family Drosophilidae; genus Drosophila; species Drosophila biarmipes. The sequence goes on along the minus strand of NC_066613.1, from coordinate 377,859 downwards.
CGCTTCCCTAAGCGACTGGGACAAGCGGTAAGCAGAAATCTTCAGGGAGCTAAGAGGCTAGAGGACATCGAGGCAACCAGAACCGTCGAAGACACCAAAAGCCACAAGTGGGTATATCAAGGACATACGAGTTACCAAGCCATCTGTAATCATACCGGCAATAAACCTACCAAAAACCCACCACGTCTGTGCTTTCTCACTGAACTACTGGGTTGTCACGTTTATATAAATTTGGTGGAACGAACACTGAATTAGTTCCTTACAATTTTGTAATCTAAACATTTTGAAATAAATAAACAGAGGCGGAGGCGCTACCGTTTAGCTAAGAAGATGCAAAAATGTACATGTGGCTCAGATGGCAGCAGATGCACCCACTTCCACATATTTGATGACGTAGCACCTCTCAACCAGGAAACTGGAAATCAAGCTCAGCACTAACGCGAAAGCCGAAACTTAAACAAAGGGCACTTACATATTTTGCATAGGTTAGTATAAGAGAATTGTATGTTCTTTCGGGAGCTGAGATCTGATGGCCAACGCTGAATAATATAGAAATCAGTCTTGTTCATTGACCAACCGAGTTTACTCCTTTTCAAAAACGCTCCGATAAATATATTTTAAAACTTATGTCTGCGTCCAGACCGAATATCCCAGCCTAGACTAAGCTGATATTATATGATGGTTCATTTGATGAAATTCAATATGAAATCGGCCTTGATACGGCACATATCAAATTGATATGATCGAAATGTTATCAGTATCAGTATCACTTTTTTCTAGAAAAAAGCTTTGACAAAGCTTTGACAAAGCTTTTTTGGTCACAATCAAGCGTTGGCTCAGAGGGCTAGCGCTTCGTTTTTGATACACAGGCCTGAGGGTTAGTGGTTCGATTCCTCCCCGCGACAAATTTATTTTTATTTTTTTATTGAAATCTGAAATCATTTAAATGCAGCTTTGGACATTTCAGATATTATTCTTAAACACTTAAGCATACTCTGCCTTGGGGCGTAATTGAACCTGTTACCTTCAGCATCAGAGAGAGACACCATAGCAGCTGGTCTATCGCCATGAAAACCATGTTAGTGCAAGCGAGACAACATGTTTGAAGTAAGCCAAGTCGAATTTCGAATAGGTCTATTTCGCTTCCACTCATGTAATTAGCGCCGCCATATTGCTCTATCCTCTCTTTTTCGATGTCAAAAAATTTTCAAAAAGAGCGAATTCGTGAAAATAAAATTTTTTGGTATCAATTTGACATTATTTCATGGTAAAATTGATATTTGTCGAAAAAACACAAACTTACCATGCGCATATCAAATTGATCTTGGCGCATTTTTTTTTCTGTGTAAGCGAAAACCAGCACCTTCTTCTGATCATAGGACGTAGTTGGGTCATAGATCTTCAAATTATGTTAGTTTTGCCAGAATCCATGTTTTGAAGAATTAACCCAATAAAGTTGTCAATGCCCAAAACGCAAGGTTGCTAAATTACATTCAATTTAACGAAACAAATTTTCGATTAAGCCACACACACCTACGTCTATAGAATTCGCACATTTTATTTCGATTAATGCTCAATGTTTCTTACATATTAAAATGTCTACAAAAGCTCTTTTTTAAATTTTAGCATAACAGCTAATGGACCCTTTGGAGGAAGCTGTCGAGTGCATGGAACCGTGCCGCCACTCACCCACTGCAGCTCGGAAGAAATAGCAGCCGTCCCTGACATGGATATTAGTAGTTTAGGGATTAAGAGTCCCATTCTAAGCAATCCCGCATTTTCTCACTCGAAATGTCTCCCGAAAATTCATAAAAGCTGCTTTTGTGTGCGCTTTATAGCGGAGCATACTAAACTGCAAGAGGATTCAACAAAAGTAAGTTAATTCATGATTAGGTATAATATTGGAAAGCTTGTTCTTTTACCCTTTACCATTTGAAGTAAATTGTATGGCATTCGAGAAATTAAAATTAACGGAAAACAGTTGTGTGACACAGGTCGAGCTTTGGGGATAAAACTATTTTTGTACATAATCTGGTCGATTTTTTAACAATAAAAGTGTGTTTAACTCACGCAAGCCAATAACCCAATCGTCCACGCTGACAACGCACAGTGGATGAAATATATTTCTTAGCAGAACAATAAAACGAACGGTGATTTCATATTTGGGGTCTCTAATTCGTACGCACTACGAATAGCGAGAGAAGTGCGTGTCCGATCGTCGTCAAATAAAATTAATATTGAATATAAAGGTCTCTAATATAAAACTGAATAATGTTTATGTTATTGGTGTATTTTTGTATATACATAAATTTCAGATAAAGAAAAAGTTGTGAGTCCCGTCTCACCCTTTGATGAAACTACCCTTCAGTTCTGCAGTTTCGTCGCCCGGACATGTCCAAGCGCAAAAGCGGTTTTTTTTCTGCCTCAAACTGTATGCTGCTGTCGACGTCAGCAGAGAATTCACGGAGCAGCGTAGAAGACTTCCGACAAAAAAAGAGAGCCAGATCTTCGGATATTACCCTCTTTTTCTGTGCTTTATAATCTGCCTGCCCTCGGCTCTTAGAGACCAACCTTCGGCCGATGGTCTTTTTTGCGTATCTCCATTATGTTTAGAAATAAACCAAAAAAAAGACCTAGTGCATTCTGTTTGAGTTATGAAAACAGAAGCAGCGGCTGTTGAAATTTTGCGCTGCGACACATTTAAATTTATTAATAAAAGTAATATATTTTGAAAAAAAAAATCAAGTCAGGTAATTGCTTCCTTAAGTTGAAGATGTTGTGCGTTGATCCACGTTTAAAGAACGTCCCATAACCCAAAATATCTAGTTCCGTTACTTGAAAGTGGCGTAATGAAATCCATCAAAGGGTTTTAATTAGTTTGAAAAGGTAAATATACAAGTATACAACTAAAACACATTTTTTTAAGCACGTGTTGGACAGGAAATCCGCGGACCCGGAACGAAAAGCGATGTTAAATATTAAAAACAAATTTAAAAAAAAAAACATAGACTTGCAAATAATAGTTGTAATTCTACAAAAAATTTTAATTATACAAATTAAACAAAATATAGCTAAAAGTAAAGTAAAGTAAAGTTCTTAAGTTCTGATAAACCGACTTCTGTCATTAAAGATTCATTTTACAGGTAATAGAATGCCCTTTATTGAACACAGTTATACAAAACTGAACGTTTGAAAAATATGAAAAAATCGCTGGCAAAAATGGCTTTTTAAATATACACGCCTAAAAACCGAAATTAAATTTATGTTTTCTTCTTCTTTAACGAAGAATATGAGCCATTGATCGATACAAGCCCAAATTCAGTATTTGGCAGCAGCGGCCGTAAAGCATTATTTTAAATTTTCACTGCTGGGGAAAAAAGCAACGATATCGTCCCTAAATGTCCTTAATTTACTGATGGAACCGCTAATCATGCTCATGATTAACAGCTCCTAAATTGTACGAAAAAAAAGAGAGAGTCGAGAAAATAAATTTGTTACGACATATGCACTCCTGCCAAAAACAAACAAAGTCATAACAAACATTACTTTTAAGGGCTTATGATAGCTTACCCATAGTCCTATAGTTTTTAAGTAGGTCCCTCACATAACTTTGTTAATTTTCAGTTTTGTTATTTCAAAAAAAGTTTTCTACCACCATTTCCATTTTGCCGCCGTTTTTGACTAGGCCTAATTTTATATGGAGCGGTGGGAGAGTTATATTTTCTTTTTCTATTATTGGTATGTATTTTATATTGGTTTTGCCAATCACTGCGCGTTTTCTTGCTTTTCATTTTTGCTGTGAGTCTGCTCGGCTGTCCCAAAGACAAAGTCAGCCCTTAAACTTTCCTTGCTGCCTTCAAATAAATAAAAAATAAAAATAAAAAAAAACAAATGCTTTTTTGTTTTGTAAAATATTTCGAACATATTTAGTGGCGACTTCTATAAATTCACGATTTAAAATTCGGATTTAAATAGCCATGCTGCTTCATTCGAAAATCTTTTTTTGATTAAAAAGTCATGCTGCTTCATTCGATAATCTCTAATTCGTTGATTTCTAATTCGATCATTGCATAATAACAAGCTTTTCGACAAAAATTAAAATGATTTCCTCGTAACTGTAATCGCATACTTTATACCTTGTGCAACACTAATAGCAAGGCAAATGACGTTATGCATACTAGTTTCACCAAATTCTGACGTTCCCCAACACTGAAGATTTGAAACCATTATTAACGGTCGCTTCTCCCGAGTACTAAACTTGGGTATATTCGTTTAAACATTTTTAAAAAATTGATTTACAGAGGAATTGTTGATCAAGGATCATATTCTTTGTTAAAGTTCAGCGTTAAAAAAAAACAAAACTAATTTCCGTTTTAGGGCGTGTATTTTTTATGAAGCCTGCCAGCGTTTTTGAGTTTTTTTTCCAACATATTCACTTAATGCTGGGTGCAATAAAGTTAAAGGGCATTCTATTACCTTTAAAATGAGTCTTTGATAACCAAATTCGGTTTAACAGAACTAAAGTTAGAAAATAAATAAGTGCTAAGAAGTTTTTAACTCTTTATACAAAAATGGCACTATTCAAAAAATGTTTAGTGCCCTGTTCTGATACAGGGTAAGGTACCTTACCGGAAAAAGCAGGTTGCCTTAATGGCGTATTTCATTGATTTTTCTTTTTGGTAAACTGATGTATTTAAGGAATTATAAACAAATTAAAAGCCCATAACAACTGTAGTATCCATTGACAACAACAACTGGAGCAGCCAGAGACAACAACACCAATTTACCATACAAGTACTTTCTTGAGCACTATAAATTAATTAATTTATGAAAAACAATGTTCCGCTTAAAACTAAACTTAACTTAAAAATGTCTTTTCCTCCGATAATTTTAAACTAAAAGGTATATCAGGCAGGCAGAAGGAAGCGTTTCCGACCCCATAAAGTATATATATACTTGACCAGGATCACAAGCCGAGTCGGTCTATCCATGTCCGTCTGTCCGTATGAACGCTAAGATTTCGGGAACCACGGCATGCAGATTCCTGGGCTTCCTGCGCAGCGCAACTTTGTTTCAGCAGGGTGCAATTCACGAAAGACTGTAGCGCCTGCATCTATAATGCTAGAAAGAAATTTAACTTAAATATATTGCTCTCGTTAATACCTATAGTTTTATCCAATAAACGTTTTGCCTCGACCACTCTAATGCTCACAAACCGCACAAAACTGTGCTGGCCACAGTATTCAAGCTAGCACATTTTTTTAGTCTTATAAATAAATGTCCCACTCTTCAGTTTACAAATGGCCAAAATGTTTAAAACTGTCTGTCGCCCACATTACCAAATATTGAAATAGCAGGTAGGTGGCGCTATTCAATATCGCCTTGTTGATTATATATCTCCACTTCTCTTTTGAGAAATGACTGTGCCGGCCACAGAATTCATGCTAAAACATTTTTTAGTCTTATAAATACCTATCGATTGGCCCACTTTAACGTTCAGAAATGGCCAAAACGTTTAAATCAGTCTTTCGCCCATACTACCAAATATTGAAATAGCGCTTTGTTGCTTATATACCTTAATTTCTCTTTTGCTATTTTATCTCTTATTTATTTGTTATTGTAGAGGTACCTGATAACTCGGTACAATAATTTAGTATATATTTAATAGCATGTAAGATATTTCTGCTTTAAGGTAGTCTGGTTTCATGAACTTAGGCTCTCTCTCTTTCTTCTGACCACGAGCTGTCGACATGACATGACACGGCAGTCGTTTATAACTGCATTGATTTCCGAAATTTTTACTTCTACTTTTTACTGATCATAAATATATAATTAGGTGTTTGCACCATAAGTTTAAAATAAAAAAAATATTTGAATTTGTTCTTAAACTGGTTACAATAAGTTTTAGTTTGAAAAAACACCGACTTCCTATTGACAAATCTCAAACGGAACTCACTTTCTAACTCCTACTTCATTTACGATTTTACCTCGTTCTTAAGCTTTAATGCTTTTGATTGAGTGATTTTATTGTTACTGAGTGACTTTCTAAATTGGACTTTCGATTCCAGAATTGGGAACAGAAATCTGTGTATCCTAAACTTCAGTTCCGAAAAAAAAGAAAGTGAAGAAGAAGTGACGCTCCTTATAAAAAATTGTAAGTGTAATTGTAAACTTTGAAGTCACTTCGGATTTCACTTGTTCGTTATACTCATTCGTTGTATGGCCTGTCACCTGCAAGTGACACGTCAGAAAATATGTAACAGGTAGATGGAAGCGTTTTCGACCCCATATCTTGCCATGTTCGCCTGTCCCTCTGCCCGTCCGTCTGTATGAACGCTGAGATCTCGGAAACTATAAGAGCTCGAATATTCATATTCACGGTTAAATAAATTTGGTTGGAAGAACCACTTAATCTACTCAGCTAGCCGCACGAATCTCGTAGCGTGCAGAACAAAATTAGATCGATTAGTTCGCACAGAGCCCTAATGTCGCCCTGGACGGCAGATAAGAAGACATGAGAAAAGCATTATCAGATTATTACTCCGAGACAGATAACGACCCATAACTTGTTGACATCTGGGCCGAGCTAGAAGCTAGAAGAAGTATCACGTTAACGAACGCATAAGGGGACATGCCATGTCCGCGAATGGTCGTTCAGGTTCGATGGGGCGGAAAAACCGTTCGAATGCAGAATGCTGGTTTTCGAAGTCGTCTTTTTAATACACACTGCTAAGTTAACTAGAGTTGCCTCAAATTGTCATTTCAGAAGACTTGAAATAAGGCAATCATAGTAGTTGTGTTCCTAAAAACGCACTTCTGCACTCCAATGTTTCGGTCAATCCCGGACGATCCCCAAATTCTCGGAATTGTTAAATTCGCATTATTGGTATTAAGTTTAAACATAGAAGTGTTCTTTTAATTTCTTACATAAAATAGTTCCTATTACAATGACTTTAGAGGACCAACAGTTTTTTAATCATTCATTGAATTGCTCTATTTGTCAGAAAGTGTTGGGGAATATTAGGGTTATAGATCATTGTCATTTCACAAATGCTTAAGAGGTGCAGCCCGCTTTACCTGTAACTTGGATAATATAATAAAGAAAATCATACCAGTATTTTTTCATATATGAGTGTAATTAATTTTTTAAAGAATTAGGAAAGATGTCTGATATGTTTTCCGTAATACCAATAAATGAGGAAAACTACACTTCGGTTAAATAAAAGTTTTATTGGAAACAGGTTTAAAATTCGTTTTCTGAATACATACAGACTTAGCCCTCAAGTCTAGAAACCTTAGCATCTAAGAAGGCTATTATTTCCCTATGAATATTTAGATTCCGCTAATAGACTCGAGCAAACTTTCCTTCCATCAAGGAAACCATTCTATAATAGTTTAAAGGAATGGTCTCATTAAGGTTATGATCACGCCTTTAAGGTTTATTCACATATTTTATGTTTTACTCTAAAAGACTACTAAGAACTATATTTAAAAATTGATGCATTCCCTTTAACGGACATTTTTAAAATTTTCCGAAAAAATTGTATACAAATTTATTTACTTACCCAGCTCAGTATTTTATAAAAACCACAAATATTCTACTTAAATTGCTGACAGATATATTTATGTTTAGATTTATTCAAAATGGCAATATTGTATTATATACAAAAAAGCAAATAATAAATATTTGTCAGATTATGATTCCTCGTAGGAGTCTTCATTTTTAATGTATGTGGATGCCAATAACTTGTAGGGAGGACCCCGAGCGCAGGGTCTATATTAAGCTTGTTAGTAAATGGAAAGCTTCGGATAGCACCAAGACGGGACAAAAAGCATATTGTGCAAAGACTTTAAACAATGTTTAGATCAAAAGCACACAAACAAACAAAATAAAACGTTAAGGTAACAAAAATATAGACCATGGTACGACATGAATAAAAAGAAAGGAGAAACGCTATAGTCGATGAACTCGACTTTTACATACCCAGCTCAGAAGAGCAAAAGAGAAATGATGATATAGACCCACCTAACCTAATGTGGGCGGCAGAAAGAATATATCATTTTGGCTATTTGTGGGCGTTAGAGTGCGTGGCAAACTTTTTTTTAGGTCAATCGATATGTTTTGATAAGACTAAAACATTTCGGAACAAATATTTTTCCTACCAGACTTTTGGTCTGTTTTTGGGCCTTAAAGAGGGCGTGGCAAAAACTTGTTGGGACCAATACATTTATTTTAATTTTTCTATTATTCTATTAATTTTTCTATTATTAAAGCTTCAGGCGGTACAGTGTGGGCGATAGAGTGTGGATTGCACCCAGATAAAAAAAACTTGCGCCGCGGAAGAAGCCCAGGAATCTGCATGCCAAGTCCTATTACTTTTTATTAATACCTTAAAATTGAATAAACGTATTTAGCGCTATTATCAGTTTTCAGGCTTTTAGGTGCTCCATGACCCAATTTAAATATTCTTTCCATGGCTTGAGAAACACTTTTCGATTTTAGTGCTTTACTCCCATGCCTTCAGTCCGTACCCATGTCCGTCCGTTTCTACGCAAACTAGTCTCTCAGTTTTAAAGCTATCGGGCTGAAACTTTTCCAAAAGTCTTATTTCTATTGCAGGTTGTATATAAGTCAGACGCAGCCGGATCGGACAATTATATCTTATATCTTCCACTGGGAATAATCGGAAAAATAAATGTTTAAAAATTATATCTTTGATGTTTTTTAACACATAACCTCCTACGCTTGGAAATAATATTTTAAAATTATTCCTGAATTTCGCATTACATTTTATTAAAATCGGACTACTATATCATATAGCTGCCATAAGAACGATCGGAAAATTGGTGGGAAAATAATATGAAATAATTATATCTTTGGTGTATTTTAACGTATAACCTCCTAGGCTTGGTAGTAACATTTTTTAATTAGTTCTGAGTTTCGAATTAAATTTTTATTAAAATCGGACGACTATATTATATTGCTGTTATAGGAATGGTCGGAAAATGTGTGAAAACTTAAGAATAAAAAAAAACTTAAAAAAAGTTTTTTAATCGTGGATCAACGAACAACATCTTGGACTTAGGGAACCATTTTATTATTTTTAGATTAAATATCACTTTTAATAATAAATCAAAATGTGTCGCAGCGCACAATTTAAAGAGCCGCTCCTTCTCTTTTCATAATTCTGATAGATTGCAACAGGGGTTCTTCATATATTTGTTGTTTTCTAAACATAACGGAGAGGCGAAAACAAAAGAACCGGCAGGAGCTTTTCTTTAAGAGCCAGGGAAGGCAAATTATAAGACAGGCACTCTTCTTCGCTGTGCCGGCTTCTCTGCAGAAGCCTACTGCAAACTGAAGGGTATTCTAAAGTCTTTTGTACGGCTTTGCAAAAATTGGGACGCCTGTGTAGATGAGCGAGATAGCAGGATAGAGGGAGAGAGAAGGAAGCAAAGCAACATTTTCAACATTTACATTTACATTTTCTTACTCCTGGTTTTTGGTATTCTAATGTCTTTATAATTCATAAATCCTGGTTTTTGGTATTCTAATGTCTTTATAATTCATAAATCAAGTACGAAATCAAATTAAATGCTGGTATCGCAAGTAGCTATTAAAAGCGGTTGCGGAGGTTTTTTAGGCGGTTTTAAATGTATTTTGTATGAGTTGTTTTTAATTGCAAGCGTATACTCATCCCATAACCAGTGTGTTTGGTATTCCACGGATCCCTCCCGTTTTATTGCATTTCAAATATTGTGACCCCTCTTTATCTTCTGAGAATGAGCAGGAGAAAGTGAACGTGCGTACCCACGAACCCGAATCTCACCCCCTACCCACGAGTCCTTGCTCATGACTGCTTGTGCGCGAAGGTGTGAAATTTTAATTTTGTGAGTTTTGTTCAAAATGTGCAGTTTTTATTTTAGAACACAGAAAATTATAATAATTTTTTAATGGTTGCATCGCGACATCTTATGCCAATGCTGGCCCGACCTTAACTGACCATTTATTCATATCTTGCTTACACAGAGATTGCCTTTCCTTAACCTATGTCGAAGTTGCACACCTTCGATATTTACCTACATCCAGACCCCTCCTACACCACGTTCACCCCCGGTAACTTGTTATCAATCCTTGTGTTCCTTTTCCTTCTAATAACCATTCTACTGGGGTATTGGGCTGCTCCTTATGTTCGAGAACCAATCGGATTAGTTCTAGGATTACAACATGCCTGTATGCACTCCCTGTAGATGTCAACCTGTTAAGTGAACATTATGGACTATAAAAATGACACCACTCAAATTGCTCAGGATCAGTTCTTCAAATGCCTCAGTACTGTATTCTAATAAAATAATTAGATCCACATCGGTCCTTGCAATCGCGCCTAACAATCCTAATCGTGCTTCTTACCTTTTAAACGAGTGGGTGAAAATTGTTAACAACATTATCGTGCTTTTTACTTTTATAACGAGTGGGTGAAAATTGTTAACAACATATAACAATATATTTTTTTAATAAAAATATTAAAACCAAAACCCTAAAAATGTAGTCATTCGTTGCTTGTGATTTGTGCACCTAAAATGTGGAGATGAGTGAGTTTGCACTCCCTGTAGATGTCAACCTGTTAAGTGAACATTCTGGACTATAAAAATGACACCACTCAAATTGCTCAGGATCAGTTCTTCAAATGCCTCAGTACTGTATTCTAATAAAATAATTAGATCCACATCGGTCCTTGCAATCGCGCCTAACAATTCTAATCGTGCTTCTTACCTTTTAAACGAGTGGGTGAAAATTGTTAACAACATTATCGTGCTTTTTACTTTTATAACGAGTGGGTGAAAATTGTTAACAACATATAACAATATATTTTTTTAATAAAAATATTAAAACCAAAACCCTAAAAATGTAGTCATTCGTTGCTTGTGATTTGTGCACCTAAAATGTGGAGATGAGTGAGTTTGCACTCCCTGTAGATGTCAACCTGTTAAGTGAACATTCTGGACTATAAAAATGACACCACTCAAATTGCTCAGGATCAGTTCTTCAAATGCCTCAGTACTGTATTCTAATAAAATAATTAGATCCACATCGGTCCTTGCAATCGCGCCTAACAATTCTAATCGTGCTTCTTACCTTTTAAACGAGTGGGTGAAAATTGTTAACAACATTATCGTGCTTTTTACTTTTATAACGAGTGGGTGAAAATTGTTAGCAACATATAACAATATATTTTTTTAATAAAAATATTAAAACCAAAACCCTAAAAATGTAGTCATTCGTTGCTTGTGATTTGTGCACCTAAAATGTGGAGATGAGTGAGTTTGAAACTCATTATGCTCAGTGCTCAAGGCCTCGGAATGCCTTCGAGGTTTTAATGTGGAAATCAAAAATAAGGTGTGACTTATGCTCTACCTTAGTTCATAATTATGAATTTGATGAGCACTATCAAAATTGTAATGGACCTATAAATGCATTCAATGTTTTAATGAATGTTGAAGAACGGCAACCACAAAACAGAAGGCAAAATCATTTGGACGATCATCCCACAACATCATCAAATGCTCTCAAACGGATGAGAATGGATGAGGGTAAGGATGCACTCATACAAGGAAAAAAAGCTAAGATTAGCGAAAATAAAAATGATTTAAAATTAGAACTTTTATGTCCTACTTGTGGTGATAAATATCTTGCATCAAGGGAACGTCAACATATATTGACCGATATGCATAAAAATGCATCAGCCAGAGAAGTAAAAAATAATGATAACATCATTTTTTTTAACTCTCAAATTGTTTTGCCTGTTAAATCATATCGAATCAATAGTACAATCCAAAACACTATTGATTTAAAAGATTTTTATCAGCTTTGCCAAAAAAATATAATTGAAATTATAAAGCATTGCATGATAGAATATAGAGCCATTAAATTGAACGTAAGAGTTTATGGTACCTATATTAAACAAACAGACGAAGGAGTTACTGTTGAAACAACAAAACATTTTGGGACATCATATAAATCTGTATACCAAAATGAAAGCATTATCGATGAACTTAATATGGCAGTAGATAGCTTACTAGCATCGAGCAGTGAGTTTCAAGAAAAAGACTCTGGTTGGGCAATAAAAAATTGCAATTATTTTGAAATTACTATAATAAAGCTAGAAAACATTCCTGCTAGCGGACACATTCAGGCCCCAAAGAATATAAGAGCCCGAAATTCACTTAATAACGTACAGAATACTGACGTATTTTATTTCCAATGGTGCATACTGGTATTCATAGCTAACAAAACTAATGAGAGTGCTACCCTTACAACAGCAAAGCAAAAAAGTATTCACGAGAGAAAATGACAAAGCCCACAACTTACCACATTAATATTAGTAATGAAATAATTGTATATGACGGAATAAGATTGGATTTTTCAGGAATCGAGTTTCCAATAACGAATAAAGGGATTATCCATTTCGAGAAAAATAATAAAGATTTCAGTATAAATGTTTATGAGATCGACGCTGATGGTGATAAAATTATCGGCCCAACGTTTAGAACCGAATGTATTCAATAATAAATAACGTAAACCAGGACAGTATGCATTACGCTTACATTACAAGTGCAAAAAGATTATGCTACTCACAGCATTCCAAGGCAAAATCAGGAGGATATTTTTGTAATAACTGTCTACAGTTTTTCGTTTTACCCTAAACCAAACACTACAACTTCATTCAAGAGCTTTCATAAAAAATTATCTCCTCCGGTGGTGATACATGCCGATATTGAGGCTGTTCTTGAAATCTATAGAACATGCCTAAATTCGCCTTCAACGTCGTCAACAACAAAAGTGCAGAAGCATACTGTATGTGTCGTATCATTTTATATAGCACATAAATATAATCCGGATCTTAACGAATTGTGGACATATGAAGGTATGTAAAAAACAATAAATAATTAATTTCTTAGTATTTTAAAAACTAATTCAAATTTTGTATAATTTTATAGGCGCTGACTGCATACAAAAATTCTGCAACTCATTAAAGGAAAAAACTACGAGCTTGTTTTACATGTACTGGTCGACCCCCAAAAACCCGATTGCTAGCACAATCCATGAACAGGAAGGAAATTGCTATGCCTGTGAAAAGGAAATAAACGCTGACGACCTGGACAAATATTTTGATCAATTTTACATGGGTCCAATTCATAAAAATTTTAAGCCAAAGTACAAATTAAGTGATCCCTTCTTTCCTGTAGTATTTTATAACTTATCTAAATATGGCATACATTTATTCATTACTGAATTAGAAGGAGACTTAAGCCCCATACACTGTAAGATAGAACTTTATATAGCGCTAACACAGACAATTAAAATAAATCGATATATCAATTCGATTAGATTTTTAAATTCTAGTTTAGAAAAACTATCGAGCTACATGGAGGACAAAGATTTTAAAATTCTAAGTACTAAGTTTCAGGGAGAAAAATTCAAGCATATGCGTAGGAAGGGTGTTTTCCCTTACGACTATTTAGATAGTTTTGAAAATTTTGAGGATACCCAGCTTCCTGACATTGACAGTTTTTACAATTCTCTCACCGAAGAAAATTGTAGTATAGATGATTACAATTTTGCACAAAAGGTTCGGAAAACTTTCAACTGTAATGCTATAAAAGATTATATAAAACTTTATTTAGAAAGTGATGTTTTAATTTTGACTGATGTTTTCGAAAATTTTAGAAAAATTTGTCAGAAAATGTATAAGCTAGACCCTATTAACTATGTTACAGCACCGTCAATATCTTGGGATGCTATGCTCAAGTATACTAATGTAAATTTAGAACTTATTAGTGACGGAGACATGTACAACTTTTAATTGATTTAAACACTGATCAAAGAAAACTAGCAGAAAATTATTTAAAAACAATTTTTTTTTAAGTTAATGAACAATGCAGTATACGGGAAAACAATGGAAAATGTCGCCAAGCGTAGAAATATAGTATTAGTAAAATATTATAAATCAAGACAAAATTCGCCAGGCTTCAGGCAACGCATAGCTAGACATGACTTCCATAGCGTTGAGATATTTGGGACAGATCTTGCATGGATTGAATCAACACCATCAAAAATTATGTATGATAAGCCAATATACATAGGAGTTGCTGTTTTAGAATTATCTAAATGGTTAATGTATGAATTTTATTATAATTTTCTATTACTTAAAAGTCCTTCTTCGAAAATAATTGTTATGGATACAGATTCATTTATTTTATCTTCAGAGGAAGACTTTTACGAAGCTATAAAAGAAAATCCTGAACGATTCGATACCTCAAATTATAAACTAGAAAACCAATTAAATATAGTTCAAGCTAATAATAGGGAACCTGGCAAAATGAAGGATGAACATGCAGGTAGGGTTATGATTTCTTTTGCTGGACTTAAGGCTAAGGCATACTCTTGTTTAGTTGATAAGGAAGGAAACCTCTATACTGAAATTATGAATAAAATAAGTCTTAATTATAAGGATGATAAGAGATATATTTTACCAGATAATTGTAATACATTGGCTCATGGTCATTATAATATTGAACATATATTAAGTAGAAGTCAAAATTAAACCCGTTATTAAATAAATGTTTATATGTTTATATTATAAGAATAAAAATTTGTAAATAAAACAGATTTCATTGCCTCTGCTACATCCAGGGCAGACTTTGACTAAACTGCCTCGGCGTATGCATTCTTTGAGAACGTGTCAATAACGGTCAGTAAATATCTAAAGCCCTTATTTTCTTTTCAAAACGGTATCATTTCAACTAAATCAATTTGCCATGTGTTTAGTCAATAATGCTTGCTTATATACAAGAACATCCCCTTTTATTTCTGAACGCATCTTTTTTGAAATTTCAAACATAATCGTGTTATGTGCTATTTGCACATCCTTATCATAGGTACCTTCTTAATCAGAAAGTTGGATATCAAATTTTTGTAAAGATACACACTTAGGAATAATATGATTATTCTAAAGATATATTTCTTGCTGTTTTAATATGGAGTTCCAACATAAAAATGTAGTAAAAAGTATGCCTAATCTTAGTAATGATCTCCAGGACTCAGAATCAAACTCAATTTTGTTATCATACTGATTAATCACAAAAACGTACTGATTATCTGATTTACTAAATCTAAAGTTACATTTTATGGAGTGCAAGCACGGATTATATCAGGCATCAAGAAGTCATACTGGTCCAGTTTCAACTGAATAAATTCCTTATATGCAAGCAGTTGTATCCATTCGTCTTTGTCAAATCCAATGAAATTATTTTTACTTTGCTGCATCCAAACCATCGGCAAAAATTTTCGAGTAGTTCACAGACCACATTTTAATTTTAAGTTATGAAAAACATAATACTCGAATCTAAAAATGACTTCGTGGTCCTGTTTCTTTCGAGAAGTTTTATTTCTTTTAGTTACACACATGTCCATCAGGTAAGACTACTTTAAATAAACTGTAAATATGTTCTAGTCTTACCAGTATATAAAGGAGAAAGCCCTAGCAAGCACACCCTCAGTTGATTAAAAAATCTCTACCAATGATGAACGCAGTCGAGCGTAATTCAAGCATTATAGTAGATTTTCAATATGTACTTGGTAACAAGAAACAAGTTTTCGTTAAGGAGCTGGCGTTTATGCCTGCTGGAACTGTTATACCTAATTTTTTCCATTTCAAACCGCCATATAACATAAAAGAATTGGATAATGGAGCTCTTAAGCGGCAGCACTTTAACCAGCAGAACGTAAACGGATTGGATTGGTCAACTGGAGATATTACATACACAAGTCTTGAAGAAATACTCACACCACTCAATAAGTATCACACAGTTCTTGTTCGTGGTGAAATTAAAAAGAATTTTTAAATCCAGTATTTATCAACAAACATTATCGATATAGATATTGGAAGAAGTTTAACTCAACTACCCAATTTTTTTACGAATTGTAGAATACACAAGAAAAAACTTCCACTTCGATGTTCATTAAATAATTTATTTAAGCTGTTTGTATTCTTAGAAAACACCAATTATGAAATATATAGTAATGGTGACACATGTGTTTAAAATTTAGTAAAAAGAAATTCATGGTCCTATCAGGTTGTCTCTTATTATGGATTCTTTTAAGAGATTTTTTGGAAATGATCCCCGTAAAAATGGATACACGCAACTTATTTATTGTAACTATTGCAGATCTGATACTCATTTCGAGAAGAAGTGCTCCAAGAAACGCGATCAAGAGAATATTAATAAAACCTAGTATATCTTTGTGAGGAGTTGAAAAACTCCACACAAATCTCAGCAGCGGATGGCCGGCCGCTCACCAGGTACGCGGCGAATTTGCATAGTTGCGGCGCGGCGAAGAGCGATGGGAGAACGAGAGAGTTCGGAGATCGAGGACGCAGAACGAGAGAGTTTGGAGATCGAGGACGGAGAACGTGAGAGTTCGGAGAACGTAAGAGTTTGGAGAGGAAGAGAGTTTGGAGAGGAATAGAGTTTGGAAACAAGGGAATTTGCAGAGCGAGAGAGTTTGGAGAGCAAGAGGGTACGGAGACCAAGAGAGTTTGGAGACCAACAATGGACAAGAGGGTCAAACAGGAGCCATGGACTTTGAACCCGGTGTGGAGAGTTTTGGCGGGCCGTGTGCAAAAATAACGGTTCCCAGAGGCCCTATATAAACCCGCAGGGCGCAGGCAAGAGGGATCATTGAGTCGAGAGCAGTCAGTCAAGAGCGAGCAGTCAGTCGAGAGCATCAGTCGACTACGATCGTCAAGAGTTAAGACAAGCAGTCGAACGAACACCAACCAAGCAAACTACGAGGAAGCCACACCAGGGCGAGTCGTCGGAAACAGCGCCATGGGACCCTACAAGGAGCAAGATTGTCACGTCGAGACGTTTGGGATTGGGATTACTAGGAATCTCCGAACTGAGACACAGGTGGCTGAGGTATAAGGAGGCACCACACTGTTTTCCTGTTCTTTCCTGCCAATGAAGTCCTGGCGTTACGCCTGGAGGGTCTACTAGACTTAGAACAGTGAAAGCCGGCGATTTGAAATCGTGAGCTCGGGGTAAGCCTGTCGAGCCCCAGTGTACCTCGCCCAAGCACTACGCGGACGTATCCCGGCGTGAGCCCAGTGCGCCAAGTGGAGTTGAGCGGGTCCTGCCGCGATCAGCCAGAAGGGAGAGAAGTCCCGGAGTGGCGCAACAGAACCCTGAGAGTCAGAAGCCAGAAGGGAGAGAAGTCCCGGATCGGCGTATGCCCACGAACCCAGCACAGAAATCAAGACGTACAGCCACCCTGTCAGGAGCGGTCGGGTATCGAGAGGAGTGATCCTGGAGAGCTCGTCAGTCTGTTCACCCTAGTCTGAGAACGGTGACGCTTCCCTAAGCCCGCACGGCTGACCCCATAGCGAGTCTGAATCGTGGCCGAGCAGTCACCGAGCCAATCGCGTCAGGAGCAAGCAGCGGTCAAGGATCTTCAAGGAGCGACAAGACAACCCACACCGTCGGAGACAGCGAGACAAGCAAGTTATAAAGCCGATTGCAGCTATACCCGCAATAAACCCGCTCCGATCCCGAGAATTCTGTGCTTTTTCACTGAACTACTGGGCGGTCACTTTTATATAAATTTGGTGGGACGAACACACACAGTCTACTGAGCTAGCCGCACAAATTCCGTAGCGAGCAGAAACTAAAGAAATCAGTTCGTTACATCTGGCGCCCAAAACGTGATTGTCCCAGCGGTGAAAGCAACATAAACAGAATGGGAAAGAATGGGATCTACCGCCTTAAGAAAGAGAGGACCATCCATGTGAGCGAGCTGAAACAACAACAAACACAGAAGCGAGCAGCTACAAGCAGATACGTTAGACAAAAGGCAACAGTAAAGTTTCAAAGAATCTCAAAGGATACTACGAAAGGAGTCCAAGGATATCTCCAAGGATACCCAAAGGACACGAGAAAAAGGGGCCAAGGATAGCTCCAAGGATACCCAAAGGACACGAGGAAACGGGGCCAAGGATAGCTCCAAGGATACCCAAAGGCCACTAGGAAAAGGGTCCAAGGATAGCTCCAAGGGTGCCCAAAGGATACGAGGAAAAGAGCCCGAGGATAATTCCAAGGATGCTCAGGGATACGAAGGAAGGAACCCAAGGATAGCTCCAAGGACTCTCAAAGGACACAGATAAAACTCGAAGGATTCTCCACAAGGCACTACGATACAATCATTCAGTACAAGCTGATGAGCACATACAAGGAGACGGGTGTGAGATCAGAGTACTTACGTAGTGGCAAGGACAAGTGGAAACGCCGGGCTGAGGGTTACGAAAAAACTAAACTCCGGCCGATAGGTGCGCGGGCATAAACAATTTGCAAAATCACAGGGAAGGGGGCGCCTCGATAGGCGGTCGATTGGCACTGGACGATAGTGCGAGAAAAATGGAAATATCGGTGATGATGAACATCGCGGCGAGCAAGTGGCAACACCGCACCTGCGATATCTATATCGTGAGCAGGCCCTCTGGGTATCGATAGCCGATTAGTATCGGTGCCCAGTGGGAATCGGCGCGGGAGATTTAAAATTGCTATGCGGAGGACGACCGGCGATGAACGCCGGAGAGTGGGAGCACTGATTTTCTAAAATCTTTCCCGAAGTAAGGGGGGAATGTGAGGAGTTGAATAACTCCACACAAATCCCAGCAGCGGATGGCCGGCCGCTCACCAGGTACGCGGCGAATTTGCGTAGTGGCGGCGCGCCGAGGAGCGATGGGAGAACGAGAGAGTTTGGAGATCGAGGACGGAGAACGAGAGTTCGGAGATCGAGGACGGAGAACGTGAGAGTTCGGAGAACGTAAGAGTTTGGAGAGGAAGAGAGTTTGGAGAGGAATAGAGTTTGGAGACAAGGGAATTTGCAGAGCGAGAGAGTTTGGAGAGCAAGAGGGTACGGAGACCAAGAGAGTTTGGAGACCAACAATGGAGAAGGAGAGAGCGAAGACTTGGCGGGCGGAGCGAGAGTGCCGTGTGCAAAAAGGAGTAACGGGACGCCGCCGGACTTTCGACGCGGCCGTGAACTTTGGACCGAGAAAGAAGGTGCCACATCTCGGCAGCGGTGCGGCACACAAACATGCCGCATGGGTCTCCGGGATCAGCACGGCAGCTGAAACTGCGCCGTGGGAGCCTACAAGGAGCAAGATTGTCACGTCGAGACGTTTGGGATTGGGATTACTAGGAATCTCCGAACTGAGACACAGGTGGCTGAGGTATAAGGAGGCACCACACTGTTCTTCTGTTCTTTCCTGCCAACGAAGTCCTGGCGTTACGCCTGGAGGGTCTACTAGACTTAGAACAGTGAAAGCCGGCGATTTGAAATCGTGAGCTCGTGGGTAAGCCTGTCGAGCCCCAGTGTACCTTGCCCAAGCACTACGCGGACGTATCCCGGCGTTAGCCCAGTGCGCCAAGGGGAGTTGAGCAGGTCCTGGAAGTCCCGGAGCGGCGCGAAAGAACCCCGAAAGTAGCGAGCCAGAAGGGAGAGAAGTCCCGGAGCGGCGCAACAGAACCCCGAGAGTCAGAAGGGAGAGAAGTCCTGGATCGGCGTATGCCCACGAACCCAGCACAGAAGTCAAGACGTATAGCCAACCTGTCAGGAGCAGTTCGCAGGACATCGCCACCAGCAAGCAGGACACCACACCGCAACAGCCACGCAAGGAGGATCGAGCCCGCAGGAACGGCACGGACAGTATGCGAAAGGGTGAGGCTAGGGTGGAACGTTCGTTTACACGAGGCACGCCTTGACTGTCCGCACGATCTGAGCGGAAGCCCGTGGGACCATCAGCAAGGGACAAGCAAGGGACAAGAGGTCGGGTATCGAGAGGAGTGATCCTGGAGAGCTCGTCAGTCTGTTCACCCTAGTCTGAGAACGGTGACGCTTCCCTAAGCCCGCACGGCTGACCCCATAGCGAGTCTGAATCGTGGCCGAGCAGTCACCGAGCCAATCGCGTCAGGAGCAAGCAGCGGTCAAGGATCTTCAAGGAGCGACAAGGCAACCCACACCGTCGGAGACAGCGAGACAAGCAAAATATAAAGCCGACTGCAGCTATACCCGCAATAAACCCGCTCCGAGCCCGAGAATTCTGTGCTTTTTCACTGAACTACTGGGCGGTCACTTTTATATAAATTTGGTGGGACGAACACACACAATCTACTGAGCTAGCCGCACAAATACCGTAGCGAGCAGAAACTAAAGAAATCAGTTCGTTACAACTTAAAAACATTATATAAGCAATTAGTAATAATATAATATATTAAAATTCATTCCGAATAAAATAAATTTTTTAATAAAAAATGTTTACACACTTTAAACATCTTTTTACAATGCTTATTTGTGGACCCTCAGGATCGGGAAAAACAACCTTTTTAGAAAATCTAATCACCAAAAAGAATGTTTTTTTTTAATATTTCAATAAATCGAATTATTTGGTGTTATGCAGAGGAGAGTGCTAAGCCCAATTTCGAAAAGATTGAATATTTTAAAGGAGTCCCTAAAACAGTTGAAAATGAAACGAATGAACCAATTCTTTTAATATTGGATGACTTGATGATGGGAGCCTATAATAAAAATGTGTGTGAGCTGTTTACAAAAGGATCACACCATAGGAATTTATCAGTAATAGTGGTAACTTAGAATATATTTCATAAATCTTCGCACACCAGAGGTATTTCACTAAATACCAAATACATTGTTGCTTTCAAAAATCCTCATGATAAGCTTCAATTTTAATGTTTAGCAAAACAAATTTACCCAGAAAACCCCACGGTGTTATTTAGAATATATAAAGAAGCAACGGAGCAACCTCACGGATATTTACTTATTGATGTCACTCAGGGCATTAACGATCTCATAAAATTTAGATCTGACATTTTTAATTCAGAATATTCTGTGTGCTATTCAAATAAAAATGGTTTACAAAAAGAGCCTAAATCGCTTGAAAGCGAACAAACATTTATTGTATGTGCTCAAAAAGGCCGACAATAGACTACGTAAGGCAATTATAAGCAATAGTAATAGTGACCAAAACAATAGTAGAGATTGTATTGAACACATTACAGGGAAACCATAAAGTTACTAAATTCCATCTTAATGCTCTAAAAAAGTATAAAAATGCATTGCGCTACCTTTCGTGCCCAAATCGTACATTAAACTCAAAGAGAAAAGTCCTTATTCAAAAAGGGGTATTTCTACCGATTCTAATAACTTCATTGCTTTCTGGAATTTTTGGAAAACTATTAAAAAAAGATTAAGAATAAACATAATTAAAGCAAAGTAATTTTAATGCATCCTAACAGCTATCAGAAATTGATAAACAATGATAGGGGAAATGAATTAATAAATATAAAAATTTTACCAATATTAAATAATAACAAAATAAGTGATTTCGATCAGTGGATCAAAATTCGTCAAGAATTAAGTTACTATCAAAATAAAAAACTTAATAAATCATGGAATTTTCAAAATGAACAAAAAGCGAATCCTATTAAAACCAAATCAATTGAATCCCAAACCACTGATTGGATTGATATAAAACCCAGCACATCAAAATCAACATCAAAGTACGATCACTCACGTCCGGAAAAATTTAAGTTTCCCGATTTACCACCTGAAAGTGATAATGAGGATTTTAGTTCAAATAAAAAAGAAAATGTTGTATCAGATAAACGAAAAGTGAGTGATACCTCTTTTTTAGATAGTGAAACAGATAAAAAGAAAGTAGGATTAGAGAAACCAGTGCTCAAAGTGAAGCTTAATGAACGACAATGCAAATTCAAAGCAAAACTACAAAAATTGAAAACGAAAACTTTACCTTATCAAAACTTTAAATATGTAACAGGACGTGAAAGGTTAATGCGATCGGTTAGAACAAAAAATCCAGTACAAACTGGTAAAAATAAATTAAATTGGATTTCGTATCATTAACTTCCATAAATATCAAATATGGGTTATTTAAATGAGATTTTTATCACATTGTTAAGTAACGACTCAATGAATGTATTTCCTGACAACGTAAAGTGTGCATTTACAAAAATTGTTAACATTCCAGAAGACATGAACGATGACTGGGAAGTCGGTATTTCAGACATATATTTGAATAATTACATTAAATATACACCTAACCAAGATAAAAATGTCGTTGAAGAAACCGAGTTTGTTAGTCTTGTAAATGCTGAAACATTTAGGTATAAAAATGTATCCGTTAAAACGAATACTCCTGAAAATGGATTGATTTTTATTTACACTGACATAATAAAACCAAGGTCAGTAAGTAGTAAAAGACCGCGATGTCTTCGTGTAATGCATTATAATGGAATGGAAAGAAATATTCAATTTAAAAATATTGAATATTACCCTTTGGACATATGGTCGCCAAATGAAATCTAAATACTCATTACTGATTCCAATGGATATAAGGTACCATTTGAAACTTCAGCTGTTCCCATTTTCGTTACTCTTCACTTTAGAAGAAGAAGAAGGTCAGGACTATAAATAATGCATACCCAAATATTATTTATTTAGAACCAAAATAGTCATCATGGTGAAATCTTATCAGGATTATTATGTAAATCAGTGTGGTGGGGGCTTAAGCAACATCGGAAGTCTTTACATATCTCCCCATATAGTGCAACAAGGACGAGGAATAGGAAATTTTTTTAGCGGTCTTTTTAATTACATAAAACCACTTTTTCTTTCGGGCATAACTGCTATAAAAAATCAGGCTGCTGAGACTGGTAAGGCTGTAATCAATGAATTTGGGAGAAAGCCTTTAAGAAATATAATTCAAGAACAAAGTAAAATTGCTTTACAAAATCTTTCAAATAAAGCAATTGATAAAATTACCCGTTTTCAAAGTGGAAGTGGAAAAAGAAATAAAAGGCTAGGTAATAAGAAAAAACGACTTCATTATACATCTAAACGACCACGTAAACATACCCAAACGCAACATAAAAAAAAAAAATCAACAAGAAAATTAAATATTAAAGATATTTTTTCTAAAGCAAAATGAGTACGCATATCGAATGTATGAAAAGTGAATTAGATTTGTTTGCGGCACACCCCACGCAAAGTTCTATTCTAAGAACTGAAGAAGTCTCATACAACCCAATTGCTTCTTTGGACGGTGCCTCTTCAATCGAATTTGTTTGCTTGGGAAATGGTGAAACGTATCGAGATTTATCCAGTGTTTATTTACGACTTGTTGTGCAACTTAAAAAAAATGATAACAACAGCATTGAAGGAAATGCTGTTGGTGTTGTAAACAATATTCTACATTCAATATTTAGAAGTTCGTCAGCTTATTTAAATAATATACTGGTATCGCAAAGTGATAATAATTATCACTATAGAGCGTATTTGCAAACAATTTTAAACTATGGGAGTGACGCCTCTGAAAGTCACTTGGCCTCCCAAGGTTATTTTCCCAATTTTGGAAGAATAACAGCAGGGAAATATGTTTATCCGGACTCGAATGAAACCCTTAAAAATATGTTTCAAAATAGTAACAAGGTTGAGTTATTCGGAAAAGTTCATGGAGATATTTTCAATCAAACCAAACTGCTTGTTAACAATGTTGATTTAAGAATCAATTTCAATATTGAAAAAACAGCGTTTAATTTAATGGAAACTGTTACTGAATCAAATTTAAAGATACTTGAAGCACAACTTTTCATGAACCACATAACAGTTAACCCAACCATTTTATTGGCTCATCATCATGTTTTACAAACAAAAAATGCTCTGTACCCATTCAGCAAGGTTAAAGTCAAATCATTTACAATATATCCGGGCAACAATACACTGTCGATAGACAACGCAGTTATTGGTCAAATACCAAATTTTCTGGCCTTTTGTATGGTTAAGAACCGCTCATACTCGGGAAACAGAGGCTTAGACCCATTTCAATTTAAACATTTTAAAATTCAACGCTTTAACTTATTGGTTAACGGAGTTCAAGTTCCTTCCCAGGCTCTGGAGTTCGATTACTCGAACGCTGAAAAGGTTCAAAGCTCAAGAGGTTATAATATGCTTTTTAGATTATGTGGAATTTAACATTACGATCGCTCCAGGGACAAAGTTTATAATGGAATACAAACTTCGAATGGATCAACTCTTTTTCCGCTAAATCCTCCAAAGTAGCTTTTAGGAACGTCATCCTTTGTAGGTGTTGCTCGAATTGAAATTGTCTTCAAATTGCATAAAGAATATTTTTATCTCTTGAGCGTATATTTTTAATGAAAACTATTTCTTTTTGAGACTGATTTAGGATTGTTGTTGGATTTAAAAACTCAGCTCTTCATATTTCAGAATCTTATTTACTTAACTTATTTACTGATAAAAATTCAATTTGAGCACAACTATATCTGTTCAGATCTTTTTCTTTATATACCATATGAGTTATTCCATTCTCATTTAATTTCCTAAATGGTGTCTTTTAGGTAGAAATATCCAAACATCTTTATCGTCCTTATCAGTTAAATACAGAGCTAATTTAGTTCCATATGGTGTCTTTTTCAGCTTATACTCAAATCCAATACATAGATTTTCAATTTATGTCTAGCCAATCACAGGCTTCACGTCATTTAAGGTCTCTTAGAAGTCCTATCAAATTCAACAAAATTAGGTGATAAAGTATTTACTTTTAATTTATATGCATACCATTTTTGATCAGCGTAAGATTGGATTTGTCGTGCACTAGTACCTAACTGTTGTTTACTAATTCTTTAACCAGAAATTTTATGGTCTTTTATACTTGTCAAAAACTATACATTTCTATCAATTCATGTGGAGAAAATAAGATAACAATATGTCTTCATTATATGTACCAAAATACTTATTCAAACTATGTAATTCTTGAGAATAAACTCAGAAATACATATCAGTATGTCTATCTCTTTTTATATTTATATAAATCTTTCAATAGCGTTAAAATAAAGTTAGTATATATAACGTAAGAATTGTCCCTCAAATGCTATATAAGATACATTTTTTATAGAAAAGTCAGTTTATTTTTAAAAACATCGAAATGGAGAAGTACATTGCGAAACAAAATTCTTTACTACTCGCAGCGGCCTAAAATTACACAACTTCGCCTATCAGAAATCTATATCCACCTTTTATTATTGTTATTTCTGTCCTAAAGTACGGAAAATTTGGTTGCGATACGACTTTAATATGCATCGTCTATTGGTTCACAACGCATAGCTAAAAAGTATTTGTAAGGCAAAGAAAAATTGTTCAATAAATAAAAAACAATTATAAGACCTCAATTTTAAAATAGTTTTTACTTTACTTTTCTTTATGCATCGCGTATTTATAGTTAAAAAGTTAAGAATCTAGGTCAAATAAAACATCTAGTAATGCGTCGTCATCTCCATCATCCAGCAAAGTTAAATAATGGTTAGTCGGTGGCGGTTGAGGTCCTATAAGTTCTTCAAAGATGTGGTCGTCGTTAGGAAAAACCTCATCTTCTAGCCTGGATAGGTCGCCATCCAATTGAAATTCCTGTGCACACTGAAATACATCTTCACCTTCTTCGTGTGTGATAAGGGATTCCAAGAAAGCCTGCGTAGTAGTCCCCAATGGAAACTGGCTCCACTCAAGAGACTCCAATCCTGGGTCCCTATTTTGGGTCGACGATGCAGCCGGTTGAAATACGCTTTGTAGAAGGCGATCAACCGAATCTTCTGCTTCGGAAACCTGCACAAGTTTTAGATCCGCGTTTTCGATTATTTGAAGATCAGATTCTTGCGTGGGTGGTAATTCCAGGTTGTTAATCTCAATCTCGTTTTCCGAATCGATAAATTCTACGATTAGATCCATAGGTGTGCAGTACTGAGGCATTTGAAAAACTGATCCTGAGCAATTTGAGTGGTGTCATTTTTATAGTCCATAATGTTCACTTAACAGGTTGACATCTACAGGGAGTGCATACAGGCATGTTGTAATCCTAGAACTAATCCGATTGGTTCTCGAACATAAGGAGCAGCCCAATACCCCAGTAGAATGGTTATTAGAAGGAAAAGGAACACAAGGATTGATAACAAGTTACCGGGGGTGAACGTGGTGTAGGAGGGGTCTGGATGTAGGTAAATATCGAAGGTGTGCAACTTCGACATAGGTTAAGGAAAGGCAATCTCTGTGTAAGCAAGATATGAATAAATGGTCAGTTAAGGTCGGGCCAGCATTGGCATAAGATATCGCGATGCAACCATTCGAATTTCCTAAGCCCTAAGCTAAGAGTATCTATTAAAAGCGGTTGTGGAGGTTTTTTAGGCGGTTTTAAATGTATTTTGTATGAGTTGTTTTTAATTGCAAGCGTATACTCATCCCATAATCAGTGTGTTTGGTATTCCACGGATCCCATTTTATTGCATTTAAAATATTGTGACCCCTCGTTATCTTCTGAGAATCAGCAGGAGAAAGTGAACGTGTGTACCCACGAACCCGAATCTCACCCCCTACCCTCGAGTCCTTACTCATGACTGGTTGTGCGCGAAGGTGTGAAATTTTAATTTTGTGAGTTTTGTTCAAAATGTGCAGTTTTTATTTTAGAACAGAGAATTATACCATTGGAAAGGGCTTGAAAAATGCTTTAAAATATAAACCTTAAAGTGATCCCACTAGCTAATTTTTCTATACACACCCGTCTAAAAAAAACGTGATCCTATAAGTCTTATACAACTTTAACATTAAAGTAATTCCTCAGCTCATTTTTCCTAGACACACTCCTCAAAAGGAATCGTATAAGAAAAACTAGAGTATAAGACCGCAGCGGCGGTCATCGCAGCGGCAGTCTCGGCAGCGTCCAAACCTCCGCTGCAAAAACCGTCGCTCCCGTATAATAAAAACAACTCATACAAAATACATTCAAAACCGCCTAAAAAACCTCCGTAACCGCTTTTAATAGCTTTTATTGCAAAAATAATTAGGAATGAAAACTAAAACAGGGTTTACATCCCTCTGAGTTCTATAACTCAGATATCTTGAAATTTATTAGATTATTCGATAGCCCGAGTAAATTTAATTTGAATAAAAATATGTAACTTTGAGTAAGAGTGTTAAGCACAGTTAAAGGCCGTACTATGTTAGCCACATGCCTATTTAAACTCTAATCGCGGTTTTTATTTTTCTTTTCAAAAAAGGTTAAAGAGGACTGGAAATACGTTGCTATGGTGCTGGATAGACTATTTTTGTGGATATTTACATTGGCCGTTGTAGTTGGAACCGCTGGAATCATTTTACAAGCCCCGACATTGTATGATGATCGTATTCCTATCATTGAACAGAAGGATTTGGACTTTTCTGGAGCTTCGGCCGGACGCTGCAGACCTCCGCAATAACACTATTTTATTGGAGAGATTTAAGAAATACTTCGCAGGATTCATATTGGTATTTCTTAAACTCAATTTAAAACAAATTATTCCCAGTCCTAAAAACTAAAAAACATTTAATTCGTTAAAGAAAACAAGAAAGGAACTTAACTTCGGCGACCCGATGTTTGTATACCCTTGCAGTTATAAAATAATAATCAATGTTAGTAACACCATATTAAATTTTTAAGGATTGTTGCTAGATTTAGGATTTTAAATGACTGATTATCACAAAGGTCTACCGCTATTCTGAGAGTAAGTTCAGATCGAGAGGCCTTTTCAATTCTGACTGTCGCAGAAGTTGGTGACTTAAATGTATAAAATTTACGAAACTTGATTAAAACAAACAAGAGAGACGCTATTGTAAGGTTACTACCCGTTACTCAGCTTATAAATGAAAAATGTATAACAGTTAAATTAAATTGTGAAGATGACCGCTTTAAAAATGGAACACACCTGAAAAATTTGTGGGCGATAGAGTGGATGTGACAAATTTTTTTTTGGGTCAATCGATAATGCGGCACCCTGCTGAAACAAATTTACGGTACGCAAAAAGTTTAAGAATCTTCATGCCAAGTCCCAACTTTCTCGTACGTCAGAGTTCGTACGGACGGACTGACAAACGGACATCGACTAGGGTAGGGATTCTGATCAAGAATATTCTTATATATATATATATATATATATTTAATCTCTTATATTAATTATATCGCGAAAGGTATGTCTCGCTATCTAGCTTTTTCATTTCTATAATTGTAATCTAGGGCCCAGCATTCTTTTAATTGTTAATCAGCATAAAGCAACCCGAAATTTCGCATTTTAATTTTGCAATAACTAATAAAAAAGCTTATTATTCAACGTTGGTGACGTGATTTGTTAATAAATAATACCAAGTGCAAATCACATAAGTCTATTTAATAACTTTTCCGTTCTTGCGGCTGCGGTGCACTGGCGGAACAACAAATAATAAAGCCATAAATGCAGTGAGCGCTATAAATAAATAGAAGTTGGTGATTGCGGAAATTTGCATGTAAGGCGCAAAATCAGTTATACATAGGAGCGAACATAGCCAAGTAACGGGCTGTTATTTCCTCGTTTGCTTTGCGCTCATCTTCCCGCTGAAACCGAATTTACGGTTTGATTTTTTTCTGTTGTTCTAGGCGCTTTTTGAGACGTTACCACTGATGCAAGCAGGGCAATATTCTTAAAGCTTTATTTAATATAGTGGAGCGTTTAGTGGAGTCTCTATCAAGTGAGGCGTTAACTTCATGAGACGATTCCGGTCTTCATTTGAGGTTGGAGTTGATTGATGAGCTTTAAGAGTCATTTAAAAACGCTCTCGGTGAGCTCAATGAATTGGATTTCGAGGATATGGAAAGTGATTTGAAACTCTTCTTCTTTCTCACTCAGCCTTTGCTGAAGGCGTCACTCCGGGAGTTTTCGGCGCCCAGCATTGCTACCCCCACTTGAGCTTCCAAAATTCGCAGGAGGTTATGCGAATTGGTGTGATTTTTATTTTATGTTTACCACTATCATAGATAGTCATACGGAACTCACCAACGTAGAAAAGTTGCAGCATCTGCGATCATAGTTAAGAAAAATCTCATTGGAAATCTCGGATGGCAACTACGCAATTGCTTTGGATTTGTTGCAAAATAGATTTAATAATCGTCGTTCGTTTAGCATAGTGGCAGAGTGGCTCTGGACACTTCAGGATACACATATTTCCGCTCTCAAAAGACTGGGCACGACGGAATATATCGCAGGATGCATCATCGTCCAAGTCCTGTTCCAAAAGATGGATCCGGCAAGTCAGGCTTCACCTGGGAAACTTAGCGTCTTTTTCTTTGCAAGAAGGAGTACAGCTTCAAGAAGCACTTCCCTGTATCTCACCCTCTGCTCTGCTTTTAGCAACGACTAGCGCTTGAGTAAAAAACATTTTCGTTTCCTGTTAAGCTCTACTCTACATCCAATAATGTTCTGATTAGCAAATCAGCTTCAAAAAAAAAAAATAAAATCTTCAACATCTGTAACTGGAATGGGAGATTCTAGTTTTGTGACAGATGTTCACTCGGTCAGTATTAAGATTCAGTCCCGAACTTCCGAATACTCATCCAACATTACCGAGGTGATAGCTCCGAACATAACAGAAAGACAGCAAAGCTTCAACGTTGACATCGGCAACTGGAACACTCCCAAAAATATAGAATTAGGTGACCCAAGGTTTTATGCTCCCCGGTGATTGGAGCCAATCTCTTTTTCGATATGTTGTGCGTTGGGCAAATCAAGCTTCCACCTGGACTACCCTTTTTTCAAAAAAACTCTTCTGAGTTGGGTTGTTTCTGAAGGTTATGGCCTTTCCAATGTCTCTTCTAATGCCATCTCAAGATGTACGTCTAGTAGAGAGAATAACTTCGATTGGTTAGATGATCTTTGACGATTTTGGAAAGTGGAAAGCTGTGCCGAGCCAATTATACGCGCTACGAAGGAAGAATTGGACTGTGATTATTCTGTTCAGCTGCCTGCCAAGCGCAATCTAGATCTCTTGGGAGAGTCCTACTATCAAGCTTATCGAAGATTATTGTACCTAGAGAGCAAGTTGAATCGTCAGCTAGCCTTGAAAGCTCAATATGCAGCATTCATAAAGGAATACCTCGATCTAGGACATATGTCAACAGTTTCTGCCGCTGAAATTGGGTCGTGCAGATACTTCTTGCTTTATTATTGCGTCATAAAGGAAGAAAGCTTCACCACAAAGCTTCTCTTGGTTTTGATGGATCGGCGGCCAGTTACTCAGGATATTCTCTCAACGATGATTTTATGGCATTGTGTCGCTGAACTCTTGTCTAGGCTCATCACAGAAGTGAATGGGACGAGTGCATTTGAGAAAGAATTGTACTGCTGTGGCGCTTTCATGGATCCGAGACGAGCCATCCAGATTTAATATTTTTGTAACGATCGGTTCGGCTGACATTTAAGAGCTAACTGAGTGAGTTCAGTGGCAATATGTTCCAACTTTCTCCCGAGGTGCCTTTCCTGCTGAACTCAACGAGTCTCCTCTCTGTGTTCATGGGTCAAAATTCCTTTGTGGCCCTAAAGCTGACTGGCGAACCCCAATCATTGCTAAAAGCCAACGCTTGATGTTCGCCGGAGGATTCTACAAATAAAATCTCTATACGAAGACATAGTGGCTAGTTCAAAATTTTCCTATTCCTGTGCTTCCCTTTAAAGAATTTTCGGATACGACTATAAGTTTAGTAATCGCATCCGTCGCCCTACGCTTTCGGTGTCTGATCTTCAAGGCGGGACTCTGCTGTTGCTTCGTCTTGTCCAGCGCTTACATTCATGGGATGACATCAAATCATTGCAGTCAAAGGAATTGTTGCACTCGTTTGCATCTCTTTCGCCATTCATTAATCAATATGGGCTATTAAAGTGGATGGTCACTATTGTCATTATTGCTCACTATCATGAACGCAATCTGCACAATGGGGCACGGGCACTACTCGGCATAATTCGATCCCAATATTGGCCTGGTGATGAAGGAAGTAAACAAATGTATTAGATGCTTTCGGATGAAGCCTCGAGAAGTTGAGCATATAATGGCGGATTTTCCAATGGAACGACTAGGTTGATCTCATGCATTCGAAGTCACTGGAGTTGACTTTTGCGGGCCATTTCTCTACAAGTCAGAGGTGCGAAGCCAGCCTCCAGGAAAATGCTACGTTTGCGTCTTCATTTGTTTCGCCAGGCTATTCATTTGGAGTTGATCAGGAATCTCTCTACGGTATCGTTTCTACTCAAATGATTTGTATGCTCAGAATTAGGCCGCAGCAGCTTTGGTCTGATAATGCAATCAACTTTGTTGGCGCCCGCAACGAGCTGTTCTTTTTGTTCCGATGGAAAGAAGAATACTTGACACTACTGCAGAAGCGCTCCAAGAGGCGCACCCCAAAACCTGGCCTGGTTGTCAATGTCTTGGTTCTGGTCAAGGACAAATACTTGCCTGCCATGAAGTGGCCCCACGCCAGAGTCTGTTCGGTGGAAATGGAGTTGCTCGAGTTGCCGTTCTGACGACAGCATCAGGAGTGACAAAGCGAGCAGTAAACAAGCTGTGTCTGCTATCCCTTAAGGATGATGTTGAAACTCAGGCTTCCAAGGTGGGGAGTATGTCGGGTCACGCAATCCCAGCAGCTAATTAACGTCTTAATTTGATAACATATATTAATTGCTTCGCGAAAGGTATCTCTATCTATCTAGCTTTCTCAGCTTGTATACTTGCGTACTTGGCCCCAGCTTTCGGCTAATTGTCTCTTTGTAAATTAAGTACGAATTCTGATCTCGACATTAAACGCACTCTCGTCTCGCCTGTTAATTTATAGTTAACAAGCATAAAACAATCGGAATTTTCTTACTTTAATTTTGCAATAACTAATAAAAAATCTTAATAGTTCAACATAAATGGTAGGTACTTTTTAACATATATCCAACTAGCTTGGAAATGACGTCTTTTATATTGTTCTGAATTTCGAATTTAACTTTATGAAAATCGAACGACTTCAGTAGTGGATATAAGTATTTTGCGTAAATAAAATTTAAATGCCGTTTGAATTATGCGATACTTCTCTTAACCAATTTAGTACTTATTGAAAATACCAAATTTGTGTGATAGTTTTCTAGCAAGGAGCCATGCCCGCGCACAATCCGCGAAACACACCCCCCACGGTTTTTATGCTAACAACAAATTTTTAACTGAAACGTATTTGTCTCATCAACACTTATCGATTGATCTACAAAAAACGCAACGCCCACTCTAAGGCCCACTCTTGTGGGAGGTAACTGAGGCGGCCACAGTTTTCATTCTAGAAAAAATTTTGTTGCTGAAATGTATTTGTCTCATCAAGAAATATCGATTGCCCCAAAAATAAGTTTTCCACGCCTACTCTAACGCCAACAAACCCCGCCCCCCTCGCAATGACTACAAGATCTAGCAATGATAAGGGCATTTATCCATGTGTGTGGATAAACATGGTAAGGAAAAAGCAGGATGATCGTTTACCGAGTTTTAAAAAGAACTAGAAGGCTGCGAATGGTCCGAAAGCTATTATCTGTAATATTAAAAGGTAATTACTTTACAGCGCTGTGGTATATGACTATTACTCGTATGATAAATTTTCGGGATCTCGCGCTCTTATTTTTTTGTGTTTTGTGCCTTTGTGATTTTTGAATGTGATCCCAGTGCCAAATTTACTTTGAGGTATTTTTGATATTTTACTTCATTACATTTTTCATTTGTTTGTCTTATAATGGCCCTTGTCTGTTTCAAGAAAAACTTCACACTTGCGTCTTCTACGAAAGACCCCTTTATTTTTTGCTGGCTCTGCGATTCGATGATCCACGTCAATGTGCAGGATTCACCGGCATAGTGAAATATTTTATTGATCTTAACTCTGGTCTTATGTGGTCATGTGGTTCCTGCAAGGAAATGGTGGTTGAGATGAGCGGCTTTATGAAGCAGACTCGGGACAGCCTGTTGAATATCTCGGGTGCTTTTAGGCAACTCAATGAGGAGTTCAATAACGTCCGTTCCCAGTTTAATAATAAAAAATTATTAACCGAGTCGCCTAAACGCAAAAAAAGCCAGCTTAACCGCCGTTAATACCACCATGGAATCCAACCCAAATCCGAACTTGGTAGCAGCAGTTCCTGTCGATACAGGGGTAAGCGAACCAACTGTGCGTACGGATGCAACTAGCTCGAGTGATGTCCATGTTTCCGGACTAAAAGGTTCTGTACTGGCTAAGTCAAAGAAATCGGTACCGACCGTTCCTATAGGTACTGTAGTCACCGTTCCTGGATCTCAGCCTAGTGAGGTTCAGACTGCTTCTGGGGGGCGTAAGAAACTATCAGTTGTTCCACAAAGGAAGCAATTATTTCTTTCTAGATTCACCCCAGATACCACATCTGAGGATGTTCTGGAATTTATACGTGAAAAATTTGCATCCGAAGATATTGCAGTTGAACAATTTCGATATTCATACGCTCGTAGGATATCGTCTTTTAAAATATATGCTCCGCCTGATGTTTTTAATGTTTTACTTTCTGAAAGATTTTGGCTTAATGATGAGTAATTAAAAAATTTGATCCTGATTACCGTTACTTCTAGCCTAACATCTGAAAGAATTCTCATTCATATTCCCAATGAATTTGAATTTCTAAGTGTGAAAGTTTCTTTGCAATCTTTATCTGTTTTTGTTACATGTTTTTATATTCCACCTGGCTCTGACCTAGTAAGTTATGAGCACCATCTCTCTGCATTAAAATCTGTCTTATCCCGACCTTTTGATTGTTTTAGGTGACTTTAACCTACCTGATATTTCTTGGTCTCCTCCTACTGACTCATTTGTCGCTATGCCGTTATACGCCCATGATTTTGTTGATGGCCTTTTAGAATTATCGTTACAGCAAGTAAGCTTTATAAAAAATTCCTTAAGAAGACAATTAGATCTTGTGTTTGTTTCAGACCCGTCTGAAATCACCGTATGTAGAATTAACGCTCTTGTTGTACCTGAAGACCCATATCATCCAACTATGGAATTGACATTTGCATCCCCTGCTCTGTTACCCTCTCTCCTTTAGTTTCTCCAACTAAAATGAGATGTTTTCGTAAATGTGATTATAATAAACTTAACGATATGATTTCTCATTATAATTGGACAGACTTGTACAATTGTACAGACATTGAAAGTGCCACTGAACTATTCTATACAGTCTTAAATACGTTTTTTAATGAATGCGTACCTGATGGGTTTCTTTCAAACCAAAACAGACCTCCTTGGTTTACCAATGCGCTTCAAAGACCTAAAAACCTTAAATCTAACACTTATAAAAAGTATACAAAATCGGATAGACCAGCAGATTTTTCAAAATATGTTGTGGCTCTAACAGATTTTAATGTTCTCAACAGTCATTGCTACTCTATGTATCTAAATCGATGTAAATTTGAATTTTCAAACTATCCGAAACAGTTTTACAATTTTGTTAATGCCAAGCGTAAGACATCGGCATTGCCATCATCGGTACGTCTAAACTCAATGGAGGCATCGACGGATTCTGAAATTGCTGATTTATTTGCTGAGTTTTTCCAAACTTCTTATAGTTCGACAGCTTGGACAAATTCTAACTACCCTAATCCCTTAAATAGGGCAAATTATATTTTCTCCCCTGTAATCACCGAAAGCTCTCTCGTAAGAGATTTAGCAACAACAACTCCAACATGTTCTCCCGGTCCAGATGGACTTCCTGGATGTGTGCTTAAGTTTTGTGCGTCAACCATTTGTAAACTGGTTCTTAAACTTTTTTATTTGTCAATTTCATCATCAGTTTTTCCTTCTATCTGGATGGACTCTTTTATTATTTCACTCCATAAAAAAGGTGGGAAAGGAGATGCCCAAAATTATAGATAATTATCGGCAATTCCTAAACATTTGAACGTATTATCATTTCTCATTAGCAACATTTATGTTCCTCGCTTATATCACCATGTCAGCATGGTTTTGTTAAGCGAAGATCGACCACCACCAACCTTCTTGAATTGTCATCTATTGTAATAAATGGGTTTAAGAAAAAAATGCAGACTGACATTGTATATACAGATTTTAGTAAGGCCTTTGACTCCATTAACCACTCACTTCTTTTATTTCAAGTTACTTGAATGGTAGGACTCAGAGGGTTATATTCAAGAATGCTGTTTCAAAATTGATCTACGTGACATCTGGAGTGCCTCAGGGTAGTCATTTGGGCCCTTTGCTGTTTATTAACGATCTTATCATAACACATTCTCGTGTACTAATGTATGCTGATGATGTTAAGCTTTGTTTATCATATAATGATATAGCGTCGGGATTTAACTTACAGTCGGATATTGATTGTTTTCATGGATGGTGTGAGTACAACCTTTTAAATTTGAACTGCCTTAAATGCAACGTTATGACTTTTTATAGGGGTACTCCTACGTTAAATACGCCACTTGACCGTATTTATTTAGTTAACGATTTAGGTGTTCTTCTTGACCCTAAACTTAAATTTGACTGTCACATTATGTCCACTGTTAACAAAGCCATGAGTGTTCTTGGGTTTATAAAGCGTTGGTCAAAAGAATTTGATGACCCTTATACGACTTGTCCCTCCCTTGTCCGTCCTATTTCGGAATATTGTTCGTTGGTTTGGAGTCTGGAATCTGGGATGAACTGGGATCAAAACGTAAGGCTCCCTTCCTACGAGAGAAGATTACAATTGCTTAATTTACCTACACTTGTAAATCGTAGAACAATGCTTGGTACTATTTTTATACAAAATCTTATAAGAAGTGACATTGATTCTGCAGAACTTTTACACCGCCTAACATTCAACTTTCCCGTTAGACTAACACGAAATTATTATCCTCTAAATTTGCAACGATGTACATCAAATTTTTGTCTGCGCGAGCCCTTTCGCGTTCTATGTAATAACTATAATAAACTTTATCATTTAATTTGCATTTCAACATCTATCTCGGTATTAAAAACTAATATTTGAACTCATTTGTTTAAGCCTTAGTTGTGCCTTTTATTTTCATTTGTGTCCCGTCTCTATTTGTTTTATGTATGTATCTTCCTCGCGAACTCGCATTTTTTGCCCAAATTGATAAAAGGGCCCCGCGCTTAACAAGCACGTGCTTGGTGTCTTTGGGTCACTTGTTTGTACTGTTCGAAGTGCATCAACGTCCATATACATATATTATGTTAGTTAACATAGAGTGCGGTATATATTATTAATAAATTATAGGGTCACTGGGGTCCCGACACAAGATTTACTTGGGAGTTCGTCTTCATACTTGGCAGACTTACTTCAGAGTTCGACTACATACTTGGTAGATTTACTGGGGAGTTCGACTACATACTTAGGAGTTCGACCACATGCTTTGGAGTTCTACTACAATACTCTACATACTACCCACAATTTGACTGCCAGCCACCGGTGAACGCCTTCGCCATCCTCGCCGACGACATCCAGTATTTCCGTTCCGGGTTCTTTTTGCGGCGGCCTCCAACGCAAAGCGCTCGGGCCGACTACGATCGCCCTCCGTGCCGGCCAGCAATGGCTAAAAATTTAAAACAAAACACATGTACCTTGATTATATACCTAGCATTTACTTCCCTGTGTGATTGTGCATTTATCCGGATTTTGACCCGAGAGCCGTGTTTGTCCATATGTTAGTTAAATGGTATAGCTTACAGTGCAGTTACGTACCTTTTGGACTGTCCCTTCTTTTCCCCAGGAGCTCCTCAGGATTAGGTGACCCAACATGCACGCCCTGCTTGTGTACTTTTTGAGGGCCGTGTTTCCATGCGAGCTCTACCAATACATGACTGGAAAAGTATAACTTTCCGCAGTGCCTGTAGCCTTTTCCTAAAAACAGATCCTCTCCTTGTAATACAAGTATTAGTCTTGAAGGCTGAGAATAATAGATCGGCTAGGAGGGAAATGAATATAAATTATTGTACTTGCCACTAAGTTCATTAAATGTTTGTAAAACCAACAATTTGTGAGTAACTTGTCCCAGTA
Organism: Drosophila biarmipes; assembly: GCF_025231255.1. Lineage (NCBI taxonomy): Eukaryota > Metazoa > Arthropoda > Insecta > Diptera > Drosophilidae > Drosophila > Drosophila biarmipes. The sequence goes on along the minus strand of NC_066613.1, from coordinate 340,800 downwards.
GAGGAGATGCAATGGCCGTAGTCGCGAGGAGGGATGCCGTCTGGCCGAGTTTGGGTGGTGCCCAGCAGCATATGATGGGTACCCATGGTAGGGAGGAAGCGTTTGGCTGAAACATCAATAGCCACCAAATAAAAACCAAAATTCTGTCGATGTTTTCATGTTGCGAGCTGTACTGTGGTGTAGTGGCGCCAAATTTAAACCAAATAAATTGTAGAGGCGAGGACTACTCGCCCATTTATAACCCTGACGCTCTCGTCATAACGAACTGTGGCACGAACACCACGCGCTGCACAATGACCTCGACTTTAGATAGAAATAGAGGACGTGAAAGAAAAGCTAACAGGAGCCATAACTAGCCGATGTCCTTAACTGGCGGCTAGCACCACGAATGATAGCTAGATCAGCTGACGTACAGCTTGGCGGTGACAAAAGAATGGGGGTTTTCGTGAAAGCGCAGGACGAGTTAAATCGGAAACCCACCGGCGAGGGTCAGTTCCATCTCCCCAGGTCCAGGAGAAAAAAGGAAAATTTCAATTTGGTAGTGAGGAATATTTATTTCAGTGTTATTTATTTTTGCTTTTATTGATTGTCGTATTTATTTGTTTATTTTGTTATTTGATATATTATTTATTATTTATTGGTTATCTTAATTATTTGTTTATGGTCGTATTTATATTATTAATTAGTTAGTTAAGTATTTATTTGAAAACAGTAATAAAACATGTCCGAGGGTAAGGCCGGAAAAGATAGGCACGGTCACCAGCTACAGTCGAAGGGTCCTCCTGGCGATGAAAAGGACGAGGTCTGGTCCAGGGGGGGATGCGGAGTTTCCGCGAATATCGCGGGGGTTTACCCAGAACGACGGTAGGTTTTGCGGTGGATCGAATAAGGGATCTACCGGCGGATCTGGTACACCATCGGTCGCGCAGGGTCCTTGATTTCAAGGCGATCGTCGAGGCGCAGAGCAACTTCGAGATCCGGAGCAGGAGAGCTCGCGAAAGCTGAACCTGAAACGGGATACAGCGGCGGCTATAAATGTAGCTTTAGCAAAAGCTGCCCAAACTTATCGCGCATTTCAGGACTTGGGAGTTGGCCAGGCGTTGAGGGACTTGATCAAGAACGGCTTCATGGACATGATGAAGTTGCACAACGACGTCCTTAGGCCAGCCTAGACCAGACTGCCGCCACTCCAGGAGGGCGCAAGTAGCTAAGCCCTGATGGTGCCCACTCCGTCGGATCCAGAAGAAGGCGCAAATGACTCGCAGTATGACAAGCAGTATTTCCGGAAATATGCCAACGCGGGAGCTACATTCTTGTGGAACCCCTCCCTCGGAGGAGAGGACGATGGCCATTCTGTGGAGGATTTCGTGTTATGTATAAAGTTCCGGAAGCGGAACTTTATCAGCATCAGTGTCCGTGGCATGAAGTTCGTTGTTTTTTTTTTTATCTTCTTTGTAATGAATCAAACTTTATTTTCAAATGGTTTTCAACTCTATAGCTGGTAAGGAACACTGAAAAAAACAAAAATTAAACAAATAATTATATTTTTTTCAATAAATTTTAAAAATTTAAAAAAAAGTAAAAAATTAAAAGGCTATCATAATTTTCTGTTGATAAGTGAAAACATCATAAGAATATCTTCTCCCATTTCAGAGATATCAAATAATGACTGAGTGCAACTTTTTCGAAAAAGTGTAGAAAATGCGATATATTTTGACCCCTGAAACACCGGTAAACCTCAAAAATCGTTCAAATGAAGATTTCGTTTTGTCGTTGTGAACTGGAAAAACAGAAAAGATCCATGAAAATCTGACTTTCGGAACAGGTGTTGCTTCTAGAGTGGAACATGAGTTCCTCGCCGCTACCCTGATTCGACCTGAATGGTTGTGACGTAATTTTCCTTCCCAAAGCAAGTCGAAAAACATGAAAGCGCCGACCAGCAGGTCGCTTTATATTTTAAAAACTAAGGGTCTGTTTGAAAAATATCATTTGGGATACAATCGGCATATCCAATTGCATTTGCATTTAAACGATACCCTGAGATCGATTGTAAAAATATGCATTGAACTACCTCTTTGAAGGAGTTCAGACGAGACCCAATAGTCTGGACTGCAAAGTTAGCTGTACACAGATGATGTCGCATCACGGCGGTATTATTTTAATTGCTAACGTAATAAAATCAACCATAGTTTAATTTAATGGGAGCTGGTCATGTAACCAATATTCGCTCTCTGCTGCTGATGCATAAATTGCATCTTGGTTATTATAATTATAATTTAAACCTAAAAAAATGGTATTCGGAAAACGTTACTGTTGGTGAAGTACATGCAGAAATAATGCTTCAAAATTTATTGAACCACAGAACAAAAAACATTATCGAGTTTTTTTGCAAAATATATATATAATTAAATTCTTGCACTATAAGTTTAAGTTAAAAAAAAACTTTATTTAATTTCCTATTCTTAAACTAGTTACAATTTTTATATTTGAAGAACACCGACTTGCTATTGACAAATCTCAAACTGAATTCGCTTTCTAACTCCTACTTCATTTACGATTATACCTCGTTTTTGAGCTATAGAGCTTTTCGTGAGTGGGTTTTGTTGCTATTGAGTGACTCTCTAACTTTGGACTTTAGACTCCAGACTTGGGTCCCGAAATCGGAGTATCCTGAAATGCGGGAGCGTGCCGATAGTGTGAACAGCGGCTCGTTCTAATTGTTTAGTCTACAAGCTAAGGTTTTTGTTTCATGGTAATTTTCCTATGGCTTGTTTATAGCTTTGTAATTTTCCATTGGCTTGTTTACAAATAAATTTAGATTCTTATTTCTTAGAGGGTGACTTGATTATTATTTCTTAATGGGTGTCCCAAAGGGTGACTGTGTGTGTACGTTGAACTATGGATATGTCACTCCCCCATCCTGTCCTCACGTGAATAATCTTGGGTATAACATTATGTTTTCATCTACGTTAATTTAATTAGGTAGATCGTTTACAACTTCTGTATTCTATGGTGTTTCTTCTTTTGATTTTTTAGTATTTTACAATAATTTTTCTTGGCTCTTAAATTTATACCATAAATACAATAAAATGCTTATAATAATAATTACAAAAGTTGTTAAGGTAATTGTTTGAAATACATTATAATATCTTGTATGTGATTCAATTATTTCTTTTGTTTGAATATATGACAGTTGTTCCAATTTTGTTATATTATTACTTATATAAACGCTCTGTGTGTAGTCTAACATTAAGTTTGAAAGAGTATTCATCTAATTGTATTGAACAATTAAGGATTTTAACGATATTACTTCCGACAAGAGAAATTTCTTTATTAATGCAATTTTGATTAAGCGATGTTTTAGGGATAATCCAAGTCAATAAAAAACTGGGTTCAACATAAATAATTTGGAAATTTTTATAAGTTGGAGTGAATTTACATTCGGTATTTTCTTGTCTTATTATTCCGTTTATGCATTCGTCAGTTACTATTTTCTCTGTTTCTTTATTAAATACTTTGTCTTCATAAAGGAAATATTTTTCAAATATATTTTCTTTTTCGTTAGAATAAGGAATTATTTCGAAAACAGGAGATTTGACTATCTCTGAAGGGATATGGGAAATATTCAAAATTTCGTTTGTGTCAGCTTTGAGCCAAGTAGAAGTTTTGATTTTTAACAATTTTTCAGGGTTAATATTTTTCAAATAATCATGTTTTAGTAATTTTGGATTGAATAGCCCTAACTTTGTCATTTGCATTGAATATTAATACGCTAACCTGTTAATCTCTTCCTCCTTTTTCTTTAAGGTTGTTAATCATTTCAATTCCATTGTTTATAACATCTATTATCATATTTAAATCAGTGTCTATTAAATTACTAATTTTTTGTTCCATTTCATCCTTATCATCTTGATCTAAAGTTCCGAACAGATATTTCTAAACAGATCCTACAATGTTAAATAAACCTCTTTTACTGCATTTAGCTATTGTTCCATTAATTTCTCTTCTAAGTTTCTCTACTAAATATCGGATTTGAATGACATCATTGAATTCTTTGGCTTGTTTCAAATGATTTATCGGTTTTTGTTATATTTACGCTTAAATAATGATATTCGTAATTAGTTGGGATTTCTACTGATCCTGTTTTAAATATGAGGTATCCATTCTGAGCTTTTGTAGGATTTATCTCAAAACTTTGTCCGATTGTCAACTGAATTACAGTTGCTAATATAATAGAGAAAATTATTGGTTTGATTGGTCTGTTCGTTTCCTTCCGTTGGCCTGGAATTATTATCATATTTGCTTTTATTAATTCTCTTTTTCTTTTTAAATTTTGTTTTATAATGTTCTATTTATCTTTTCCTGTTAGTTTCTTCAAAATGTTTTTCGTCAACTTTCTTTAAAGTACCTGTTTTTTTTTAATGGGTTTGTAGTCTTAGACTTCACTAATGGTGTTGTTTATATTTTAGGTCTATTTCATAGTCATGGCGTTTTTCATTTAATTTTTTAATTCTGTTACCTTTCTTCATTTGTGTGTCGAAATCTGGTGTTCCTGCATACATGAAAATATCTGCTGGTGTCTTTTATGATTGTAAATATAAAGGATTAGTTCGAACTTTGTATATCTATTCTTAATATCTGATTCACTTCCTATGATTCTTAACTTTTCATATACTGATTTGTGGAATCTTTTTATATTTGAAATACCGTTCTTACTAGTTTTTATTTGAATTTGAACTCCTTCTGAGTTTAACCAATTATGTAAAGCTACGCACATAAATGGTGAATCTTTGTCTGCTTTAATTTCTTGAGGTTTTCCCATTTCATTAAATATTTTCAGAATTGCTCTTTTGGCTTCTAACCAATCTCTACCTGTTACTTCCACTAAAGTAGCCAATTTGGAATATACGTCTATGCATGATAACAACTTTTGGTCGTCTACCATATAAAAATTCATAACAAATTTTTCCCTTATATTCTGAATTTCTGGGGTAATTTCAAATATCATTTTAGTATTTCTATGTTCTGTTTTGGCAATATTACAAATTTCACATTCAATTATTATATTTTGAATTAATTTTTGATAGTCAGGGAAATAATATTTTTCTCTGGACCATTTGCAGTTTTCTCAATTCCCGGGTGTAGAAGTTCTTTGTGTCTTTTTAGAATTTTTTCTTTAAAGCCTGTGTACGTCAGAATATCTTCGAGTCTTGTTGTACATCTCACTAGTTTCGTTAAGTGATTTGCACTTATAATTTCTACATAAGCTTTTTGGAATATAATAAAATCTGAGTCATCGTGGAAATAAATGTCACTCTTTTTGGTACATAAATACTCTTTAATTATTTCATTCGCTGAAGTTCCTGTCATTTCTTTATAAATAGTTTTAAATTTAATTTATGAAAATAGTGTGTCACTTCTGTCGTATCTTCGTTGCCTTTAAAAATAATTGAATGGTTTCTCGGTAATAGAAATATAGTTTTGATTGTCTTCTTGTGTACTGTGCACTGTTGCGTCTGCGTTACTATCTGTTTCATCTTGTATGTCCTGTTCAACATTGTCCGTAAATATGGCTTCTTGTATCTTGGTTCTAGATAATGCGTCGGCTACGTAATTCTCTTTTCCTGCTAAATATATTATCTGATAGTCGAAATCATTTAATTTTATTTTTCATCTTTGTAATTTCATATTTGTTTCTTTGATATTATTTAACCAAACTAAGGGTTAGTGGTCAATTAATATTTCGAAAGACCTGCCGAATAGATATGACCTAAAGTATTTGGTAGCCCACACGATTGCTAAAAGTTCTTTTTCTATCGTAGCATAATTTATCTCGTGTTCGTTAAGGGTTTTGTTGGCATAACAAACTGGTTTATGATTCTGTGATAGTACTGCTCCTATCGCCATGTTACTTGCGTCTGTTGTTAAAAAAAAAATGGGTTGTTAAAGTCGGGATAAATTAAAATAGGGTCGGATGTTATTAAGACTTTCATTTTTTCAAATGCTTCTACGTATGGTTTGTCTTTAATATTAATGGTTGCACTCTTTTTTAATTTCATAGTCATTGGCTTTACAATATTTGCGAAATTCGGTAGAAATTTTCGATAAAATACACACAGTCCCAGAAATGATTTAAATTCATTTGCGGTCTTTGGTATGGGAAAATTTATAATGGCACTTATTTTCTTTGGATTTGGGTTTATACCTGTAGTAGTTACTACGTGACCTAGGTTTCCTTTTTCCTTTTACTTTTTCATAAACTCACATTTATCTAATTGTCACTTTAAAGTAGCCACTCGTAATTTTTGGAATACTTTTTTCAATGAAAGAATGTGTTCTTCCAATGAAGTAGAAAAAATTATAATATCATCTAGATAAACTAAAAAATCTTTATAGATTTAATCTTCTAATAAATTTTTCATACATCTTTGGAAAGTAGCGGGGGCGTTTTTAAGGCTAAATGGCATTCGAGTACGAGTATATTCGTTATGACCATGTTTTGTTGAGAATGCCGTTTAGCTATTGATTCTGGTTCCATTTAAATTTGATGGAATCCTTTAGCTAAATCAATGGTTGTGAAATATTGACATCTTCCTAATTTGCCCAATATTTCGTCCATTCTGGGTATTGGTAATTTACCATTGATAGTGATTTCGTTTAAATTTCTGTGGTATACTACTAATCTGAATTTCATTTTTCCTGATGCATCGCTCTGTTTTGGAACTATCCAGATTGGTGAACAATAGGGAGATTTTGATTTACGAATTATTCCCTGTTCAACCATTTCATTTATTTGTTTATTGACTTCTTCGTCAAAAGTTTGAGGGTATTTAAATGGCTTTCTATATACTGGATCTTCATGCTTGGTTTGAATTGGATGTTTAATAGTACTTGTAAAAGTCAAATTTTCACCTTCCTTGTACTGGATGTCATTAATTTCAAATAAAACCTTTTTTAAACTTTCTTTTTCTTCTTCATTCAAGTGTTCTAACCTGTTTCCATTACATTCTTAAATTCATTATTTATGGCCAAATTAAATAACTGGTCAATTGACAAAGGTGGATTAAGGCATTCTAATGCGGTCTTATCCTTTTACATTTTTTTTCCAAATGATGGTGGATTAAGACACTTTAATGTGGTCTTATCCTTTTCCATAGCCTATCTAATAACCAGGTGATTATTAGCATTGAGAAGCCGACTAGGAGTGTCGCTAAATATTTTCGCAGGTAATTTAGTAAGCTTTGTGGGCGTCGAAGTAGTGGGCGTCACCAGCCAGAGCCACCTGCACCCGTGGGTTAGGTACTGGCCGAGCCGACCAACCAAGTGTTTTGTGATGCCGTAAAGTCACACCAGAAACCAGGGCGGTGCGACCAAAGTTTTAGGTTCAAGAAATTGGACTAAAACTCTTTCTTCCTCCAAGAAACCGATTATTCAAATTGTTTAAAAACCCAATTAAGACAGGCTGGACACGCCGGCCACGTAGTTCAGTTCCAACACACTCCCGCTGCGTGCAGAAGAAAATAATTTTATATTTGATTTTTTCTTTTGTTTGATTGGTTTGAAAACGCCTCTTAGCGTAATACAATGTGAAGTGCGACGTAACGTAATACGATAGCCATGTAGAGTAAGTTTAGGAACATAAGTAATATATACAAAGGTGTCACAGAAACCGGCGAGGTATTTGGGGTCGATTGGTTTGGAAAGCAACCCATCAAAAATAGAAAATTATTATTATTTACGTCAGCCAAGCGTCCAGCCTGACAATGGTAATAATTTGCTCGAACTATAAAATACCAAGTTTCGGAGTACTTATCGAAATGTTATGTTAACGAATTATTATAGTGCTCGGTATTGTAGTAAAAATATTAAACCTTTTCCTGGTAAACATTTATTGTTAAAAGAAGTTGTAGTTACCCTTCAGTTCCAAAATAAAAGTTGGAGAAACCTCCCGAGACTCCGAGGGGACATGTCTTGGCGCAAGGGGGAATCCCCCCTTAAAATGTAATTTTCTGTAGAATTACAATTATTATTTGCAATCTATGTTTTTAAATAATTTGTTTTTAATATTGAACATTATAAAACCTATAAAAAATCTCAAAAAGAGACGTTCTTTACACATAGAGCATGGCACAACATCTTCAACTTAAGGAAGCACTTAGCTGACTTGATTCATTTTCAAAAAATATCACTTTTATTAATAAATTAAAATGTGTCGCAGCGCACAATTTAAACAGCCGCTGCTTCTCTTTTCATAACTCAAACAGAATGCACCAGGTCTTCTTCTTCTTTTGGTTTTTTTCTAAACATAACGGAGAGACGCAAAAAAGAGCACCGGCCGAAGATTTCCGAGAGCGGAGGGCAGGCAGATTCTAAGACACACCACAGAGGGTAATATCCGAAAATCTGGCTCTCTTTTTTGCCGAAATGTTTTCGTCGGAAGTCTTCTACGCTGCTCCGCGAATTCTCTGCTGACGTCGACAACAGCATACAGTTTTAGGCAGGAAAAAAAGCAGAACTGAAGGGTATTTAGAACAAGAAGGAAGTTAACTTCGGCAAGCCGAAGTTTGTATATCCTTGCAGTTAAAAGAAATAATCAACTTTAGTAAAACGATGTGAAAGTTTTAAGAATTGTTGCTGACTTCATTTTTTATTAAATTGAATTCGAAATTCTTAAAAATATAAAAAATTATATTCCCAATATAATAAGATATGTCAAAAAGCCCCAAAGCTATAATTTGTTTCATATTATTTTCCCACCAATTACCCGATCGTTCCTATGACAGCTATATGATATAGGCGTCCGATTGATAAAATTTAATTCGAAACTCAGAACTAATTTAAAAATGTTATATCCAAGCTTAGAAATATATGTTTTAAAACACGAAAGATATAATTTTTTTTTTAATTTTTCCCCGATAAGCTATAAGATATAGTTGTCCGATCCGGCTGGTTCCGACTTATATACCACCTGCAAGTTTCAGCCCAGATAGCTTTAAAACTAAGAGACTAGTTTGCGTAGAAACGACTGACAGACCGACATGGCTAGATCGACTCGTCTAGTGACGCTGATCAAGAATAATAATAATATACTTTATGGGGTCGAAAACGTCTATTTTCCCAATTCATTCGCAAAAATCTCGACATTGCGAAAGGATTTACTTGAGGCGACCGCGTTCTTGTGACGACTGGCTCATTGGTTTGGTCGAATTTTATGAATTTTTGGCAAAGAATACTTTCCATCAAGGGAAGAACATCACAAAGATTTTGAAAACTGTGGTTCTAGAAATGGCCAGGGCTGAGTCCTTCCTTTATATTATCTTACGTTCTATCTGTTTGTAAAAGAAAATTCTGAAGAGCTTTTAAGGACTCTCATCAGCATCCTAGCTCTTCGAAGTTTTTCTATTTGCAAGTACTCTAAAGAAAGAATTCGTGCAGATGGCATTTTGATTTGATTTAAAATTCTTGACGTTTTACATGTCAAACAAACACACCTCTTAACGAGGTAATAATATAGTGACAATCGCACCTTCAACAACGAAAAGTTCTAATATCAACTTCTGTGACGAAAATGTAATATATGATCTACTAAGTAAACACACTTTCTATATTCTTATATTTACTAAGCAACTTAGTAACGGCATATTGAATTGCAGCGTGCCGAATGTAAAAAATATAGTCAGTATATTTTTACCTCGTTAAGAGGTGTTTGTGCTTGATATCAAAAGTTTTTCTTCTATTTTTAAACAAATCATGTTAGAAAGGGGTACTCATTACAAAATAACTTTCTAATAACATGTAGTTTTAATAGTTCATAAGTTACTGGTGTGCAAAATTTAACTATTTATAACTGTTTTCTCGCAAACTAGCTAGTTTTTCCAAAAGTTTTTCTTATATTGAACCGCTTAACATCATTTTAAATTTCCAATTTTGAATTCGCACAAAAAAAGGTCTATGCTCAGGCAATGTAGGATGCTCCGAAATGGTTAAAACGTCTACTCTTACAAAAATGTGTCGTATGCCAAAAGTCTCAAGGGATATAAACCTTAATATTTTATTTGAAATAGTTACATTCGTTTTTCAAAAAGCAGGAAAAAAACAAAATTAAATTTAAAAAATTTGAACCATAATTTTTAAACGGTGGTATTTATTTAAATCGTGTTCAAAGGTACATAGTACTTCGAAATACCTTTTTAACAACGAATAGCACAAGCCTAAGTAATTTTCCCAAAAGTGGTAGAACTAAGGTTTCTTATATTGAGCTGTTTTACATCGTCTAGAACTCAGGAACTGACAAACCGATAAACAAAATTAAATTTTCAATTTGGAAGGACCGCGAAAATCTTCTTTTGGGTATTCCTTTTGAACGGAGCATCCGAGTTGAGATGTCATTCGAAGATTTTTTTTTTTTGCGAATACAACTAGGTTGATAGCGGAGCATATTTATCCCCGCTGGCCCCAATAGATTACATTTTTACTTTTACACTTTCACTGCTCTTTCAACCAAACCAATTTATTTTCTTAATGCCTTGTTATACAATCCTCGAAGCAATCGGACGATTATTATTAATTTTCATTTCTTCGTGTATACAAGGTGAGTCCCAAGTAAACAGAACTTTTTTATTCTAGCGGCCTCTAGTGGCGCCATTTAAATGTCATCTGCGTTACAATCTGCTATCGTTTATCGACTTCCAGTAAAAATTTCATGACATTTAATTTATTGAAACCCTGCAAGCAAAAAGGCGATTATTCTATCGCCCATCGTCCAGAAGTCACTTCTAAGTCACTTCTGGAAGATAGAAAGACGATAGTACATATTTTACAAAAACAAAATATACATATATCGCGTAGAAGTAACTTCTATGTCACTTCTGGAAGATAGAAAGGCGATAGCACACATATCGATCGCAAAGAAGTAACTTCTGGGACACTTCTGGACGATAGTTAGAAGATAGCACACATTTTACAAAAACAAAAAAGGTCGCGTTCTCGAAGAAGTAACTTCTGATACACTTCTGGACGATAGTTAGACGATAGCACACATTTTACAAAAACAAAAAGGGTCGCGATCACGAAGAAGTAACTTCTGAGACACTTCAGGACGATAGTTAGACGATACAAAAACAAAGTTACTGGGAAAATGGAGGACACGATAAGTGCCGTTCCCCTTTATTTCTGAAAATTCCTCTTCCTTCTCTCAGAAGTATCGCCGAAGTCACTCCTGGAAGTGTCGCCGAAGACACTTCAAGAAGAGTCGCCGAAGTGACTTTCGAGAAGTGCCGCCGAAGTGGCACATTTCTTCCCGACGGGAGTGACTTCCGCGATCCGACGGCCAAAAATTGCTCAGAATTCAACATTCGAAGGACATCATTAGAAAGGCCCAAAAAGAAGACCCGAACTTCCTTTAAAAGATTGTGACTGGTGACGAAACGTGGTATTTTCAATATGATCTCGAAACGAAACGCCAGAGTGCTGAATGGAAGGCGACGGACGATCCGAAACCCAGAAAATTGCGCCTGGAGAAGTCAAAAGTGAAGACAATGCTGATTTGTTTTTATGATTCCAAGGGTACTGTCCACAAATAATTTTTTCAACCCGGCCAAAACGTTAATGCGGTATTCTACCTTTGAGTTTTGAAGCGTTTGGTGCGCCGTGTCCGACGTCTTCGGCCCGAATATCACGAAGATGGTAGTTGGCGTTTGTTGTATCGACGCTTGTGTCCGACTATTTGACCAAAAATCACATTTTTACCATCAACCACTCTCCGTATTCACCTGATATGGCACCGTACGAATTCAAACATTTCGGAAAAATGCATTTGCCGATGAAAGAAAAGCGTTATGCAGATTTAGAGTTAAAAGGCTTGCACCGGCATACTGGCGGCCATACCGGTCAACGAGCTAAAACACTCGTTCGACATGTTTTTGGACCGTGCAAAACGCTGTATTAATGCAGAAGGATCCTTTTTTTAATAAAATAAATTGATTTTGCCGAAAAACTATTTGTTCTGTCTTTTTTTTTTAAGTCCTGTTTACTTTGGAATTCACCTTGTATATAGTAGTCGCCTTCGCACACCCACCTATTGCGGTTCGTCACTAAGTGGACTGCCGTCCACAGTGAATAGCAGAATAGCATTGCTATTATTAAGATTAGTTTAATATTTGTAGTTGGCAATGATGTGTTTATGTCTATGTGTCTATAAACATTAAAGTTACTTCGAAAAAATGTTGAAAATGTAATGTTTAAGTAATGCTAATACAAAAGAAGAAACTAACGTTTTATTGCCGTTAAAAATCGGATCTAAATGACGGCAGCCATATATGATAAAGTCGTCCGATTTTGAAAAATTTTCTTTGAAAAATTGAAACGAATGATATTTTCAAGAGTAGAAGTTAATATGCATATAAAACACAGTTTTATGTTTCTTCCACGTTTAAGCAACTAGACCAACCAGACTAGTTACGACTTACCTGCAAAAGAAATAAGACATTTGGAAGGGTTTATCCCAATGGCCTTAAATCTGAAAATTTTAATTTTTTATTAACATTACTTTTTTTTACTTTCATTATTTATTTACTACTCTGGCATTACATATTTACTACTCTTTCACTTTACTTTTGCGGGATCTTCTGGAAACCCCAGCCAAGCCTGTTGCGAGACGCTTTTTGTTTGTCTACTTCATCTTTTACGGCAGGAATGTATTCCGTGGTGCCAGGGTAATTGTAGGCAGGAGTTTCGATTGAGCGCGCTATATAATGTCTATGTTGCTGCTCGTTATAAAGCAGTACCGTGTAGTCTAGACGCAGGGAAAAAAGAGCGTTAAGGACCCAGTGAAAGCTGCTGTCTTTAAGTTTTAGGTGGACTTTTCAAGTTAGTCGTCTATCAAGGTTGTTGTCGTTGACTGTGGCAATCTGCGTATTATTCAATGATAGTGGAGGACATATTTGCCTGTTAAGAGCGTTTACATTTTTCTTCATTTATTTAATTACGCCAGTCAGATAGCAACCTCTCCACTACGAGAAGGTGATTGACTAGCTGTGTTTTTGCTCGGCCTGGGCACCTCGAGCGACTTAAAATTGCAGTGGCATCAGCAAACGTAGATGTTTGTTGCTCGTTTGTAGGGATACTTTCACCATTTTATATTTTAACCAGTTGGTTCTGTGCGACGTCAGCCGTTGGCAGTGATCTGTAGCTTTTGGCTTCGCAGAAGAGGTATTAGCACTCGCGAATGTCCATGAATTCCTCAGAAATTTCACTTTTCCCGGAGCTCGGAAAAGACACGTCGGTCAACTTCAGCTTCAAGAAGTTGATGTTCGGAAAAAATATATCAAAACGAAGAAATTGATAATCGAAAATTCGTAGCCTGCAAAATTTCAAAAGTCACCCTCATTTTTGGACACACCTCTTATACCACCAATGGCTACTGTTGGGACACTCACTGTTCCAGAGGGTTTTAACTTATTTCAAGCTCTGGCTGACTGCACACAGATAGCTGAAATCTTTATTTCAATACGAATTAGTTCACAATTATTTATTACACTTGTGGTTCGTTTTAAGTTTTCCAATACCAACAATAAAAAGATGACGCTAAATATCAGTTTTGTACAAATTAACATTGCTTTTGAACTGAAAGACTTTGATTTCAAATAAATCGACTTGTGAAATTGGAAAATTAATGTAATTGAACCTTCTTATTAGCCTCGCACCTCGTGATTCTTCCGCGTAACTACTCCGAGTATCACCAATCTTTATGATGTCCAATTTAGTCAGTTTAACTGCCGGGCGAGTAACGAGTCCTTCCTGTTTACGCACAACATCGCTACAAACTTGGCCATCCTTCGCCAATGAACATCCACGACGATCCCTTTAGGCAAGGAGTTTCGCTTGTTTCCTTTATCAACAATTGGAATCACGTCGTTTGCGAAAATTGGAACTGGTTTCGGCTGAAAGCATTTTATACGCCTCGTCAGGGTGAGTAGATACTCTCGAATCCAACTTCTGCAGAAAGGAATAAAGGTAAACGGCGTCTTCGGATGCTTGCTTTTCACTGCTCCCCATCTCTGCTTGTCTCCAATATTTCAATATCGCGTTTTAGCAAAATCAATCACTTCAGCTCAGGTCCGTGCGGTTGCGCAGACTGCAAATAATTGGCTTGGCGCAATCCCAAAACCGCTGCTATTAATTCCATTCGAGATACCGATATAGGTTTCAAAGGTGCTACTCTGGTTTTCGATGCTAGCAAGGAGCATATGATTTCTCTTCCAAGTTCAACTTGCAAATATTTCTTGCGAATACATTTCATCCAGTCAATCTCATCCGGTTCCTTGATTGTTACAGCTCACACCAGACCTCCAAATATTTTGTCAAATAATTTTGGCACGAACGTCAAAAAATCTTAGAAGCTCGATTGGATCAAAAATGGACATACCGATACTCAAAACTCGGCGCTGCATATAAAAGGCAGCTGACGACCTCTCCAGCAACTGAGGCTTGACTCGGGGAGCCACCACATTCCTAACACTTTCTGCTGCAGTTTTATCGCCAACTTCTCATTTCAAATACACCCTGCGCGTGAATATCTTTAATATTATTCGCGAGTTGAACCATTTCCCTTCGTCGTCCTCTGAAGCGCAACAGCACTCATAACACCAACATATCTGGTTCTTTTAAAATAGTGTGCGCCGCGTCTCAGACCAGACGTGTCTTCTTTTTGTTAGGGTTTGTTACAGTGAAAATAGAAAGATACCAACGACTTATAAGCAACCCATTTTTCCAGTTCGCGAATGTATCTCTTCCGCTGCATGGTATTATTCAAAAACGTTTCGGATTCGGTTCTTTTAACATTTTTGCCCCAAGGCTTTTGAGAGCCATGGGGAACGAATCGGGCATATTGATTTTGTCGTACTTCCACAACAACCGTCTCCCAGCGCCTTCTTTGAAAATGTACTTTGTAGTTGCCCCAATATCTTTAGCGCCTGTTCGCATTCCTTAGATCGCAATGGTTTCAGAGGAACACTCACGCCGAATGAGTTCATCGAGAAGAATGCCTTCAAAGCTTCGTCAAGTTTCCGCGTAAATCTAACTGTTGTACAGTGGCAGGTCCCTGGCGGCCGTACACAGCCCATCCTAATTTACATCGAATGGCAATAAGATCGTCATCTTTAGCTTGACTTACCTCCAGCGGCATACTCATCTTGACACTAATTTGAGCCTTAACATCTTTGTATGTTGAAATCGGAACCGTGTTCAGGGGTTGACTTTCTTTGAGTATCTGATCTTCGATGCTTTCCAATGAAAGATCCAAGTTGCTTACAGTACGCACTCCATTAAGTCAGGGTCTTACTCCCAGCGGAAACACTGACGCAAACGACCCTCGATTTAGACTAGCTCTGAGCATAAACGTCTATGCTACGCAAATTATTATGCAAAGTTACTTGTATATAACGGAAACTAACCTTTGTTGTTGCTCTAACTGAACCTGCTCCTAATCCCGTGGGATCACCAGATCCGCGTCCTATTGCATCAGACATTTAGCACATGTGACGTCACTCCTTGTACAAATACTACTATACAATTTATTTGCGATTCACCAGCCAAAGTCGTCGAAACTTGCAAATTTGGCTCTCTATGACCACTTTCGTGTATACTTTGTTCCAACTCTATTACAGCCTTGGTAAAAAGCATCATTTCCCGAAAGCACGTGCACCCTTGGCACAGAGTTTTCCAGATGGCAACGTATTTAAGTATGTTGGGACGCTTACGGTCCCATAGGTTTTCCACTTATTTTAAGCTCAGGCTCACAGCATACAGATAGCTAAAATCTTTATTTAAATTCAAATATAATCAAATAGAATGACTTTCTTCTTCTTAAATTCTTAAGTTTTCGATTATTAACAATAAAGAGAAGTCACTGACTAGAAGTGTTGAACAACTTAATAGTAGTCTTAAACTAACAGACTTTGAATTCAAATAAGCCGACTTGTGAAATTGGATAGTTAGCGCTCGGCTAAAGCTTCTTATTAGCCTCGCAACACCTACTTTGTTAGTGGAAAACTCATTTTTAATAACCTATAAGAACTCCATATTTTAGGTCAAAAAAGTCTTTTATTATTTTTATAACGCAATAAAAAATATGTAATATTTGAAACGTAAGAATTGCGAAAAGCGAAGCACCATTTTTTTTGTTTTAAAAGGTAAGATGAAGGACAAAATGTAAGCCCTAGCTTTTCTATAATAATGAAACTATATTCAGCGATAAGGAGTGCGAGAGGGATATGCTTTGTATTTTTTAAAAAAGGTATGATGGTTGTAGTGTAGTTTTTGTAAAAATATTATTATTTTACTTGTTATATGGCATTATAAGGTGAGAAGAAATATTTTGTGAGGGAAATCCGTTACATAGTCAGCTCAAGGGCAAATAAATATATTGAATATCGCTCATTACTATTCTGTACTTCTTCTAGTTTATTTTATTCCAACTGGGACTAAAGTCTTATGAGAAAATAATATGTTAAAGATGGTTTAGTTGATGATCGGATTTGGGAAAACTGTAAAAATTGCCCCAATTACTTTAATACAAATCCTCATTCAATACACTTTAACAAGAATTATATATTTATATATTATATATATTCATAACATTAAAAAAAAATCGATTGTGACTATAACCTAGATTCCTCTTATAATTTGGAAGATCATTCTCTCAATCCATAACATAAAAAAATTTAAAATTTTGTTTTGGGCGGTACACAATGAAATTTACTGCTCATGGCTTTTTTCAGATTTGTATTCGTATTCATATTTTAAGCCGTAGACTTCAATTTTTAATTTAAAGGTAAGCTAAACCATTATTTATAAGACTGTAACTCCTATATGCAAATCGCTTTATACTAACACTAGTTATATCCGCAGAAAATTCGTTCGCTTAAAATAAGTTTAGACTTAGTTTGTCAGGACTTTCTCATTTTCACATCACCCCTGAGGTAGAGAAATTGACTTGTTTTTATATCCGTTTCTCCTAGTGTAGAAATGTATACAAGATTTTGCGAGAAGTATTTCACAGTTAGTGGGAAGCGTTTCCGACGCCATTAAGTATAAATATATTCTTGAACAGGATAACTAGCCGAGTCGATTTAGCCATGTCCGTCTTTCCGTATGAACGCTGAGATATCGGAAATTTAATGCTAGAGAGTAAGACTTGGCATACAGATTTCTGTTTCAGCGGGGTGCCTGGCCCACTTTAATGCCCACAATCCGCGAAATCCTGTGCTAGAAAAAATGTAACTGAAATGTATTTTTCGCATTTGCCACGTCCACTCTAACGCCCAGAAACCACCAAAAACTGAGTCGGCCTCAGTTTCAAGCAAGAAAAAAATGTTAACTTAAATGTATTTGTCCCATCCCTAAAAAAGTTTGACATGCTACCGCTCGCTGTGACGTCAGAGCTAGGCAATGAAAAAGGCATTTATACTTGTGTATGTGTAAATAGTTGCAGGCCGAGCTACGCGAAAAGCGCTGTCGGCGCTTGGAGAGGGAAGAGTGCGTGGCTATTGTGTTCTAATTAATTAACAATTTAGAGAATTTCACTGTTTCGTCGCCCCTTCTTTCACTCTTATACTTCTCAATACCAATTTGAATATTCTAATACCGATAAGGCTAATTTAAATTGCTGAAAAACAATGTTGCGGGAGGTGTACTCTCGCTCTCTGCATTACTCCTCTCTGCAATCTGACCTGCAGTCCTATAAGATAAGAAAGAAAGAAAGTTCGCACCCTAAATATTGACGAGCAATAACATGACAGTTTTTGTACCATTTAGTTTTTCCATTAGTCTATGACTAACTCTCGAGGCGAGGACCGTATGCCTAATGCTATGTTTGATGCACTGAAAGCAAAGTTGATAGCTCGACGGCAAGACACACATGGACAGCTCTTTTTATAGAAAAATGCGAGTTTTCATTTTCATACAGAAATTTCGGACCTTCGAAGCAGATAGATGTGTCTGTGTGTGTTACACATCACGTTCAAAGTGTCAATATCATCGGCTCCAGTAAGAATGTCATCCACATAAAAGTCGTTGCAATTTATGTATGAACTAATTTCATGCTTATCACTATTACGAACTGCAAGTTATTGTAAGCCACGGATGGCTAAAAATGGAGCTGAACACATACGTAGGTGACTGAATTAAGATGAAATATTTGTAGCTCATCAGATAGATTCTCGCGCCATACTATCAGTTGATAATTACGAACTTCTTCTGCGAGACTTACTTGTTTATACATTTTCGATATATCTGCTGTTAAAGCGAATCGATTTAAACGAAATCTAACAAGTGATAATAACAGTTCCCTCTGAATACTGGACCCCACCATTAAAATGTCATTTAATGACTGCGCTGAAGTTGTCTTTGCAGACGCATCAAGCACGACTCGAAGTTTGGTTTAGGTACTATCAGGCCTCAGAACGCATTGATGTGTTATGAAGTAGTACGATCCTGGTGAAAACTTATTGCATGTTGGAGACATAAGACCCAGCTCCAAATATTCTTTCATAAAAGCGATGTACATTATTCGAAGTGAGCTGTCTTTTAGGCTTCTACGCCCTAATGATAAAAATCTACGTTTGGGGACATCAAACGAGGATCCAAGCACGAGCGGATTAGATTTAAAAGGCAAACTAAATAAATAAAGAAGTTAATTTCGGCCAGCCGAAGTTTGTATACCCTTGCAGTTTCGATAATTTTATTAAATTGAAAAAGCCACAAAGCTATAATTTGTTTCATATTATTTTCCCACCAATTTTCCGATCGTTCCTATGACAGCTATATGATATAGTATTCCGATTTTAATAAAATTTAATTCGAAATTCAGAACTAATTAAAAAATGTTATTTTCAAGCTTAGAAGGCTATATGTTAAAGAACACCAAAGATATAATTTTTTTCATGTTTTCCGACCCATGTTCCGGTCGTTCCTATGGCAGCTATATGATATAGTCGTCCGATTTTGACAAAATTTAAATCGAAATTCAAAGCTAATTAAAAAATGTTATTTCCAAGCGTAGAAGGTTATATGTTAAAAAACACCGAAGATATAATTTTTCCATGATATTTTACAACTAATTTTCCGATTGTTCCTATGGGAGCTATATGTTATAGTCGTCCGATTTTGATAAAATTTAATTAGAAATTCGGAACTAATTTAAAAATTGTATATTCAAGCCTAGAAAGGTATATGCTAAAAAACAGCAAGGATATATTTTTTTAATTTTTCGCCGATAGTTCCTATGGGAGCTACAAGATATAGTTGTCCGATCCGACTGGTTCCGACTTATACACTACCTGCAATAGAAAGAAGACTTTTGGGAAAGTTTCAGCCCGATAGCTTTAAAACTGAGAGACCAGTTTTCATAGAAACGGACGGAAAGACGGACGGACAGACAGTCGGACGGACAGACGGACATGGCTAGATCGACTCGTCTTGTGACGCTGATCAAGAATATATATACTTTATGTGGTCGGAAACGTCTCATTCACTGCGTTGCAAACTTCTGACAGAAATCATTATACCCTTTGCAAGGGTATAAAAACTTATACATTTTTAATTGACTACGTTTTTTACGAAATGATCTTCGCAGGCAATTGGTTCTGGTGAAAATTGTGAGGAGTTGAATAACTCCACAGAAATCCCAGCTGCAGATGGCCGGCCGCTCACCAGGTACGCGGCAAATTTGCGTAGTGGCGGCGCGGCGAAGAGCGATGGGAGAGAGTTTGGAGATCGAGGACGGAGAACGGGAGAGTTGGAAAACGTGAGAGTTTGGAGAAAGTGAGAGTTTGGAGAATGTGGGAGTTTGGAGAGCAAGAGAGTTTGGAGACAAGGGAGTTTGGAGGCAAGGAAGTTTGGAGAGCGAGAGAGTTTGGTGAGCAAGAGGGTTCGGAGACCGAGAGAGTTTGGAGACCAAGAATGGAAGAGAGAGCGGAGACTTAGCGGGCGAAGAGAGAGTGCCGTGTGTAAAAGGGAGTAACGGGACGCCGCCGGACTTTGGATGCGGCCGTGAACTTTGGACCGAGAAAGAAGGTGCCACATCTAGGCAGCGGTGCGGCACACAAACATGCAGCATGCGTCTCCGGGATCAGCGGGACGGCAGCATCAGGCTGGACGGCGGCGGGAAGCAGTGCGTCAAGGACAAGAGGATCAAAGAGGAGCCATGGACTTTGGACCCGGTGTGGAGAGTTTTGGCGGGCCGTGTGCAAAAGGAAAATAACGGTTCCCAGAGGCCCTATATAAACCCGCAGGGTTGAGCAAGATTGTCACGTCGAGACGTTTGGGATTGGGAGGAATCTCCGAACTGAGACACAGTTGGCTGAGATCAAGGGAGGCACCACATGGCTAAGTCAAGCCATCTGTTCTTTCCTGCCAACGAAGTCCTGGCGTTACGCTTGGAGGGTCTACCAGACTTAGAGCAGTGAAAGCCGGCGACTTGAAATCGTGAGCTCGGGGGTAAGCCTGTCGAGCCCCAGTGTATCTCGCCCCAAGCACTACTTTGGCGTATCCCGGCGTGAGCCCAGTGCGCCAAGTGGAGTTGAGCAGGTCCAGGCGCGATCAGTTAGAAGGGAGAGAAATCCCGGAGCGGCGCAACAGAGCCCCGAGAGTCACGAGCCAGAAGGTAGAGAAGTCCCGGATCGGCGTATGCCCACGAACCCAGCACAGAAGACATACAGCCACCCTGTCAGGAGCAGTTCGTAGGACACCGCCACCAGCAAGCAGGACACTACACCGCAACAGCCACGCAAGGAGGGTCGAGCCCGCATGAACGGCACGGACAGTACGCGAAAGGGTGAGGCTAGGGTGGTACGTTCGTTTACACGAGGCGCAGAAGCAAAGTGAAGAGCGAGGCAGCTTCCTGGCGTTCCGCCTTGACTGTCCACACGTTCTGAGCGGAAGCCCCGTGGGACCATCCGGGACAGAGTAAGAGACAGGCGGTCGGGTATCGAGAGGAGTGATCCAGGAGAGCTGTCAGTCTGTTCACCCTAGTCTGAGAACGGTGTCGCTTCCCTAAGCCCGCACGGCTGAGCCCATAGCGACTCTGAATCGTGGCCGAGCAGTCACCGAGCCAAACGCGTCAGGAGCAAGCAGCGGTCAAGGATCTTTAAGGAGCGACAAAACGGGAACACCGTGTCAACGAGGCGAGCGAACATCGAGGCAACCCACACCATCGGAGACAGCAAGACAAGCAAATTATAAAGCCGACTGCAGTTATACCCGCAATAAACCCACTCCGAACCCGTGAATTCTGTGCTTTTTTACTGAACTACTGGGCGGTCACGTTTATATAAATTTGGTGGGACGAACACACACAATCTACTGAGCTAGCCGCACAAATACCGTAGCGAGCAGAAAGCAAATAATTCAGTTCGTTACAACTGGCGCCCAAAACGTGATTGTCCCAGCGGTGAAAGCAAAACACACAAAATGGGAAAGAAGTGGATTTACCGCCTTAAGAACGAGGACTTTCAGATTAGACGACATGAGGAGGACATTGTCGGAGTATTACTCAGAGACAGAGAACGACCCACAACTTGCCGACATCTGGGCTGAGTTGGAAGCCGTGTATTACGACAGTATCACGCTAACTAACGCTGAAGGGAATAACCTAGTAGCAAGCTTGAGAGTTGCAAATAGAGGCTCACAGGAGAGAGGCAAGTCAGGTTCGGCAGGGCGGAGAAACCGTTCGAGCTCCTGGAACAAGTGGAATGGTCCGCCAACACCTACGGCTTAGACCTAGACATGATCCCCCGAGCAATGCCGGAGTTGCTGAAAGGAAGGGCGTTGAAGTGGTTTATCGCCAACAATAAACAATGAAAAACCTGGGCAGAGTTCTTTGAGAGCTTCCATCTTTACTTTCTGCCGAGAGATTTTTTCACAAGGCTGTCGGATCAGGTCAGGCATCGAAAGCAGGGTTTCAGTGAGTCACTTAAAGACTACATGATCGACATTCAGACGATGTCGAGGCCACTAAACTATTCTGCGATAGACACCTTAAAGATCATAAAAGAAAACTGCACCCCAAGCCTAAGGATCTTCCTAAAGGCGTACAAAGTGCCGGACCTGGACACGTTGATGCCATTAGCCGATGAATACAAAGAACTGGAGAAGGAGCGAGAAGCGTTCGCCCAAGAAAACAAGTTCTCAAAGGCGAAGTCGTCACCACCAACGCAGGTCACGTGCAGAATAAGCGAGGAAACAGATAGCCAGGAGACACGGAGAAATTACCAATTTTCACCGCCGCAACGAGTCCCACGGCAGCAGGCACCAGGAGCACCACGAGGAGGCCAATGGACGCCACAACAGCAGCAACATATACAACCAGCTAACACGGTGTGGAGACCGCCAAACACATCACAGAGACCGCGGGGAACGACACACATTGCAGATCCCCATGAGGCCTGCAGAAGGTGCGACGGCCACGGACACTGGGCACGACGATATCGACTGCAACGCCTGTTGTTCTGCTGGGAGTGCGGGAGAGTAGGAGCGTCGAGTGCTGCCAGCAGGCAGGAAATGCCCAGCGACCTCAGCCGCAGAGAGGCGAGCGGGAGTCGCAAGATAATTGAGGAGGAGCAGCAGTTGTCCGCAGCGGTGACGATTGGGGGAGGCACGTACAAGGCCACGATCGACACCGGGGCAACAGCGAGCTTTATAAGCAAGGAACTGGCGGACAACCTGGTTGCCCGGGAGGATTACGAGGACACGGCGGCAAGTTAGGTTGGCAGACGGAAGGTGCGGCGGGATCGATGAACAGCTGGAGGTGGAGATCGCATTCGGGAACAAGCGACTAACCATGAGCCTGCTGATACTAACAGGGGTAGGATGGAACTTTCTAACTCAAGTCGGAACCGAGATAAGGTGCGCTGGACACGAAGTGATAATACCGGCCAGGAACCGACACAATGGGTGGCTCGAGGAGAGGCTATCGGTAGCAGTCGTACTACAGGACACAGAGTATAACGACACAGCGAAGTTTCTGGGGGCAGAGCTAGCCAGTTTCAAAACCATGACAGGAACGTCGAACATGGCAGAGCATCAAATAACGATGAAGGACGACAAACCAATAAAACAGCGATACTACTCCAAGAACCCGAAAGTTCAAGGGGAGATCAATGCGAAGGTGGACGAGCTACTCCAAATGGGATGCATAGAGCACTCAGCCAGCCCATACAGCTCTCCCATCCTGATGGTTAGGAAGAAGACGGGCAAGTGGAGACTGTGCGTGGACTTCAAGCAGATCAACGCCAAATCGATAAAGGATTCCTACCCGATGCCTCGAATAAATTATATCCTCGACCAGCTGAGAGAAGCACGGTACATAAGCAGCTTGGACCTGAAGGATGGCTACTGGCAAATCCCGCTGAAAGAAAGCAGCAGGCAGTACACTGCATTTGCAATGCCGGTAAAGGGCTTATTCCAGTGGAGAGTAATGCCATTCGGACTCCATTCGGCATCTGCGACCTTCCAGCGGGTATTGGATCGGGTAATTGGTCCCGAGATGTCGCCGCACGCATTTGCGTACCAGGACGATATCGTAGTGATCGGACGCACACTAGAAGAGCACAAGGCAAACTTGAAAGAGGTATTCCGGCGACTAAAAAAGAGGCTAATCTGAGATTAAGCCCGGAAAAATGTCAGTTTTTCAAGAAGGAGCTGCTGTATTTGGGTCATAGAGTGACTAGCGACGGGATAGGCACGGATCCGGAAAAGGTAGCAGCCATTGCCGAATTAGAGCCGCCGTCAACAGTAAGAGAACTCCGACAGTACCTGGGAGTAGCTTCATGGTATCGGCGATTTGTACCTGACTTCGCAAAAATAAGTAGGAAGCAGAAGGACAATAGCACGTCTGGCAGCCCGGTACTACTGGCCAGGCATGCACCGAGACGCTCGAGCCCACGTAAGAGGGTGCGAGACATGTATCAGATTCAAGCCGAAATAGATGCAGGCAGCTGGAAAAATGCTAAGGCAGGTGCCAGAGGAACCATGGGCTACAGTATGCGCAGACTTCGTCGGACCCCTGCCGCGTTCAAAACACGGCAACCAAATGCTGCTGGTGCTGATAGACAGGTTCTCCAAGTGGACTGAATTGGTGCCGCTGCGGAGCGCGACGGCCGAGTCCCTAAAGAAAGCGGTCAGGGAGCGCATCATCGCAAGGTTTGGGGTCCCGAAGGTAGTCATAACGGAAAACGGAGTACAGTTCAACAGCAAAATCTTCAAGAGTTTCCTGGCCGAGATGGGAGCCAAGCAGCAGTTCACTGCTCCATATACCCCGCAAGAGAACCCGACAAAAAGAACAAACAGGACCGTGAAGATAATGATAGCGCAGTTCACAGGGCAGGATCAGAGAAACTGGGACGAGAAATGGCATGAGATCATGCTGGCAGTAAATACGAGTATTTTGGAATCCACAGGATACACGACGGCAGAGAACGGAGACTACCGAGCGCCCTATACGACAGAGAGACCTTGGGAACAAGACGACCCACTGATACCCCAGGGGAGAAGGCAAACAAACTCGAGGAAATCTTCGAGATTGTAAGGCGGAATCTGGAGAGAGCCTCCCAGGATCAGGCTAGGCATTACAACCTAAGGAGTAGACAATGGACACCAGTGGTGGGTGACGTCGATGGGCCAAGGAACATCATTTGTCAAAGGCGGCCGAGGGGTTCGCAGCAAAGTTGGCCCCAAGATACGACGGACCTTACCAGGTCACGGATTTTGCGTCACCAGTAATCTGCGAAACTCGGCACGTGAACACAAAAAAGAGAGGACCATCCACGTGAGCGAGATGAAACAACAACAAACACAGAATACAAGCAGATACGTTAGACAAAAGGCAACAATAAAGTTTCAAAGAGTCTCAAAGGATGCTACGAAAGGGTCCGAGGATAGCTCCAAGGATACCCCGAGGACACGAGGAAAAGGGTCTAACGATAGCTCCAAGGATACCCAAAGGACACGCGGAAAAGGGTCCAAGGATAGCTCCAAGGATACCCAAAAGATACGAGGAAAAGGGTCCAAGGATAGCTCCAAGGATACCCAAAGGACGCGAGGAGAAGGGTCCGAGGATAGCTCCAAGGATGCCCAAAGGATACGAAGAAAAGAGCCCGAGGATAATTCCAAGGATGCTCAGGAATGAGGAAAGACTCCGAGGATCACTCCTACGATTCTTAAAGGCTACACAGATAAAACTCGAAGTATTCTCTACAAGGCACTACGATGCAATCATATACAGTACAAGGAACACGTCAAGGATAACGAAAGCGGAAAGGAACGAACCAAGGTCTTCAAAGATTTGATTAGGACTGGCAGCAGACAGTCTGCCGAAGGAAGGAGGAAGTCGGCACAGCTAAGAGAGCTGTACCGAAGGAAGCCAAGCATCCCGGGGAAGGGCATACTGCCCAGATGAGGAGACGGGATCGCCGGCCGGATCGGGGTGCAAGCCAGGAAACACAGCTTCAGGAGTCTGAAAGGGCACTCATGGTCAATAAAGGCAACTTGTGAGATCAGAGTACTTACGTAGTGGCAAGGAAACGCCGGGCTGAAGGGTACAAAAAAAACTAAACTACGGCCGACAGGTGGACGGTCATAAACAATTTGCAAAATCACCATACAACAGAGAAGGGGGCACTGGACGATAGTGCGATCGATGGGCACAAGCAATATGGAAATATCGGTGATGATGAACATCGCGGCGAGCAAGTGGCAACACCGCACCTGCGATATCGATATCGTGAGCAGGCCCTCTGGGTATCGATAGCCGATTAGTATCGGTGCCCATTGGGAACAGATGGAGGATCGGCGCTGGAGATTTAAAGTTGCTATGCGGAGGACGACCGGCGCTGTGAAAACGAAACAAGGTTGAAAGCGTCGAGGGAACGTCGAGGGAGCAACGAGGGAGCACCGAGGGAACCGGAACGAGATGCGCCATGACTCAATGGCTAGGATATACAAGGGAACTCCGGAGAGTGGGAGCAAGAAAGAGAGAGAGAGAGAGTTTGGAGATCGAGTACGGAAAACGGGAGAGTTGGAAAACGTGAGAGTTTGGAGAAAGTGAGAGTTTCGAGAACGTGGGAGTTTGGAGAGCAAGAGAGTTTGGAGATAAGGGAGTTTGGAGACAAGGGAGTTTGGAGACAAGGGAGTTTGGAGAGCGAGAGAGTTTGGAGAGCAAGAGGGTTCGGAGACCAAGCGAGTTTGGAGACCAAGAATGGAGAAAGAGAGAGCGGAGACTTAGCGGGCGAAGAGAGAGTGCCGTGTGTAAAAGGGAGTAACGGGACGCCGCCGGACTTTGGATGCGGCCGTGAACTTTGGACCGAGAAAGAAGGTGCCACATCTAGGCAGCGGTGCGGCACACAAACATGCAGCATGCGTCTCCGGGATCAGCGGGACGGCAGCATCAGGCTGGACGGCGGCGGGAAGCAGTGCGTCAAGGACAAGAGGGTCAAAGAGGAGCCATGGACTTTGGACCCGGTGTGGAGAGTTTTGGCGGGCCGTGTGCAAAAGGAAAATAACGGTTCCCAGAGGCCCTATATAAACCCGCAGGGCGCAGGCAAGAGGGATCATTGAGTCGAGAGCAGTCAGTCAAGAGCGAGCAGTCAGTCGAGAGCATCAGTCGACTACGATCATCAAGAGTTAAGACAAACTACGAGGGAGCCACACCAAGGCGAGTCGTCGAAAGCAGCTCCGTGGGAGCCTACAAGGAGCAAGATTGTCACGTCGAGACGTTTGGGATTGGGAGGAATCTCCGAACTGAGACACAGTTGGCTGAGATCAAGGGAGGCACCACATGGCTAAGTCAAGCCATCTGTTCTTTCCTGCCAACGAAGTCCTGGCGTTACGCTTGGAGGGTCTACCAGACTTAAAGCAGTGAAAGCCGGCGACTTGAAATCGTGAGCTCGGGGGTAAGCCTGTCGAGCCCCAGTGTATCTCGCCCCAAGCACTACTTTGGCGTATCCCGGCGTGAGCCCAGTGCGCCAAGTGGAGTTGAGCAGGTCCAGGCGCGATCAGTTAGAAGGGAGAGAAATCCCGGAGCGGCGCAACAGAGCCCCGAGAGCAGCGAGCCAGAAGGGAGAGAAGTCCCGGAGCGGCGCAACAGAACCCCGAGAGTAGTGAGCCAGAAGGGAGAGAAATCCCGGAGCGGCGTGACAGAGCCCCGAGAGTCACGAGCCAGAAGGGAGAGAAGTCCCGGATCGGCGTATGCCATCGAACCCAGCACAGAAGCCAAGAAATACAGCCACCCTGTCAGGAGCAGTTCGCAGGACACCGCCACCAGCAAGCAGGACACCACACCGCAACACCGCCACGCAAGGAGAATCGAGCCCGCATGAACGGCACGGACAGTACGCGGAAGGGTGAGGCTAGGGTGGAACGTTCGTTTACACGAGGCACAGAAGCGAAGTGAAAAGCGAGGCAGCTTCCTGGCGTTCTGCCTTGACTGTCCGCACGATCTGAGCGGAAGCCCGTGGAACCATCCGGGACAGAGCAAGGGACAGGCGGTCGGGTATCGAGAGGAGTGATCCAGGAGAGCTGTCAGTCTGTTCACCCTAGTCTGAGAACGGTGTCGCTTCCCTAAGCCCGCACGGCTGAGCCCATAGCGAGTCTGAATCGTGGCCGAGCAGTCACCGAGCCAAACGCGTCAGGAGCAAGCAGCGGTCTAGGATCTTCAAGGAGCGACAAAACGGGAACACCGTGTCAACGAGGCGAGCGAACATCGAGGCAACCCACACCGTCGGAGACAGCAAGACAAGCAAATTATAAAGCCGACTGCAGTTATTCCCGCAATAAGCCCACTCCGAACCCGTGAATTCTGTGCTTTTTCACTGAACTACTGGGCGGTCACGTTTATATAAATTTGGTGGCTTCTTTTTGTTGTTGCTCGCACCGTTCAGAAAAAGTCCATCCCAATAGCGTTAATTATAGCAATGGACCTCCATTGGCGAGTTTAATTTAACCACTGCACAACATATCAAAAAAGGATTCTGCTCCGAGCAAGCTATCAATTCCTGCGCCGGCAGGAATTTACCACTGCCTTGTAGGAAGCATATTACCTGGCTGATTGCTAGTTATGGCTCCCAGTACCCAAAATAATATAAAACGTAGTTGAGACATCTAACAATGGAATTTTATTCTTCCACTGATGTGATAGTAACATAATAACATTTATTTGTTCCAGCAAAGCAAGGCTTTGTGAAGTTAACTCGATGGAGCTGACCAAAACGATAGCGGCTGTTGCTAGAATTACTTGGTTAATTTCCGAAGTGTTCTGAAGAACCTGAGCCGAATGGGCAGAGGCCTGAGAAGTATTAGTACCTTGTCCTTTCTGGTCCTGCCAGTTTCTACCTCAAGTTTTGGTATCGATGTAGAGTATGATGTGCGTGTGAGGATACCCGAAATTTGAATGCATTTAAAAACTTTATGGCCCTCATTTAGACAATTTATACATAATTGCTTCATTTTGGCAAAGTTAAAACGATCTAAAACTAGCATTCCGCTAAATCCCTGACAATTACCTATAAAACTATTAGAACTGCAATATAAACATTTTGGATCACTTGTGTTATTGACCCTGGAGCAAGTATATAAATTCCTAATAATCTTCTTGCTTCCAGAGGGCGTTTCCGAAAAACTTTTACCCTTTACCCTCTACGCTTCCTCGGCTACCTTTGAAAGAACTATATTTATAATCACCGCATTGACAATATCTTTTTCGTCCCCTAGGGACTTAAGCGTATCGAAAATCGCACTTACTGTCTTAATTATTAACCTCAAGGCAGGAGCAGAAGGTTTTGTTATTGAAGGGATTTCAAACAGCTGCGCTGGAGTATCAAATAAAATTAAACACTTGTTTTCATAGACGTTCTTTAAACTCGCTAATGCCTACTTATAATTTGTATCTAAGACTCGAAGAGCTTTTATTGTTCCCAATGCCTCGTCAGAATGGCAGGCTAACAAATGGTTAGATAACAAATTATTATAATTATTTGAGTGAACTGCTCGTGACTAAAGCTTGCTGTTTATGGTTTTCACCTGTACCAGCAGCTGACATTTATAATGCCTTGGTAATTATGCAATTTTCTTCTAATACCGAACTATTCCGGTTATCTGGAACTATTATATCAA
Organism: Drosophila biarmipes; assembly: GCF_025231255.1. NCBI lineage: Eukaryota > Metazoa > Arthropoda > Insecta > Diptera > Drosophilidae > Drosophila > Drosophila biarmipes. The sequence goes on along the minus strand of NC_066613.1, from coordinate 311,637 downwards.
TTTCCGACTGCAATGCCATGGCTTTTGCAATATATGAATTTAAAATTTAAACGAAATTGTATTCTCCTCGAAAGCTTTCCTCATTCTTGTAATATTTTCACCAACCCTATCTATAATAGTTTTCTTTTTTTTTATATTTATGTAATTATGTTTCTAGGTGGCTCGAATAAATTTGTTTTAGTGCAGGGCATTTGGCTTAATAAAAGAAATGAAAGACGAAAACATAATTAAGAGAGTGCACCAACACCCGAAAGTGAAAACACAAGCAGTTGCAGTTCGTTGCACTGGCGCTGAACGGTCTGCCTAAAATAGAAACAAAAAGGCAGACACAGCGAGAACTAACTGTTATTTTCCACCTGCACTGACGCTGTTACGCTTGTTAATCGTTTTCGCGAGAGAGGCGCCAAAACTATGTGGTTGTTCACTTGATTTTATTTATTGATTTTTTTGTTTATTAATTTTGTATTGGTTATCTCAATTTTTTTTTATGGCGGTTATTGGGAATATATAAGCACGAAAATTGTTTTGCTTCCAATTATTATTATTATTTTGAGCAATGCTAAGACAATAGTTGCAACTATTATTTTTGCAGCGATCAGCTATTGATTTGACACAGTTAACTGGTCATCAGATGAATTCACTTCCCTCAAGTTGGCATTGAGGTCCATAGATGTTACTTCCAGTTAATAAACTTCCGAAAGAAAGTCCAAATAATTGCAAGTCGAAATTCGCCATGTCAAAAAATGCCAATTGTCGGCGCCGAAATTTGCGAGTCCAAACTAATTCCAAGTCTTGGATCCTAAATTCTCAAGCAGCTAAGTGGTTATTGAATTAATTTTAAGTCCGAACAAATTTTTCGAAGTCCCTGTTCGGGCGCCATGAAGAAAATCAAAGCAAAAATTAAATTCTTTATAATTGAGAACGCCGAAAAAAGAAAAGACTTTGGGTTGGCTGCTGCCAAATTTGGGGGAAGAGAGAATACAAGTCTGCCCTATTCGATATTTAAAATTCAACTGGTTTATTGTGCCCAGCAGCGCACTTTTGCAGGCCCGCTGAATCCGATCTAAGCATAGATCTAACATAACAGTTCTGGGCCTGTAAGCGGTGAACATACCGCTGTTGGGCTCTTTTAAGCTGTTACTTATTTGTATCTTAACATAATTTAAACTTTATGATTAGCGTTCTGCGCTTCATTTTCATTCATTTTTTTATAAAAATTCTTTATTTAATTTGTTAAAGTCATATGTTACTTAAGTTGTCTCTTAATTTCCTTTAATTAATTTGATTTGTCTTAAAAAATAGTTCAATGAGGATTTGGTTGTCTTTATGAGACAGTGGTTTACTAACGTCGGGATAATTTGAATGTGGTCGGATTTAATTAAGACTATTAAGACGTCTATATTCGTAATGACGGTGTTTTGTTGAGAAAGCTGTTTTAGTTATTGATTCTGGTTCCATTTGGATTTGATAGAACCCTTTAGCTAAATCAATAGTAGTAAGATATTGACCTTTTCTTAATTTTTCTAATATTTCATCCAATCTGTGATCTGTGATTTTTCAGTGATCTCGTTTAAATATTTGTAGTCTACAACTAATATAATTTTTTTTTAACTATCCAAATTGGTGAAAAATAAAGAGATTTTGATTTAAGAATTATTTTTTGTCGACTTCTTTATCGAAAATTTGTGTGGTTTCCTATATACTGATTCTTTATGCTTTGTTTATTTCGAATGTTTAATTGAACTTTAAAAGTAAAATGTAAACCTTCTTTGTACTGAATGTCAATAAATTCATATAACATCTTTTTTAAATTTTCTCCGTCCGTCTGTCCATCGGTCTGTCCGACCGTCTGTCCGTCTGTCTGTATTGCAGGTAGTATATAAGTCGGAACCAGCCGGATCGACAATTATATTTTATAGCTCCCACAGGAACTATCGGGCCAAAAATTTAAAAAAAATTATATCTTTGGTGTTTCTGAGTTTTGAATTCAATTTTATCAAAATCGGACGACTATATCATATAGCTGTTATAGAAACGATTGGTGTGAAAATAATAAGAAACAAATTATAGCTTTGGTGCTTTTTGACGTATAACCTTCAAAGCTTGGAAATACAATTTCTTAATTAGTTCTGAATCTCGAATTAAATTTTATAAAAATCGGACGATTATGCCATAGAAACAATCGGAAATTCAGTCGGAAAATATGAAAAAATTATATCTTTGGTGTTTTTAAACATATAACCTTCTAAGCTTGAAAATAACATTTTTAAATCAATTTTCAATTTCGAATTAAATTTATTAAATTTTATCAAAATCGAACGACTATATGAAATAGCTGTATAGGAACAATCGGAAAATTGGTGGGAAAATAATATGAAAAAAGAAATTATAGCCTTGGGGCTTTTTGACATATTATCTTGTACAATTGGAAATATAATTTGTTATATTTTTAAAAATTTCGAATTCAATTTAAAAAAAAATCTGATAACATTACCGTAAAAAAATAATCTAAAAAAAAGAATAAAATAATTTCTTTAATATCATTGAAGCCACAATCCTTAAAATTTTCACATGGTGTTACTAAAGTTAATTATTTTTTATATGTGCAAGGGTATACAAACATCGGCCTGCCGAAATTAACTTCCTTTCTTGTTTTAATATCAATTTTCCAAAAGTCAATATTTGTCAAAAGTGAAAAAGCAAAAAGTTGGTTACAACCATTCTTTTTTTCACAAGTTGCCTACCAACAAAGCTTTTTTAAACAAACTTTGATTTAACTGACGGCATATCTTAAGCAGTAAGAGAAAACAATAAAACTGCAGAAGTTAAAGTTATGTTTATATTTCTTATAATACAAATGTATATTTCTTTTAATACAAACACAACGATAACAATTAAAATTGTAGACTAAGTAAGTTCGCCACCACACCCTTTCATTATTGATGGCAAAACTAAATGATTGATCCTTTGATGATGCCGGATAAAGGCATTCTAATGCGGTCTTATCCTCTTGCATCTTTTTCTCAAATAATGGTGGACTAAGGCATTTTAGTGCGGTGTAATCTTTTTCCATATCACTTTGACAATATTTTATGTAAAGAAGTGTGTCTCCTAACATCAATGTTTTCTCTCCGTAATTAATTTTTGTTTTACTTTTTTTCAAATAATCTAGCCTATAAAAATATCATAATTGTCAAAAAAATGTATGTAAATACAATTTTTATTTAGTTTGGCCCATTTTGCAATGATCTAATGGCTTACTTTTATTTAATTTCGACCTAGCTATAACCGTTTATCCGTCCGTCTGTCCGTCTATCTGTCCGTCCGTCTATCTGTCTGTCCGTCCGTTTCGACGCAAACTAGTCTCTCAGATTTAAAGCTATCAAGCTGAAACTTTCCGAAAAGTCTTATATCTATTGCAGGTAGTTTATAAGTCGGAACCAGCCGGATCAGATATATATTTCTTATAGCTCCCATAGGAACTATCGGGGGAAAAAATTTTAAAAAATTATATCTTTGGCGTTTTTTAACATATAACCTCATACGCTTGGAAATACAATTTTTTAAGTAGTTCTGAACTTCGAATTCAATTTTATCAACATCGCACGACTACATCATAAAGCTTCCATACGAACGATCAGAAAATTGGTGGGAAAATAATATGAAAAATTATATCTTTGGTGTTTTTCAATATATAACCTTCTAAGCTTGGGAATAACATTGTTTAATTAGTTCTGAATTTACCCTTGCAGACGGTATATTGATTTCATTCAGAAGTTCACAGCGCAGTGAAGGACACGTTTCCGATCCCATAAAGTACTTACAGGGGTGGTCAAAAGTTTTTTTTACAAAATAAAAGTGAAATATACTCGTAACTTGATCTTGCTCCGGCTAACTTTTGGCATCAATGGAAAGGTAATTTAAATGCCATTTGAATGATGCACTATTTTTCTTAGTACATTCAGTACTTATTGAAAATTTTAAATTTGTGTGAAAGTCTTTTTAAATTTTTTTCATCGTCTTGAAAATGTAAATTGTTTGATGGACACAGTTTGTTTAAACAAAAAATAAAAGAAACTGCAAAAAAGGATTTTTTAAAAATCATTTTTTTTATTTTTTCTGATTATTTGAAAGTGACAATGTAGAAAGACATTCGTATAAAAAAGATAAAAAAAAATGAATAAATGCGTATTTGTAAAAATTTTCAAAACATCAAAACAAATATAAGCAAAAATTTTAAAATTCTTTTTAAAGTTATTATTATTTTTGTTTTAAGAAACTTTTTGCATCCAAAAATTCTAGTTTTTAAGACGAGGGAAAAAGTTTAAATAGTCGATTTTCACAAAAACCGACCTTTTCAGTAAATATCGAACGAGTTTAGAAAAGTATGGTAAAATTCAATGGGCATTTCAATTTTATTGCCATTGATACCAAAAGTTAACCGAAGCAAGTTCAAGTTTCGAGTTTTCACTTTTGTTTTGTGAAAATACTTTTGATCACCCTTGTATATTCTTGATCAGCATCACTAGACGAGTCGATCTAGCCATGTCCGTCTTTCCGTCTGCCGTCCGTTTACGCAAACTAGTCTCTCAGTTTTAAAGCAATCGGGCGAAACTTTCCCAAAATTCTTCTTTCTACTGCAATTCTACTGCAGGTAGTTTATAAATCGGAACCAGAAATAACATTTTTTAATTAGTTCTGAATTTTGAACTAAATTTTCAAAACATCAAAACAAATATAAGCAAAAATTTTAAAATTCTTTTTAAAGTTATTATTATTTTTGTTTTAAGAAACTTTTTGCATCCAAAAATTCTAGTTTTTAAGACGAGGGAAAAAGTTTAAATAGTCGATTTTCACAAAAACCGACCTTTTCAGTAAATATCGAACGAGTTTAGAAAAGTATGGTAAAATTCAATGGGCATTTCAATTTTATTGCCATTGATACCAAAAGTTAACCGAAGCAAGTTCAAGTTTCGAGTTTTCACTTTTGTTTTGTGAAAATACTTTTGATCACCCTTGTATATTCTTGATCAGCATCACTAGACGAGTCGATCTAGCCATGTCCGTCTTTCCGTCTGCCGTCCGTTTACGCAAACTAGTCTCTCAGTTTTAAACCAATCGGGCGAAACTTTCCCAAAATTCTTTCTACTGCAGGTAGTTTATAAATCGGAACCAGAAATAACATTTTTTAATTAGTTCTGAATTTTGAATTTAATCTTATAAAAATCGGACGACTGTATCGTATAGCTGTCATAAGAAAGATCGGAAATGGATGGGAAAATAATATGAAACAAATTATTTCTTCTGTATTTTTTGACTTATTATCTTATAATATTGGGAATTTTTTTTTAATAAAAATTAATAAAAATCGGACGACTCTAACATATAGCTTAAAGAAAAGGTCTGAGAAATAATGAAATACGGTTTTTTAATATCACTGAAGCTAGTAACAATCTCTAAAATCTTCACATGGTGTTATTAACGTTGATTATTTCTTAGAACTGCAGAGGTATACAAACTTCGGCTTGCCGAAGTTAAGCTTAGGTTATTGTAAATTATAAAAGTTTAAAATCCTTGACTGCACATCACTACCCGGGTTGATATTATTAAAAACACAATGCTTCCTGCGGGTTACTTTGGAAAATCGGATATATATTCTTGATCAGCATCACTAGGCAAATCGATCTAGCAATGCTCGTCTGTCCGTCTGTTTCTACGCAAACTAGTCTCTCAGTTTTAAAGCTATCGGTCTGAAGCTTTCCTAAAAGTTTCCTATCTTTTGCACGTAGTATATAAGTCAGAGCCAACATGGTCGGACAACTATAACTTATAGCCTCAGAAAAATTGATATTTATAAATCATATTTTGTTGGTTTTTAACTTTAACTTGTCACATTTTTTATCAATATTTTTTTTCAATAGGTAGTTGGTACTAAAATTTGATAAGCATGCGAAAGTTGATATTCGTCCAAAATTGAACAAGCGCAAAATATTAAGGAAATAAGTAATATTTTTTAACAAAATGACTTTAGGTTATTGTTTTTATATGGTAAAGGAGCGTGTTTGTATCGATGGTATCCCATTCTTTACCAATGGCTTCCTTCAAGCCCTTCAATGACTCAAACCGTCTTCCACCCTTGTAAACTTTTGATGCCAGGATGCCCCAAAGGTTCTCAATTGGGTTTAAGTTCGGACTTACGAGTATTGCTATCCGTATACCTTGCAACGTGTATAGGAGCGTTATACTGTTGAAATATCCAGTCCTCGCCATGCAACTCTTCTGCAAATGGTATAAGGTCACTTTCTATGATATCCGTATACATTTGCGCAATTATCCGGCCAGGTACAAAGCATATGGGAGACTTTTTTTTTAGCACTAAAAGCGGCCCAAACCATAAGTGAGCCACCACCGTGGTTTCGTTTATGGCAAGTATGTCTTGGATGCCTAGGATCTCTCCAATACTTTTGGATACCGTTTAGGCCGTCCCAATTAAACATTTTCTCATCGCTAAAAATCACTTTTTTAAATTCATTTTCCCAAAATTTATACTTTTCATAAAATGCAAACCTGGCTTTCTAATGTAAGAGATTTGGTTTGTGGACCTTTGCGTCATACTGCAAGTTCAACCTTTTTTCAAATATGTGGCACTCTTTGTTGCTTATTGGCAACTGCAATTCCGCTTTTATTTGTGCACAACTCATTGGCTTAGCTGTTGTCTATATTCGAAAAGGCTCCTTTCAAAAATTGGTGAGAAAATAATTTTTTTTAGGGCAGTCGATAAGTATTTATAAAACAAACACCTTTCAGTTAATGTTCATTTCTCGGCTTACTCGTATATTAGCAGCAAAGCGATAGTTAAGGGCGCCACCTACCGGTTATTTAAGTAGATGTTATGTGGGCGGCAGACAGATTTAATCGTTTTAACGGCGTTAGAGTGGGTGAGGCATATCAGTCAGTCGATAGACATTTATGAGACAAACAGATTTCAGTTTAAATTTTGTTTCTATCATAAAAAATGTAGTCGCTACAAAAATTTATACTTTTCATAAAATGCAAACCTGGCTTTCTAATGTAAGAGATTTGGTTTGTGGACCTTTGCGTCATACTGCAAGTTCAACCTTTTTTCAAATATGTGGCACTCTTTGTTGCTTATTGGCAACTGCAATTCCGCTTTTATTTGTGCACAACTCATTGGCTTAGCTGTTGTCTATATTCGAAAAGGCTCCTTTCAAAAATTGGTGAGAAAATAATTTTTTTTAGGGCAGTCGATAAGTATTTATAAAACAAACACCTTTCAGTTAATGTTCATTTCTCGGCTTACTCGTATATTAGCAGCAAAGCGATAGTTAAGGGCGCCACCTACCGGTTATTTAAGTAGATGTTATGTGGGCGGCAGACAGATTTAATCGTTTTAACGGCGTTAGAGTGGGTGAGGCATATCAGTCAGTCGATAGACATTTATGAGACAAACAGATTTCAGTTTAAATTTTGTTTCTATCATAAAAAATGTAGTCGCTACAGATTTTCGCGGATTGTGGGTGTTAGAGTGGGCGTGGCACCCCACTGAAACAAACGTGCGGTGCGCAGAAAGCCCAGGAAAATGACAAGTTTGACTATTCTAGCTCTTATAGTTCCGAGATCTCAGCGTCCATACGGACAGACAGACGGAGGGACGGACATATATGGATCGACTCGGCTAGTGATCCTGATCAAGAATATATATACGTTATGGGATAGGGAACGCTTCCTTCCAACTGTTACATACTTTCCGACTAATCTTTTAAACCCTTTTACTACGAGTAACGGCTATAATTATTTCATTGGTGTGTTATAACATAAAACCTCCTACGCTTCAAAGTAACAATTTTTATTAGTTCTGAATTTCACCCCTAATTTTATCAAAATCAGACGACGATCGAAAAACTGGCGAGAAAATAATATGAAAAATTATATTTTTTGTGTTTCTTTTAACAGAAACCCTCATAAGCTTGAAAATAACATTTTTATGTCAAAACTTTTAACATTCAGTTTGTAGCATATCACGAATGATTCTAGCAGCAGCGAAAAATGGTGGGTGTAGCTTCAAGTGAGGCACGCGCTGGTTCCGGCTCTTTTTTTCGTCGGTAAAGGGAATGAGTTTCCAATTTGATCCACAGTGCTACTTGCTCGCATATGTATATACAATATCCTATTTTAATTCGCGTGCGAACTGACTTTGATGTAAAATTGTAGGAGGACAGAATTAATAGTGGGATAAAGGGAAAGGGAATACCTGAAAAGAAGGGTGCTGCCTAGATGGAATGGCAGCAGCTGATGTATGTGTGTCAGTGTCAGCAGCGATGATGTTAGTTGCCGCTGACATTGCCACCCTACCATGATCACCTTAGCCGCATAACCTGTATTTGTGACACAATGTGCACTAAGAGAAGTTGAACTGCCGACGATCCCGATGGTACGCTTTATAAACTTTTTCCAGGAAAACTGTAACCACTGGAAGAAGTACCTCGACTTCCAAGAATTTTCCACAATGCTGACGATCACGTTAAAACGCTTTAGGTATTTTTTCCAGGAAAACTATAACCACTGGAAGGAGCACCTCGACTTCCAAGAATTTTCCACAATGCTGACGATCACGTTGTTGCGATTTAGGGACTTCTTTCTAGGAAAACTGGAGTCAAGAGAAGGAGTACCGTGCCTTCCAAGAATTTCGCACGATTCCAGGAAAACAGGAACCACCAGAAGGAATATCTCAATTTCCAGAATTCTTTTTGTTTATTCAACGGCAAGGTTGCCGTGGTTGCCTGGTGAAAGAAATCCTCCAAAAAGGCTGAGGATGTCTGATATTTTTTACGATTTTGGTTTTCTTAGAAATCTGGGTTTGGTTCAAACACTGATAAAAATATGTTTAAGCGAGAACGATCCTCACACGGCCAAAGTTCAAAACGGAAAAGAGCGAAAAATTGAGATGCGCCAGTAGGCAAGGCTTGGCTATCGAAAATTGCGGGACCAGAGTTGCTTAAGAATACCTATCGAACGCGTCTTTTTAGTGTTGGAAATTGGGAAAATTTAGGAACTTTGCTCTGCCATTTTAATATTTGGCCGCAACTTCAACTCCTGGCAGAATTTTTAAATTGTGGTGGAAAATTTAAAAGTTCACAATATAAACGATAAGTTCCTTTATTTTCGCTTTGACAGTAAATTAATTGTATTTTGTGTATGGTTGTTTTGTTTTTATGATTTTTATTTCTTTATATATTCTTTATATTACAGTGCAGTTTTATTTTGTTTTTTTCTATGCGTATTAGCTGCAAAACGCTCCCTCTTTTTAACACTCATTCTATTAATTTTTTTTCCTAAACAAAAGCTTAAGTTTAAAGATCTTGCGCTCTTCTCGCACTTTTAACTGCTCGGTTGCATTTTTCGGACTTTACATTCCCCATGAAACAATAATCTGAATACACAAATTATGGATACATTTGTCTGCTCTATTAAAAAATGCATTTTTGATTGCTGTGGTCGGACGATTTCTATAATATTTAATTATTGTATTTGTATGGCTACCGTTTCCCCGCGCCATAAAGTCAGTCTCAAATCAGCTGTACAATAGAGAACAACTTTTATTTTAGGATTGTAATATACCTGGAACTTCGCTGTCTACAGATGAAAAAGCGAATGTCTTGCTTTCATTAGCTTACGAGTACATGAACTAACTAAAAGTTCTTTAGGTCTTTCACTGTACCTATGCTTTGTAGCTAAAGCCACCTTGGTTCTTTAAAGAGCTTATATTTATTCTATAATTCTAGTTACTTAAGTGGTCGGCTTATATTTACCGTGCTACACTACAAAAATTATTTAAGTCTTCGTAAACTTCATTCAACCACTTTTCTTCCCTCGTAGTGTTTTGAAATTTTAACCGGAGCAACGCATATCCGATCATATTCTTACAAATTGAAATAAATGTTGAGCGTATGCTTTTTGCAAGGGCCTTTTTAAATAGTTTACCCTACGAAACGTAGATAAACATCTTAAAACTTACATTATTTGTGATCAAGGTATTTAAAAAATATATTTGAACGTACTTTTTTTACACTGAATTCAGTAGAGTATTATATTGCTCTTTTAAGATGAATCTTAAGGTATCTTAAGACAAAAAATACTTTTAAAAAATTATCTCTTTTATCTACTCAACGTTACATTTAGTTTCCCGTAGGGGAGCCACCTTAGGCCGCTACTAAGCTGGGATGCAAACCTTGTTTTAACTTCTAGTCCTAACGATGCTTGGAGGAGTCTTTACTTATAATGATATTCGAGGTGAAGTTGAAGCCAACGGGTCCACGCATCTATTGTCTCGCGAATTCGTCGTACGACGGCAGCGTCCCTCGGTCGGTTGGCTGGTTGTAAAGGCCGTGAGATCCTGCCAAAGAAAAATTGTGTTTGTATCATGAATACTCTGCTGCATATTTTGGCAGGTATTGACAGGACAAATACCTTCAGATACTATTCTTTCGGCACTTTAAGTGTAGGATCTACAGTTTGGGGGGCTCGTGGCGACATAGGGGAAGTCTTCCACTTTTCTTACGTTTTGGGTGCAAGGTGTAATGAACAGTATTTCTTTATTTGCACTTTACGAAATTCGAGCGGCTAGCCAAGTACTCATCAAATTTATAATAATTTTGACCAATCACTTAGCAGTAACCACATTTCAGAAATCGAGTTATGATGCATTCATTCACTTTACAAGTAACGGGTATAAAAATACTACAGATGACAATATCAGTTTAAGACTAATTGTTCAAAAATAGAAATTATTAAATTGGATTCAAAAAAGGACACGGAATCCATAAACAACTTCACAATGTTATAAATAATATTGCAATTGCGTTAGAAACTACAAAAACTGCACCGATATATTTCTTGCTGTTCGATAAGCGTTCTATCGAGTTTGGCTCTATAGCTTACTGTAGAAAATATAGGAATGGATACCTCCTCCGTACAATTTACTAAATGAATTCTATTTCAATAAGAGATGCTTCCACGTCCATCAAAAAATGAAACAAAAAAAATTTTTTAAAAAACTTGTAAGTACCGATTCTGTGCACCACATACCCGACATGCCAGAAGCAAATCATTGTTGCTGATGCTGATATTAAATGATGAAGCTTCCCAGCTCCTGCAGGCCGATTCTGAAATCTGTTCGCATAACTTTACCGGTAAGACCAAGTAGCTGCCCATATATCAAAATCAACTGATCCGCCGACCTACAAAATAACTGTTTAAAATATTGTTGCTTTCATCTTGACCGCAGATAACCATGAAACAACCACATTAAGGTACAATTTCAGGTTCTCAGATCAAAAACATTTCGGCTTATTATCAACGCTACGGCCGAAAGAAAATATATAAATAACTTTAATAAGAAATATAATCATAGTATAATCATAATCAAGAAAATTACTTAGCTTTAAGTATAGTGTGTACATCAGTCAAACAGACATACTGAAAGTATATTACGTTTAATAGCATTACATTACTGGCTTACTGTGCATTAAAACAGAAATATTTATAATCAAGCTAATTTTTATCCAGGCTTAAATAACTAAAAAAAAATATATTTTTGGCAAAGGAGTCATCTATGACCATATTAAGGTCTTGGGGTTTCCAAGACCAAAACTGACCTACAAAAGCTTGACTTCGATCAGTTGAGCTCGGGTATTGGGCTGCTGCTGGTGTTCCCCATAGCTGAGAGCCATATGTCCAGATGGGCTTGAGAGTGGAGTTGTTGAGCATTAAGAATCCAGTGAAAGCTTCAGGCCTTAAGATTTAAATGTATTTTCTTGCTTTCGATGTGTCTTCTCCAGATTAGTAGTCTGTCAAGGTGAATGCTTAGACACGTTTCTTCGTGGACTTGGGTGTCTTCTTTGTTGGCAGGGCAGTTAGCCGAATCGTGGAAGTCTCTACAAGCTTCATAACTGTTCGAAGTGAAGTATACCCTGGTGTGTCCATACACCTGACAATTGTGCATTGCTCACAGACCTAGCTGCTGTTATTGCCGTGCAATAAGAAAGATCTTGCGACACTCTATGTTTGTTACTTTGCTCTCGGACGTGACTAGGAGGTCCGTTGAATTTTGGCCAAGACTGGAGTCGTACGCCAAATTTTGGTTTCGAACCGCAACTATTATGACTAGTTGATATTTCAGAAACGATTCCAATTCTTGAGGGCCTACACTATAGCTCACATGCGACATCATCCAGCTGATGACGAAAATTTGAATACCTTGGTAAAGTCGGAAAAATGGCATTAAGCACACGAGTTTCGTCGTAGACCAATAGAAAAACAGAATGATTTATAGCCCGTCACATTTACATAGACGATTTTAATGCTCTTACTGCCTTCTCGTGCTTTTCAATACTGAGAAAAGGATCTTCCGTCTCTTTCTGTTCCGCTCATGAGAAAGCATTTCAGGTGAGAATGAAAAGATGGGTGATTCAAAAAAAGATAAGTTATATTTCAGTATTTTAAAGTTAATTCTTACTCTTTTATGATTTTACTGCCTTCTCATGCTTTTTAATACTGAGTAAAGGATCTTCCTCCTCTTTTTGTCTGTCTGTCTGTCTGTCCTTTCCATGTCGTTGTATTACAGAGCTTACATATTGCAACTATGTGAAAGTAAATAGGTGTACGTTTTCGTGTACATCACGATACCCGTTACTCAGCGAAAGGGAAGTCGGAATAGATAAGTAGCAAAGCGATATTCTAAAGCACAACATACCAGCTATTTCAATATATTTGGCTATTTCTGAGCGTTAGAATGGGCAAATACATATCAGTTATCACTGGCATAAAAACTGTTAGTTAAGTTAAAGCGGGAATGGCACCCTGCTGAAACAAACTTTCGCTGCGCAGGAAGCCCAGAAATCCCACCCCTCTTTTAGATTTCAAGATCTAAGCGTTCAGACGGACGGCAAACGGACATGGCTAAATCGAGTCAGCTATTGATACTGATTAAGAATTTAAGGGGTCGAAAACGTTTTCTTCTGCCTTTTGTCTATGTCGGACGAATATAAAAAAGTAAAAAAGGTATTTTTCATTACACAAAGAGTTTCATTTTGCCGTTTTCATTTTGAAAAGCATAACGAAAAATACAAAATGGGAAAGACTATTAATAACAGAGATTATTAGACTACCTAATCACTTTTTACGAATTGTGCTTTTTGCCTTAAAATGAGGTCATGTTTTGGCTAAAAAACATTTGATAACTGACATATTTATGTAAACTGTAAACTGTAGCCATTTGGTTTTCTTGTCTGCATTGACATTTCTTCTTGGATTTTTATGATCTTAACAATACATTTTCTGAACTTTATTTTTATAACTTTATAATTCATATTAATTCAATGTATACAATTCTCTGTTTACCCTGCAGCTCAACAATTCATACTGGATCAAAATCATCACTCAGTCGACAACGACGACGGCAGTACCGAAAAAATTTTAAAATGACTTTTTGACATAAGAAATAATATTCTTGCCACTTTTATACATCTAAAATTACATTTAAAAGTTATTTCAAACCCTAAGTGACTTTTGTGGCTTCACGCAATTTCAAACGTCTTATATATATGACCATAAATACATTGCGATTGAAATTATATTGGACACGGTGTTAGAAGGTTAGGTAGCTTAATGTGAATTATACGTTTTCGTAAAATTAAATGACCAGTGTTTAAGGAGTTCTAAATTAATATGATTCTAATAAATTATAATATGATAATTAAATTAATGTGTTATGCCTACGAAGATAAAAAATTGTAATTCGAATCGTTTTATTTGCGATTAGACATTGCGATTAGACGTTTGGCCCAGTGAATTCGTTTTAAATGCCAGAACGAAAACTAAAATTATGTACTCGTACCCATGCAACCGAAGATGTATAGCATTAATTTTTTATTAAAGGTCTTAAGCCAAAAAACATTTCATTCTGGTAAAAACTTTCACCAGTTTGGTGGCCAAAAAATGTCTGTATAGAGTTTCTTATCAAAATGAACTAAATTAGGTTTTTACATGGTTTTTAAAACTTTACTTAGGTTAAAAAACAATAAACAAACAAACTTAGTTCAAACTACATTTTTTTGATTTATTTAAATCAAATGGTTTTTATTTTGTTAAGGCAAATTGTTTTTGTTATGCTAGGGATAATAGTATGCGCACCTAATAGAAAATATATTTGTTAATCATTTATTAAAAACGACATCTAGATATCATTTAAATTCTAAGTCAGGAAATAAAGAATAAGTGTCGTTTAAAGCCTTTTTATAAAGGCAACTTAAACATTATTTTAATTCGTTTTTTTATGGGAGACCCTAACTCGCGGCCGTAGAAAATCATTTTTGCTTTGAATTTCCTTTAAGAAATGTATTCAACAAAAATAGCTATATGCACGGGTTCTGTGAAATGGGTCTTTAAAAATTGGAAAAATGCTGTCTTTTTGTTTTTTTTTAACCGCGAACTTGTAATTGGTTAGTAAGTAAACCTTTGAAATGAGGAAATGAGACAATTTTAATCTTAACTGAAAAGAGTAAAGTTATTTTTTAATATAGTAAGTATTCACTAATAGTAGTACCATCGGCCTCTGTCTTAAACACTTACTTATCTTTTCATAACTGGACGATTTAAAAAAATAACGATTTAAGCTAATTTTAAGGAATGAGGGTCAAAAATACCAAAAAAACGTTGTTGACTATGATAATTACTGTTAAAAAACAAGAAAGGAAGTTAACTTCGGCAAAGCGATGTTTGTATAACCTTGCAGTTATAAGAATTAAACAACTTTAGTAAATAATTTTTTCATATTATTTTCCCACCAATTTTCCGATCGTTCCTATGACAGCTATATGATATAGTATTCCGATTTTAATATATTTTTAATTCGAAATTCAGAACTAATTAAAAAATGTTATTTTCAAGCTTAGAAGGCTATATGTTAAAGAACACCAAAGATATAATTTTTTTCATGTTTTCCGACCCATTTTCCGGTCGTTCCTATGGGAGCTATACAATATAGTCGTCCGATTTTGATAGAATTTAATTCGAAATTCAAAACTAATTAAAAAATGTTATTTCCAAGCGTAGAAGGTTATAAGTTAAAAAACACCGAAGATATAATTTTTTCGTATTATTTTACCACTAATTTTCCGGTCTTTCCTAGGCAGCTATATAATATAGTCATCCGATTTTGATAAAATTTAAATCGAAATTTAAAACCAATTTAAAAATGTTACTTCCAAGCGTAGGAGTTTATAAGTTAAAAAACACCTAAGATATAATTTTTTCATATTATTTTACCACTAATTTTCCAATGGTCCCTATGGCAGCTATATGATATAGTCGTCCGATTTTGACAAAATTTAAATCGAAATTCAGAACTAATTAAAAAATGTTATTTCCAAGCTTAGAAAGTTATATATTAAACAAGAAAGGAAGTTAATTTCGGCAAGCCGAAGTTTGTATACCCTTGCAGTTTAAAAAAATAATCAATAATTTTATTAAACTGAATTCTAAATTCTTAAAAATATAAAAACGTATATTCCCAATATTATAAGATAATATGTCAAAAAGCCCCAAAGCTATAATTTGTTTCATATTATTTTCCCACCAATTTTCCGATCGTTCCTATGACAGCTATATGATATAGTCGTCCTATTTTAATAAAATTTAATTCGAAATTCAGAACTAATTAAAAAATGATATTTCCAAGCTTAGAAAGCTATATGCTAAAGAACACCAAAGATATAATTTTTATTTCATGTTATTTTCAAGAGTAGAAGGTTATATGTCTAAAAACACCGAAAATATAATTTTTCTATATTATTTTACCACTAAGTTTTGATTGTTCCTATGGGAGCTATACGATATAGTCGTCCAATTTTGATAGAATTTAATTCAAAATTCAAAACTAATTAAAAAATGTTATTTCCAAGTGTGTTAAAAAACACCAAAGATATAATTTTTTTTTTTAATTTTTTCCCCAATAGTTCCTATGGGAGCTATAAGATATAGTTGTCCGATCCCACTGGTTCCGACTTATATACTACCTGCAATAGAAAAAAGACTTTTGGGTAAGTTTCAGCCCGATAGCTTTAAATCTGAGAGACTAGTTTGCGTAGAAACGGACGGAGAGACGGACAGACAGACGGACATGGCTATATGGACTCGTCTTGTGACGCCGATCAAGAATATATATATTTTATGGGGTCGGAAACGTCTCCTTCACTGCGTTGCAATCTTCTAACTGAAATGATTATATCCTCTGCAAGGGTATAAAAAAACAAAAAACCATTTTTTTAAATTTGAGGTTCTTTTCTTAGAACTCTTGCTGGGGAACTTTTTCGTAAAACCAGTTGAAAATGGCAGTTTAAAGCGAATAAGACTTTCTAATAACCATCAAGGTAAATTAGATAGTGTTATTTATGACACCTTAACAAATTTATGTCAACATTGTAAGTTAAAATTTTGTAGTATATATCTAACAATTAGCGTGAAAATATGTGAAATAGAAAGTTAACATTTTAGAAGACAGAAATAAAACTATTGAAATTAATTAAAATGTATGTATTTGTTAAAAAATAAAGTTGATTCATAAAAAAACAAACTATGGCTGTATATACCTTTAATAATAATATCTATTTATTTATATTTAATTAATATCCTTTTATCACTGTTAATGGCACTCCTCGTAGTGACGATGAGTGACTTCTACATCACTGTGGAGAGCAGTCCACGTGTTGACGAAGCGCACCAGGAGGGTGTGTGAAGGCGAAGAAATGAAAATCTATAGTAATCGTCCGATTGTTTTGGGTGATACATTAATCGAAAGGTATTGAATAACTAATAGGATAACATACCAAAACATTAGGAAAATAAATTGGTTTGGGTGAAAGTGTAAAAGTAAACATTTAGAAAATCTAATCTGTTGGGGCTAGCGGTGATAAATAACCTTCACTTTTCACCTGGTTGTATTCTCAATAATGCAATGCAATATGTCAGTCACAATAAAATAAACCTCTAGCATGAAAACTAAATGAGTGTTAGACGGGATGGCCGTAGCAATTAAATCCACGTTCAAACCAAAAAACAACGTTTCCTAATCACAATTTGCCTGCACACGATGGTTTTTAAATTAAATTTGGGAGTTATAAAATTAATTATAACACATCCTGAGAATTAAACATAAAAATTATGTTCAACTGCTAGTCTAGGCAATAAATAAATTATTGTATCCACAGAACTAAGCAGCTAAACTAGAAAAAGGAAAAACGAAAAACAATAAAAACTTCAAAGTCAGAAATAGAAACCTAGTCAGATGTAAGTGACTGTCCTTTAGAAAACATTTGTAGTTGGGCTTGCCGGCTTAGCCCCACATTGGGCGCCAAAAATGAGATTATTATATAATCTCTCTAGCAGCAGCGAAAGATGGTGGGTGTAGCTTCAAGTGGGGCACGCGCTGGTTCGTCGGTAAAGGGAGTGAGTTTCCAATTTGATCCACAGTGCGACTTGCTCGCATATGTATATACAATATCCTATTTTAATTCGCGTGCGAACGGACTTTGATGTAAAATTGTAGGAGGACAGAATTAATAGTGGGATAAAGGGAAAGGGAATACCTGAAAAGAAGGGTGCTGCCTAAATGGAATGGCAGCAGCTGATGTATGTGTGTCGGTGTCAGCAGCGATGATGTTAGTTGCCGCTGACATTGCCACCCAACCATGATCATTGTAGCCGCATAGCCTGACAGCGGTTGGTGATCCCTTTGACACATGCCTAACTCCTAACCATCTTCATTGATGCAAGCCTCCATTGAAAAAAAATTTAGCAATTCATGTTTATAATAGGTTTAATATATATAAAAAGTAATAATCATCATTAAAGTTACAAAGTAGGGTATCATATAAAGTTGTATGCTAAAGTCATATCGAATCAAATAAAGGCTATCCAAATTTGAACATTAATTTTGATTATTAAATTTAACTGAGCAAGTATTTAATCGAAAAGGAATTTCTTAATAATTATTTAATAATATAAAAATATAATTTTGTTTATAAATTGTAAAACTGCATTTCAATTGACTGTAGATAAAATTGGGAAAAACACTTCAAACAATTGCTCTCATTACGAGATTGTTTATTGCATTACAAATTAGTTGATTACACTAGTATTTGTGATAATTTAAATTACTTTACTTCTTATAGGAATTTACTTCAAATTTAGTTGTTTTATTTAATTTTAAGTTTATAGGAATTTAAAGATTTTAAATAAATTTTCCACAACGCTGACGATCACGTTGATGCGCTTTAAGGACTTTTTCCAGGAAAACTATAACCACTGGAAGGAGTACCTCGACTTCCAAGAATTTTCCACAATGCTGACAATCACGTTGTTGCGATTTAGGGACTTCTTTCTAGGAAAACTGGAGTCAAGAGAAGGAGTACCACGACTTCCAAGAATTTCGCACGATTCCAGGAAAACAGGAACCACCAGAAGGAATACCTCGATTTCCAGAATTCTCTTTGTTTATTCAACGGCAAGGTTGCCGTATTTGCCTGGTGAAAGAAAATCTTTAAAAAGGCTGAGGATGTCTGATATTTTTTACGATTTTGGTTTTGTTAGAAATCTGGGTTTGGTTCAAACACTGATGAAAATATGTTTAAGCGAGAACGATCCTCACACGGCCAAAGTTCAAAACGGAAAAGAGCGAAAAATTGAGATGCGCCAGTAGGCAAGGCTTGGCTATCGAAAATTGCGGGACCAGAGTTGCTTAAGAATACCTATCGAACGCGTCTTTTTAGTGTTGGAAATTGGGAAAATTTAGGAACTTTGCTCTGCCATTTTAATATTTGGCCGCAACTTCAACTCCTGGCAGAATTTTTAAATTGTGGTGGAAAATTTAAAAGTTCACAATATAAACGATAAGTTCCTTTATTTTCGCTTTGACAGTGAATTAATTGTATTTTGTGTATGGTTGTTTTGTTTTATGATTTTTATTTCTTTATATATTCTTTATATTACAGTGCAGTTTTATTTTGTTTTTTTCTATGCGTATTAGCTGCAAAACGCTCCCTCTTTTTCACACTCATTCTATTAATTTTTTTTCCTAAACAAAAGCTTAAGTTTAAAGATCTTGCGCTCTTCTCGCACTTTTAACTGCTCGGTTGCAATTTTCGGACTTTACATTCCCTATGAAACAATAATCTGAATACACAAATTATGGATACATTTGTCTGCTCTATTAAAAAATGCATTTTTGATTGCTGTGGTCGGAAGTCGGAAATGATACTTGTTGACGATTTCTATAATATTTAATTATTGTATTTGTATGGCTACCGTTTCCCCGCGCCATAAAGTCAGTCTCAAATCAGCTGTACAATAGAGAACAACTTTTATTTTAGGATTGTAATATACCTGGAACTTCGCTGTCTACAGATGAAAAAGCGAATGTCTTGCTTTCATTAGCTTACGAGTACATGAACTAACTAAAAGTTCTTTAGGTCTTTCACTGTACCTATGCTTTGTAGCTAAAGCCACCTTGGTTCTTTAAAGAGCTTATATTTATTCTATAATTCTAGTTACTTAAGTGGTCGGCTTATATTTACCGTGCTACACTACAAAAATTATTTAAGTCTTCGTAAACTTCATTCAACCACTTTTCTTCCCTCGTAGTGTTTTGAAATTTTAACCGGAGCAACGCATATCCGATCAATTTCTTACAAATTGAAATAAATGTTGAGCGCATGCTTTTTGCAAGGGCCTTTTTAAATAGTTTACCCTACGAAACGTAGATAAACATCTTAGAACTTACATTATTTGTGATCAAGGTATTTAAAAAATATATTTGAACCTACTTCTTTTACACTGAATTCAGTGAAGCAGTAGAGTATTATATTGCTCTTTTAAGATGAAATATACTTTTAAAAAATTATCTCTTTTATCTACTCAACGTTACATTTAGTTTCCCGTAGGGGAGCCACCTTAGGCCGCTACTAAGCTGGGATGCAAACCTTGTTTTAACTTCTAGTCCTAATTAAGTTACCCTCCTTAGCGGACCGCAGAACGATGCTTGGAAGAGTCTTTACTTATAATGATATTCGAGGTGAAGTTGAAGCCAACGGGTCCACGCATCTATTGTCTCGCGAATTCGTCGTACGACGGCAGCGTCCCTCGGTCGGTTGGCTGGTTGTTAAGGCCGTGAGATCCTGCCCAAGAAAAATTGTGTTTGTATCATGAATACTCTGCTGCATATTTTGGCAGGTATTGACAGGACAAATACCTTCAGATACTATTCTTTCGGCACTTTAAGTGTAGGATCTACAGTTTGGGGGGCTCGTGGCGACATAGGGGAAGTCTTCCACTTTTCTTACGTTTTGGGTGCAAGGTGTAATGAACAGTATTTCTTTATTTGCACTTTACGAAATTCGAGCGGCTAGCCAAGTACTCATCAAATTTATAATAATTTTGACCAATCACTTAGCAGTAACAACATTTCAGAAATCGAGTTATGATGCATTCATTCACAAGTAATGGGTATAAAAATACTACAGATGACAATATCAGTTTAAGACTAATTGTTCAAAAATAGAAATTATTAAATTGGATTCAAAAAAGGACACGGAATCCATAAACAACTTCACAATGTTATAAATAATATTGCAATTGCGTTAGAAACTACAAAAACTGCACCGATATATTTCTTGCTGTTCGATAAGCGTTCTATCGAGTTTGGCTCTATAGCTTACTGTAGAAAATATAGGAATGGATACCTCCTCCGTACAATTTACTAAATGAATTCTATTTCAATAAGAGATGCTTCCACGTCCATCAAAAAATGAAACAAAAAAAATTTTTTAAAAAACTTGTAAGTACCGATTCTGTGCACCACATACCCGACATGCCAGAAGCAAATCATTGTTGCTGATGCTGATATTAAATGATGAAGCTTCCCAGCTCCTGCAGGCCGATTCTGAAATCTGTTCGCATAACTTTACCGGTAAGACCAAGTAGCTGCCCATATATCAAAATCAACTGATCCGCCGACCTACAAAATAACTGTTTAAAATATTGTTGCTTTCATCTTGACCGCAGATAACCATGAAACAACCAAATTAAGGTACAATTTCAGGTTCTCAGATCAAAAACATTTCGGCTTATTATCAACGCTACGGCCGAAAGAAAATATATAAATAACTTTAATAAGAAATATAATCATAGTATAATCATAATCAAGAAAATTACTTAGCTTTAAGTATAGTGTGCACATCAGTCAAACAGACATACTGAAAGTATATTACGTTTAATAGCATTACATTACTGGCTTACTGTGCATTAAAACAGAAATATTTATAATCAAGCTAATTTTTATCCAGGCTTAAATAACTAAAAAAAAATATATTTTTGGCAAAGGAGTCATCTATGACCATATTAAGGTCTTGGGGTTTCCAAGACCAAAACTGACCTACAAAAGCTTGACTTCGATCAGTTGAGCTCGGGTATTGGGCTGCTGCTGGTGTTCCCCAGAGCTGAGAGCCATATGTCCAGATGGGCTTGAGAGTGGAGTTGTTGAGCATTAAGAATCCAGTGAAAGCTTCCGGCCTTAAGATTTAAATGTATTTTCTTGCTTTCGATGTGTCTTCTCCAGATTAGTAGTCTGTCAAGGTGAATACAAGCTTCATAACTGTTTGAAGTGAACAGTATACCCTGGTGTGTCCATACTCCTGACAATTGTGCATTGCTCACAGACCTAGCTGCTGTTATTGCCGTGCAATAAGAAAGATCTTGCGACACTCTATGTTTGTTACTTTGCTCTCGGACGTGACTAGGAGGTACGTTGAATTTTGGCCAAGACTGGAGTCGTACGCCAAATTTTGGTTTCGAACCGCAACTATTATGACTAGTTGATATTTCAGAAACGATTCCAATTCTTGAGGGCCTACACTATAGCTCACATGCGACATCATCCAGCTGATGACGAAAATTTGAATACCTTGGTTTCGTCGTAGACCAATAGAAAAACAGAATGATTTATAGCCCGTCAAATTTACATAGACGATTTTAATGCTCTTACTGCCTTCTCGTGCTTTTCAATACTGAGAAAAGGATCTTCCGTCTCTTTCTGTTCCGCTCATGAGAAAGCATTTCAGGTGAGAATGAAAAGATGGGTGATTCAAAAAAAGATAAGTTATATTTTAGTATTTTAAAGTTAATTCTTACTCTTTTATGATTTTACTGCCTTCTCATGCTTTTTAATACTGAGTAAAGGATCTTCCTCCTCTTTTTGTCTGTCTGTCCTTTCCATGTCGTTGTATTACAGAGCTTACATATTGCAAGTGTCACTATGTGAAAGTAAATAGGTGTACGTTTTCGTGTACATCACGATACCCGTTACTCAGCGAAAGGGAAGTCGGAATAGATAAGTAGCAAAGCGATATTCTAAAGCACAACATACCAGCCATTTCAATATATTTGGCTATTTCTGAGCGTTAGAATGGGCAAATACATATCAGTTATCACTGGCATAAAAACTGTTAGTTAAGTTAAAGCGGGAATAGCACCCTGCTTAAACAAACTTTCGCTGCGCAGGAAGCCCAGAAATCCCACCCCTCTTTTAGATTTCAAGATCTAAGCGTTCAGACGGACGGCAAACGGACATGGCTAAATCGAGTCAGCTATTGATACTGATTAAGAATTTAAGGGGTCGAAAACGTTTTCTTCTGCCTTTTGTCTATGTCGGACGAATATAAAAAAGTAAAAAAGGTATTTTTCATTACACAAAGAGTTTCATTTTGCCGTTTTCGTTTTGAAAAGCATAACGAAAAATACAAAATGGGAAAGACTATTAATAACAGAGATTATTAGACTACCTAATCACTTTTTACGAATTGTGCTTTTTGCCTTAAAATGAGGTCATGTTTTGGCTAAAAAGACATATTAATATTCTATTTAAAAAAAACTGCTTTTCTTTTTCAATATTTTGATAACTGCCATATTTATGTAAACTGTAAACTGTAGCCATTTGGTTTTCTTGTCTGCATTGACATTTCTTCTTGGATTTTTATGATCTTAACAATAAATTTTCTGAACTTTATTTTTTTAACTTTATAATTCATATTAATTCAATGTATACCATTCTCTGTTTACCCTGCAGCTCAACAATTCATACTGGATCAAAATCATCACTCAGTCGAAAACGACGACGGCAGTACCGAAAAAATTTTAAAATGACTTTTTGACAAAAGAAATAATATTCTTGCCACTTTTATCTAAAATTACATTTAAAAGTTATTTCAAACCCTAAGTGACTTTTTGGCTTCACCATAAATACATTGCGATTGAAATTATATTGGACACGGTGTTAGAAGGTTAGGTAGCTTAATGTGAATTATACGTTTTCGTAAAATTAAATGACTAGTCTAATAAATTATAATATGATAATTAAATTAATGTGTTATGCCTACGAAGATAAAAAATTGTAATTCGAATCGTTTTATTTGCGATTAGACATTGCGATTAGACATTTGGCCCAGTGAATTCGTTTTAAATGCCAGAACGAAAACTAAAATTATATACTCGTACCCATGCAACCGAAGATGTATAGCATTAAATTTTTATTAAGGGTCTTAAACCAAAAAACATTTCATTCTGGTAAAAACCTTCACCAGTTTGGTGGCCAAAAAATGTCTGTATAGAGTTTCTTATCAAAATGAACTAAATTAGGTTTTTACATGGTTTTTAAAACTTTACTTAGGTTAAAAAACAATAAACAAACAAACTTAGTTCAAACTACATTTTTTGATTTATTTAAATCAAATGGTTTTTATTTTGTTAAGGCAAATTGTTTTTGTTATGCTAGGGATAATAGTATGCGCACCTAATAGAAAATATATTTGTTAATCATTTATTAAAAACGACATCTAGATATCATTCAAATTCTAAGTCAGGAAATAAAGAATAAGTGTCGTTTAAAGCCTTTTTATAAAGGCAACTTAAACATTATTTTAATTCGTTTTTTTTATGGGAGACCTTAACTCGCGGCCGTAGAAAATCAGTAAGTATGCCTAAACCTTTGAAATGAGGAACTGATACAATTTTAATCTTAACTCAAAAGAGTAAAGTTATTTTTTAATATAGTAAGTATTAACTAATAGTAGTACCATTGGCCTCTGTCTTAAACACTTACTTATCTTTTCATAACTGGACGATTTAAAAAAATAACGATTTAAGCTAATTTTAAGGAATGAGGGTCAAAAATACCAAAAAAAACGTTGTTGACTATGATAATTACTGTTAAAAAACAAGAAAGGAAGTTAACTTCGGCAAAGCGATGTTTGTATAACCTTGCAGTTGTAAGAAATAATCAACTTTAGTAAATAATTTTTTCATATTATTTTCCCACCAATTTCCCGATCGTTCCTATGACAGCTATATGATATAGTATTCCGATTTTAATATAATTTAATTCGAAATTCAGAACTAATTAAAAAATGTTATTTTCAAGCTTATAAGGCTATATGTTAAAGAACACCAAAGATATAATTTTTTCATGTTTTCCGACCCATTTTCCGGTCGTTCCTATGGGAGCTATACGATATAGTCGTCCGATTTTGATAGAATTTAATTCGAAATTCAAAACTAATTAAAAAATATTATTTCCAAGCGTAGAAGGTTATAAGCTAAAAAACACCAAAGATATAATTTTTTCATATTATTTTACCACTAATTTTCCGGTCTTTCCTAGGCAGCTATATGATATAGTCATCCGATTTTGATAAAACTTAAATCGAAATTTTAAAACCAATTCAAAATTGTTATTTCCAAGCGTAGGAGGTTAAAAGTTAAAAAACACCTAAGATATAATTTTTTCAGATTATTCTACCACTAATTTTCCAATTGTCCCTATGGCAGCTAAATTTAAATCGAAATTTAGAACTAATTAAAAAATGTTATTTCCAAGCTTAGAAGGTTATATATTAAACAAGAAAGGAAGTTAATTTTGGCAAGCCGAAGTTTGTATACCCTTGCAGTTTCAAAAAATAATCAATAATTTTATTAAATTGAATTCGAAATTATTAAAAATATAAAAATGTATATTCCCAATATTATAAGATAATATGTCAAAAAGCCCCAAACTTATAATTTGTTTCATATTATTTTCCCACCAATTTTCCGATCGTTCCTATGACAGCAATATGATATAGTCGTCCGATTTTAATAAAATTTAATTCGAAATTCAGAACTAATTAAAAAATGTTATTTCCAAGCTTAGAAAGCTATTTGTTAAAGAACACCAAAGACATCATTTTTATTTCATGTTATTTTCAAGAGTAGAAGGTTATATCTCTAAAAATACCGAAAATATAATTTTTCTATATTATTTTGCCACTAAGTTTTGATTGTTCCTATGGGAGCTGCACGATATAGTCGTCAGATTTTGATAGAATTTAATTCGAAATTCAAAACTAATTAAAAAATGTTATTTCCAAGTGTAGGAGGTTATATGTTAAAAAACACCAAAGATATAATTTTTTTTTAATTTTTTCCTCGATAGTTCCTATGGGAGCTATAAGATATAGTTGTCCGATCCGGCTGGTTTCGACTTATATACTACCTGCAATAGAACAAAGACTTTTGGGTAAGTTTCAGCCCTATAGCTTTAAATCTGAGAGACTAGTTTGCGAATAAGACTTTCTAATAACCATCAAGGTAAATTAGATAGTGTTATTTATGACACCTTAACAAATTTATGTCAGCATTGTAAGTTAAAATTTTGGAGTACATATCTAAAAATTAGCGTGAAAATATGTGAAATAGAAAGTTAACATTTTAGAAGACAGAAATAAAACTATTGAAATTAATTAAAATGTATTTATTAGTTAAAAAATAAAGTTGATTCATAAAAAAACAAACTATGGCTGTATATACCTTTAATAATAATATCTATTTATTTATATTTAATTAATATCCTTTTATCACTGTTAATGGCACTCCTCGTAGTGACGATGAGTGACTTCTACATCACTGTGGAGAGCAGTCCACGTGTTGACGAAGCGCACCAGGAGGGTGTGTGAAGGCGAAGAAATGAAAATCTATAGTAATCGTCCGATTGTTTTGGGTGATACATTAATCGAAAGGTATTGAATAACTAATAGGATAACATACCAAAACATTAGGAAAATAAATTTGTTTGGGTGAAAGTGTAAAAGTAAACATTTAGAAAATCTAATCTGTTGGGGCTAGCGGTGATAAATAACCTTCACTTTTCACCTGGTTGTATTCTCAATAATGCAATGCAATATGTCAGTCGGTATGTAAGTCACAATAAAATAAACCTCTAGCATGAAAACTAAATAAGTGTTAGTCGGGATGGCCGTAGCAATTAAATCCACGTTAAAACCAAAAAACAACGTTTCCTAATCACAATTTGCTGCACACGATGATTTTTAAGTTAAATTTCGGAGTTATAAAATTAATTATAACACATCCTGAGAATTAAACATAAAAATTATGTTCAACTGCTAGTCTAGGCAATAAATAAATTATTGTATCCACAGAACTAAGCAGCTAAACTAGAAAAAGGAAAAACGAAAAACAATAAAAACTTCAAAGTCAGAAATAGAAACCTAGTCAGATGTAAGTGACTGTCCTTTAGAAAACATTTGTAGTTGGGCTTGCCGGCTTAGCCCCACATTGGGCGCCAAAAATGAGATTATTATATAATCTCTCTAGCAGCAGCGAAAGATGGTGGGTGTAGCTTCAAGTGGGGCACGCGCTGGTTCGTCGGTAAAGGGAGTGAGTTTCCAATTTGATCCACAGTGCGACTTGCTCGCATATGTATATACAATATCCTATTTTAATTCGCGTGCGAACGGACTTTGATGTAAAATTGTAGGAGGACAGAATTAATAGTGGGATAAAGGGAAAGGGAATACCTGAAAAGAAGGGTGCTGCCTAAATGGAATGGCAGCAGCTGATGTATGTGTGTCGGTGTCAGCAGCGATGATGTTAGTTGCCGCTGACATTGCCACCCTACCATGATCACCGTAGCCGCATAGCCTGACAGAGGTTGCTGATCCCTTTGACACATGCCTAACTCCTAACCATCTTCATTGATGCAAGCTTCCATTGAAAAACAATTTAGCAATTCATGTTTATAATAGGTTTAATATATATAAAAAGTAATAATGATCATTAAAGTTACAAAGTTGGGTATCATATAAAGTTGTATGCTAAAGTCATATCGAATTAAATAAAGGCTATCCAAATTTGAACATTAATTTTGATTATTAAATTTAACTGAGCAAGTATTTAATCGAAAGGGAATTTCTTTTATAATATCAAGAACATTGGAATATTATTATAAACAGTCAATCAACGTTGAAAGCGCTTTCAATTTGTTGTATTATTGGCTGTAATTTTGTTTATAAATTGTAAAACTGCATTTCAATTGACTGTAGATAAAATTGGGAAAAACACTTCAAACAATTGCTCTCATTACGAGATTGTTTATTGCATTACAAATTAGTTGATTACACTAGTATTTGTGATAATTTAAATTACTTTACTTCTTATAGGAATTTACTTCAAATTTAGTTGTTTTATTTAATTTTAAGTTTATAGGAATTTAAAGATTTTAAATAAATTTTCCACAACGCTGACGATCACGTTGATGCGCTTTAAGGACTTTTTCCAGGAAAACTATAACCACTGGAAGGAGTACCTCGACTTCCAAGAATTTTCCACAATGCTGACAATCACGTTGTTGCGATTTAGGGACTTCTTTCTAGGAAAACTGGAGTCAAGAGAAGGAGTACCACGACTTCCAAGAATTTCGCACGATTCCAGGAAAACAGGAACCACCAGAAGGAATACCTCGATTTCCAGAATTCTCTTTGTTTATTCAACGGCAAGGTTGCCGTGGTTGCCTGGTGAAAGAAAATCTTCAAAAAGGCTGAGGATGTCTGATATTTTTTACGATTTTGGTTTTGTTAGAAATCTGGGTTTGGTTCAAACACTGATAAAAATATGTTTAAGCGAGAACGATCCCAAAGTTCAAAACGGAAAAAAGCGAAAAATTAAGATGCGCCAGTCGGCAAGGCTTGGCTATCGAAAATTGCGGGACCAGAGTTGCTTAAGAATACCTATCGAACGCGTCTTTTTAGTGTAGGAAATTGGGAAAATTTAGGAACTTTGCTCTGCATTTTAATATTTGGCCAAAACTTCAACTCCTGGCAGAATTTTTAAATTGTGGTGGAAAATTTAAAAGTTCACAATATAAACGATAAGTTCCTTTATTTTCGCTTTGACAGTGAATTAATTGTATTTTGTGTATGGTTGTTTTGTTTTTGTGATTTTTACTTCTTTATATATTCTTAATATTACAGTGCAGTTTTCTTTTGTCTTTTTCTATGCGTATTTGCTGCAAAACGCTCCCTCTTTTTCACACTCATTCTATTAATTTTTTTCCTAAACAAAAGCTTTAGAGTAAAGATCTTGCGCTCTTCTTGCACTTTTAACTGCTCGGTTGAAATTTTCGGACTTTACATTCCCCTTAAAACAATAATCTGAATACACAAATTATGGATACATTTGTCTGCTCTATTAAAAAATGCAGTTTTGATTGCTGTGGTCGGAAGTCGGAAATGATACTTGTTGAGCATTTCTATAATATTTAATTATTGTATTTGTATGGCTACCGTTTCCCCACGCCATAAAGTCAGTCTCAAATCACTGTACCTATGCTTTGTAGCTAAAGCCACCTTGGATCTTTAAAGAGCTTATATTTATTCTATAATTCTAGTTATTTAAGTGATCGGCTTATATTTACCGTGCTACACTACAAAAATTATTTAAGTCTTTGTAAACTTCATTCAACCACTTTTCTTCCCTCCTAGTGTTTTGAAATTTGAACCGGAGCAACGCATATCCGATCAATTTCTTACAAATTGAAATAAATGTTGAGCGCATGCTTTTTGCAAGGGCCTTTTTAAATAGTTTACCCTACGAAACGTAGATAAACATCTTAGAACTTACATTATTTGTGATCAAGGTATTTAAAAAATATATTTGAACCTACTTCTTTTACACTGAATTCAGTGAAGCAGTAGAGTATTATATTGCTCTTTTAAGATGAATCTTAAGGTATCTTAAGACAAAAAATACTTTTAAAAAATTATCTCTTTTATCTACTCAACGTTACATTTAGTTTCCCGTAGGGGAGCCACCTTAGGCCGCTACTAAGCTGGGATGCAAACCTTGTTTTAACTTCTAGTCCTAATTAACTTACCCTCCTTAGCGGACCGCAGAACGATGCTTGGAAGAGTCTTTACTTATAATGATATTCGAGGTGAAGTTGAAGCCAACGGGTCCACGCATCTATTGTCTCGCGAATTCGTCGTACGACGGCAGCGTCCCTTGTTCGGTTGGCTGGTTGTTAAGGCCGTGGGATCCTGCCCAAGAAAAAAATGTGTTTCTATCATGAATACTTTCAGATACAATTCTTTCGGCACTTTAAGTGTAGGATCTACAGTTTGGGAGGCCCGTGGCGACATAGGGGAAGTCTTCCACTTTTCTTACGTTTTGGGTGCAAGGTGTAATGAACAGTATTTCTTTATTTGCACTTTACGGAATTCGAGCGGCTAGCCAAGTACTCATCAAATTTATAATAATTTTGACCAATCACTTAGCAGTAACCACATTTCAGAAATCGAGTTATGATGCATTCATTCACTTTACAAGTAACGGGTATAAAAATACTACAGATGACAATATCAGTTTAAGACTAATTGTTCAAAAATAGAAATTATTAAATTGCATTCAAAAAAGGACACGGAATCCATAAACAACTTCACAATGTTATAAATAATATTGCAATTGCGTTAGAAACTACAAAAACTGCACCGATATATTTCTTGCTGTTTGATAAGCGTTCTATCGAGTTTGGCTCTATAGCTTACTGTAGAAAATATAGGAATGGATACCTCCTCCGTACAATTTATTAAATGAATTCTATTTCAATAAGAGGCATCTCTTATCTCCACGTCCATTAAAAAATGAAACAAAAAAAATTTTTTTAAAAAGCTTGTAAGTACCGATTCTGTGCACCACATACCCGACATGCCAGATGCCAGATGTTGCTGATGCTGATATTAAATGATGCTCCTGCAGGCCGATTCTGAAATCTGTTCACATAACTTTACCGGTAAGACCAAGTAGCTGCTCATATATCAAAATCAACTGATCCGCCGACCTACAAACTAACTGTTTAAAATGTTGTTGCTTTCATCTTGACCGCAGATAACCACGAAACAACCACATTAAGGTACAATTTCAGGTTCTCAGATCAAAAACATTTCAGCTTATTATCAACGCTTCTTTTTATGACAGTATATTGACTACCGCCGAAAGAAAAGATATAAATAACTTTAATAAGAAATATAATCATAGTATAATCATAATCAAGAAAATTACTTAGCTTTAAGTATAGTGTGTACATCAGTCAAACAGACATACTGAAAGTATATTACGTTTAATAGCATTACATTACTGGCTTACTGTGCATTAAAACAGAAATATTTATAATCAAGCTAATTTTTATCCAGGCTTAAATAACTAAAAAAAAATATATTTTTGGCAAAGGAGTCATCTATGACCATATTAAGGTCTTGGGGTTTCCAAGACCAAAACTGACCTACAAAAGCTTGACTTCGATCAGTTGAGCTCGGGTATTGGGCTGCTGCTGGTGTTCCCCATAGCTGAGAGCCATATGTCCAGATGGGCTTGAGAGTGGAGTTGTTGAGCATTAAGAATCCAGTGAAAGCTTCCGGCCTTAAGATTTAAATGTATTTTCTTGCTTTCGATGTGTCTTCTCCAGATTAGTAGTCTGTCAAGGTGAATGCTTAGACACGTTTCTTCGTGGACTTGGGTGTCTTCTTTGTTGGCAGGGCAGTTAGCCGAATCGTGGAAGTCTCTACAAGCTTCATAACTGTTCGAAGTGAAGTATACCCTGGTGTGTCCATACACCTGACAATTGTGCATTGCTCACAGACCTAGCTGCTGTTATTGCCGTGCAATAAGAAAGATCTTGCGACACTCTATGTTTGTTACTTTGCTCTCGGACGTGACTAGGAGGTCCGTTGAATTTTGGCCAAGACTGGAGTCGTACGCCAAATTTTGGTTTCGAACCGCAACTATTATGACTAGTTGATATTTCAGAAACGATTCCAATTCTTGAGGGCCTACACTATAGCTCACATGCGACATCATCCAGCTGATGACGAAAATTTGAATACCTTGGTAAAGTCGGAAAAATGGCATTAAGCACACGAGTTTCGTCGTAGACCAATAGAAAAACAGAATGATTTATAGCCCGTCACATTTACATAGACGATTTTAATGCTCTTACTGCCTTCTCGTGCTTTTCAATACTGAGAAAAGGATCTTCCGTCTCTTTCTGTTCCGCTCATGAGAAAGCATTTCAGGTGAGAATGAAAAGATGGGTGATTCAAAAAAAGATAAGTTATATTTCAGTATTTTAAAGTTAATTCTTACTCTTTTATGATTTTACTGCCTTCTCATGCTTTTTAATACTGAGTAAAGGATCTTCCTCCTCTTTTTGTCTGTCTGTCTGTCTGTCCTTTCCATGTCGTTGTATTACAGAGCTTACATATTGCAACTATGTGAAAGTAAATAGGTGTACGTTTTCGTGTACATCACGATACCCGTTACTCAGCGAAAGGGAAGTCGGAATAGATAAGTAGCAAAGCGATATTCTAAAGCACAACATACCAGCTATTTCAATATATTTGGCTATTTCTGAGCGTTAGAATGGGCAAATACATATCAGTTATCACTGGAATAAAAACTGTTAGTTAAGTTAAAGCGGGAATGGCACCCTGCTGAAACAAACTTTCGCTGCGCAGGAAGCCCAGAAATCCCACCCCTCTTTTAGATTTCAAGATCTAAGCGTTCAGACGGACGGCAAACGGACATGGCTAAATCGAGTCAGCTATTGATACTGATTAAGAATTTAAGGGGTCGAAAACGTTTTCTTCTGCCTTTTGTCTATGTCGGACGAATATAAAAAAGTAAAAAAGGTATCTTTCATTACACAAAGAGTTTCATTTTGCCGTTTTCATTTTGAAAAGCATAACGAAAAATACAAAATGGGAAAGACTATTAATAACAGAGATTATTAGACTACCTAATCACTTTTTACGAATTGTGCTTTTTGCCTTAAAATGAGGTCATGTTTTGGCTAAAAAACATTTGATAACTGACATATTTATGTAAACTGTAAACTGTAGCCATTTGGTTTTCTTGTCTGCATTGACATTTCTTCTTGGATTTTTATGATCTTAACAATACATTTTCTGAACTTTATTTTTATAACTTTATAATTCATATTAATTCAATGTATACAATTCTCTGTTTACCCTGCAGCTCAACAATTCATACTGGATCAAAATCATCACTCAGTCGACAACGACGACGGCAGTACCGAAAAAATTTTAAAATGACTTTTTGACATAAGAAATAATATTCTTGCCACTTTTATACATCTAAAATTACATTTAAAAGTTATTTCAAACCCTAAGTGACTTTTGTGGCTTCACGCAATTTCAAACGTCTTATATATATGACCATAAATACATTGCGATTGAAATTATATTGGACACGGTGTTAGAAGGTTAGGTAGCTTAATGTGAATTATACGTTTTCGTAAAATTAAATGACCAGTGTTTAAGGAGTTTTAAATTAATATGATTCTAATAAATTATAATATGATAATTAAATTAATGTGTTATGCCTACGAAGATAAAAAATTGTAATTCGAATCGTTTTATTTGCGATTAGACATTGCGATTAGACATTTGGCCCAGTGAATTCGTTTTAAATGCCAGAACGAAAACTAAAATTATGTACTCGTACCCATGCAACCGAAGATGTATAGCATTAATTTTTTATTAAAGGTCTTAAGCCAAAAAACATTTCATTCTGGTAAAAACCTTCACCAGTTTGGTGGCCAAAAAATGTCTGTATAGAGTTTCCTATCAAAATGAACTAAATTAGGTTTTTACATGGTTTTTAAAACTTTACTTAGGTTAAAAAACAATAAACAAACAAACTTAGTTCAAACTACATTTTTTTGATTTATTTAAATCAAATGGTTTTTATTTTGTTAGACAAATTGTTTTTGTTATGCTAGGGATAATAGTATGCGCACCTAATAGAAAATATATTTGTTAATCATTTATTAAAAACGACATCTAGATATCATTTAAATTCTAAGTCAGGAAATAAAGAATAAGTGTCGTTTAAAGCCTTTTTATAAAGGCAACTTAAACATTATTTTAATTCGTTTTTTTATGGGAGACCCTAACTCGCGGCCGTAGAAAATCATTTTTGCTTTGAATTTCCTTTAAGAAATGTATTCAACAAAAATAGCTATATGCACGGGTTCTGTGAAATGGGTCTTTAAAAATTGGAAAAATGCTGTCTTTTTGTTTTTTTTTAACCGCGAACTTGTAATTGGTTAGTAAGTAAACCTTTGAAATGAGGAAATGAGACAATTTTAATCTTAACTGAAAAGAGTAAAGTTATTTTTTAATATAGTAAGTATTCACTAATAGTAGTACCATCGGCCTCTGTCTTAAACACTTACTTATCTTTTCATAACTGGACGATTTAAAAAAATAACGATTTAAGCTAATTTTAAGGAATGAGGGTCAAAAATACCAAAAAAACGTTGTTGACTATGATAATTACTGTTAAAAAACAAGAAAGGAAGTTAACTTCGGCAAAGCGATGTTTGTATAACCTTGCAGTTATAAGAATTAAACAACTTTAGTAAATAATTTTTTCATATTATTTTCCCACCAATTTTCCGATCGTTCCTATGACAGCTATATGATATAGTATTCCGATTTTAATATATTTTTAATTCGAAATTCAGAACTAATTAAAAAATGTTATTTTCAAGCTTAGAAGGCTATATGTTAAAGAACACCAAAGATATAATTTTTTTCATGTTTTCCGACCCATTTTCCGGTCGTTCCTATGGGAGCTATACAATATAGTCGTCCGATTTTGATAGAATTTAATTCGAAATTCAAAACTAATTAAAAAATGTTATTTCCAAGCGTAGAAGGTTATAAGTTAAAAAACACCGAAGATATAATTTTTTCGTATTATTTTACCACTAATTTTCCGGTCTTTCCTAGGCAGCTATATAATATAGTCATCCGATTTTGATAAAATTTAAATCGAAATTTAAAACCAATTTAAAAATGTTACTTCCAAGCGTAGGAGTTTATAAGTTAAAAAACACCTAAGATATAATTTTTTCATATTATTTTACCACTAATTTTCCAATGGTCCCTATGGCAGCTATATGATATAGTCGTCCGATTTTGACAAAATTTAAATCGAAATTCAGAACTAATTAAAAAATGTTATTTCCAAGCTTAGAAAGTTATATATTAAACAAGAAAGGAAGTTAATTTCGGCAAGCCGAAGTTTGTATACCCTTGCAGTTTAAAAAAATAATCAATAATTTTATTAAACTGAATTCTAAATTCTTAAAAATATAAAAACGTATATTCCCAATATTATAAGATAATATGTCAAAAAGCCCCAAAGCTATAATTTGTTTCATATTATTTTCCCACCAATTTTCCGATCGTTCCTATGACAGCTATATGATATAGTCGTCCTATTTTAATAAAATTTAATTCGAAATTCAGAACTAATTAAAAAATGATATTTCCAAGCTTAGAAAGCTATATGCTAAAGAACACCAAAGATATAATTTTTATTTCATGTTATTTTCAAGAGTAGAAGGTTATATGTCTAAAAACACCGAAAATATAATTTTTCTATATTATTTTTTTCCACTAAGTTTTGATTGTTCCTATGGGAGCTATACGATATAGTCGTCCAATTTTGATAGAATTTAATTCAAAATTCAAAACTAATTAAAAAATGTTATTTCCAAGTGTAGGAGGTTATATGTTAAAAAACACCAAAGATATAATTTTTTTTTTAATTTTTTCCCCAATAGTTCCTATGGGAGCTATAAGATATAGTTGTCCGATCCCACTGGTTCCGACTTATATACTACCTGCAATAGAAAAAAGACTTTTGGGTAAGTTTCAGCCCGATAGCTTTAAATCTGAGAGACTAGTTTGCGTAGAAACGGACGGAGAGACGGACAGACAGACGGACATGGCTATATGGACTCGTCTTGTGACGCCGATCAAGAATATATATATTTTATGGGGTCGGAAACGTCTCCTTCACTGCGTTGCAATCTTCTAACTGAAATGATTATATCCTCTGCAAGGGTATAAAAAAACAAAAAACCATTTTTTTAAATTTGAGGTTCTTTTCTTAGAACTCTTGCTGGGGAACTTTTTCGTAAAACCAGTTGAAAATGGCAGTTTAAAGCGAATAAGACTTTCTAATAACCATCAAGGTAAATTAGATAGTGTTATTTATGACACCTTAACAAATTTATGTCAACATTGTAAGTTAAAATTTTGTAGTATATATCTAACAATTAGCGTGAAAATATGTGAAATAGAAAGTTAACATTTTAGAAGACAGAAATAAAACTATTGAAATTAATTAAAATGTATGTATTTGTTAAAAAATAAAGTTGATTCATAAAAAAACAAACTATGGCTGTATATACCTTTAATAATAATATCTATTTATTTATATTTAATTAATATCCTTTTATCACTGTTAATGGCACTCCTCGTAGTGACGATGAGTGACTTCTACATCACTGTGGAGAGCAGTCCACGTGTTGACGAAGCGCACCAGGAGGGTGTGTGAAGGCGAAGAAATGAAAATCTATAGTAATCGTCCGATTGTTTTGGGTGATACATTAATCGAAAGGTATTGAATAACTAATAGGATAACATACCAAAACATTAGGAAAATAAATTGGTTTGGGTGAAAGTGTAAAAGTAAACATTTAGAAAATCTAATCTGTTGGGGCTAGCGGTGATAAATAACCTTCACTTTTCACCTGGTTGTATTCTCAATAATGCAATGCAATATGTCAGTCACAATAAAATAAACCTCTAGCATGAAAACTAAATGAGTGTTAGACGGGATGGCCGTAGCAATTAAATCCACGTTCAAACCAAAAAACAACGTTTCCTAATCACAATTTGCCTGCACACGATGGTTTTTAAATTAAATTTGGGAGTTATAAAATTAATTATAACACATCCTGAGAATTAAACATAAAAATTATGTTCAACTGCTAGTCTAGGCAATAAATAAATTATTGTATCCACAGAACTAAGCAGCTAAACTAGAAAAAGGGAAAATGAAAAACAATAAAAACTTCAAAGTCAGAAATAGAAACCTAGTCAGATGGAAGTGACTGTCCTTTACAAAATATTTGTAGTCGGGCTTGCCGGTTTAGCCCCACATTGGGCGCCAAAAATGAAATTATTATATATAATATAATACTGTAGCATATCACAAATGATTCTAGCAGCAGCGAAAGATGGTGGGTGTAGCTTCAAGTGGGGCACGCGCTGGTTCCGGCTCTTTTTTTCGTCGGTGAAGGGAGTGAGTTTCCAATTTGATCCACAGTGCGACTTGCTCGTATATGTATATACAATATCCTATTTTAATTCGCGTGCGAACGGACTTTGATGTAAAATTGTAGGAGGACAGAATTAATAGTGGGATAAAGGGAAAGGGAATACCTGAAAAGAAGGGTGCTGCCTAAATGGAATGGCAGCAGCTGATGTATGTGTTTCGGTGTCAGCAGCGATGATGTTAGTTGCCGCTGACATTGCCACCCAACCATGATCATTGTAGCCGCATAGCCTGAAAGCGGTTGGTGATCCCTTTGACACATGCCTAACTCCTAACCATCTTCATTGATGCAAGCTTCCATTGAAAAAAAATTTAGCAATTCATGTTTATAATAGGTTTAATATATATAAAAAGTAATAATCATCATTAAAGTTACAAAGTAGGGTATCATATAAAGTTGTATGCTAAAGTCATATCGAATCAAATAAAGG
This sequence comes from Drosophila biarmipes, assembly GCF_025231255.1. NCBI lineage: Eukaryota > Metazoa > Arthropoda > Insecta > Diptera > Drosophilidae > Drosophila > Drosophila biarmipes. The sequence goes on along the minus strand of NC_066613.1, from coordinate 274,540 downwards.
CTATCCAAATTTGAACATTAATTTTGATTATTAAATTTAACTGAGCAAGTATTTAATCGAAAAGGAATTTCTTTTATAATAATTATTTAATAATATAAAAATATAATTTTGTTTATAAATTGTAAAACTGCATTTCAATTGACTGTAGATAAAATTGGGAAAAACACTTCAAACAATTGCTCTCATTACGAGATTGTTTATTGCATTACAAATTAGTTGATTACACTAGTATTTGTGATAATTTAAATTACTTTATTTCTTATAGGAATTCACTTCAAATTTAGTTGTTTTATTTAATTTTAAGTTTATAGGAATTTAAAGATTTTAAATAAATTTTCCACAACGCTGACGATCACGTTGATGCGCTTTAAGGACTTTTTCCAGGAAAACTATAACCACTGGAAGGAGTACCTCGACTTCCAAGAATTTTCCACAATGCTGACAATCACGTTGTTGCGATTTAGGGACTTCTTTCTAGGAAAACTGGAGTCAAGAGAAGGAGTACCACGACTTCCAAGAATTTCGCACGATTCCAGGAAAACAGGAACCACCAGAAGGAATACCTCGATTTCCAGAATTCTCTTTGTTTATTCAACGGCAAGGTTGCCGTATTTGCCTGGTGAAAGAAAATCTTTAAAAAGGCTGAGGATGTCTGATATTTTTTACGATTTTGGTTTTGTTAGAAATCTGGGTTTGGTTCAAACACTGATGAAAATATGTTTAAGCGAGAACGATCCTCACACGGCCAAAGTTCAAAACAGAAAAGAGCGAAAAATTGAGATGCGCCAGTAGGCAAGGCTTGGCTATCGAAAATTGCGGGACCAGAGTTGCTTAAGAATACCTATCGAACGCGTCTTTTTAGTGTTGGAAATTGGGAAAATTTAGGAACTTTGCTCTGCCATTTTAATATTTGGCCGCAACTTCAACTCCTGGCAGAATTTTTAAATTGTGGTGGAAAATTTAAAAGTTCACAATATAAACGATAAGTTCCTTTATTTTCGCTTTGACAGTGATGAATTTTTAAATTGTGGTGGAAAATTTAAAAGTTCACAATATAAACGATAAGTTCCTTTATTTTCGCTTTGACAGTGAATTAATTGTATTTTGTGTATGGTTGTTTTGTTTTATGATTTTTATTTCTTTATATATTCTTTATATTACAGTGCAGTTTTATTTTGTTTTTTTCTATGCGTATTAGCTGCAAAACGCTCCCTCTTTTTCACACTCATTCTATTAATTTTTTTTCCTAAACAAAAGCTTAAGTTTAAAGATCTTGCGCTCTTCTCGCACTTTTAACTGCTCGGTTGCAATTTTCGGACTTTACATTCCCCATGAAACAATAATCTGAATACACAAATTATGGATACATTTGTCTGCTCTATTAAGAAATGCATTTTTGATTGCTGTGGTCGGAAGTCGGAAATGATACTTGTTGAGGATTTCTATAATATTTAATTATTGTATTTGTATGGCTACCGTTTCCCCGCGCCATAAAGTCAGTCTCAAATCAGCTGTACAATAGAGAACAACTTTTATTTTAGGATTGTAATATACCTGGAACTTCGCTGTCTACAGATGAAAAAGCGAATGTCTTGCTTTCATTAGCTTACGAGTACATGAACTAACTAAAAGTTCTTTAGGTCTTTCACTGTACCTATGCTTTGTAGCTAAAGCCACCTTGGTTCTTTAAAGAGCTTATATTTATTCTATAATTATAGTTACTTAAGTGGTCGGCTTATATTTACCGTGCTACACTACAAAAATTATTTAAGTCTTTGTAAACTTCATTCAACCACTTTTCTTCCCTCGTTGTGTTTTGAAATTTGAACCGGAGCAACGCATATCCGATCAATTTCTTACAAATTGAAATAAATGTTGAGCGCATGCTTTTTGCAAGGGCCTTTTTAAATAGTTTACCCTACGAAACGTAGATAAACATCTTAAAACTTACATTATTTGTGATCAAGGTATTTAAAAAATATATTTGAACGTACTTTTTTTACACTGAATTCAGTAGAGTATTATATTGCTCTTTTAAGATGAATCTTAAGGTATCTTAAGACAAAAAATACTTTTAAAAAATTATCTCTTTTATCTACTCAACGTTACATTTAGTTTCCCGTAGGGGAGCCACCTTAGGCCGCTACTAAGCTGGGATGCAACCCTTGTTTTAACTTCTAGTCCTAACGATGCTTGGAGGAGTCTTTACTTATAATGATATTCGAGGTGAAGTTGAAGCCAACGGGTCCACGCATCTATTGTCTCGCGAATTCGTCGTACGACGGCAGCGTCCCTCGGTCGGTTGGCTGGTTGTTAAGGCCGTGAGATCCTGCCCAAGAAAAATTGTGTTTGTATCATGAATACTCTGCTGCATATTTTGGCAGGTATTGACAGGACAAATACCTTCAGATACTATTCTTTCGGCACTTTAAGTGTAGGATCTACAGTTTGGGGGGCTCGTGGCGACATAGGGGAAGTCTTCCACTTTTCTTACGTTTTGGGTGCAAGGTGTAATGAACAGTATTTCTTTATTTGCACTTTACGAAATTCGAGCGGCTAGCCAAGTACTCATCAAATTTATAATAATTTTGACCAATCACTTAGCAGTAACCACATTTCAGAAATCGAGTTATGATGCATTCATTCACTTTACAAGTAACGGGTATAAAAATACTACAGATGACAATATCAGTTTAAGACTAATTGTTCAAAAATAGAAATTATTAAATTGGATTCAAAAAAGGACACGGAATCCATAAACAACTTCACAATGTTATAAATAATATTGCAATTGCGTTAGAAACTACAAAAACTGCACCGATATATTTCTTGCTGTTCGATAAGCGTTCTATCGAGTTTGGCTCTATAGCTTACTGTAGAAAATATAGGAATGGATACCTCCTCCGTACAATTTACTAAATGAATTCTATTTCAATAAGAGATGCTTCCACGTCCATCAAAAAATGAAACAAAAAAAATTTTTTAAAAAACTTGTAAGTACCGATTCTGTGCACCACATACCCGACATGCCAGAAGCAAATCATTGTTGCTGATGCTGATATTAAATGATGAAGCTTCCCAGCTCCTGCAGGCCGATTCTGAAATCTGTTCGCATAACTTTACCGGTAAGACCAAGTAGCTGCCCATATATCAAAATCAACTGATCCGCCGACCTACAAAATAACTGTTTAAAATATTGTTGCTTTCATCTTGACCGCAGATAACCACGAAACAACCACATTAAGGTACAATTTCAGGTTCTCAGATCAAAAACATTTCGGCTTATTATCAACGCTACGGCCGAAAGAAAAGATATAAATAACTTTAATAAGAAATATAATCATAGTATAATCATAATCAAGAAAATTACTTAGCTTTAAGTATAGTGTGCACATCAGTCAAACCGACTTACTGAAAGTATATTACGTTTAATAGCATTACATTACTGGCTTACTGTGCATTAAAACAGAAATATTTATAATCAAGCTAATTTTTATCCAGGCTTAAATAACTAAAAAAAATATATTTTTGGCAAAGGAGTCATCTATGACCATATTAAGGTCTTGGGGTTTCCAAGACCAAAACTGACCTACAAAAGCTTGACTTCGATCAGTTGAGCTCGGGTATTGGGCTGCTGCTGCTGTTCCCCAGAGCTGAGAGCCATATGTCCAGATGGGCTTGAGAGTGGAGTTGTTGAGCATTAAGAATCCAGTGAAAGCTTCCGGCCTTAAGATTTAAATGTATTTTCTTGCTTTCGATGTGTCTTCTCCAGATTAGTAGTCTGTCAAGGTGAATACAAGCTTCATAACTGTTTGAAGTGAACAGTATACCCTGGTGTGTCCATACTCCTGACAATTGTGCATTGCTCACAGACCTAGCTGCTGTTATTGCCGTGCAATAAGAAAGATCTTGCGACACTCTATGTTTGTTACTTTGCTCTCGGACGTGACTAGGAGGTACGTTGAATTTTGGCCAAGACTGGAGTCGTACGCCAAATTTTGGTTTCGAACCGCAACTATTATGACTAGTTGATATTTCAGAAACGATTCCAATTCTTGAGGGCCTACACTATAGCTCACATGCGACATCATCCAGCTGATGACGAAAATTTGAATACCTTGGTTTCGTCGTAGACCAATAGAAAAACAGAATGATTTATAGCCCGTCAAATTTACATAGACGATTTTAATGCTCTTACTGCCTTCTCGTGCTTTTCAATACTGAGAAAAGGATCTTCCGTCTCTTTCTGTTCCGCTCATGAGAAAGCATTTCAGGTGAGAATGAAAAGATGGGTGATTCAAAAAAAGATAAGTTATATTTCAGTATTTTAAAGTTAATTCTTACTCTTTTATGATTTTACTGCCTTCTCATGCTTTTTAATACTGAGTAAAGGATCTTCCTCCTCTTTTTGTCTGTCTGTCCTTTCCATGTCGTTGTATTACAGAGCTTACATATTGCAAGTGTCACTATGTGAAAGTAAATAGGTGTACGTTTTCGTGTACATCACGATACCCGTTACTCAGCGAAAGGGAAGTCGGAATAGATAAGTAGCAAAGCGATATTCTAAAGCACAACATACCAGCCATTTCAATATATTTGGCTATTTCTGAGCGTTAGAATGGGCAAATACATATCAGTTATCACTGGCATAAAAACTGTTAGTTAAGTTAAAGCGGGAATAGCACCCTGCTGAAACAAACTTTCGCTGCGCAGGAAGCCCAGAAATCCCACCCCTCTTTTAGATTTCAAGATCTAAGCGTTCAGACGGACGGCAAACGGACATGGCTAAATCGAGTCAGCTATTGATACTGATTAAGAATTTAAGGGGTCGAAAACGTTTTCTTCTGCCTTTTGTCTATGTCGGACGAATATAAAAAAGTAAAAAAGGTATTTTTCATTACACAAAGAGTTTCATTTTGCCGTTTTCGTTTTGAAAAGCATAACGAAAAATACAAAATGGGAAAGACTATTAATAACAGAGATTATTAGACTACCTAATCACTTTTTACGAATTGTGCTTTTTGCCTTAAAATGAGGTCATGTTTTGGCTAAAAAGACATATTAATATTCTATTTAAAAAAAACTGCTTTTCTTTTTCAATATTTTGATAACTGCCATATTTATGTAAACTGTAAACTGTAGCCATTTGGTTTTCTTGTCTGCATTGACATTTCTTCTTGGATTTTTATGATCTTAACAATAAATTTTCTGAACTTTATTTTTTTAACTTTATAATTCATATTAATTCAATGTATACCATTCTCTGTTTACCCTGCAGCTCAACAATTCATACTGGATCAAAATCATCACTCAGTCGACAACGACGACGGCAGTACCGAAAAAATTTTAAAATGACTTTTTGACAAAAGAAATAATATTCTTGCCACTTTTATCTAAAATTACATTTAAAAGTTATTTCAAACCCTAAGTGACTTTTTGGCTTCACGCAATTTCAAATGTCTTATATATATGACCATAAATACATTGCGATTGAAATTATATTGGACACGGTGTTAGAAGGTTAGGTAGCTTAATGTGAATTATACGTTTTCGTAAAATTAAATGACTAGTCTAATAAATTATAATATGATAATTAAATTAATGTGTTATGCCTACGAAGATAAAAAATTGTAATTCGAATCGTTTTATTTGCGATTAGACATTGCGATTAGACATTTGGCCCAGTGAATTCGTTTTAAATGCCAGAACGAAAACTAAAATTATATACTCGTACCCATGCAACCGAAGATGTATAGCATTAAATTTTTATTAAGGGTCTTAAACCAAAAAAAATTTCATTCTGGTAAAAACCTTCACCAGTTTGGTGGCCAAAAAATGTCTGTATAGAGGTTCTTATCAAAATGAACTAAATTAAGTTTTTAATTTACATTACATTAACTTTACTTAGGTTAAAAAACAATAAACAAACAAACTTAGTTCAAACTACATTTTTTGATTTATTTAAATCAAATGGTTTTTATTTTGTTAAGGCAAATTGTTTTTGTTATGCTAGGGATAATAATATGCGCACCTAATAGAAAATATATTTGTTAATCATTTATTAAAAACGACATCTAGATATCATTCAAATTCTAAGTCAGGAAATAAAGAGTAAGTGTCGTATAAAGCCTTTTTATAAAGGCAACTTAAACATTTTTTTAATTCTTTTTTTTATGGGAGACCTTAACTCCCGGCTGTAGAAAATAATTTTTGCTTTGAATTTCCTTTAAGAAATTTATTCAACAAAAATAGCTATATGCACGGGTTCTGTGAAATGGGTCTTTAAAAATTGGAAAAATGCTGTGTTTTTGTTTTTTTTTTTAACCGCGAACTTGTAATTGGTTAGTAAGTATGCCTAAACCTTTGAAATGAGGAAATGAGACAATTTTAATCTTAACTCAAAAGAGTAAAGTTATTTTTTAATATAGTAAGTATTAACTAATAGTAGTAGCATCGGCCACCGTCTTAAACACTAACTTATCTTTTCATAACTGGACAATTTAAAAAAATAACGATTTAAGCTAATTTTAAGGAATGAGGGTCAAAAATCCCAAAAAAACGTTGTTGACTATGATAATTACTGTTAAAAAACAAGAAAGGAAGTTAACTTCGGCAAAGCGATGTTTGTATAACCTTGCAGTTATAAAAAATATCAACTTTAGTAAATACTTTTTTCATTATATTTTCCCACCAATTTTGCGATCGTTCCTATGACAGCTATATGATATAGTATTCCGATTTTAATATAATTTAATTCGAAATTCAGAACTAATTGAAAAATGTTATTTTTAAGCTTAGAAGGTTATATGTTAAAGAACACCAAAGATATAATTTTTATTTCATGTTTTCCGACCCATTTTCCGGTTGTTTCTAGGGCAGCTATATGATATAGTCGTCCGATTTTGATAAAATTTAAATCGAAATTTAAAACCAATTAAAAAATGTTATTTCCAAGCGTAGGAGGTTATAAGTTAAAAAACACCGAAGATATACTTTTTTTCATATTATTTTACCACTAATTTTCCGGTCTTTCCTAGGCAGCTATATGATATAGTCATCCGATTTTTATAAAATTTAAATCGAAATTTAAAACCAATTAAAAAATGATATTTCCAAGCGAAGGAGGTTATAAGTTAAAGAACACCGAAGATATAATTTTTTCATATTATTTTACCACTAATTTTCCAATTGTCCCTATGGCAGCTATATGATATAGTCGTCCGATTTTGACAAAATTTAAATCGAAATTCAGAACTAATTAAAAAATGTTATTTCCAAGCTTAGAAGGTTATATATTAAACAAGAAAGGAAGTTAATTTCGACAAGCCAAGGTTTGTATACCCTTGCAGTTTCAAAAAATAATCAATAATTTTATTAAATTGAATTCGAAATTCTTAAAAATATAAAAATGTATATTCCCAATATTATAAGATAATATGTCAAAAAGCTCCAAAGCTATAATTTATTTCATATTATTTTCCCACCAATTTTCCGATTGTTCCTATGACAGCTATATGATATAGTCGTCCGATTTTAATAAAATTTAATTCGAAATTCAGAACTAATTAATAAATGTTATTTTCAAACTTAGAAGGCTATATGTTAAAGAACACCAAAGATATAATTTTTTTCATGTTTTCCGACCCATTTTCCGGTCGTTCCTATGGCAGCTATATGATATAGTCGTCCGATTTTGATAGAATTTAATTCGAAATTCAAAACTAATTAAAAAATGTTATTTCCAAGCGTAGAAGGTTATAAGTTAAAAAGCCCCAAAGCTATAATTTGTTTCATATTATTTTCCCACCAATTTTCCGATCGTTCCTATGACAGCTATATGATATAGTTGTCCGATTTTAATAAAATTTAATTCGAAATTCAGAACTAATTAAAAAATGTTATTTTCAAGCTTAGCAGGCTATATGTTAAAGAACACCAAAGATATAATTTTTTTCATGTTTTCCGACCCATTTTCCGGTCGTTCCTATGGGAGCTATATGATATAGGCGTCCGATTTTGATAGAATTTAATTCGAAATTCAAAACTAATTAAAAAATGTTATTTCCAAGCGTAGAAGGTTATAAGTTAAAAAACACCGAAGATATAATTTTTTCGTATTATTTTACCACTAATTTTCCGGTCTTTCCTAGGCAGCTATATAATATAGTCATCCGATTTTGATAAAATTTAAATCGAAATTTAAAACCAATTTAAAAATGTTACTTCCAAGCGTAGGAGTTTATAAGTTAAAAAACACCTAAGATATAATTTTTTCATATTATTTTACCACTAATTTTCCAATTGTCCCTATGGCAGCTATATGATATAGTCGTCCGATTTTGACAAAATTTAAATCGAAATTCAGAACTAATTAAAAAATGTTATTTCCAAGCTTAGAAGGTTATATATTAAACAAGAAAGGAAGTTAATTTCGGCAAGCCGAAGTTTGTATACCCTTGCAGTTTCAAAAAATAATCAATAATTTTACTAAATTAAAATCGAAATTCTTAAAAATATAAAAATGTATATTCCCAATATTATAAGATAATATGTCAAAAAGCCCCAAAGCTATAATTTATTTCATATTATTTTCCCACCAATTTTCCGATCGTTCCTATGACAGCTATATGATATAGTCGTCCGATTTGAATAAAATTTAATTCGAAATTCAGAACTAATTAAAAAATGTTATTTCCAAGCTTAGGAGGTTATATATTAAACAAGAAAGGAAGTTAATTTCGGCAAGCCGAAGTTTGTATACCCTTGCAGTTTCAAAAAATAATCAATAATTTTACTAAATTAAAATCGAAATTCTTAAAAATATAAAAATGTATATTCCCAATATTATAAGATAATACGTCAAAAAGCCCCAAAGCTATAATTTATTTCATATTATTTTCCCACCAATTTTCCGATCGTTCCTATGACAGCTATATGATATAGTCGTCAGATTTTGACAAAATTTAAATCGAAATTCAGAACTAATTAAAAAATGTTATTTCCAAGCTTATAAGGTTATATATTAAACAAGAAAGGAAGTTAATTTCGACAAGCCAAGGTTTGTATACCCTAGCAGTTTCAAAAAATAATCAATAATTTTATTAAATTAAATTCGAAATTCTTAAAAATGTAAAAATGTATATTCCCAATATTATAAGATAATATGTCAAAAAGCTCCAAAGCTATAATTTATTTCATATTATTTTCCCACCAATTTTCCGATTGTTCCTATGACAGCTATATGATATAGTCGTCCGATTTTAATAAAATTTAATTCGAAATTCAGAACTAATTAATAAATGTTATTTTCAAACTTAGAAGGCTATATGTTAAAGAACACCAAAGATATAATTTTTTTCATGTTTTCCGACCCATTTTCCGGTCGTTCCTATGGCAGCTATATGATATAATTAAAAATGTTCCAAAACTATAATTTATTTCATATTATTTTCCCACCAATTTTCCGATCGTTCCTATGACAGCTATATGATATAGTCGTCCGATTTTAATAAAATTTAATTCGAAATTCAGAGCTAATTAAAAAATGTTATTTCCAAGCTTAGGAGGTTATATATTAAACAAGAAAGGAAGTTAATTTCGGCAAGCTGAAGTTTGTATACCCTTGCAGTTTCAAAAAATAATCAATAATTTTACTAAATTAAAATCGAAATTCTTAAAAATATAAAAATGTATATTCCCAATATTATAAGATAATATGTCAAAAAGCCCCAAAGCTATAATTTATTTCATATCATTTTCCCACCAATTTTCCGATCGTTCCTATGACAGCTATATGATATAGTCGTCCGATTTTGATAGAATTTAATTCGAAATTCAAAACTAATTAAAAAATGTTATTTCCAAGCGTAGGAGGTTATAAGTTAAAAAACACAGAAGATATACTTTTTTCATATTATTTTACCACTAATTTCCAATTGTCCCTATGGCAGCTATATGATATAGTCGTCCGATTTTGACAAAATTTAAATCGAAATTCAGAACTAATTAAGAAATGTTATTTCCAAGCTTAGAAGGTTATATGTTAAAGAACACCAAAGATATAATTTTTATTTCATGTTTTCCGACCCATTTTCCGGTCGTTCCTATGGCAGCTATATGAAATAGTCGTCCGATTTTGATAGAATTTAATTCGAAATTCAAAACTAAGCAAAAAAATGTTATTTTCAAGCGTAGAAGGTTATAAGTTAAAAAACACCAAAGATATAATGTTTTCATATTATTTTACCACTAATTTTTCAATTGTCCCTATGGCAGCTATATGATATAGTCATCCGATTTTGATAAAATTTAAATCGAATTTTAAAACCAATTAAAAAATGTTACTTCCAAGCGTAGGAGGTTATAAGTTAGAAAACACCTAAGATATAATTTTTTCATATTATTTTACCACTAATTTTCCAATTGTCCCTATGGCAGCTATATGATATAGTCGTCCGATTTTGACAAAATTTAAATCGAAATTCAGAACTAATTAAAAAATGTTATTTCCAAGCTTAGAAGGTTATATATTAAACAAGAAAGGAAGTTAATTTCGGCAAGCCGAAGTTTGTATACCCTTGCAGTTTCAAAAAATAATCAATAATTTTACTAAATTAAAATCGAAATTCTTAAAAATATAAAAATGTATATTCCCAATATTATAAGATAATATGTCAAAAAGCCCCAAAGCTATAATTTATTTCATATTATTTTCCCACCAATTTTCCGATCGTTCCTATGACAGCTATATGATATAGTCGTCCGATTTTAATAAAATTTAATTCGAAATTCAGAACTAATTAAAAAATGTTATTTAAAAAATGTTATTTATAAGTTAAAAAACACCGAAGATATAATTTTTTCATATTATTTTACCACTGATTTTCCAATTGTCCCTATGGCAGCTATATGATATAGTCATCCGATTTTGATAAAATTTAAATCGAAATTTAAAACCAATTAAAAAATGTTATTTCCAAGCGTAGAAGGTTATAAGTTAAAAAGCCCCAAAGCTATAATTTGTTTCATATTATTTTCCCACCTATTTTCCGATCGTTCCTATGACAGCTATATGATATAGTTGTCCGATTTTAATAAAATTTAATTCGAAATTCAGAACTAATTAAAAAGTGTTATTTTTAAGCTTTGAAGGCTATATGTTAAAGAACACCAAAGATATAATTTTTTTCATGTTTTCCGACCCATTTTCCGGTTGTTCCTATGGCAGCTATATGATATAGTCGTCCGATTTTAATAAAATTTAATTCGAAATTCAGAACTAATTAAAAAATGTTATTTCCAAGCTTAGAAAGCTATTTGTTAAAGAACACCTAAGATATAATTTTTATTTCATGTTATTTTCAAGAGTAGAAGGTTATATGTCTAAAAACACCGAAAATATAATTTTTCTATATTATTTTACCACTAAGTTTTGATTGTTCCTATGGGAGCTATACGATATAGTCGTCCGATTTTGATAGAATTTAATTCGAAATTCAAAACTTATTAAAAAATGTTATTTCCAAGTGTAGGAGGTTATATTTTAAAAACACCAAAGATATATATTTTTTTTAAAATTTTTTCCCCAATAGTTCCTATGGGAGCTATAAGATATAGTTATCCGATCCGGCTGGTTCCGACTTATATACTACCTGCAATAGAAAAAAACTTTTGGGTAAGTTTCAGCCCGATAGCTTTAAATCTGAGAGACTAGTTTGCGTAGAAACGGACGGAGAGACGGACAGACAGACGGACATGGCTAGATGGACTCGTCTTGTGACGCCGATCAAGAATATATATATTTTATGGGGTCGGAAACTTCTCCTTCAAAGCGTTGCAATCTTCTGACTGAAATAATTATATCCTCTGCAAGGGTATAAAAAAACAAAAAACCATTTTTTTAAATTTGAGGTTCTTTTCTCAGAACTCTTGCTGGGGAACTTTTTCGTAAAACCAGTTGAAAATGGCAGTTTAAAGCGAATAAGACATTCTAATAACCATCAAGGTAAATTAGATAGAGTTATTTATGACACCTTAACAAATTTAAAATTTTGGAGTATTTTTCTTACAATTAGCGTGAAAATATGTGAAATAGAAAGTTAACATTTTAGAAGACAGAAATAAAACTATTGAAATTAATTAAAATGTATGTATTTGTTAAAAAATAAAGTTGATTCATAAAAAAACAAACTATGGCTGTATATATCTCAATAATAATATCTATTTATTTATATTAAATTAATATCCTTTTATCACTGTGAATGGCACTCCTCATAGTGACGATGAGTGACTTCTATATCACTGTGGAGAGCAGTCCACGTGTTGACGAAGCGCACCAGGAGGGTGTGTGAAGGCGAAGAAATGAAAATCTATAGTAATCGTCCGATTGTTTTGGGTGATACATTAATCAAAAGGTATTGAATAACTAATAGGATAACATACCAAAACATTAGGAAAATAAATTGGTTTGGGTGAAAGTGTAAAAGTAAACATTTAGAAATTCTAATCTGTTGGGGGTAGCGGTGATAAATAACCTTCACTTTTCACCTGGTTGTATTCTCAATAATGCAATGCAATATGTCAGTCAGTATGTAAGTCACAATAAAATAAACCTCTAGCATGAAAACTAAATAAGTGTTAGTCGGGATGGCCATAGCAATTAAATCCACGTTAAAACTAAAAAACAACGTTTTCTAATCACAATTTGCTGCACACGATGATTTTTAAGTTAAATTTCGGAGTTATAAAATTAATTATAACACATCCTGAGAATGAAACATAAAAATTATGTTCAACTGCTAGTCTAGGCAATAAATAAATTATTGTATCCACAGAACTAAGCAGCTAAACTAGAAAAAGGAAAAATGAAAAACAATAAAAACATCAAAGTCAGAAATAGAAACCTAGTCAGATGGAAGTGACTGTCCTTTACAAAATATTTGTAGTCGGGCTTGCCGGTTTAGCCCCACATTGGGCGCCAAAAATGAGATTATTATATATAATATAATACTGTAGCATATCACGAATGATTCTAGCAGCAGCGAAAGATGGTGGGTGTAGTTTCAAGTAAGGCACGCGCTGGTTCCGGCTCTTTTTTTTGTCGGTAAAGGGAGTGAGTTTCCAATTTGATCCACAGTGCGACTTTCTCGCATATGTATATACAATATCCTATTCTAATTCGCGTGCGAACGGACTTTGATGTAAAATTGTAGGAGGACAGAATTAATAGTGGGATAAAGGGAAAGGGAATACCTGAAAAGAAGGGTGCTGCCTAAATGGAATGGCAGCAGCTGATGTATGTGTGTCGGTGTCAGCAGCGATGATGTTAGTTGCCGCTGACATTGCCACCCTACCATGATCACCGTAGCCGCATAGCCTGACAGAGGTTACTGATCCCTTTGACACATGCCTAACTCATAACCATCTTCATTGATGCAAGCTTCCATTGAAAAAAAATTTAGCAATTCATGTTTATAATAGGTTTAATATATATAAAAAGTAATAATGATCATTAAAGTTACAAAGTTGGGTATCATATAAAGTTGTATGCTAAAGTCATATCGAATTAAATAAAGGCTATCCAAATTTGAACATTAATTTTGATTATTAAATTTAACTGAGCAAGTATTTAATCGAAAGGGAATTTCTTTTATAATATCAAGAACATTGGAATATTATTATAAACAGTCAATCAACGTTGAAAGCGCTTTCAAATTGTTGTATTATTGGCTGTAATTTTGTTTATAAATTGTAAAACTGCATTTCAATTGACTGTAGATAAAATTGGGAAAAACACTTCAAACACTTGCTCTCATTACGAGATTGCTTATTGCATTACAAATTAGTTGTTTACACTAGTATTTGGGATAATTTAAATTACTTTACTTCTTAGAGGAATTTACTTCAAATTTAGCTGACGATCACGTTGATGCGTTTTAAGGACTTTTTTCCACGAAAACTATAACCACTGGAAGGAGTACCTCGACTTCCAAGAATTTTCCACAATGCTGACAATCACGTTGTTGCGATTAAGGGACTTCTTTCTAGGAAAACTGGAGTCAAGAGAAGGAGTACCACGACCTCCAAGAATTTCGCACGATTCCAGGAAAATAGGAACCACCAGAAGGAATACCTCGATTTCCAGAATTTCCAGAAAATCTTGAGCAGCTAGCCAAGTACTCATCAAATTTATAATAATTTTGACCAATCACTTAGCAGTTACAACATTTCAGAAATCGAGTTATGATGCATTCATTCACTCTACAAGTAACGGGTATAAAAATACTACAGATGACAATATCAGTTTAAGACTAATTGTTCAACAATAGAAATTATTAAATTGGATTCAAAAAAGGACACGGAATCCATAAACAACTTCACAATGTTATAAATAATATTGCAATTGCGTTAGAAACTACAAAAACTGCACCGATATATTTCTTGCTGTTCGATAAGCGTTCTATCGAGTTTGGCTCTATAGCTTACTGTAAAAAATATAGGAATGGATACCTCCTCCGTACAATTTACTAAATGAATTCTATTTCAATAAGAGATGCTTCCACGTCCATCAAAAAATTAAACAAAAAAATTTTTAAAAAAGCTTGTAAGTACCGATTCTGTGCACCACATACCCGACATGCCAGAAGCAAATCATTGTTGCTGATGCTGATATTAAATGATGAAGCTTCCCAGCTCCTACAGGCCGATTCTGAAATCTGTTCACATAACTTTACCGGTAAGACCAAGTAGCTGCCCATATATCAAAATCAACTGATCCGCCGACCTACAAAATAACTGTTTAAAATATTGTTGCGTTCATCTTGACCGCAGATAACCACGAAACAACCACATTAAGGTACAATTTCAGGTTCTCAGATCAAAAACATTTCGGCTTATTATCAACGCTTCTTTTTATGACAGTATATTGACTACCGCCGAAAGAAAAGATATAAATTACTTTAATAAGAAATATAATCATAGTATAATCATAATCAAGAAAATTACTTAGCTTTAAGTATAGTGTGCACATCAGTCAAACAGACATACTGAAAGTATATTACGTTTAATAGCCTTACATTACTGGCTTACTGTGCATTAAAAAAGAAATATTTATAAACAAGCTCATTTCTATCCAGGCTTAAATAACTAAAAAAAAATATATTTTTGGCAAAGGAGTCATCTATGACCATATTAAGGTCTTGGGGTTTCCAAGACCAAAACTGACCTACAAAAGCTTGACTTCGATCAGTTGAGCTCGGGTATTGGGCTGCTGCTGGTGTTCCCCATAGCTGAGAGCCATATGTCCAGATGGGCTTGAGAGTGGAGTTGTTGAGCATTAAGAATCCAGTGAAAGCTTCCGGCCTTAAGATTTAAATGTATTTTCTTGCTTTCGATGTGTCTTCTCCAGATTAGTAGTCTGTCAAGGTGAATGCTTAGACACGTTTCTTCGTGGACTTGGGTGTCTTCTTTGTTGGCAGGGCAGTTAGCCGAATCGTGGAAGTCTCTACAAGCTTCATAACTGTTCGAAGTGAACAGTATACCCTGGTGTGTCCATACTCCTGACAATTGTGCATTGCTCACAGACCTAGCTGCTGTTATTGCCGTGCAATAAGAAAGATCTTGCGACACTCTATGTTTGTTACTTTGCTCTCGGACGTGACTAGGAGGTACGTTGAATTTTGGCCAAGACTGGAGTCGTACGCCAAATTTTGGTTTCGAACCGCAACTATTATGACTAGTTGATATTTCAGAAACGATTCCAATTCTTGAGGGCCTACACTATAGCTCACATGCGACATCATCCAGCTGATGACGAAAATTTGAATACCTTGGTAAAGTCGGAAAAATGGCATTAAGCACACGAGTTTCGTCGTAGACCAATATAAAAACAAAATGATTTATAGCCCGTCAAATTTACATAAACGATTTTAATGCTCTTACTGCCTTCTCGTGCTTTTCAATACTGAGAAAAGGATCTTCCGTCTCTTTCTGTTCCGCTCATGAGAAAGCATTTCAGGTGAGAATGAAAAGATGGGTGATTCAAAAAAAGATAAGTTATATTTCAGCATTTTAAAGTTAATTCTTACTCTTTTATGATTTTACTGCCTTCTCATGCTTTTTAATACTGAGTAAAGGATCTTCCTCCTCTTTTTGTCTGTCTGTCTGTCTGTCCTTTCCATGTCGTTGTATTACAGAGCTTACATATTGCAAGTGTCACTATGTGAAAGTAAATAGGTGTACGTTTTCGTGTACATCACGATACCCGTTACTCAGCGAAAGGGAAGTCGGAATAGATAAGTAGCAAAGCGATATTCTAAGGCACAACATACCAGCCATTTCAATATATTTGGCTATTTCTGAGCGTTAGAATGGGCAAATATATAATAATATATAACATATCAGTTATCACTGGCATAAAAACTGTTAGTTAAGTTAAAGCGGGAATGGCACCCTGCTGAAACAAACTTTCGCTGCGCAGGAAGCCCAGAAATCCCACCCCTCTTTTAGATTTCAAGATCTAAGCGTTCATACGGACGGATGGCAAACGGACATGGCTAAATCGAGTCAGCTATTGATACTGATTAAGAATTTAAGGGGTCGAAAACGTTTTCTTCTGCCTTTTGTCTATGTCGGACGAATAAAAAAAAGTAAAAAAGGTATTTTTCATTACACAAAGAGTTTCATTTTGCCGTTTTCATTTTGAAAAGCATAACGAAAAATACAAAATGGGAAAGACTATTAATAACAGAGATTATTAGACTACCTAATCACTTTTTACGAATTGTGCTTTTTGCCTTAAAATGAGGTCATGTTTTGGCTAAAAAACATTTGATAACTGACTTATTTATGTAAACTGTAAACTGTAGCCATTTGGTTTTCTTGTCTGCATTGACATTTCTTCTTGGATTTTTATGATCTTAACAATACATTTTCTGAACTTTATTTTTATAACTTTATAATTCATATTAATTCAATGTATACAATTCTCTGTTTACCCTGCAGCTCAACAATTCATACTGGATCAAAATCATCACTCAGTCGACAACGACGACGGCAGTACCGAAAAAATTTTAAAATGACTTTTTGACATAAGATATAATATTCTTGGCACTTTTATACATCTAAAATTACATTTAAAAGTTATTTCAAACCCTAAGTGACTTTTGTGGCTTCACGCAATTTCAAACGTCTTATATATATGACCATAAATACATTACGATTGAAATTATATTGGACACGGTGTTAGAAGGTTAGGTAGCTTAATGTGAATTATACGTTTTCGTATAATTTATAATATGATAATTAAATTAATGTGTTATGCCTACGAAGATAAAAAATTGTAATTCGAATCGTTTTATTTGCGATTAGACATTGCGATTAGACATTTGGCCCAGTGAATTCGTTTTAAATGCCAGAACGAAAACTAAAATTATGTACTCGTACCCATGCAACCGAAGATGTATAGCATTAATTTTTTATTAAAGGTCTTAAGCCAAAAAACATTTCATTCTGGTAAAAACCTTCACCAGTTTGGTGGCCAAAAAATGTATGTATAGAGTTTCTTATCAAAATGAACTAAATTAGGTTTTTACATGGTTTTTAAAACTTTACTTAGGTTAAAAAACAATAAACAAACAAACTTAGTTCAAACTACATTTTTTGATTTATTTAAATCAAATGGTTTTTATTTTGTTAAGGCAAATTGTTTTTGTTATGCTAGGGATAATAATATGCGCACCTAATAGAAAATATATTTGTTAATCATTTATTAAAAACGACATCTAGATATCATTCAAATTCTAAGTCAGGAAATAAAGAATAAGTGTCGTTTAAAGCCTTTTTATAAAGGCAACTTAAACATTTTTTTAATTCGTTTTTTTATGGGAGACCTTAACTCGCGGCTGTAGAAAATAATTTTTGCTTTGAATTTCCATTAAGAAATTTATTCAACAAAAATATCTGTATGCACGGGTTCTGTGAAATGGGTCTTTAAAAATTGGACAAATGCTGTCTTTTTCTTTCCGCGAACTTGTAGTTGGTTAGTAAGTATGCCTAAACCTTTGAAATGAGGAAATGAGACAATTTTAATCTTAACTCAAAAGAGTAAAGTTGTTTTTTAATATAGTAAGTATTAACTAACAGTATAAGCATCGGCCTCTGTCTTAAACACTAACTTATCTTTTCATAACTGGACGATTTAAAAAAATAACGATTTAAGCTAATTTCAAGGAATGAGGGTCAAAAATCCCAAAAAAAACGTTGTTGACTATGATAATTACTGTTAAAAAAGTCGTCGTCGTGATATAGTCGTCCGATTTTGATAAAATTTAAATCGAAATTTAAAACCAATTAAAAAATGTTATTTCCAAGCGTAGGAGGTTATAAGTTAAAAAACACCGAAGATATACTTTTTTCATATTATTTTACCACTAATTTTCCAATTGTCCCTATGGCAGCTATATGATATAGTCGTCCGATTTTGACAAAATCGAAATCGAAATTCAGAACTAATTAAAAAATGTTATTTCCAAGCTTAGAAAGTTATATATTAAACAAGTAAGGAAGTTAATTTCTACAAGCCAAGGTTTGTATACCCTTGCAGTTTCAAAAAATAATCAATAATTTTATTAAATTGAATTCGAAATTCCTAAAAATATAAAAATGTATATTCCCACTATTATAAGATAATATGTCAAAAAGCCCCAAAGCTATAATTTATTTCATATTATTTTCCCACCAATTTTCCGATTGTTCCTATGACAGCTATATGATATAGTCGTCCGATTTTAATAAAATTTAATTCGAAATTCAGAACTAATTAATAAATGTTATTTTCAAACTTAGAAGGCTATATGTTAAAGAACACCAAAGATATAATTTTTTTCATGTTTTCCGACCCATTTTCCGGTCGTTCCTATGGCAGCTATATGATATAGTC
This sequence comes from Drosophila biarmipes, assembly GCF_025231255.1. Lineage (NCBI taxonomy): Eukaryota > Metazoa > Arthropoda > Insecta > Diptera > Drosophilidae > Drosophila > Drosophila biarmipes. The sequence goes on along the minus strand of NC_066613.1, from coordinate 255,603 downwards.
GTCCGATTTTGATAGAATTTAATTCGAAATTCAAAACTAATTAAAAAATATTATTTCCAAGCGTAGAAGGTTAGAAGCTAAAAAACACCAAAGATATAATTTTTTCATATTATTTTACCACTAATTTTCCGGTCTTTCCTAGGCAGCTATATGATATAGTCATCCTATTTTGATAAAACTTAAATCGAAATTTAAAACCAATTAAAAAATGTTATTTCCAAGCGTAGGAGGTTATAAGTTAAAAAACACCGAAGATATAATTTTTTCATATTATTTTACCACTAATTTTCCAATTGTCCCTATGGCAGCTATATAATATAGTCGTCCGATTTTGACAAAATTTAAATCGTAATTCAGAACTAATTAAAAAATGTTATTTCCAAGCTTAGAAAGTTATATATTAAACAAGAAAGGAAGTTAATTTCGACAAGCCAAGGTTTGTATACCCTTGCAGTTTCAAAAAATAATCAATAATTTTATTAAATTGAATTCGAAATTCTTAAAAATATAAAAATGTATATTCCCAATATTATAACATAATATGTCAAAAAGCCCTAAAGCTATATTTTTTTTTATATTATTTTCCCATTCGAAATTCAAACTAATTAAAAATGTTATTTCCAAGCTTAGAAAGCTATTTGTTAAAGAACACCAAAGATATAATTTTTATTTCATGTTATTTTGAAGAGTAGAAGGTTATATGTCTAAAAACACCGAAAATATAATTTTTCTATATTACTTTACCACTAAGTTTTGATTGTTCCTATGGGAGCTATACGATATAGTCGTCCGATTTTGATAGAATTTAATTCGAAATTCAAAACTTATTAAAAAATGTTATTTCCAAGTGTAGGAGGTTATATGTTAAAAACACCAAAGATATAATTTTTTCATATTATTTTACCACTAATTTTCCAATAGTCCCTATGGCAGCTATATGATGTAGTCATCCGATTTTGACAAAATTTAAATCGAAATTCAGAACTAATTAAAAAATGTTATTTCCAAGCTTAGAAGGTTATATATTAAACAAGAAAGGAAGTTAATTTCGACAAGCCGAAGTTTGTATACCCTTGCAGTTTCAAAAAATAAAAAATAATCAATAATTTTATTAAATTGAATTCTAAATTCTTAAAAATATAAAAATATATATTCCCAATATTATAAGATAATATGTCAAAAAGCCCCAAAGCTATAATTTGTTTCATATTATTTTCTCACCAATTTTCCGATCGTTCCTATGACAGCTATATGATATAGTCGTCCAATTTTGATAGAATTTAATTCGAAATTCAAAACTAATTAAAAAATGTTATTTCCAAGTGTAGGAGGTTATATGTTAAAAAACACCAAAGATATATATTTTTTTTTAAATTCTTTCCTCGATTGTTCCTATGGGAGGTATAAGATATAGTTTTCCGATCCGGCTGGTTCCGACTTATATACTACCTGCAATAGAAAAAAGACTTTTGGGTAAGTTTCAGCCCTATAGCTTTAAATCTGAGAGACTAGTTTGCGTAGAAACGGACGGAGAGACGGACAGACAGACGGACATGGCTAGATGGACTCGTCTTGTGACGCCGATCAAGAATATATATATTTTATGGGGTCGGAAACGTCTCCTTCACTGCGTTGCAATCTTCTGACTGAAATGATTATATCCTCTGCAAGGGTATAAAAAAACAAAAAACCATTTTTTTAAATTTGAGGTTCTTTTCTTAGAACTCTTGCTGGGGAACTTTTTCGTAAAACCAGTTGAAAATGGCAGTTAAAAACGAATAAGACTTTCTAATAACCATCAAGGTAAATTAGATAGAGTTATTTATGACACCTTAACAAATTTATGTCAACATTGTAAGTTAAAATTTTGGAGTATATATCTAACAATTAGCGTGAAAATATGTGAAATAGAAAGTTAACATTTTAGAAAACAGAAATAAAACTATTGTAATTAATTAAAATGTATGTATTTGTTAAAAAATAAAGTTGATTCATAAAAAAACAAACTATGGCTGTTTATATCTTTATAATAATATCTATTTATTTATATTTAATTAATATCCTTTTATCACTGTGAATGGCACTCCTCGTAGTGACGATGAGTGACTTCTATATCACTGTGGAGAGCAGTCCACGTGTTGACGAAGCGCACCAGGAGGGTGTGTGAAGGCGAAGAAATGAAAATCTATAGTAATCGTCCGATTGTTTTGGGTGATACATTAATCGAAAGGAATTGAATAACTAATAGGATAACATACCAAAACATTAGGAAAATAAATTGGTTTGGGTGAAAGTGTAAAAGTAAACATTTAGAAAATCTAATCTGTTGGGTCTAGCGGTGATAAATAACCTTCACTTTTCACCTGGTTGTATTCTCAATAATGCAATGCAATATGTCAGTCACAATAAAATAAACCTCTAGCATGAAAACTAAATAAGTGTTAGACGGGATGGCCGTTGCAATTAAATCCACGTTCAAACCAAAAAACAACGTTTCCTAATCACAATTTGCCTGCACACGATGGTTTTTAAATTAAATTTCGGAGTTATAAAATTAATTATAACACATCCTGAGAATTAAACATAAAAATTATGTTCACCTGCTAGTCTAGGCAATAAATAAATTATTTTATCCACAGAACTAAGCAGCTAAACTAGAAAAAGGGAAAATGAAAAACAATAAAAACTTCAAAGTCAGAAATAGAAACCTAGTCAGATGGAAGTGACTGTCCTTTACAAAATATTTGTAGTCGGGCTTTCCGGTTTATCCCCACATTGGGCGCCAAAAATGAGATTATTATATAATCTCTCTAGCAGCAGCGAAAGATGGTGGGTGTAGCTTCAAGTGGGGCACGCGCTGGTTCGTCGGTAAAGGGAGTGAGTTTCCAATTTGATCCACAGTGCGACTTGCTCGCATATGTATATACAATATCCTATTTTAATTCGCGTGCGAACGGACTTTGATGTAAAATTGTAGGAGGACAGAATTAATAGTGGGATAAAGGGAAAGGGAATACCTGAAAAGAAGGGTGCTGCCTAAATGGAATGGCAGCAGCTGATGTATGTGTTTCGGTGTCAGCAGCGATGATGTTAGTTGCCGCTGACATTGCCACCCAACCATGATCATTGTAGCCGCATAGCCTGAAAGCGGTTGGTGATCCCTTTGACACATGCCTAACTCATAACCATCTTCATTGATGCAAGCTTCCATTGAAAAACAATTTAGCAATTCATGTTTATAATAGGTTTAATATATATAAAAAGTAATAATGATCATTAAAGTTACAAAGTTGGGTATCATATAAAGTTGTATGCTAAAGTCATATCGAATTAAATAAAGGCTATCCAAATTTGAACATTAATTTTGATTATTAAATTTAACTGAGAATTTCTTTTATAATATCAAGAACATTGGAATATTATTATAAACAGTCAATCAACGTTGAAAGCGCTTTCAATTTGTTGTATTATTGGCTGTAATTTTGTTTATAAATTGTAAAACTGCATTTCAATTGACTGTAGATAAAATTGGGAAAAACACTTCAAACAATTGCTCTCATTACGAGATTGTTTATTGCATTACAAATTAGTTGATTACACTAGTATTTGTGATAATTTAAATTACTTTATTTCTTATAGGAATTTACTTCAAATTTAGTTGTTTTATTTAATTTGAAGTTTATAGGAATTTAAAGATTTTAAATAAATTTTCCACAACGCTGACGATCACGTTTATGCGCTTTAAGGACTTTTTCCAGGAAAACTATAACCACTGGAAGGAGTACCTCGACTTCCAAGAATTTTCCACAATGCTGACAATCACGTTGTTGCGATTTAGGGACTTCTTTCTAGGAAAACTGGAGTCAAGAGAAGGAGTACCACGACTTCCAAGAATTTCGCACGATTCCAGGAAAACAGGAACCACCAGAAGGAATACCTCGGTTTCCAGAATTCTCTTTGTTTATTCAACGGCAAGGTTGCCGTGGTTGCCTGGTGAAAGAAAATCTGATGGAAATTGGGAAAATTTAGGAACTTTGCTCTGCCATTTTAATATTTGGCCGCAACTTCAACTCCTGGCAGAATTTTTAAATTGTGGTGGAAAATTTAAAAGTTCACAATATAAACGATAAGTTCCTTTATTTTCGCTTTGACAGTGAATGAATTGTATTTTGTGTATGGTTGTTTTGTTTTTATGATTTTTATTTCTTTATATATTCTTTATATTACAGTGCAGTTTTATTTTGTTTTTTTCTATGCGTATTAGCTGCAAAACGCTCCCTCTTTTTCACACTCATTCTATTAATTTTTTTTCCTAAACAAAAGCTTAAGTTTAAAGATCTTGCGCTCTTCTCGCACTTTTAACTGCTCGGTTGCAATTTTCGGACTTTACATTCCCCATGAAACAATAATCTGAATACACAAATTATGGATACATTTGTCTGCTCTATTAAAAAATGAATTTTTGATTGCTGTGGTCGGACGATTTCTATAATATTTAATTATTGTATTTGTATGGCTACCGTTTCCCCGCGCCATAAAGTCAGTCTCAAATCAGCTGTACAATAGAGAACAACTTTTATTTTAGGATTGTAATATAGCTGGAACTTCGCTGTCTACAGATGAAAAAGCGAATGTCTTGCTTTCATTAGCTTACGAGTACATGAACTAACTAAAAGTTCTTTAGGTCTTTCACTGTACCTATGCTTTGTAGCTAAAGCCACCTTGGTTCTTTAAAGAGCTTATATTTATTCTATAATTCTAGTTACTTAAGTGGTCGGCTTATATTTACCGTGCTACACTACAAAAATTATTTAAGTCTTCGTAAACTTCATTCAACCACTTTTCTTCCCTCGTAGTGTTTTGAAATTTTAACCGGAGCAACGCATATCCGATCATATTCTTACAAATTGAAATAAATGTTGAGCGTATGCTTTTTGCAAGGGCCTTTTTAAATAGTTTACCCTACGAAACGTAGATAAACATCTTAAAACTTACATTATTTGTGATCAAGGTATTTAAAAAATATATTTGAACGTACTTTTTTTACACTGAATTCAGTAGAGTATTATATTGCTCTTTTAAGATGAATCTTAAGGTATCTTAAGACAAAAAATACTTTTAAAAAATTATCTCTTTTATCTACTCAACGATACATTTAGTTTCCCGTAGGGGAGCCACCTTAGGCCGCTACTAAGCTGGGATGCAAACCTTGTTTTAACTTCTAGTCCTAATTAAGTTACCCTCCTTAGCGGACCGCAGAACGATGCTTGGAAGAGTCTTTACTTATAATGATATTCGAGGTGAAGTTGAAGCCAACGGGTCCACGCATCTATTGTCTCGCGAATTCGTCGTACGACGGCAGCGTCCCTCGGTCGGTTGGCTGGTTGTTAAGGCCGTGAGATCCTGCCCAAGAAAAAATGTGTTTGTATCATGAATACTCTGCTGCATATTTTGGCAGGTATTGACAGGACAAATACCTTTTCAGATACTATTCTTTCGGGGGCTCGTGGCGACATAGGGGAAGTCTTCCACTTTTCTTACGTTTTGGGTGCAAGGTGTAATGAACAGTATTTCTTTATTTGCACTTTACGAAATTCGAGCGGCTAGCCAAGTACTCATCAAATTTATAATAATTTTGACCAATCACTTAGCAGTAACAACATTTCAGAAATCGAGTTATGATGCATTCATTCACTCTACAAGTAATGGGTATAAAAATACTACAGATGACAATATCAGTTTAAGACTAATTGTTCAACAATAAAAAATTATTAAATTGGATTCAAAAAAGGACACGGAATCCATAAACAACTTCACAATGTTATAAATAATATTGCAATTGCGTTAGAAACCACAAAAACTGCACCGATATATTTCTTGCTGTTCGATAAGCGTTCTATCGAGTTTGGCTCTATAGCTTACTGTAGAAAATATAGGAATGGATACCTCCTCCGTACAATTTACTAAATGAATTCTATTTCAATAAGAGATGCTTCCACGTCCATCAAAAAATGAAACAAAAAAAATTTTTAAATAAGCTTGTAAGTACCGATTCTGGGCACCACATACCCGACATGCCAGAAGAAAACCATTGTTGCTGATGCTGATATTAAATGATGAAGCTTCCCAGCTCCTACAGGCCGATTCTGAAATCTGTTCGCATAACTTTACCGGTAAGACCAAGTAGCTGCTCATAAATCAAAATCAACTGATCCGCCGACCTACAAAATAACTGTTTAAAATATTGTTGCTTTCACCTTGACCGCAGATAACCACTAAACAACCACATTAAGGTACAATTTCAGGTTCTCAGATCAAAAACATTTCGGCTTATTATCAACGCTTCTTTTTATGACAGTATATTGACTACGGCCGAAAGAAAAGATATAAATAACTTTAATAAGAAATATAATCATAGTATAATCATAATCAAGAAAATTACTTAGCTTTAAGTATAGTGTGCACATCAGTCAAACAGACATACTGAAAGTATATTACGTTTAATAGCCTTACATTACTGGCTTACTGTGCATTAAAAAAGAAATATTTATAAACAAGCTCATTTCTATCCAGGCTTAAATTACTAAAAAAAAATATATTTTTGGCAAAGGAGTCATCTATGACCATATTAAGGTCTTGGGGTTTCCAAGACCAAAACTGACCTACAAAAAACCAGCTTGACTTCGATCAGTTGAGCTTGGGTATTGGGCTGCTGCTGGTGTTCCCCCATAGCTGAGAGCCATATGTCCAGATGGGCTTGAGAGTGGAGTTGTTGAGCATTAAGAATCCAGTGAAAGCTTCCGGCCTTAAGTTTTAAATGTACTTTCTTGCTTTCGATGTGTCTTCTCCAGATTAGTAGTCTGTCAAGGTGGATGGACTTGGGTGTCTTCTTTGTTGGCAGGGCAGTTAGCCGAATCGTGGAAGTCTCTACAAGCTTCATAACTGTTCGAAGTGAACAGTATACCCTGGTGTGTCCATACTCCTGACAATTGTGCATTGCTCACAGACCTAGCTGCTGTTATTGTCGTGCAATAAGAAAGATCATGCGACACTCTATGTTTGTTACTTTGCTCTCGGACGTGACTAGGAGGTCCGTTGAATTTTGGCCAAGACTGGAGTCGTACGCCAAATTTAGGTTTCGACCCTCAACTATTATGACTAGTTGATTTTTCAGAAACGATTCCAATTCTTGAGGGCCTACACTATAGCTCACATGCGACATCATCCAGCTGATGACGAAAATTTGAATACCTTGGTAAAGTCGGAAAAATGGCATTAAGCACACGAGTTTCGTCGTAGACCAATAGAAAAACAGAATGATTTATAGCCCGTCAAATTTACATAGACGATTTTAATGCTCTTACTGCCTTCTCGTGCTTTTCAATACTGAGAAAAGGATCTTCCGCCTCTTTCTGTTCCGCTCATGAGAAAGCATTTCAGGTGAGAATGAAAAGATGGGTGATTCAAAAAGAGAGAAGTTATATTTCAGCATTTTAAAGTTAATTCTTATTCTTTTATGATTTTACAGCCTTCTCATGCTTTTTAATACTGAGTAAAGGATCTTCCTCCTCTTTTTATCTGTCTGTCTGTGTGTCCTTTCCATGTCGTTGTATTACAGAGCTTACATATTGCAAGTGTCACTATCTGAAAGTAAATAGGTGTACGTTTTCGTGTACATCACGATACCCGTTACTCAGCGAAAGGGAAGTCGGAATAGATAAGTAGCAAAGCGATATTCTAAGGCACAACATACCAGCCATTTCAATATATTTGGCTATTTCTGAGCGTTAGAATGGGCAAATACATATCAGTTATCACTGGCATAAAAACTGTTAGTTAAGTTAAAGCGGGAATGGCACCCTGCTGAAACAAACTTTCGCTGCGCAGGAAGCCCAGAAATCCCACCCCTCTTTTAGATTTCAAGATCTAAGCGTTCATACGGACGGATGGCAAACGGACATGGCTAAATCGTGACAGCTATTGATACTGATTAAGAATTTAAGGGGTCGGAAACGTTTTCTTCTGCCTTTTGTCTATGTCGGACGAATATAAAAAAGTAAAAAAGGTATTTTTCATTACACAAAGAGTTTCATTTTGCCGTTTTCGTTTTGAAAAGCATAACGAAAAATACAAAATGGGAAAGACTATTAATAACAGAGATTATTAGACTACCTAATCACTTTTTACGAATTGTGCTTTTTGCCTTAAAATGAGGTCATGTTTTGGCTAAAAAGACATATTAATATTCTATTTAAAAAAAAACTGCTTTTGTTTTTCAACATTTTGATAACTGACATATTTATGTAAACTGTAAACTGTAGCCATTTGGTTTTCTTGTCTGTATTGACATTTCTTCTTGGATTTTTATGATCTTAACAATACATTTTCTGAACTTTATTTTTATAACTTTATAATTCATATTAATTCAATGTATACCATTCTCTGTTTACCCTGCAGCTCAACAATTCATACTGGATCAAAATCATCACTCAGTCGACAACGACGACGGCAGTACCGAAAAAATTTTAAAATGACTTTTTGACATAAGATATAATATTCTTGGCACTTTTATACATCTAAAATTACATTTAAAAGTTATTTCAAACCCTAAGTGACTTTTGTGGCTTCACGCAATTTCAAACGTCTTATATATATGACCATAAATACATTACGATTGAAATTATATTGGACACGGTGTTAGAAGGTTAGGTAGCTTAATGTGAATTATACGTTTTCGTAAAATTAAATGACCAGTGTTTAAGGAGTTCTAAATTAATATGATTCTAATAAATTATAATATGATAATTAAATTAATGTGTTATGCCTACGAAGAAAAAAAATTGTAACTCGAATCGTTTTATAGGGGTAAATTGCGATTAGACATTTGGCCCAGTGAATTCATTTTAAATGCCAGAACGAAAACTAAAATTATATACTCGTACCCATGCAACCGAAGATGTATAGCATTAAATTTTTATTAAGGGTCTTAGACCAAAAAACATTTCATTCTGGTAAAAACCTTCACCAGTTTGGTGGCTAAAAAATGTATGTATAGAGTTTCTTATCAAAATGAACTAAATTAAGTTTTTACATGGTTTTTAAAACTTTACTTAGGTTAAAAAACAATAAACAAACAAACTTAGTTCAAACTACATTTTTTGATTTATTTAAATCAAATGGTTTTTATTTTGTTAAGGCAAATTGTTTTTGTTATGCTAGGGATAATAGTATGCGCACCTAATAGAAAATATATTTGTTAATCATTTATTAAAAACGACATCTAGATATCATTCAAATTCTAAGTCAGGAAATAAAGAATAAGTGTCGTTTAAAGCCTTTTTATAAAGGCAACTTAAACATTTTTTTAATTCGTTTTTTTATGGGAGACCTTAACTCGCGGCTGTAGAAAATAATTTTTGCTTTGAATTTCCATTAAGAAATTTATTCAACAAAAATATCTGTATGCACGGGTTCTGTGAAATGGGTCTTTAAAAATTGGACAAATGCTGTCTTTTTCTTTCCGCGAACTTGTAGTTGGTTAGTAAGTATGCCTAAACCTTTGAAATGAGGAAATGAGACAATTTTAATCTTAACTCAAAAGAGTAAAGTTGTTTTTTAATATAGTAAGTATTAACTAACAGTATAAGCATCGGCCTCTGTCTGAAACACTAACTTATCTTTTCATAACTGGACGATTTAAAAAAATAACGATTTAAGCTAATTTCAAGGAATGAGGGTCAAAAATCCCAAAAAAAACGTTGTTGACTATGATAATTACTGTTAAAAAAGTCGTCGTCGTGATATAGTCGTCCGATTTTGATAAAATTTAAATCGAAATTTAAAACCAATTAAAAAATGTTATTTCCAAGCGTAGGAGGTTATAAGTTAAAAAACACCGAAGATATACTTTTTTCATATTATTTTACCACTAATTTTCCAATTGTCCCTATGGCAGCTATATGATATAGTCGTCCGATTTTGACAAAATTTAAATCGAAATTCAGAACTAATTAAAATATGTTATTTCCAAGCTTAGAAAGTTATATATTAAACAAGAAAGGAAGTTAATTTCGACAAGCCAAGGTTTGTATACCCTTGCAGTTTCAAAAAATAATCAATAATTTAATTAAATTGAATTCGAAATTCTTAAAAATATAAAAATGTATATTCCCAATATTATAACATAATATGTCAAAAAGCCCTAAAGCTATATTTTTTTTTATATTATTTTCCCATTCGAAATTCAAACTAATTAAAAATGTTATTTCCAAGCTTAGAAAGCTATTTGTTAAAGAACACCAAAGATATAATTTTTATTTCATGTTATTTTGAAGAGTAGAAGGTTATATGTCTAAAAACACCGAAAATATAATTTTTCTATATTACTTTACCACTAAGTTTTGATTGTTCCTATGGGAGCTATACGATATAGTCGTCCGATTTTGATAGAATTTAATTCGAAATTCAAAACTTATTAAAAAATGTTATTTCCAAGTGTAGGAGGTTATATGTTAAAAACACCAAAGATATAATTTTTTCATATTATTTTACCACTAATTTTCCAATAGTCCCTATGGCAGCTATATGATGTAGTCATCCGATTTTGACAAAATTTAAATCGAAATTCAGAACTAATTAAAAAATGTTATTTCCAAGCTTAGAAGGTTATATATTAAACAAGAAAGGAAGTTAATTTCGACAAGCCGAAGTTTGTATACCCTTGCAGTTTCAAAAAATAAAAAATAATCAATAATTTTATTAAATTGAATTCTAAATTCTTAAAAATATAAAAATATATATTCCCAATATTATAAGATAATATGTCAAAAAGCCCCAAAGCTATAATTTGTTTCATATTATTTTCTCACCAATTTTCCGATCGTTCCTATGACAGCTATATGATATAGTCGTCCAATTTTGATAGAATTTAATTCGAAATTCAAAACTAATTAAAAAATGTTATTTCCAAGTGTAGGAGGTTATATGTTAAAAAACACCAAAGATATATATTTTTTTTAAATTCTTTCCTCGATTGTTCCTATGGGAGGTATAAGATATAGTTTTCCGATCCGGCTGGTTCCGACTTATATACTACCTGCAATAGAAAAAAGACTTTTGGGTAAGTTTCAGCCCTATAGCTTTAAATCTGAGAGACTAGTTTGCGTAGAAACGGACGGAGAGACGGACAGACAGACGGACATGGCTAGATGGACTCGTCTTGTGACGCCGATCAAGAATATATATATTTTATGGGGTCGGAAACGTCTCCTTCACTGCGTTGCAATCTTCTGACTGAAATGATTATATCCTCTGCAAGGGTATAAAAAAACAAAAAACCATTTTTTTAAATTTGAGGTTCTTTTCTTAGAACTCTTGCTGGGGAACTTTTTCGTAAAACCAGTTGAAAATGGCAGTTAAAAACGAATAAGACTTTCTAATAACCATCAAGGTAAATTAGATAGAGTTATTTATGACACCTTAACAAATTTATGTCAACATTGTAAGTTAAAATTTTGGAGTATATATCTAACAATTAGCGTGAAAATATGTGAAATAGAAAGTTAACATTTTAGAAAACAGAAATAAAACTATTGTAATTAATTAAAATGTATGTATTTGTTAAAAAATAAAGTTGATTCATAAAAAAACAAACTATGGCTGTTTATATCTTTATAATAATATCTATTTATTTATATTTAATTAATATCCTTTTATCACTGTGAATGGCACTCCTCGTAGTGACGATGAGTGACTTCTATATCACTGTGGAGAGCAGTCCACGTGTTGACGAAGCGCACCAGGAGGGTGTGTGAAGGCGAAGAAATGAAAATCTATAGTAATCGTCCGATTGTTTTGGGTGATACATTAATCGAAAGGAATTGAATAACTAATAGGATAACATACCAAAACATTAGGAAAATAAATTGGTTTGGGTGAAAGTGTAAAAGTAAACATTTAGAAAATCTAATCTGTTGGGTCTAGCGGTGATAAATAACCTTCACTTTTCACCTGGTTGTATTCTCAATAATGCAATGCAATATGTCAGTCACAATAAAATAAACCTCTAGCATGAAAACTAAATAAGTGTTAGACGGGATGGCCGTTGCAATTAAATCCACGTTCAAACCAAAAAACAACGTTTCCTAATCACAATTTGCCTGCACACGATGGTTTTTAAATTAAATTTCGGAGTTATAAAATTAATTATAACACATCCTGAGAATTAAACATAAAAATTATGTTCACCTGCTAGTCTAGGCAATAAATAAATTATTTTATCCACAGAACTAAGCAGCTAAACTAGAAAAAGGGAAAATGAAAAACAATAAAAACTTCAAAGTCAGAAATAGAAACCTAGTCAGATGGAAGTGACTGTCCTTTACAAAATATTTGTAGTCGGGCTTTCCGGTTTATCCCCACATTGGGCGCCAAAAATGAGATTATTATATAATCTCTCTAGCAGCAGCGAAAGATGGTGGGTGTAGCTTCAAGTGGGGCACGCGCTGGTTCGTCGGTAAAGGGAGTGAGTTTCCAATTTGATCCACAGTGCGACTTGCTCGCATATGTATATACAATATCCTATTTTAATTCGCGTGCGAACGGACTTTGATGTAAAATTGTAGGAGGACAGAATTAATAGTGGGATAAAGGGAAAGGGAATACCTGAAAGGAAGGGTGCTGCCTAAATGGAATGGCAGCAGCTGATGTATGTGTGTCGGTGTCAGCAGCGATGATGTTAGTTGCCGCTGACATTGCCACCCTACCATGATCACCGTAGCCGCATAGCCTGACAGAGGTTGCTGATCCCTTTGACACATGCCTAACTCATAACCATCTTCATTGATGCAAGCTTCCATTGAAAAACAATTTAGCAATTCATGTTTATAATAGGTTTAATATATATAAAAAGTAATAATGATCATTAAAGTTACAAAGTTGGGTATCATATAAAGTTGTATGCTAAAGTCATATCGAATTAAATAAAGGCTATCCAAATTTGAACATTAATTTTGATTATTAAATTTAACTGAGAATTTCTTTTATAATATCAAGAACATTGGAATATTATTATAAACAGTCAATCAACGTTGAAAGCGCTTTCAATTTGTTGTATTATTGGCTGTAATTTTGTTTATAAATTGTAAAACTGCATTTCAATTGACTGTAGATAAAATTGGGAAAAACACTTCAAACAATTGCTCTCATTACGAGATTGTTTATTGCATTACAAATTAGTTGATTACACTAGTATTTGTGATAATTTAAATTACTTTATTTCTTATAGGAATTTACTTCAAATTTAGTTGTTTTATTTAATTTGAAGTTTATAGGAATTTAAAGATTTTAAATAAATTTTCCACAACGCTGACGATCACGTTTATGCGCTTTAAGGACTTTTTCCAGGAAAACTATAACCACTGGAAGGAGTACCTCGACTTCCAAGAATTTTCCACAATGCTGACAATCACGTTGTTGCGATTTAGGGACTTCTTTCTAGGAAAACTGGAGTCAAGAGAAGGAGTACCACGACTTCCAAGAATTTCGCACGATTCCAGGAAAACAGGAACCACCAGAAGGAATACCTCGGTTTCCAGAATTCTCTTTGTTTATTCAACGGCAAGGTTGCCGTGGTTGCCTGGTGAAAGAAAATCTGATGGAAATTGGGAAAATTTAGGAACTTTGCTCTGCCATTTTAATATTTGGCCGCAACTTCAACTCCTGGCAGAATTTTTAAATTGTGGTGGAAAATTTAAAAGTTCACAATATAAACGATAAGTTCCTTTATTTTCGCTTTGACAGTGAATGAATTGTATTTTGTGTATGGTTGTTTTGTTTTTATGATTTTTATTTCTTTATATATTCTTTATATTACAGTGCAGTTTTATTTTGTTTTTTTCTATGCGTATTAGCTGCAAAACGCTCCCTCTTTTTCACACTCATTCTATTAATTTTTTTTCCTAAACAAAAGCTTAAGTTTAAAGATCTTGCGCTCTTCTCGCACTTTTAACTGCTCGGTTGCAATTTTCGGACTTTACATTCCCCATGAAACAATAATCTGAATACACAAATTATGGATACATTTGTCTGCTCTATTAAAAAATGAATTTTTGATTGCTGTGGTCGGACGATTTCTATAATATTTAATTATTGTATTTGTATGGCTACCGTTTCCCCGCGCCATAAAGTCAGTCTCAAATCAGCTGTACAATAGAGAACAACTTTTATTTTAGGATTGTAATATAGCTGGAACTTCGCTGTCTACAGATGAAAAAGCGAATGTCTTGCTTTCATTAGCTTACGAGTACATGAACTAACTAAAAGTTCTTTAGGTCTTTCACTGTACCTATGCTTTGTAGCTAAAGCCACCTTGGTTCTTTAAAGAGCTTATATTTATTCTATAATTCTAGTTACTTAAGTGGTCGGCTTATATTTACCGTGCTACACTACAAAAATTATTTAAGTCTTCGTAAACTTCATTCAACCACTTTTCTTCCCTCGTAGTGTTTTGAAATTTTAACCGGAGCAACGCATATCCGATCATATTCTTACAAATTGAAATAAATGTTGAGCGTATGCTTTTTGCAAGGGCCTTTTTAAATAGTTTACCCTACGAAACGTAGATAAACATCTTAAAACTTACATTATTTGTGATCAAGGTATTTAAAAAATATATTTGAACGTACTTTTTTTACACTGAATTCAGTAGAGTATTATATTGCTCTTTTAAGATGAATCTTAAGGTATCTTAAGACAAAAAATACTTTTAAAAAATTATCTCTTTTATCTACTCAACGATACATTTAGTTTCCCGTAGGGGAGCCACCTTAGGCCGCTACTAAGCTGGGATGCAAACCTTGTTTTAACTTCTAGTCCTAATTAAGTTACCCTCCTTAGCGGACCGCAGAACGATGCTTGGAAGAGTCTTTACTTATAATGATATTCGAGGTGAAGTTGAAGCCAACGGGTCCACGCATCTATTGTCTCGCGAATTCGTCGTACGACGGCAGCGTCCCTCGGTCGGTTGGCTGGTTGTTAAGGCCGTGAGATCCTGCCCAAGAAAAAATGTGTTTGTATCATGAATACTCTGCTGCATATTTTGGCAGGTATTGACAGGACAAATACCTTTTCAGATACTATTCTTTCGGGGGCTCGTGGCGACATAGGGGAAGTCTTCCACTTTTCTTACGTTTTGGGTGCAAGGTGTAATGAACAGTATTTCTTTATTTGCACTTTACGAAATTCGAGCGGCTAGCCAAGTACTCATCAAATTTATAATAATTTTGACCAATCACTTAGCAGTAACAACATTTCAGAAATCGAGTTATGATGCATTCATTCACTCTACAAGTAATGGGTATAAAAATACTACAGATGACAATATCAGTTTAAGACTAATTGTTCAACAATAAAAAATTATTAAATTGGATTCAAAAAAGGACACGGAATCCATAAACAACTTCACAATGTTATAAATAATATTGCAATTGCGTTAGAAACCACAAAAACTGCACCGATATATTTCTTGCTGTTCGATAAGCGTTCTATCGAGTTTGGCTCTATAGCTTACTGTAGAAAATATAGGAATGGATACCTCCTCCGTACAATTTACTAAATGAATTCTATTTCAATAAGAGATGCTTCCACGTCCATCAAAAAATGAAACAAAAAAAATTTTTAAATAAGCTTGTAAGTACCGATTCTGGGCACCACATACCCGACATGCCAGAAGAAAACCATTGTTGCTGATGCTGATATTAAATGATGAAGCTTCCCAGCTCCTACAGGCCGATTCTGAAATCTGTTCGCATAACTTTACCGGTAAGACCAAGTAGCTGCTCATAAATCAAAATCAACTGATCCGCCGACCTACAAAATAACTGTTTAAAATATTGTTGCTTTCACCTTGACCGCAGATAACCACTAAACAACCACATTAAGGTACAATTTCAGGTTCTCAGATCAAAAACATTTCGGCTTATTATCAACGCTTCTTTTTATGACAGTATATTGACTACGGCCGAAAGAAAAGATATAAATAACTTTAATAAGAAATATAATCATAGTATAATCATAATCAAGAAAATTACTTAGCTTTAAGTATAGTGTGCACATCAGTCAAACAGACATACTGAAAGTATATTACGTTTAATAGCCTTACATTACTGGCTTACTGTGCATTAAAAAAGAAATATTTATAAACAAGCTCATTTCTATCCAGGCTTAAATTACTAAAAAAAAATATATTTTTGGCAAAGGAGTCATCTATGACCATATTAAGGTCTTGGGGTTTCCAAGACCAAAACTGACCTACAAAAAACCAGCTTGACTTCGATCAGTTGAGCTTGGGTATTGGGCTGCTGCTGGTGTTCCCCCATAGCTGAGAGCCATATGTCCAGATGGGCTTGAGAGTGGAGTTGTTGAGCATTAAGAATCCAGTGAAAGCTTCCGGCCTTAAGTTTTAAATGTACTTTCTTGCTTTCGATGTGTCTTCTCCAGATTAGTAGTCTGTCAAGGTGGATGGACTTGGGTGTCTTCTTTGTTGGCAGGGCAGTTAGCCGAATCGTGGAAGTCTCTACAAGCTTCATAACTGTTCGAAGTGAACAGTATACCCTGGTGTGTCCATACTCCTGACAATTGTGCATTGCTCACAGACCTAGCTGCTGTTATTGTCGTGCAATAAGAAAGATCATGCGACACTCTATGTTTGTTACTTTGCTCTCGGACGTGACTAGGAGGTCCGTTGAATTTTGGCCAAGACTGGAGTCGTACGCCAAATTTAGGTTTCGACCCTCAACTATTATGACTAGTTGATTTTTCAGAAACGATTCCAATTCTTGAGGGCCTACACTATAGCTCACATGCGACATCATCCAGCTGATGACGAAAATTTGAATACCTTGGTAAAGTCGGAAAAATGGCATTAAGCACACGAGTTTCGTCGTAGACCAATAGAAAAACAGAATGATTTATAGCCCGTCAAATTTACATAGACGATTTTAATGCTCTTACTGCCTTCTCGTGCTTTTCAATACTGAGAAAAGGATCTTCCGCCTCTTTCTGTTCCGCTCATGAGAAAGCATTTCAGGTGAGAATGAAAAGATGGGTGATTCAAAAAGAGAGAAGTTATATTTCAGCATTTTAAAGTTAATTCTTATTCTTTTATGATTTTACAGCCTTCTCATGCTTTTTAATACTGAGTAAAGGATCTTCCTCCTCTTTTTATCTGTCTGTCTGTGTGTCCTTTCCATGTCGTTGTATTACAGAGCTTACATATTGCAAGTGTCACTATCTGAAAGTAAATAGGTGTACGTTTTCGTGTACATCACGATACCCGTTACTCAGCGAAAGGGAAGTCGGAATAGATAAGTAGCAAAGCGATATTCTAAGGCACAACATACCAGCCATTTCAATATATTTGGCTATTTCTGAGCGTTAGAATGGGCAAATACATATCAGTTATCACTGGCATAAAAACTGTTAGTTAAGTTAAAGCGGGAATGGCACCCTGCTGAAACAAACTTTCGCTGCGCAGGAAGCCCAGAAATCCCACCCCTCTTTTAGATTTCAAGATCTAAGCGTTCATACGGACGGATGGCAAACGGACATGGCTAAATCGTGACAGCTATTGATACTGATTAAGAATTTAAGGGGTCGGAAACGTTTTCTTCTGCCTTTTGTCTATGTCGGACGAATATAAAAAAGTAAAAAAGGTATTTTTCATTACACAAAGAGTTTCATTTTGCCGTTTTCGTTTTGAAAAGCATAACGAAAAATACAAAATGGGAAAGACTATTAATAACAGAGATTATTAGACTACCTAATCACTTTTTACGAATTGTGCTTTTTGCCTTAAAATGAGGTCATGTTTTGGCTAAAAAGACATATTAATATTCTATTTAAAAAAAAACTGCTTTTGTTTTTCAACATTTTGATAACTGACATATTTATGTAAACTGTAAACTGTAGCCATTTGGTTTTCTTGTCTGTATTGACATTTCTTCTTGGATTTTTATGATCTTAACAATACATTTTCTGAACTTTATTTTTATAACTTTATAATTCATATTAATTCAATGTATACCATTCTCTGTTTACCCTGCAGCTCAACAATTCATACTGGATCAAAATCATCACTCAGTCGACAACGACGACGGCAGTACCGAAAAAATTTTAAAATGACTTTTTGACATAAGATATAATATTCTTGGCACTTTTATACATCTAAAATTACATTTAAAAGTTATTTCAAACCCTAAGTGACTTTTTGGCTTTACGCAATTTCAAATGTCTTATATATATGACTATAAATACATTGCGATTGAAATTATATTGGACACGGTGTTAGAAGGTTAGGTAGCTTAATGTGAATTATACGTTTTCGTAAAATTAAATGACCAGTGTTTAAGGAGTTCTAAATTAATATGATTCTAATAAATTATAATATGATAATTAAATTAATGTGTTATGCCTACGAAGAAAAAAAATTGTAACTCGAATCGTTTTATAGGGGTAAATTGCGATTAGACATTTGGCCCAGTGAATTCATTTTAAATGCCAGAACGAAAACTAAAATTATATACTCGTACCCATGCAACCGAAGATGTATAGCATTAAATTTTTATTAAGGGTCTTAGACCAAAAAACATTTCATTCTGGTAAAAACCTTCACCAGTTTGGTGGCTAAAAAATGTATGTATAGAGTTTCTTATCAAAATGAACTAAATTAAGTTTTTACATGGTTTTTAAAACTTTACTTAGGTTAAAAAACAATAAACAAACAAACTTAGTTCAAACTACATTTTTTGATTTATTTAAATCAAATGGTTTTTATTTTGTTAAGGCAAATTGTTTTTGTTATGCTAGGGATAATAGTATGCGCACCTAATAGAAAATATATTTGTTAATCATTTATTAAAAACGACATCTAGATATCATTCAAATTCTAAGTCAGGAAATAAAGAATAAGTGTCGTTTAAAGCCTTTTTATAAAGGCAACTTAAACATTTTTTTAATTCGTTTTTTTATGGGAGACCTTAACTCGCGGCTGTAGAAAATAATTTTTGCTTTGAATTTCCATTAAGAAATTTATTCAACAAAAATATCTGTATGCACGGGTTCTGTGAAATGGGTCTTTAAAAATTGGACAAATGCTGTCTTTTTCTTTCCGCGAACTTGTAGTTGGTTAGTAAGTATGCCTAAACCTTTGAAATGAGGAAATGAGACAATTTTAATCTTAACTCAAAAGAGTAAAGTTGTTTTTTAATATAGTAAGTATTAACTAACAGTATAAGCATCGGCCTCTGTCTTAAACACTAACTTATCTTTTCATAACTGGACGATTTAAAAAAATAACGATTTAAGCTAATTTCAAGGAATGAGGGTCAAAAATCCCAAAAAAAACGTTGTTGACTATGATAATTACTGTTAAAAAAGTCGTCGTCGTGATATAGTCGTCCGATTTTGATAAAATTTAAATCGAAATTTAAAACCAATTAAAAAATGTTATTTCCAAGCGTAGGAGGTTATAAGTTAAAAAACACCGAAGATATACTTTTTTCATATTATTTTACCACTAATTTTCCAATTGTCCCTATGGCAGCTATATGATATAGTCGTCCGATTTTGACAAAATTTAAATCGAAATTCAGAACTAATTAAAATATGTTATTTCCAAGCTTAGAAAGTTATATATTAAACAAGAAAGGAAGTTAATTTCGACAAGCCAAGGTTTGTATACCCTTGCAGTTTCAAAAAATAATCAATAATTTAATTAAATTGAATTCGAAATTCTTAAAAATATAAAAATGTATATTCCCAATATTATAACATAATATGTCAAAAAGCCCCAAAGCTATAATTTGTTTCATATTATTTTCCCACCAATTTTCCGATCGTTCCTATGACAGCTATATGATATAGTCATCTGATTTTAATAAAATTTAATTCGAAATTCAGAACTAATTAAAGAATGTTATTTTCAAGCTTAGAAGGCTATATGTTAAAGAACACCAAAGATATAATTTTTTTCATGTTTTCCGACCCATATTCCGGTCGTTCCTATGGCAGCTATATGATATAGTCGTCCGATTTTGATAGAATTTAATTCGAAATTCAAAACTAATTAATAAATGTTATTTCCAAGCGTAGAAGGCTATATGTTAAAGAACACCAAAGATATAATTTTTATTTCATGTTTTCCGACCCATTTTCCGGTCGTTCCTATGGCAGCTATATGAAATAGTCGTCCGATTTTGATAGAATTTAATTCGAAATTCAAAACTAAGCAAAAAAATGTTATTTTCAAGCGTAGAAGGTTATAAGTTAAAAAACACCAAAGATATAATTTTTTCATATTATTTTACCACTAATTTTCCAATTGTCCCTATGGCAGCTATATGATATAGTCATCCGATTTTGATAAAATTTAAATCGAATTTTAAAACCAATTAAAAAATGTTACTTCCAAGCGTAGGAGGTTATAAGTTAGAAAACACCTAAGATATAATTTTTTCATATTATTTTACCACTAATTTTCCAATTGTCCCTATGGCAGCTATATGATATAGTCGTCCGATTTTGACAAAATTTAAATCGAAATTCAGAACTAATTAAAAAATGTTATTTCCAAGCTTAGAAGGTTATATATTAAACAAGAAAGGAAGTTAATTTCGGCAAGCCGAAGTTTGTATACCCTTGCAGTTTCAAAAAATAATCAATAATTTTACTAAATTAAAATCGAAATTCTTAAAAATATAAAAATGTATATTCCCAATATTATAAGATAATATGTTAAAAAGCCCCAAAGCTATAATTTATTTCATATTATTTTCCCACCAATTTTCCGATCGTTCCTATGACAGCTATATGATATAGTCGTCCGATTTTAATAAAATTTAATTCGAAATTCAGAACTAATTAAAAAATGTTATTTAAAAAATGTTATTTATAAGTTAAAAAACACCGAAGATATAATTTTTTCATATTATTTTACCACTGATTTTCCAATTGTCCCTATGGCAGCTATATGATATAGTCATCCGATTTTGATAAAATTTAAATCGAAATTTAAAACCAATTAAAAAATGTTATTTCCAAGCGTAGAAGGTTATAAGTTAAAAAGCCCCAAAGCTATAATTTGTTTCATATTATTTTCCCACCAATTTTCCGATCGTTCCTATGACAGCTATATGATATAGTTGTCCGATTTTGATAAAATTTAATTCGAAATTCAAAACTAATTAAAAAATGTTATTTCCAAGCGTAGAAGATTGTAAGTTAAAAAACACCGAAGATATAATTTTTTCATATTATTTTACCACTAATTTTCCGGTCTTTCCTAGGCAGCTATATGATATAGTCATCCGATTTTGATAAAATTTAAATCGAAATTTAAAACCAATTAAAAAATGTTATTTCCAAGCGAAGGTTAAAGAACACCGAAGATATACATTTTTCATATTATTTTACCACTTATTTTCCAATTGTCCCTATGGCAGCTATATGATATAGTCGTCCGATTTTGATAGAATTTAATTCGAAATTCAAAACTAATTAAAAAATGTTATTTCCAAGCGTAGAAGGTTATAAGTTAAAAAACACCGAAGATATAATTTTTTCATATTATTTTACCACTAATTTTCCGGTCTTTCCTAGGCAGCTATATGATATAGTCATCCGATTTATATAAAATTTAAATCGAAATTTAAAACCAATAAAAAAATGTTATTTCCAAGCGTATGTTAAAGAACACCAGAGATATAATTTTTATTTCATGTTTTCCGACCCATTTTTCGGTTTTGATAGAATTTAATTCGAAATTCAAAACTAATTAAAAAATGTTATTTCCAAGCGTAGAAGTTTATAAGTTATAAAACACCAAAGATATAAATTTTTCATATTATTTTACCACTAATTTTCCGGTCTTTCCTAGGCAGCTATATGATATAGTCATCCGATTTTGATAAAATTTAAATCGAAATTTAAAACCAATTAAAAAATGATATTTCCAAGCGAAGGAGATTATAAGTTAAAGAACACCGAAGATATAATTTTTTCATATTATTTTACCACTAATTTTCCAATTGTCCCTATGGCAGCTATATGATATAGTCGTCCGATTTTGACAAAATTTAAATCGAAATTGAGAACTAATTAAAAAATGTTATTTCCAAGCTTAGAAGGTTATATATTAAACAAGAAAGGAAGTTAATTTCGGCAAGCCCGAGTTTGTATACCCTTGCAGTTTCAAAAAATAATCAATAATTTTATTAAATTGAATTCGAAATTCTTAAAAATATAAAAATGTATATTCCCAATATTATAAGATAATATGTCAAAAAGCCCCAAAGCTATAATTTGTTTCATATTATTTTCCCACCAATTTTCCGATCGTTCCTATGACAGCTATATGATATAGTCGTCCGATTTTAATAAAATTTAATTCGAAATTCAGAACTAATTAAAAAATGTTATTTTTAAGCTTTGAAGGCTATATGTTAAAGAACACCAAAGATATAATTTTTTTCATGTTTTCCGACCCATATTCCGGTCGTTCCTATGGCAGCTATATGATATAGTCGTCCGATTTTGATAAAATTTAAATCGAAATTTAAAACCAATTAAAAAATGTTATTTCCAAGCGTAGGAGGTTATAAGTTAAAAAACACCGAAGATATAATTTTTTCATATTATTTTACCACCAATTTTCCAATTTTGACAAAATTTAAATTGAAATCCAGAACTAATTAAAAAATGTTATTTCCAAGCTTAGAAGGTTATATATTAAACAAGAAAGGAAGTTAATTTCGGCAAGCCCGAGTTTGTATACCCTTGCAGTTTCAAAAAATAATCAATAATTTTATTAAATTGAATTCGAAATTCTTAAAAATATAAAAATGTATATTCCCAATATTATAAGATAATATGTCAAAAAGCCCCAAAGCTATAATTTGTTTCATATTATTTTCCCACCAATTTTTCGATTGTTCCTATGACAGCTATATGATATAGTCGTCCGATTTTAATAAAATTTAATTCGAAATTCAGAACTAATTAATAAATGTTATTTTCAAACTTAGAAGGCTATATGTTAAAGAACACCAAAGATATAATTTTTTTCATGTTTTCCGACCCATTTTCCGGTCGTTCCTATGGCAGCTATATGATATAGTCGTCCGATTTTGATAGAATTTAATTCGAAATTCAAAACTAATTAATAAATGTTATTTCCAAGCGTAGAAGGCTATATGTTAAAGAACACCAAAGATATAATTTTTATTTCATGTTTTCCGACCCATTTTCCGGTCGTTCCTATGGCAGCTATATGATATAGTCGTCGATTTTGATAGAATTTAATTCGAAATTCAAAACTAAGCAAAAAAATGTTATTTTCAAGCGTAGAAGGTTATAAGTTAAAAAACACCAAAGATATAATTTATTCATATTATTTTACCACTAATTTTCCAATTGTCCCTATGGCAGCTATATGATATAGTCATCCGATTTTGACAAAATTTAAATCGAAATTCAGAACTAATTAAAAAATGTTATTTCCAAGCTTAGAAGGTTATATATTAAACAAGAAAGGAAGTTAATTTCGACAAGCCGAAGTTTGTATACCCTTGCAGTTTCAAAAAATAAAAAATAATCAATAATTTTATTAAATTGAATTCTAAATTCTTAAAAATATAAAAATATATATTCCCAATATTATAAGATAATATGTCAAAAAGCCCCAAAGCTATAATTTGTTTCATATTATTTTCTCACCAATTTTCCGATCGTTCCTATGACAGCTATATGATATAGTCGTCTGATTTTAATAAAATTTAATTCGAAATTCAGAATTAATTAAAAAATGTTATTTTCAAGCTTAGAAAGCTATATGTTAAAGAACACCTAAGATATAATTTTTATTTCATGTTATTTTCAAGAGTAGAAGGTTATATGTCTAAAAACACCGAAAATATAATTTTTCTATATTATTTTTTTCCACTAAGTTTTGATTGTTCCTATGGGAGCTATACGATATAGTCGTCCAATTTTGATAGAATTTAATTCGAAATTCAAAACTAATTAAAAAATGTCATTTCCAAGTGTAGGAGGTTATATGTTAAAAAACACCAAAGATATATTTTTTTTTTTACATTCTGAATTCGAAATTCAGAACTAATTAAAAAATGTTATTTAAAAAATGTTATTTATAAGTTAAAAAACACCGAAGATATAATTTTTTCATATTATTTTACCACTGATTTTCCAATTGTCCCTATGGCAGCTATATGATATAGTCATCCGATTTTGATAAAATTTAAATCGAAATTTAAAACCAATTAAAAAATGTTATTTCCAAGCGTAGAAGGTTATAAGTTAAAAAGCCCCAAAGCTATAATTTGTTTCATATTATTTTCCCACCAATTTTCCGATCGTTCCTATGACAGCTATATGATATAGTTGTCCGATTTTGATAAAATTTAATTCGAAATTCAAAACTAATTAAAAAATGTTATTTCCAAGCGTAGAAGATTGTAAGTTAAAAAACACCGAAGATATAATTTTTTCATATTATTTTACCACTAATTTTCCGGTCTTTCCTAGGCAGCTATATGATATAGTCATCCGATTTTGATAAAATTTAAATCGAAATTTAAAACCAATTAAAAAATGTTATTTCCAAGCGAAGGTTAAAGAACACCGAAGATATACATTTTTCATATTATTTTACCACTTATTTTCCAATTGTCCCTATGGCAGCTATATGATATAGTCGTCCGATTTTGATAGAATTTAATTCGAAATTCGAAACTAATTAAAAAATGTTATTTCCAAGCGTAGAAGGTTATAAGTTAAAAAACACCGAAGATATAATTTTTTCATATTATTTTACCACTAATTTTCCGGTCTTTCCTAGGCAGCTATATGATATAGTCATCCGATTTATATAAAATTTAAATCGAAATTTAAAACCAATTAAAAAATGTTATTTCCAAGCGTATGTTAAAGAACACCAGAGATATAATTTTTATTTCATGTTTTCCGACCCATTTTTCGGTTTTGATAGAATTTAATTCGAAATTCAAAACTAATTAAAAAATGTTATTTCCAAGCGTAGAAGTTTATAAGTTATAAAACACCAAAGATATAAATTTTTCATATTATTTTACCACTAATTTTCCGGTCTTTCCTAGGCAGCTATATGATATAGTCGTCCGATTTTGACAAAATTTAAATCGAAATTCAGAACTAATTAAAAAATGTTATTTCCAAGCTTAGAAGGTTATATATTAAACAAGAAAGGAAGTTAATTTCGGCAAGCCCGAGTTTGTATACCCTTGCAGTTTCAAAAAATAATCAATAATTTTATTAAATTGAATTCGAAATTCTTAAAAATATAAAAATGTATATTCCCAATATTATAAGATAATATGTCAAAAAGCCCCAAAGCTATAATTTGTTTCATATTATTTTCCCACCAATTTTCCGATCGTTCCTATGACAGCTATATGATATAGTCGTCCGATTTTAATAAAATTTAATTCGAAATTCAGAACTAATTAAAAAATGTTATTTTTAAGCTTTGAAGGCTATATGTTAAAGAACACCAAAGATATAATTTTTTTCATGTTTTCCGACCCATTTTCCGGTTGTTCCTATGGCAGCTATATGATATAGTCGTCCGATTTTGATAAAATTTAAATCGAAATTTAAAACCAATTAAAAAATGTTATTTCCAAGCGTAGGAGGTTATAAGTTAAAAAACACCGAAGATATAATTTTTTCATATTATTTTACCACCAATTTTCCAATTGTCCCTATGGCAGCTATATGATATAGTCGTCCGATTTTGACAAAATTTAAATCGAAATTCAGAACTAATTAAAAAATGTTATTTCCAAGCTTAGAAGGTTATATATTAAACAAGAAAGGAAGTTAATTTCGGCAAGCCCGAGTTTGTATACCCTTGCAGTTTCAAAAAATAATCAATAATTTTATTAAATTGAATTCGAAATTCTTAAAAATATAAAAATGTATATTCCCAATATTATAAGATAATATGTCAAAAAGCCCCAAAGCTATAATTTGTTTCATATTATTTTCCCACCAATTTTTCGATTGTTCCTATGACAGCTATATGATATAGTCGTCCGATTTTAATAAAATTTAATTCGAAATTCAGAACTAATTAAAAAATGTTATTTTCAAACTTAGAAGGCTATATGTTAAAGAACACCAAAGATATAATTTTTTTTCATGTTTTCCGACCCATTTTCCGGTCGTTCCTATGGCAGCTATATGATATAGTCGTCCGATTTTGATAGAATTTAATTCGAAATTCAAAACTAATTAATAAATGTTATTTCCAAGCGTAGAAGGCTATATGTTAAAGAACACCAAAGATATAATTTTTATTTCATGTTTTCCGACCCATTTTCCGGTCGTTCCTATGGCAGCTATATGATATAGTCGTCCGATTTTGATAGAATTTAATTCGAAATTCAAAACTAAGCAAAAAAATGTTATTTCCAAGCGTAGAAGATTGTAAGTTAAAAAACACCGAAGATATAATTTTTTCATATTATTTTACCACTAATTTTCCGGTCTTTCCTAGGCAGCTATATGATATAGTCATCCGATTTTGATAAAATTTAAATCGAAATTTAAAACCAATTAAAAAATGTTATTTCCAAGCGAAGGTTAAAGAACACCGAAGATATACATTTTTCATATTATTTTACCACTTATTTTCCAATTGTCCCTATGGCAGCTATATGATATAGTCGTCCGATTTTGATAGAATTTAATTCGAAATTCGAAACTAATTAAAAAATGTTATTTCCAAGCGTAGAAGGTTATAAGTTAAAAAACACCGAAGATATAATTTTTTCATATTATTTTACCACTAATTTTCCGGTCTTTCCTAGGCAGCTATATGATATAGTCATCCGATTTATATAAAATTTAAATCGAAATTTAAAACCAATTAAAAAATGTTATTTCCAAGCGTATGTTAAAGAACACCAGAGATATAATTTTTATTTCATGTTTTCCGACCCATTTTTCGGTTTTGATAGAATTTAATTCGAAATTCAAAACTAATTAAAAAATGTTATTTCCAAGCGTAGAAGTTTATAAGTTATAAAACACCAAAGATATAAATTTTTCATATTATTTTACCACTAATTTTCCGGTCTTTCCTAGGCAGCTATATGATATAGTCGTCCGATTTTGACAAAATTTAAATCGAAATTCAGAACTAATTAAAAAATGTTATTTCCAAGCTTAGAAGGTTATATATTAAACAAGAAAGGAAGTTAATTTCGGCAAGCCCGAGTTTGTATACCCTTGCAGTTTCAAAAAATAATCAATAATTTTATTAAATTGAATTCGAAATTCTTAAAAATATAAAAATGTATATTCCCAATATTATAAGATAATATGTCAAAAAGCCCCAAAGCTATAATTTGTTTCATATTATTTTCCCACCAATTTTCCGATCGTTCCTATGACAGCTATATGATATAGTCGTCCGATTTTAATAAAATTTAATTCGAAATTCAGAACTAATTAAAAAATGTTATTTTTAAGCTTTGAAGGCTATATGTTAAAGAACACCAAAGATATAATTTTTTTCATGTTTTCCGACCCATTTTCCGGTTGTTCCTATGGCAGCTATATGATATAGTCGTCCGATTTTGATAAAATTTAAATCGAAATTTAAAACCAATTAAAAAATGTTATTTCCAAGCGTAGGAGGTTATAAGTTAAAAAACACCGAAGATATAATTTTTTCATATTATTTTACCACCAATTTTCCAATTGTCCCTATGGCAGCTATATGATATAGTCGTCCGATTTTGACAAAATTTAAATCGAAATTCAGAACTAATTAAAAAATGTTATTTCCAAGCTTAGAAGGTTATATATTAAACAAGAAAGGAAGTTAATTTCGGCAAGCCCGAGTTTGTATACCCTTGCAGTTTCAAAAAATAATCAATAATTTTATTAAATTGAATTCGAAATTCTTAAAAATATAAAAATGTATATTCCCAATATTATAAGATAATATGTCAAAAAGCCCCAAAGCTATAATTTGTTTCATATTATTTTCCCACCAATTTTTCGATTGTTCCTATGACAGCTATATGATATAGTCGTCCGATTTTAATAAAATTTAATTCGAAATTCAGAACTAATTAAAAAATGTTATTTTCAAACTTAGAAGGCTATATGTTAAAGAACACCAAAGATATAATTTTTTTTCATGTTTTCCGACCCATTTTCCGGTCGTTCCTATGGCAGCTATATGATATAGTCGTCCGATTTTGATAGAATTTAATTCGAAATTCAAAACTAATTAATAAATGTTATTTCCAAGCGTAGAAGGCTATATGTTAAAGAACACCAAAGATATAATTTTTATTTCATGTTTTCCGACCCATTTTCCGGTCGTTCCTATGGCAGCTATATGATATAGTCGTCCGATTTTGATAGAATTTAATTCGAAATTCAAAACTAAGCAAAAAAATGTTATTTTCAAGCGTAGAAGGTTATAAGTTAAAAAACACCAAAGATATAATTTTTTCATATTATTTTACCACTAATTTTCCAATTGTCCCTATGGCAGCTATATGATATAGTCATCCGATTTTGACAAAATTTAAATCGAAATTCAGAACTAATTAAAAAATGTTATTTCCAAGCTTAGAAGGTTATATATTAAACAAGAAAGGAAGTTAATTTCGACAAGCCGAAGTTTGTATACCCTTGCAGTTTCAAAAAATAAAAAATAATCAATAATTTTATTAAATTGAATTCTAAATTCTTAAAAATATAAAAATATATATTCCCAATATTATAAGATAATATGTCAAAAAGCCCCAAAGCTATAATTTGTTTCATATTATTTTCTCACCAATTTTCCGATCGTTCCTATGACAGCTATATGATATAGTCGTCTGATTTTAATAAAATTTAATTCGAAATTCAGAATTAATTAAAAAATGTTATTTTCAAGCTTAGAAAGCTATATGTTAAAGAACACCTAAGATATAATTTTTATTTCATGTTATTTTCAAGAGTAGAAGGTTATATGTCTAAAAACACCGAAAATATAATTTTTCTATATTATTTTTTTCCACTAAGTTTTGATTGTTCCTATGGGAGCTATACGATATAGTCGTCCAATTTTGATAGAATTTAATTCGAAATTCAAAACTAATTAAAAAATGTTATTTCCAAGTGTAGGAGGTTATATGTTAAAAAACACCAAAGATATATATATTTTTTTAAATTCTTTCCTCGATTGTTCCTATGGGAGGTATAAGATATAGTTTTCCGATCCGGCTGGTTCCGACTTATATACTACCTGCAATAGAAAAAAGACTTTTGGGTAAGTTTCAGCCCTATAGCTTTAAATCTGAGAGACTAGTTTGCGTAGAAACGGACGGAGAGACGGACAGACAGACGGACATGGCTAGATGGACTCGTCTTGTGACGCCGATCAAGAATATATATATTTTATGGGGTCGGAAACGTCTCCTTCACTGCGTTGCAATCTTCTAACTGAAATGATTATATCCTCTGCAAGGGTATAAAAAAACAAAAAACCATTTTTTTAAATTTGAGGTTCTTTTCTCAGAACTCTTGCTGGGGAACTTTTTCGTAAAACCAGTTGAAAATGGCAGTTAAAAACGAATAAGACTTTCTAGTAACCATCAAGGTAAATTAGATAGTGTTATTTATGACACCTTAACAAATTTATGTCAACATTGTAAGTTAAAATTTTGGAGTATATATCTAACAATTAGCGTGAAAATATGTGAAATAGAAAGTTAACATTTTAGAAGACAGAAATAAAACTATTGAAATTAATTAAAATGTATGTATTTGTTAAAAAATAAAGTTGATTCATAAAAAAACAAACTATGGCTGTATATATCTCAATAATAATATCTATTTATTTATATTTAATTAATATCCTTTTATCACTGTGAATGGCACTCCTCGTAGTGACGATGAGTGACTTCTATATCACTGTGGAGAGCAGTCCACGTGTTGACGAAGCGCACCAGGAGGGTGTGTGAAGGCGAAGAAATGAAAATCTATAGTAATCGTCCGATTGTTTTGGGTGATACATTAATCGAAAGGAATTGAATAACTAATAGGATAACATACCAAAACATTAGGAAAATAAATTGGTTTGGGTGAAAGTGTAAAAGTAAACATTTAGAAAATCTAATCTGTTGGGTCTAGCGGTGATAAATAACCTTCACTTTTCACCTGGTTGTATTCTCAATAATGCAATGCAATATGTCAGTCAGTATGTAAGTCACAATAAAATAAACCTCTAGCATGAAAACTAAATAAGTGTTAGACGGGATGGCCGTTGCAATTAAATCCACGCTCAAACCAAAAAACAACGTTTCCTAATCACAATTTGCCTGCACACGATGGTTTTTAAATTAAATTTCGGAGTTATAAAATTAATTATAACACATCCTGAGAATTAAACATAAAAATTATGTTCTAGGCAATAAATAAATTATTTTATCCACAGAACTAAGCAGCTAAACTAGAAAAAGGGAAAATGAAAAACAATAAAAACTTCAAAGTCAGAAATAGAAACCTAGTCAGATGGAAGTGACTGTCCTTTACAAAATATTTGTAGTCGGGCTTTCCGGTTTAGCCCCACCTTGGGCGCCAAAAATGAGATTATTATATATAATATAATACTGTAGCATATCACGAATGATTCTAGCAGCAGCGAAAGATGGTGGGTGTAGCTTCAAGTGGGGCACGCGCTGGTTCCGGCTCTTTTTTTCGTCGGTAAAGGAAGTGAGTTTCCAATTTGATCCACAGTGCGACTTGCTCGCATATGTATATACAATATCCTATTTTAATTCGCGTGCGAACGGACTTTGATGTAAAATTGTAGGAGGACAGAATTAATAGTGGGATAAAGGGAAAGGGAATACCTGAAAGGAAGGGTGCTGCCTAAATGGAATGGCAGCAGCTGATGTATGTGTGTCGGTGTCAGCAGCGATGATGTTAGTTGCCGCTGACATTGCCACCCTACCATGATCACCGTAGCCGCATAGCCTGACAGAGGTTGGTGATCCCTTTGACACATGCCTAACTCATAACCATCTTCATTGATGCAAGCTTCCATTGAAAAACAATTTAGCAATTCATGTTTATAATAGGTTTAATATATATAAAAAGTAATAATGATCATTAAAGTTACAAAGTTGGGTATCATATAAAGTTGTATGCTAAAGTCATATCGAATTAAATAAAGGCTATCCAAATTTGAACATTAATTTTGATTATTAAATTTAACTGAGCAAGTATTTAATCGAAAGGGAATTTCTTTTATAATATCAAGAACATTGGAATATTATTATAAACAGTCAATCAACGTTGAAAGCGCTTTCAATTTGTTGTATTATTGGCTGTAATTTTGTTTATACATTGTAAAACTGCATTTCAATTGACTGTAGATAAAATTGGGAAAAACACTTCAAACACTTGCTCTCATTACGAGATTGCTTATTGCATTACAAATTAGTTGTTTACACTAGTATTTGGGATAATTTAAATTACTTTACTTCTTAGAGGAATTTACTTCAAATTTAGTTGTTTTATTTAATTTGAAGTTTATAGGAATTTAAAGATTTTAAATAAATTTTCCACAACGATCACGTTTATGCGCTTTAAGGACTTTTTCCAGGAAAACTATAACCACTGGAAGGAGTACCTCGACTTCCAAGAATTTTCCACAATGCTGACAATCACGTTGTTGCGATTTAGGGACTTCTTTCTAGGAAAACTGGAGTCAAGAGAAGGAGTACCACGACTTCCAAGAATTTCGCACGATTCCAGGAAAACAGGAACCACCAGAAGGAATACCTCGGTTTCCAGAATTCTCTTTGTTTATTCAACGGCAAGGTTGCCGTGGTTGCCTGGTGAAAGAAAATCTGATGGAAATTGGGAAAATTTAGGAACTTTGCTCTGCCATTTTAATATTTGGCCGCAACTTCAACTCCTGGCAGAATTTTTAAATTGTGGTGGAAAATTTAAAAGTTCACAATATAAACGATAAGTTCCTTTATTTTCGCTTTGACAGTGAATGAATTGTATTTTGTGTATGGTTGTTTTGTTTTTATGATTTTTATTTCTTTATATATTCTTTATATTACAGTGCAGTTTTATTTTGTTTTTTTCTATGCGTATTAGCTGCAAAACGCTCCCTCTTTTTCACACTCATTCTATTAATTTTTTTTCCTAAACAAAAGCTTAAGTTTAAAGATCTTGCGCTCTTCTCGCACTTTTAACTGCTCGGTTGCAATTTTCGGACTTTACATTCCCCATGAAACAATAATCTGAATACACAAATTATGGATACATTTGTCTGCTCTATTAAAAAATGAATTTTTGATTGCTGTGGTCGGACGATTTCTATAATATTTAATTATTGTATTTGTATGGCTACCGTTTCCCCGCGCCATAAAGTCAGTCTCAAATCAGCTGTACAATAGAGAACAACTTTTATTTTAGGATTGTAATATAGCTGGAACTTCGCTGTCTACAGATGAAAAAGCGAATGTCTTGCTTTCATTAGCTTACGAGTACATGAACTAACTAAAAGTTCTTTAGGTCTTTCACTGTACCTATGCTTTGTAGCTAAAGCCACCTTGGTTCTTTAAAGAGCTTATATTTATTCTATAATTCTAGTTACTTAAGTGGTCGGCTTCTATTTACCGTGCTACACTACAAAAATTATTTAAGTCTTCGTAAACTTCATTCAACCACTTTTCTTCCCTCGTAGTGTTTTGAAATTTGAACCGGAGCAACGCATATCCGATCAATTTCTTACAAATTGAAATAAATGTTGAGCGTATGCTTTTTGCAAGGGCCTTTTTAAATAGTTTACCCTACGAAACGTAGATAAACATCTTAAAACTTACATTATTTGTGATCAAGGTATTTAAAAAATATATTTGAACGTACTTTTTTTACACTGAATTCAGTAGAGTATTATATTGCTCATTTAAGATGAATCTTAAGGTATCTTAAGACAAAAAATACTTTTAAAAAATTATCTCTTTTATCTACTCAACGATACATTTAGTTTCCCGTAGGGGAGCCACCTTAGGCCGCTACTAAGCTGGGATGCAAACCTTGTTTTAACTTCTAGTCCTAATTAAGTTACCCTCCTTAGCGGACCGCAGAACGATGCTTGGAAGAGTCTTTACTTATAATGATATTCGAGGTGAAGTTGAAGCCAACGGGTCCACGCATCTATTGTCTCGCGAATTCGTCGTACGACGGCAGCGTCCCTCGGTCGGTTGGCTGGTTGTTAAGGCCGTGAGATCCTGCCCAAGAAAAAATGTGTTTGTATCATGAATACTCTGCTGCATATTTTGGCAGGTATTGACAGGACAAATACCTTTCAGATACTATTCTTTCGGCACTTTAAGTGTAGGATCTACAGTTTGGGGGGCTCGTGGCGACATAGGGGAAGTCTTCCACTTTTCTTACGTTTTGGGTGCAAGGTGCAATGAACAGTATTTCTTTATTTGCACTTTACGAAATTCGAGCGGCTAGCCAAGTACTCATCAAATTTATAATAATTTTGACCAATCACTTAGCAGTAACAACATTTCAGAAATCGAGTTATGATGCATTCATTCAATCTACAAGTAATGGGTATAAAAATACTACAGATGACAATATCAGTTTAAGACTAATTGTTCAACAATAGAAATTATTAAATTGGATTCAAAAAAGGACACGGAATCCATAAACAACTTCACAATGTTATAAATAATATTGCAATTGCGTTAGAAACTACAAAAACTGCACCGATATATTTCTTGCTGTTTGATAAGCGTTCTATCGAGTTTGGCTCTATAGCTTACTGTAGAAAATATAGGAATGGATACCTCCTCCGTACAATTTATTAAATGAATTCTATTTCAATAAGAGACATCTCTTATCTCCACGTCCATTAAAAAATGAAACAAAAAAAATTTTTTTAAAAAGCTTGTAAGTACCGATTCTGTGCACCACATACCCGACATGCCAGATGCCAGATGTTGCTGATGCTGATATTAAATGATGCTCCTGCAGGCCGATTCTGAAATCTGTTCACATAACTTTACCGGTAAGACCAAGTAGCTGCTCATATATCAAAATCAACTGATCCGCCGACCTACAAACTAACTGTTTAAAATGTTGTTGCTTTCATCTTGACCGCAGATAACCACGAAACAACCACATTAAGGTACAATTTCAGGTTCTCAGATCAAAAACATTTCAGCTTATTATCAACGCTTCTTTTTATGACAGTATATTGACTACCGCCGAAAGAAAAGATATAAATAACTTTAATAAGAAATATAATCATAGTATAATCATAATCAAGAAAATTACTTAGCTTTAAGTATAGTGTGCACATCAGTCAAACCGACATACTGAAAGTATATTACGTTTAATAGCCTTACATTACTGGCTTACTGTGCATTAAAAAAGAAATATTTATAAACAAGCTCATTTCTATCCAGGCTTAAATAACTAAAAAAAAATATATTTTTGGCAAAGGAGTCATCTATGACCATATTAAGGTCTTGGGGTTTCCAAGACCAAAACTGACCTACAAAAGCTTGACTTCGATAAGTTGAGCTCGGGTATTGGGCTGCTGCTGGTGTTCCCCATAGCTGAGAGCCATATGTCCAGATGGGCTTGAGAGTGGAGTTGTTGAGCATTAAGAATCCAGTGAAAGCTTCCGGCCTTAAGATTTAAATGTATTTTCTTGCTTTCGATGTGTCTTCTCCAGATTAGTAGTCTGTCAAGGTGGATGTTTAGACACGTTTCTTCGTTGACTTGGGTGTCTTCTTTGTTGGCAGGGCAGTTAGCCGAATCGTGGTAGTCTCTACAAGCTTCATAACTGTTCGAAGTGAAGTATACCCTGGTGTGTCCATACTCCTGACAATTGTGCATTGCTCACAGACCTAGCTGCTGTTATTGCCGTGCAATAAGAAAGATCTTGCGACACTCTATGTTTGTTACTTTGCTCTCGGACGTGACTAGGAGGTCCGTTGAATTTTGGCCAAGACTGGAGTCGTACGCCAAATTTTGGTTTCGAACCGCAACTATTATCACTAATTGATATTTCAGAAACGATTCCAATTCTTGAGGGCCTACACTATAGCTCACATGCGACATCATCCAGCTGATGACGAAAATTTGAATACCTTGGTAAAGTCGGAAAAATGGCATTGAGCACACGAGTTTCGTCGAAGACCAATAGAAAAACAGAATGATTTATAGCCCGTCAAATTTACATAAACGATTTTAATGCTCTTACTGCCTTCTCGTGCTTTTCAATACTGAGTAAAGGATCTTCCGCCTCTTTCTGTTCCGCTCATGAGAAAGCATTTCAGGTGAGAATGAAAAGATGGGTGATTCAAAAAGAGAGAAGTTATATTTCAGCATTTTAAAGTTAATTCTTATTCTTTTATGATTTTACAGCCTTCTCATGCTTTTTAATACTGAGTAAAGGATCTTCCTCCTCTTTTTATCTGTCTGTCTGTGTGTCCTTTCCATGTCGTTGTATTACAGAGCTTACATATTGCAAGTGTCACTATCTGAAAGTAAATAGGTGTACGTTTTCGTGTACATCACGATACCCGTTACTCAGCGAAAGGGAAGTCGGAATAGATAAGTAGCAAAGCGATATTCTAAGGCACAACATACCAGCCATTTCAATATATTTGGCTATTTCTGAGCGTTAGAATGGGCAAATACATATCAGTTATCACTGGCATAAAAACTGTTAGTTAAGTTAAAGCGGGAATGGCACCCTGCTGAAACAAACTTTCGCTGCGCAGGAAGCCCAGAAATCCCACCCCTCTTTTAGATTTCAAGATCTAAGCGTTCATACGGACGGATGGCAAACGGACATGGCTAAATCGTGTCAGCTATTGATACTGATTAAGAATTTAAGGGGTCGGAAACTTTTTCTTCTGCCTTTTGTCTATGTCGGACGAATATAAAAAAGTAAAAAAGGTATTTTTCATTACACAAAGAGTTTCATTTTGCCGTTTTCGTTTTGAAAAGCATAACGAAAAATACAAAATGGGAAAGACTATTAATAACAGAGATTATTAGACTACCTAATCACTTTTTACGAATTGTGCTTTTTGCCTTAAAATGAGGTCATGTTTTGGCTAAAAAGACATATTAATATTCTATTTAAAAAAAAACTGCTTTTGTTTTTCAACATTTTGATAACTGACATATTTATGTAAACTGTAAACTGTAGCCATTTGGTTTTCTTGTCTGTATTGACATTTCTTCTTGGATTTTTATGATCTTAACAATACATTTTCTGAACTTTATTTTTATAACTTTATAATTCATATTAATTCAATGTATACCATTCTCTGTTTACCCTGCAGCTCAACAATTCATACTGGATCAAAATCATCACTCAGTCGACAACGACGACGGCAGTACCGAAAAAATTTTAAAATGACTTTTTGACATAAGATATAATATTCTTGGCACTTTTATACATCTAAAATTACATTTAAAAGTTATTTCAAACCCTAAGTGACTTTTTGGCTTCACGCAATTTCAAATGTCTTATATATATGACTATAAATACATTGCGATTGAAATTATATTGGACACGGTGTTAGAAGGTTAGGTAGCTTAATGTGAATTATACGTTTTCGTAAAATTAAATGACCAGTGTTTAAGGAGTTCTAAATTAATATGATTCTAATAAATTATAATATGATAATTAAATTAATGTGTTATGCCTACGAAGAAAAAAAATTGTAACTCGAATCGTTTTATAGGGGTAAATTGCGATTAGACATTTGGCCCAGTGAATTCATTTTAAATGCCAGAACGAAAACTAAAATTATATACTCGTACCCATGCAACCGAAGATGTATAGCATTAAATTTTTATTAAGGGTCTTAGACCAAAAAACATTTCATTCTGGTAAAAACCTTCACCAGTTTGGTGGCTAAAAAATGTATGTATACAGTTTCTTATCAAAATGAACTAAATTAAGTTTTTACATGGTTTTTAAAACTTTACTTAGGTTAAAAAACAATAAACAAACAAACTTAGTTCAAACTACATTTTTTGATTTATTTAAATCAAATGGTTTTTATTTTGTTAAGGCAAATTGTTTTTGTTATGCTAGGGATAATAATATGCGCACCTAATAGAAAATATATTTGTTAATCATTTATTAAAAACGACATCTAGATATCATTCAAATTCTAAGTCAGGAAATAAAGAATAAGTGTCGTTTAAAGCCTTTTTATAAAGGCAACTTAAACATTTTTTTAATTCGTTTCTTTATGGGAGACCTTAACTCGCGGCCGTAGAAAATCATTTTTGCTTTGAATTTCCTTTAAGAAATTTATTCAACAAAAATAGCTATATGCACGGGTTCTGTGAAATGGGTCTTTAAAAACTGGAAAAATTCTGTCTTTTTGTTTTTTTTTTTAACCGCGAACTTGTAATTGGTTAGTAAGTATGCCTAAACCTTTGAAATGAGGAAATGAGACAATTTTAATCTTAACTCAAAAGAGTAAAGTTGTTTTTTAATATAGTAAGTATTAACTAATAGTACCATCGGCCTCCGTCTTAAACACTAACTTATCTTTTCATAACTGGACGATTTAAAAAAATAACGATTTAAGCTAATTTTAAGGAATGAGGGTCAAAAATCCCAAAAATACGTTGTTGACTATGAATTACTGTTAAAAAACAAGAAAGGAAGTTAACTTCGGCAAAGCGATGTTTGTATAACCTTGCAGTTATAAGAAATATCAACTTTAGTAAATACTTTTTTCATATTATTTTCTCACCAATTTTCCGATCGTTCCCATGACAGCTATATGATATAGTATTCCGATTTTAATATAATTTAATTCGAAATTCAGAACTAATTAAAAAATGTTATTTTCAAGCTTAGAAGGCTATATGTTAAAGAACACCAAAGATATAATTTTTTTCATGTTTTCCGACCCATTTTCCGGTCGTTCCTATGGGAGCTATATGATATAGGCGTCCGATTTTGATAGAATTTAATTCTAAATTCAAAACTAATTAAAAAATGTTATTTCCAAGCGTAGAAGGTTATAAGTTAAAAAACACCAAAGATATAATTTTTTCATAGTATTTTACCAGTAATTTTCCGGTCTTTCCTAGGCAGCTATATGATATAGTCATCCGATTTTGATAACTTTTAAATCGAAATTTAAAACCAATTAAAAAATGTTATTTCCAAGCGTAGGAGGTTATAAGTTAAGAAACACCGAAGATATAATTTTTATTTCATGTTTTCCGACCCATTTTCCGGTCGTTCCTATGGGAGCTATATGATATAGGCGTCCGATTTTGATAGAATTTAATTCGAAATTCAAAACTAATTAAAAAATGTTATTTCCAAGTGTAGGAGGTTATATGTTAAAAAAAACACCGAAGATATAATTTTTTCATATTATTTTACCACTAATTTTCCGGTCTTTCCTAGGCAGCTATATGATATAGTCATCCGATTTTGATAAAATTTAAATCGAAATTTAAAACCAATTAAAAAATGTTATTTCCAAGCGAAGGTTAAAGAACACCGAAGATATACATTTTTCATATTATTTTACCACTTATTTTCCAATTGTCCCTATGGCAGCTATATGATATAGTTGTCCGATTTTGACAAAATTTAAATCGAAATTCAGAACTAATTAAAAAATGTTATTTCCAAGCTTAGAAAGTTATATATTAAACAAGAAAGGAAGTTAATTTCGACAAGCCGAAGTTTGTTTACCCTTGCAGTTTAAAAAAATAATCAATAATTTTATTAAACTGAATTCGAAATTCCTAAAAATATAAAAACGTATATTCCCAATATTATAAGATAATATGTCAAAAAGCCCCAAAGCTATAATTTGTTTCATATTATTTTCCCACCAATTTTCCGATCGTTCCTATGACAGCTATATGATATAGTCGTCCGATTTTAAAAAAATTTAATTCGAAATTCAGAACTAATTAAAAAATTATATTTCCAAGCTTAGAAAGCTATATGCTAAAGAACACCAAAGATATAATTTTTTTCATGTTTTCCGACCCATTTTCCGGTCGTTCCTATGGCAGCTATATGATATAGTCGTTCGATTTTGATAGAATTTAATTCGAAATTCAAAACTAATTAAAAAATGTTATTTTCAAGCTTAGAAGGCTATATGTTAAAGAACACCAAAGATATAATTTTTATTTCATGTTTTCCGACGCATTTTCCGGTCGTTCCTATGGCAGCTATATGATATAGTCGTCCGATTTTGATAAAATTTAAATCGAAATTTAAAACCAATTCAAAAATGTTATTTCCAAGCGTAGGAGGTTATAAGTTAAAAAACACCGAAGATATACTTTTTTCATATTATTTTACCACTAATTTTCCAATTGTCCCTATGGCAGCTATATGATATAGTCGTCCGATTTTGACAAAATTTAAATCGAAATTCAGAACTAATTAAAAAATGTTATTTTCAAGCTTAGAAGGCTATATGTTAAAGAACTCCAAAGATATAATTTTTATTTCATGTTTTCCGACCCATTTTCCGGTCATTCCTATGGCAGCTTTATGATATAGTCATCCGATTTTGATAAAATTTAAATCGAAATTTAAAACCAATTCAAAAATGTTATTTCCAAGCGCAGGAGGTTATAAGTTAAAAAACACCGAAGATATAATTTTTTCATATTATTTTACCACTAATTTTCCAATTGTCCCTATGGCAGCTATATGATATAGTCGTCCGATTTTGACAAAATTTATATCGAAATTCAGAACTAATTAAAAAATGTTATTTTCAAGCTTAGAATGCTATATGTTAAAGAACACCAAAGATATAATTTTTATTTCATGTTTTCCGACCCATTTTCTGGTCATTCCTATGGCAGCTATATGATATAGTCGTCGGATTTTGACAAAATTTAAATCGAAATTCAGAACTAATTAAAAAATGTTATTTCCAAGCTTAGAAGGTTATATATTAAACAAGAAAGGAAGTTAATTTCGACAAGCCAAGGTTTGTATACCCTTGCAGTTTCAAAAAATAATCAATAATTTTATTAAATTGAATTCGAAATTCTTAAAAATATAAAAATGTATATTCCCAATATTATAAGATAACATGTCAAAAAGCTCCAAAGCTATAATTTATTTTATATTATTTTCCCACCAATTTTCCGATTGTTCCTATGACAGCTATATGATATAGTCGTCCGATTTTAATAAAATTTAATTCGAAATTCAAAACTAATTAATAAATGTTATTTTCAAACTTAGAAGGCTATATGTTAAAGAACACCAAAGATATAATTTTTTTTTCATGTTTTCCGACCCATTTTCCGGTCGTTCCTATGGCAGCTATATGATATAGTCGTCCGATTTTGATAGAATTTAATTCTAAATTCAAAACTAACTAAAAAATGTTATTTCCAAGCGTAGAAGGTTATAAGTTAAAAAACATTAAAGATATAATTTTTTCATATTATTTTACCACTAATTTTCCAATTGTCCCTATGGCAGCTATATGATATAGTCGTCCGATTTTCACAAAATTTAAATCGAAATTCAGAACTAATTAAAAAATGTTTTTTCCAAGCTTAGAAGGATATATATTAGAAAGAAAGGAAAGTTAATTTCGGCAAGACCGAGTTTTTATACCCTTGCAGTTTCAAAAAATAAACAATAATTTTATTAAATTGAATTCGAAATTCTTAAAAATATAATAATGTATATTCCCAATATTATAAGATAATATGTCAAAAAGCCCCAAAGCTATAATTTATTTCATATTATTTTCCCACCAATTTTCCGATCGTTCCTATGACAGCAATATGATATAGTCGTCCGATTTTAATAAAATTTAATTCGAAATTCAGAACTAATTAAAAAATGTTATTTTCAAGCTTAGAAGGCTATATGTTAAAGAAGACCAAAGATATAATTTTTATTTCATGTTTTCCGACCCATTTTTCGGTCGTTCCTATGGCAGCTATATGATATAGTCGTCCGATTTTGATAGAATTTAATTCGAAATTCAAAACTAATTAAAAAATTTTATTTCCAAGCGTAGGAGGTTATAAGTTAAAAAACACCGAAGATATACATTTTTCATATTATTTTACCACTAATTTTCCAATTGTCCCTATGGCAGCTATATGATATAGTCGTCCGATTTTGACAAAATTTAAATCGAAATTCAGAACTAATTAAAAAATGTTATTTCCAAGCGTAGGAGGTTATAAGTT
Organism: Drosophila biarmipes; assembly: GCF_025231255.1. NCBI lineage: Eukaryota > Metazoa > Arthropoda > Insecta > Diptera > Drosophilidae > Drosophila > Drosophila biarmipes. The sequence continues at coordinate 214,251 of NC_066613.1, read as the reverse complement.
AAGAAACACCGAAGATATAATTTTTTCATATTATTTTACCACTAATTTTTCGGTCTTTCCTAGGCAGCTATATGATATAGTCATCCGATTTTGATAAAATTTAAATCGAAATTTAAAACCAATTAAAAAATGTTATTTCCAAGCGTAGGAGGTTATAAGTTAAGAAACACCGAAGATATAATTTTTTCATATTATTTTACCACTAATTTTCCAATTGTCCCTATGGCAGCTATATGATATAGTCGTTCGATTTTAATAAAATTTAATTCGAAATTCAGAACTAATTAAAAAATGTTATTTCCAAGCGTAGGAGGTCATAAGTTAAAAAACACCGAAGATATAATTTTTTCATATTATTTTACCACTAATTTTTCAATTGTCCCTATGGCAGCTATATGATATAGTCGTCCGATTTTGACAAAATTTAAATCGAAATTCAGAACTAATTAAGAAATGTTATTTGCAAGCTTAGAAGGTTTATTTTAAAGAACACCAAAGATATAATTTTTATTTCATGTTTTCCAACCCATTTTCCGGTCGTTCCTATGGCAGCTATATGATATAGTCGTCCGCTTTTGATAAAATTTAATTCGAAATTCAAAACTAATTAAAAAATTTTATTTCCAAGCGTAGAAGGTTATAAGTTAAAAAACACCAAAGATATAATTTTTTCATATTATTTTACCACTAATTTTCCGGTCTTTCCTAGGCAGCTATATGATATAGTCATCCGATTTTGATAAAATTTAAATCGAAATTTAAAACCAAATAAAAAATGTTATATCCAAGCTTAGAAGGCTATATGTTAAAGAACACCAAAGATATAATTTTTATTTCATGGTTTCCGACCCATTTTCCGGTCGTTCCTATGGCAGCTTTATAATATTGTCGTCCGATTTTGATAGAATTTAATTCTAAATTCAAAACTAATTAAAAAATGTTATTTCCAAGCGTAGAAGGTTATAAGTTTAAAAACACCAAAGATATAATTTTTTCATAGTATTTTACCAGTAATTTTCCGGTCTTTCCTAGGCAGCTATATGATATAGTCATCCGATTTTGATAACTTTTAAATCGAAATTTAAAACCAATTAAAAAATGTTATTTCCAAGCGTAGGAGGTTATATGTTAAAGAACACCAAAGCTATAATTTATTTCATATTATTTTCCCACCAATTTTCCGATCGTTCCTATGACAGCAATATGATATAGTCGTCCGATTTTAATAAAATTTAATTCGAAATTAAGAACTAATTAAAAAATGTTATTTTCAAGCTTAGAAGGTTATATGTTAAAGAACACCAAAGATATAATTTTTATTTCATGTTTTCCGACCCATTTTCCGGTCGTTCCTATGGCAGCTATATGATATAGTCGTCCGATTTTGATAGAATTTAATTCGAAATTCAAAACCAATTAAAAAATGTTATTTCCAAGCGTAGAAGGTTATAAGTTAAAAAACACCAAAGATATAATTTTTTCATATTATTTTACCACTAATTTTCCGGTCTTTCCTAGGCAGCTATATGATATAGTCGTCCGATTTTAATAAAATTTAAACCGAAATTTAAAACCAATTAAAAAATGTTATTTCCAAGCGTAGGAGGTTATATGTTAAAGAACACCAAAGATATAATTTTTATTTCATGTTTTCCGACCCATTTTCCGGTTGTTCCTAGGCAGCTATATGATATAGTCGTCCGATTTTGATAAAATTTAAATCGAAATTTAAAACCAATTAAAAAATGTTATTTCCAAGCTTAGGAGGTTATAAGTTAAAAAACACCGAAGATATACTTTTTTCATATTATTTTACCACCAATTTTCCAATTGTCCCTATGGCAGCTATATGATATAGTCGTCCGATTTTGACAAAATTTAAATCGAAATTCAGAACTAATTAAAAAATGTTATTTCCAAGCTTAGAAGGTTATATATTAAACAAGAAAGAAAGTTAATTTCGACAAGCCAAGGTTTGTATACCCTTGCAGTTTCAAAAAATAATCAATAATTTTATTAAATTGAATTCGAAATTCTTAAAAATATAAAAATGTATATTCCCAATATTATAAGATAACATGTCAAAAAGCTCCAAAGCTATAATTTATTTTATATTATTTTCCCACCAATTTTCCGATTGTTCCTATGACAGCTATATGATATAGTCGTCCGATTTTAATAAAATTTAATTCGAAATTCAAAACTAAATAATAAATGTTATTTTCAAACTTAGAAGGCTATATGTTAAAGAACACCAAAGATATAATTTTTTTCATGTTTTCCGACCCATTTTCCGGTCGTTCCTATGGCAGCTATATGATATAGTCGTCCGATTTTGATAGAATTTAATTCGAAATTCAAAACTAATTAAAAAATGTTATTTCCAAGCGTACAAGGTTATAAGTTAAAAAGCCCCAAAGCTATAATTTGTTTCATATTATTTTCCCACCAATTTTCCGATCGTTCCTATGACAGCTATATGATATAGTTGTCCGATTTTAATAAAATTTAATTCGAAATTCAGAACTAATTAAAAAATGTTATTTTCAAGCTTAGAAGGCTATATGTTAAAGAACACCAAAGATATAATTTTTTTCATGCTTTCCGACCCATTTTCCGGTCGTTCCTATGGGAGCTATATGATATAGGCGTCCGATTTTGATAGAATTTAATTCTAAATTCAAAACTAATTAAAAAATGTTATTTCCAAGCGTAGAAGGTTATAAGTTAAAAAACACCAAAGATATAATTTTTTCATAGTATTTTACCAGTAATTTTCCGGTCTTTCCTAGGCAGCTATATGATATAGTCATCCGATTTTGATAACTTTTAAATCGAAATTTAAAACCAATTAAAAAATGTTATTTCCAAGCGTAGGAGGTTATAAGTTAAGAAACACCGAAGATATAATTTTTATTTCATGTTTTCCGACCCATTTTCCGGTCGTTCCTATGGCAGCTATATGATATAGTCGTCCGATTTTGATAGAATTTAATTCGAAATTCAAAACTAATTAAAAAATTTTATTTCCAAGCGTAGAAGGTTATAAGTTAAAAAACACCAAAGATATAATTTTTTCATATTATTTAACCACTAATTTTCCGGTCTTTCCTAGGCAGCTATATGATATAGTCATCCGATTTTGATAAAATTTAATTCGAAATTTAAAACCAATTAAAAAATGTTATATCCAAGCTTAGAAGGCTATATGTTAAAGAACACCAAAGATATAATTTTTATTTCATGTTTTCCGACCAATTTTCCGGTCGTTCCTATGGCAGCTATACGATATAGTCGTCCGATTTTGATAGAATTTAATTCGAAATTCAAAACTAATTAAAAAATCTTATTTCCAAGCGTAGAATGTTATAAGTTAAAAAACACCAAAGATATAATTTTTTCATATTATTTTACCAGTAATTTTCCGGTCTTTCCTAGGCAGCTATATGATATAGTCATCCGATTTTGATAAAATTTAAATCGAAATTTAAAACCAATTAAAAAATGTTATTTAAAAGCGTAGGAGGTTATAAGTTAAGAAACACCGAAGATATAATTTTTTCATATTATTTTACCACTAATTTTCCAATTGTCCCTATGGCAGCTATATGATATAGTCGTCCGATTTTGACAAAATTTAAATCGAAATTCAGAACTAATTAAAAAATGTTATTTCCAAGCTTAGAAAGTTATATATTAAACAAGAAAGGAAGTTAATTTCGACAAGCCAAGGTTTGTATACCCTTGCAGTTTCAAAAAATAATCAATAATTTTATTAAATTGAATTCGAAATTCTTAAAAATATAAAAATGTATATTCCCAATATTATAACATAATATGTCAAAAAGCCCCAAAGCTATAATTTGTTTCATATTATTTTCCCACCAATTTTCCGATCGTTCCTATGACAGCTATATGATATAGTCATCTGATTTTAATAAAATTTAATTCGAAATTCAGAACTAATTAAAAAATGTTAATTCCAAGCTTAGAAAGCTATTTGTTAAAGAACACCAAAGATATAATTTTTATTTCATGTTATTTTCAAGAGTAGAAGGTTATATGTCTAAAAACGCCGAAAATATAATTTTTCTATATTATTTTACCACTAAGTTTTGATTGTTCCTATGGGAGCTATACGATATAGTCTTCCGATTTTGATAGAATTTAATTCGAAATTCAAAACTAATTAAAAATGTTATTTCCAAGCGTAGGAGGTTATAAGTTAAGAAACACCGAAGATATAATTTTTTCATATTATTTTACCACTAATTTTCCGATTGTCCCTATGGCAGCTATATGATATAGTCGTCCGATTTTGACAAAATTTAAATCGAAATTCAGAACTAATTAAAAAATGTTATTTCCAAGCTTAGAAGGTTATATATTAAACCAGAAAGGAAGTTAATTTCGGCAAGCCGAAGTTTGTATACCCTTGCAGTTTCAAAAAATAATCAATAATTTTATTAAATTGAATTTGAAATTCTTAAAAATATAAAATTGTATATTCCCAATATTATAAGATAATATGTCAAAAAGCCCCAAACTTATAATTTGTTTCATATTATTTTCCCACCAATTTTCTGATCGTTCCTATGACAGCTATATGATATAGTCGTCCGATTTTGACAAAATTTAAATCGAAATTCAGAACTAATTAAGAAATGTTATTTCCAAGCTTAGAAGGTTATATGTTAAAGAACACCAAAGATATAATTTTTATTTCATGTTTTCCGACCCATTTTCCGGTCGTTCCTATGGCAGCTATATGATATAGTCGTCCGATTTTGATAGAATTTAATTCGAAATTCAAAACTAATTAAAAAATGTTATTTCCAAGCGTAGAATGTTATAAGTTAAAAAACACCAAAGATATAATTTTTTCATATTATTTTACCACTAATTTTCCGGTCTTTCCTAGGCAGCTATATGATATAGTCATCCGATTTTGATAAAATTTAAATCGAAATTTAAAACCAATTAAAAAATGTTATTTCAAAGCGTAGGAGGTTATAAGTTAAGAAACACCGAAGATATAATTTTTTCATATTATTTTACCACTAATTTTCCAATTGTCCCTATGGCAGCTATATGATATAGTCGTCCGATTTTGACAAAATTTAAATCGAAATTCAGAACTAATTAAAAAATGTTATTTCCAAGCTTAGAAGGTTATATATTAAACCAGAAAGGAAGTTAATTTCGGCAAGCCGAAGTTTGTATACCCTTGCAGTTTCAAAAAATAATCAATAATTTTATTAAATTGAATTTGAAATTCTTAAAAATATAAAATTGTATATTCCCAATATTATAAGATAATATGTCAAAAAGCCCCAAACTTATAATTTGTTTCATATTATTTTCCCACCAATTTTCTGATCGTTCCTATGACAGCTATATGATATAGTCGTCCGATTTTGACAAAATTTAAATCGAAATTCAGAACTAATTAAGAAATGTTATTTCCAAGCTTAGAAGGTTATATGTTAAAGAACACCAAAGATATAATTTTTATTTCATGTTTTCCGACCCATTTTCCGGTCGTTCCTATGGCAGCTATATGATATAGTCGTCCGCTTTTGATAGAATTTAATTCGAAATTCAAAACTAATTAAAAAATGTTATTTCCAAGCGTAGGAGGTTATAAGTTAAAAAACACCGAAGATATAATTTTTTCATATTAATTTACCATTAATTTTCCGGTCTTTCCTAGGCAGCTATATGATATAGTCATCTGATTTTGATAAAATTTAAATCGAAATTTAAAACCAATTAAAAAATGTTATTTCCAAGCGTATGTTAAAGAACACCAAAGATATAATTTTTATTTCATGTTTTCCGACCCATTTTCCGGTTTTGATAGAATTTAATTCGAAATTCAAAACTAATTAAAAATTGTTATTTCCAAGCGTAGAAGGTTATAAGTTAAAAACACCAAAGATATAATTTTTTCATATTATTTTACCACTAATTTTCCGGTCTTTCCTAGGCAGCTATATGATATAGTCATCCGATTAAAAAATGATATTTCCAAGCGAAGGAGGTTATAAGTTAAAGAACACCGAAGATATAATTTTTTCATATTATTTTACCACCAATTTTCCAATTGTCCCTATGGCAGCTATATGATATAGTCGTCCGATTTTGACAAAATTTAAATCGAAATTCAGAACTAATTAAAAAATGTTATTTCCAAGCTTAGAAAGTTATATATTAAACAAGAAAGGAAGTTAATTTCGACAAGCCAAGGTTTGTATACCCTTGCAGTTTCAAAAAATAATCAATAATTTTATTAAATTGAATTCGAAATTCTTAAAAATATAAAAATGTATATTCCCAATATTATAAGATAATATGTCAAAAAGCCCCAAAGCTATAATTTATTTCATATTATTTTCCCACCAATTTTCCGATCGTTCCTATGACAGCTATATGATATAGTCGTCCGATTTTGATAAAATGTAAATCGAAATTTAAAACCAATCAAAAAATGTTATTTCCAAGCGTAGGAGGTTATAAGTTTAAAAACACCGAAGATATAATTTTTTCATATTAATTTACCACTAATTTTCCGGTCTTTCCTAGGCAGCTATATGATATAGACAACCGATTTTAATAAAATTTAAATCGAAATTTAAAACCAATTAAAAAATGTTATTTCCAAGCGTAGGAGGTTATAAGTTTTTGACAAAATTTAAATCGAAATTCAGAACTAATTAAAAAATGTTATTTCCAAGCTTAGAAGGTTATATATTAAACCAGAAAGGAAGTTAATTTCGGCAAGCCGAAGTTTGTATACCCTTGCAGTTTCAAAAAATAATCAATAATTTTATTAAATTGAATTTGAAATTCTTAAAAATATAAAATTGTATATTCCCAATATTATAAGATAATATGTCAAAAAGCCCCAAACTTATAATTTGTTTCATATTATTTTCCCACCAATTTTCTGATCGTTCCTATGACAGCTATATGATATAGTCGTTCGATTTTAATAAAATTTAATTCGAAATTCAGAACTAATTAAAAAATGTTATTTCCAAGCGTAGGAGGTTATAAGTTAAAAAACACCGAAGATATAATTTTTTCATATTATTTTACCACTAATTTTCCAATTGTCCCTATGGCAGCTATATGATATAGTCGTCCGATTTTGACAAAATTTAAATCGAAATTCAGAACTAATTAAGAAATGTTATTTCCAAGCTTAGAAGGTTTTATGTTAAAGAACACCAAAGATATAATTTTTATTTCATGTTTTCCGACCCATTTTCCGGTCGTTCCTATGGCAGCTATATGATATAGTCGTCCGCTTTTGATAGAATTTAATTCGAAATTTAAAACTAATTAAAAAATTTTATTTCCAAGCGTAGAAGGTTATAAGTTAAAAAACACCAAAGATATAATTTTTTCATAGTATTTTACCAGTAATTTTCCGGTCTTTCCTAGGCAGCTATATGATATAGTCATCCGATTTTGATAAAATTTAAATCGAAATTTAAAACCAATTAAAAAATGTTATATCCAAGCTTAGAAGGCTATATGTTAAAGAACACCAAAGATATAATTTTTATTTCATGTTTTCCGACCCATTTTCCGGTCGTTCCTATGGCAGCTATATGATAAAGTCGTCCGATTTTGAAAGAATTTAATTATAAATTCAAAACTAATTAAAAAATGTTATTTCCAAGCGTAGAAGGTTATAAGTTAAAAAACACCAAAGATATAATTTTTTCATATTATTTTACCACTAATTTTTCGGTCTTTCCTAGGCAGCTATATGATATAGTCATCCGATTTTAATAAAATTTAAATCGAAATTTAAAACCAATTAAAAAATGTTATTTCCAAGCGTAGGAGGTTATAAGTTAAAGAACACCGAAGATATAATTTTTTCATATTATTTTACCACCAATTTTCCAATTGTCCCTATGGCAGCTATATGATATAGTCGTCCGATTTTGACAAAATTTAAATCGAAATTCAGAACTAATTAAAAAATGTTATTTCCAAGCTTAGAAAGTTATATATTAAACAAGAAAGGAAGTTAATTTCGACAAGCCAAGGTTTGTATACCCTTGCAGTTTCAAAAAATAATCAATAATTTTATTAAATTGAATTCGAAATTCTTAAAAATATAAAAATGTATATTCCCAATATTATAAGATAATATGTCAAAAAGCCCCAAAGCTATAATTTATTTCATATTATTTTCCCACCAATTTTCCGATCGTTCCTATGACAGCTATATGATATAGTCGTCCGATTTTGATAAAATGTAAATCGAAATTTAAAACCAATCAAAAAATGTTATTTCCAAGCGTAGGAGGTTATAAGTTTAAAAACACCGAAGATATAATTTTTTCATATTAATTTACCACTAATTTTTCGGTCTTTCCTAGGCAGCTATATGATATAGTCATCCGATTTTAATAAAATTTAAATCGAAATTTAAAACCAATTAAAAAATGTTATTTCCAAGCGTAGGAGGTTATAAGTTAAAGAACACCGAAGATATAATTTTTTCATATTATTTTACCACCAATTTTCCAATTGTCCCTATGGCAGCTATATGATATAGTCGTCCGATTTTGACAAAATTTAAATCGAAATTCAGAACTAATTAAAAAATGTTATTTCCAAGCTTAGAAAGTTATATATTAAACAAGAAAGAAAGTTAATTTCGACAAGCCAAGGTTTGTATACCCTTGCAGTTTCAAAAAATAATCAATAATTTTATTAAATTGAATTCGAAATTCTTAAAAATATAAAAATGTATATTCCCAATTATTTCATATTATTTTCCCACCAATTTTCCGATCGTTCCTATGACAGCTATATGATATAGTCGTCCGATTTTGATAAAATGTAAATCGAAATTTAAAACCAATTAAAAAATGTTATATCCAAGCTTAGAAGGCTATATGTTAAAGAACACCAAAGATATAATTTATTTCATATTATTTTCCCACCAATTTTCCGATCTTTCCTATGACAGCTATATGATATAGTCGTCCGATTTTAATAAAATTTAATTCGAAATTCAGAACTAATTAAAAAATGTTATTTTCAAGCTAAGAAGGCTATATGTTAAAAAACACCAAAGATATAATTTTTTTTCATGTAATTCGACCCATTTTCCGGTTGTTCCTATGGCAGCTATATGATATAGTCGTCCGCTTTTGATAAAATTGAATTCGAAATTTAAAACCAATTAAAAAATGTTATTTCCAAGCGTAGGAGGTTATAAGTTAAAAAACACCGAAGATATAATTTTTTCATATTATTTTACCACTAATTTTCCAATTGTCCCTATGGCAGCTATATGATATAGTCGTCCGATTTTGACAAAATTTAAATCGAAATTCAGAACTAATTAAAAAATGTTATTTCCAAGCTTAGAAGGTTATATATTAAACCAGAAAGGAAGTTAATTTCGGCAAGCCGAAGTTTGTATACCCTTGCAGTTTCAAAAAATAATCAATAATTTTATTAAATTGAATTTGAAATTCTTAAAAATATAAAATTGTATATTCCCAATATTATAAGATAATATGTCAAAAAGCCCCAAACTTATAATTTGTTTCATATTATTTTCCCACCAATTTTCTGATCGTTCCTATGACAGCTATATGATATAGTCGTTCGATTTTAATAAAATTTAATTCGAAATTCAGAACTAATTAAAAAATGTTATTTCCAAGCGTAGGAGGTTATAAGTTAAAAAACACCGAAGATATAATTTTTTCATATTATTTTACCACTAATTTTCCAATTGTCCCTATGGCAGCTATATGATATAGTCGTCCGATTTTGACAAAATTTAAATCGAAATTCAGAACTAATTAAGAAATGTTATTTCCAAGCTTAGAAGGTTTTATGTTAAAGAACACCAAAGATATAATTTTTATTTCATGTTTTCCGACCCATTTTCCGGTCGTTCCTATGGCAGCTATATGATATAGTCGTCCGCTTTTGATAGAATTTAATTCGAAATTCAAAACTAATTAAAAAATTTTATTTCCAAGCGTAGAAGGTTATAAGTTAAAAAACACCAAAGATATAATTTTTTCATAGTATTTTACCAGTAATTTTCCGGTCTTTCCTAGGCAGCTATATGATATAGTCATCCGATTTTGATAAAATTTAAATCGAAATTTAAAACCAATTAAAAAATGTTATATCCAAGCTTAGAAGGCTATATGTTAAAGAACACCAAAGATATAATTTTTATTTCATGTTTTCCGACCCATTTTCCGGTCGTTCCTATGGCAGCTATATGATAAAGTCGTCCGATTTTGAAAGAATTTAATTATAAATTCAAAACTAATTAAAAAATGTTATTTCCAAGCGTAGAAGGTTATAAGTTAAAAAACACCAAAGATATAATTTTTTCATATTATTTTACCACTAATTTTTCGGTCTTTCCTAGGCAGCTATATGATATAGTCATCCGATTTTAATAAAATTTAAATCGAAATTTAAAACCAATTAAAAAATGTTATTTCCAAGCGTAGGAGGTTATAAGTTAAAAAACACCTAAGATATAATTTTTTCATATTATTTTACCACTAATTTTCCAATTGTCCCTATGGCAGCTATATGATATAGTCGTCCGATTTTGACAAAATTTAAATCGAAATTCAGAACTAATTAAAAAATGTTATTTCCAAGTTTAGAAGGATATATATTAGAAAGAAAGGAAAGTTAATTTCAGCAGGACCGAGTTTGTATACCCTTGCAGTTTCAAAAAATAATCAATAATTTTATTAAATTGAATTCGAAATTCTTAAAAATATAAAAATGTATATTCCCAATATTATAAGATAATATGTCAAAAAGCCACAAAGCTATAATTTATTTCATATTATTTTCCCACCAATTTTCCGATCGTTCCTATGACTGCAATATGATATAGTCGTCCGATTTTAATAAAATTTAATTCGAAATTCAGAACTAATTAAAAAATGTTATATCCAAGCTTAGAAGGCTATATGTTAAAGAACACCAAAGATATAATTTTTATTTCATGTTTTCCGACCCATTTTCCGGTCGTTCCTATGGCAGCTATATGATAAAGTCGTCCGATTTTGAAAGAATTTAATTTTAAATTCAAAACTAATTAAAAAATGTTATTTCCAAGCGTAGAAGGTTATAAGTTAAAAAACACCAAAGATATAATTTTTTCATATTATTTTACCACTAATTTTCCGGTCTTTCCTAGGCAGCTATATGATATAGTCATCCGATTTTGATAAAATTTAAATCGAAATTTAAAACCAATTAAAAAATGTTATTTCCAAGCGTAGGAGGTTATAAGTTAAAAAACACCTAAGATATAATTTTTTCATATTATTTTACCACTAATTTTCCAATTGTCCCTATGGCAGCTATATGATATAGTCGTCCGATTTTGACAAAATTTAAATCGAAATTCAGAACTAATTAAAAAATGTTATTTCCAAGCTTAGAAAGTTATATATTAAACAAGAAAGGAAGTTAATTTCGACAAGCCAAGGTTTGTATACCCTTGCAGTTTCAAAAAATAATCAATAATTTTATTAAATTGAATTCGAAATTCTTAAAAATATAAAAATGTATATTCCCAATTATTTCATATTATTTTCCCACCAATTTTCCGATCGTTCCTATGACAGCTATATGATATAGTCGTCCGATTTTGATAAAATGTAAATCGAAATTTAAAACCAATTAAAAAATGTTATATCCAAGCTTAGAAGGCTATATGTTAAAGAACACCAAAGATATAATTTTTATTTCATGTTTTCCGACCCATTTTCCGGTCGTTCCTATGGCAGCTATATGATAAAGTCGTCCGATTTTGAAAGAATTTAATTATAAATTCAAAAGTAATTAAAAAATGTTATTTCCAAGCGTAGAAGGTTATAAGTTAAAAAACACCAAAGATATAATTTATTTCATATTATTTTCCCACCAATTTTCCGATCTTTCCTATGACAGCTATATGATATAGTCGTCCGATTTTAATAAAATTTAATTCGAAATTCAGAACTAATTAAAAAATGTTATTTTCAAGCTAAGAAGGCTATATGTTAAAAAACACCAAAGATATAATTTTTTTCATGTAATTCGACCCATTTTCCGGTTGTTCCTATGGCAGCTATATGATATAGTCGTCCGCTTTTGATAAAATTGAATTCGAAATTTAAAACCAATTAAAAAATGTTATTTCCAAGCGTAGGAGGTTATAAGTTAAAAAACACCGAAGATATAATTTTTTCATATTATTTTACCACTAATTTTCCAATTGTCCCTATGGCAGCTATATGATATAGTCGTCCGATTTTGACAAAATTTAAATCGAAATTCAGAACTAATTAAAAAATGTTATTTCCAAGCTTAGAAGGTTATATATTAAACCAGAAAGGAAGTTAATTTCGGCAAGCCGAAGTTTGTATACCCTTGCAGTTTCAAAAAATAATCAATAATTTTATTAAATTGAATTTGAAATTCTTAAAAATATAAAATTGTATATTCCCAATATTATAAGATAATATGTCAAAAAGCCCCAAACTTATAATTTGTTTCATATTATTTTCCCACCAATTTTCTGATCGTTCCTATGACAGCTATATGATATAGTCGTTCGATTTTAATAAAATTTAATTCGAAATTCAGAACTAATTAAAAAATGTTATTTCCAAGCGTAGGAGGTTATAAGTTAAAAAACACCGAAGATATAATTTTTTCATATTATTTTACCACTAATTTTCCAATTGTCCCTATGGCAGCTATATGATATAGTCGTCCGATTTTGACAAAATTTAAATCGAAATTCAGAACTAATTAAGAAATGTTATTTCCAAGCTTAGAAGGTTTTATGTTAAAGAACACCAAAGATATAATTTTTATTTCATGTTTTCCGACCCACTTTCCGGTCGTTCCTATGGCAGCTATATGATATAGTCGTCCGCTTTTGATAGAATTTAATTCGAAATTCAAAACTAATTAAAAAATTTTATTTCCAAGCGTAGAAGGTTATAAGTTAAAAAACACCAAAGATATAATTTTTTCATAGTATTTTACCAGTAATTTTCCGGTCTTTCCTAGGCAGCTATATGATATAGTCATCCGATTTTGATAAAATTTAAATCGAAATTTAAAACCAATTAAAAAATGTTATATCCAAGCTTAGAAGGCTATATGTTAAAGAACACCAAAGATATAATTTTTATTTCATGTTTTCCGACCCATTTTCCGGTCGTTCCTATGGCAGCTATATGATAAAGTCGTCCGATTTTGAAAGAATTTAATTATAAATTCAAAAGTAATTAAAAAATGTTATTTCCAAGCGTAGAAGGTTATAAGTTAAAAAACACCAAAGATATAATTTTTTCATATTATTTTACCACTAATTTTCCGGTCTTTCCTAGGCAGCTATATGATATAGTCATCCGATTTTGATAAAATTTAAATCGAAATTTAAAACCAATTAAAAAATGTTATTTCCAAGCGAAGGAGATTATAAGTTAAAGAACACCGAAGATATAATTTTTTCATATTATTTTACCACTAATTTTCCAATTGTCCCTATGGCAGCTATATGATATAGTCGTCCGATTTTGACAAAATTTAAATCGAAATTCAGAACTAATTAAAAAATGTTATTTCCAAGTTTAGAAGGATATATATTAGAAAGAAAGGAAAGTTAATTTCAGCAGGACCGAGTTTGTATACCCTTGCAGTTTCAAAAAATAATCAATAATTTTATTAAATTGAATTCGAAATTCTTAAAAATATAAAAATGTATATTCCCAATATTATAAGATAATATGTCAAAAAGCCACAAAGCTATAATTTATTTCATATTATTTTCCCACCAATTTTCCGATCGTTCCTATGACTGCAATATGATATAGTCGTCCGATTTTAATAAAATTTAATTCGAAATTCAGAACTAATTAAAAAATGTTATATCCAAGCTTAGAAGGCTATATGTTAAAGAACACCAAAGATATAATTTTTATTTCATGTTTTCCGACCCATTTTCCGGTCGTTCCTATGGCAGCTATATGATAAAGTCGTCCGATTTTGAAAGAATTTAATTTTAAATTCAAAACTAATTAAAAAATGTTATTTCCAAGCGTAGAAGGTTATAAGTTAAAAAACACCAAAGATATAATTTTTTCATATTATTTTACCACTAATTTTCCGGTCTTTCCTAGGCAGCTATATGATATAGTCATCCGATTTTGATAAAATTTAAATCGAAATTTAAAACCAATTAAAAAATGTTATTTCCAAGCGTAGGAGGTTATAAGTTAAAAAACACCGAAGATATAATTTTTTCATATTATTTTACCACTAATTTTCCAATTGTCCCTACGGCAGCTATATGATATAGTCGTCCGATTTTGACAAAATTTAAATCGAAATTCAGAACTAATTAAAAAATGTTATTTCCAAGTTTAGAAGGATATATATTAGAAAGAAAGGAAAGTTAATTTCAGCAGGACCGAGTTTGTATACCCTTGCAGTTTCAAAAAATAATCAATAATTTTATTAAATTGAATTCGAAATTCTTAAAAATATAAAAATGTATATTCCCAATATTATAAGATAATATGTCAAAAAGCCACAAAGCTATAATTTATTTCATATTATTTTCCCACCAATTTTCCGATCGTTCCTATGACAGCAATATGATATAGTCGTCCGATTTTAATAAAATTTAATTCGAAATTCAGAACTAATTAAAAAATGTTATTTTCAAGCTTAGAAGGTTATATGTTAAAGAACACCAAAGATATAATTTTTATTTCATGTTCTCCGACCCATTTTCCGGTCGTTCCTATGGCAGCTATATGATATAGTCGTCCGATTTTGATAGAATTTAATTCGAAATTCAAAACTAATTAAAAAATGTTATTTCCAAGCGTAGAAGGTTATAAGTTAAAAAACACCAAAGATATAATTTTTTCATATTATTTTACCACTAATTTTACGGTCTTCCTTAGGCAGCTATATGATAAAGTCATCCGAATTTGATAAAATTTAAATCGAAATTTAAAACCAATTAAAAAATGTTATTTCCAAGCGTAGGAGGTTATAAGTTAAAAAACACCTAAGATATAATTTTTTCATATTATTTTACCACTAATTTTCCAATTGTCCCTATGGCAGCTATATGATATAGTCGTCCGATTTTGACAAAATTTAAATCGAAATTCAGAACTAATTAAAAAATTTTATTTGCAAGCTTAGAAGGTTATATATTAAACAAGAAAGGAAGTTAATTTCGGCAAGCCGAAGTTTGTATACCCTTGCAGTTTCAAAAAATAATCAATAATTTTATTAAATTGAATTTGAAATTCTTAAAAATATAAAATTGTATATTCCCAATATTATAAGATAATATGTCAAAAAGCCCCAAACTTATAATTTGTTTCATATTATTTTCCCACCAATTTTCTGATCGTTCCTATGACAGCTATATGATATAGTCGTCCGATTTTGACAAAATTTAAATCGAAATTCAGAACTAATTAAGAAATGTTATTTCCAAGCTTAGAAGGTTATATGTTAAAGAACACCAAAGATATAATATTTATTTCATGTTTTCGACCCATTTTCCGGTCGTTCCTATGGCAGCTATATGATATAGTCGTCCGCTTTTGATAGAATTTAATTCGAAATTCAAAACTTATTAAAAAATGTTATTTCCAAGCGTAGGAGGTTATAAGTTAAAAAACACCGAAGATATAATTTTTTCATATTATTTTACCACTAATTTTCCAATTGACCCTATGGCAGCTATATGATATAGTCGTCCGATTTTGACAAAATTTAAATCGAAATTCAGAACTAATTAAGAAATGTTATTTCCAAGCTTAGAAGGTTATATGTTAAAGAACACCAAAGATATAATTTTTATTTCATGTTTTCCGACCCACTTTCCGGTCGTTCCTATGGCAGCTATATGATATAGTCGTCCGCTTTTGATAGAATTTAATTCGAAATTCAAAACTAATTAAAAAATTTTATTTCCAAGCGTAGAAGGTTATAAGTTAAAAAACACCAAAGATATAATTTTTTCATATTATTTTACCACTAATTTTCCGGTCTTTCCTAGGCAGCTATATGATATAGTCATCCGATTTTGATAAAATTTAAATCGAAATTTAAAACCAATTAAAAAATGTTATATCCAAGCTTAGAAGGCTATATGTTAAAGAACACCAAAGACATAATTTTTATTTCATGTTTTCCGACCCATTTTCCGGTCGTTCCTATGGCAGCTATATGATATAGTCGTCCGATTTTGATAGAATTTAATTCGAAATTCAAAACTAATTAAAAAATTTTATTTCCAAGCGTAGAAGGTTATTAGTTAAAAAACACCAAAGATATAATTTTTTCATAGTATTTTACCAGTAATTTTCCGGTCTTTCCTAGGCAGCTATATGATATAGTCGTCCGATTTTAATAAAATTTAAATCGAAATTTAAAACCAATTAAAAAATGTTATTTCAAAGCGTAGGAGGTTATAAGTTAAAAAACACCGAAGATATACTTTTTTCATATTATTTTACCACTAATTTTCCAATTGTCCCTATGGCAGCTATATGATATAGTCGTCCGATTTTAATAAAATTTAATTCGAAATTCAGAACTAATTAAAAAATGTTATTTTCAAGCTTAGAAGGTTATATGTTAAAGAACACCAAAGATATAATTTTTATTTCATGTTCTCCGACCCATTTTCCGGTCGTTCCTATGGCAGCTATATGATATAGTCGTCCGATTTTGATAGAATTTAATTCGAAATTCAAAACTAATTAAAAAATGTTATTTCCAAGCGTAGAAGGTTATAAGTTAAAAAACACCAAAGATATAATTTTTTCATATTATTTTACCACTAATTTTACGGTCTTCCTTAGGCAGCTATATGATAAAGTCATCCGAATTTGATAAAATTTAAATCGAAATTTAAAACCAATTAAAAAATGTTATTTCCAAGCGTAGGAGGTTATAAGTTAAAAAACACCTAAGATATAATTTTTTCATATTATTTTACCACTAATTTTCCAATTGTCCCTATGGCAGCTATATGATATAGTCGTCCGATTTTGACAAAATTTAAATCGAAATTCAGAACTAATTAAAAAATTTTATTTGCAAGCTTAGAAGGTTATATATTAAACAAGAAAGGAAGTTAATTTCGGCAAGCCGAAGTTTGTATACCCTTGCAGTTTCAAAAAATAATCAATAATTTTATTAAATTGAATTTGAAATTCTTAAAAATATAAAATTGTATATTCCCAATATTATAAGATAATATGTCAAAAAGCCCCAAACTTATAATTTGTTTCATATTATTTTCCCACCAATTTTCTGATCGTTCCTATGACAGCTATATGATATAGTCGTCCGATTTTGACAAAATTTAAATCGAAATTCAGAACTAATTAAGAAATGTTATTTCCAAGCTTAGAAGGTTATATGTTAAAGAACACCAAAGATATAATATTTATTTCATGTTTTCGACCCATTTTCCGGTCGTTCCTATGGCAGCTATATGATATAGTCGTCCGCTTTTGATAGAATTTAATTCGAAATTCAAAACTTATTAAAAAATGTTATTTCCAAGCGTAGGAGGTTATAAGTTAAAAAACACCGAAGATATAATTTTTTCATATTATTTTACCACTAATTTTCCAATTGACCCTATGGCAGCTATATGATATAGTCGTCCGATTTTGACAAAATTTAAATCGAAATTCAGAACTAATTAAGAAATGTTATTTCCAAGCTTAGAAGGTTATATGTTAAAGAACACCAAAGATATAATTTTTATTTCATGTTTTCCGACCCACTTTCCGGTCGTTCCTATGGCAGCTATATGATATAGTCGTCCGCTTTTGATAGAATTTAATTCGAAATTCAAAACTAATTAAAAAATTTTATTTCCAAGCGTAGAAGGTTATAAGTTAAAAAACACCAAAGATATAATTTTTTCATATTATTTTACCACTAATTTTCCGGTCTTTCCTAGGCAGCTATATGATATAGTCATCCGATTTTGATAAAATTTAAATCGAAATTTAAAACCAATTAAAAAATGTTATATCCAAGCTTAGAAGGCTATATGTTAAAGAACACCAAAGACATAATTTTTATTTCATGTTTTCCGACCCATTTTCCGGTCGTTCCTATGGCAGCTATATGATATAGTCGTCCGATTTTGATAGAATTTAATTCGAAATTCAAAACTAATTAAAAAATTTTATTTCCAAGCGTAGAAGGTTATTAGTTAAAAAACACCAAAGATATAATTTTTTCATAGTATTTTACCAGTAATTTTCCGGTCTTTCCTAGGCAGCTATATGATATAGTCGTCCGATTTTAATAAAATTTAAATCGAAATTTAAAACCAATTAAAAAATGTTATTTCAAAGCGTAGGAGGTTATAAGTTAAAAAACACCGAAGATATACTTTTTTCATATTATTTTACCACTAATTTTCCAATTGTCCCTATGGCAGCTATATGATATAGTCGTCCGATTTTGATAGAATTTAATTCGAAATTCAAAACTAATTAAAAAATGTTATTTCCAAGCGTACAAGGTTATAAGTTAAAAAGCCCCAAAGCTATAATTTGTTTCATATTATTTTCCCACCAATTTTCCGATCGTTCCTATGACAGCTATATGATATAGTCGTCCGATTTTAATAAAATTTAATTCGAAATTCAGAACTAATTAAAAAATGTTAATTCCAAGCTTAGAAAGCTATTTGTTAAAGATATAATTTTTATTTCATGTTATTTTCAAGAGTAGAAGGTTATATGTCTAAAAACACCGAAAATATAATTTTTCTATATTATTTTACCACTAAGTTTTGATTGTTCCTATGGGAGCTATACGATATAGTCTTCCGATTTTGATAGAATTTAATTCGAAATTCAAAACTAATTAAAAAATGTTATTTCCAAGCGTAGGAGGTTATAAGTTAAAAAACACCGAAGATATAATTTTTTCATATTAATTTACCATTAATTTTCCGGTCTTTCCTAGGCAGCTATATGATATAGTCATCCGATTTTGATAAATTTTAAATCGAAATTTAAAACCAATTAAAAAATGTTATTTCCAAGCGTATGTTAAAGAACACCAAATATATAATTTTTATTTCATGTTTTCCGACCCATTTTCCGGTTTTGATAGAATTTAATTCGAAATTCAAAACTAATTAAAAAGTGTTATTTCCAAGCGTAGAAGGTTATAAGTTAAAAACACCAAAGATATAATTTTTTCATATTATTTTACCACTAATTTTCCGGTCTTTCCTAGGCAGCTATATGATATAGTCATCCGATTTTGATAAAATTTAAATCGAAATTTAAAACCAATTAAAAAATGATATTTCCAAGCGAAGGAGGTTATAAGTTAAAGAACACCGAAGATATAATTTTTTCATATTATTTTACCACTAATTTTCCAATTGTCCCTATGGCAGCTATATGATATAGTCGTCCGATTTTGACAAAATTTAAATCAAAATTCAGAACTAATTAAAAAATGTTATTTCCAAGCTTAGAAAGTTATATATTAAACAAGAAAGGAAGTTAATTTCGACAAGCCAAGGTTTGTATACCCTTGCAGTTTCAAAAAATAATCAATAATTTTATTAAATTGAATTCGAAATTCTTAAAAATTTAAAAATGTATATTCCCAATATTATAAGATAATATGTCAAAAAGGCCCAAAGCTATAATTTATTTCATATTATTTTCCCACCAATTTTCCGATTGTTCCTATGACAGCTATATGATATAGTCGTACGATTTTGATAGAATTTAATTCGAAATTTAAAACTAATTAAAAAATGTTATTTCCAAGCGTAGAAGGTTATAAGTTAAAAAACACCAAAGATATAATTTTTTCATATTATTTTACCACTAATTTTCCGGTCTTTCCTAGGCAGCTATATGATATAGACAACCGATTTTGATAAAATTTAAATCGAAATTTAAAACCAATTAAAAAATGTTATTTCAAAGCGTAGGAGGTTATAAGTTAAAAAACACCGAAGATATAATTTTTTCATATTATTTTACCACTAATTTTTCGGTCTTTCCTAGGCAGCTATATGATATAGTCGTCCGATTTTGACAAAATTTAAATCGAAATTCAAAACTAATTAAAAAATGTTATTTTCAAGCTTAGAAGGTTATATGTTAAAGAACACCAAAGATATAATTTTTATTTAATGTTTTCCGACCCATTTTCCGGTCATTCCTATGGCAGCTATATGATATAGTCGTCCGATTTTGATAGAATTTAATTCGAAATTCAAAACTAATTAAAAAATGTTATTTCCAAGCGAAGAAGGTTATATGTTAAAAAACACCAAAGATATAATTTTTTCATATTAATTTACCACTAATTTTCCGGTCTTTCCTTGGCAGCTATATGATATAGTTATCCGATTTTGATAAAATTTAAATCGAAATTTAAAACCAATCAAAAAATGTTATTTCCAAGCGTATGAGGTTATAAGTTTAAAAGCACCGAAGATATAATTTTTTCATATTAATTTACCACTAATTTTCCGGACTTTCCTAGGCAGCTATATGATATAGTCATCCGATTTTGATAAAATTTAAATCGAAATTCAGAACTAATTATAAAATGTTATTTCCAAGCTTAGAAGGTTATATATTAAACAAGAAAGGAAGTTAATTTCGACAAGCCAAGGTTTGTATACCCTTGCAGTTTCAAAAAATAATCAATAATTTTATTAAATTGAATTCGAAATTCTTAAAAATATAAACATGTATATTCCCAATATTATAAGATAATATGTCAAAAAGCCACAAAGCTATAATTTATTTCATATTATTTTCCCACCAATTTTCCGATCTTTCCTATGACAGCTATATGATATAGTCGTCCGATTTTAATAAAATTTAATTCGAAATTCAGAACTAATTAAAAAATGTTATTTTCAAGCTTAGAAGGCTATATGTTAAAAAACACCAAAGATATAATTTTTTTCATGTAATTCGACCCATTTTCCGGTTGTTCCTATGGCAGCTATATGATATAGTCTTCCGATTTTGATAGAATTTAATTCGAAATTCAAAACTAATTAAAAAATGTTATTTCCAAGCGTAGGAGGTTATAAGTTTAAAAACACCGAAGATATAATTTTTTCATATTAATTTACCACTAATTTTCCGGTCTTTCCTAGGCAGCTATATGATATAGACAACCGATTTTAATAAAATTTAAATCGAAATTTAAAACCAATTAAAAAATGTTATTTCCAAGCGTAGGAGGTTATAAGTTAAAAAACACCGAAGATATAATTTTTTCATATTATTTTACAACTAATTTTCCAATTGTCCCTATGGCAGCTGTATGATATAGTCGTCCGATTTTGACAAAATTTAAATCGAAATTCAGAACTAATTAAAAAATGTTATTTTCAAGCTTAGAAGGCTATATGTTAAAGAACACCAAAGATATAATTTTTATTTCATGTTTTCCGACCCATTTTCCGGTTGTTCCTATGGCAGCTATATGATATAGTCGTCCGATTTTGATAGAATTTAATACAAAATTCAAAACTAATTAAAAAATGTTATTTCCAAGCGAAAAAGGTTATAAGTTAGAAAACACCAAAGATATAATTTTTTCATATTAATTTACCACTAATTTTCCGGTCTTTCCTAGGCAGCTATATGATATAGTCATCCGATGTTGATAAAATTTAAATCGAAATTTAAAACCAATCAAAAAATGTTATTTCCAAGCGTATGAGGTTATAAGTTTAAAAGTACCGAAGATATAATTTTTTCATATTAATTTACCACTAATTTTCCGGTCTTTCCTAGGCAGCTATATGATATAGTCATCCGATTTCGATAAAATTTAAATCGAAATTTAAAACCAATTAAAAAATGTTATTTCCAAGCGTATGTTAAAGAACACCAAAGATATAATTTTTATTTCATGTTTTCCGACCCATTTTCCGGTTTTGATAGAATTTAATTCGAAATTCAAAACTAATTAAAAAGTGTTATTTCCAAGCGTAGAAGGTCATAAGTTAAAAACACCAAAGATATAATTTTTTCATATTATTTTACCACTAATTTTCCGGTCTTTCCTAGGCAGCTATATGATATAGTCATCCGATTTTGATAAAATTTAAATCGAAATTTAAAACCAATTAAAAAATGATATTTCCAAGCGAAGGAGGTTATAAGTTAAAGAACACCGAAGATATAATTTTTTCATATTATTTTACCACCAATTTTCCAATTGTCCCTATGGCAGCTATATGATATAGTCGTCCGATTTTGACAAAATTTAAATCGAAATTCAGAACTAATTAAAAAATGTTATTTCCAAGCTTAGAAAGTTATATATTAAACAAGAAAGGAAGTTAATTTCGACAAGCCAAGGTTTGTATACCCTTGCAATTTCAAAAAATAATCAATAATTTTATTAAATTGAATTCGAAATTCTTAAAAATATAAAAATGTATATTCCCAATATTATAAGATAATATGTCAAAAAGCCCCAAAGCTATAATTTATTTCATATTATTTTCCCACCAATTTTCCGATCGTTCCTATGACAGCTATATGATATAGTCGTCCGATTTTGATAAAATGTAAATCGAAATTTAAAACCAATCAAAAAATGTTATTTCCAAGCGTAGGAGGTTATAAGTTTAAAAACACCGAAGATATAATTTTTTCATATTAATTTACCACTAATTTTCCGGTCTTTCCTAGGCAGCTATATGATATAGACAACCGATTTTAATAAAATTTAAATCGAAATTTAAAACCAATTAAAAAATGTTATTTCCAAGCGTAGGAGGTTATAAGTTAAAAAACACCGAAGATATAATTTTTTCATATTATTTTACCACTAATTTTCCAATTGTCCCTATGGCAGCTGTATGATATAGTCGTCCGATTTTGACAAAATTTAAATCGAAATTCAGAACTAATTAAAAAATGTTATTTCCAAGCTTAGAAAGTTATATATTAAACAAGAAAGGAAGTTAATTTCGACAAGCCAAGGTTTGTATACCCTTGCAGTTTCAAAAAATAATCAATAATTTTATTAAATTGAATTCGAAATTCTTAAAAATTTAAAAATGTATATTCCCAATATTATAAGATAATATGTCAAAAAGGCCCAAAGCTATAATTTATTTCATATTATTTTCCCACCAATTTTCCGATTGTTCCTATGACAGCTATATGATATAGTCGTCCGATTTTGACAAAATTTAAATCGAAATTCAGAACTAATTAAAAAATGTTATTTTCAAGCTTAGAAGGTTATATGTTAAAGAACACCAAAGATATAATTTTTATTTAATGTTTTCCGACCCATTTTCCGGTCATTCCTATGGCAGCTATATGATATAGTCGTCCGATTTTGATAGAATTTAATTCGAAATTCAAAACTAATTAAGAAATGTTATTTCCAAGCGAAGAAGGTTATATGTTAAAAAACACCAAAGATATAATTTTTTCATATTAATTTACCACTAATTTTCCGGTCTTTCCGTGGCAGCTATATGATATAGTCATCCGATTTTGATAAAATTTAAATCGAAATTTAAAACCAATCAAAAAATGTTATTTCCAAGCGTATGAGGTTATAAGTTTAAAAGCACCGAAGATATAATTTTTTCATATTAATTTACCACTAATTTTCCGGTCTTTCCTAGGCAGCTATATGATATAGTCATCCGATTTTGATAAAATTTAAATCGAAATTTAAAACCAATCAAAAAATGTTATTTCCAAGCGTATGAGGTTATAAGTTTAAAAGCACCGAAGATATAATTTTTTCATATTAATTTACCACTAATTTTCCGGTCTTTCCTAGGCAGCTATATGATATAGTCGTCCGATTTTGACAAAATTTAAATCGAAATTCAGAACTAATTATAAAATGTTATTTCCAAGCTTAGAAGTTTATATATTAAACAAGAAAGGAAGTTAATTTCGACAAGCCGAACTTTGTATACCCTTGCAGTTTCAAAAAATAATCAATAATTTTATTAAATTGAATTCGAAATTCTTAAAAATATAAATATGTATATTCCCAATATTATAAGATAATATGTCAAAAAGCCACAAAGCTATAATTTATTTCATATTATTTTCCCACCAATTTTCCGATCTTTCCTATGACAGCTATATGATATAGTCGTCCGATTTTAATAAAATTTAATTCGAAATTCAGAACTAATTAAAAAATGTTATTTTCAAGCTTAGAAGGCTATATGTTAAAAAACACCAAAGATATAATTTTTTTCATGTAATTCGACCCATTTTCCGGTTGTTCCTATGGCAGCTATATGATATAGTCGTCCGATTTTGATAGAATTTAATTCGAAATTCAAAACTAATTAAAAAATGTTATTTCCAAGCGTAGAAGGTTATAAGTTAAAAAACACCAAAGATATAATTTTTTCATATTATTTTACCACTAATTTTCCAATTGTTCCTATGCCAGCTATATGATATAGTCGTCCGATTTTGATAGAATTTAAATCGAAATTTAAAACCAATCAAAAAATGTTATTTCCAAGCGTATGAGGTTATAAGTTTAAAAGCACCGAAGATATAATTTTTTCATATTAATTTACCACTAATTTTCCGGTCTTTCCTAGGCAGCTATATGATATAGTCATCCGATTTTGATAAAATTTAAATCGAAATTTAAAACCAATTAAAAAATGTTATTTCCAAGCGTAGGAGGTTATAAGTTAAAAAACACCGAAGATATAATTTTTTCATATCATTTTACCACTAATTTTCAAATTGTCCCTATTGCAGCTATATGATATAGTTGTCCGATTTTGACAAAATTTAAATCGAAATTCAGAACTAATTATAAAATGTTATTTCCAAGCTTAGAAGGTTATATAATAAACAAGAAAGGAAGTTAATTTCGACAAGCCAAGGCTACAAAGCTATAATTTATTTCTTATTATTTTCCCACCAATTTTCCGATCGTTCCTATGACAGCTATATGATATAGTCGTCCGATTTTGACAAAATTTAAATCGAAATTCAGAACTAATTAAAAAATGTTATTTTCAAGCTTAGAAGGCTATATGTTAAAGAACACCAAAGATATAATTTTTATTTAATGTTTTCCGACCCATTTTCTGGTCATTCCTATGGCAGCTATATGATATAGTCGTCCGATTTTGATAGAATTTAATTCGAAATTCAAAACTAATTAAAAAATGTTATTTCCAAGCGTAGAAGGTTATAAGTTAAAAAACATCAAAGATATACTTTTTTCATATTATTTTAACACTAATTTTCCGGTTTTTCCTAGGCAGCTATATGATATAGACAACCGATTTTGATAAAATTTAAATCGAAATTTAAAACCAATTAAAAAATGTTATTTCCAAGCGTAGGAGGTTATAAGTTAAAAAACACCTAAGATATAATTTTTTCATATTATTTTACCACTAATTTTCCGGTCTTTCCTAGGCAGCTATATGATATAGACAACCGATTTTGATAAAATTTAAATCGAAATTTAAAACCAATTAAAAAATGTTATTTCCAAGCGAAGGAGGTTATAAGTTAAAAAACACCGAAGATATAATTTTTTCATATTATTTTACCACTAATTTTCCAATTGTCCCTATGGCAGCTATATTATATAGTCGTCCAATTTTGACAAAATTTAAATCGAAATTCAGAACTAATTAAAAAATGTTATTTCCAAGCTTAGAAGGTTATATATTAAACAAGAAAGGAAGTTAATTTCGGCAAGCCGAAGTTTGTATACCCTTGCAGTTTCAAAAAATAATCAATAATTTTATTAAATTGAATTCGAAATTCTTAAAAATATAAAAATGTATACTCCCAATATTATAAGATAATATCTCAAAAAGCCCCAAAGCTATAATTTGTTTCATATTATTTTCCCACCAATTTTCCGATCTTTCCTATGACAGCTATATGATATAGTCGTCCGATTTTAATAAAATTTAATTCGAAATTCAGAACTAATTAAAAAATGTTATTTCCAAGCTTAGAAAGCTATTTGTTAAAGAACACCAAAGATATAATTATTATTTCATGTTATTTTCAAGAGTAGAAGGTTATATGTCTAAAAACACCGAAAATATAATTTTTCTATATTATTTTACCACTAAGTTTTGATTGTTCCTATGGGAGCTATACGATATAGTCGTCCGATTTTGATAGAATTTAATTCGAAATTCAAAACTAATTAAAAAATGTTATTTCCAAGCGTAGGAGGTTATATGTTAAAAAAACACCGAAGATATAATTTTTTCATATTAATTTACCACTAATTTTCCGGTCTTTCCTAGGCAGCTATATGATATAGTCATCCGATTTTGATAAAATTTAAATCGAAATTTAAAACCAATTAAAAAATGTTATTTCCAAGCGTATGTTAAAGAACACCAAAGATATAATTTTTATTTCATGTTTTCCGACCCATTTTTCGGTTTTGATAAAATTTAATTCGAAGTTCAAAACTAATTAAAAAATGTTATTTCCAAGCGTAGAAGTTTATAAGTTATAAAACACCAAAGATATAATTTTTTCATATTATTTTACCACTAATTTTCCGGTCTTTCCTAGGCAGCTATATGATATAGTCATCCGATTTTGATAAAATTTAAATCGAAATTTAAAACCAATTAAAAAATGTTATTTCCAAGCGAAGGAGATTATAAGTTAAAGAACACCGAAGATATAATTTTTTCATATTATTTTACCACTAATTTTCCAATTGTCCCTATGGCAGCTATATGATATAGTCGTCCGATTTTGACAAAATTTAAATCGAAATTCAGAACTAATTAAAAAATGTTATTTCCAAGCTTAGAAAGTTATATATTAAACAGGAAAGGAAGTTAATTTCAACAAGCCAAGGTTTGTATACCCTTGCAGTTTCAAAAAATAATCAATAATTTTATTAAATTGAATTCGAAATTCTTAAAAATATAAAAATGTATATTCCCAATTTTATAAGATAATATGTCAAAAAGCCCCAAAGCTATAATTTATTTCATATTATTTTCCCACCAATTTTCCGATTGTTCCTATGACAGCTATATGATATAGTCGTCCGATTTTGATAGAATTTAATTCGAAATTCAAAACTAATTAAAAAATGTTATTTCCAAGCGTAGAAGGTTATAATTTAAGAAACACCAAAGATATAATTTTTTCATATTATTTTAACACTAATTTTCCGGTTTTTCCTAAGCAGCTATATGATATAGACAACCGATTTTAATAAAATTTAAATCGAAATTTAAAACCAATTAAAAAATGTTATTTCCAAGCGTAGGAGGTTATAAGTTAAAAAACACCTAAGATATAATTTTTTCATATTATTTTACCACTAATTTTCCGGTGTTTCCTAGGCAGCTATATGATATAGACAACCGATTTTGATAAAATTTAAATCGAAATTTAAAACCAATTAAAAAATGTTATTTCCAAGCGAAGGAGGTTATAAGTTAAAAAACACCGAAGATATAATTTTTTCATATTATTTTACCACTAATTTTCCAATTGTCCCTATGGCAGCTATATGATATAGTCGTCCGATTTTGACAAAATTTAAATCGAAATTCAGAACTAATTAAAAAATGTTATTTCCAAGCTTAGAAGGTTATATATTAAACAAGAAAGGAAGTTAATTTCGGCAAGCCGAAGTTTGTATACCCTTGCAGTTTCAAAAAATAATCAATAATTTTATTAAATTGAATTCGAAATTCTTAAAAATATAAAAATGTATACTCCCAATATTATAAGATAATATCTCAAAAAGCCCCAAAGCTATAATTTGTTTCATATTATTTTCCCACCAATTTTCCGATCGTTCCTATGACAGCTATATGATATAGTCGTCCGATTTTAATAAAATTTAATGCGAAATTCAGAACTAATTAAAAAATGTTATTTCCAAGCTTAGAAAGCTATTTGTTAAAGAACACCAAAGATATAATTTTTATTTCATGTTATTTTGAAGAGTAGAAGGTTATATGTCTAAAGACACCGAAAATATAATTTTTCTATATTATTTTACCACTAAGTTTTGATTGTTCCTATGGGAGCTATACGATATAGTCGTCCGATTTTGATAGAATTTAATTCGAAATTCAAAACTAATTGAAAAATGTTATTTCCAAGCGTAGGAGGTTATAAGTTAAAAAACACCGAAGATATTATTTTTTCATATTATTTTACCACTAACTTTCCGGTCTTTCCTAGGCAGCTATATGATATAGTCATCCGATTTTGATAAAATTTAAATCGAAATTTAAAACCAATTAAAAAATGTTATTTCCAAGCGTATGTTAAAGAACACCAAAGATATAATTTTTATTTCATGTTTTCCGACCCATTTTCCGGTTTTGATAGAATTTAATTCGAAATTCAAAACTAATTAAAAAATGTTATTTCCTAGCGTAGAAGGTTATAAGGTAAAAAACACCAAAGATATAATTTTTTCATATTATTTTACCACTAATTTTCCGGTCTTTCCTAGGCAGCTTTATGATATAGTCATCCGATTTTGATAAAATTTAAATCGAAATTTAAAACCAATTAAAAAATGTTATTTCCAAGCGTAGGAGGTTGTAAGTTAAAAAACACCTAAGATATAATTTTTTCATATTATTTTACCACTAATTTTCCAATTGTCCCTATGGCAGCTATATGATATAGTCGTCCGATTTTAATAAAATTTAATTCAAAATTCAGAACTAATTAAAGAATGTTATTTCCAAGCTTAGAAGGTTATATATTAAACAAGAAAGGAAGTTAATTTCGACAAGCCAAGGTTTGTATACCCTTGCAGTTTCAAAAAATAATCAATAATTTTATTAAATTGAATTCGAAATTCTTAAAAATATAAAAATGTATATTCCCAATATTATAAGATAATATGTCAAAAAGCCCCAAAGCTATAATTTGTTTCATATTATTTTACCACCAATTTTCCGATCGTTCCTATGACAGCTATATGATATAGTCGTCCGATTTTAATAAAATTTAATTCGAAATTCAGAACTACTTAAAAAATGATATTTCCAAGCTTACAAAGCTATATGCTAAAGAACACCAAAGATATAATTTTTATTTCATGTTATTTTCAAGAGTAGAAGGTTATATGTCTAAAAACACCGAAAATATAATTTTTCTATATTATTTTGCCACTAAGTTTTGATTGTTCCTATGGGAGCTATACGATATAGTCGTCCAATTTGGATAGAATTTAATTCGAAATTCAAAACTAATTAAAAAATGTTATTTCCAAGCTTAGAAGGTTATATATTAAACAAGAAAGGAAGTTAATTTCGGCAAGCCGAAGTTTGTATACCCTTGCAGTTTCAAAAAACAATCAATAATTTTATTAAATTGAATTCGAAATTCTTAAAAATATAAAAATGTATACTCCCAATATTATAAGATAATATCTCAAAAAGCCCCAAAGCTATAATTTGTTTCATATTATTTTCCCACCAATTTTCCGATCGTTCCTATGACAGCTATATGATATAGTCGTCCGATTTTAATAAAATTTAATGCGAAATTCAGAACTAATTAAAAAATGTTATTTCCAAGCTTAGAAAGCTATTTGTTAAAGAACACCAAAGATATAATTTTTATTTCATGTTATTTTGAAGAGTAGAAGGTTATATGTCTAAAAACACCGAAAATATAATTTTTCTATATTATTTTACCACTAAGTTTTGATTGTTCCTATGGGAGCTATACGATATAGTCGTCCGATTTTGATAGAATTTAATTCGAAATTCAAAACTAATTAAAAAATGTTATTTCCAAGCGTAGGAGGTTATAAGTTAAAAAACACCGAAGATATTATTTTTTCATATTAATTTACCACTAATTTTCCGGTCTTTCCTAGGCAGCTATATGATATAGTCATCCGATTTTGATAAAATTTAAATCGAAATTTAAAACCAATTAAAAAATGTTATTTCCAAGCGTATGTTAAAGAACACCAAAGATATAATTTTTATTTCATGTTTTCCGACCCATTTTCCAGTTTTGATAGAATTTAATTCGAAATTCAAAACTAATTAAAAAATGTTATTTCCAAGCGTAGAAGGTTATAAGGTAAAAAACACCAAAGATATAATTTTTTCATATTATTTTACCACTAATTTTCCGGTCTTTCCTAGGCAGCTTTATGATATAGTCATCCGATTTTGATAAAATTTAAATCGAAATTTAAAACCAATTAAAAAATGTTATTTCCAAGCGTAGGAGGTTATAAGTTAAAAAACACCTAAGATATAATTTTTTCATATTATTTTACCACTAATTTTCCAATTGTCCCTATGGCAGCTATATGATATAGTCGTCCGATTTTGACAAAATTTAATTCGAAATTCAGAACTAATTAAAAAATGTTATTTCCAAGCTTAGAAGGTTATATATTAAACAAGAAAGGAAGTTAATTTCTGCAAGCCGAAGTTTTTATACCCTTGCAGTTTCAAAAAAAAATCAATAATTTTATTAAATTGAATTCGAAATTCTTAAAAAAATATAAAAATGTATATTCCCAATATTATAAGATAATATGTCAAAAAGCCCCAAAGCTATAATTTGTTTCATATTATTTTCCCACCAATTTTCCGATCGTTCCTATGACAGCTATATGATATAGTCGTCCGATTTTAATAAAATTTAATTCAAAATTCAGAACTAATTAAAAAATGTTATTTCCAAGCTTAGAAGGTTATATATTAAACAAGAAAGGAAGTTAATTTCGACAAGCCAAGGTTTGTATACCCTTGCAGTTTCAAAAAATAATCAATAATTTTATTAAATTGAATTCGAAATTCTTAAAAATATAAAAATGTATATTCCCAATATTATAAGATAATATGTCAAAAAGCCCCAAAGCTATAATTTGTTTCATATTATTTTACCACCAATTTTCCGATCGTTCCTATGACAGCTATATGATATAGTCGTCCGATTTTAATAAAATTTAATTCGAAATTCAGAACTAATTAAAAAATGATATTTCCAAGCTTAGAAAGCTATATGCTAAAGAACACCAAAGATATAATTTTTATTTCATGTTATTTTCAAGAGTAGAAGGTTATATGTCTAAAAACACCGAAAATATAATTTTTCTATATTATTTTGCCACTAAGTTTTGATTGTTCCTATGGGAGCTATACGATATAGTCGTCCAATTTGGATAGAATTTAATTCGAAATTCAAAACTAATTAAAAAATGTTATTTCCAAGTGTAGGAGGTTATATGTTAAAAAACACCAAAGATATAATTTTTTTTTTAATTTTTTCCCCAATAGTTCCTATGGGAGCTATAAGATATAGTTGTCCGATCCGGCTGGTTCCGACTTATATACTACCTGCAATAGAAAAAAGACTTTTGGGTAAGTTTCAGCCCTATAGCTTTAAATCTGATAGACTAGTTTGCGTAGAAACGGACGGAGAGACGGACAGACAGACGGACATGGCTAGATGGACTCGTCTTGTGACGCCGATCAAGAATATTTATATTTTATGGGGTCGGAAACGTCTCCTTCACTGCGTTGCAATCTTCTGACTGAAATGATTATATCCTCTGCAAGGGTATAAAAAAACAAAAAACCATTTTCTTAAATTTGAGGTTCTTTTCTCAGAACTCTTGCTGGGGAACTTTTTCGTAAAACCAGTTGAAAATGGCAGTTTAAAGCGAATAAGACTTTCTAATAACCATCAAGGTAAATTAGATAGTGTTATTTATGACACCTTAACAAATTTATGTCAACATTGTAAGTTAAAATTTTGTAGTATATATCTAACAATTAGCGTGAAAATATGTGAAATAGAAAGTTAACATTTTAGAAGACAGAAATAAAACTATTGAAATTAATTAAAATGTATGTATTTGTTAAAAAATAAAGTTGATTCATAAAAAAACAAAATATGGCTGTATATAACTTAATAATAATATCTATTTATTTATATTTAATTAATATCCTTTTATCACTGTGAATGGCACTCCTCGTAGTGACGATGAGTGACTTCTATATCACTGTGGAGAGCAGTCCACGTGTTGACGAAGCGCACCAGGAGGGTGTGTGAAGGCGAAGAAATGAAAATCTATAGTAATCGTCCGATTGTTTTGGGTGATACATTAATCGAAAGGAATTGAATAACTAATAGGATAACATACCAAAACATTAGGAAAATAAATTGGTTTGGGTGAAAGTGTAAAAGTAAACATTTAGAAAATCTAATCTGTTAGGGCTAGCGGTGATAAATAACCTTCACTTTTCACCTGGTTGTATTCTCAATAATGCGATGCAATATGTCAGTCAATATGTAAGTCACAATAAAATAAACCTCTAGCATGAAAACTAAATAAGTGTTAGACGGGATGGCCGTAGCAATTAAATTCACGTTAAAACCAAAAAACAACGTTTCCTAATCACAATTTGCCTGCACACGATGGTTTTTAAATTAAATTTCGGAGTTATAAAATTAATTATAACACATCCTGAGAATTAAACATAAAAATCATGTTCAACTGCTAGTCTAGGCAATAAATAAATTATTGTATCCACAGAACTAAGCAGCTAAACTAGAAAAAGGGAAAATGAAAAACAATAAAAACTTCAAAGTCAGAAATAGAAACCTAGTCAGATGGAAGTGACTGTCCTTTACAAAATATTTGTAGTCGGGCTTGCCGGTTTAGCCCCACC
The DNA here is from genome assembly GCF_025231255.1 of Drosophila biarmipes. Classification (NCBI taxonomy): domain Eukaryota; kingdom Metazoa; phylum Arthropoda; class Insecta; order Diptera; family Drosophilidae; genus Drosophila; species Drosophila biarmipes. Next base: position 181,463 of record NC_066613.1, on the reverse strand, counting down.
TTGGGCGCCAAAAATGAGATTATTATATATAATATAATACTGTAGCATATCACGAATGATTCTAGCAGCAGCGAAAGATGGTGGGTGTAGCTTCAAGTGGGGCACGCGCTGGTTCCGGCTCTTTTTTTCGTCGGTGAAGGGAGTGAGTTTCCAATTTGATCCACAGTGCGACTTGCTCGCATATGTATATACAATATCCTATTTTAATTCGAGTGCGAACGGACTTTGATGTAAAATTGTAGGAGGACAGAATTAATAGTGGGATAAAGGGAAAGGGAAAACCTGAAAAGAAGGGTGCTGCCTAAATGGAATGGCAGCAGCTGATGTATGTGTGTCGGTGTCAGCAGCGATGATGTTAGTTGCCGCTGACATTGCCACCCAACCATGATCATTGTAGCCGCATAGCCTGACAGCGGTTGGTGATCCCTTTGACACATGCCTAACTCCTAACCATCTTCATTGATGCAAGCTTCCATTGAAAAAAATTTAGCAATTCATGTTTATAATAGGTTTAATATATATAAAAAGTAATAATCATCATTAAAGTTACAAAGTTGGGCATCATATAAAGTTGTATGCTAAAGTCATATCGAATCAATAAAGGCTATCCAAATTTGAACATTAATTTTGATTATTAAATTTAACTGAGCAAGTATTTAATCGAAAGGGAATTTCTTTTATAATATCAAGAACATTGGAATATTATTATAAACAGTCAATCAACGTTGAAAGCGCTTTCAATTTGTTGTATTATTGGCTGTAATTTTGTTTATAAATTGTAAAACTGCATTTCAATTGACTGTAGATAAAATTGGGAAAAACACTTCAAACAATTGCTCTCATTACGAGATTGTTTATTGCATTACAAATTAGTTGATTACACTAGTATTTGTGATAATTTAAATTACTTTACTTCTTATAGGAATTTACTTCAAATTTAGTTGTTTTATTTAATTTTAAGTTTATAGGAATTTAAAGATTTTAAATAAATTTTCCACAACGCTGACGATCACGTTGATGCGCTTTAAGGACTTTTTCCAGGAAAACTATAACCACTGGAAGGAGTACCTCGACTTCCAAGAATTTTCCACAATGCTGACAATCACGTTGTTGCGATTTAGGGACTTCTTTCTAGGAAAACTGGAGTCAAGAGAAGGAGTACCACGACTTCCAAGAATTTCGCACGATTCCAGGAAAACAGGAACCACCAGAAGGAATACCTCGATTTCCAGAATTCTCTTTGTTTATTCAACGGCAAGGTTGCCGTGGTTGCCTGGTGAAAGAAAATCTTCAAAAAGGCTGAGGATGTCTGATATTTTTTACGATTTTGGTTTTGTTAGAAATCTGGGTTTGGTTCAAACACTGATGAAAATATGTTTAAGCGAGAACGATCCTCACACGGCCAAAGTTCAAAACGGAAAAGAGCGAAAAATTAAGATGCGCCAGTCGGCAAGGCTTGGCTATCGAAAATTGCGGGACCAGAGTTGCTTAAGAATACCTATCGAACGCGTCTTTTTAGTGTTGGAAATTGGGAAAATTTAGGAACTTTGCTCTGCCATTTTAATATTTGGCCGCAACTTCAAATTAAATTGTGGTGGAAAATTTAAAAGTTCACAATATAAACGAAAAGTTCCTTTATTTTCGCTTTGACAGTGAATTAATTGTATTTTGTGTATGGTTGTTTTGTTTTTGTGATTTTTATTTCTTTATATATTCTTTATATTACAGTGCAGTTTTATTTTGTTTTTTTCTATGCGTATTAGCTGCAAAACGCTCCCTCTTTTTCACACTCATTCTATTCATTTTTTTCCTAAACAAAAGCTTAAGTTTAAAGATCTTGCGCTCTTCTCGCACTTTTAACTGCTCGGTTGCAATTTTCGGACTTTACATTCCCCATGAAACAATAATCTGAATACACAAATTATGGATACATTTGTCTGCTCTATTAAGAAATGCATTTTTGATTGCTGTGGTCGGAAGTCGGAAATGATACTTGTTGAGGATTTCTATAATATTTAATTATTGTATTTGTATGGCTACCGTTTCCCCGCGCCATAAAGTCAGTCTCAAATCAGCTGTACAATAGAGAACAACTTTTATTTTAGGATTGTAATATACCTGGAACTTCGCTGTCTACAGATGAAAAAGCGAATGTCTTGCTTTCATTAGCTTACGAGTACATGAACTAACTAAAAGTTCTTTAGGTCTTTCACTGTACCTATGCTTTGTAGCTAAAGCCACCTTGGTTCTTTAAAGAGCTTATATTTGTTCTATAATTCTAGTTACTTAAGTGGTCGGCTTATATTTACCGTGCTACACTACAAAAATTATTTAAGTCTTCGTAAACTTCATTCAACCACTTTTCTTCCCTCGTAGTGTTTTGAAATTTGAACCGGAGCAACGCATATCCGATCAATTTCTTACAAATTGAAATAAATGTTGAGCGTATGCTTTTTGCAAGGGCCTTTTTAAATAGTTTACCCTACGAAACGTAGATAAACATCTTAAAACTTACATTATTTGTGATCAAGGTATTTAAAAAATATATTTGAACGTACTTTTTTTACACTGAATTCAGTAGAGTATTATATTGCTCTTTTAAGATGAATCTTAAAGTATCTTAAGACAAAAAATACTTTTAAAAAATTATCTCTTTTATCTACTCAACGATACATTTAGTTTCCCGTAGGGGAGCCACCTTAGGCCGCTACTAAGCTGGGATGCAAACCTTGTTTTAACTTCTAGTCCTAATTAAGTTACCCTCCTTAGCGGACCGCAGAACGATGCTTGGAAGAGTCTTTACTTATAATGATATTCGAGGTGAAGTTGAAGCCAACGGGTCCACGCATCTATTGTCTCGCGAATTCGTCGTACGACGGCAGCGTCCCTCGGTCGGTTGGCTGGTTGTTAAGGCCGTGAGATCCTGCCCAAGAAAAAATGTGTTTGTATCATGAATACTCTGCTGCATATTTTGGCAGGTATTGACAGGACAAATACCTTCAGATACTATTCTTTCGGCACTTTAAGTGTAGGATCTACAGTTTGGGGGGCTCGTGGCGACATAGGGGAAGTCTTCCACTTTTCTTACGTTTTGGGTGCAAGGTGTAATGAACAGTATTTCTTTATTTGCACTTTACGGAATTCGAGCGGCTAGCCAAGTACTCATCAAATTTATAATAATTTTGACCAATCACTTAGCAGTAACAACATTTCAGAAATCGAGTTATGATGCATTCATTCACAAGTAATGGGTATAAAAATACTATAGATGACAATATCAGTTTAAGACTAATTGTTCAAAAATAGAAATTATTAAATTGGATTCAAAAAAGGACACGGAATCCATAAACAACTTCACAATGTTATAAATAATATTGCAATTGCGTTAGAAACTACAAAAACTGCACCGATATATTTCTTGCTGTTCGATAAGCGTTCCATTGAGTTTGGCTCTATAGCTTACTGTAGAAAATATAGGAACGGATACCTCCTCCGTACAATTTATTAAATGAATTCTATTTCAATAAGAGGCATCTCTTATCTCCACGTCCATTAAAAAATGAAACAAAAAAAAATTTTAAATAAGCTTGTAAGTACCGATTCTGGGCACCACATACCCGACATGCCAGAAGCAAACCACTGTTGCTGATGCTGATATTAAATGATGAAGCTTCCCAGCTCCTGCAGGCCGATTCTGAAATCTGTTCACATAACTTTACCGGTAAGACCAAGTAGCTGCTCATATATCAAAATCAACTGATCCGCCGACCTACAAACTAACTGTTTAAAATGTTGTTGCTTTCATCTTGACCGCAGATAACCACGAAACAACCACATAAAGGTACAATTTCAGGTTCTCAGATCAAAAACATTTCAGCTTATTATCAACGCTTCTTTTTATGACAGTATATTGACTACCGCCGAAAGAAAAGATATAAATAACTTTAATAAGAAATATAATCATAGTATAATCAAATTCAAGAAAATTACTTAGCTTTAAGTATAGTGTGCACATCAGTCAAACCAACATACTGAAAGTATATTACGTTTAATAGCCTTACATTACTGGCTTACTGTGCATTAAAAAAGAAATATTTATAAACAAGCTCATTTTTATCCAGGCTTAAATATTTAAAAAAAATATATATTTTTGGCAAAGGAGTCATCTATGACCATATTAAGGTCTTGGGGTTTCCAAGACCAAAACTGACCTACAAAAAACCAGCTTGACTTCGATCAGTTGAGCTTGGGTATTGGGCTGCTGCTGGTGTTCCCCCATAGCTGAGAGCCATATGTCCAGATGGGCTTGAGAGTGGAGTTGTTGAGCATTAAGAATCCAGTGAAAGCTTCCGGCCTTATGTTTTAAATGTACTTTCTTGCTTTCGATGTGTCTTCTCCAGAGTAGTAGTCTGTCAAGGTGGATGCTTAGACACGTTTCTTCGTGGACTTGGGTGTCTTCTTTGTTGGCAGGGCAGTTTGCCGAATCGTGGAAGTCTCTACAAGCTTCATAACTGTTCGAAGTGAACAGTATACCCTGGTGTGTCCATATTCCTGACAATTGTGCATTGCTCACAGACCTAGCTGCTGTTATTGCCGTGCAATAAGAAAGATCTTGCGACACTCTATGTTTGTTACTTTGCTCTCGGACGTGACTAGGAGGTCCGTTGAATTTTGGCCAAGACTGGAGTCGTACGCCAAATTTTGGTTTTGAACCGCAACTATTATCACTAGTTGATATTTCAGAAACGATTCCAATTCCTGAGGGCCTACACTATAGCTCACATGCGACATCATCCAGCTGATGACGAAAATTTGAATACCTTGGTAAAGTCGGAAAAATGGCATTAAGCACACGAGTTTCGTCGTAGACCAATAGAAAAACAGAATGATTTATAGCCCGTCAAATTTACAAAGACGATTTTAATGCTCTTACTGCCTTCTCGTGCTTTTCAATACTGAGAAAAGGATCTTCCGCCTCTTTCTGTTCCGCTCATGAGAAAGCATTTCAGGTGAGAAAGAAAAGATGGGTGATTCAAAAAGAGAGAAGTTATATTTCAGCATTTTAAAGTTAATTCTTACTCTTTTATGATTTTACTGCCTTCTCATGCTTTTTAATACTGAGTAAAGGATCTTCCTCCTCTTTTTGTCTGTCTGTCTGTCTGTCTTTTCCATGTTGTTGTATTAAAGAGCTTGCATATTGCAAGTGTCACTATCTGAAAGTAAATAGGTGTACCTTTTCGTGTACATCACGATACCCGTTACTCAGCGAAAGAGAAGTCGGAATAGATAAGTAGCAAAGCGATATTCTAAAGCACAACATACCAGCCATTTCAATATATTTGGCTATTTCTGAGCGTTAGAATGGGCAAATACATATCAGTTAAATATTTTTTCTGGCATAAAAACTGTTAGTTAAGTTAAAGCGGGAATGGCACCCTGCTGAAACAAACTTTCGCTGCGCAGGAAGCCCAGAAATCCCACCCCTCTTTTAGATTTCAAGATCTAAGCGTTCATACGGACGGACGGCAAACGGACATGGCTAAATCGAGTCAGCTATTGATACTGATTAAGAATTTAAGGGGTCGGAAACGTTTTCTTCTGCCTTTTGTCTATGTCGGACGAATATAAAAAAGTAAAAAAGGTATTTTTCATTACACAAAGAGTTTCATTTTGCCGTTTCCGTTTTGAAAAGCATAACGAAAAATACAAAATGGGAAAGACTATTAATAACAGAGACTATTAGACTACCTAATCACTTTTTACGAATTGTGCTTTTTGCCTTAAAATGAGGTCATGTTTTGGCTAAAAAGACATATTAATATTCTATTTAAAAAAAACTGCTTTTGTTTTTCAACATTTTGATAACTGACATATTTATGTAAACTGTAAACTGTAGCCATTTGGTTTTCTTGTCTGTATTGACATTTCTTCTTGGATTTTTATGATCTTAAGAATACATTTTCTGAACTTTATTTTTATAACTTTATAATTCATATTAATTCAATGTATACAATTCTCTGTTTACCCTGCAGCTCAACAATTCATACTGGATCAAAATCATCACAGTCGACAACGACGACGGCAGTACAGAAAAAATTTTAAAATGACTTTTTGACATAAGAAATAATATTCTTGCCACTTTTATACATCTAAAATTACATTTAAAAGTTATTTCAAACCCTAAGTGACTTTTTGGCTTCACGCAATTTTAAATTTCTTATATATATGACCATAAATACATTGCGATTGAAATTATATTGGACTCGGTGTTAGAAGATTAGGTAGCTTAATGTGAATTATACGTTTTCGTAAAATTAAATGACCAGTGTTTAAGGAGTTCTAAATTAATATGATTCTAATAAATTATAATATGATAATTAAATTAATGTGTTATGCCTACGAAGAAAAAAAATTGTAACTCGAATCGTTTTATTTGCGATTAGGCATTGCGATTAGACATTTGGCCCAGTGAATTCGTTTTAAATGCCAGAACGAAAACTAAAATTATGTACTCGTACCCATGCAACCGAAGATGTATAGCATTAATTTTTTATTAAAGGTCTTAAGCCAAAAAACATTTCATTCTGGTAAAAACCTTCACCAGTTTGGTGGCCAAAAAATGTCTGTATAGAGTTTCTTATCAAAATGAACTAAATTAAGTTTTTACATGGTTTTTAAAACTTTACTTAGGTTAAAAAACAATAAACAAACAAACTTAGTTCAAACTACATTTTTTGATTTATTTAAATCAAATGGTTTTTATTTTGTTAAGGCAAATTGTTTTTGTTATGCTAGGGATAATAATATGCGCACCTAATAGAAAATATATTTGTTAATCATTTATTAAAAACGACATCTAGATATCAGTCAGGAAATAAAGAATATGTGTCGTTTAAAGCCTTTTTATAAAGGCAACTTAAACATTTTTTGAATTCGTTTTTTTATGGGAGACCTTAACTCGCGGCCGTAGAAAATAATTTTTGCTTTGAATTTCCATTAAGAAATTTATTCAACAAAAATATCTATATGCACGGGTTCTGTGAAATGGGTCTTTAAAAATTGGAAAAATGCTGTCTTTTTTTTCCGCGAACTTGTAGTTGGTTAGTAAGTATGCCTAAACCTTTGAAATGAGGAAATGAGACAATTTTAATCTTAACTCAAAAGAGTAAAGTTATTTTTTAATATAGTGAGTATTAACTAACAGTATTAGCATCGGCCTCTGTTTTAAACACTAACTTATCTTTTCATAACTGGACGATTTAAAAAAATAACGATTTAAGCTAATTTTATGGAATGAGGCTCAAAAATCCCAAAAAAAACGTTGTTGACTATGATAATTACTGTTAAAAAAACAAGAAAGGAAGTTAACTTCGGCAAAGCGATGTTTGTATAACCTTGCAGTTGTAAGAAATAATCAACTTTAGTAAATAATTTTTTCATATTATTTTCCCACCAATTTTCCGATCGTTCCTATGACAGCTATATGATATAGTATTCCGATTTTAATATAATTTAATTCGAAATTCAAAACCAATTAAAAAATGTTATTTGCAAGTGTAGGAGGTTATAAGTTAAAAAACAAACAAAAAAAAAAAAAACTAATTAAAAAATGTTATTTTCAAGCTTAGAAGGCTATATGTTAAAGAACACCAAAGATATAATTTTTATTTCATGTTTTCCGACCCATTTTCCGGTCGTTCCTATGGCAGCTATATGATATAGTCGTCCGATTTTGATAAAATTTAAATCGAAATTTAAAACCAATTAAAAATGTTATTTCCAAGTGTAGGAGGTTATAAGTTAAAAAACACCGAAGATATAATTTTTTCATATTAATTTACCACTACTTTTCCGGTCTTTCCTAGGCAGCTATATGATATAGTCATCCGATTTTGATAAAATTTAATCGAAATTTAAAACCAATTAAAAAATGTTATTTCCAAGCGTAGGAGGTTATAAGTTAAAAAACACCGAAGATATACTTTTTTCATATTATTTTACCACTAATTTTCCAATTGTCCCTATGGCAGCTATATGATATAGTCGTCCGATTTTAATAAAATTTTATTCGAAATTCAAAACTAATTAAAAAATGTTATTTCCAAGCTTAGAAAGTTATATATTAAACAAGAAAGGAAGTTAATTTCGACAAGCCAAGGTTTGTATACCCTTGCAGTTTCAAAAAATAATCAATAATTTTATTAAATTGAATTTGAAATTCTTAAAAATATAAAAATGTATATTCCCAATATTATAAGATAATATGTCAAAAAGGCCCAAAGCTATAATTTATTTCATATTATTTTCCCACCAATTTTCCGATCGTTCCTATGACAGCTATATGATATAGTCGTCCGATTTTAATAAAATTTAATTCGAAATTCAGAACTAATTAAAAAATGTTATTTCCAAGCTTAGAAAGCTATGTGCTAAAGAACACCAAAGATATAATTATTATTTCATGTTATTTTCAAGAGTAGAAGGTTATATGTCTAAAAACAACATGGCTAGATGGACTCGTCTTGTGACGCCGATCAAGAATATATATATTTTATGGGGTCCGAAACGTCTGAAATGATTATATCCTCTGCAAGGGTATAAAAAAACAAAAAACCATTTTTTTAAATTTGAGGTTCTTTTCTCAGAACTCTTGCTGGGGAACTTTTTCGTAAAACCAGTTGAAAATGGCAGTTTAAAGCGAATAAGACTTTCTAATAACCATCAAGGTAAATTAGATAGTGTTATTTATGACACCTTAACAAATTTATGTCAACGTTGTAAGTTAAAATTTTGGAGTATATTTCTAACAATTAGCGTGAAAATATGTGAAATAGAAAGTTAACATTTTAGAAGACAGAAATAAAACTATTGAAACTAATTAAAATGTATGTATTTGTTAAAATATTAAGTTGATTCATAAAAAAAACAAACTATGGCTGTAATAATAATATCTATTTATTTATATTTAATTAATATCCTTTTATCACTGTGAATGGCACTCCTCGTAGTGACGATGAGTGACTTCTATATCACTGTGGAGAGCAGTCCACGTGTAGACGAAGCGCACCAGGAGGGTGTGTGAAGGCGAAGAAATGAAAATCTATAGTAATCGTCCGATTGTTTTGGGTGATACATTAATCGAAAGGTATTGAATAACTAATAGGATAACATACCAAAACATTAGGAAAATAAATTGGTTTGGGTGAAAGTGTAAAAGTAAACATTTAGAAAATCTAATCTGTTGGGGCTAGCGGTGATAAATAACCTTCACTTTTCACCTGGTTGTATTCTCAATAATGCAATGCAATATGTCAGTCACAATAAAATAAACCTCTAGCATGAAAACTAAATAAGTGTTAGACGGGATGGCCGTAGCAATTAAATCCACGTTCAAACCAAAAAACAAGGTTTCCTAATCACAATTTGCCTGCACACGATGGTTTTTAAATTAAATTTCGGAGTTATAAAATTAATTATAAAACATCCTGAGAATTAAACATAAAAATTATGTTCAACTGCTAGTCTAGGCAATAAATAAATTATTGTATCCACAGAACTAAGCAGCTAAACTAGAAAAAGGGAAAATGAAAAACAATAAAAACTTCAAAGTCAGAAATAGAAACCTAGTCAGATGGAAGTGACTGTCCTTTACAAAATATTTGTAGTCGGGCTTTCCGGTTTAGCCCCACCTTGGGCGCCAAAAATGAGATTATTATATATAATATAATACTGTAGCATATCACGAATGATTCTAGCAGCAGCGAAAGATGGTGGGTGTAGCTTCAAGTGGGGCACGCGCTGGTTCCGGCTCTTTTTTTCGTCGGTGAAGGGAGTGAGTTTCCAATTTGATCCACAGTGCGACTTGCTCGCATATGTATATACAATATCCTATTTTAATTCGAGTGCGAACGGACTTTGATGTAAAATTGTAGGAGGACAGAATTAATAGTGGGATAAAGGGAAAGGGAAAACCTGAAAAGAAGGGTGCTGCCTAAATGGAATGGCAGCAGCTGATGTATGTGTGTCGGTGTCAGCAGCGATGATGTTAGTTGCCGCTGACATTGCCACCCAACCATGATCATTGTAGCCGCATAGCCTGACAGCGGTTGGTGATCCCTTTGACACATGCCTAACTCATAACCATCTTCATTGATGCAAGCTTCCATTGAAAAACAATTTAGCAATTCATGTTTATAATAGGTTTAATATATATAAAAAGTAATAATGATCATTAAAGTTACAAAGTTGGGTATCATATAAAGTTGTATGCTAAAGTCATATCGAATTAAATAAAGGCTATCCAAATTTGAACATTAATTTTGATTATTAAATTTAACTGAGCAAGTATTTAATCGAAAGGGAATTTCTTTTATAATATCAAGAACATTGGAATATTATTATAAACAGTCAATCAACGTTGAAAGCGCTTTCAATTTGTTGTATTATTGGCTGTAATTTTGTTTATAAATTGTAAAACTGCATTTCAATTGACTGTAGATAAAATTGGGAAAAACACTTCAAACACTTGCTCTTATTACCAGATTGCTTATTGCATTACAAATTAGTTGATTACACTAGTATTTGGGATAATTTAAATTACTTTACTTCTTATAGGAATTTACTTCAAATTTAGTTGTTTTATTTAATTTTAAGTTTATAGGAATTTAAAGATTTTAAATAAATTTTCCACAACGCTGACGATCACGTTGATGCGCTTTAAGGACTTTTTCCAGGAAAACTAAAACCACTGGAAGGAGTACCTCGACTTCCAAGAATTTTCCACAATGCTGACAATCACGTTGTTGCGATTTAGGGACTTCTTTCTAGGAAAACTGGAGTCAAGAGAAGGAGTACCACAACTTCCAAGAATTTCGCACGATTCCAGGAAAACAGGAACCACCAGAAGGAATACCTCGATTTCCAGAATTCTCTTTGTTTATTCAACGGCAAGGTTGCCGTGGTTGCCTGGTGAAAGAAAATCTTCAAAAAGGCTGAGGATGTCTGATATTTTTTACGATTTTGGTTTTCTTAGAAATCTTGGTTTGGTTCAAACACTGATGAAAATATGTTTAAGCGAGAACGATCCTCACACGGCCAAAGTTCAAAACGGAAAAGAGCGAAAAATTAAGATGCGCCAGTCGGCAAGGCTTGGCTATCGAAAATTGCGGGACCAGAGTTGCTTAAGAATACCTATCGAACGCGTCTTTTTAGTGTTGGAAATTGGGAAAATTTAGGAACTTTGCTCTGCCATTTTAATATTTGGCCGCAACTTCAAATTAAATTGTGGTGGAAAATTTAAAAGTTCACAATATAAACGAAAAGTTCCTTTATTTTCGCTTTGACAGTGAATTAATTGTATTTTGTGTATGGTTGTTTTGTTTTTGTGATTTTTATTTCTTTATATATTCTTTATATTACAGTGCAGTTTTATTTTGTTTTTTTCTATGCGTATTAGCTGCAAAACGCTCCCTCTTTTTCACACTCATTCTATTCATTTTTTTCCTAAACAAAAGCTTAAGTTTAAAGATCTTGCGCTCTTCTCGCACTTTTAACTGCTCGGTTGCAATTTTCGGACTTTACATTCCCCATGAAACAATAATCTGAATACACAAATTATGGATACATTTGTCTGCTCTATTAAGAAATGCATTTTTGATTGCTGTGGTCGGAAGTCGGAAATGATACTTGTTGAGGATTTCTATAATATTTAATTATTGTATTTGTATGGCTACCGTTTCCCCGCGCCATAAAGTCAGTCTCAAATCAGCTGTACAATAGAGAACAACTTTTATTTTAGGATTGTAATATACCTGGAACTTCGCTGTCTACAGATGAAAAAGCGAATGTCTTGCTTTCATTAGCTTACGAGTACATGAACTAACTAAAAGTTCTTTAGGTCTTTCACTGTACCTATGCTTTGTAGCTAAAGCCACCTTGGTTCTTTAAAGAGCTTATATTTGTTCTATAATTCTAGTTACTTAAGTGGTCGGCTTATATTTACCGTGCTACACTACAAAAATTATTTAAGTCTTCGTAAACTTCATTCAACCACTTTTCTTCCCTCGTTGTGTTTTGAAATTTGAACCGGAGCAACGCATATCCGATCAATTTCTTACAAATTGAAATAAATGTTGAGCGCATGCTTTTTGCAAGGGCCTTTTTAAATAGTTTACCCTACGAAACGTAGATAAACATCTTAAAACTTACATTATTTGTGATCAAGGTATTTAAAAAATATATTTGAACGTTCTTCTTTTACACTGAATTTAGTAGAGTATTATATTGCTCTTTTAAGATGAATCTTAAGGTATCTTAAGACAAAAAATACTTTTAAAAAATTATCTCTTTTATCTACTCAACGATACATTTAGTTTCCCGTAGGGGAGCCACCTTAGGCCGCTACTAAGCTGGGATGCAAACCTTGTTTTAACTTCTAGTCCTAATTAAGTTACCCTCCTTAGCGGACCGCAGAACGATGCTTGGAAGAGTCTTTACTTATAATGATATTCGAGGTGAAGTTGAAGCCAACGGGTCCACGCATCTATTGTCTCGCGAATTCGTCGTACGACGGCAGCGTCCCTCGGTCGGTTGGCTGGTTGTTAAGGCCGTGAGATCCTGCCCAAGAAAAAATGTGTTTGTATCATGAATACTCTGCTGCATATTTTGGCAGGTATTGACAGGACAAATACCTTCAGATACTATTCTTTCGGCACTTTAAGTGTAGGATCTACAGTTTGGGGGGCTCGTGGCGACATAGGGGAAGTCTTCCACTTTTCTTACGTTTTGGGTGCAAGGTGTAATGAACAGTATTTCTTTATTTGCACTTTACGGAATTCGAGCGGCTAGCCAAGTACTCATCAAATTTATAATAATTTTGACCAATCACTTAGCAGTAACAACATTTCAGAAATCGAGTTATGATGCATTCATTCACAAGTAATGGGTATAAAAATACTATAGATGACAATATCAGTTTAAGACTAATTGTTCAAAAATAGAAATTATTAAATTGGATTCAAAAAAGGACACGGAATCCATAAACAACTTCACAATGTTATAAATAATATTGCAATTGCGTTAGAAACTACAAAAACTGCACCGATATATTTCTTGCTGTTCGATAAGCGTTCCATTGAGTTTGGCTCTATAGCTTACTGTAGAAAATATAGGAACGGATACCTCCTCCGTACAATTTATTAAATGAATTCTATTTCAATAAGAGGCATCTCTTATCTCCACGTCCATTAAAAAATGAAACAAAAAAAATTTTTTTAAAAAGCTTGTAAGTACCGATTCTGTGCACCACATACCCGACATGCCAGATGCCAGATGTTGCTGATGCTGATATTAAATGATGCTCCTGCAGGCCGATTCTGAAATCTGTTCACATAACTTTACCGGTAAGACCAAGTAGCTGCTCATATATCAAAATCAACTGATCCGCCGACCTACAAACTAACTGTTTAAAATGTTGTTGCTTTCATCTTGACCGCAGATAACCACGAAACAACCACATTAAGGTACAATTTCAGGTTCTCAGATCAAAAACATTTCAGCTTATTATCAACGCTTCTTTTTATGACAGTATATTGACTACCGCCGAAAGAAAAGATATAAATAACTTTAATAAGAAATATAATCATAGTATAATCATAATCAAGAAAATTACTTAGCTTTAAGTATAGTGTGCACATCAGTCAAACCGACATACTGAAAGTATATTACGTTTAATAGCCTTACATTACTGGCTTACTGTGCATTAAAAAAGAAATATTTATAAACAAGCTCATTTCTATCCAGGCTTAAATAACTAAAAAAAAATATATTTTTGGCAAAGGAGTCATCTATGACCATATTAAGGTCTTGGGGTTTCCAAGACCAAAACTGACCTACAAAAGCTTGACTTCGATCAGTTGAGCTCGGGTATTGGGCTGCTGCTGGTGTTCCCCATAGCTGAGAGCCATATGTCCAGATGGGCTTGAGAGTGGAGTTGTTGAGCATTAAGAATCCAGTGAAAGCTTCCGGCCTTAAGATTTAAATGTATTTTCTTGCTTTCGATGTGTCTTCTCCAGATTAGTAGTCTGTCAAGGTGGATGTTTAGACACGTTTCTTCGTTGACTTGGGTGTCTTCTTTGTTGGCAGGGCAGTTAGCCGAATCGTGGTAGTCTCTACAAGCTTCATAACTGTTCGAAGTGAAGTATACCCTGGTGTGTCCATACTCCTGACAATTGTGCATTGCTCACAGACCTAGCTGCTGTTATTGCCGTGCAATAAGAAAGATCTTGCGACACTCTATGTTTGTTACTTTGCTCTCGGACGTGACTAGGAGGTCCGTTGAATTTTGGCCAAGACTGGAGTCGTACGCCAAATTTTGGTTTCGAACCGCAACTATTATCACTAGTTGATATTTCAGAAACGATTCCAATTCTTGAGGGCCTACACTATAGCTCACATGCGACATCATCCAGCTGATGACGAAAATTTGAATACCTTGGTAAAGTCGGAAAAATGGCATTGAGCACACGAGTTTCGTCGAAGACCAATAGAAAAACAGAATGATTTATAGCCCGTCAAATTTACATAAACGATTTTAATGCTCTTACTGCCTTCTCGTGCTTTTCAATACTGAGTAAAGGATCTTCCGCCTCTTTCTGTTCCGCTCATGAGAAAGCATTTCAGGTGAGAATGAAAAGATGGGTGATTCAAAAAGAGAGAAGTTATATTTCATCATTTTAAAGTTAATTCTTACTCTTTTATGATTTTACTGCCTTCTCATGCTTTTCAATACTAAGTAAAGGATCTTCCTCCTCTTTTTGTCTGTCTGCCTGTCTGTCTGTATTTTCCATGTTGTTGTATTACAGAGCTTACATATTGCAAGTGTCACTATCTGAAAGTAAATAGGTGTACCTTTTCGTGTACATCACGATACCCGTTACTCAGCGAAAGGGAAGTCGGAATAGATAAGTAGCAAAGCGATATTCTAAAGCACAACATACCAGCCATTTCAATATATTTGGCTATTTCTGAGCGTTAGAATGGGCAAATACATATCAGTTATCACTGGCATAAAAACTGTTAGTTAAGTTAAAGCGGGAATGGCACCCTGCTGAAACAAACTTTCGCTGCGCAGGAAGCCCAGAAATCCCACCCCTCTTTTAGATTTCAAGATCTAAGCGTTCAGACGGACGGCAAACGGACATGGCTAAATCGAGTCAGCTATTGATACTGATTAAGAATTTAAGGGGTCGAAAACGTTTTCTTCTGCCTTTTGTCTATGTCGAACGAATATAAAAAAGTAAAAAAGGTATTTTTCATTACACAAAGAGTTTCATTTTGCCGTTTTCGTTTTGAAAAGCATAACGAAAAATACAAAATGGGAAAGACTATTAATAACAGAGACTATTAGACTACCTAATCACTTTTTACGAATTGTGCTTTTTGCCTTAAAATGAGGTCATGTTTTGGATAAAAAGACATATTAATATTCTATTTAAAAAAAACTTCTTTTGTTTTTCAACATTTTGATAACTGACATATTTATGTAAACTGTAAACTGTAGCCATTTGGTTTTCTTGTCTGTCCTGATATTTCTTCTTGGATTTTTATGATCTTAACAATATGTGAACTTTTCTGAACTTTATTTTTATAACTTTATAATTCATATTAATTCAATGTATACAATTCTCTGTTTACCCTGCAGCTCAACAATTCATACTGGATCAAAATCATCACAGTCGACAACGACGACGGCAGTACCGAAAAAATTTTAAAATGACTTTTTGACAAAAGAAATAATATTCTTGCCACTTTTATACATCTAAAATTACATTTAAAAGTTATTTCAAACCCTAAGTGACTTTTTGGCTTCACACAATTTCAAATGTCTTATATATATGACCATAAATACATTGCGATTGAAATTATATTGGACACGGTGTTAGAAGATTAGGTAGCTTAATGTGAATTATACGTTTTCGTAAAATTAAATGACCAGTGTTTAAGGAGTTCTAAATTAAAAAATTATAATATGATAATTAAATTAATGTGTTATGCCTACGAAGAAAAAAAATTGTAACTCGAATCGTTTTATAGGGGTAAATTGCGATTAGACATTTGGCCCAGTGAATTCGTTTTAAATGCCAGAACGAAAACTAAAATTATATACTCGTACCCATGCAACCGAAGATGTATAGCATTACATTTTTATTAAGGGTCTTAAACCAAAAAACATTTCATTCTGGTAAAAACCTTCACCAGTTTGGTGGCCAAAAAATGTCTGTATAGAGTTTCTTATCAAAATAACCTAAATTAAGTTTGTACATGGTTTTTAAAACTTTACTTAGGTTAAAAAACAATAAACAAACAAACTTAGTTCAAACTACATTTTTTGATTTATTTAAATCAAATGGTTTTTATTTTGTTAAGGCAAATTGTTTTTGTTATGCTAGGGATAATAATATGCGCACCTAATAGAAAATATATTTGTTAATCATTTATTAAAAACGACATCTAGATATCATTCAAATTCTAAGTCAGGAAATAAAGAATAAGTGTCGTTTAAAGCCTTTTTATAAAGGCAACTTAAACATTTTTTTAATTCGTTTTTTTATGGGAGACCTTAACTCGCGGCCGTAGAAAATAATTTTTGCTTTGAATTTCCATTAAGAAATTTATTCAACAAAAATATCTATATGCACGGGTTCTGTGAAATGAGTCTTTAAAAATTGGAAAAATGCTGTCTTTTTTTTTCCGCGAACTTGTAGTTGGTTAGTAAGTATGCCTAAACCTTTGAAATGAGGAAATGAGACAATTTTAATCTTAACTCAAAAGAGTAGAGTTATTTTTTAATATAGTGAGTATTAACTAATAGTACCATCGGCCTCCGTCTTAAACCCTAACTTATCTTTTCATAACTGGACGATTTAAAAAAATAACGATTTAAGCTAATTTTAAGGAATGAGGCTCAAAAATCCCAAAAAAAACGTTGTTGACTATGATAATTACTGTTAAAAAAACAAGAAAGGAAGTTAACTTCGGCAAAGCGATGTTTGTATAACCTTGCAGTAGTAAGAAATAATCAACTTTAGTAAATAATTTTTTCATATTATTTTCCCACCAATTTTCCGATCGTTCCTATGACAGCTATATGATATAGTATTCCGATTTTAATATAATTTAATTCGAAATTCAAAACCAATTAAAAAATGTTATTTCCAAGTGTAGGAGGTTATAAGTTAAAAAACAAACAAAAAAAAAAAACTAATTAAAAAATGTTATTTTCAAGCTTAGAAGGCTATATGTTAAAGAACACCAAAGATATAATTTTTATTTCATGTTTTCCGACGCATTTTCCGGTCGTTCCTATGGCAGCTATATGATATAGTCGTCCGATTTTGATAAAATTTAAATCGAAATTTAAAACCAATTAAAAAATGTTATTTCCAAGTGTAGGAGGTTATAAGTTAAAAAACACCGAAGATATAATTTTTTCATATTAATTTACCACTACTTTTCCGGTCTTTCCTAGGCAGCTATATGATATAGTCATCCGATTTTGATAAAATTTAATCGAAATTTAAAACCAATTAAAAAATGTTATTTCCAAGCGTAGGAGGTTATAAGTTACAAAAAAACTAAAAAAAAAATATACTTTTTTCATATTATTTTATTTTATTTCATATTTTTATTTCATGTTTTCCGACGCATTTTCCGGTCGTTCCTATGGCAGCTATATGATATAGTCATCCGATTTTGATAGAATTTAATTCGAAATTCAAAACTAATTAAAAAATGTTATTTCCAAGCGTAGAAGGTTATAAGTTAAAAACCACCGAAGATATAATTTTTTCATATTATTTTACCACTAATTTTCCAATTGTCCCTATGGCAGCTATATGATATAGTCGTCCGATTTTAATAAAATTAAATTCGAAATTCAGAACTAATTAAAAAATGTTATTTTCAAGCTTAGAAGGCTATATGTTAAAGAACACCAAAGATATAATTTTTTTTTCATGTTTTCCGACCCATGTTCCGGTCGTTCCTATGGCAGCTATATGATATAGTCGTCCGATTTTGACAAAATTTAAATCGAAATTCAGAACTAATTAAAAAATGTTATTTCCAAGTGTAGGAGGTTATAAGTTAAAAAACACCGAAGATATAATTTTTTCATATTAATTTACCACTACTTTTCCGGTCTTTCCTAGGCAGCTATATGATATAGTCATCCGATTTTGATAAAATTTAATCGAAATTTAAAACCAATTAAAAAATGATATTTCCAAGCGTAGGAGGTTATAAGTTACAAAAAAACCCAAAAAAAATATACTTTTTTCATATTATTTTACCACTAATTTTCCAATTGTCCCTATGGCAGCTATATGATATAGTCGTCCGATTTTAATAAAATTAAATTTGAAATTCAGAACTAATTAAAAAATGTTATTTTCAAGCTTAGAAGGCTATATGTTAAAGAACACCAAAGATATAATTTTTTTTCATGTTTTCCGACCCATTTTCCGGTCGTTCCTATGGCAGCTATATGATATAGTCATCCGATTTTGATAGAATTTAATTCGAAATTCAAAACTAATTAAAAAATGTTATTTCCAAGCGTAGAAGGTTATAAGTTAAAAACCACCGAAGATATAATTTTTTCATATTATTTTACCACTAATTTTCCAATTGTCCCTATGGCAGCTATATGATATAGTCGTCCGATTTTAATAAAATTAAATTCGAAATTCAGAACTAATTAAAAAATGTTATTTTCAAGCTTAGAAGGCTATATGTTAAAGAACACCAAAGATAAATTTTTTTTTCATGTTTTCCGACCCATGTTCCGGTCGTTCCAATGGCAGCTATATGATATAGTCGTCCGATTTTGACAAAATTTAAATCGAAATTCAGAACTAATTAAAAAATGTTATTTCCAAGCTTAGAAGGTTATATATTAAACAAGAAAGGAAGTTAATTTCGACAAGCCGAACTTTGTATACCCTTGCAGTTTCAAAAAATAATCAATAATTTTATTAAATTGAATTTGAAATTCTTAAAAATATAAAAATGTATATTCCCAATATTATAAGATAATATGTCAAGAAGCCACAAAGCTATAATTTATTTCATATTATTTTCCCACCAATTTTCCGATCGTTCCTATGACAGATGATATAGTCGTCCGATTTTAATAAAATTTAATTCGAAATTCAGAACTAATTAAAAAATGTTATTTTCAAGCTTAGAAGGTTATATGTTAAAGAACACCAAAGATATAATTTTCATTTCATGTTTTCCGACCCATTTTCCGGTCGTTCCTATGGCAGCTATATGATATAATCGTCCGATTTTGATAGAATTTAATTCGAAATTCAAAACTAATTAAAAAATGTTATTTCCAAGCGTAGAAGGTTATAAGTTAAAAAACACCAAAGATATAATTTTTTCATATTATTTTACCACTAATTTTCCGGTCTTTCCTAGGCAGCTATATGATATAGTCATCCGATTTTGATAAAATTTAAATCGAAATTTAAAACCAATTAAAAAATGTTATTTCCAAGCGTAGGAGGTTATAAGTTAAAAAACACCTAAGATATAATTTTTTCATATTATTTTACCACTAATTTTCCAATTGTCCCTATGGCAGCTATATGATATAGTCGTCCGATTTTGACAAAATTTAAATCGAAATTCAGAACTAATTAAAAAATGTTATTTCCAAGCTTAGAAGGTTATATATTAAACAAGAAAGGAAGTTAATTTCGGCAAGCCGAAGTTAGTACCCTTGCAGTTTCAAAAAATAATCAATAATTTTATTAAATTTAATTCGAAATTCTTAAAAATTTAAAAATGTATATTCCCAATATTATAAGATAATATGTCAAAAAGCCCCAAACCTATAATTTGTTTCATATTATTTTCCCACCAATTTTCCGATCGTTCCTATGACAGATGATATAGTCGTCCGATTTTAATAAAATTTAATTCGAAATTCAGAACTAATTAAAAAATGTTATTTCCAAGCTTAGAAAGCTATATGTTAAAGAATACCAAAGATATAATTTTTATTTCATGTTATTTTCAAAAGTAGAAGGTTATATGTCTAAAAACACCGAAAATATAATTTTTCTATATTATTTTGCCACTAAGTTTTGATTGTTTCTATGGGAGCTATACGATATTGTCGTCCAATTTTGATAGAATTTAATTCGAAATTCAAAACTAATTAAAAAATGTTATTTCCAAGTGTAGGAGGTTATATGTTAAAAAACACCAAAGATATAATTTTTTTTAAATTTTTTCCTCGATAGTTCCTATGGGAGCTATAAGATATAGTTGTCCGATCCGGCTGGTTTCGACTTATATACTACCTGCAATAGAAAAAAGACTTTTGGGTAAGTTTCAGCCCTATAGCTTTAAATCTGAGAGACTAGTTTGCGAATAAGACTTTCTAATAACCATCAAGGTAAATTAGATAGTGTTATTTATGACACCTTAACAAATTTATGTCAACATTGTAAGTTAAAATTTTGGAGTATATATCTAACAATTAGCGTGAAAATATGTGAAATAGAAAGTTAACATTTTAGAAAACAGAAATAAAACTATTGTAATTAATTAAAATGTATGTATTTGTTAAAAAATAAAGTTGATTCATAAAAAAACAAACTATGGCTGTTTATATCTTAATAATAATATCTATTTATTTATATTTAATTAATATCCTTTTATCACTGTGAATGGCACTCCTCGTAGTGACGATGAGTGACTTCTATATCACTGTGGAGAGCAGTCCACGTGTTGACGAAGCGCACCAGGAGGGTGTGTGAAGGCGAAGAAATGAAAATCTATAGTAATCGTCCGATTGTTTTGGGTGATACATTAATCGAAAGGAATTGAATAACTAATAGGATAACATACCAAAACATTAGGAAAATAATTTGGTTTGGGTGAAAGTGTAAAAGTAAACATTTAGAAAATCTAATCTGTTGGGTCTAGCGGTGATAAATAACCTTCACTTTTCACCTGGTTGTATTCTCAATAATGCAATGCAATATGTCAGTCACAATAAAATAAACCTCTAGCATGAAAACTAAATAAGTGTTAGACGGGATGGCCGTTGCAATTAAATCCACGTTCAAACCAAAAAACAACGTTTCCTAATCACAATTTGCCTGCACACGATGGTTTTTAAATTAAATTTCGGAGTTATAAAATTAATTATAACACATCCTGATAATTAAACATAAAAATTATGTTCAACTGCTAGTCTAGGCAATAAATAAATTATTTTATCCACAGAACTAAGCAGCTAAACTAGAAAAAGGGAAAATGAAAAACAATAAAAACTTCAAAGTCAGAAATAGAAACCTAGTCAGATGGAAGTGACTGTCCTTTACAAAATATTTGTAGTCGGGCTTGCCGGTTTAGCCTCACATTGGGCGCCAAAAATGAGATTATTATATATAATATAATACTGTAGCATATCACGAATGATTCTAGCAGCAGCGAAAGATGGTGGGTGTAGCTTCAAGTGGGGCACGCGCTGGTTCCGGCTCTTTTTTTCGTCGGTAAAGGGAGTGAGTTTCCAATTTGATCCACAGTGCGACTTGCTCGCATATGTATATACAATATCCTATTTTAATTCGCGTGCGAACGGACTTTGATGTAAAATTGTAGGAGGACAGAATTAATAGTGGGATAAAGGGAAAGGGAAAACCTGAAAAGAAGGGTGCTGCCTAAATGGAATGGCAGCAGCTGATGTATGTGTGTCGGTGTCAGCAGCGATGATGTTAGTTGCCGCTGACATTGCCACCCTACCATGATCACCGTAGCCGCATAGCCTGACAGAGGTTGGTGATCCCTTTGACACATGCCTAACTCATAACCATCTTCATTGATGCAAGCTTCCATTGAAAAACAATTTAGCAATTCATGTTTATAATAGGTTTAATATATATAAAAAGTAATAATGATCATTAAAGTTACAAAGTTGGGTATCATATAAAGTTGTATGCTAAAGTCATATCGAATTAAATAAAGGCTATCCAAATTTGAACATTAATTTTGATTATTAAATTTAACTGAGCAAGTATTTAATCGAAAGGGAATTTCTTTTATAATATCAAGAACATTGGAATATTATTATAAACAGTCAATCAACGTTGAAAGCGCTTTCAATTTGTTGTATTATTGGCTGTAATTTTGTTTATAAATTGTAAAATTGCATTTCAATTGACTGTAGATAAAATTGGGAAAAACACTTCAAACACTTGCTCTCATTACGAGATTGTTTATTGCATTACAAATTAGTTGATTACACTAGTATTTGGGATAATTTAAATTACTTTACTTCTTATAGGAATTTACTTCAAATTTAGTTGTTTTATTAAATTTTAAGTTTATAGGAATTTAAAGATTTTAAATAAATTTTCCACAATGCTGACGATCACGTTGATGCGCTTTAAGGATTTTTTTCCAGGAAAACTATAACCACTGGAAGGAGTACCTCGACTTCCAAGAATTTTCCACAATGCTGACAATCACGTTGTTGCGATTTAGGGACTTCTTTCTAGGAAAACTGGAGTCAAGAGAAGGAGTACCACGACTTCCAAGAATTTCGCACGATTCCAGGAAAACAGGAACCACCAGAAGGAATACCTCGATTTCCAGAATTCTCTTTGTTTATTCAACGGCAAGCTTGCCGTGGTTGCCTGGTGAAAGAAAATCTTCAAAAAGGTTGAGGATGTCTGATATTTTTTACGATTTTGGTTTTGTTAGAAATTTAAGCGAGAACGATCCTCACACGGCCAAAGTTCAAAACGGAAAAGAGCGAAAAATTAAGATGCGCCAGTCGGCAAGGCTTGGCTATCGAAAATTGCGGGACCAGAGTTGCTTAAGAATACCTATCGAACGCGTCTTTTTAGTGTTGGAAATTGGGAAAGTTTAGGAACTTTGCTCTGCCATTTTAATATTTGGACGCAACTTCAACTCCTGGCAGAATTTTTAAATTGTGGTGAAAAATTTAAAAGTTCACAATATAAACGATAAGTTCCTTTATTTTCGCTTTGACAGTGAATTAATTGTATTTTTTGTATGGTTGTTTTGTTTTTATGATTTTTATTTCTTTATATATTCTTTATATTACAGTGCAGTTTTATTTTGTTTTTTTCTATGCGTATTAGCTGCAAAACGCTCCCTCTTTTTCACACTCATTCTATTCATTTTTTTCCTAAACAAAAGCTTAAGTTTAAAGATCTTGCGCTCTTCTCGCACTTTTAACTGCTCGGTTGCAATTTTCGGACTTTACATTCCCCATAAAACAATAATCTGAATACACAAATTATGGATACATTTGTCTGCTCTATTAAAAATGCATTTTTTATTGCTGTCGGAAGTCGGAAATGATACTTGTTGAAGATTTCTATAATATTTAATTATTGTATTTGTATGGCTACCGTTTCCCCGCGCCAAAAAGTCAGTCTCAAATCAGCTGTACAATAGAGAAAAACTTTTATTTTAGGATTGTAATATACCTGGAACTTCGCTGTCTACAGATGAAAAAGCGAATGTCTTGTTTTCATTAGCTTACGAGTACATGAACTAACTAAAAGTTCTTTAGGTCTTTCACTGTACCTATGCTTTGTAGCTAAAGCCACCTTGGTTCTTTAAAGAGCTTATATTTATTCTATAATTATAGTTACTTAAGTGGTCGGCTTATATTTACCGTGCTACACTACAAAAATTATTTAAGTCTTTGTAAACTTCATTCAACCACTTTTCTTCCCTCGTTGTGTTTTGAAATTTGAACCGGAGCAACGCATATCCGATCAATTTCTTACAAATTGAAATAAATGTTGAGCGCATGCTTTTTGCAAGGGCCTTTTTAAATAGTTTACCCTACGAAACGTAGATAAACATCTTAAAACTTACATTATTTGTGATCAAGGTATTTAAAAAATATATTTGAACGTTCTTCTTTCACACTGAATTTAGTAGAGTATTATATTGCTCTTTTAAGATGAATCTTAAGGTATCTTAAGACAAAAAATACTTTTAAAAAATTATCTCTTTTATCTACTCAACGTTACATTTAGTTTCCCGTAGGGGAGCCACCTTAGGCCGCTACTAAGCTGGGATGCAAACCTTGTTTTAACTTCTAGTCCTAACGATGCTTGGAGGAGTCTTTACTTATAATGATATTCGAGGTGAAGTTGAAGCCAACGGGTCCACGCATCTATTGTCTCGCGAATTCGTCGTACGACGGCAGCGTCCCTCGGTCGGTTGGCTGGTTGTAAAGGCCGTGAGATCCTGCCAAAGAAAAATTGTGTTTGTATCATGAATACTCTGCTGCATATTTTGGCAGGTATTGACAGGACAAATACCTTCAGATACTATTCTTTCGGCACTTTAAGTGTAGGATCTACAGTTTGGGAGGCCCGTGGCGACATAGGGGAAGTCTTCCACTTTTGTTACGTTTTGGGTGCAAGGTGTAATGAACAGTATTTCCTTATTTGCACTTTACGAAATTCGAGCGGCTAGCCAAGTACTCATCAAATTTATAATAATTTTGACCAATCACTTAGCAGTAACAACATTTCAGAAATCGAGTTATGATGCATTCATTCACTCTACAAGTAATGGGTATAAAAATACTATAGATGACAATATCAGTTTAAGACTAATTGTTCAAAAATAGAAATTATTAAATTGGATTCAAAAAAGGACACGGAATCCATAAACAACTTCACAATGTTATAAATAATATTGCAATTGCGTTAGAAACTACAAAAACTGCACCGATATATTTCTTGCTGTTCGATAAGCGTTCCATTGAGTTTGGCTCTATAGCTTACTGTAGAAAATATAGGAACGGATACCTCCTCCGTACAATTTATTAAATGAATTCTATTTCAATAAGAGGCATCTCTTATCTCCACGTCCATTAAAAAATGAAACAAAAAAAATTTTTTTAAAAAGCTTGTAAGTACCGATTCTGTGCACCACATACCCGACATGCCAGATGCCAGATGTTGCTGATGCTGATATTAAATGATGCTCCTGCAGGCCGATTCTGAAATCTGTTCACATAACTTTACCGGTAAGACCAAGTAGCTGCTCATATATCAAAATCAACTGATCCGCCGACCTACAAACTAACTGTTTAAAATGTTGTTGCTTTCATCTTGACCGCAGATAACCACGAAACAACCACATTAAGGTACAATTTCAGGTTCTCAGATCAAAAACATTTCGGCTTATTATCAACGCTTCTTTTTATGACAGTATATTGACTACCGCCGAAAGAAAAGATATAAATAACTTTAATAAGAAATATAATCATAGTATAATCATAATCAAGAAAATTACTTAGCTTTAAGTATAGTGTGCACATCAGTCAAACCGACATACTGAAAGTATATTACGTTTAATAGCCTTACATTACTGGCTTACTGTGCATTAAAAAAGAAATATTTATAAACAAGCTCATTTCTATCCAGGCTTAAATAACTAAAAAAAAATATATTTTTGGCAAAGGAGTCATCTATGACCATATTAAGGTCTTGGGGTTTCCAAGACCAAAACTGACCTACAAAAAACCAGCTTGACTTCGGTCAGTTGAGCTTGGGTATTGGGCTGCTGCTGGTGTTCCCCCATAGCTGAGAGCCATATGTCCAGATGGGCTTGAGAGTGGAGTTGTTGAGCATTAAGAATCCAGTGAAAGCTTCCGGCCTTAAGTTTTAAATGTACTTTCTTGCTTTAGATGTGCCTTCTCCAGATTAGTAGTCTGTCAAGGTGGATGCTTAGACACGTTTCTTCGTGGACTTGGGTGTCTTCTTTGTTGGCAGGGCAGTTAGCCGAATCGTGGAAGTCTCTACAAGCTTCATAACTGTTCGAAGTGAAGTATACCCTGGTGTGTCCATACTCCTGACAATTGTGCATTACTCACAGACCTAGCTGCTGTTATTGTCGTGCAATAAGAAAGATCTTGCGACACTTTATGTTTGTTACTTTGCTCTCGGACGTGACTAGGAGGTCCGTTGAATTTTCGCCAAGACTGGAGTCGTACGCCAAATTTTGGTTTCGAACCGCAACTATTATGACTAGTTGATATTTCAGAAACGATTCCAATTCTTGAGGGCCTACATTATAGCTCACATGCGATATCATCCAGCTGATGACGAAAATTTGAATACCTTGGTAAAGTCGGAAAAATGGCATTAAGTACACGAGTTTCGTCGTAGACCAATATAAAAACAGAATGATTTATAGCCCGTCAAATTTACATAAACGATTTTAATGCTCTTACTGCCTTCTCGTGCTTTTCAATACTGAGTAAAGGATCTTCCGCCTCTTTCTGTTCCGCTCATGAGAAAGCATTTCAGGTGAGAATGAAAAGATGGGTGATTCAAAAAGAGAGAAGTTATATTTCATCATTTTAAAGTTAATTCTTACTCTTTTATGATTTTACTGCCTTCTCATGCTTTTCAATACTAAGTAAAGGATCTTCCTCCTCTTTTTGTCTGTCTGCCTGTCTGTCTGTATTTTCCATGTTGTTGTATTACAGAGCTTACATATTGCAAGTGTCACTATCTGAAAGTAAATAGGTGTACCTTTTCGTGTACATCACGATACCCGTTACTCAGCGAAAGGGAAGTCGGAATAGATAAGTAGCAAAGCGATATTTTAAAGCACAACATACCAGCCATTTCAATATATTTGGCTATTTCTGAGCGTTAGAATGGGCAAATACATATCAGTTAAATATTTTTTCTGGCATAACAACTGTCAGTTAAGTTAAAGCGGGAATGGCACCCTGCTGAAACAAACTTTCGCTGCGCAGGAAGCCCAGAAATCCCACCTCTCTTTAAGATTTCAAGATCTAAGCGTTCATACGGACGGACGGCAAACGGACATGGCTAAATCGAGTCAGCTATTGATACTGATTAAGAATTTAAGGGGTCGGAAACGTTTTCTTCTGCCTTTTGTCTATGTCGGACGAATATAAAAAAGTAAAAAAGGTATTTTTCATTACACAAAGAGTTTCATTTTGCCGTTTTCATTTTGAAAAGCATAACGAAAAAGACTATTAATAACAGAGACTATTAGACTACCTAATCACTTTTTACGAATTGTGTATACCTTGCAGTTATAAGAAATAATCAACTTTAGTAAATAATTTTTTCATATTATTTTCCCACCAATTTTCCGATCGTTCCTATGACAGCTATATGATATAGTCGTCCGATTTTAATAAAATTTAATTCAAAATTCAGAACTAATTAAAAAATGTTATTTCCAAGCTTAGAAGGTTATATATTAAACAAGAAAGGAAGTTAATTTCGACAAGCCAAGGTTTGTATACCCTTGCAGTTTCAAAAAATAATCAATAATTTTATTAAATTGAATTCGAAATTCTTAAAAATATAAAAATGTATATTCCCAATATTATAAGATAATATGTCAAAAAGCCCCAAAGCTATAATTTGTTTCATATTATTTTACCACCAATTTTCCGATCGTTCCTATGACAGCTATATGATATAGTCGTCCGATTTTAATAAAATTTAATTCGAAATTCAGAACTAATTAAAAAATGATATTTCCAAGCTTAGAAAGCTATATGCTAAAGAACACCAAAGATATAATTTTTATTTCATGTTATTTTCAAGAGTAGAAGGTTATATGTCTAAAAACACCGAAAATATAATTTTTCTATATTATTTTGCCACTAAGTTTTGATTGTTCCTATGGGAGCTATACGATATAGTCGTCCAATTTGGATAGAATTTAATTCGAAATTCAAAACTAATTAAAAAATGTTATTTCCAAGTGTAGGAGGTTATATGTTAAAAAACACCAAAGATATAATTTTTTTTTTAATTTTTTCCCCAATAGTTCCTATGGGAGCTATAAGATATAGTTGTCCGATCCGGCTGGTTCCGACTTATATACTACCTGCAATAGAAAAAAGACTTTTGGGTAAGTTTCAGCCCTATAGCTTTAAATCTGATAGACTAGTTTGCGTAGAAACGGACGGAGAGACGGACAGACAGACGGACATGGCTAGATGGACTCGTCTTGTGACGCCGATCAAGAATATATATATTTTATGGGGTCGGAAACGTCTCCTTCACTGCGTTGCAATCTTCTGACTGAAATGATTATATCCTCTGCAAGGGTATAAAAAAACAAAAAACCATTTTCTTAAATTTGAGGTTCTTTTCTCAGAACTCTTGCTGGGGAACTTTTTCGTAAAACCAGTTGAAAATGGCAGTTTAAAGCGAATAAGACTTTCTAATAACCATCAAGGTAAATTAGATAGTGTTATTTATGACACCTTAACAAATTTATGTCAACATTGTAAGTTAACATTTTGTAGTATATATCAAACAATTAGCGTGAAAATATGTGAAATAGAAAGTTAACATTTTAGAAGACAGAAATAAAACTATTGAAATTAATTAAAATGTATGTATTTGTTAAAAAATAAAGTTGATTCATAAAAAAACAAACTATGGCTGTATATATCTTTAATAATATTATCTATTTATTTATATTTAATTAATATCCTTTTATCACTGTGAATGGCACTCCTCGTAGTGACGATGAGTGACTTCTATATCACTGTGGAGAGCAGTCCACGTGTTGACGAAGCGCACCAGGAGGGTGTGTGAAGGCGAAGAAATGAAAGTCTTGAAAGCTCAATATAAGAAACATTAATTCTACCTTTTTTTTGAAAAAAAGCTAATTTGACGAAAAACAGCTATAAAAAGTTAAATTTTGTATACCCGTAACTTGTGAACTACTGAAGCTACAGCTAAATACGTATGTACGTCTCTTAAACACGACTTGAAAATTATGGGCCTCTTATTCAATATGACTGTGTTACTTGTTTGTTTTTAATAAAGCGTGTCGAATGTAAAAATTTAATTTAAAAAAAAATTTAAAAATTTAGTAAGTAAGTAGATCTTATATTACATTGCCGTATCAAAAATTGATATCAGAACTCGTAAAGAGGTGTTTTTTTGATAGAAAGTTACAACATAAACACATCAGGCCTTTGACACTCGCATAATTCAGAAATCGAAGAAACAATTTGAGTCCCGTAACGTATTTAAATTCCTTATTAAAACTAAGCCGCCGATTCCATCTAGCATGCTTTAGCATGACTGCTAGAAAATAATATTTGCTTTTAATTCTCATTAAAAAAATTTGTTTAATAGGAATTTTAAAAGGCATAGATTCTGTGAAGAGAGTCTTCAAAATTGGATAGTACGCCTAAACTTTTGAATGTGACAATTTTAAACTTTCAAAGCCCATATTCGAAAGAGACAAGTCGTTTTTAGCATAGTAATAAAGAAATTAATAATCTGTCTTAAACAGTTGATCGTTGTAACTTTTCTTTTTATAATTTGACGATTTGGAAGAAGGATTCAATCAAATTTCAAGGAATGAAGGACAAAAATCCCAAAAAATGTTGTTGGGTATGGTAATCATGGTTCAAAAAAAACAATAACGCATTTTTCAATGTTGAGGTATATCAGAACTCCTGCGTTGGGGAACTTTTTTTGTAAAACCAGTTAAAATGGCAGATCAAAGCGAATAAGATTTTATAACAGCCATCGAGGTAATTTTAGATATAACACTATCTAAAGGTGTCTAGATAGTGTTATATCTAAAATTACCTCGATGGCTGTTATAAAATCTTGTCGCCAAAGTGGCACATATCTTCCCGACGGGAGTGACTTCCGCGATCCGAATGCGATATCGCCGAAGTGACTTCTGGAAGTTACTTACAATTGACATAACAGATGCTTGTAGAAGATACCAGAAGTGCCTATCCCCATTAGAAATCTAAAAAATCTTGACTAAAACCTTGTTTTTTCATGTTCGGCAATATTTTGAATACATTTTTCATAACGTCTTTGAGCGCTTGTAGATGCCGTTCTTGGCATTTCGGAAATGCTGCTTAATAATTTTATTTATATCCAGCTCCGTTCACATGAGAAATTTAACAATAACCATTTTTAGAATAAACAGAAACAAAAATTTTTTTTAATTAAAATAAAAATAAATTTGGAGGAATTAACTTTTATTATTAGGTGGTTATCCAGATTATCTTGGAATGCTTATTTCACTGCAATTGATAATCGATAATGTGAAAATATTTTGATGTAAACATACAGCTTTACGTAAATTCGCACTGTTCGTTGAGTTGGAAATTTAAATGTGTCATACAATTTAAAAAATTGCGATAAAACAAAGGAACATACAGATTTTATACAAAACTGGACTGCTAACACGCAAATTGCAAAATAAACTGACGCTCGGTCAAAAAATGAGCATAGGTAAAGAGGGAGAGGAATTTTTAGAATAAAAGAGTAACAGCAATTATCGTGTCCTCCTTTTCCCAGTAACTTTGTTTTTGTACCATCTATCTTTCGTCCAGAAGTATCTCAGAAGCAGAGCTTGTAAATAACTGTCGACCGTTTTTTTCTTGCGCTCTTGTTGCGAGCACAACCGAAAAAGTTCATACTCTTTCGCTCTCGCTCTGAGCAAGAGATTTTGTTGACTTCAACTCTCTTTTCTGTTGAGCGCTTTTCGTTGAGCCCATTTTATTTCGGTCGTTTAATGAGCAGTGCGAGAACGAGAAACGCTGGCACAAAGAGAGTCAGCAAAAGACCGATTGATCGAAAAACTCATAGCAAACGGTCTTCCCATTTACTCTCATTGTTGTTGCAATTATTATGTTTTGTCTGCAAAACGAATGCAAAAAAGTTTCAGACAATGTTGTTTTTAGTTTTTTTTTTATTTTTATATATATTTTATAGTCATATTTTTTGTAACATTTTTTATATTTATGTGTTAAGCTTTACAACTAGTAATGAGTTTAGATTTTCTGCACTAATCGAACTTCTTCGTTCACTTAATATAAAATGTAGGGCTGAGAATGCCCGTTCGACGGAGACTTGCGTTGCAGGTGTAGCTACGAGGATCCATGTAAATCGCTTCCAACAATGCATAATTTTCTAATAATTTAGTTTCTCTTATTTTTTTTAAATTAGAATACAGAAAATACAATTTACACGAGGATCCATGTAAATCGCTGCCAACAATTCAGATTTTTCTAATAATTTAGTTTATCTTATTTTTTTTAAATGCCGTTTTTTTAAATTAAATTGTAGATATTATCGCATTTCAATTTTAGTTCCATCCATACTACGAAGAACTCACTATAAACTAAATCTTTGTTTTGTAGCTTTAGGGTTGCCTGGTATGTGAAAGCGTCAATGTACGTCTCAATCCAATCCCAATCGGCCTCTACACAAATATTTGGCTGCGTTGCCAGGAAATCCTTTCAGTCCAATAATTTCTTTAGCATTAAATACGTCGAATTCCACCTTGTAGCAACGTCGAGCGATGGTATGTTTTTTTTTTATTCTCAACTAAGACACGTCTGCATAGATTTTATAAATTTGAAGTATTTATAATATATATATGTATATATATAACTAGCTGACCCGGCCAACTTTGTTCCGCCTCCTTCGATAATGTCTGCCCCAAATTACGTCATTTGGAAACAACTATTGTATTTTCGAGTATTTGCAAGAAAGTGGCGTGATTCTTGTGTTTCGCCGCAAAGCAAAGAATACAACTTTCATGTGGCGGAGTTAACACTGGCAATTTCACTTTACCATTGTCGCAGCATAATCCAGGCGTTTCTCCGGAAAACTTTAATGCACCACAATACTCGCAAACAACGTCCATTTGCCCAATGCAAACGCTAGGATGCAAGCTGTAATCATTGCTGCAATCGTATCGAAACGCAGCTCGATTCAAATCAGCTAAATATCTTGTTCTGCGTCGCAAATTATCTATTTGTTGACTTCTGTTGTTCGCTCGACGATTCTGCATTGCCAACCGAGCTGTTTCACGGACTGCTTCACTTTGCTCTCGTGATTGAGAAGCACGAAGTCGAGCCATACTATTGCGGCGTTGTTCACGTGCAATTTCTTGTTCTTCTTCAGTCCTTTCATTTGCAGTATTTTGTATTCTTTTTGCATTACGGCTTTGTCGGGAAAGATTCGATCGTCTTGGTCGCGGCATTATTAATTAAACTTCACTTCACTTCAATCCACTTGTTAATTATTTATTTAATAGAAATAGTGTTAATATTGATTTCTTACAAATATCAAGTTGTCATCCATACGTCATTACATAGCTGTCATTTTCGTCAATTACATAGCTGTCATTTGCGTTTTGTTATTCCAAGTCTGATTCTTTTTTGTTATACCACGTTTTATAGTGACTGACGTTTCATGTCAAGTCACAGAGGAACGTTGTCGAACGGGATAAAATAAATCCTATGTCCGACTCCTGGCTATAAGCTACCTCCCTACCAATTTTCAGTCAAATCTGTTCTGCCGTTCTTGAGTTATAAGTGGTGTAACTAACACGACTTTCTTTTATATATATAGATTATATTATTTATTTATTATTTTCCCCGATTTATCCCGATTGGGAAATAAATTTTTATATATGTACTTTTATAACTTATAACTTACCTATATGTTTCTGTGCGCAGCGATTTGCATAATGTGCGACAGGCACTTATTTTATCGGCGATCTCCTTTGTTTTGTTTAAATCAAATACTCACAGTTGCAGAGAGTGTGCTGCACATCTCACAAGGTGTATATTAGCCAGTTCAATAGAATCCAGTTCTTTCAGAAGATTCTCGCTTTCTATATCTTTCATGCCTAGAATGGCTTTATTCATTCTGGTGGCAACGTCGATATTCAGCGACACCAGCTTTCCCTTCGCAAGTGCCCTTATATTTTCTTTTAAAAACTGTTCTTTGATTGACACAAAATTCATAATATTTCTAGACGTTACAGGGTTCAAGCCAAGTGCATTATATATTGGATCCATTATTTCGTTCAACCCTACACTGTCAAGAAATTTGAATGGTTTTCCGTCTGTGGTTACAATTCTGATCAAAGAAGAAACAATTGCTTGTTCACGCTTTTGATACGATATTTTTTGTTTTTCTTCGCATTCTGTTAACTTTGTAGATCCAGAATTATTCCACTCATTGAAAATGTCCATATGCTTCGTTGTTTTTTGTTTTTGTGGAATGATTCCCGGAATGATTCCCGGATAATTTAATTCCGCAAACATTACAAATTGATTTCTTTTCGTCCAAATTAAATTTAAAAATTTGTGCACATTTTTATTACTGTCTCTTCCCTTTTTACAACAATAATTACTTAACACACTTAAACAACGCAACTTAACACACTCAATTCACGATCGCAATTAAACGTTTAACGATTTGCATGCCTATGCGTGTAAATGTATATCAATAGATACGCAAACGACTTTTTGCTTCACTGAAAACGACAAAACCGTCTTGGTACAACCGAAACAAAACAGAATAAAATCGGTTTCGCTCTGAGCACGGGCGAGCACATTCATTCATTCTTTTCGTAAAGAGTCAGAAAGAGACACTTATTTGCAGACAACGAGAAACGGTCGACAGTTATTTACAAGCTCTGCTCAGAAGTTAATTCATCGCGATCGCGAC
Source organism: Drosophila biarmipes (assembly GCF_025231255.1). Lineage (NCBI taxonomy): Eukaryota > Metazoa > Arthropoda > Insecta > Diptera > Drosophilidae > Drosophila > Drosophila biarmipes. Next base: position 147,870 of record NC_066613.1, on the reverse strand, counting down.
CCTTTTAGTTTTTGTAAAATGTGTGCTATTAATAGGCGATATAATTATCGCCCTTTTGCTTGTAGGGTAGTGGCAAGCCTGAGCGTCGACAACTTGCAAATCCTCGAGACCCAGCCAGTCGAATTATGCAGGGGTCGCTAAAAATGTCCGCGAATGGTCGTTCAGGTTCGACGGGGCGGAAAAACCGTTCGAATGCCGAATGCTGGTTTTCGAAATCGTCGTTTGTAAAAATGCGCTTCTGCACTCTAATGCAAACATAGAAGTGCTCTTTTAATTTCTTACATAAAATAGTTCCTCTAACAATGACTTTAGCGGACCAACAGTATATGATATGCTCTATTTGTCAGAAAGTTTTGGGGACTATTAGGGTTATAGATCATTGTTATTTCACAAATGCTTCAGAGGTGCAGCCCGCTCTATCTGTAACTTGGATAATAAAATAAACAAAATCATACCAAAATCATTCATATATCACTGTAATTTTTTTTTAAGAATTAAGAAAGATGTCTGGTAAATTTTCCGTAATACCAATAAATGAGAAAACCTATAGTTCGGTTTAAAAAAAAGTTTTATTGGAAACAGTTTTAAAATTCGTTTTCTGAATACATTCAGACTAAGCCCTCAAGTCTAGAAGCCTTAGCATCTAATTAAGTTGATGATCAAATAAATATTGTGAAATAATTTTTCAGTAATGATATAGAATTTCAAATAATGCGAAAGAAGGGTATAATTCCCTATGAATATTTAGATTTCGCTAATAGACTCAAGAAAACTTTTCTTCCATCAAGGAAACCATTCTATAATAGTTTAACGGAATGGTCTCATTTAGGTTATGATCACGCCTTTAAAGATAATTCACATATCTCATGTTCTACTCTAAAAGACTACTAAGAACTATATTTAAAAATTAATGTATTCCTTTTAACTGACATTTTTAAAATTTTCCGAAAAAGTTGTATGCAAATTTATTTACTTACCCAGCTCAGTATTTTATAAAAACCACAAATATTCTACTTAAACTGCTGACAGATATATTTATGTTTAGACTTATTCAAAATGGCATTCGAGGTGGTCAAGTACAATGTTGTATTATATACAAAAAAGCAAATAATAAATATTTGTCAGATTATGATTCCTCGAAGGGGTCTTCATTTTTATACACATGCAGAGGGTATAATAATTTCAGTCAGAAGTTTGCAACGCAGTGAAGGAGACGTTTCCGACCCCATAAAAAAAAAAAATATTCTTGATCGGCGTCACAAGACGAGTCCATCTAGCCATGTCCGTCTGTCTGTCCGTCTCTCCGACCGTTTCTACGCAAACTAGTCTCTCAGATTTAAAGCTATAGAGCTGAAACTTACCCAAAAGTCCTTTTTCTATTGCAGGTAGTATATAAGTCGGAACCAGCCGGATCGGACAACTATATCTTATAGCTCCCATAGGAATTATCGGGGAAAAATAAAAAAAAATTATATCTTTGGTGTTTTTTAACTTATACCCTTCTAAGCTCGGATTTAACATATTTAAATTAGTTCTGAATTTTGAATTAAATTTTATCAAAATCGGACGACTATATCATATAGCCCCCATAGGAAAAATAGGAAAATTAGTGGTAAAATAATATTGAAAAATTATATCTTTGATGTTTTTTAACTTATAATTTCCTACGCTTGGAAATAACATTTTTTATTTGATTTTGAATTTTGAATTAAATTTTATTAAAATCGGACGACTATATCATATATCCCCCATAGGAAGAATATACCCCATAGGAACAATCGGAAAATTAGTGGTAAATTAATATTGAAAAATTATATCTTCAGTGTTTTTTAACTTATAACCTCCTACGCTTGGAAATAACATTTTTTATTTGGTTTTGAATTTCGAATTAAGTTTTTTTTTTTTAAATCGGACGTCTATATCAAATAGCTGTCATAGATAATTGGTGGGAAATAATATGAAACAAATTATAGCTTTGGGGCTTTTTGACATATTATCTTATAATATTGGGAATATAAATTTGTATATTTTAAAGAATTTCGAATTCAATTTAATAAAATTAGTGATTCATTTTTATAACTGCAAGGGTATACAAAATTCGGCTTGCCGAATTTAACTTCATTTCTTGTTAATGTATGTGGATGCCAATAACTTGTGGGGGGACCCCGAACGCAGGGTCTTTATTAATCTTGTTAGTACATGAAAAGCTTCGGATAACACCAAGACGGGATAAAATGCACATTGTGCATGCAAACAATGTTTAGATCAAAACCACACAAACAAAAAGAAAAAAAACGTTATGGTAGCAAAAAACAATTTTTAAAGTTAAGTAATAAAGACCATGGTACGACATGAATAAAAAGCAAGGAGAAATGCTATAGTCGTGTGCCTCGACTTTTAGATACCCAGCTTAGAAGAGCAAAAGAGAAATGAAGATATAGATTCACCTAACCTAATGTGGGCGGCAGAAAGAATTTTTGGCTATTTGTAGTGGGAGTCTGTGGCAAACTTTTTTTTAGGTCAATCGATATGTTTTGATAAGACTAAATCATTTCAGAACAAATATTTTTTCCCATAAAAACTGTGGCCGGCACAGTTTTGGTTGGTTTTTGGGCCTTAGAGTGGGCAAAAAGTTGTTGGGACCAATACATTTATTTCAATTTTTCTATCATTAAAGCTTCAGGCGGTACAGTTTCTTGCAAATTGTGGGCATGGCACCCAGCTGAAAAAAACTTGCGCCACGGAGAAAGCCCAGGAATCTGCATGCCGAGTCTAACAAAAGTGAATATAAACAGCAGAGCAAACGAGATTATACACTAACACAACCAAAGAATATAACACGGACAACGCACACTTGGAAGATTGTAAATTTACTTTCTGAGTCCACACCAAAAATTTCGACGTACATTCTGTTGTATGGGCGTTACACCTTTTAGTGTTTATATTCTCTTTGGTCTGACTATTCTAGCTTTTATATTTTCGAGTTCTCAGCCCTCATACATGGACACATGGGCAAACGGACAGACAGACAGACATGGCTAGATCGACTCAGCTTGTGATTCTGATCAAAAATATATATATGATGATGATTTATGATTTAGGTTATTTTAATTTTAAAGACTTCATTTGAATAGTTACGTACGTGCAACAAATATTGTAATATTTGCATTTCATTGCAAGAATTGACCTTACGTGGACTCATTTTTATTGTTCTATTATATTATTATTCCCATTATTTAATTGCTTTTACATTTATACCAACTTATACATTATTATTATTATTAGGTGGCACTACAACCCGTTTCGGCTCCACCCGCCTTGCTCCCCGCGCGCTTTCTCCAATCGGAAATTCCCAGTGCAGTCAGGTTCTCCTCCACTTGGTCCTTCCATCGGAGCTTTGGTCGACCCATTCGTCGTCGCCCGTAGTCGACCCTCGCTTCAAATACCTTCTGAGCTGGAGATTTTTCTTATATACGCACAACGTGGCCGAGCAAGCGCAGACGTTGTATCGTGATGCGCCGGACCACGTCCACGTACAACTCGTACAGCTCGTGGTTCATCCGAATACGAAAGTCGTGCCCAATCCAAACGGGACCAAAGATCTTGCGAAGAATTTTTCTCTCTAACACTCCAAGCGCTGCTGCATCCGTCTGTGATATTAACCATGCCTCTGCTCCATATAATAGCACGGGTGGGATGATTGTCTTGTAGAGTGTTAAATTTGTTCGTCGAGAGAGGTCTCTATTGCACATTTGCTTACTCAGACCAAAGTAGCACCTATTGGAAAGTGTGATTATTCGCTTGATCTCCAGGCTGACATCATTGTTGGTGTTAATAGCAGTGCCAAGGTACGTGAACTCCTTGACCACTTTGAAAGTATAGCCGTCCTCTACCACATGTGAATCTAGGCGCCGCTCTTCCCTGCTTGTCGACAGCATATACTTCGTCTTGCCCTCGATTACCGCCAAACCCACTTTTGGCGACTCTTTTTCGATAGCCGAAAATGCAGCATTGACATCACGTTTGCTGCGGCCGATGATGTCAATATCATCGGCATACGCAAGGAGCTGGACACTTTTATAAAAAATAGTGCCAGATCGATATACACCGGCTTTCCGCAGAACCCCTTCCATCACGAAATTGAAGAGGTCGCACGACCTCTTGTCTAAAACCTCGAACGGTATTAAAAGATAGGATAGGTTTGTTCCTACCTTGACAGAGCTGATGGCGCTGCTCAATGTCATTCTGCAAAGACGTAATAGCTTTGCAGGAATACCGAACTCAGACATCGTGGCATATAGGCGTTCCCTCGTCGGGCTATCGAATCGACAAAGAGATGGTGTGTGTCAATGTTATTCGAGGTTTTTTTCCAGGATTTGGCGTAATGTGAAGATTTGGTCTATGGTGGACTTACCAGGTCTGAAGCCGCACTGAAAAGGTCCGATCAGTGTGCTTCAGTCCTTCACATATTACGCTCGTTAGGACCTTGTATGAGATGGTAATTAGGCTGATCCCCCGGTAGTTGGCGCATATCGTCGGGTCACCTTTCTTTAGAACGGGACAAAGGACGCTGAGATTCCAATCGTTGGGCATGCTTTCTTCTAGCCATATTTTGCACAAGAGCTGATGCATGCACCTTATCAGCTCTTCGCCTCCGGCCTTGAACAACTCTACGGGCAGTCCATCAGCACCGGCTGCTTTGTTGTTTTTGAGCCGCGTTATAGCGACTCGGATCTCGTCAAGGTTAGGTAGTGGTATATCCACATCGTCGATTGGTGGTATCGGGCTGCTTCCTCCAATGCACTATGGTCCAGAACCCGTTTTTTTTTGGCATAAAGTCGATTTTTTTATGTCAATATATCGTTGTTTTCTTGTTTTTATCTGAAAGTAAATTCTTCATACATTATAAAAATGTTAATTAAAAGCTTTAAATGTGCCACCAAAGCTTATTGTGAGCTTTTAAAAGTGCGATTGCGATCAGCTGATTTCCGAATAGAAATTCGCGCCAAAATATTTAGTTGCTTTGAGTGGTGTCACACGGTTTAATTTAGTCCGAAAAATTAAACTAAAATATGGAAAATAATCCTCAAGGTATGCACTATTTAATGTATATTGTTATTTTATGTGTAGTTCTACGTATTTAGTGTTGTGTAATGTCCAATTTACGTGTATGTTTTTAGAAAACTAACATGCGTTCTCCGTGTTTCGTGGAATATAACTAATGAGCTGCTCCATGCTGACAGCAACTAATTGGTCCAGAATGTACTTGTGAGTGTTGTCTTTAGCCACAAACCAAAAACTCATCCCCGTTCGTCCCCCTTTTTTCGCATTTTGGTAATTTATAGGCACGTTTGAGTTTACTCACAGCGAACTTTTTGAAATATTGCGCAGCGGCAATCGCAAAAATCAATGTGTATCTGATTGGATATACACAAAAATTAATAGAAACGCTTTGGAATCCAATACGATAAAGGAAATAGACAAAAAAATTAGTAATTTTAATAGTTATATTCATAAACGGCTTCCCAAATATAACTACATGCTTGAACGGTTCATGTCTAAGCATACTGTATGGTTGGAATCAAAAATATCAATTACTATTGATGAATCCTGCAAAACACCACAGCCATTGCAATGGCGGGATTGGTGCCGTCATCGCCTGCTAGAAGCTTGGAGAAATGATCCCTCCATAACCTCAGCGTGCAGTGCGTATCCGTAACCAGATTTCCATTTTCATCCCGACAGTAAGATGCTCCGATCTTGAAACCTTGTGTCAGACTGTTGACATGTTGGTAGAATTTTCGAACATCATTCCTGTCTTGTAACACCTCAAGTTCCTCGCACTCACGCTTTTTTTGCTCCCGTTTTTTCCGTCTGAAAAGTCGCTTCTCATCCTTCCTTGTTGCATTTTTCTGTGGGCGGCGTTTTTTGCTGCAGCTGCGACGCGACACTCTTCGTCATACCATTGGTTCCGTGTGGGTGGGCGCTTGAACTCAATGGTTGTTTCAGCAGCAGCTCGCATGGAGTGGGATATGTGCGCCCAGAGTTCGCCGGCGTCAACTTGGCCGCATGCGTATCTTGGCTGCGACAAGATAGTGGTCCGAGTCAATGTTGACTCCACGAAACGTACGCACGTCCATCACGCTTGAGGCATGCCTTCCGTCTATCACAACGTGATCAGTCTGGTTGCGCGTCTTTTGATCAGGGGACAGCCATGTGGCCTTGTGGATGTCGAAGTGCCGGAACCTGGTGCTACTCACTACCATGTTTCGCGCCGCGGCGAAGTCAATCAGCCTGAGACCGTTGTTCGAGGTAGTCTCATGGAGACTGAATCGACCGACGGTGGGGTCAAAGATGCGTTTGCGACCGACCTTTGCGTTGAAGTCCCCGAGGATAAGCTCCACGTCGTGGTCTGGCAGCGTTTGTATGTGTATCCTTAACAGCATCGTCCTTCTCCTACGTCGGAGCGTGCGCGCAAAATTGAAAAGCCTAGTTTTGACGCGGATTGTATCCAGCCGTTCACTCACTGGGGTGAAATTGGAGACGTGGTGGCGAAGTCTCCGGGTTACTACTAATCCGCATCCAAATTCGCGCCTCTCCGCATGACAGCTGTAGTAGATATCGCAGTTGGCTCGCTTGGAGCAACCTTGTCCTGTCCATTTAATTCCCTGGATGGCGGTAATGTCGGGCTTTAATTTTTTGAGGGCATCCGCCAGTTGGATAGAGGCACCTTCCCAATTAAGGGTTCGGACATTCCAGGTGCATATCCTTAAATCGCAGTCCTTTTTCGTTTTGCGGTGGTCGTCATCATAAGGGAGGATCTTATCCGAGGCTTTCGCTTTGGTTTTCACTGGGTTTCTTTTTTATGAGGCGGGTTCCAAACCCTGCGCTCAACCGTTTAACGTCCGGGTCACTCGCTGCACACATTATCTTACTATCTAGCGGATGCTAAGATAGCTACCCAGGAGGTGCCACGAGGAGGCTGTGTGTCAACTTGCAATTCTTCGAAAACAGAGATCGCACTGGCGGCCACCAAGTTAACCGCGATCAAAAAACTTTACTCTGTACGAATGAAAGCCATCCCATCCCTCTACCAACTTATATTTTCCATTAAAACTAAACTCACGCCACATTAATTTTTTTAAAGTTAACGTTCAACTATAGATGCCTTTAGAATACTAAAGGTTGAATAATGATTTATCCTATTAGTTTTTATTAGTCCATTAAATTTTGAATAAACCTATTTAGTGTCATCATCAGTTTTCAGGCTTTTAGGTGCTCCTTGACCCAATTTAAATGTTCATTCCATGGCTGGAAAAACATGATTAGCACTTTTCGATTTTAGTGCTTTACTCCCACGCCTTCAGTCAACAAGCATCGGTACCCATGTCCGTACCCATGGCCGTCCGTCTGTGCGTCCGTTTTTACGCAAACTAGTCTCTCAGTTTTAAAGCTATAGGGCTGAAACTTTTCCAAAAGTCTTATTTCTATTGCAGGTAGTATATAAGTCAGACGCAGCCGGATCGGACAATTATATCTTATAGCTTCCACTGGGAATAATCGGAAAAATAAATGTTTAAAAATTATATCTTTGATGTTTTTTAACACATAACCTCCTACGCTTGAAAATAATATTTTATAATTATCTCTGAATTTCGCATTACATTTTATCAAAAGTGGAGGACTATATCATATAGCTGCCATACGAACAATCGGAAAATACGAACAATTGGGAAAATATTATGAAAAAATTATATCTTTAGTGTTTTTTAAACATATAACCTTCAAAGCTTGGAAATAACATTTTTTAATTAGTTCTGAATTTTGAAATTTAATTTTATCAAAGTCGGTCGACCGTATCATATGGCTGCCAAAGGAACGATCGTAAAATCGGTGAGAAAATACTATGAAAAAACTATATTTTTGGTGTATTTTAACATATAACCTTCTACGCTTGGAAATCACATATCTTAATGAGTTCAGTGTTAAAATCGGAAGACTATATCATAAAGCTGTCATAGGAACGATCGGAAAATTGGTGGGAAAATAAGAAAAAACAAATTATAGCTTCGCAGTTTTTTGGCATATTATCTTATAATATTGGCAACTTCATATTTTATATTTTTTAAACAACTCTAATATACTGCTGGTCTTGGGTTGGACGCACTCAGTTTTCAACACAAATTTGATTTATATTTTTTATTTTAATGATTATTGAAAAAAGTTAATAAGCAAAATCCTTGGTTATTTAATAATACTTCAATTATAATATTCAAAATATTTTAACAATATAACATAAGTTGTGTTTTCAAACATTTTCTTCAAGCAACTTAAAATAAGGCACATTTGTCTTGGTCAATAGAATAGACGCACTTAGACATAATATTTTTTTTTAAAGTGACTAATTTTTAACTTAAATTTGTAGTTGGTGTTAATATTTGATTTATTAGAAATAAAAAAAAACATTTCAGTAATGAGTACTGCCTCCTTCGTTAGTAATAACTTCATGTATCCGTTCCTTCATAGAATAATACAGGGAATCTATGTATTTCAACGAAATCTCGCTCAAGGCACATTTAATAGCTGCAGTTAATGTGTCCTTATCTTTCTATTGCTTTCCTCCCTTGTATACCTTCCGCGTTAGCCAGCCCCAAACATTTTCAATTACATTAAGATCTGGAGAATATGGTGGCCAGGTCATGATATTAATGAATTGGTCCAAAGAGAGTTCTTAATTTTGGAACAATGTTTTGAAGCGATCGCCGTTCATCTTCTGATCGATAAAAATCATGTTAATTGTTCCATAAAACGTGATGGCACCCGACACCATTACTCCACCTTCTCGGCTATGGTGGCGACTTAAATATACCTCATCTTTTTGCAAATCGTGATAATAATATTGAAAACCATCGGGGCCATCTAAATTAAAACGTTTTTCATCAGTACAAAACAACAGAACGCCAATCATTAAGCCGAGTGTCTGTTTGAACATTCCAAGTCATGTATTCCTTCGCGAACTGAAGCCGTTTTTCTTTGCGTATTGCATTCAAAGAACGCTGAACAGTATAAAGGCTTGGTTTTACTCCGGCTAATTCCTTAATCTTAGCTGCGGACTTGGTCGAATTTTATGCAATTCTAACAATTTTGCGACCTGCTTGTTCAGATAGTGCTTTCTTTTCCATTAAAGTTGTTTCCATATTTCTTTGGATCTTTTAAATATCTATCAACAGTCCTGGAGCTGCGATTTATCTTTTTGGCAATGTTTCGATTGGACAGGCCTTGCGAGTGAAAAAAGTCTACTTTTTGACGTTCTAATAAGCTCATAACACCAGCTTTTCCCATTTTTACTTTAAATATAGCTCTAAAACAATTTACTTGTATATTTTTAATATTTTCTCAACACAAAAAACTGCACTTGTTTACGCAAGACAAAGAAATCTGAAGTGCGTCTATTTCGATGACCAACCGAAAATACGCGTGATTGCAATAGAACTTTCTGGAATCTTCGAATTTACAGTTATTTTTTCGCAAATCAACCAGCTGTGAGCAAATATTTTTTGAACAAGATTCGAACTCTGATAAGAAAAGCTTTTTGGACAATTAGAATAAGCATTATTATAAATATAGCATTTTATTTAAAATAAAAGTGAGTGCGTCTAACCTAAGACCAGCAGTGTATACAGCTGTCAAAGAAACGATCTTCTTTTTTTAATGTCACTGAAGCTTGTAATAAATATTTTAAATTTTGTTTAACACGTCTTTTAAATTTTTCTGATCTTTCCCTATCAACAGAAATTATTTAATTATTGTGACTAGTGTTACCCGCTGCTGTCCCCAAAATTTTCAATGGTTTGACTAACTTATTAACATAGTTTCACTCATAGTTTGGATTTTATTTCTGAATAGTCATGTTACCCAATCATTTATATCCACATTTTAATAATAGGGCAGTATTTGTATGGTTGTGTACCATTGATTCGGTTATTAGAATAAAGTCCTACCCTATATACATCCTTTTCTTAAATAATTTTTTTTGTACATTTTTAAATTTTGAAGATTATAGTTTTAACTCACTTTTTTTTGTCATCTACATATTCCTGTTTATTCATGTAAGAAATAAATTCATGGAGATTTTTCCCATTAGTTGTAAAGTAGACATCGTTTAACTCTTTCATAATCTTATTTTTTAATTTGCTTTAATACACGTTTTCTTTTTATACCCTCTAATCTACCTCATTAAGTATATATATTCTTGATCAACATCACTAGACGAGTCGATCTAGGCATGTCCGTACGTCTACTTCTACGCAAACCAGTCTCTCAGTTTTAAAGCTATCGGCCTGAAACTTTGCCAAATGTCTTATTTCTGTTGCAGGTAGTATATGTCGGAATAAATTAAAAAAATAAATATCTTTAGTGTTTATAAACATAACCTCCTATGCTTGGAAATAACATATTTTAATTAGTTCTAAATTTCGGATTAAATTTTGTAAAAATCGGACGACTATATCATATAACTGCAATAGGAACAATAGAAAATTTGTTGGAAAATAATATAAGCAAATTATATCCTTGGTGTTTTGGGCGAAAATTAATTTTAAAATTCGAACGTAATTTTATCAAAATCGGACGACTATGATGAAAATGGGTGGGAAAATAATATGAAAATAAATTAAAGCTTCGTTGTTTTTTGACATATTTGTCTATAATATTAGGAATAAAATAATGAAAATCGGACTTTAACATATAGCTGTCAAAGAAAAGGTCAGAGAAAAATTTAAAAAATGTATTTTTAATATCATTGATGTCAGGAACAATCCTTAAGAATTTCACATTTCAAAGTAGATAACCGTTTATTTTTTCTTATAACTGCAAGGGTATACAAAGATCGGCTTGCCGAAGTTAACTTTCTTTCTTGTTATATATTTTCTTTAAAAATTTAATGTAAAGGTTCTGGAACGTAGTAGCAGTATATTATACAAAATGTATAGGGGAAGAATATAACTTTTTCGAAATTCATGAAGTCACTCCTCAGTTACTCCTCACAAATACTATTTAGGAAACGCCATAATCTTTAACATTTATTTACCATTTTCCAATAAAAAAGATTCAATGTTTTTTTATTATATTGTGTGTATTCATTATAATATTCCTAAAATCTCCAATTTTTTATGATTATTGCCTTATTTCATCTAAAGTCATTCTAATAGGAACTAATTTATGTAAGTACTCCTCACTCAAAATATTATTCTAGGGCTGCGGCATTTTTGAATGCTTATAGTTTAAAAGAGATAAAAATGAATAAAGGAATTTACCTGAAAAATATTTAAATTTACTAATAATGTCCAATTCTGCGAATTCCAAAAACAACATATTGATGTGAAGATGTTTTTCCACTTCCTATTAAAACGTTAAATCTCATTTTAGTACTCTGTTTTAGAAAATCTTGTTTAAACTTTATTTCAAGGCGGAATAACAAGCCTGTGAAATCTAATTTTTTATCATCTCTTAAACGAATTATTTCCATTATGTCTATATTACACGCCGAATTTGAAAACAATATAGGCAATTCTAGCAGGCCACATAGACTATTCATTGGTTAAAAGAGATGAGAAGTATTGATTTTTAAAAATATTTGTTACAAGTGTAACCAATAGGACACTGTCAATCACAGAGAACAAAAGAGAAAGTTAGTTAGAAGAGGTCGCACATATTTTGCTTGCTGGTGGAAAAGAAAAGATCATTTTTGAATGTGATGGAAATAATATGAAAACATCTATTCATAAAAATCATATATACACCTGTGTGTGAAGCAATGATGTAGCCACCGACTTTTGGATTACAAAAAAGAAGCACTCAATCACTTGAATTTATTTATTATTTATCCATCTGTGGAAAGAAAAGAATGATTGACAATTTACTAGGTAAACATTCTGGGCCGGAAATAAAAATGAGTGTTTGAAAATGTGTTCTTTTGATTTCTAAATTAGTCTTACCATCATACAAAACGTTATTCCCAAACATGATAAGACGGTGTGCGGCCTTTCTCAAATGAACATCAACACCTGTAATCCCTGCAAGCAAAAGGGCGATAATTCTATCGCCTATCGTCCAGAAGTCACTTCTAAGTCACTTCTGGAAGATAGAAAGACGATAGTACACATTTTACAAAAACAAAATATACATATATCGCGTAGAAGTAACTTCTAATTCACTTCTGGAAGATAGAAAGGCTATAGCGCACATTTTACAAAAACAAAAGGGTCGCGATCGCGAGGAAGTACCTTCTGAGACACTTCTAGACGATAGTTAGACGATACAAAAACAAAGTTAGTGGGAAAAAGTAGGACACGATAAGTGCCGTTACCCTTTATTTCTGAAAATTTCTTTCCCTTTTTACCTACGCTGTTGTTTTTCGAACGAGCGTTGGAGATTATTATTATCTGGTTCTTTGATGTTGATTGCTGACGGATCTTAATAAATTGACTTTTCATCACCATGCTCTGCAGCCTTATATATACTAAAGGCACAAAATCTGTTGTTCCTGTTTGATCCTTGCGTCGTCTGCCCACGGCTTGAAACTGAAGTCTCACGCTTTACTGTGGCATTCCTGCGAGCCGTAACGCCGGTGATATATTGCTCTGCATTTGAAGTGTTCACTCTTTCTCTTCAATATCTTTTTCTCCAAATGCTTATTCTCCAATCTCTCTTCGTAAAAAAATTTCCACAAATGATCAAAACGATAAAATCTGTCTGCCGCCCAAATTAGAAGAACGGGTATCTGATAGTTAATGCACCCGACTACGACGCTCTTTCTTGGTTTTCTTACCTTTTCCCAAAAATACTTTGACTTTTATCAAAAAGCTCCACTCAATTTTTTCATGTATGGGCATACACTTTTGATATCGATTAACTATGACTATGACACCAGACTTTCGACGTTAATTATAACGACAAGAGTTCATAGATGAAGCATAATCTTTACATAGGGATAAAGCACTATTCTATAGCAGTTTATAAAATCTTCACAGGTGACAAATCAAGGATGTATGCTTAGGAGTCTGAAACAAATAAGCAAGCGAGCTTGTGGGTCTGCCGACATTTGATTTTAATAAACTAAACTATATTCTAGACCAGCATCACTAGACGAGTTAATCTAGAAGTGTACGCCTGTCCGTCCGTCTGTCCTCCAGGCCGTCCGCTTCTACCCAAACAAGTCTCTCAGTTTTAAAGCTATCGGACTGAAACTTTTTCAAAGGTCTTCTTTCTTTAGCAGGTAGTATATAAGTCAGAATCAGCCGGATTGGAAAACTATATTTTATAGCTCTCATAGGAATGATCGAAAAAAAATGTAAAAAAAATTATATCTTTGGTGTTTTTTAATTTATATTCTCCTAGGCTTGGAAATACTATTTTTTAAATTGTTCTGAATTTCGAATTAAATTTTATCAAAATCATATAGCTGCCATACGAACGATCAAAATGTTGTTGGCAAAAATAATAGGTACGAATTATATTTTTGGTGTTTTTAAACATTTAACATCCCACGCTCGGAAAAAACATTTTTTATTTAGTTCTGAATTTTGAATTTAATTTTATCATAATCGGACGACTATATCATATATATATCATATCATATCATATGGCAGTTTTCTTTTACATATGTGCAGTACATAAGATAGTAATATGACATTTTATTAGAGACTGCGACCATTCAGGAACATCCCGGCCCGCCCTGAAACACAGTTTCTGAATTGGGCAAAATTTGAAACCTTCGTGATGGGTCTGATAATTTCTTCTGTTGGTTTCTTCAATTTGACTGCACAAGCGGGGTTGTGCTTCCCGGGATATGTTTCTATAACCCGGGCCAAGTGCCAAGATGCTGGAGTGTTGGACTCTATAACGAGAATGAAATCACCGATCAGAGCTTGGGTGTTGAAACGATACACTTCGGTCGTTGTCGCAGAGTAGTCAGATACTACTAATGCCATTTCTTCCAGAATCCTTGAAGCATAGCCTGGGTTCTCTGCACCGTCCCACAGGGATGTGGCTTAAGTGGGGAGCTGGAATGGTGGTTAATGGTCCCCAATTAGTAAATTGTCAAAGATTCTCTTCTTTTCAAAAAAGGGTCATAAAGATATCAGCCACAGCCAGAGCCCCGAATATGGGGCCTTCTCTATTACCTGACTGCAATAAAAGGGACACACGCACAAGTCCGAGGGGCACGATTATTGAGAAGATCACTGGGACAGGTGGCGATGACCTTATGCTCGCACAAGTCCGAAAGCACACTCCTTGACAAAATCACTGACTACCTACCCAAAAGGGTAAAACGCACAAGTATACCTGTAATTAAAATTCGAAATAAAAATAATATATTTATTCAATTATTTATATTTTGCGAACATGGTTTTTTATATATTGAAATTAATTTTCTGGCTCCGTTCCGGAAAATTGCATAGAATTCGGGATTTCAAAAGTGTTCACCATAGTTTGTAGTTTTCAGACCAAGAACATAGTTTTTGTTTTTAGAAAGTATTGAAAGTGTTGACCAATTATCTGTCCTTTAAATTGTTCAATGAATTGGTCAATTTCTCATGAAATTTCATTTTAATAATTTTGTTTTCTTGTAGCTCTTTACACATTTGGCCTCAACTTTAAAATTATACATGTAAAAAATTTGATTTTTTTTTTGGTGATACTTTTAAAAAAGATTAAAATATTGGAAACCGGGTTCCTTTTAACCTGTTTCATGACGGACAGCCCATTTCCTCGATATAGATGAGCTGACAATTGCCAAAAAAATTGTCTCTCTCTTTTGAGCACCCTTACAAATAATGAGTTTTCCGTTTGTAATTGTCCTTAAAAACATTCGAGTTTGTGAAAAACTATTTTCTCCATCGTTCCAAAAAATTGTTAATTGAATTACAGTCTCTTTAGATTTTGTATTCGGCACAGCAGAAGCATATGGCGGCTTTATTTGGGGTCAAAAATGGTTGTGATTCTCGATTATAGAAACTAAAAAGATATCTTGTATATTCATATGAATCGCAACTCCGGAATGCGATTGGTAGGCTTACACCACTTTTAATAATATCGTACATCTTAGTTTTTGCAAAGTCACTCGGAGATTTTCTAGGTTTTATTAATCATTTTCAGTTCAAAAGTTTATCATTCGAATAATTCCTTGAAAATTAAGGTAATTTTCGTGAGGAAGCATCTAGATTTTGCATAGTAATTCGAATTTTATCGTTTGGTTTAAATGTAGGAATAAGTATGAAACTCTTTCTTGAAACACTCTCATCTGAGTAAACCTTTTCTCAAACATTTACAATTTCTTTCATTGTTTTTCTTTCCACTTTTTAGATTATAATCGAAGTTTCAAACCTAGCGACTTTACAAAATAATTTATTTTTCAATGTGAGTGAGCTTCTTTTTACTATTGGTACGCTTTCTATAGCTTTACAATTTGTAATGCTTGAAATAGTTTATGTTATTCTATTCGTATGATCCAGTAGAAATCGTAATAAAATTTTCACCAGTGTGAAATATATTTTTTTTCGTCTATATTTGGAATCCAATTATACATATTAAAGTCAATAAAACCGCATTCATATTGCCCATTCAATTCGAAAGGTGGAAAAGAGTTTGTATTTGTAATGGAACTATTTCCATTCAAAGATAATGTAAGTGATATATGGAAATCAATTCATAAACTGTGGGATTGTAAGTATCTATCTAAATCACAATAAATTGATCAAATCCTTTTCTGTACCTTCCGTTTTCTATTTCATTATCCTTGCTTATTAAAAGGAAACCGTGCTTATCCTCCTAACACTTTTAATAAGCACGGTTTCCTTTTAATAATCAAGGATGATGAACGCAAACTAATCTCTCAGTTTTAAAGCTATCGGCCTTCACCAGAAGTTTTCTTTCTATTGCAAGTAGTATATAAGTCGGAACCAGCTGTATCGGACAACTATATCTTATAGCTCCCATAGGAACTATCGGGGAAAAAATTAAAGAAATATATATATCTTCGGTTTTTTTTAACTCCAACCTCCAACGCTTGGAAATAACATTTGTTAATTGGTTTTGAATTCCGAATTAAATTTTATCAAAATCGGAAGACTATATCTTATAGTTGTCATACGAACAATTGGAAAATTGATGGGAAAATAATAAGAAAAAAATTACATCTTTAATGTTACCCTTCTAAGCTTTTAAATAAAATTTTAGTTAGTTCTGAATTTTCGATTACATATTATCAAAATCGGCCAACTATATCATAAAGGAACTATATCATATAGGAACGATTGAAAAATTGGTGGGAAAATAAAATGAAACAAATTATAGCTTTGGTGCTTTTTGACATTAAACCTTCTAAGCTTATAGAAATAACAATTTTTTATTAGTTCTGAACTTCGAATTTAATTTTATCAATATCGGACGACTATATATAGCTGTCATAGTCTCAATCGGAAAATTGGTGGGAAAATAATATCAAACAAATTATAGCTTAAGGGCTACTTACAACTGCATGGGTATACAAACTTCGGCTTGCCGAAGTTAACTTCCTTTCTTGTTTTCATTTAAACTTATTAAAGTTTGATTTTTTTTTAAATTATCAAAAATTATTTGAAATATTATAGAATCCGTGTAAAACGAAACGAAAGCGATAACGAATCCACAAAGGCGTCGTCAACTAGTCCATGTTGTCACAGACGAATGTCAGCAAAGATAAGCCATTCATTTCTCTCGTGCTCTCGTACGTATTGATAAATTTTCGCGATCTCAGGCTCTTATTTTTTGTGTTTTGTGCCTTTGTAATTTTTGAATTTGATCCCAGTGCCAAATTTACTTTGAGGTATTTTTGATATTTTATTTCATTTGTTTGTCTTATAATGGCCCTTGTCTGTCTGGCTATTCCAAGAAAAACTGCACACTTGCGTCTTCAACGAAAGACCCCTTTATTTTTTGCTGCACGTCAAAAGTGCAGGATTCACCGGCAGAGTTAAAGATTTTATTGATCTTAACTCTGGTCTTATGTGGTCATGTGGTCCCTGCAAGGAAATGGTGGTTGAGATGAGCGGCTTTATTAAGCAGACTCGAGACAGCCTGTTGAATATCTCGGGTGCTTTTAGGCAACTCAATGAGGGGTTCAATACCGTCTGTGTCCAGTTTAATAATAAAAAATTATTAACAGAGTCGCCTAAACGCAAAAAAGCCAGCTTAACCGCCGTTAATACCACCATGGAATCCAACCCAAATCCGAACTTGGTAGCAGCAGTTCCTGTCGACACAGGGGTAAGCGAACCAACTGTGCGTACGGATACAGCTAGCTCGAGTGTAGTGCATGTTTCCGGACGAAAAGCTTCTGTACTGGCTAAGTCAAAGAAATCGGTGCCGACCGTTCCTATAGGTACTGTGGGCACCGTTCCTGGATCTCAGCCTAGTGAGGTTCAGACTGCTGCTGGGGAGCGTAAGAAACTTTCAGTTGTTCCACAAAGGAAGCAATTATTTGTTTCTAGATTTACCCCAGATACCACATCTGAGGATGTTCTGGAATTTATACGTGAAAAATTCCCATCCGAAGATATTGCAGTTGAACAATTTCGATATTCATATGCTCGTAGGATATCTTCTTTTAAAATATTTCCTCTGCCTGACATTCTTAATGTTTAGTAATTAAAGACTTTGTCCAAAATAAACCGAGAACAAATAACTAGCCTTCCACTGTGTCAAAAAACTAAAAAGTTTAATGTTGGCGTATCAAAATGTTAGGGGGTTAAATATGAAGCTACCCAAGCTTTATGCTGACTCCTCTGCATTTACAGAAGATATTCTAGCTTTTACGGAAACTTGGCTGAAACCAGGGATATCCGACTCTGAAGTTCTGGCTAAAAACTTTAATACTTATAGGACCGATCGCCACTCACGTAGGGGGGCCGGTGTCCTGATTGCCGTTACCTCTAGCCTAACATCTGAAAGAATTCTCATTCATATACCCAATGAAATTGAATTTCTAAGTGTAAAAGTTTCTTTGCAATCTTTATCTGTTTTTGTTACATGTTCTTATATTCCACCTGGCTCTGACCTAGTAATTTATGAGCACCATCTGTCTTTAATTTATATTCTCCTAGGCTTGGAAATACTATTTTTTAAATTGTTCTGAA
Source organism: Drosophila biarmipes (assembly GCF_025231255.1). Classification (NCBI taxonomy): domain Eukaryota; kingdom Metazoa; phylum Arthropoda; class Insecta; order Diptera; family Drosophilidae; genus Drosophila; species Drosophila biarmipes. The sequence continues at coordinate 129,694 of NC_066613.1, read as the reverse complement.
TTTCGAATTAAATTTTATCAAAATCATATAGCTGCCATACGAACGATCAAAATGTTGTTGGCGAAAATAATAGGTACGAATTATATCTTTGGTGTTTTTAAACATTTAGCATCCCACGCTCGGAAAAAACATTTTTTATTTAGTTCTGAATTTTGAATTTAATTTTATCATAATCGGACGACTATATCATATAGCTGTCATAGGAAAGATGGGTAGGGAAACGACAAATAGATTATTTATTATAACCGCAAGGGTATTCAAACTTTTGCTTGCCGAAGTTAACTTCCTTTCTTGTTAGTTTCGAATCCTATTTGTTACTAAGTTGAATTTCACAAAGGGACACCGTCGTAGCAGCATTTCCAGGAGCGAAAAAAAATATATGTATAGATATATGGCAGTTTTCTTTTACATATGTGCAGTACATAAGATAGTAATATGACATTTTATTAGAGACTGCGACCATTCAGGAACATCCCGGCCCGCCCTGAAACACAGTTTCTGAATTGGGCAAAATTTGAAACCTTCGTGATGGGTCTGATAATTTCTTCTGTTGGTTTCTTCAATTTGACTGCACAAGCGGGGTTGTGCTTCCCGGGATATGTTTCTATAACCCGGGCCAAGTGCCAAGATGCTGGAGTGTTGGACTCTATAACGAGAATGAAATCACCGATCAGAGCTTGGGTGTTGAAACGATACACTTCGGTCGTTGTCGCAGAGTAGTCAGATACTACTAATGCCATTTCTTCCAGAATCCTTGAAGCATAGCCTGGGTTCTCTGCACCGTCCCACAGGGATGTGGCTTAAGTGGGGAGCTGGAATGGTGGTTAATGGTCCCCAATTAGTAAATTGTCAAAGATTCTCTTCTTTTCAAAAAAGGGTCATAAAGATATCAGCCACAGCCAGAGCCCCGAATATGGGGCCCTCTCTATTACCTGACTGCAATAAAAGGGACACACGCACAAGTCCGAGGGGCACGATTATTGAGAAGATCACTGGGACAGGTGGCGATGACCTTATGCTCGCACAAGTCCGAAAGCACACTCCTTGACAAAATCACTGACTACCTACCCAAAAGGGTAAAACGCACAAGTATACCTGTAATTAAAATTCGAAATAAAAATAATATATTTATTCAATTATTTATATTTTGCGAACATGGTTTTTTATATATTGAAATTAATTTTCTGGCTCCGTTCCGGAAAATTGCATAGAATTCGGGATTTCAAAAGTGTTCACCATAGTTTGTAGTTTTCAGACCAAGAACATAGTTTTTGTTTTTAGAAAGTATTGAAAGTGTTGACCAATTATCTGTCCTTTAAATTGTTCAATGAATTGGTCCATTTCTCATGAAATTTCATTTTAATAATTTTGTTTTCTTGTAGCTCTTTACACATTTGGCCTCAACTTTAAAATTATACATGTAAAAAAATTGATTTTTTTTTTGGTGATACTTTTAAAAAAGATTAAAATATTGGAAACCGGGTTCCTTTTAACCTGTTTCATGACGGACAGCCCATTTCCTCGATATAGATGAGCTGACAATTGCCAAAAAAATTCTCTCTCTCTTTTGAGCACCCTTACAAATAATGAGTTTTCCGTTTGTAATTGTCCTTAAAAACATTCGAGTTTGTGAAAAACTATTTTCTCCATCGTTCCAAAAAATTGTTAATTGAATTACAGTCTCTTTAGATTTTGTATTCGGCACAGCAGAAGCATATGGCGGCTTTATTTGGGGTCAAAAATGGTTGTGATTCTCGATTATAGAAACTAAAAAGATATCTTGTATATTCATATGAATCGCAACTCCGGAATGCGATTGGTAGGCTTACACCACTTTTAATAATATCGTACATCTTAGTTTTTGCAAAGTCACTCGGAGATTTTCTAGGTTTTATTAATCATTTTCAGTTCAAAAGTTTATCATTCGAATAATTCCTTGAAAATTAAGGTAATTTTCGTGAGGAAGCATCTAGATTTTGCATAGTAATTCGAATTTTATCGTTTGGTTTAAATGTAGGAATAAGTATGAAACTCTTTCTTGAAACACTCTCATCTGAGTAAACCTTTTCTCAAACATTTAAAATTTCTTTCATTGTTTTTCTTTCCACTTTTTAGATTATACTCGAAGTTTCAAACCTAGCGACTTTACAAAATAATTTATTTTTCAATGTGTGTGAGCTTCTTTTTACTATTGGTACGCTTTCTATAGCTTTACAATTTGTAATGCTTGAAATAGTTTATGTTATTCCATTCGTATGATCCAGTAGAAATCGTAATAAAATTTTCACCAGTGTGAAATATATTTTTTTTCGTCAATATTTGAAATCCAATTATACATATTAAAGTCAATAAAACCGCATTCATATTGCCCATTCAATTCGAAAGGTGGAAAAGAGTTTGTATTTGTAATGGAACTATTTCCATTCAAAGATAATGTAAGTGATATATGGAAATCAATTCATAAACTGTGGGATTGTAAGTATCTATCTAAATCACAATAAATTGATCAAATCCTTTTCTGTACCTTCCGTTTTCTATTTCATTATCCTTGCTTATTAAAAGGAAACCGTGCTTATCCTCCTAACACTTTTAATAAGCACGGTTTCCTTTTAATAATCAAGGATGATGAACGCAAACTAATCTCTCAGTTTTAAAGCTATCGGCCTTCACCAGAAGTCTTCTTTCTATTGCAAGTAGTATATAAGTCGGAACCAGCTGTATCGGACAACTATATCTTATAGCTCCCATAGGAACTATCGGGGAAAAAATTAAAGAAATATATATATCTTCGGTTTTTTTTAACTCCAATCTCCAACGCTTGGAAATAACATTTGTTAATTGGTTTTGAATTCCGAATTAAATTTTATCAAAATCCGAAGACTATATCTTATAGTTGTCATACGAACAATTGGAAAATTGATGGGAAAATAATAAGAAAAAAATTACATCTTTAATGTTACCCTTCTAAGCTTTTAAATAAAATTTTTAGTTAGTTCTGAATTTTCGATTACATGTTATCAAAATCGGCCAACTATATCATAAAGGAACTATATCATATAGGAACGATTGAAAAATTGGTGGGAAAATAAAATGAAACAAATTATAGCTTTGGTGCTTTTTGACATTAAACCTTCTAAGCTTATAGAAATAACAATTTTTTATTAGTTCTGAACTTCGAATTTAATTTTATCAATATCGGACGACTATATATAGCTGTCATAGTCTCAATCGGAAAATTGGTGGGAAAATAATATCAAACAAATTATAGCTTAAGGGCTACTTACAACTGCATGGGTATACAAGTTAACAACCAACTCCCAGCCTAGGCTGAGCAGGCCAATCCTTATGCCTTTATTTACATTAATCATTTATCATGTTTGTAATTCTCTAGTATTAATCACTTTTTATTATTATTATCATTATTATTATTATTACTATTATACTTGTCCCTCATGCATGGTCCACCCTAAATTGGGTCCACCTTATTGGCCATAGAGCTGAGCCGGCACATTGTGCCATTCCTTTTCATTGGCTGACAGTGATCGTATGACTTCTGCAAAATGTGCAAGGTCAGCGGTCTGTGCCACGGGCATCCGGCTGTGCATGAGCTTTTGTTCAGTCTTAAGTTTAGTTTTAATTTGGATTTGAAATAAAGAGCACTAGCTCAATAATTAAACTCCGGCCTTAGCCGTTATCTTTATATTGATTATTAAATTGGGTTATCGTGCCTTAAGGGCCGTAACAACGGAGATAAGTATCTCCCACCATATCTTCGGAAGAAGTAAGGAGTCGAAGCGACCACCCGACTCTCCAGTGGCTGCCAACCTTGGTGGTCACCAATACCCAACCAGCGGCAGCAATCCTACTGCCGGTCCCCCACGGGTATTCAACCAGCCGGCTCTACCCCTGCCACGGAGGCTCCGCCAGCCGACGCAGACAAATAAATAATTGTCGCCCAACGGATTAATATTATTACTAATATTCGAATTCCACCCCTGAAGTTGTACGTTATGTAAGTAGCTGAGCGCCGACAATAGCCAAAATCTACGAATACACAACACACAAATACCAGCGCATACAATTTCCTATGCCCAGCAATAGGATTTTTTTTACGTAAATATATACAAAAGTGACTCGATCTTCAATTTTTGATTCAAATTTTTAGAGAGTGCGTAAAGAAAAAATAATAAATTATTCAAATATTAAATTACAAAATACTTCCATGCATGCGTGTTGATTTAATTTTGTTCGACCTAGATTTTTTAAGTACATTGTAAATAAAAGAAACCATACGTCTCAAATAACGTACACTGTGCCAAGGCAACCAATATTTATACGAATTAATTATGCAAAGGAATATTTTATTTCTTCTATAACGTTGGTCTCTATATGTGTTAAGAAGGCCCAGTCGTTTTTCTCCTTGTGTTTGCTACAATTCTACCCACTGTGCTTATATTGAATTTTATACTAAAGTTGTCCAGTGTGTCTGTGCTAATTATACATCCCGTCAAATTGACCTACACTTGTTGTCACCGTTCTGTATTTTAATTTTGTTCTTGGGACAAATTAATCCAACATTTTTGTGTTTTAGGTGACGATACATTTATTTTCGCTACATTTTTCGGCTTTATATTACCAAAGTGGCCCGTCGAAACCTCTTGTCTTGGGCCCAATCGTCAAAGCCTCGCAGCTCCCCGCGCCCCTTAACTGCCAATGAGTTGGGAGTATAGAGAAGTAAAACAGGAAATTGTTAGCGACGATAGTGAAGAGAGCGAAGAAGTAGGGTTTCGCCCCGAAGTTAGGGACACAGATCAACCAGAAATGAACGCAGAAATGATCCAAGCGCTTGTCGCAAACGCGGTCAGCGCCGCTCTTAACGAGCAGGAAGGGCGTTTAAGAAACGCTTTCGCCACAGAATTGGAAGCGGTTAGAACACAGGTTAGCGCGCTGTCAGTGCAAGCGCCGCAAGTGGAGGTCTATGAAAGAGTAGTACCAGACCCTGCAGTAAGATGCGATGTCAAGTTAGACATAGTAAAATCTCTGCCGACGTTCAGTGGAAGTCACGACGAATACGTTTCGTGGAGACAGGCGGCATCAGATGCCTATGAAATATTCAAGAAATACGCCGGAAGCGAGGCACACTACGAGGCCGTTGTCATAATTAAAAACAAAATTTGCGGACCTGCTCGGTCATTACTCACGTCCCATAATACGGTGTTAAACTTCGATGCAATTATAGCAAGACTAGATTGCACATATGCGGACAAAACGTCCTTGAGAGTGCTACGGCAAAATCTAGAAATGGTTCGGCAAGGAGAGTCCGACCTTATGGCATATTATGACGAGGTTGAGAGGAAACTCACCCTCGTCACCAACAAGATAGTCATGTCTCATAATATGGACACGGCAACGATCTTGAACAAGGAGGTTAGGGACGACGCCCTACATGCCTTCATTGCAGGGCTGAAAAGACCTCTCAAATCACTCGTGCTGCCAGCACAACCTAAGGACCTTCCGTCCGCACTAGCCTTAGCGCGAGAAGCCGAGAACAGCATCGAAAGAAGTGCGTTCGCGGCATCCTACGCGAAGGCCATAGAAGACAAGGCCCCTTTTTACGAGGGCAACAGACGCAATAATAAGGGTCAGGGAAAGCAATGGCGAAGTGAGGACAAAAATCCGCACTTCGTCCCTAAACAAAACCAAAATAAGTCTCATAGGGACAATCCCTGGCCAAAGCACAGGGATCCTGAACCATTAGACCAGAATAAAGTTCAACCCATGGAGGTAGACCCTTCAACGGCTAGATTCAGACAAGAAACCAACTGGGGGAAGCCTTAAAGTAACAATAATTATAAGAGGCAGAACTCGTCCCAGCGGCAATCGGGCCAAAGACGCCAACGCGTTAACAATATTGCCCAACCCCAACAGGAAGTAACAGATTATACCGCCACAGCTGAGGCTGAGGTTGCCACCATCGAGGAAGATAGTGACCCCGCCGACCTTAATGACCTCCTCTATTTTTTAGGGAACGCTCCCGACTGCCGTTCGTCGAGCGACAGTTGGCTGGCAAATCAATAAAAATTCTCATCGACACCGGGGCGGCAAAAAATTACGTGAAGCCCGTAAAGGAGCTAAGAAACGTAATGCCGGTCGAAACCCCCTTTACTGTGAGCTCTATTCACGGCTCCAGTAATGTCAAAAACAAGTGCATAATGCGCATTTTTGGACTAGACGTTCCATTTTTCCTCTTGGATACATTGAGCACGTTCGATGCTATAATAGGCTTCGATTCGCTAACGCGAGCAGGAGTAGCATTGGACCTAAGTAACGGCGTAATAAAATACGCAAACGCCACCGAAAACCTCAAATTTTTTGACTGTCAAAATGTCAACTTCACAAAAATTGATGACATAGTGGTTCCAAGTTCGGCTAAAGCCGAATTCAAAAAAACTATCCTGAAAAGAATTAAGGTGTTTTCGACCCCTAACGAGGCGCTCACCTTCAACACATCGGTCATAGCTACTATTCGGACTACGAGTGACGAACCTGTCTACTCCAAGTTATACCCCTATCCTATGGGGGCAGCAGACTTTGTAAACAACGAAATCAAAGAGCTACTGCAAAATGGCATTATCAGGCCGTCCAGATCCCCATACAACAGCCCTGCCTGGGTGGTTGACAAAAAAGAGACTGATGATAATGGCAGTAAAAAGAAGCGATTAGTAATCGACTTCAGGAAACTGAACGAGCGAACAGTCGCCGATCGCTATCCCATGCCGAGTATACCCATGATTCTAGCGAACTTGGGAAAAGCCAAATTCTTTACCACCCTGGACCTGAAGTCAGGGTACCACCAAATATACCTGGCTGAAAAGGACCGAGAGAAGACCTCGTTCTCTGTCAATGGTGGGAAGTACGAATTCTGCCGACTACCCTTCGGCCTAAAAAACGCGGGGAGTATTTTCCAAAGAGCCATCGACGATGTGCTGCGGGAAGAAAGCGGCAAAATATGCTACGTCTACGTTGACGATGTTATCATCTTCTCCGAAAATGAAACGGAACATGTCAAGCATATTGACACGGTGCTTAAGCGCCTACTCGATGCCAACATGAGGGTGGCACGAGAAAAAACTAAATTTTTTAAAGAGAGCGTTGAGTTTCTAGGGTTCATTGTCACCAGGGGAGGAACAAAAACAGACCCAGAAAAGGTTAGGGCAATAAAAGAATTCCCAGAACCAAAAAACCTGTTTAGCCTCAGGTCCTTCCTAGGTCTGGCGAGCTATTACAGAAGCTTTGTAAAAAACTTTGCATCTATTGCTAGACCCCTGACCGCCATCCTCAAGGGGGAAAACGGGACGGTTAGCAAGAATATGTCGAAAAAAGTAGCTGTCAGGTTTAACGAAACCCAGCGAAATGCATTCGACCACCTGCGTAACATTTTGGCATCCGAAGATGTCATATTGACATACCCTGATTATAAATCACCGTTTGACTTAACCACTGACGCCTCAGCGAGTGGAATAGGCGCGGTACTATCGCAGAATAAAAGACCTATTACCATGATTTCACGCACGCTGAAAGACTGCGAGCTGAACTACGCCACCAACGAAAGAGAATTGTTGGCGATAGTCTGGGCAATAGGCAAACTCCAAAATTACCTGTACGGTAACAATGAGGTACGGATCTTCACAGACCACCAACCTCTCACGTATGCGGTGTCCGACAAAAATACCAACGCTAAAATCAAGCGATGGAAAGCGTTCATTGACGAGAACAACGGGAAGGTGTTTTACACACCCGGAAAACAAAACCTGGTAGCTGACGCACTATCGAGGCAACCCCTGAATATCTTAGAAGACGTGGCCCAGTCTGACGCGGCCACGGTGCATAGTGAGCTTTCGCTCTCTTACACCATAGAGTCCACAGACAAACCTCTTAACTGCTTTAGGAACCAAATTATTTTGGAAGAAGCGGACCAACCGCTTCGGCGAGATTTCATAATCTTCGGAAACAGAACTCGCCATATCATCAATTTTAATAACAAGGACTGGCTCGTTGAATCTGTCAAAGAGATCATCAACGCCAACGTGGTGAACGCGATTCACTGCGATTTCCCCACCCTGGCGCGCATCCAACATACCTTGAGGCAGGAATTCCCTGCGACAAAATTCTGGCATTGTAAAACCTTTGTCAGTGACATTACCAACGCTAACGAACAATTAGAAATCACTAATACTGAACACAATCGCGCCCATAGGGCTGCCCAGAAGAACGCAAAACAAATTCTCCGGGATTATTACTTCCCGAACATGTCAAAATTAGCTAGCGAAGTGGTCGCAAATTGCAAGGTCTGCAATAAAGCCAAATACGACCGCCACCCCAAGAAACAGGAATTGGGAACTACGCCCATCCCATCATACGTTGGGGAAATGTTGCATATTGACATTTTTTCGACCGACAAAAAAATTTTTTTAACTTGCATTGATAAATTTTCCAAATTCGCTATCGTACAGCCCTTGATTTCTAGGGCAATAATAGATGTACGAGCACCTATTCTTCAATTAGTAAATTTTTATTCTAATACCAAGACCATATACTGCGACAATGAGGCCTCCTTTAATTCGGAGACAATCACATCATTGCTGAAAAACCAATACAGCATCGACGTTGTCAATGCGCCACCGCTACACAGTAACTCCAATGGCCAAGTTGAGAGATTTCACAGTACCCTGGCGGAAATTGCCAGATGCCTCAAAATTGATAAAAAAATTGAGGATACTGTGGAACTAATATTGAGGGCTACTATAGAATACAACAGGTCGCTACATTCGGTCACAGGGTCTAAGCCGGTAGAGGTCATCCACGCCAGCAGCGATGAGATGAGGCTGGCAATTAAAACCAAGATTGACAAAGCACAACAATCCAACCTAGACAGGGTTAACCCTTCTAGGCAAAACAGAGTCTTCGAAGTCGGTGAGAGAGTACACCTTCGCAATAACAAAAGATTAGGGAATAAACTGACACCGCTTTATTCAGAAGAACGTATAGAAGCAGATCTGGGAACATCTGTTCTCATTAAGGGGAGGGTGGTCCATAAGGACAACATTAAGTAGGCACTCCACGCGCCACATTCGCCCTTATACTAAACCCCAATCTTTGCTAAACTTCCACAGGCTCGCCATTATATCCATCATACTGCTGTCCACCGCGAGCGCGAGAATCACTGATTTCTCACACGCTAAATACATCCCGGTGCTAGATGGCAACGTCTTAATATGGGAACAGTACGGCCTGGTCAGGCACTCGACAAATCTGTCTGAGTTTGCCAGCATAATCGACTCCACAGTCAGAATGCTGGAACTGTTCCCACAGTCCCATATGAGGAAGCTGCTGGAAGTGGACATTGAGCATGCGCAAAACCTATTGGAGGAACTTAAGATACACCATAGAATGGCCAGGAGCCTTGATTTTTTGGGCTCAGTACTTAAGGTCGTGGCGGGTACACCCGACGCGGACGATTTAACTAGAATCAACACCAATCAAGCTTCACTTATCGAGGCTAATAATAGACAAGTTGTAATTAACACAGAGACACAGAAACGCATCAACCTACTCACAGACACAGTAAACAAGATCCTCAAGGAGAAGAAGGACGGTCTGGTCGACTCAGGCCATTTGTATGAAACACTCCTTGCCAGGAATAGGATGTTAATATCAGAAATCCAAAATTGTATGATCACCATCACTCTTGCTAAAAATAACATCATCAATCCCACTATTTTTAATCATAACGACTTAAAGGCTATTTTCGACGAACAGCTAACAGAGGTCCCAATAGTTAGCCTTATGGATGTATCTAAGATTAAAATTCTTCAAAATAATGTTCTTGTCCACGTTATAGTCCAGTATCCTAGAGTTAAGAGTATTTGTAAAAAGGTACTGCTCTTCCCTGTCGCACACCACCATACTATGCTACGAATAGAAGACAACATCGTGGCGGAATGTGATGACGGAGTCCTAGCAGTTTCGGATTGCACTTCTACCAGCTTGGCCACATTTTGCAAAAAAACGCCCCACGACACCTGCGCCATGCAATTACATGCGGGCGGCGCGGCTACATGCCGGACTCGGCCCAGCAATCTGGAACCCCTTACAATTGTGGACGACGGAATAATTATCGTTAATGAGAAACTGACGAGGATTTCCATCGATGACGGTCCATTAACAACCATAGTGGGGACCCATCTCATCACCTTTGAGGAAAAGGCGGTGATCAACGACTCCGTATATTTGAACCTCAACCACGCAGTGAATATGAGCCCGGGTATTGCAGCCTCCCCCTTAATCAACATCACAGGACACGATCATATACTGAGTCTGCCGTTGCTACAGCGGATGAATGAGCATAACCTGCGTTTAATGCAGGAGCTCCGGAATGACGTGTCGGATGGAGGTTCCCCGAGGATTTGGTTCGCCGTAGGAGTTGCCGTCAGCCTCACGTTATGCGGCTTGGTCCTGCTCCAACAACACTGCGGGAGCAAACGAGAGGCAGCCCAGCTACAAAAGTCCATCGACGAACTGGCTGCCGCCGAGGACGGCGTCTAATTTAAGGGGGGAGTAGTTAACAACCAACTCCCAGCCTAGGCTGAGCAGGCCAATCCTTATGCCTTTATTTATATTAATCATTTATCATGTTTGTAATTCTCTAGTATTAATCACTTTTTATTATTATTATCATTATTATTATTATTACTATTATACTTGTCCCTCATGCATGGTCCACCCTAAATTGGGTCCACCTTATTGGCCATAGAGCTGAGCCGGCACATTGTGCCATTCCTTTTCATTGGCTGACAGTGATCGTATGACTTCTGCAAAATGTGCAAGGTCAGCGGTCTGTGCCACGGGCATCCGGCTGTGCATGAGCTTTTGTTCAGTCTTAAGTTTAGTTTTAATTTGGATTTGAAATAAAGAGCACTAGCTCAATAATTAAACTCCGGCCTTAGCCGTTATCTTTATATTGATTATTAAATTGGGTTATCGTGCCTTAAGGGCCGTAACAACGGAGATAAGTATCTCCCACCATATCTTCGGAAGAAGTAAGGAGTCGAAGCGACCACCCGACTCTCCAGTGGCTGCCAACCTTGGTGGTCACCAATACCCAACCAGCGGCAGCAATCCTACTGCCGGTCCCCCACGGGTATTCAACCAGCCGGCTCTACCCCTGCCACGGAGGCTCCGCCAGCCGACGCAGACAAATAAATAATTTACAAACTTCGGCTTGCCGAAGTTAACTTCCTTTCTTGTTTTCATTTAAACTTATTAAAGTTTGATTTTTTTTTAAATTATCAAAAATTATTTGAAATATTATAGAATCCGTGTAAAACGAAACGAAAGCGATAACGAATCCACAAAGGCGTCGTCAACTAGTCCATGTTGTCACAGACGAATGTCAGCAAAGATAAGCCATTCATTTCTCTCGTGCTCTCGTACGTATTGATAAATTTTCGCGATCTCAGGCTCTTATTTTTTGTGTTTTGTGCCTTTGTAATTTTTGAATTTGATCCCAGTGCCAAATTTACTTTGAGGTATTTTTGATATTTTATTTCATTTGTTTGTCTTATAATGGCCCTTGTCTGTCTGGCTATTCCAAGAAAAACTGCACACTTGCGTCTTCAACGAAAGACCCCTTTATTTTTTGCTGGCTCTGCGATTCGATGATGCACGTCAAAAGTGCAGGATTCACCGGCAGAGTTAAAGATTTTATTGATCTTAACTCTGGTCTTATGTGGTCATGTGGTCCCTGCAAGGAAATGGTGGTTGAGATGAGCGGCTTTATTAAGCAGACTCGAGACAGCCTGTTGAATATCTCGGGTGCTTTTAGGCAACTCAATGAGGGGTTCAATACCGTCTGTGTCCAGTTTAATAATAAAAAATTATTAACAGAGTCGCCTAAACGCAAAAAAGCCAGCTTAACCGCCGTTAATACCACCATGGAATCCAACCCAAATCCGAACTTGGTAGCAGCAGTTCCTGTCGACACAGGGGTAAGCGAACCAACTGTGCGTACGGATACAGCTAGCTCGAGTGTAGTGCATGTTTCCGGACGAAAAGCTTCTGTACTGGCTAAGTCAAAGAAATCGGTGCCGACCGTTCCTATAGGTACTGTGGGCACCGTTCCTGGATCTCAGCCTAGTGAGGTTCAGACTGCTGCTGGGGAGCGTAAGAAACTTTCAGTTGTTCCACAAAGGAAGCAATTATTTGTTTCTAGATTTACCCCAGATACCACATCTGAGGATGTTCTGGAATTTATACGTGAAAAATTCCCATCCGAAGATATTGCAGTTGAACAATTTCGATATTCATATGCTCGTAGGATATCTTCTTTTAAAATATTTCCTCTGCCTGACATTCTTAATGTTTAGTAATTAAAGACTTTGTCCAAAATAAACCGAGAACAAATAACAGGCCATCCACTGTGTCAAAAAACTAAAAAGTTTAATGTTGGCGTATCAAAATGTTAGGGGGTTAAATATGAAGCTACCCAAGCTTTATGCTGACTCCTCTGCATTTACAGAAGATATTCTAGCTTTTACGGAAACTTGGCTGAAACCAGGGATATCCGACTCTGAAGTTCTGGCTAAAAACTTTAATACTTATAGGACCGATCGCCACTCACGTAGGGGGGCCGGTGTCCTGATTGCCGTTACCTCTAGCCTAACATCTGAAAGAATTCTCATTCATATACCCAATGAAATTGAATTTCTAAGTGTAAAAGTTTCTTTGCAATCTTTATCTGTTTTTGTTACATGTTCTTATATTCCACCTGGCTCTGACCTAGTAATTTATGAGCACCATCTGTCTTTAATTTATATTCTCCTAGGCTTGGAAATACTATTTTTTAAATTGTTCTGAGTTTCGAATTAAATTTTATCAAAATCATATAGCTGCCATACGAACGATCAAAATGTTGTTGGCGAAAATAATAGGTACGAATTATATCTTTGGTGTTTTTAAACATTTAGCATCCCACGCTCGGAAAAAACATTTTTTATTTAGTTCTGAATTTTGAATTTAATTTTATCATAATCGGACGACTATATCATATAGCTGTCATAGGAAAGATGGGTAGGGAAACGACAAATAGATTATTTATTATAACCGCAAGGGTATTCAAACTTTTGCTTGCCGAAGTTAACTTCCTTTCTTGTTAGTTTCGAATCCTATTTGTTACTAAGCTGAATTTCACAAAGGGACACCGTCGTAGCAGCATTTCCAGGAGCGAAAAAAAATATATGTATAGATATATGGCAGTTTTCTTTTACATATGTGCAGTACATAAGATAGTAATATGACATTTTATTAGAGACTGCGACCATTCAGGAACATCCCGGCCCGCCCTGAAACACAGTTTCTGAATTGGGCAAAATTTGAAACCTTCGTGATGGGTCTGATAATTTCTTCTGTTGGTTTCTTCAATTTGACTGCACAAGCGGGGTTGTGCTTCCCGGGATATGTTTCTATAACCCGGGCCATGTGCCAAGATGCTGGAGTGTTGGACTCTATAACGAGAATGAAATCACCGATCAGAGCTTGGGTGTTGAAACGATACACTTCGGTCGTTGTCGCAGAGTAGTCAGATACTACTAATGCCATTTCTTCCAGAATCCTTGAATCCTTGAATAGCCTGGGTTCTCTGCACCGTCCCACAGGGATGTGGCTTAAGTGGGGAGCTGGAATGGTGGTTAATGGTCCCCAATTAGTAAATTGTCAAAGATTCTCTTCTTTTCAAAAAAGGGTCATAAAGATATCAGCCACAGCCAGAGCCCCGAATATGGGGCCTTCTCTATTACCTGACTGCAATAAAAGGGACACACGCACAAGTCCGAGGGGCACGATTATTGAGAAGATCACTGGGACAGGTGGCGATGACCTTATGCTCGCACAAGTCCGAAAGCACACTCCTTGACAAAATCACTGACTACCTACCCAAAAGGGTAAAACGCACAAGTATACCTGTAATTAAAATTCGAAATAAAAATAATATATTTATTCAATTATTTATATTTTGCGAACATTTTTTTTTATATATTGAAATTAATTTTCTGGCTCCGTTCCGGAAAATTGCATAGAACTCGGGATTTCAAAAGTGTTCACCATAGTTTGTAGTTTTCAGACCAAGAACATAGTTTTTGTTTTTAGAAAGTATTGAAAGTGTTGACCAATTATCTGTCCTTTAAATTGTTCAATGAATTGGTCAATTTCTCATGAAATTTCATTTTAATAATTTTGTTTTCTTGTAGCTCTTTACACATTTGGCCTCAACTTTAAAATTATACATGTAAAAAATTTGATTTTTTTTTTGGTGATACTTTTAAAAAAGATTAAAATATTGGAAACCGGGTTCCTTTTAACCTGTTTCATGACGGACAGCCGATTTCCTCGATATAGATGAGCTGACAATTGCCAAAAAAAATTGTCTCTCTCTTTTGAGCACCCTTACAAATAATGAGTTTTCCGTTTGTAATTGTCCTTAAAAACATTCGAGTTTGTGAAAAACTATTTTCTCCATCGTTCCAAAAAATTGTTAATTGAATTACAGTCTCTTTAGATTTTGTATTCGGCACAGCAGAAGCATATGGCGGCTTTATTTGGGGTCAAAAATGGTTGTGATTCTCGATTATAGTAACTAAAAAGATATCTTGTATATTCATATGAATCGCAACTCCGGAATGCGATTGGTAGGCTTACACCACTTTTAATAATATCGTACATCTTAGTTTTTGCAAAGTCACTCGGAGATTTTCTAGGTTTTATTAATCATTTTCAGTTCAAAAGTTTATCATTCGAATAATTCCTTGAAAATTAAGGTAATTTTCGTGAGGAAGCATCTAGATTTTGCATAGTAATTCGAATTTTATCGTTTGGTTTAAATGTAGGAATAAGTATGAAACTCTTTCTTGAAACACTCTCATCTGAGTAAACCTTTTCTCAAACATTTAAAATTTCTTTCATTGTTTTTCTTTCCACTTTTTAGATTATACTCGAAGTTTCAAACCTAGCGACTTTACAAAATAATTTATTTTTCAATGTGAGTGAGCTTCTTTTTACTATTGGTACGCTTTCTATAGCTTTACAATTTGTAATGCTTGAAATAGTTTATGTTATTCCATTCGTATGATCCAGTAGAAATCGTAATAAAATTTTCACCAGTGTGAAATATTTTTTTTTTTCGTCAATATTTGGAATCCAATTATACATATTAAAGTCAATAAAACCGCATTCATATTGCCCATTCAATTCGAAAGGTGGAAAAGAGTTTGTATTTGTAATGGAACTATTTCCATTCAAAGATAATGTAAGTGATATATGGAAATCAATTCATAAACTGTGGGATTGTAAGTATCTATCTAAATCACAATAAATTGATCAAATCCTTTTCTGTACCTTCCGTTTTCTATTTCATTATCCTTGCTTATTAAAAGGAAACCGTGCTTATCCTCCTAACACTTTTAATAAGCACGGTTTCCTTTTAATAATCAAGGATGATGAACGCAAACTAATCTCTCAGTTTTAAAGCTATCGGCCTTCACCAGAAGTCTTCTTTCTATTGCAAGTAGTATATAAGTCGGAACCAGCTGTATCGGACAACTATATCTTATAGCTCCCATAGGAACTATCGGGGAAAAAATTAAAGAAATATATATATCTTCGGTTTTTTTTAACTCCAACCTCCAACGCTTGGAAATAACATTTGTTAATTGGTTTTGAATTCCGAATTAAATTTTATCAAAATCGGAAGACTATATCTTATAGTTGTCATACGAACAATTGGAAAATTGATGGGAAAATAATAAGAAAAAAATTACATCTTTAATGTTACCCTTCTAAGCTTTTAAATAAAATTTTTAGTTAGTTCTGAATTTTCGATTACATATTATCAAAATCGGCCAACTATATCATAAAGGAACTATATCATATAGGAACGATTGAAAAATTGGTGGGAAAATAAAATGAAACAAATTATAGCTTTGGTGCTTTTTGACATTAAACCTTCTAAGCTTATAGAAATAACAATTTTTTATTAGTTCTGAACTTCGAATTTAATTTTATCAATATCGGACGACTATATATAGCTGTCATAGTCTCAATCGGAAAATTGGTGGGAAAATAATATCAAACAAATTATAGCTTAAGGGCTACTTACAACTGCATGGGTATACAAACTTCGGCTTGCCGAAGTTAACTTCCTTTCTTGTTTTCATTTAAACTTATTAAAGTTTGATTTTTTTTAAATTATCAAAAATTATTTGAAATATTATAGAATCCGTGTAAAACGAAACGAAAGCGATAACGAATCCACAAAGGCGTCGTCAACTAGTCCATGTTGTCACAGACGAATGTCAGCAAAGATAAGCCATTCATTTCTCTCGTGCTCTCGTACGTATTGATAAATTTTCGCGATCTCAGGCTCTTATTTTTTGTGTTTTGTGCCTTTGTAATTTTTGAATTTGATCCCAGTGCCAAATTTACTTTGAGGTATTTTTGATATTTTATTTCATTTGTTTGTCTTATAATGGCCCTTGTCTGTCTGGCTATTCCAAGAAAAACTGCACACTTGCGTCTTCAACGAAAGACCCCTTTATTTTTTGCTGGCTCTGCGATTCGATGATGCACGTCAAAAGTGCAGGACTCACCGGCAGAGTTAAAGATTTTATTGATCTTAACTCTGGTCTTATGTGGTCATGTGGTCCCTGCAAGGAAATGGTGGTTGAGATGAGCGGCTTTATTAAGCAGACTCGAGACAGCCTGTTGAATATCTCGGGTGCTTTTAGGCAACTCAATGAGGGGTTCAATACCGTCTGTGTCCAGTTTAATAATAAAAAATTATTAACAGAGTCGCCTAAACGCAAAAAAGCCAGCTTAACCGCCGTTAATACCACCATGGAATCCAACCCAAATCCGAACTTGGTAGCAGCAGTTCCTGTCGACACAGGGGTAAGCGAACCAACTGTGCGTACGGATACAGCTAGCTCGAGTGTAGTGCATGTTTCCGGACGAAAAGCTTCTGTACTGGCTAAGTCAAAGAAATCGGTGCCGACCGTTCCTATAGGTACTGTGGGCACCGTTCCTGGATCTCAGCCTAGTGAGGTTCAGACTGCTGCTGGGGAGCGTAAGAAACTTTCAGTTGTTCCACAAAGGAAGCAATTATTTGTTTCTAGATTTACCCCAGATACCACATCTGAGGATGTTCTGGAATTTATACGTGAAAAATTCCCATCCGAAGATATTGCAGTTGAACAATTTCGATATTCATATGCTCGTAGGATATCTTCTTTTAAAATATTTCCTCTGCCTGACATTCTTAATGTTTAGTAATTAAAGACTTTGTCCAAAATAAACCGAGAACAAATAACAGGCCATCCACTGTGTCAAAAAACTAAAAAGTTTAATGTTGGCGTATCAAAATGTTAGGGGGTTAAATATGAAGCTACCCAAGCTTTATGCTGACTCCTCTGCATTTACAGAAGATATTCTAGCTTTTACGGAAACTTGGCTGAAACCAGGGATATCCGACTCTGAAGTTCTGGCTAAAAACTTTAATACTTATAGGACCGATCGCCACTCACGTAGGGGGGCCGGTGTCCTGATTGCCGTTACCTCTAGCCTAACATCTGAAAGAATTCTCATTCATATACCCAATGAAATTGAATTTCTAAGTGTAAAAGTTTCTTTGCAATCTTTATCTGTTTTTGTTACATGTTCTTATATTCCACCTGGCTCTGACCTAGTAATTTATGAGCACCATCTGTCTGCAATAAAATGTGTTTTAATGTGTCTCTGTTAGAAAAAAGGGTCTAACAGAGACCTTTTGATTGTTTTAGGTGACTTTAACCTACCTGATATTTCTTGGTCTCCTCCTACTGACTCATTTGTCGCTATGCCGTTATACGCCCATGATTTTGTTGATGGCCTTTTAGAATTATCGTTACAGCAAGTAAGCTTTATAAAAAATTCCTTAAGAAGACAATTAGATCTTGTGTTTGTTTCAGACCCGTCTGAAATCACAGTATGTAGAACTAACGCTCTTGTTGTACCTGAAGACCCATATCATCCAACTATGGAATTGACAATTGCATCCCCTGCTCTGTTACCCTCTCTCCTTTAGTTTCTCCAACTAAAATGAGATGTTTTCGTAAATGTGATTATAATAAACTTAACGATATGATTTCTCATTATAATTGGACAGACTTGTACAATTGTACAGACATTGAAAGTGCCACTGAACTATTCTATACAGTCTTAAATACGTTTTTTAATGAATGCGTACCTGATGGGTTTCTTTCAAACCAAAACAGACCTCCTTGGTTTACCAATGCGCTTCAAAGACCTAAAAACCTTAAATCTAACACATATAAAAAGTATAAAAAATCGGGTAGACCAGCAGATTTTTCAAAATATGTTGTGGCTCTAACAGATTTTAATGTTCTCAACAGTCATTGCTACTCTATGTATCTAAGTCGATGTAAATTTGAATTTTCAAACGATCCGAAACAGTTTTACAATTTTGTTAATGCCAAGCGTAAGGCATCGGCATTGCATTCATCGGTACGTCTAAACTCAATGGAGGCATCGACGGATTCTGAAATTGCTGATTTATTTGCTGAGTTTTTCAAAACTACTTATAGTTCGACAGCTTGGTCAAATTCTAACTACCCTAATCCCTTAAACAGGGCAAATTGTATTTTCTCCCCTGTAATCACAGAAAGCTCTCTCGTAAGAGATTTAGCAACAACAACTCCAACATGTTCTCCCGGTCCAGATGGACTTCCTGGATGTGTCCTTAAGTTTTGTGCGTCAACCATTTGTAAACCGATTCTTAAACTTTTTAATTTGTCCATTTCATCATCAGTTTTTCCTTCTATCTGGAAGGACTCTTTTATTATTTCACTCGATAAAAAGGGTGGGAAAGGAGATGCCCAAAATTATAGAGGTATTTCTAAATTGTCGGCAATTCCTAAAGCATTTGAACGTATTATCACTTCTCATTTGAACATTTATGTTCCTCGCTTATATCACCGTGTCAGCATGGTTTTGTTAAGCGAAGATCGACCACCACCAACCTTCTTGAATTGTCATCTATTGTAATAAATGGGTTTAAGAAAAAAATGCAGACTGACATTGTATATACAGATTTTAGTAAGGCCTTTGACTCCATTAACCACTCACTTCTTTTATTTATATTAGATCAGCTTGGGTTTCCTGGTAATCTATTATCTTAGATTTCATGTTACTTGAATGGTAGGACTCAGAGTGTTATATTCAAGAATGCTGCTTCAAAATTGATCTACGTGACATCTGGAGTGCCTCAGGGTAGTCATTTTGGCCTTTTGCTGTTTATTAACGATCTTATCATAACACATTCTCGTGTACTAATGTATGCTGATGATGTTAAGCTTTGTTTATCATATAATGATATAGCGTCGGGATTTAACTTACAGTCGGATATTGATTGTTTTCATGGATGGTGTGAGTACAATCTTTTAAATTTGAACTGCCTTAAATGCAACGTTATGACTTTTTATAGGGGTACTCCTACGTTTATCAGTTACTTTCTTAAAAATACGCCACTTGACCGTATATATTCAGTTTCCGATTAAGGTGTTCTTCTTGACCCTAAACTTAAATTTGACTGTCACATTATGTCCACTGTTAACAAAGCAATGAGTGTTCTTGGGTTTATAAAGCGTTGGTCAAAAGAATTTGATGACCCTTATACGACCAAATTATTATTTACCTCCCTTGTCCGTCCTATTTTGGAATATTGTTCGTCGGTTTGGAGTCTGGGATCTGGGATGAACGGGGATCAAAACGTAAGGCTTCCTTCCTACGAGAGTAGATTACAATTGCTTAATTTACCTACACTTGTAAATCGTAGAACAATGCTTGGTACTATTTTTATACAAAATCTTATAAGAAGTGACATTGATTCTGCAGAACTTTTACACCGCCTAACATTCAACGTTCCCGTTAGACTAACACGAAATTATTATCCTCTAAATTTGCCACGATGTACATCAAATTTTTGTCTGCGCGAGCCCTTTCGCGTTCTATGTAATAACTATAATAAACTTTATCATTTAATTTGCATTTCAACATCTATCCCGGTATTAAAAATTAATATTCTAACTCATTTGCTTAATTCTTAGTTATGCCTTTTATTTTTATTTGTGTCCCGTCTCTATTTGTTTTATGTATGTATCTTCCTCGCGAACTTGCATGTTTTGCCCAAATTGATAAACGGGCCCCGCGCGTAACAAGCACGTGCTTGGGGTCTGTTTGTCTTGTTTGTACTGTTCGAAGTGCATCAACGTCCATATATATATATATATTTAATTCATAAATTCAGGGCCAACCCCCTGGATCCCTCGCCTTTGGCAGTTAACTGTTCCGTAATTTGAGATTTGTTTGTTTTCCGTTCATACGGACGGACGAACAGACGGACATGGCTAGATCGACTCGGCTAGTGCTCCTGATCAATTTAATAAATGTATTATTATGTTATAAAATAAACTTCTGACTTTTTATTTCGAGTGTAAATTAAAGATATAATTCTGCGTTGTACTCTTTGAGGACGTGTCAGAGTTAGGTAGTCAGTGATTTTCTCAATGAGGCGCGTGTCCCTTTTATTGAGCATGTCCCTCGGACTTGTGCGTGTGTCCCTTTTATTGCAGTCAGGTAATAGACAAGGGTTCATGTTGAGGTCTCCGGCTCTGGCTGATATATTTATGACCCTCTTGTGGAAAGGAGGCAATCTTTGACAATTTTTTATGGGTCTGAATATATTTCCCACATCTGAGAAACATTAAGTTGTGATATTTATTTTATTGGGGATCTTTTGATTTCTAAACTTGTCTTGCAATCATAGAAAACCTTATTCCCAAACATGATCAGTCATGTTTGTCTGAGATAACAGCCTTTGGATACTTTGGGTGTGCGACCTTTTTCACGTGCACCTTTCTCACGTGACTATTAATTGATCATAATGAGGAGGATGCATGATCAATATTGGTCGCGAAGGGGGCAATCAAGCAAGGGCTTTATGGACATAGTTTTGACATTTTTATCACCTCAAAACCCATTAAAATCGATTAACTTATGGAATATGGTAATTGTTTCAGAACACGCATATGCTAATGAGAGGGGGGACGGGGGACATTACCTCACAAACTATCCCGGAATTTGCGATTTTAACTACTTCAGCCATTTGCTGTTCTGATTTGTGGTAGCGTTGACGAAAGCAGGAAAAACAGTCGTGTGTTATTTTGCGAATGAGATTACGTGCCCCAATTATCCAGAACTTTTGCCGAGCGAAAACAAGCAGGGAGGCAACGCCAGGGTGAAGGTTTATCGGTGCTTGTGTTCCAGGATCAGCTTCGAGATTCGATGCGTTTTTGGTACCAAAACTGGGTGTTTTGCCTCTGCTGTTGAGACCTTGTTGAAAGATGGATTTCGTGTCCGTTGAATGAACCGCTTCACATATGCGACAATGTGAACGATCTTGAGCCATGAGGAAACTTGTGCGATCACCATCGAGTGCCTGAGCCTGAGTTGTATCAGCCATTGTAGCTAAAAAGTTGGATTTGACTTTTCCTTAAATGGGTTTGTCTGGAAAAGATAAGCCAAAACGTGAGTCGTTCAACTTTATAATGTACTGATCCTGGTCCCGTAACCATAATGGTCCATTTCACCACAGTTGGAAGTCGATCAGGTCAACAGCCATCAGACCCCTGGAAGCGCAGTCAGCTGGGTTTGATTTGGAGTCTACGTGACGCCAGGCCTTCCTGGGAATAGGGTCAAAGATTTCCGAGGTTTTGTTTTCAACAAATGTTTTTAGTTTGGCTGGTGCGTACGGTAACCAGGATAGCACGATTGATGAGTTTGACCAAGCAAAAACAGTTATGTTCTTGTGCCGTAGTCCAGAAAAATCGAACGAATAAGCTGGCTGAGAAGAAGTGCTGCGCAAAGTTTGAGGAGTGGCCATGATTGCTGTTTCAGTGGAGCCACCCTTTGAGCTCGAGTTATCTGCCTCGTTGGCAACGAAGCGTTGTAGTTCGAACTTTTGTAGAGCGTCTAGATCTTTTCTCCACTTCAGCCAGATGTTCGCTAATTTAGATGGGCGTGAGTCATCCCAATCCAAGTTCAGGAGCCAAAGTTTTTGGAAAATAATTTTAAATTGGGTGCCAAGAGTCCGAGAGGATTAAATATCCTCGAGACGTCGGACAATACTTACCTGGAAGTAATCAGGATTGGACTTTGTAAGCTAGAATGTCTCTTCCAGGATGCCAGTACAGTCCATGAACCTTAACTTGCGACAATTGTGCGTCGGAGTCATCCGTTTGCACGAAGGAGCTATTGGATACCCGTTTCCCGAGTTCAAGATTTGCGCACGACATCAGCTGAATCAATTCGTTTTGGATTCGAAGTAGCTCATCCTGACTATTTGTAAGAACGTTATCGACATAAAAACCTTTCAGTAGGAAGCGTTAGGGTATTCATGGATATACTCTCTCTTCGCTCTACCGGTTTAAAGCGCCTAAGAGCTCCTAACAGACTGTCTCCGAATTCAGGATTTTCCGTGTTGGATGAAAGTTCCACGACATACTTAATTTTCAATGCGACTATGGTGGTGAGAAAGTGCTTCTCGACCTGTTCATTTTTCGGTTCTGCCTTTGTGATGCTTTGAACGTTCTCCAGTGTCCATACTCAGAATAAAGTTAACACTAAAGTCAAGAAAATCGTCCTTTTTTTGCCTTCAAGATAAGCTCGCCACAACTTTTAGGGTAAGAATTTTCTAAAAATATCGTCAAAATATTTTTAAAATCTAGGCCGAAAAGCCAAACAAATTAAAAAGCACTATCTTAAACATAGGATGATATTTCTAAAATAAAACAAAACGTAGAAAAAAAGGAAATATAGAAAAATATTTCCAAAATATGCGAAATACTTTTAAATAATATGGCGCTGCTTCCTAGATTTATGAAATAGTTTTCCCGAAAAAAATTATTTTCTTTCTAAATTTTATGGCAATTCTTTTCTAAAATCTATGGCAACAATCCTTAAAATATAGAAAACTTTTTAAGAAACATAAAAAAATAATTCTATATAAAATTGTACATTTTTATAAATTTTAGAAATTTATTTCTATAAAAATATGACCTTTTTTATAATATAAACATTATTTATATATATAAATTTTTTTTGTTTTAGAAACAACTTAAGTTTACTTAAAATTAGCATTTTGCTTTTAAGTATTGATTATTATTAATTAAATTACATTTAATATGAGGAAATCTGCGCATGCTTAAAAGAATAACTTTAATAGGCCTAAATTTCAAATGTTTCTAACTGATAAGATGAGGATAGTACTCGCACTCGACTTAAAGACTTAAAAAGTTGACAATATTGTCTTTACTACAAAAGAATATTTGAACTTAAATAACTGATGGGGGTACTTCTTAAATCATTCAATAGCTCGGTTACTATTCTATTCTTAAGACAGATTTTGGGTTATATAAAGAAAATGAATACTGTTGGGAAATGTATGGGTATTTTTAATTGAAAACAATAAATATTTGTAAGCTTTTTATTATATTATTGTGTATATTATATTAAAAACACAAAAGATATATTTTTTGTTTAATGTTTTACTACTAATTTTCCGATCGTTTAATTCGAAATTCAAAACCAAATAAAAAATGTTATTTCCAAGCGTAGGAGGTTATATGTTAAAAAACACCGAATATATCATTTTTCAATATTATTTGACCACCAATTCCGATTGTTCCTATGGGAGCTATAAGATATAGTTGTTCGATACAGCTGGGTCCGACTTATATACTACTTGTAATAGAAAGAAGACCGCCAGCCGCGGTCATATGCCAGAAATCATATATAAAATGTAATGCCACAAGATTATCTTTTGAATAAAACAAAAATCATGTCAATCGAATAATCCATCGTTGTTTTATTGCTATACCTCTAAAAAAACACCCGTTATATGAGTGCTTTTTATTATAATAATGATATTTTGTTCACAGATACCAAGGACACCATACTCTTCCACGTCATTCAGTCCGTTCTCGTCCCTAAAAAAACACCCGTTAGTTATTCAACCTTCGGTGTTCTAAGTTCTAAATGCCGATCTAAATTTTGTTTTTCTGTGTGTGTGTAAGAGTTTAAAAATGTATTATATCATTTTGTAATTAGTATTTTTTGTCATACCTACTAAGAACATTTGAAAAAGCTGTGATTAATTAATCAATACATTGATAACACTATGTTACTTTATAATTCCGTTAATATCCTAAGAGGTCCAACGCTCCTGAAAAAATAAGGGCATATGTTTAAAAATACATGTTTTACTTGTATACTTGTAGTTTTACCTTTTGGAACCCCTTACGGGATATTAATTGGCACAAAAACTTTAATCACCCCAACTTCGGGTAATGAAATCAGAATTTATAAGTTTTTGTTGTAATACCTATAAAAAATCCTAAAAAGATCTTGCGCTTAATAAAGATCTTGGACTTCGAACAGTACAAAGATGTGGCCCAACGACACCAAGCTCGTGCTTGTTACGCGCGGGGCGCTATTACCAATTTGGGGGAAAAAATACGAGTTTGCGAGGAAGATACATAAATAGAGACGGGACACAAATAAAAATAACATTCACAACTAAGAATGAAGTAAATGAGTTAAAATATTAGTTTTTAATACCTGGATGATAGCGGTTGTTATAGTTATTGCATAGAACGCGAAGGGCTTATGCAGACAAAAATTTGATGTACATCGTAGCAAATTTGAAAGATAATAATTTTGTGTTAGTCCAACAGGAACATTGAATGTTAGGTGGTTTACAAGTTGTGCAGAATCAATAAGTAAGATTTTGTGGCGTATTTTTAAGAAAGTATCTGATAAACGTAGGAGTATGAGTTTGCGAGGAAAGTCATAACGGCAGTTCATTTAAGACAGTTCAAATTTAAAAGGTTGTACTCACACCATCCGTGAAAATCATCAATATCTGACTGTAAGTTAAAACCCGACCCTATATCATTATATGATAAACAAAGCTTAATATTATCAGCATACATTAGTACACGAGAATGTGTTATGATTTAGATAAGATCGTTAATAAACAGCAAAAGGCCCAAATGACTACCCTGAAGCACTTCAGATTTAATTCTGAAACAGCATTCTTGAATATAACACTCTGAGTCCTACCATTCAAGTAACATGAAATCCAAGATAATAGATTATCAGAAAACCCAAGCTGATCTAATTTAAATAAAAGAAGTGAGTGGTTAACGGAGTCAAAGGCCTTACTAAAATCTGTATATACAATGTCAGTCTGCATTTTTTTCTTAAACCCATTTATTACAATAGATGACAATTCAAGAAGGTTGGTGGTGGTCGATCTTCGCTTAACAAAACCATGCTGACACGGTGATATAAGCGAGGAACATAAATGTTGCAAATGAGAAGTGATAATACGTTCAAATGCTTTAGGAATTGCCGACAATTTAGAAATACCTCTATAATTTTGGGCATCTCCTTTCCCACCTTTTTTATGGAGTGAAATAATAAAAGAGTCCTTCCAGATAGAAAGAAAATTCAAATTTACATCGACTTAGATACATAGAGTAGCAATGACTGTTGAGAACATTAAAATCTGTTAGAGCCACAACATATTTTGAAAAATCTGCTGGTCTACCCGATTTTTTATACTTTTTATATGTGTTAGATTTAAGGTTTTTAGGTCTTTGAAGCGCATTGGTAAACCAAGGAGGTCTGTTTTGGTTTGAAAGAAACCCATCAGGTACGCATTCATTAAAAAACGTATTTAAGACTGTATAGAATAGTTCAGTGGCACTTTCAATGTCTGTACAATTGTACAAGTCTGTCCAATTATAATGAGAAATCATATCGTTAAGTTTATTATAATCACATTTACGAAAACATCTCATTTTAGTTGGAGAAACTAAAGGAGAGAGGGTATCAGAGCAGGGGATGCAATTGTCAGTTCCATAGTTGGATGATATGGGTCTTCAGGTACAACAAGATCGTCAGTTCTACATACTGTGATTTCAGACGGGTCTGAAACAAACACAAGATCTAATTGTCTTCTTAAGGAATTTTTTATAAAGCTTACTTGCTGTAACGATAATTCTAAAAGGCCATCAACAAAATCATGGGCGTATAACGGCATAGCGACAAATGAGTCAGTAGGAGGAGACCAAGAAATATCAGGTAGGTTAAAGTCACCTAAAACAATCAAAAGGTCTCTGTTAGACCCTTTTTTCTAACAGAGACACATTAAAACACATTTTATTGCAGACAGATGGTGCTCATAAATTAGAGCCAGGTGGAATATAAGAACATGTAACAAAAACAGATAAAGATTGCAAAGAAACTTTTACACTTAGAAATTCAATTTTATTGGGTATATGAAAGAGAATTCTTTCAGATGTTAGGCTACAGGTAACGGCAATCAGCATACCGCCCCCCCTACGTGAGTGGCGATCGGTCCGATAAGTATTAAAGTTATTAGACAGAACTTCAGAGTAGGATATCTCTGGTTTCAGCCAAGTTTCCTTAAAAGCTAAAATGTCTTCAGTAAATGCAGAGGAGTCAGCATAAAGCTTGGGTAGCTTTATATTTAGTCCCCTTACATTTTGATACGCCAGAAATAATCTTTTTGTTTTTTTGGCACTGTGGAAGGCCTGTTATTTGTTCTCGGTTTATTGGGAACAAATTCATTAATTACTAAATTAAAAAGAACGTAAAACATTAAAAAGTTCAGGCGGAGAAAATATTTTAAAAGACGTTATCCTACGAGCGTATGAAAATCGAAATTGTGGCTTTTTTCGTTTAGGCGACTCGGTTAATCATTTTTTATTATTAAGCTGGACACAGCCGGTATTGAACTCCTCAGTAAGCTCTTTAAAAGCTCCTAAGATATTCAAAAGGCTGTCTCGAGTCAGTTTCATAAAGCCGCTTTTCTCAAACACCATTTCCTTGCAGGGCCCACATGACCACATAAGACCAGAGCTAAGATCAATAAAATCTTTAACTATTCCGGTAAATCCGGTAAATGCACAATTGACGTGCATCATCGAATCGCCGAGCAAGCAAAAAATAAAGGAGTCTTTAGTTGAAGACGCAAGAGTACAATTTGTAGCAGAATTGCTTCTTAGTAGTATGTGTATATGTGTAATCTAGCTTAAAGCTTCTAGATCATTCTTGTAAGTTCCTAGAATAAGTTGTTGTTGTACTAGTACTAGGCCTCTCACTGTTCTCTATCTCTCTCTCATTCTCGCCGCTCTCACACTCTGCCAGAAAGTCGGGGGTTGGTGCGGATCGTGAGCGAGGAGCGAGGCCAGTTGAACGCTTACCGTGATCCTAAACAGACAAAGTGTTAAAAAGAAGTTGAAATTAAATGTATAAATCGGTGTTGGTGCTTAACTTCAGGGAAATAAATTACCCTTCAAATTTTTCTTAGAATAGACAAGAGCTTAACTCAAAGTAAAGTTGGCACAAGGGTCAAATTCAAAAACCACAAAGGCACAAAACACAAAAAAAAAATAGGAGCGTGAGATCGCGAAAATAAATTAAATGTAAGAAAGCACGAGAGAAAAAATATTTCTTCGACTCAGCGTGGCTTGTGCGACACTAACAATTTTAAGCACGAATAAATACAACGTAAAGCAAGCAAGAGAGAGAGAAAGAGGGAGTTACAGATATAGCACCGAAAAAGTCTACCAGAAATTCCGCAGGTTCATAGAGAGGGTAAATTACACTTATTAAATAAAGCGGAGAGATTGAGAGGGAGTAAAAAAGATTCTAGCAAGCTTAGAGAGTATAAATAACACTATCAAAATATAATAGAAATGTTAAAATAACTATAAACACATACATGTTTACTGGAAGACCTATTTAAAATTTCTAATATAATTGTTAGGCTAAGCATAACAAACAATTAAAAGTTTAAAAAAAATGTCGTTGGTGTTTTGTTAACATATAACCTCCTACGCTTTGAAATAACATTTCTTTATTTACTTTGCAGGTAGTATCTAAGTCGGAACCAACCAGATCGGACAACTATATCATATAGTCCCATAGGAA
Source organism: Drosophila biarmipes (assembly GCF_025231255.1). Lineage (NCBI taxonomy): Eukaryota > Metazoa > Arthropoda > Insecta > Diptera > Drosophilidae > Drosophila > Drosophila biarmipes. Next base: position 101,509 of record NC_066613.1, on the reverse strand, counting down.
CTATAGTCGAAAAAAATTTTAAAAAATTATATCTTCGATGATTTTAACTTGTTTTAATTAGTTATGAATTTTGGACAAAATTTTTTCAAAATCGGACGCTTATATCATATAGTTTTCATAGGAACGATCGGAAATTTGGTTGGAACAAAATATGAAACAAATTATAGCTTTGGTGCATTTGACATTCTAAGCTTGGAAATAACATTTTTTAATTAGTTCCGAATTTCAAATCAAATTTTATCAAAATCGGAAGATTATATATCATATAGCTGCCATACGAAAAATCACAAAATTGGTAGGGAAAATAACATTACAAAATTATATCGTTGTTGGTTTTTGACATATTACCTTATAATATTGGGAATATGATATTTTAAAATTTCAAATTAACAATCGGGCGACTTTAACATATAGCTGTCAATGAAACGGTCAGAGAAATAAAGAAATTATTTTTTGTAATATCACAGAAGCTAGCAACAATCCTGTGAGGAGTCGTAAGACCCCTCACAAATAGCGCCCACAACATCGACAGCGATAACAACATCGGCAGCCAGCGACAACAACAGCAGCCAGCGGCAATAGCAATAGCAACAGCAGCCAGCGACAACAACAACAAAACCCTCGCGCATAACTTTGTAAAAACTTTGTACAGTTCCCCTAATGTGTAAGCTTAACCAATAATTGTAAGATTTGTAGTTATATTAGTACCCAAGAATTATCTTAAGCTAAGCTTTCCTCCTCCGCTCTCGTATCAGCAGTAGCCACACACACACACACCAGGAGAGCAGCGAAATATTCAATACGAAAAGTGCAGCGCCGCACAGGAGCAAGCGAGAGGAGGAAAACAACCCCCGAAATTTGGCACGCGCCAAGGGAAGAGCGAGAGAAATGGAGTACCGAAACTTCGACAAGTGGAAAAAACCCAGAGCAGTCGAGAACAAATCGCGGCGGCAAAGCTGGACTTTTTCTCTTTGGAAAAACGCAGCGCACCGAACCAGAAGTGCGAGAAGCAGGGGACACTTGCGAAGGCGGCGTACGGGATCAGAAGTGCGAGCAGAGGAAATTCATGTGGACAACAGGAGACTTTTGCCTTCGGAGTGCGAAAAGTGGTGCAGTCGAGTGACTGGTGCCAAGTGACCCAGGAAGGAGTTTACCTAGACGACCTCGAGGAGAGTGTGCGGGCCCAGGACAGGATAGAATTTATAAACCATAACCTAACCCGTTAATTGCGAGCACTCGTAAGAAAAGAATACAACCAAGCTGGCCACGCATAAATACAGATATTCGAAGACAACTGCCTAGGTTTTAGGCCATAAATTCTGCCCGTTCGTAGCGAACGCTATGAGCCAGGCCCAAATGGGCGTTACCGCTGACCCTTTTCACTGTGCTACAGACACCGAATAAACTATTTCTCTCACTCCGTATCCCGGTGGCTGGCACTCTACATCTCACGCCAGCCAACCGATTTTCGTTCTAGACCTTTTTGTCCCATATCTTTACAAATATTCTCGGTAAAGAGACCCTGGCGGGACTGAGTATATACCAGCCTACGAGACTTCTTTACAATTCTTAAAAATCAACAATAGTTTTCTGCCTCTCCTTGTTGCGGAACCGCTTTCGTCGACACTCTTCTACGCTGCTCCGAATCCTCTGTTGACGTCGACAGCAGCGTACAGTTGTAGGCAGAAAAATAAAACGAAATAGCTTTTCCGCTCTGACATGTCTCGGTGAGCCTACTGCGGAACTGAAGGGTACATACAAAAATGATACAATACTGTATCATCTCAATAAATTTAGATTAATTATTTTTCAATTCTCATATGTAATACATATTAAGTATGTAAGTAAAATATAATGTTAAAATTAAAAATTATCAGGTGTTCCTATTTTTATTTTGAAAGTCCTATTTTTAGAATACGTTTATATTTTCTAACAAAATTTTCCATTTTTTACATGGTTTTTTTTGTTTTTTTTAGGTAAGAATTATTTTAGGGTTAAAAAATTCATTTTTTTGCCTTTTCTTTATTTTGGGTCAGCTTCTTTATTTTTTAGAAAACAGTTACTTAATTTAAGGGAACTTTTTCTTGTACTTAGAAATAAGAAATATTAATGGCTATTTTCTTAAATTTACGGTTAAATTTATTTTGAGTGGAAAACTTCTGAAACGTGTTATCAGTATCTATTACGAGGGCAGTCTTATTACTTAGCCTTGCCACCCGATGGTCTCACTATCGCAAGAGAAATTTACTATCGACTTGTAGACTGCTATTGTCTAAATTTCATCCGAATCGGACTCTTAGTTTTGTTGACTGCGTGTGGAATCGGATGTGTCCGTGGATTTAAGAAAAATTGAGAATTCTTGTTTTTGGAAAGGAAATCGCGCAGCGAAATCAAAGAGTGCTTGGATGCTGTGTACGGTGACTCTTCTCCTTCAATGGCGACCGTTAAAAATTCGTTTAATGAGTTTCAGAAGGCATCTATGCCGAATTATTGGATTCACCGCCAATTTGCAGAAAAAACGGACCCATTTGTCAAAGAAAAAAGTGCTCTTTCATCATGATAACTCACCGGCTCATAATTCCGCCCTCGCCAAGGCCAAATTGGTCGAATTGGGCTATGGGTGGAAGAGATTGCAGTAACCAAGGTGCGTGATGCCAATCGTGTCAGTCCGAAAGCTTCAGTGCAACGTTCGGATATGTAAGACAGATGTGTGTCCAATAGAAGACGGCATGTTACGAGGTCACCGTTTGCGTTTTTAACATAACCAATGCAGTTGGTAATATGCTCCGTATCAATTCAGTTAAATGTGTTGATTTTGCAGTGCCTTATGCACATACAACCTTTTGTGTGTCCTATCCTTGGCCAAGATGGCTGAGTGTCACTTTTTTGCTGTTAGACGCTTATGTTCTGCTCGTCCTACTCTGCTATCTGGGCAAAATTCCCAATAACCCGTGGATTTGGTTGGAGATAAAGAAGGGTATGATGATTACCTTTGCATTGTCTGCAATTGAATGTTGACTTGTACCCGTTGAACCCATGACCAGGTCTCCAGCAATTGTAGCTTAGTGATTTTACCTTTATAAATAATCGGATCTGCACCCCAGACATATCCAGAAATAGCTGAATGCCATACAGAGTGTGTTTTGTAGAACTACATTTGGTGCACCCACTGCTTTCAACCGCAACCATCGATTGTGTGACCCTTTTATGCTTTTCAGGATGTGTTGTTGTCTTGCTTCCATTCGCATGCTCCCTGAATCTGTCAGCGTCGAGTTTCTCTAGGGCTAAGTATATGATCCAACAGTCGCGTCACGTTTGATTGACTGCATCCAAACCACGAAGAATTTCATTTACTCCGTCTGAGACCTTTCGTAGGACTGTTGCATCGATCTGTGTAGTTGTTGGCAGGATCATAAACTGCTCCAAAAATAAGCTTACAATGGGCCGAGAACGATTGTACCTTTCCTTAAGACGTTCCCATTCAGTATTGTACGCCGTGTCAGTGATGGCCAAGTGTCGTACTAAGTTGGCAACCTCATCAACGAGAAGTGTTTTCAAGTGGAACTTCTGGGTGTTGCACAAATGCAGTTTGTTATGAGTTGTGCTTTCATATATGTCGTGAAAGGAAGGCCACTCTGTGTAGTTGCCAGAGAACTTATTGCTTTGAATTTTCGGCAATTCGCTCAGAGTTGAATTCGCCGTGAGTACCGAGTTCGAGTTCGGCAATGTGAAGTCACCGCCAACATGATCAGGCGTGTTTGGTGTGGTCTAAGTTACTGCAATTCGCCGAAATAGTTGTTGTTTTTTCTGCAGCAAGCTCAGGATTGCGTAATTTTTTGAATGAAGCCCACTGCTGCCATTCGCACTGCCTTGAAATGTCCCTGGTTGTAGATCATTGCTTCGTTCCTTGAGTATATTGTTGCCTCTACGTATTTTGTCTTGTAGACCGCGTTGTCAATCTCCGGATCTACATAACCCTCCACTCCCTCGTAAAGAGAAATGCAATCGCTGAACTAGTTTAACTCCTTCCAAACTTCGTTTTGAAGCACTTGCACTTTCCGTTTGTTCAGTCCATGCCAAGACACGTGTGATGTTGGCATTGAGCAAATAGGGTTAAAAATATAATCCATATTGTTGCCAATTTCGCAGCCTATTTCATACTAAGTTGAAATTCACAAAGGGACGCCGTCGTAGCAGCATTGCCAGGAGCGAAAATAGATATATGTATAGGTATATGGCGGTTTTATTTTACATCGGTTGCGTATATAGGATAGTGATTTTGCATTATGCGTCTAAAGATGATATGTTATAGGGGATTGAAACCGTTCAGGAACAGTCATAAAGGATGTTGTTATCGGTTAAACTGCTTACGAAGGACGATTAAGTCTGCGTGGTACACCACAATTTGTTTTTCTGAAGACTTCAAAAAAATTCAAAAAGCGAACAAGGGAAGACACGATGACAATCCACGCTCTAAACCATAAGCTGAAACTACCCCCTAGCCGAAATGTCGAATTTTTTGGTCATCCGCCGAGCAGCCCTGAATTGGCACTTAATGCCTCCTTTTTTTCCTGCACATACAGAGAAAAATGTGTCATTAAAGATATTCGTCGCTGGAAGATTTTTATTATTAAATTTTAAACACAAAGGCTACGTTTTCTTTAAAAAACATATTTATTTTTTTAGTGTAATCTCAACTGATTTGATGGTTGTTGCATGAGGGCCAGCCCACCATAAATTTATTTAGTTCAAAACTACTTAAAATTATAGCTTTAGGTTTAAAACGTTAATATTCTTGTCGACAAAAAGAAGATCACGAAAAAAAAGTAAAGAAAACTTAAAACAAACCGTTGATGTCTCGGAAACTATAAAAGCAAGAAATTACGGATTTAATATGTAGATTATTAAAATTCTTCCGCAGCTCAAGCTATTTTTAGCATGGTGTATTCGCTACATTTTTTTTCTGGATTGTGGGCGTTGCAAATTCTTTTAAGGTCAATCTATAGTTATTGATGAGAGAAATACATTTCAGTTAAAATGCATAAAATACTGTCCGGGCAACAGATTTTTGAGTTGGAGTGGGCGTTGCACCTTTTACCTGTTTCCGACGAATCTAGTATACACTTTTATTCTATATGTAAGGGGGTAAGCAGATGTAACTTAAAAAATATTAAAAGCTGTGGGCGTTAGATTCGCTTAAAGCCAAGAATCTGTAGAGTCCAATAGATTCCGTAGTAGTAGATTCCGAGATCACAGGGTTCATACGGAAAGATAGACCTTCAAACCGACGGATATAACCATTGTCGACTTGGCTGCTTTAAGGGTGTTGCTTGTAAGCCTGCAAAATGAAATGAAATGAATTACTTTATATATTACACTAGTGTGCCACGCACACTCTAATCCTCAAAAAACAACTAAGAGTTATGACTTGTATGATTTTAGAGCTAGGAAATACCAATGGATTATTAAAAAAAAATTGCCATGCAGAAAAACGCCCGTATGCTTACATTTTCCAGCAGCCAAATCACAACATCACAATCTCGGGTAAGTGGGCCTTCAAAATCCCGCTCTTCGGTTCCTTCTCTTTTGCTGCCTTTAGCTAAGTTACTTCTTGAATGACTAAGAGAAATCAAAAGCAAGGAAAAACGCATTATCCCTAAAATTTAATACCAAAAATTGATCATTATTTCTACAAGTGGATCAGCGCAGCGGGTTTGATATTTTTCACTCTTCTAAAATGGAACGCCCCCCTTCATTATGAACTTCACTTAAACGATATCTTTATTTTGTTCAAAAATATTCTTCGTTCATTTTTTTTAAATTTTGTTTTTGTATTTCTTAACAGGTAAGGAAATCAAATGTAAAAAGATAAAAGCTAATAACATATTATATTATCCAACAAAAGTTTCCAGTTATTCGAAAATATATAATAGGACATTTTATAATTTTTTAAGTCGTTAGTAGATAATTGGTATATACAGGTTTTGAATTGTGATTATAACTGCGAATGACCGGTTTAATTCAGTATAGATTCTCGCTTCTTCAGCAGGGTGCTACGTCTACTTTAACGCTCATAATCGACCTTAAAACTCAAAACCGTGTAGATTCCACTTTTTTTGTCCTGTTTTTGGACGTTGATGCACTATGGTCAGTACAAAGAAGTGGCCCTTACAAAACCAAGCAATGCTTGTTACGCGCGGAGCCCATTCACCTTTTAAGGCGATTAAACAAAATCGTGGAAAAAAAATATATATATATAATATATAAAATATATATATATATTATATATATATAAAAAAAATATATATATAAAAATATATATATATATATAAAAATATATATATATATATAAATATATATATAATTTATAAATATATATATATAATATATATAACAATAGACAATTCAAAATACGGGTCAAAATACGCATAGGCAAGATACATAAAGTAAAAGTAATTAGTTGCTAAATAGGCTAGTATTATTGATTAAGGACTGAGTCGGTAGTAGATATTAGGTGAGCCTGAGAATGTGTTAAATAGTGAAGGCTGTGACACGAAAAAAGGTCATTAGTTTTCACTTAGAACTATATAAATTCAATATATTATCTAAAATAAATATATATATATATATATATAATTATATAATAAAATATAAAAAGCATCATATCAGATCTGGAGGATTTAATGTTGAAAAAAGGTTTGAAAACACAGTGCAAAAAGAGCGGCTACGGTCTGATCTGTGTTGGGCAGCAGTGGCTTGAACGCTAAAAGTATATGGCCTAGCTCAACTAAGGCGTTCCAGAGCGGAGCGAAGGCTTAGGGAAGAGTTGAAGAGGGAGAGCAGAGTACAGTGCGAGCGAGCGAGATGGAGATATCTGGATAAGTTGCTGCTCTACACTGCCTCCAAAAATAAAACGCCCTTCTTTCATGAACACAGTGTTTGCCGAAGAATTTTTAAATTTAAGTGATGATGTAAGACTTGCAGATTAACGCTTTGGGTTACCAAAATTGTAAGACTGTTTTGGATCCATTGTGAACTGGTCTTGCAACGAGCTAAATAGTTCATGTAATACAGGGCTTTAAGTACGTTACGGTAAAATCAGACCGAGCACTTAAGTATCGGGAAAAGGCAGTTTGCTAACCCGAAGCTTTAAACTTTTTGTAGAGTCTAGACTTTATATTTCTACGTCGTGCCAATTTTTTATTAAGCCACAGAGGTTGGTTTGAAATTTTAAGACAATACTTAGAAACGCATGTATCAAAACCTGTGTTAAAGACATTATAAAATATATTAACATTTTCAGTTACTTTAGTACATAAGTACATATGTACATTAGTACATTAGACCAATCCGAACAAGCTATAAAGTTATTAATGTGTGCAAAGTTTGCTCTACGAAAGCATGGAACGCGTTTAACTGACTTCCGATATGCATGCACTTTTTACCCGTGTCAATATACAGCTCCAGCGTTGGGTGATACGGGTAAAGTAATGGCTGAGGCTTTATCTATGCAAACACAATCTGGACTGAAAAAAATCATAGAAGTATCGAGCCAACCGACAACCGATCAAGGTAACAATATATTCGATGTTTCGACGGTGGACCATGTCGCCCAGGTATATCAAAGTCACCTAAAACTATTAACTGATCAATATCTGATAGTTTATTTGAGATTTCGGAATTTCCAGCTTTAACCAGGTTTCAAAAAACACAATAAAATAGGAAAAAAAAGAAAAACAATCAGTATACAATTTGTTCAGCTTATTTTGTAAACCTCTTGTATTCTGATAGAAAAGCAGAAAAAAAGAATCTAGTTTTTTTAAATAGATGAAGATGTAGATGTGGTTGGCTTGGGACTTCCAATTTCTTTTCTAGCTTTCGACCTCAGTACCATTTGTGCAGCAGAAGAGATCGACTGCTGTGCTGCAGACCCCGGATAGCCAGAGAGAGTTTTACTAGTTACTACCGTGGGTTGTCTTTCGATCGCTATCTTTTTACGCTTAGGAGAATCGGGCTCAGATAGCACACGGATAGTGAGATGTGATTCCGTATTCCAGATGCGTATTTCTACGGCTATTTCGAATTAATTCCACAATAGAGATTTCCTGGGTTTCATAAGCAATGCATTCATCACAATAGTAGCGCAACCCATTTCTCTTGTCGATTGCGTCGCATACCATGCCCGACTAATATAAAAAAAATATTCTCGCACGAATGGCACGGAATGCTCTGTTGTCTAGCCGAAATCAATAACTTGCATTTCTTTAAATAACAGACAGCCATTATCACGATACTCCGAACCACAGTGCAAAGAGAATAATGGTGCGAAAGTTAAGAGAGAATAGAGAGCGGGTAAGAGTTAGCGGGGGTGAGAAAGCTGGAAGAGAGTAAGAGTATGATTATGACAAAAACAAAGTTATATGTGGTGAAGTGGGAGAGCGGGTAACTACAGTTTAAGCTCTTCCCGCTCCGACAGCGTGTGGCAGAAAAGGAGAGGGCAATAAGGTAAAATAATAACAACAAACACTGCACAGAGATGAGACGGGCAAAACAATTTTTTTAATTTAAATACAAAAAAATTACTATGGACTTGCGAGGCAATTGAATGTTGTTAGGAACATAAAAAAACTGATTAAATAAACAACAAGAAAGGAAGTTAACTTCGGCAAGCCGAAGCTTGTATACCCTTGCAGTTATAAGAAATAATCAACTATAGTAAATAATATGTGTTCCGATCGTTTCTATGACAGCTATATTATATAGTCTTCCGATTTTGATAAAATTTAATTCGACATCTAGAACTAATTAAAAAATGTTATTTCCAAGCTAAGAAGGTTATATGCCAAAAAGCACTAAAGCTATAATTTGTTATACATTATGTTCCCACTAATTTCCCGATTGTTCCTATGACAGCTACATGATATAGTCCTCCGATTTTAATAAAATTTAATTCAAAACTATCTAAAAAATTTTATTTGCAAGCTTAGAAAGTTATATGTTAAAAAACACCAAAGATATATATATATATATATTTTTTTTTCCGACTAAATTTCCGATCGTTTCTATGACAGCTATATGATATAGTCGTCCGATTTTGATAAAATTTAATTCGAAATTCTAAACCAATGAAAAAATGTTATTTCAAGACTTGCAAGGTTATATGTTAAAAAACACCGAAGATATAATTTTTTCAATCCTAAGGCAGCCATATGATATAGTCCACCGATTTTTATAAAATTTAATTCGAAATTTAAAACTAACTAAAAAATTTTATTTGCAGGCTAAGATGGTTATATGTTAAAAAACACCAAAGATATAATTTTTTTATATTTTTCGACTAAATTTCCGATCGTTTCTATGGCAGCCATATGATATAGTCGTCCGATTTTAATAAAATTTAATTCGAAATTCAGAACTAATTAAAAAATGTTATTTTCAAGCTTATTATGCTAAAAAACAGTGAAGATATAATTTTATTAAAATTTTTCCCCCGATAGTTCCTATGAGAGCTATAAGATATTGTTGTCCGATCCTGCTGGTTCCGACTTATATACTACCTGCAATAGAAAGAAGACTTATGGAAAAGTTTCAGCCCGATAGCTTTAAAACTGAGAGACTAGTTTGCGTAGAAACGGTCGGACAGACGGACATGGCTAGATCGACTCGTCTAGTGACGCTGATCAAGAATATATAAACTTTATGGGGCTGATCAAGAATATATAAACTTTATGGGGTCGGAAACGTCTCCTTCACTGCGTTGCAAACTTCTGACTGAAATCATTTTACCCTCTGCAAGGGTATAAAAATTAAACCCCGATGGTTTATGGACAAGAAGAATAAAAAATCGGAGCGCAAGACAAAAAAACGACCGTTCACCGAAAAAGCGAGATAAAATATACATTTAATTTGAAAACTTAAATGAGATTGTGTTCTTTTTACCAATACCCTTGCCTAAAAATTATCCAAATCGGACGATTTACTTAAAATTTAGAGCCAACATAATTAAATTAAATCGGACGATTTACTTAAAATTTAGAGCCAACATAATTAAATTTTTGGAAAGTGAATTCAAACCACATTCAGCAAATCAGCTGTTTTTAATAATACGCCACCAAGCAGCTAGGAGCGACGCTATCGGATCAATGACGCTGGACAACGCAAGTACGCGTTAGGTGACTCTATAGGAATTCAAGTCAAAAGTTAGATTTCCTGGAAGCATATCCTCATTCCTCTCGCACTCCTCTAGCTGAGTAAGGGGTATCTAATAGTCGACCTTTTTATACCCTTGCACGGGGTATTATAATTTAGTCCCAAGGGAATAATCGGAAAAGCAAATATTAACAAGAAAGTAAGTTAACTTCGGCAAGTCGAAGTTTGCAAACCCATGCAGTTATTATAAATAATCAACATTATTAACACCTTGTTACATTTTTAAGGATTGTTGCTAGCTTCACTGATATAAAAAAAAATTATTTAATTATTTCTTTAAACGTTTCTTTGACAGCTATATGTTAGAGTCGAACGATTTTATTAAAGTTAATTCCAAAGTCATAAAAATATGAAAAATGACATTCACAATATTAGAAAATACTCTTAAAAAACACTACAGATTTAATTTTTAAAAATATCTTTGGTGTTTTTAAACATTTAACTTCATACACTTGGATACTTTTTTAAATTAATTCTGAATTTTGAATTCAATTTTATCAAAATCGGACGACTATATCATATAGGTTTCATAGAAACGATCAGAAAATTGGTGGAAAAATAATAAAAAACAGATTATAGCTTTGATGATTTTTGTTATATTATCTTATCTTATCTTTATCAGTTTTGGTATTTTTAAGAATTTTAAATCCAATTAAATAAAAGTCGGACTACTCCAACATATAGCTGTCAAAGAAACGTTCAGATAAATAAAGAAATACTTTGTTTTTACTGTCACTTCTAGCAACAATCCTTACAAATTTAACATGGAGTTACTTTGATTATTTCTCTTAACTGCAAGGTTATCCTTTTTGCTTTCCAAAGAAAATGAATTTTTTCAGTGGTCGTGTGGGGTAAGGTGAGCAGCGATTCGTTTTTGTAATGTATCTTCTCCAAAAATCAAAATTTTTTAAAAGTGTAAAAGCAGAGAATTGCCTGAAATTCCAACGGAGCTAAATGATACAACTTTTTGCGAGAACCATTCTTTTTTGGCACTTAAAAAGTTGTAAGTATATGGTGTCAAACGATTAGTTTTTCAATAAAACTTTCCCAAAAATCAATATTTTTAGAAATTGTAAAAGCAGAAAATTATTTTTGTAAAATTATGATTTGAAATCACAGCGGAGCTAAATCGTAGAGCACTCTTTTGTTAAAAAACTTTCATTAACCTGACGGAATATCTAAAATCACATGAAAAAGCATTTTAAGTGCTGCAGTTAAAGTTGTCGGGTAATATTATATGTCTGTGTACACAAAAACAACGATATCAATTCAAATTCATGAATAAAATTAGTTTGTCGCCACACCTTCACCCTTCAAGGTAGGCTTTGAGCAAAAATGGTGTCACTCTCAAACGGCGCAAGGAAAAACGCTAAGTACCAAGAACTGTTGATAAGAATTGCAATTATTTACCTGATTTTATTATACCTTTGCAGAGAATATAATGATTTGAGTCAGAAGTTTGCAACGCAATGAAGGAGACGTTTCCAACCACACATATATATTCATGGTCACTATTACTAGACGAGTGGATCTAGCTATGTCCGTCTATCCTTCCGTCTGTCCTTTTGTCCGCTTGTTTCTACGCAAACTAGTCTTTCAGTTTTAAAGCTATCTGGCTGAAACTTTCTCATCCATGTCGGAACCATCTGGATCAGACAACTATATCTTATAGTTTCCATAGGAATGATAGGAAAAAAATAAAACTTTGGTATTTTTTAATAAAGTCTGAATTTGGAATTAAATTTTATAAAAATCGGACGACTATATCATATAGCTGCCACAGAAAAGACCCGAAAATGGGTGGGAAAATAATATGAAACAAATTAAAGCTTCGGGGTTTGTTTTTGACGTATTATCTAATAATATTGAAAAACAAATTTTGTTCTTTTAAGAATTTCGAATTAAATTAAATAAATATATAAATAACATATAGATGTCAAAGATACGGGCGAAGAAATAATTAAATAATTTTTTTAAATTCTCTGAAGTTGGCAACGTTATAAATGCACGGATATACAAACATCAGATTGCCGAAGTTAACTTTCTTTCTTGTTTTTTATTTATTTCGCTCTGGCGCTGCTAAAATACAAATAAATTGAATACGTTTTCTAATTTGCGCACCACATTTTTAGCCATAATTTTGTCATGTATAAATTAAGGGATTCTTAATGTTTTAATTCTTTTTAATATTACTGTAAATGCCTTGTCGATTGCTTATGAGAGGAGACGACAACATTTATTTGGAATTTTTATCTTAACGTCATATGTGAGATTGGACGAGTTCATCATACCCTAAACTCCTCTAATCAATTATTTATAAACTGGGCAATATTATGATTGATTAAAGAATTAATAGTTTACGTATTTTCAGTAGGATAAAAAAAATTTATTAACCATTAATATTATCTTTATATATAATTATGTTTCTATTATTTGTTGTTATTTTATCAGGCAGAACCTTCTTAGCTATGTGCTTGCTTTTTATTGCTTGGTTTAAGTTCTTGTCTTCCTCCATATTTTGTTCATATACCATACAACTTGTCCTACATGATAATCTTTCCTATTTGCTTGCAACTTTGGCATGGTTGGCAGAGCACACAGAACAAACGCAGCGGTGGAACAAACAAAATACTTTCTTCTATAAAAGCTTGTTGTCACTTGAAGTGTTAAGATCGTATGTTTAAAATATGACGAATTTTTTTAATAAAGTCACTTTAATAATGATAATGATTATGGCGTGGAATTATGTTGCTAGTGGAAATAACTTTGATACAAATATCCATGATATACTGGATAGTCATTTAATGCCAATTGAGGTTTTTGCGTTATGTGCTAAATGTAAACACAAAAACCAATTTGCACTGAAACTGAAAAGTAATCTACTTATATTGGCTTATCACAGGTAACTCTAAGTAAAAAAATTGTATCTGCTGCCGGATTCATTTAATATTTTTTTCAGAAAAATGATGCACAGTTTTTTAATATCTAATTATCTTTCAAAAAAAATAGTTGATTCAAAAATTAAAATAAAAGACTATACCTTTAAAAAAAGAATTATAAGAGCACAAAAAGACTCTTTAAAAATAAATAAATCAAATCTTTCGCTTCAAAACTCTTTTGATAATAGCAATGAAATGTTATTGGTAAACGGATCGTCACAATACAAAACTTGGTTAAAAAGGTATACAAACTTAAAATTTAACTGTAGGCTTACGTTCTTATTATACTTGTTATAATTTAAAAAACATCATGTTTAAACTACCAAATATTTGGTTTCATAGGTAACATAATTTGTATGTTAAATGATAAATTTTTTGTCTCGACTATTAATTATTAACAGTTAAGTTAAAATGTTAAGAAGACCGCTTTTAGAATAGAAAACGGTCCTGGCCTTACGAAAGTTAGACATTAACTTACGGGAAAACTTAATGATATACAGCGCTGTAAAGTTATTTCCCGTCAATATTCCTGGTACGAACTTAAAGTCTGGTCACTGCTTTTTAAGACTATGATCTTCCTTCTTTTTCTTGCCCATGTGAAAGGACTGCATGTTAGAATGGAGGGAGGGATAAGCGAAAAGCGAGAATCCCCTATCGCCCCTATCATTGTTTTTCAGGAATTTAAAGTTAACATTAACTTAATGGGAAATAGAATAATAAAATTGGTATTGGGAGGTTTGTAGATGCGCATACATTTTTAAAGATTTTGGTAAAGAGTAAATGGAATTTTTTTTGATTGTCAATATCTCCCTACATGTCAAATAGTGCAAAATAGAATTCTATAAAAAGTTACACGCTAATAACAGGTATTTAATTGTCAATTTCACTGACTATAGCTTTCTCTCAAAATTTTAGGGGTTTTAACCTAAATCTGAAATCGGATTCCGTTAGCTCTTATAGTTACCGAGATCAAAAGATTCATACGGACATGGCTTGATCGACTAGTCTAGATCCTTATCGAGAAATATAATTACTTTATAGACGCTTCCTTTTTCCTGTTACATACTTTTCCGCATATACAATATATATACATACATATATCATGCAAGAATTAATATGAACAGAATGTTGATGATTTGATAGTTATGGCATAAAGGAATGCTTTTCTGTATTATTTTGGTGCGAAACTTTGAAACAAAACTTTTAAATGAAATTTTGCTGTTTCTTGTTATGAACTTTACAAAATATGTAAACTAAATTTGATATTTGTACCTATTTATATCTTTTTAAAAGCTTTTTGTATTTTTTTTGTTTTTCTTACTTTTATATCAAAAGATATTGAATTTAACAATGTGCTCGTTGTGATAAATTGGAAAAAAGAACGCAAAATTGGGCTTAATCGAGTATGGGATACGAATTAATTTTATAAAGGAAGTGCGAGAGCGTTATATACTAAAGCACATGTTATCATAATTAGTAAATCGTAACTCGTGATTGAATTAAAAACACAGAAATACAGTTAAAATTTTAAAGGCTGCTTTGAGGGTGTTGTTTGTAGGCCAAAAGAAGACACATGTCTTTTTATACAAAATGTTTCATTTGAACAAACCAAACGGGAAAAAAAATCTTTCCGCCACTTAATCGTTTTAAATTTGGTTGCCACTTAACCTTTTTTTGTATTACACTAGTGTGCCACGCACACTCTAACCCTTAAAAACAATTAAAAATTATGACTCCTACGAGTTTAGACTTAAGGATTTACTTAAAACAAGAAAGGAAGTTTACTTCGGCAAGCCAAAATTATTTATATATATTGTATACCCTTGCAGTTTTAGGAAATAATCAGCGTTAATACCACCATATTAAATTTGTAAGGATTATAGCTAGCTTCAATGATATTAAAAAAAAAATTTCATTATTTCTCCTACCGTTCCTCTAACAGCTATATATTTGATTCGTCCGATTTAAAAATTTAATTCGAAATTCAAAACCAAATAAAAAATGTTATTTCCAAGCGTAGGAGGTTAAAAGTTAAAAAACACCGAAGATATAATTTTTCAATATTATTTAACCACTGAATTTCCGATTGTTGCTATGGGATGATATAATCGTCCGATTTTGTTAAAATTTAATTCGAAATTCAGAATTTAAAAATGTTATATCCAAGTTTATAAAGGTGTAATTTAAAAAAGACGAAAGATATAATTTAAAAAAAAAATTTTCCCGATTGTTCCTATGGGAGCAATAAGATATAGTTGTCCGATCCGGATGGTTCCGACTTATATACTACCTGCAATAGAAAGAAGACTTTTGGGAAAGTTTCAGCCCGATAGCTTTATTTTTTCTCTATAGTTCCTATGGCAGCTATAAGATATAAATTACCTGCAATAGAAAGACTTTTAAAAAAGCAAAGGCAAAGTCTCCTTCACTGCGTTGCAAACTTTTGACTAAAAGCATTATACCCTGTGCAAGGGTATAACAAATTTCTCATGCGCAAAAACGCCCGTACGCTTAAATCTGCCAGCAGCCCACATCACCACATCAAAATCTCGGGTAAATGGGCCTTTTAAATCTCGCTTTTCAGCTCCTCTCTTTTGCTGCCTTTAGCTAAGTTAGTTCTTGAATGATTAAGGAAAATCAAAAGCACAGGAAAACGCATTATCCGTAAAATTGATCATTAATTCTACAAGTGGACCAGCGCAACGACTAACCATGACCCTGCTTATTTTGCGAGGGGTAGTAGACGAGTCGGTGCTGGGATGCAATTTCATCATCCGGCGCCAAGATAAGATGGAAAAGCGGCCGGGGTTTAAGAATGCCGCGAACGGCATTTGGATATTGTGGGTCGTTATGTGTAGTCCTCTAAAAGAAAAAAACCTAAAAATTCAGGTCGTTCACGATGCAAGGATCTGTTCCGCTACATATTAGCGTGAATTTGATTGGACCGGAGATATCAGTAAATGATTTCGCGTATCGAGGCAACATAATCGTTATTAGACGGACAAGAGTATTATGAAGAACCTTTGAGAAGTTTATCGGCGTCTGAAGGGGGCAAAGCTGATAATAAGCAGATGATAATAAGAAGTGTCAATTTTTTAAACACGAGCTGCTGTACTAACCGCACTAAACTACAAACCTAGGAATCGGTACACATCTAGAAAAATTGGCAGCCATAAGGCCTACATGGAAGGCTACCACTTTAAGATTGTAACGGATAACACAGCATGTAAGTGGCCGAACAGTATTGGAACCTTCTGGTTAAGTCGCCAGATTGTTGCAACATTAGGACTTAAGATCGCTAACGGAAATGATCGGTGTCATCAAAAATCAATACTCGAGTGAGCTACTTTAGACAAAGTCAAAGCCGAGCGGTTGCACAAAAAGAGACTGCTACTGTTGCGAGGACCGCTCTAAGTTCTACGGTTGCCCGAATAGGTAGGAGGAGGCAGTGACTGGCATAGCGGTTGTGTTAAAGGCTGAACGCCTGTTCAGTCTGGGATCGGTGACGCTTCCCAAAGCCCCAACACCCCAACTATTCGTCATATCTCACGAGTGTAGGCAGAAGTATCCGAAGCAGTAGAGGCCACCGAAAACATAGCATGGCTATATCGACACAAAATAAAAGTGAAATATACTATATATAAACTTGAACTAGCTTTGTTTAACATTCGGCATTAATGGAAAGGTAATTTATAACCCATTCAAAACTTTTTAAAAATTCCGTAATTGTCTTGCTTTGAAAACTTACATTTTTTGATTACAAAGTTTGTCCAAAGAAAAATAATAGTAACTGCAAAAAATTTTTTCAAAAATGCAGTCAGAAGTTTGCAACCCAGTGAGGGAGACGTTTCCGACCCTATAAAGTATATACATCTCCTCTTGATCAGCATCATTAGACGAGTCGATTCGTCCGTTTCTACGCAAACTAATCTCTCAGTTTTAAAGCTATCGGGCTGAAACTTTTCCAAAAGTCATCTATCTCTGGCTCATAGTATATAAATCGGAACCAGCCGGGTCAGATAACTACATATATGTTATAGCTTCCATAGGAATGATCAGAAAAAAAATGTTTATATTTTATATTACTGGTGTTTTTTTAAATACAACCTCCTTCCCTTAGAAAGAAAAGTTTTTTTATTGATTTTGAGTTTCGACTTCAATTTTATCAAAATCGGACCACTATATCATATATCTGTCATAGAAACGATCGCAAAAGAAGAAGAAGAAGATAATAAAAAACATTATATATATATATTTTTTTTATATACTATATATGTATAACTTCCTTTGCTTCGAAATACATTTTTTGAATTACTTATAAGTTTTGAATTTAATTTTAGCAAAATCGCACGTATGTATCATATAGCTGCCATAAGCTATCTAAGCCGATATTGTAAACATCAGAACCCCAACGGGAGCCCCAAAGTCAGCTGTCGTAAAAAAAAATCCCTAGAACGTGCCCTGAAGTTCGCTAATGTAAGCACCGATATTCAACCGAATTTAGATTTCAAAATTAATTGGCACATTGCATCATTCTATTTTCCGACTCTGATGAGTCTTCTCATAATCGTTTTTTGGGACAAATCTTTTGATCGCTGATCTCGGGAAAGGGAAGTCCGTCTTTGAGTTTTAAATAGAGCAGTTGAATAAATCGAGTTAAAGTAAAAGAGCAGTGAATAAAATAAGTTTGACCTTTTAAAAATTTGTAATAGTCAATAGGGTATAATAAAAAAAAAAAAAAAATTTGTTTACCAATTTCACTAGAGGAAACAAAAAATTGTGAAAAATTCTTTAAAATAAATGCTTAAAAAGCTTTAATGTGAATTTAATTTAAAGTATTTTTTTATGGTTATAATATACTATTCATATATTTATTTTATTTTATTGCTTATCCCAGCGCTACTTAAAAATTTTTATTTATAAATTTCATCATTTAAATTGAAATTCGCTAAATTGTGTAGTTTAATAGTCATGTGGTGCCTTAAATATAAATATATATTACGCAGTGGGTTAAATTGAGTTTCCTTTCTGATTGCCTTGATAATGTGTGGCAGTTGATTCCAAAAGCGAACATCATATACAAGGAACTGCTTCCTTGTGCATAGGTACTTATACTTAAGGCTTATTATGTTTCTGGTTTTTATTTTAAAACAGCGTTTTTCATACAGATACGACGGCTTTTGTCTGCTTATAATTTTATGGAGTAGTAATAGGGCCCTAAGGTTTGTCCAGGATTACAGTGGCATGTTAAAGATTTTGATTGTAACGTCACTTATATTGTCAGCTCTTTGTCTATTATAAATATATGTTGCCACGTTATTGAACACTACCTCCAGCTTGCGCTGACCTACGGAGCTGCAATCACTGAATACCTCTATTTCTTAGAAAAGTACCGGTATGAGGTACATTTTTGCAATTGTCTCTTTTATTTTAGTCGGTATTGCATACATTTTTCCCACAGATTAACAAGGTGAGTCGCAAAAATAAACAGGACTTTTAAAAAAAGACAGAACAAATAGTTTTTTCGGTGAAATCAATATATTTTCTTTAAAATAGTCTTCTTTTGTTTTAATACAGCGTTTTGGACCGTCCAAAAGCATGTCGAACGAGTGTTTTAGCTCGTTGCCCGGTATGGCCGCCAGTATGGCGGTGCAAGCCTTTTGAATGGCCTCTAAATCTGCATAACGCTTTCCTTTCATAGGCAAATGCATTTTTCCGAAAAGGTAGAAGTCGCTCGGTGCCATATCAGGTGAATAAAGGGAGCGGTTGATGGTAAATATGTGATTTTTGGTCAAATAGTCGGATACAAGCGTCGATCGATGAGACGGCGCATAATCTTGCAAGAAACGCCAACTTCCGTCTTCGCGATATTTGGGCCGAACACGTTGAATATGGCGCAACAAACGCTTTAAAACTCCAAGGTAGAATACTGCATAAACGTTTTGGCTGGGTGGAACAATTTGTTTGTTGGCAATACCCTTGGAATCATAAAAGCAAATCCGCATTGTCTTCACTTTTGACTTCTTTACTTTTGATTCTTTAGGTTTCGGCTCGTTCGGCGCCTTCCATTCAGCACTCTGGCGTTTCGTTTCGGGATCATATTCAAAACACCAGGTTTCGTCACCAGTCACAATCTTGTAAAGAAAGTTCGGGTCTTTTTTTGCCTCTTTAATGATGTCCTTCGAATGTTAAATTCTGAGCAATTTTTGGACGTTAGTCAATTTGTGCGGAACAAACCGTGCACACCAGGTGTGTGTAAGCCCAAATGTTCGGTTTGGAGATTTTCAATTCTATTTCCATGAACTTCAATGATGAATGAAGATGATTTTTATTGAATTCACGCCCAGTTTCGATGGAATTTTCGGTGATCACGGATTTAGGTAGGCCCACATGTTCATCGTAATTTATGTCCTCACGACCACTTTGAAAACGTTGAAACCACTCGTGCATTCTGCTATGGGATAGGCAATCATCGCCATAAACTTGTTTCACCAATTGAAAGGTTTCAGTAAAAGTTTAACCAATTTTAAAACAAAATTTAATGTTGTCTCTTTGTTCGAAGCTCATTTTCGCTCCGATGACAGAAACACTTCAAACGCAATAACCTCACTTCCAATAGATGAAATGTCATGAAAAAAAACAAAAAGTTTTTTTTTTACCAATTTCACTAGAGGAAACGCTAATTGGCGCCTAACCTAAAATAAATGCTTAACAAGTTTTAAAGTGAATTTAATTTAAAGTTATTTTTTTATGGTTATGATATAATATTTATATATTTATTTTATTTTATTGCTAATCCCAGCGCTATTTATAGATTTTTATTTATAAATTTTATGCTTTAAATTCCAATTCGCTCAACATCCTTCTTGTCCTCAAGAGGAGTTAGAAATATGGAATGTTATTATTGTTTTAGTTGTTGATATGGTGTTGGTCTTGTTATTTAGAACTTCTGGAAGTGTTTCCTGAACTTGTAAAATTACTTTTTCTTTTCTTTGGAAACAGGTTCTAAATGTGATTAAAACAAGAACAATGACACATGCTAAAGTGATAATTGTGATTCGGTTTAGGGCCGTATCGCTTTCTAATATTTGTAGGTGTCTCTTATTTTTTATGTGTGGGGCTTTTAAGGCTTCTAAGGACAGAATTTGTAGACGCTCGGCTTCTATTGATGTTATCTGTATTCGTGGTATTTCAGATCTTGTTATTGTTTTTTCCTTATTTGTATAGTTCTTTCCGTTTATATTTATGGTATCGTTGAAAAAATGAATTACGAAGGTGCCTTTTAGGTTGCCAGTAGTGTTGTCTGCTATTACATTTCCTCCAAAGTCGTTGAGAAGTATTACGCCATCGTCTAGTTCCTCTATTGGCTCTATGTGGTCCGAGTTACTATAGTCACACAGCGATTCCTTTCCCTGAACTAATTTAGAAATACATTTCGATTCTCTTATTTAATTTTTAAGGCTAATATTTTGTTGTTTGATACAAAAATTTCGTTAATATCTAAATGTACTATTGATTGGTTCTTAATAACAGGTTTAATTACAAGATTTTCGTAGTTGCATGGTTCAAGTTCGGGAATTTTGATCATGTAAATAAAAGTTGCCTTATTTTGTAAGACAGACACATCAACAAATTCTAACATTTCTTCAACGGAAAAGGAGCAGATATTATTTCTTTGGAATATCTTGTTTATTTCAATTAACTCGAATTCATTTAATAATAGGGTATTTATTACGTTAATTTTGGCTCATTTGATTGCGAATTTAATGTTTCCTATTTCTTCTTTTATTAGTCTAACTTGATTTTGTACATTTGATGCAATTTCATTACTAAAAAGATTGTCATTCTGAATAGTGTTTGCTAAAATGTTCGAAATCGTGGTTAAGTTATCAATTCTATCCTGAAGTTGGTTATTATTTATTATTTGCTCATTGTTATTTATTGCTAGGTTGTTTAAACTTTCTTCTATCATTACTAAATCGTCATGATCTGGACTACCTGCGATGTATTTCCAGGCTGAGCCGATCATATTTATTGATCTGGTTTGGCGTTTTTTTGGTTCAATTGTAAGTGTACTAAGTGCTGTGAGTGATTGTATCATTTCGTGAGTTAGAGTATGGTAGTGATAGCTATTTTTTAATCTGGTTTATGTGTGTTGCCTTATTTAAAGTAATTCATTTTCGAGGTGGCTTAGATTAATTAAATGGATAAGTTTTATTGACGATATTTGTAGTTTCCCTATTCCTTTGTAGATTTTTATGGTATGAGCGTCAGTATAGTTTGTTATGTCGCTGGTCGCGGTTACCAATGGTAATAATATTGTTAGGAACAGCATCCTGTCATAAAAAAAATTTCCATTAAACATCGGTTTTTTAGGGTTATGGGCTCATTATGGGCCTCACGAACGGACTGATAACCCCAAGCGGACAACATCTTTAGAGTTATGGGTAATGGGTTTTTTTTTTTAATTTCGGACAAAGATGGACAAAAAATTTCGCTTCGTAGTCCTCCTTTAATATTACTTTTGTGAACAATCCTTCAAGCTTCAGTAACTACGGCTAAATTTATATTTTCTTCCACAATTTTTTTTTAAGCGTGGTAGTTTTGATCCTAATCTTGTATTTTGTTCTTGCTCTGATAAATAGGTTCTTATTTCTTTTCTTTTTTTATTGTAATTTTCAAGGTAAATTTTTTGTTTTTGTTTGAGGTTTTCTATATTATCGCGTCTGCTTTTTTCATATTGTTCTGAATCAGTGGTAACGTTTCTTCCAAAAAATATTTCTAACGGTCGTTTTTTTGTAACGGAGTGGATTGTGTAATTATATTCGTAAACGGCTCTATTTAATAGTTCTTCAAAAGTATTGTAAAAATGTTTTGTCTTAATGCATCGCATTATTTCAGACAGAGTGGAATGAAACCTTTCTATCTGACCGTTAACTGAACTTTTATAAGGTGGGCCTCTAAAAATGGTAATATTTAATTGATCTTTCATCATAAAATTAATGGTTGCTATGTTGAAAGATTTTTCATTATTCATTACAACGTACTTCGGTGCACCGTAGTAAAATAGAATATCGTGTAGCTGTTTTTTAATGTCTTCTGTTGATTTAGATTTGATAATTTTTGCCTGTGCTAATTTTGAAAATTAGTCTATTGCGGTCAAAACTAATTTTCTTTCTGTGGAAATAATGTCAATGTGAATTACATGTCCTGGGTATTCAGGAATTGGAGTTTCTGTAATTTCTGTGTTAGGTTGGTGTCTATCGGATTTTCCTTCTTTACACACGTTGCATTGTTTAAATAAATTTGTTACTTTTTGTTTCATTTAAAAAAAGTAATATTTTTCTGCAAGCTGAATTTTATTTTCTTCTGAATTTCTGTGGGCTCGGTTATAAGTTTCTAATATTATTTCTTCTTGGTCACTTTCGTTTGTTACGTCTTCTACTTTATTCTGTGTGAACCTGATTTTAAAAGATCTAAAATGTTCCGGATAAATTCTTTGTATTTCTCCCATTATTTCTTCCGTTGTGACTAAAGAATTTAGATATTTTTTTAGTAATTCTATAAGAGTGTTTTTTGGAAGGTTTGGTTGAGTGAAAATGTGCCGATGAAATGTTGGGAATGGAATAGCAAATTTATAGTTAGGGGGATTTTCTTTATGAATGAATGTTTGTTGTAAATAAGATTGTGGCATGAACTCTGAGCGCTATGTTGTGTTATGGTTAATGAATTAATTTCGTTGGTTTTTGGGATTTTGGATAAGGCATCAGCCACTACGTTTTCTTTTTCGGGTTTGTAAAGTAATTATTTGTTGTATTCGTCAAGGTATGATTTCCATCTATTTATTGCGATTCCTCCTTTCCTCCTTTCGTGATCGGTGTAAATTTTAACTTTGGTTCCACCGTAAAGGTATCCTCTAAGCGATTTTACTGCCCAAGAGATGGCTAACATTTCTTTTTTAGCTGTTTCGTAGTTTTCTTCTGTTTGTGATAAGGATCTGGATATGAAAGCTATTGGTCTGTCCTTTTGTGAAAGTACTGCTCCTATTGCGTGGTCGGAAGCGTCTGTTGTTAGTACGACTTCCTCTTTAAAGTTAGGGTATTGTAATATTACGTCTTTTGATATTAGGGTGCTTTTAAGTTTATGAAAAGCTTGCATAGCATCATCGTTGAGGTGGATGGTTTTCCTCGATGAAGCCTTTTTTGAAATATGCCCGTCCTCGCCTCTAAGTAAAGTCGTGAGGGGTTTTGCTAGTGTGGCGTATCCCATAATAAATCTCCTATAATATCCAGACAGTCCAAGGAATGCTCTTAATTCCTTTACAGTTTTGGGACAAGGGTAGTTGGCGATCGCTTCTACCTTTTTGGGATTCATCTCTATTCCTTTATCTGATATTACAAAACCTAAGAATTCAACTTTATTTTTATTGAACTCGCACTTGCCTAGTTGGCAATTGATATTGGCATTATTTAAGGTCTCAAAAATTTTTTCTAAGTTTTTGGAATGGGTTTCAGCGTCCGGACTAAATACAATTATATCGTCGATATAAATGTAACAGATTTTACCTATGTGTACCCTAAGAATGTCGTCTAATGCTCTTTGAAATATGAATGGCGCGTTTTTTAGCCCAAATGGAAGTCTTTTGAACTCATATTTTCCGTTGTTCACGGAAAAGCCAGTTTTTTCCACATCACTTTCCTTTAAAGGAATTTGATGGAACCCGCTCTTGAGATCTAACACAGAAAACATTTTATTATTTCCTAATTGTGCTAAAACTACATTAATATCTGGTATGGGGTATCTGTCTGCTATTGTTACACTATTTAACTTTCTGTAGTCTATTACCATTCTGTATTTTTTTATGTTGGAACTATCTGGTTTTTTTCGGAACTATCCAGACTGGTGACTACATTAATATCTGGTATGGGGTATCTGTCTGCTATTGTTACACTATTTAACTTTCTGTAGTCTATTACCATTCTGTATTTTTTTATGTTGGAACTATCTGGTTTTTTTCGGAACTATCCAGACTGGTGAGTTATAAGGTGATCTTGAGGGTCGTATTATATTGTTTTCAAAAAGTTCTTCTATCTGTCGGTCTACTTCGCCTTTAAGTGCTATAGGATATTGGTAAAACTTTGAGTAAACTGGAGTGTCAGTGTTTGTACGAATTTCAGCTTTCACATTTGTGGTGTAGGTCAGTTTTTCGTCGGGTTCAGCAAAGAGTTTTGGGTATTTTCGGAAGAGTTGGTTTAGTTTTTTTGTGTCTTTTTAAGATGGTCTGACCGAGGAATAATTAGGTTGACTGTTTCTATTTTTTCTTCTTTTATAGCTATGACTCTGTCGGATTTTAATGACATGGTGTTATTGTTGGTATCGATTATTGCTCCTAACTCTTTTAAACTGTCATTTCCCAATATGGCATCAAATGTATTTAATGTTGGTAACAAAAAGAATTTGATTTTCGTATCGGTGTCGTCGAATAGGTTTGCTATTTTATGGCGTGTGACTCTGATTTTTCCGCCAACCGATATGGCATCGAAAGAGGATATGTTTTTTACTGGATTTTTTATGAATTTAGGTAGGATGTAATTTTTATTTGAACCGGTATCAATAAAAATTTGTAGTGTTTCTCCACTCCTCAATTTACTTTCAAAATATGGTAATGAGAAGTTGGTTATTCTAAAAAAATTAAGGTATGTGTAGTCATATGGGTATTCCTGGTCTGCCTGCTCTATTGTGTCACAATAATCGGAAAAAATTTCGTGGTACTCGGTCGGGGTTTCCTCTTGTGTTTTTAGAATTTGGTCGTAATCTTCGAGTGATGGTTATTCTTCTTTTACTTCCGTGGAAGTAATCGTAGCTGATTTAATATTAAAGTTCCTAGATTTTTTTGGTGTCTCGTAAATTGGATTTAGTGGTCATTTGCCAGTGTCAAAGCGTCCTGGTTTATTCATATAATTTATCTGTTTGGTTTGTAGAGTGTTGTCTATGTCCATTGGTTTGGAACTGGGCGTTCCTTGTAGGGATTGACCATTGTGGCCAAATTGGTACAGCTGGTTGCATTTGTGGCACGAACCGTGAAGTTGCATTCTTGAAGGACGATTGTTGCCCTCTGTTGGTAGCGTAATTAGCGCGGAATGCCTGATTCCCAAGCTTTAAGCATAGGTGCAATGGTGCTGGAAGGTCAGCAGGTTCTTTCATACCAAGTAGGCGAGATAGGTCGCCACGAAGTCCGCGTACAAAAGTGTCTAAGGCTTTGTCCCTATACATTTTGGTCATCAGTTGTTCTGCTTCAGGTACTAATTCCATACAGCCAATTTTATTAAGTATCAGGGACAGATGTCTGTAGACCGCTTGATGGAACTCTTCTACTGTCTGATTAGTGCCCTGGCTAATCGTCGTCATTAGGTACTCAAGGGATTCTGTATCCCGTTTATCTGCGTAATGGAGGGTTAGACATTTCAGGATAGCATTCCAATTTAATGGAATGTTGTAGGATTCCAATGCAGTGTCTGCATTTCCCGTTATTTTGTTACAAATAGTATGTAAAATACCAAAATATTTTGCCGTTCCTACGGTGTTTTCATATGTTTTTAGCACTCTATCGACTCCTTTTTTTCCAAGAAATAAATTCCGCTGGATTTCCTGAAAATTCTCGCAGACTTTTTACTATGTCTGGTACCATGTCTAGACCTTCGAGATTACCTCTATTTTCTAGAAAAATTTCTTGATTTGGGGCACATTCAAAATCAATCCCTGGATTTTGTGCTTGTCTTAATAAAACTGGTAATTGCTCTGCCAGTATTTGCCTAACGGCTGCCTGTAATTCTTCTGCTGCCATGTTATTCCTGTTGTTGTTGTTCAATATTGATAATGGGGGGTCTTATGAGATTTCGCTGATTAACCATTTGTTTGTTTTTAAGAAGGGGAATATTTATGGGTGTGTCTTACGCATTAAAGTAGTTTCCATTTCAAATATAATAATATTAATGTGTTGGGTGAAAATTTTTCAAATTCCTAATATAATTTCTTAAATTGTAGTTTAAAATTTGAGTGTTTTTTTTAATTTTAATTTGGTGCAATATTATTTATGTTTGATTTTATTTATATTTCAATTTTTAATTTCATTTTAATTTAATAATTCGAGTTTGATAATTTTAGATTCAAATTTTAATTTAAACTTTACGTCTTTTATTGATTTGTAATTGGTTGCAAAATTTTTCATTTAGATTTTTGATTTAGTTTGGTTTTTCACTTAACTTAACTTTGATGTGGCTACTTCTCCTGGTGGTCCGGATGTCTTCCTGTTTGTCGCCTACTGAGGATCCTGCAACGCACACGAATAGAGAATGTCCTGCGGGCTTGCCTAACAGTACTTTCTTCTTTTTACTTTTAGTCCACCGATGGATCAGCCATTATTTGGCCTAAGGGTTGTCGTCCTCAGCTTCAATTTTATTACGAAGGAATTCCTCTGATTCTGACCTGAGTGGGCCAGCAGAGTTGCATTTAATAATTTTCCGCACGGAGCGAACTTAATCAGATGTCCCCGCGTTGCACTTTAAAGTCAACGGAGTTGCCCGGATTTCTTAGCACTGATCGAACTTAATCGGATTTACTCGCGCTGGTCCCTGTTCGGGCGCCAGTTAATTTCCAAATAATTAAAACTTCAAAAATTGGATTAAGATGTCTTATTTATTCGAGATACAAATCGGAACAAGCCCTACTCTACATAGCGATCCCTATTTAAAGCTGTGGGTTGGGGCAGCGATGTTGGCTTTGGCGGCAGCGGCGCTGCCAGTGGCGTTGGTAGCGTTGACAAAATTGCTTGGTTGCAGAATCTGTAGGATCTGCAGAATTCGTATCGTGTCGTGTTTATGTTATTGAACTTTATGTTATTGAACTTTATATTATTGAACTTGGGCTGCAACTTTGTGCTTGACAATGTTGCAATATTTTCGGAGAAAAATAAGCGGAAATATTGCTGTCGTTAACTTATATATAACGCAGTGGGTTAAATTGAGTTTCCTTTCTGATTGCCTTGATAATGTGTGGCAGTTCGTTCCAAGGGCGAACAGCATATACAAGGAACTGCTTCCTTGTGCATAGGAAGTTATACTTAAGGTTTATTATGTTTCTGGTTTTTTCGTGACGAACTAAAAGTGAGTTTTTCATACAGATACGACGGCTCTTGTCTGCATATAATTTTATGGAGTAGTAATAGGGCCCTAAGGTTTGTCCAGGATTAGAGTGGCATGTTTAAGATTTTGATTGTAACGTCACCTATATTGTCAGCTCTTTGTCTATTATAAATATATGTTGCCACGTTATTGAACACTACCTCCAGCTTGCGCTGACCTACGGAGCTGCAATCACTGAATACCTCTATTTCTTAGAAAAGTACCGGTATGAGGTACATTTTTGCAATTGTCTCTTTTATTTTGGTCGGTATTGCATACATTTTTCCCACAGATTAACAAGGTGAGTCGCAAAAATAAACAGGACATTTAAAAAAAGACAGAACAAATAGTTTTTTCGGTGAAATCAATATATTTTCTTTAAAATAGTCTTCTTTTGTTTTAATACAGCGTTTTGGACCGTCCAAAAGCATGTCGAACGACTGTTTTAGCTCGTTGCCCGGTATGGCCGCCAGTATGGCGGTGCAAGCCTTTTGAATGGCCTCTAAATCTGCATAACGCTTTCCTTTCATAGGCAAATGCATTTTTCCGAAAAGGTAGAAGTCGCACGGTGCCATATCAGGTGAATAAAAGGAGCGGTTGATGGTAAATATGTGATTTTTGGTCAAATAGTCGGATACAAGCGTCGATCGATGAGACGGCGCATAATCTTGCAAGAAACGCCAACTTCCGTCTTCGCGATATTTGGGCCGAACACGTTGAATATGGCGCAACAAACGCTTTAAAACTCCAAGGTAGAATACTGCATAAACGTTTTGGGTGGAACAATTTGTTTGTTGGCAATACCCTTGGAATCATAAAAGCAAATCCGCATTGTCTTCACTTTTGACTTCTTTACTTTTGATTTTTTAGGTTTCGGCTCGTTCGGCGCCTTCCATTCAGCACTCTGGCGTTTCGTTTCGGGATCATATTCAAAACACCAGGTTTCGTCACCAGTCACAATCTTGTAAAGAAAGTTCGGGTCTTTTTTTGCCTCTTTAATGATGTCCTTCGAATGTTAAATTCTGAGCAATTTTTGGACGTTAGTCAATTTGTGCGGAACAAACCGTGCACACCAGGTGTGTGTAAGCCCAAATGTTCGGTTTGGAGATTTTCAATTCTATTTCCATGAACTTCAATGATGAATGAAGATGATTTTTATTGAATTCACGCCCAGTTTCGATGGAATTTTCGGTGATCACGGATTTAGGTAGGCCCACATGTTCATCGTAATTTATGTCCTCACGACCACTTTGAAAACGTTGAAACCACTCGTGCATTCTGCTATGGGATAGGCAATCATCGCCATAAACTTGTTTCACCAATTGAAAGGTTTCAGTAAAAGTTTAACCAATTTTAAAACAAAATTTAATGTTGTCTCTTTGTTCGAAGCTCATTTTCGCTCCGATGACAGAAACACTTCAAACGCAATAACCTCACTTCCAATAGATGAAATGTCAGGAAAAAAAACAAAAAGTTTTTTTTTTACCAATTTCACTAGAGGAAACGCTAATTGGCGCCTAACCTAAAATAAATGCATAACAAGTTTTAAAGTGAATTTAATTTAAAGTTATTTTTTTTATGGTTATGATATAATATTTATATATTTATTTTATTTTATTGCTAATCCCAGCGCTATTTATAGATTTTTATTTATAAATTTTATGCTTTAAATTCCAATTCGCTCAACATCCTTCTTGTCCTCAAGAGGAGTTAGAAATATGGAATGTTATTATTGTTTTAGTTGTTGATATGGTGTTGGTCTTGTTATTTAGAACTTCTGGAAGTGTTTCCTGAACTTGTAAAATTACTTTTTCTTTTCTTTGGAAACAGGTTCTAAATGTGATTAAAACAAGAACAATGACACATGCTAAAGTGATAATTGTGATTCGGTTTAGGGCCGTATCGCTTTCTAATATTTGTAGGTGTCTCTTATTTTTTATGTGTGGGGCTTTTAAGGCTTCTAAGGACAGAATTTGTAGACGCTCGGCTTCTATTGATGTTATCTGTATTCGTGGTATTTCAGATCTTGTTATTGTTTTTTCCTTATTTGTATAGTTCTTTCCGTTTATATTTATGGTATCGTTGAAAAAATGAATTACGAAGGTGCCTTTTAGGTTGCGAGTAGTGTTGTCTGCTATTACATTTCCTCCAAAGTCGTTGAGAAGTATTACGCCATCGTCTAGTTCCTCTATTGGCTCTATGTGGTCCGAGTTACTATAGTCACACAGCGATTCCTTTCCCTGAACTAATTTAGAAATACATTTCGATTCTCTTATTTAATTTTTAAGGCTAATATTTTGTTGTTTGATACAAAAATTTCGTTAATATCTAAATGTACTATTGATTGGTTCTTAATAACAGGTTTAATTACAAGATTTTCGTAGTTGCATGGTTCAAGTTCGGGAATTTTGATCATGTAAATAAAAGTTGCCTTATTTTGTAAGACAGACACATCAACAAATTCTAACATTTCTTCAACGGAAAAGGAGCAGATATTATTTCTTTGGAATATCTTGTTTATTTCAATTAACTCGAATTCATTTAATAATAGGGTATTTATTACGTTAATTTTGGCTCATTTGATTGCGAATTTAATGTTTCCTATTTCTTCTTTTATTAGTCTAACTTGATTTTGTACATTTGATGCAATTTCATTACTAAAAAGATTGTCATTCTGAATAGTGTTTGCTAAAATGTTCGAAATCGTGGTTAAGTTATCAATTCTATCCTGAAGTTGGTTATTATTTATTATTTGCTCATTGTTATTTATTGCTAGGTTGTTTAAACTTTCTTCTATCATTACTAAATCGTCATGATCTGGACTACCTGCGATGTATTTCCAGGCTGAGCCGATCATATTTATTGATCTGGTTTGGCGTTTTTTTGGTTCAATTGTAAGTGTACTAAGTGCTGTGAGTGATTGTATCATTTCGTGAGTTAGAGTATGGTAGTGATAGCTATTTTTTAATCTGGTTTATGTGTGTTGCCTTATTTAAAGTAATTCATTTTCGAGGTGGCTTAGATTAATTAAATGGATAAGTTTTATTGACGATATTTGTAGTTTCCCTATTCCTTTGTAGATTTTTATGGTATGAGCGTCAGTATAGTTTGTTATGTCGCTGGTCGCGGTTACCAATGGTAATAATATTGTTAGGAACAGCATCCTGTCATAAAAAAAAATTCCATTAAACATCGGTTTTTTAGGGTTATGGGCTCATTATGGGCCTCACGAACGGACTGATAACCCCAAGCGGACAACATCTTTAGAGTTATGGGTAATGGGTTTTTTTTTTTAATTTCGGACAAAGATGGACAAAAAATTTCGCTTCGTAGTCCTCCTTTAATATTACTTTTGTGAACAATCCTTCAAGCTTCAGTAACTACGGCTAAATTTATATTTTCTTCCACAATTTTTTTTTAAGCGTGGTAGTTTTGATCCTAATCTTGTATTTTGTTCTTGCTCTGATAAATAGGTTCTTATTTCTTTTCTTTTTTTATTGTAATTTTCAAGGTAAATTTTTTGTTTTTGTTTGAGGTTTTCTATATTATCGCGTCTGCTTTTTTCATATTGTTCTGAATCAGTGGTAACGTTTCTTCCAAAAAATATTTCTAACGGTCGTTTTTTTGTAACGGAGTGGATTGTGTAATTATATTCGTAAACGGCTCTATTTAATAGTTCTTCAAAAGTATTGTAAAAATGTTTTGTCTTAATGCATCGCATTATTTCAGACAGAGTGGAATGAAACCTTTCTATCTGACCGTTAACTGAACTTTTATAAGGTGGGCCTCTAAAAATGGTAATATTTAATTGATCTTTCATCATAAAATTAATGGTTGCTATGTTGAAAGATTTTTCATTATTCATTACAACGTACTTCGGTGCACCGTAGTAAAATAGAATATCGTGTAGCTGTTTTTTAATGTCTTCTGTTGATTTAGATTTGATAATTTTTGCCTGTGCTAATTTTGAAAATTAGTCTATTGCGGTCAAAACTAATTGTCTTTCTGTGGAAATAATGTCAATGTGAATTACATGTCCTGGGTATTCAGGAATTGGAGTTTCTGTAATTTCTGTGTTAGGTTGGTGTCTATCGGATTTTCCTTCTTTACATACGTTGCATTGTTTAAATAAATTTGTTACTTTTTGTTTCATTTAAAAAAAGTAATATTTTTCTGCAAGCTGAATTTTATTTTCTTCTGAATTTCTGTGGGCTCGGTTATAAGTTTCTAATATTATTTCTTCTTGATCACTTTCGTTTGTTACGTCTTCTACTTTATTCTGTGTGAACCTGATTTTAAAAGATCTAAAATGTTCCGGATAAATTCTTTGTATTTCTCCCATTATTTCTTCCGTTGTGACTGAAGGATTTAGATATTTTTTTAGTCATTCTATAAGAGTGATTTTTGGAAGGTTTGATTTAGTGAAAATGTGCCGATGAAATGTTGGGAATGGAATAGTGAATTTATAGTTAGGGGGATTTTCTTTATGAATGAATGTTTGTTGTAAATAAGATTGTGGCATGAACTCTGAGCGCTATGTTGTGTTATGGTTAATGAATTAATTTCGTTGGTTTTTGGGATTTTGGATAAGGCATCAGCCACTATGTTTTCTTTTTCGGGTTTGTAAAGTAATTATTTGTTGTATTCGTCAAGGTATGATTTCCATCTATTTATTGCGATTCCTCCTTTCCTCCTTTCGTGATCGGTGTAAATTTTAAATTTGGTTCCACCGTAAAGGTATCCTCTAAGCGATTTTACTGCCCAAGAGATGGCTAACATTTCTTTTTTAGCTGTTTCGTAGTTTTCTTCTGTTTGTGATAAGGATCTGGATATGAAAGCTATTGGTCTGTCCTTTTGTGAAAGTTCTGCTCCTATTGCGTGGTCGGAAGCGTCTGTTGTTAGTACGACTTCCTCTTTAAAGTTAGGGTATTGTAATATTACGTCCTTTGATATTAGGGTGCTTTTAAGTTTATGAAAAGCTTGCATAGCTTCATCGTTGAGGTGGATGGTTTTCCTCGATGAAGCCTTTTTTGAAATATGCCCGTCCTCGCCTCTAAGTAAAGTCGTGAGGGGTTTTGCTAGTGTGGCGTATCCCATAATAAATCTCCTATAATATCCAGACAGTCCAAGGAATGCTCTTAATTCCTTTACAGTTTTGGGACAAGGGTAGTTGGCGATCGCTTCTACCTTTTTGGGATTCATCTCTATTCCTTTATCTGATATTACAAAACCTAAGAATTCAACTTTATTTTTATTGAACTCGCACTTGCCTAGTTGGCAATTGATATTGGCATTATTTAAGGTCTCAAAAATTTTTTCTAAGTTTTTGGAATGGGTTTCAGCGTCCGGACTAAATACAATTATATCGTCGATATAAATGTAACAGATTTTACCTATGTGTACCCTAAGAATGTCGTCTAATGCTCTTTGAAATATGAATGGCGCGTTTTTTAGCCCAAATGGAAGTCTTTTGAACTCATATTTTCCGTTGTTCACGGAAAAGCCAGTTTTTTCCACATCACTTTCCTTTAAAGGAATTTGATGGAACCCGCTCTTGAGATCTAACACAGAAAACATTTTATTATTTCCTAATTGTGCTAAAACTACATTAATATCTGGTGTGGGGTATCTGTCTGCTATTGTTACACTATTTAACTTTCTGTAGTCTATTACCATTCTGTATTTTTTTATGTTGGAACTATCTGGTTTTTTTCGGAACTATCCAGACTGGTGAGTTATAAGGTGATCTTGAGGGTCGTATTATATTGTTTTCAAAAAGTTCTTCTATCTGTCGGTCTACTTCGCCTTTAAGTGCTATAGGATATTGGTAAAACTTTGAGTAAACTGGAGTGTCAGTGTTTGTACGAATTTCAGCTTTCACATTTGTGGTGTAGGTCAGTTTTTCGTCGGGTTCAGCAAAGAGTTTTGGGTATTTTCGGAAGAGTTGGTTTAGTTTTTTTGTGTATTTTTAAGATGGTCTGACCGAGGAATAATTAGGTTGACTGTTTCTATTTTTTCTTCTTTTATAGCTATGACTCTGTCGGATTTTAATGACATGGTGTTATTGTTGGTATCGATTATTGCTCCTAACTCTTTTAAACTGTCATTTCCCAATATGGCATCAAATGTATTTAATGTTGGTAACAAAAAGAATTTGATTTTCGTATCGGTGTCGTCGAATAGGTTTGCTATTTTATGGCGTGTGACTCTGATTTTTCCGCCAACCGATATGGCATCGAAAGAGGATATGTTTTTTACTGGATTTTTTATGAATTTAGGTAGGATGTAATTTTTATTTGAACCGGTATCAATAAAAATTTGTAGTGTTTCTCCACTCCTCAATTTACTTTCAAAATATGGTAATGAGAAGTTGGTTATTCTAAAAAAATTAAGGTATGTGTAGTCATATGGGTATTCCTGGTCTGCCTGCTCTATTGTGTCACAATAATCGGAAAAAATTTCGTGGTACTCGGTCGGGGTTTCCTCTTGTGTTTTTAGAATTTGGTCGTAATCTTCGAGTGATGGTTATTCTTCTTTTACTTCCGTGGAAGTAATCGTAGCTGATTTAATATTAAAGTTCCTAGATTTTTTTGGTGTCTCGTAAATTGGATTTAGTGGTCATTTGCCAGTGTCAAAGCGTCCTGGTTTATTCATATAATTTATCTGTTTGGTTTGTAGAGTGTTGTCTATGTCCATTGGTTTGGAACTGGGCGTTCCTTGTAGGGATTGACCATTGTGGCCAAATTGGTACAGCTGGTTGCATTTGTGGCACGAACCGTGAAGTTGCATTCTTGAAGGACGATTGTTGCCCTCTGTTGGTAGCGTAATTAGCGCGGAATGCCTGATTCCCAAGCTTTAAGCATAGGTGCAATGGTGCTGGAAGGTCAGCAGGTTCTTTCATACCAAGTAGGCGAGATAGGTCGCCACGAAGTCCGCGTACAAAAGTGTCTAAGGCTTTGTCCCTATACATTTTGGTCATCAGTTGTTCTGCTTCAGGTACTAATTCCATACAGCCAATTTTATTAAGTATCAGGGACAGATGTCTGTAGACCGCTTGATGGAACTCTTCTACTGTCTGATTAGTGCCCTGGCTAATCGTCGTCATTAGGTACTCAAGGGATTCTGTATCCCGTTTATCTGCGTAATGGAGGGTTAGACATTTCAGGATAGCATTCCAATTTAATGGAATGTTGTAGGATTCCAATGCAGTGTCTGCATTTCCCGTTATTTTGTTACAAATAGTATGTAAAATACCAAAATATTTTGCCGTTCCTACGGTGTTTTCATATGTTTTTAGCACTCTATCGACTCCTTTTTTTCCAAGAAATAAATTCCGCTGGATTTCCTGAAAATTCTCGCAGACTTTTTACTATGTCTGGTACCATGTCTAGACCTTCGAGATTACCTCTATTTTCTAGAAAAATTTCTTGATTTGGGGCACATTCAAAATCAATCCCTGGATTTTGTGCTTGTCTTAATAAAACTGGTAATTGCTCTGCCAGTATTTGCCTAACGGCTGCCTGTAATTCTTCTGCTGCCATGTTATTCCTGTTGTTGTTGTTCAATATTGATAATGGGGGGTCTTATGAGATTTCGCTGATTAACCATTTGTTTGTTTTTAAGAAGGGGAATATTTATGGGTGTGTCTTACGCATTAAAGTAGTTTCCATTTCAAATATAATAATATTAATGTGTTGGGTGAAAATTTTTCAAATTCCTAATATAATTTCTTAAATTGTAGTTTAAAATTTGAGTGTTTTTTTTAATTTTAATTTGGTGCAATATTATTTATGTTTGATTTTATTTATATTTCAATTTTTAATTTCATTTTAATTTAATAATTCGAGTTTGATAATTTTAGATTCAAATTTTAATTTAAACTTTACGTCTTTTATTGATTTGTAATTGGTTGCAAAATTTTTCATTTAGATTTTTGATTTAGTTTGGTTTTTCACTTAACTTAACTTTGATGTGGCTACTTCTCCTGGTGGTCCGGATGTCTTCCTGTTTGTCGCCTACTGAGGATCCTGCAACGCACACGAATAGAGAATGTCCTGCGGGCTTGCCTAACAGTACTTTCTTCTTTTTACTTTTAGTCCACCGATGGATCAGCCATTATTTGGCCTAAGGGTTGTCGTCCTCAGCTTCAATTTTATTACGAAGGAATTCCTCTGATTCTGACCTGAGTGGGCCAGCAGAGTTGCATTTAATAATTTTCCGCACGGAGCGAACTTAATCAGATGTCCCCGCGTTGCACTTTAAAGTCAACGGAGTTGCCCGGATTTCTTAGCACTGATCGAACTTAATCGGATTTACTCGCGCTGGTCCCTGTTCGGGCGCCAGTTAATTTCCAAATAATTAAAACTTCAAAAATTGGATTAAGATGTCTTATTTATTCGAGATACAAATCGGAACAAGCCCTACTCTACATAGCGATCCCTATTTAAAGCTGTGGGTTGGGGCAGCGATGTTGGCTTTGGCGGCAGCGGCGCTGCCAGTGGCGTTGGTAGCGTTGACAAAATTGCTTGGTTGCAGAATCTGTAGGATCTGCAGAATTCGTATCGTGTCGTGTTTATGTTATTGAACTTTATGTTATTGAACTTTATATTATTGAACTTGGGCTGCAACTTTGTGCTTGACAATGTTGCAATATTTTCGGAGAAAAATAAGCGGAAATATTGCTGTCGTTAACTTATATATAACGCA
Organism: Drosophila biarmipes; assembly: GCF_025231255.1. Taxonomy (NCBI): domain Eukaryota; kingdom Metazoa; phylum Arthropoda; class Insecta; order Diptera; family Drosophilidae; genus Drosophila; species Drosophila biarmipes. The sequence goes on along the minus strand of NC_066613.1, from coordinate 65,475 downwards.
GTGGGTTAAATTGAGTTTCCTTTCTGATTGCCTTGATAATGTGTGGCAGTTGATTCCAAAAGCGAACATCATATACAAGGAACTGCTTCCTTGTGCATAGGTACTTATACTTAAGGCTTATTATGTTTCTGGTTTTTATTTTAAAACAGCGTTTTTCATACAGATACGACGGCTTTTGTCTGCTTATAATTTTATGGAGTAGTAATAGGGCCCTAAGGTTTGTCCAGGATTACAGTGGCATGTTAAAGATTTTGATTGTAACGTCACTTATATTGTCAGCTCTTTGTCTATTATAAATATATGTTGCCACGTTATTGAACACTACCTGCAGCTTGCACTGACCTACGGAGCTGCAATCACTGAATACCTCTATTTCTTAGAAAAGTTTGCAATTTTTGCAATTGTCTCTTTTATTATGGTCGGTATTGCATACATTTTTCCCACAGATTAACAAGGTGAGTCGCAAAAATAAACAGGACTTTTAAAAAAAGACAGAACAAATGGTTTTTTCGGTAAAATCAATTTATTATATTCAAAATAGTCTTCTTTTGCTTTAAAACAGCGTTTTGCACGGTACAAAAGCATGTCGAACGAGTGTTTTAGCCTTTTGAATGGCCTCTTAATCGGCATAACGCTTTCCTTTCATCGGCAAATGCATTTTTCCGAAAAGGTAGAAGGTAAAAGGTGCCATATCAGGTTAATAAAAAGAGTGGTTGATGGTAAAAATGTGATTTTTGGTCAAATAGTCGGACACAAGCGTCGATCGATGAAACGGCGCATGATCGTGCAAGAAACGCCAACTTCCATCTTCGCGATATTCGGGCCGAAAACGTTGAATATGGCGCTACAAACGCTTTAAAGCTCCAAGGTAGAATACCGCATTAACGTTTTGGCTGGGTGGAACAAATTCTTTGTGGACAATACCCTTGGAATCATAAAAGCAAATCAGCATTGTCTTCACTTTTGACTTCTTCACTTTTGATTTTTTAGGTTTCGGCTCGTTCGGCGCCTTCCATTCAGCACACTGGCGTTTCGTTTCGGAATCATATTGAAAACACCACGTTTTGTCACCAGTCACAATCTTGTAAAAAAAAGTTCGGGTCTTTTTATGCCTCTTTAATGATGTCCTTTAAATGTTAAATTCTGAGCAATTTTTTTTCATGAAAAAAAATTTTTTTTACCAATTTCATTAGAGGAAATACTAATTGGAGCCTAACTTGGGGCCATAGGATTAAAAAATTGTGAAAATGCTTTAAAACAAATGCTTAACAAGTTTTAAAGTGAATTTAATTTAAAGTAATTTTTGTATGGTTTTGATATAATATTTATATATTTATTTATTTATTTTATTTTATTGCTAATCCCAGAGCTATTTATAGATTTTTATTTATAAATTTTATGCTTTAAATTCCAATTCGCTCAACATCCTTCTTGTCCTCAAGAGGAGTTAGAAATATGGAATGTTATTATTGTTTTAGTTGTTGATATGGTGTTGGTCTTGTTATTTAGAACTTTTGGAAGTGTTTCCTGAACTTGTAAAATTACTTTTTCTTTTCTTTGGAAATAGGTTCTAAATGTGTTTAAAACAAGAACAATGACACATGCTAAAGTGATAATTGTGATTCGGTTTAGGGCCGTATCGCTTTCTAATATTTGTAGGTGTCTCTTATTTTTTATGTGTGGGGCTTTTAAGGCTTCTAAGGACAGAATTTGTAGACGCTCGGCTTCTATTGGTGTTATCTGGATTCGTGGTATTTCAGATCTTGTTATTGTTTTTTCCTTATTTGTGTAGTTCTTTCCGTTTATATTTATGGTATCGTTGAAAAAATAAATTACGAAGGTGCCTTTTAGGTTGCGAGTAGGGTTGTCTGCTATTACATTTCCGTCAAAGTCGTTGAGAAGTATTACGCCATCGTCTAGTTTCTCTATTGGCTCTATGTGGTCCGAGCTACTATAATCACACAGCGATTCCTTTCCCTGAACTAATTTAGAAATACATTTCGATTCTCTTATTTAATTTTTGGGTAAGGCTAATATTTTGTTGTTTGATACAAAAATTTCGTTAATATCTAAATGCACTACTGATTGGTTCTTAATAACAGGTTCAATTACAAGATATTCGTAGTTGCATTGTTCAAGTTCGGGAATTTTGATCATGTAAATAATAGTTGCTTTATTTTGTAAGACAGACACATCAACAAATTCTAACATTTCTTCAACGGAAAAGGAGGAGATATTATTTCTTTGGAATATCTTGTTTATTTCAATTAACTCGAATTCATTTAATAATAGGGTATTTATTACGTTAATTTTGACTCATTTGACTGCGAATTTAATGTTTCCTATTTCTTCTTTTATTAGTCTAACTTGATTTTGTACATTTGATGCAATTTCATTACTAAAAAGATTGTCATTCTGAATAGTGTTTGCTAACATGTTCGAAATCGTGGTTAAGTTATCAATTCTATCCTGAAGTTGGTTATTATTTATTATTTGCTCATTGTTATTTATTGCTAGGTTGTTTAAACTTTCTTCTATCATTACTAAATCGTCATGATCTGGACTACCTGCGATGTATTTCCAGGCTGAGCCGATCATATTTATTGATCTGGTTTGGCGTTTTTTTGGTTCAATTGTAAGTGTACTAAGTGCTGTGAGTGATTGTATCATTTCGTGAGTTAGAGTATGGTAGTGATAGCTATTTTTTAATCTGGTTTATGTGTGTTGCCTTATTTAAAGTAATTCATTTTCGAGGTGGCTTAGATTAATTAAATGGATAAGTTTTATTGACGATATTTGTAGTTTCCCTATTCCTTTGTAGATTTTTATGGTATGAGCGTCAGTATAGTTTGTTATGTCGCTGGTCGCGGTTACCAATGGTAATAATATTGTTAGGAACAGCATCCTGTCATAAAAAAAATTTCCATTAAACATCGGTTTTTTAGGGTTATGGGCTCATTATGGGCCTCACGAACGGACTGATAACCCCAAGCGGACAACATCTTTAGAGTTATGGGTAATGGTTTTTTTTTTTTAATTTCGGACAAAAATTTCGCTTCGTAGTATCGGACCTAATCTCCTTTAATATTACTTTTGTGAACAATCCTTCAAGCTTCAGTAACTACGGTTAAATTTATATTTTCTTCCACAATTTTTTTTTAAGCGTGGTAGTTTTGATCCTAATCTTGTATTTTGTTCTTGCTCTGATAAATAAGTTCTTATTTCTTTTCTTTTTTTATTTTAATTTTCAAGGTAAATTTTTTGTTTTTGTTTGAGGTTTTCTATATTATCGCGTCTGCTTTTTTCATATTGTTCTGAATCAGTGGTAACGTTTCTTCCAAAAAATATTTCTAACGGTCGTTTTTTTGTAACGGAGTGGATTGTGTAATTATATTCGTAAACGGCTCTATTTAATAGTTCTTCAAAAGTATTGTAAATATGTTTTGTCTTAATGCATCGCATAATTTCAGACAGAGTGGAATGAAACCTTTCTATCTGACCGTTAACTGAACTTTTATAAGGTGGGCCTCTAAAAATGGTAATATTTAAATGATCTTTCATCATAAAATTAATGGTTGCTATGTTGAAAGATTTTTCATTATTCATTACAACGTACTTCGGTGCACCGTAGTAAAATAGAATATCGTGTAGATGTTTTTTAATGTCTTCTGTTGATTTAGATTTGATAATTTTTGCCTGTGCTAATTTTGAAAATTAGTCTATTGCGGTCAAAACTAATTTTCTTTCTGTGGAAATAATGTCAATGTGAATTACATGTCCTGGGTATTCAGGAATTGGAGTTTCTGTAATTTCTGTGTTAGGTTGGTGTCTATCGGATTTTCCTTCTTTACACACGTTGCATTGTTTAAATAAATTTGTTACTTTTTGTTTCATTTAAAAAAAGTAATATTTTTCTGCAAGCTGAATTTTATTTTCTTCTGAATTTCTGTGGGCTCGGTTATAAGTTTCTAATATTATTTCTTCTTGGTCACTTTCGTTTGTTACGTCTTCTACTTTATTCTGTGTGAACCTGATTTTAAAAGATCTAAAATGTACCGGATAAATTCTTTGTATTTCTCCCATTATTTCTTCCGTTGTGACTAAAGAATTTAGATATTTTTTTAGTAATTCTATAAGAGTGTTTTTTGGAAGGTTTGGTTGAGTGAAAATGTGCCGATGAAATGTTGGGAATGGAATAGCGAATTTATAGTTAGGGGGATTTTCTTTATGAATGAATGTTTGTTGTAAATAAGATTGTGGCATGAACTCTGAGCGCTATGTTGTGTTATGGTTAATGAATTAATTTCGTTGGTTTTTGGGATTTTGGATAAGGCATCAGCCACTACGTTTTCTTTTTCGGGTTTGTAAAGTAATTATTTGTTGTATTCGTCAAGGTATGATTTCCATCTATTTATTGCGATTCCTCCTTTCCTCCTTTCGTGATCGGTGTAAATTTTAACTTTGGTTCCACCGTAAAGGTATCCTCTAAGCGATTTTACTGCCCAAGAGATGGCTAACATTTCTTTTTTAGCTGTTTCGTAGTTTTCTTCTGTTTGTGATAAGGATCTGGATATGAAAGCTATTGGTCTGTCCTTTTGTGAAAGTACTGCTCCTATTGCGTGGTCGGAAGCGTCTGTTGTTAGTACGACTTCCTCTTTAAAGTTAGGGTATTGTAATATTACGTCCTTTGATATTAGGGTGCTTTTAAGTTTATGAAAAGCTTGCATAGCTTCATCGTTGAGGTGGATGGTTTTCCTCGATGAAGCCTTTTTTGAAATATGCCCGTCCTCGCCTCTAAGTAAAGTCGTGAGGGGTTTTGCTAGTGTGGCGTATCCCATAATAAATCTCCTATAATATCCAGACAGTCCAAGGAATGCTCTTAATTCCTTTACAGTTTTGGGACAAGGGTAGTTGGCGATCGCTTCTACCTTTTTGGGATTCATCTCTATTCCTTTATCTGATATTACAAAACCTAAGAATTCAACTTTATTTTTATTGAACTCGCACTTGCCTAGTTGGCAATTGATATTGGCATTATTTAAGGTCTCAAAAATTTTTTCTAAGTTTTTGGAATGGGTTTCAGCGTCCGGACTAAATACAATTATATCGTCGATATAAATGTAACAGATTTTACCTATGTGTACCCTAAGAATGTCGTCTAATGCTCTTTGAAATATGAATGGCGCGTTTTTTAGCCCAAATGGAAGTCTTTTGAACTCATATTTTCCGTTGTTCACGGAAAAGCCAGTTTTTTCCACATCACTTTCCTTTAAAGGAATTTGATGGAACCCGCTCTTGAGATCTAACACAGAAAACATTTTATTATTTCCTAATTGTGCTAAAACTACATTAATATCTGGTATGGGGTATCTGTCTGCTATTGTTACACTATTTAACTTTCTGTAGTCTATTACCATTCTGTATTTTTTTATGTTGGAACTATCTGGTTTTTTTCGGAACTATCCAGACTGGTGAGTTATAAGGTGATCTTGAGGGTCGTATTATATTGTTTTCAAAAAGTTCTTCTATCTGTCGGTCTACTTCGCCTTTAAGTGCTATAGGATATTGGTAAAACTTTGAGTAAACTGGAGTGTCAGTGTTTGTACGAATTTCAGCTTTCACATTTGTGGTGTAGGTCAGTTTTTCGTCGGGTTCAGCAAAGAGTTTTGGGTATTTTCGGAAGAGTTGGTTTAGTTTTTTTGTGTCTTTTTAAGATGGTCTGACCGAGGAATAATTAGGTTGACTGTTTCTATTTTTTCTTCTTTTATAGCTATGACTCTGTCGGATTTTAATGACATGGTGTTATTGTTGGTATCGATTATTGCTCCTAACTCTTTTAAACTGTCATTTCCCAATATGGCATCAAATGTATTTAATGTTGGTAACAAAAAGAATTTGATTTTCGTATCGGTGTCGTCGAATAGGTTTGCTATTTTATGGCGTGTGACTCTGATTTTTCCGCCAACCGATATGGCATCGAAAGAGGATATGTTTTTTACTGGATTTTTTATGAATCAATTTACTTTCAAAATATGGTAATGTTGGTTATTCTAAAAAAATTAAGGTATGTGTAGTCATATGGGTATTCCTGGTCTGCCTGCTCTATTGTGTCACAATAATCGGAAAAAATTTCGTGGTACTCGGTCGGGGTTTCCTCTTGTGTTTTTAGAATTTGGTCGTAATCTTCGAGTGATGGTTATTCTTCTTTTACTTCCGTGGAAGTAATCGTAGCTGATTTAATATTAAAGTTCCTAGATTTTTTTGGTGTCTCGTAAATTGGATTTAGTGGTCATTTGCCAGTGTCAAAGCGTCCTGGTTTATTCATATAATTTATCTGTTTGGTTTGTAGAGTGTTGTCTATGTCCATTGGTTTGGAACTGGGCGTTCCTTGTAGGGATTGACCATTGTGGCCAAATTGGTACAGCTGGTTGCATTTGTGGCACGAACCGTGAAGTTGCATTCTTGAAGGACGATTGTTGCCCTCTGTTGGTAGCGTAATTAGCGCGGAATGCCTGATTCCCAAGCTTTAAGCATAGGTGCAATGGTGCTGGAAGGTCAGCAGGTTCTTTCATACCAAGTAGGCGAGATAGGTCGCCACGAAGTCCGCGTACAAAAGTGTCTAAGGCTTTGTCCCTATACATTTTGGTCATCAGTTGTTCTGCTTCAGGTACTAATTCCATACAGCCAATTTTATTAAGTATCAGGGACAGATGTCTGTAGACCGCTTGATGGAACTCTTCTACTGTCTGATTAGTGCCCTGGCTAATCGTCGTCATTAGGTACTCAAGGGATTCTGTATCCCGTTTATCTGCGTAATGGAGGGTTAGACATTTCAGGATAGCATTCCAATTTAATGGAATGTTGTAGGATTCCAATGCAGTGTCTGCATTTCCCGTTATTTTGTTACAAATAGTATGTAAAATACCAAAATATTTTGCCGTTCCTACGGTGTTTTCATATGTTTTTAGCACTCTATCGACTCCTTTTTTTCCAAGAAATAAATTCCGCTGGATTTCCTGAAAATTCTCGCAGACTTTTTACTATGTCTGGTACCATGTCTAGACCTTCGAGATTACCTCTATTTTCTAGAAAAATTTCTTGATTTGGGGCACATTCAAAATCAATCCCTGGATTTTGTGCTTGTCTTAATAAAACTGGTAATTGCTCTGCCAGTATTTGCCTAACGGCTGCCTGTAATTCTTCTGCTGCCATGTTATTCCTGTTGTTGTTGTTCAATATTGATAATGGGGGGTCTTATGAGATTTCGCTGATTAACCATTTGTTTGTTTTTAAGAAGGGGAATATTTATGGGTGTGTCTTACGCATTAAAGTAGTTTCCATTTCAAATATAATAATATTAATGTGTTGGGTGAAAATTTTTCAAATTCCTAATATAATTTCTTAAATTGTAGTTTAAAATTTGAGTGTTTTTTTTAATTTTAATTTGGTGCAATATTATTTATGTTTGATTTTATTTATATTTCAATTTTTAATTTCATTTTAATTTAATAATTCGAGTTTGATAATTTTAGATTCAAATTTTAATTTAAACTTTACGTCTTTTATTGATTTGTAATTGGTTGCAAAATTTTTCATTTAGATTTTTGATTTAGTTTGGTTTTTCACTTAACTTAACTTTGATGTGGCTACTTCTCCTGGTGGTCCGGATGTCTTCCTGTTTGTCGCCTACTGAGGATCCTGCAACGCACACGAATAGAGAATGTCCTGCGGGCTTGCCTAACAGTACTTTCTTCTTTTTACTTTTAGTCCACCGATGGATCAGCCATTATTTGGCCTAAGGGTTGTCGTCCTCAGCTTCAATTTTATTACGAAGGAATTCCTCTGATTCTGACCTGAGTGGGCCAGCAGAGTTGCATTTAATAATTTTCCGCACGGAGCGAACTTAATCAGATGTCCCCGCGTTGCACTTTAAAGTCAACGGAGTTGCCCGGATTTCTTAGCACTGATCGAACTTAATCGGATTTACTCGCGCTGGTCCCTGTTCGGGCGCCAGTTAATTTCCAAATAATTAAAACTTCAAAAATTGGATTAAGATGTCTTATTTATTCGAGATACAAATCGGAACAAGCCCTACTCTACATAGCGATCCCTATTTAAAGCTGTGGGTTGGGGCAGCGATGTTGGCTTTGGCGGCAGCGGCGCTGCCAGTGGCGTTGGTAGCGTTGACAAAATTGCTTGGTTGCAGAATCTGTAGGATCTGCAGAATTCGTATCGTGTCGTGTTTATGTTATTGAACTTTATGTTATTGAACTTTATATTATTGAACTTGGGCTGCAACTTTGTGCTTGACAATGTTGCAATATTTTCGGAGAAAAATAAGCGGAAATATTGCTGTCGTTAACTTATATATAACGCAGTGGGTTAAATTGAGTTTCCTTTCTGATTGCCTTGATAATGTGTGGCAGTTCGTTCCAAGGGCGAACAGCATATACAAGGAACTGCTTCCTTGTGCATAGGAAGTTATACTTAAGGTTTATTATGTTTCTGGTTTTTTCGTGACGAACTAAAAGTGAGTTTTTCATACAGATACGACGGCTCTTGTCTGCATATAATTTTATGGAGTAGTAATAGGGCCCTAAGGTTTGTCCAGGATTAGAGTGGCATGTTAAAGATTTTGATTGTAACGTCACTTATATTGTCAGCTCTTTGTCTATTATAAATATATGTTGCCACGTTATTGAACACTACCTCCAGCTTGCGCTGACCTACGGAGCTGCAATCACTGAATACCTCTATTTCTTAGAAAAGTACCGGTATGAGGTACATTTTTGCAATTGTCTCTTTTATTTTGGTCGGTATTGCATACATTTTTCCCACAGATTAACAAGGTGAGTCGCAAAAATAAACAGGACATTTAAAAAAAGACAGAACAAATAGTTTTTTCGGTGAAATCAATATATTTTCTTTAAAATAGTCTTCTTTTGTTTTAATACAGCGTTTTGGACCGTCCAAAAGCATGTCGAACGAGTGTTTTAGCTCGTTGCCCGGTATGGCCGCCAGTATGGCGGTGCAAGCCTTTTGAATGGCCTCTAAATCTGCATAACGCTTTCCTTTCATAGGCAAATGCATTTTTCCGAAAAGGTAGAAGTCGCACGGTGCCATATCAGGTGAATAAAAGAAGCGGTTGATGGTAAATATGTGATTTTTGGTCAAATAGTCGGATACAAGCGTCGATCGATGAGACGGCGCATAATCTTGCAAGAAACGCCAACTTCCGTCTTCGCGATATTTGGGCCGAACACGTTGAATATGGCGCAACAAACGCTTTAAAACTCCAAGGTAGAATACTGCATAAACGTTTTGGGTGGAACAATTTGTTTGTTGGCAATACCCTTGGAATCATAAAAGCAAATCCGCATTGTCTTCACTTTTGACTTCTTTACTTTTGATTTTTTAGGTTTCGGCTCGTTCGGCGCCTTCCATTCAGCACTCTGGCGTTTCGTTTCGGGATCATATTCAAAACACCAGGTTTCGTCACCAGTCACAATCTTGTAAAGAAAGTTCGGGTCTTTTTTTGCCTCTTTAATGATGTCCTTCGAATGTTAAATTCTGAGCAATTTTTGGACGTTAGTCAATTTGTGCGGAACAAACCGTGCACACCAGGTGTGTGTAAGCCCAAATGTTCGGTTTGGAGATTTTCAATTCTATTTCCATGAACTTCAATGATGAATGAAGATGATTTTTATTGAATTCACGCCCAGTTTCGATGGAATTTTCGGTGATCACGGATTTAGGTAGGCCCACATGTTCATCGTAATTTATGTCCTCACGACCACTTTGAAAACGTTGAAACCACTCGTGCATTCTGCTATGGGATAGGCAATCATCGCCATAAACTTGTTTCACCAATTGAAAGGTTTCAGTAAAAGTTTAACCAATTTTAAAACAAAATTTAATGTTGTCTCTTTGTTCGAAGCTCATTTTCGCTCCGATGACAGAAACACTTCAAACGCAATAACCTCACTTCCAATAGATGAAATGTCAGGAAAAAAAACAAAAAGTTTTTTTTTTACCAATTTCACTAGAGGAAACGCTAATTGGCGCCTAACCTAAAATAAATGCTTAACAAGTTTTAAAGTGAATTTAATTTAAAGTTATTTTTTTTATGGTTATGATATAATATTTATATATTTATTTTATTTTATTGCTAATCCCAGCGCTATTTATAGATTTTTATTTATAAATTTTATGCTTTAAATTCCAATTCGCTCAACATCCTTCTTGTCCTCAAGAGGAGTTAGAAATATGGAATGTTATTATTGTTTTAGTTGTTGATATGGTGTTGGTCTTGTTATTTAGAACTTCTGGAAGTGTTTCCTGAACTTGTAAAATTACTTTTTCTTTTCTTTGGAAACAGGTATCGTTGAAAAAATGAATTACGAAGGTGCCTTTTAGGTTGCGAGTAGTGTTGTCTGCTATTACATTTCTTCCAAAGTCGTTGAGAAGTATTACGCCATCGTCTAGTTCCTCTATTGGCTCTATGTGGTCCGAGTTACTATAGTCACACAGCGATTCCTTTCCCTGAACTAATTTAGAAATACATTTCGATTCTCTTATTTAATTTTTAAGGCTAATATTTTGTTGTTTGATACAAAAATTTCGTTAATATCTAAATGTACTATTGATTGGTTCTTAATAACAGGTTTAATTACAAGATTTTCGTAGTTGCATGGTTCAAGTTCGGGAATTTTGATCATGTAAATAAAAGTTGCCTTATTTTGTAAGACAGACACATCAACAAATTCTAACATTTCTTCAACGGAAAAGGAGCAGATGTTATTTCTTTGGAATATCTTGTTTATTTCAATTAACTCGAATTCATTTAATAATAGGGTATTTATTACGTTAATTTTGGCTCATTTGATTGCGAATTTAATGTTTCCTATTTCTTCTTTTATTAGTCTAACTTGATTTTGTACATTTGATGCAATTTCATTACTAAAAAGATTGTCATTCTGAATAGTGTTTGCTAACATGTTCGAAATCGTGGTTAAGTTATCAATTCTATCCTGAAGTTGGTTATTATTTATTATTTGCTCATTGTTATTTATTGCTAGGTTGTTTAAACTTTCTTCTATCATTACTAAATCGTCATGATCTGGACTACCTGCGATGTATTTCCAGGCTGAGCCGATCATATTTATTGATCTGGTTTGGCGTTTTTTTGGTTCAATTGTAAGTGTACTAAGTGCTGTGAGTGATTGTATCATTTCGTGAGTTAGAGTATGGTAGTGATAGCTATTTTTTAATCTGGTTTATGTGTGTTGCCTTATTTAAAGTAATTCATTTTCGAGGTGGCTTAGATTAATTAAATGGATAAGTTTTATTGACGATATTTGTAGTTTCCCTATTCCTTTGTAGATTTTTATGGTATGAGCGTCAGTATAGTTTGTTATGTCGCTGGTCGCGGTTACCAGTGGTAATAATATTGTTAGGAACAGCATCCTGTCATAAAAAAAATTTCCATTAAACATCGGTTTTTTAGGGTTATGCGCTCATTATGGGCCTCACGAACGGACTGATAACCCCAAGCGGACAACATCTTTAGAGTTATGGGTAATGGGTTTTTTTTTTAATTTCGGACAAAGATGGACAAAAAATTTCGCTTCGTAGTATCGGACCTAATCTCCTTTAATATTACTTTTGTGAACAATCCTTCAAGCTTCAGTAACTACGGCTAAATTTATATTTTCTTCCACAATTTTTTTTTAAGCGTGGTAGTTTTGATCCTAATCTTGTATTTTGTTCTTGCTCTGATAAATAGGTTCTTATTTCTTTTCTTTTTTTATTGTAATTTTCAAGGTAAATTTTTTGTTTTTGTTTGAGGTTTTCTATATTATCGCGTCTGCTTTTTTCATATTGTTCTGAATCAGTGGTAACGTTTCTTCCAAAAAATATTTCTAACGGTCGTTTTTTTGTAACGGAGTGGATTGTGTAATTATATTCGTAAACGGCTCTATTTAATAGTTCTTCAAAAGTATTGTAAAAATGTTTTGTCTTAATGCATCGCATTATTTCAGACAGAGTGGAATGAAACCTTTCTATCTGACCGTTAACTGAACTTTTATAAGGTGGGCCTCTAAAAATGGTAATATTTAATTGATCTTTCATCATAAAATTAATGGTTGCTATGTTGAAAGATTTTTCATTATTCATTACAACGTACTTCGGTGCACCGTAGTAAAATAGAATATCGTGTAGCTGTTTTTTAATGTCTTCTGTTGATTTAGATTTGATAATTTTTGCCTGTGCTAATTTTGAAAATTAGTCTATTGCGGTCAAAACTAATTTTCTTTCTGTGGAAATAATGTCAATGTGAATTACATGTCCTGGGTATTCAGGAATTGGAGTTTCTGTAATTTCTGTGTTAGGTTGGTGTCTATCGGATTTTCCTTCTTTACATACGTTGCATTGTTTAAATAAATTTGTTACTTTTTGTTTCATTTAAAAAAAGTAATATTTTTCTGCAAGCTGAATTTTATTTTCTTCTGAATTTCTGTGGGCTCGGTTATAAGTTTCTAATATTATTTCTTCTTGATCACTTTCGTTTGTTACGTCTTCTACTTTATTCTGTGTGAACCTGATTTTAAAAGATCTAAAATGTTCCGGATAAATTCTTTGTATTTCTCCCATTATTTCTTCCGTTGTGACTGAAGGATTTAGATATTTTTTTAGTCATTCTATAAGAGTGATTTTTGGAAGGTTTGATTTAGTGAAAATGTGCCGATGAAATGTTGGGAATGGAATAGTGAATTTATAGTTAGGGGGATTTTCTTTATGAATGAATGTTTGTTGTAAATAAGATTGTGGCATGAACTCTGAGCGCTATGTTGTGTTATGGTTAATGAATTAATTTCGTTGGTTTGTGGGATTTTGGATAAGGCATCAGCCACTATGTTTTCTTTTTCGGGTTTGTAAAGTAATTATTTGTTGTATTCGTCAAGGTATGATTTCCATCTATTTATTGCGATTCCTCCTTTCCTCCTTTCGTGACCGGTGTAAATTTTAACTTTGGTTCCACCGTAAAGGTATCCTCTAAGCGATTTTACTGCCCAAGAGATGGCTAACATTTCTTTTTTAGCTGTTTCGTAGTTTTCTTCTGTTTGTGATAAGGATCTGGATATGAAAGCTATTGGTCTGTCCTTTTGTGAAAGTACTGCTCCTATTGCGTGGTCGGAAGCGTCTGTTGTTAGTACGACTTCCTCTTTAAAGTTAGGGTATTGTAATATTACGTCCTTTGATATTAGGGTGCTTTTAAGTTTATGAAAAGCTTGCATAGCTTCATCGTTGAGGTGGATGGTTTTCCTCGATGAAGCCTTTTTTGAAATATGCCCGTCCTCGCCTCTAAGTAAAGTCGTGAGGGGTTTTGCTAGTGTGGCGTATCCCATAATAAATCTCCTATAATATCCAGACAGTCCAAGGAATGCTCTTAATTCCTTTACAGTTTTGGGACAAGGGTAGTTGGCGATCGCTTCTACATTTTTGGGATTCATCTCTATTCCTTTATCTGATATTACAAAACCTAAGAATTCAACTTTATTTTTATTGAACTCGCACTTGCCTAGTTGGCAATTGATATTGGCATTATTTAAGGTCTCAAAAATTTTTTCTAAGTTTTTGGAATGGGTTTCAGCGTCCGGACTAAATACAATTATATCGTCGATATAAATGTAACAGATTTTACCTATGTGTACCCTAAGAATGTCGTCTAATGCTCTTTGAAATATGAATGGCGCGTTTTTTAGCCCAAATGGAAGTCTTTTGAACTCATATTTTCCGTTGTTCACGGAAAAGCCAGTTTTTTCCACATCACTTTCCTTTAAAGGAATTTGATGGAACCCGCTCTTGAGATCTAACACAGAAAACATTTTATTATTTCCTAATTGTGCTAAAACTACATTAATATCTGGTGTGGGGTATCTGTCTGCTATTGTTACACTATTTAACTTTCTGTAGTCTATTACCATTCTGTATTTTTTTATGTTGGAACTATCTGGTTTTTTTCGGAACTATCCAGACTGGTGAGTTATAAGGTGATCTTGAGGGTCGTATTATATTGTTTTCAAAAAGTTCTTCTATCTGTCGGTCTACTTCGCCTTTAAGTGCTATAGGATATTGGTAAAACTTTGAGTAAACTGGAGTGTCAGTGTTTGTACGAATTTCAGCTTTCACATTTGTGGTGTAGGTCAGTTTTTCGTTGGGTATTTTCGGAAGAGTTGGTTTAGTTTTTTTGTGTCTTTTTAAGATGGTCTGACCGAGGAATAATTAGGTTGACTGTTTCTATTTTTTCTTCTTTTATAGCTATGACTCTGTCGGATTTTAATGACATGGTGTTATTGTTGGTATCGATTATTGCTCCTAACTCTTTTAAACTGTCATTCCCCAATATGGCATCAAATGTATTTAATGTTGGTAACAAAAAGAATTTGATTTTCGTATCGGTGTCGTCGAATAGGTTTGCTATTTTATGGCGTGTGACTCTGATTTTTCCGCCAACCGATATGGCATCGAAAGAGGATATGTTTTTTACTGGATTTTTTATGAATTTAGGTAGGATGTAATTTTTATTTGAACCGGTATCAATAAAAATTTGTAGTGTTTCTCCACTCCTCAATTCACTTTCAAAATAGTTGAAGTTGGTTATTCTAAAAAAATTAAGGTATGTGTAGTCATATGGGTATTCCTGGTCCGCCTGCTCTATTGTGTCACAATAATCGGAAAAATTTCGTGGTATTCGGTCGGGGTTTCCTCTTCAGTTTTTAGAATTTGGTCGTTTTAGAATTTTGCCAGTGTCAAAGCGTCCTGGTTTATTCATATAATTTATCTGTTTGGTTTGTAGAGTCCTGTCTATGTCCATTGGTTCAGGTCGTGGTTGTGGCTTTGCGGCCAAGTCGAGGGGGTGGTTGGCTTCCTGAAGGCTTGGCCATTACATATGGGGCCACTTGTAAGTTCTGGATGCCATTGAATGGTTGTCGGTGTAGATTATATTGTTGTCTATTTGAGTTGGGTTGTGCAAAGGGAGTTTGGAACTGGGCGTTCCTTGTAGGGATTGACCATTGTGGCCAAATTGGTACAGCTGGTTGCATTTGTGGCACGAAGGACGATTGTTGCCCTCTGTTGGTAGCGTAATTAGCGCGGAATGCCTGATTCCCAAGCTTTAAGCATAGGTGCAAGGTGCTGGAAGGTCAGAAGGTTCTTTCATACCAAGTAGCCGAGATAGGTCGCCACGAAGTCCGCGTACAAAAGTGTCTAAGGCTTTGTCCCTATACATTTTGGTCATCAGTTGTTCTGCTTCAGGTCCTAATTCCATACAGCCAATTTTATTAAGTATCAGGGACAGATGTCTGTAGACCGCCTGATGGAACTCTTCTACTGTCTGATTAGTGCCCTGGCTAATCGTCGTCATTTGGTACTCAAGGGTTTCTGTATCCCGTTTATCTGCGTAATGGAGGGTTAGACATTTCAGGATAGCATTCCAATTTAATGGTATGTTGTAGGATTCCAATGCAGTGTCTGCATTATCCGTTATGCAGAATGTCCTGCGGGCTTGCCTGACAGTACTTGTAGTCCACCGATGGATCAGCCATTATTTTGCCGAAGGGTTGTCGTCCTCAGCTTCAATTTAATTACGAAGGAATTCCTCTGATTCTGACCTGAGTGGGCCAGCAGAGTTGCACTTAATAATTTTCCGCACGGATCGAACTTAATCAGATGTCCCCGCGTTGCACTTTAAAGCCAACGGAGTTGCCCGGATTTCTTAGCACTGATCGAACTTAATCGGATTTACTCGCGCTGGTCCCTGTACCGGTATGAGGTACATTTTTGAATTGTCTCTTTTATTTTGGTCGGTAAAAAGTCTTTGGTCAAGTATGAGTTTCTAAGTATTGCATAAATTTTTCCCACAGATTTACAAGGTGAGTTGCAAAATAAACAGAACTTTAAAAAAAAAAAAACAGAACAAATAGTTTTTTCGGTAAAATCAATTTATTTTATTCAAAATAGTCTTTTGTTTTAATACAGCGCTTTGCACGGTCCAAAAGCATGTCGAACGAGTGTTTTAGCTCGTTGCCCGGTATGGCCGCCAGTATGGCGGTGCAAGCCTTTTGAATGGTCTCTAAATTTGCAAAACGCTTTCCTTTCATCGGCAAATGCATTTTTCTGAAAAGGTAGAAGTCGCACGATGCCATATCAGGTGAAAACGGGGAGTGGTTGATGGTTAAAATATGATTTTTGGTCAAATAGTCGGACACAAGCGTCGATCGATGATGATAATGATTTAATGTTGGCTCTTTATTCGAAGCTCATTTTCGCACGGATGACAAAAACATACTGACGCTTAAAACGCAATAACCTCACTTCTAATACATGAAATGTCGTGAAATTTTTACTGGAACTCGATAGGCGATAGCAGATTCTAACGCATCATTTGGCATATAGATGGCGCCACTAGAGGGCGCTAGATTAAAAAAGTCCTGTTTACTTTGGAACTCCCCTTGTAACATCGATATTTGAATTAACAAATAAATACCTATATTCTTCAATTTTATTTACTAAGCTTTGAGCGTTAATAAGGCATACACGAAAACCAGTTCTCTGATTGCACTCGGCGTGCAAACATTATCATCCATCATCAACAAACCAGACAATCAGTCTGCACCTATTACTTCTGCTATAATAATTAGTCTAAGCACCACTCTTGAGAGAGAGTGAGATACCTAATTAAGAGAGTCGTAATTTTAAGAGTTTGAAAAATCTAAAGTGTAATGAAGTGAAAATATAAGAATTTTAAGTACCTAGTTATAATAAGATTAAAATACAGAAACATATCAGCGGCGAAATCCCTCACAATTCGAGGAGATTGCATCCATCGCAGATGATGAAGATGCAGAGCGCGACGGGAGAGGAAAAGCTGGCTTATCAGCGTCAAGGTCTTGCGAGAGCGCCAAAAGCTGATTTATACTCTCGACGCAGTAGACTTTCTCATTGCACAGGACGTGGACTAGGAGTCTGCGGGTAAACACAGCAGAGAGCAGTCTGCGCTTTTGAGCTTCATTGCCTCTTTAAAAATCACATAGTGCTTTCTCAAGAGCTGCTCATTAACATAGAAAGCAGCTTGAGAGTTGAAGCCTTGTTGTTGTTTTGCTGTGCGGCGATAAGCTCCGATACAGCGCAGCAGAGTGATTTTTTGGTGCAGATTTTTCATGCGAATTATGACCATCGGGTTTACAGAAGAGAATTGTGCTTTTCTAGCCGGGGATGGCTCCTTGATTTTCGGTTGCGGTGTTAGCTTAAGTGAGAAACAGAGCTGGTAATATTGAACCTTCAAGTTTTCCCCCTCAATAAATGCGTGCATGCAAACGCGTAAGCCACACGCCTTATGTGCCTTTTGTTGTGCTGCCAATTTTGCCTCGATCCCCCCACTCTCTCTCTCTCAGGGTGGTGAGCTCGCCAGCCTCCCGATCCAGAAGCTTAACGCGTTCACTCAGCTGATCCCATCCAGTGCGTAACTGTTCCACCTCGCCCTCCACGATAGTGACACGGTTTCCAAACTGCTTCAGCTCGGCTGCAATGCATTCTTAGCGGCTCATAAGCTCATCTAAAATAAGATCCTCTGCGTCCTGCACATAGGATGCTATTTGCTCAGTTTGTTCTTTGAAGTGCGAGTTGAGCATCTCTAGAGTTGCTTCGGTGTCGTTTGTTTTCTGAAGCCGAATTTAAAAACATAGCGACGCGAAGAGTGTGAAGAGTGGGGACAGATAAGTTTGAGGGCGGTAGGTTCGATGTTCATACACAAATACACAAATATAGATGCGGCGTTCGGGGACCGGGGGCACAACCCCCTGGAGCAAGCCTAGGAGTTGGACTGGTGGTGGGCGGTGGTACGTCGGCAAGCAAAGGACTGGCGGCGCCGGCTAATGTGGACGGATACCACACGCCACTGTCCTTTTTACCTGACTGGGCCAACATGGGAGCTAAACCATTCAAAAAAAGCAACATGATGGCGAGATCGCCAGAAAAAATGGCGGACAGCAGTGGCAAACAGCCTGGCACACCAAGACCGCCAAGCCACCACACCAAGAGTTATGCCCGACATAGAGAGCCGTCTCTATTTCGGGAATAGAGGTTGTTATGGACCTGGTGCAGAATCCGGTCAAAGATAACATCCAAAAGGTGCTTTAAGTGTATGGAGTTCAACCATATAGCAGGTATCTGCAGATCCCAGGAGGACTGCTCTAAATGCTGCTACAACTGCGGCGCGAAGGAGCACCAAGCAAAAGGCTGCAAAGCAAAGGCCTGCTATATGCTCTGCAGGCGCAAAAAGGAGAAGGACTGTTACCACCCAATGAGAAATGTCCGTACTTCAAGAAGGCTTTGCAAGGGCTTAGGGGCTAATGAAGATTCTCCAGATCAACCTAAGCCACTGCGAGGCTCCATCGTTGCTGGAGCAAAATGTCATCGAGCCAAAAGTAGACATGGCACTCATAAGCGAGCAATAAAGAATTAAAAACTGCGGTGAATAGCAGGAAAAAATCTATCTGCTCTTACCTGCCGCCATGCCTTAGCCTCCCCCAGGCAATAACTGTGCTCGAAGAGATTGCAGAAGACGCCCTGCCGTAATTGCCGGGGACTTTAGTGCCTGGGCTACGGAGTGGGAATCCCCCCGAACAAATGCGAGGAGAAAAGCGCTACTGGAGAGCTTCGCCGCACTTGAACTAGTACTGCTGAACTCTGGAACAAAACCGACTTTCTCTAGAGCAGGAAGTTCCATCATTGACCTCACATTTTTGAGCGCTGTACTGGCTTCGGGCTCCAGCTGGGAGGTTAGTGACGCCTATATGGGTAGTGATCATAAGGCAATAATTTTCACGATTAAGTTCACAAGTGGCCCACCACGCGTTCCAAAGACCGTGGTAGGGTACAAAGTAGAAACGCTAGACTTGGAGATGGTGATGATGTTGTTTGAGGACCTCTGAACAAACGGATCAGCAGACAAAAGAGCAAACCGCATCGCAGATTACACCAAGGTAGCCTGTGATGCATCTATGCAGAGGAAGGGGAAACCCCCATCAAGGAGAAGACCGGCATACTGGTGGAACTAATCCATTGCGGAAGCCAGGAAAGAATGCCATAGAGCAAGACGCGCATACCAACGATCAAGAGGGAGACTCGAATTCAGGGCACTCCAGATATACTACAGGGAAAAAAGACGAGCCCTGAAAAAATTCATAAAAGAAAGCAAACGCAGGTGCTTTAATAATATATGCCAAGAAATGGACTCCAACCCTAGGGGATTAGCATATAAACTCGTCACAAAACGGCTTCGGGCATTTAGTAGACATGCCCAGTCATCCTAAAAAGGATAGTCTAAACACTATTACTTGAGCAAGAGAGTATGGCGCGTAAAGGACAGACCGTAGACACGAGAAGCATAAAGCTCACAAGTCCTGAAGAAGTCCTTAAGGTTCTGAAGACAATAAAGGACGACAAGGCGAGGGACCTGATGGAATCCCGAATAAAGTACTAAAAGCAGCCATAAAAGCAAACAAAACAGTATGTTGGCATGTATAATGCATGCTTAACAGAAGGTCTGTTCCCTAGTCGCTGGAAAACTCAGCGGTTGGTACTCATACCAAAGGGGGACAAGCCAGCGGAGAAGCCTTCTTCGTATAGGCCACTCTGCATGCTGGATAAGGTGTGTAAAATTTTTGAAAGAATAATCCACTCCCGGCTAAAGGGTGCCCTTGTCGAAACCAACGGCCTCTCTGAGATGCAGTATGGGTGGTAAACTGTGCGAAATCGCAGACAAAGCCATTGAGGGAAAAAGGTGGTTTTACGGCACTAAGCAGTATTACATAGCGGCAACATTGGATGTTAAAAACGCATTCAACTCCGCTAGCTGGCACCACACACTAAATGCATTAAGCAAACTTAATGTCCCAATGTGCATACACCGAATAATAGCGAGCTACTTCGAAGGCCGCCTGCTGCTGTACGAAACTGAATCCGGTCAATCGACTCACAGGGTCACCGGGGGAGTCCCTCAAGGATCAGTCCTAGGCCCTTTGTTGTGGAATGTCATATACGACGAGATCCTTAGGATCACGATGCCCGAAGGCGCATGACTCATTGGTTTCGCAGATGACGTAGCCATAGTAGTTACGTCCAAGAAACTCCCAGACGCGGAAAGAATCTGCAATGAAGCTGGAAAACGAGCAAGCGCAGGGCTCGATTATAAGGGTTTCGCCTTGGCAGCTCATAAGACCGAAGCAGTCCTGATAAGTAGCAGGCAGAAAGTGGAGACTATTAAAATTGGAGAAGCCACCATAAAATCTCGCCCAAGCCTAAAATACTTGGGGGTCATGATCGACCACCGGCTTTCCTTCAAAGAGCATCTAGCGTACGCTAGTGGCAAGGCAGGCAGAACCGCGGCCGCAATTTCGCGAATTATGGCGAACAATCGTGGGCCGAGGCAACCAGGACGTAGATTACTGGTTAGCGTTGTCACATCGACGCTGATGTACGCTGCTCCCATATGGGCCCGAGCCACAAAAAATGGGAGTTATCTGCAGGAGGGTGATTCCGTACAGAGACTGTGTGCCATGAGGGTTCGCTGTGCGTTCCGCACGAAATTCCATGACGCGGCGCTAGTTATATCAGGAGTAATACCGATGGACCTGCTAGCAGTGGAGTCACCGGGTATCCGCGCAGATAGCACAGGGGTCGAAACCGTCGAATCCCTACGGAAAAGGGAACTTACCATTGCAAAGTGGCAGGAGAGGTGGGCAAATAGCAGCAAAGGACGATGGACGCATAAGCTTATCCCAGAACTGCAAAGATGGCTGGGAAGGAAGCATGGACATGTGGACTTTTACTTAACGCAACTGCTGACAGGACATGGATGCTTTAAGTACTACCTGAATAGCATGAACGTTATTCGCACTGCCCACTCTGAGAATCGGATAATGCAGACGCAGAGCACGTATTTTTTGTCTGTCAGAGATTTGAAAATGAACGTCGAGATCTGAACATTGTTAGTTAGTTAGTTTTTTTTACTTAAATCAGTTTATTTTGAAAAATTCTTCTGCAGTTCTAAAAAAGATTAGCAGTATTCACAATGAACGCGAGATTTTATAACGCTTTTTACTGGTGTCTACGCTATAAATTTAGAGTGCAATTGGATTGGCGATTTTTTTTGTTTTTTCTTTTAGCGCTGCCAAAAACCCGATACATATAACATAACATAATACGGTGTAAATTAATAAATGGAAAAACAAGAAAGGAAAATAGCTTCAGCAAGCTTTAATTTGTATACCCTAGCACTTATAAGAACTATCAAAGTTCATAGCACCATGTTAAATTTGTAAGGATTTTTGCTAGTTTCAGTGATATTAAAAAAAATGAATTCATTATTTCTCTGTTTTTATTCCCAAGTTTTTATACCCTTGCAGTTATAAAAAATAATCAATAATTTTATTAAATTTAATTCAAAATTCTTAAAAATATAAAAATTTATGTTCCCAATATTATAAGCTATAATTTGTTTCACATTATTTCCCAACAGTCGGATAACTGTTCGTTCCTATGACAGCTATATGACATAGTCGTCCGATTTCGAAATTCGAAATTCAGAACTAATTAAAAAATGTTATTTTCAAGCTTATAATTATTATATTTCATGTTTTCCTACTAATTTTTCGATCGTTCCTATGGCAGCTATATGATATAGTGGTCCTATTTTGATTAAATTTAATTCGAAATTCAAAACCAAATAAGAAATGTTATTTACAAGCGTGGGAAGTTATAAATTAAAAATCACCGAAGATATAATTTTTCAATATTATTTTACCGATTGTTTCTATGGGAGCTATATGATATAGTCATCCGATTTTGATTAAATTTAATTACAAATTCAGAACTAATTTAAAAATGTTATATCTAAGCTTAGAAATGGATATGTTGAAAAACACCAAATATATAATTTTTTTTAGTTTTTTCTCCGATAGTTCTTATGGGAGCTATAAGATATAGTTTTCCGATCTGGATGGTTCCGACTTATATACTACCTGCAATAGAAAGAAGACTTTTGGGAAAGTTTCAGCCCGATAGATTTAAAACTGAGAGAGTAGTTTTGAGTAGAAACGGACGGACATGGGCGTAGATCGATATGTCTTGTGACGCTGATCAAGAATATATATACTTTTTTGCGTCGGAAACGTCTCTTTCACTGCGTTGCAAACTTCTGACTGAAATTATTATACCCTCCGCAAGGGTATAAACATATGAAGACAGTTCTAAGAGTTTTTATTAGCGGCCTTAACGGCTAAATTTTAGACACTATTTTCCCAATGAATCCACCTGGATCCAGGAATCAGAATGTAACAACATGAGGGCTCATTTCGCAAATAGTTTCTCGCCTACACATAGCCAAACTCTGATGAAAATGGTCAAACACATTTCAACCACAAGCCAAGACAACAAAACAATAATTATCATAACAAGCGGAACAATAATAACTTTCACGAATACAACAACCAGAATAGAAACACTTATAGTTGTTATAAATAAAATAATAACAATTCTTGGAACCAGGTTACATTTAAGAATAACCAACTAAATCAGTCGAACAATTATAGGCAGCCACAAAAAAAGCCAGAGCCAATGGAGATAGACAAGTCTATCCCTGTTCAGAACAGGGCTAATCACGGTTATAATCAAAGCTATAACAAATATCAAAATAATAATTATAGCCAGAACAGTTTTGATAAAAAAAACAAAAGAGACCCAGAACGCTAAGAAAGTGCAAGCAAAAAATAGAAGGGTACCAACTGGAACTGTTAACCAACCGGCTAAAAAGACCAAGAGATTATATAATATTGAGGAGGATCATTTTTTACAAATCTGCCCAACAAAGAAATGATCTAGAAAATTAAATATTAAATATTTTCAATGAAGAGCATTCAAAAATTAATATCCATATTTTGTTTAGGACAGATATACGCGGTGAAATAAACTCCTTAAATGATAGGGGCCATTATGCTCTATCAGCTTCAGATTTTGTAAATTTTGGAAAAGGTCGAATGCTTTAAGAAGAAATTATAAAGCCAATCAAAAGTCCTTAAAATTCACCTGCACTAGGTGTACCAAAAAAGGGTTTTAATGAAGATGAAACTCCAAAAGTTAGTCTCGTAATTGATAATAAAAAACTTTATAAAAATGTCTTTCGGTTTGACAAACGCAACTAGAATATGTCAATAATATTTTAAGAGAACAAGTAGGTAAAATATGTAATGTTTTAATTTAGATGACATTAATATACTTTCAAAAACAATTGAATACCATTTAAAATTTTTTTCTCATAATTGTCAAAGTTTTTTAAATTAGAAAATAAGTTTCTCGGTTACGTTGTATCTCTCACAATATGATAAAACCGAACCTGAAAAATGTCTACAATTGTAACATATCCAATCCCTAAAAATACTAAAGAGCTTAGAAGCCACCTAGACCCTACATGATATTAATGAAAATTCGTGCAAAATTACGCAAAGATAACTGAACAAAAAAGTATCTAAAAATGCATCACGGAAAACCTTAATAAAGTTTGATGATTCAGGTGAAAGAGCTTTAACGAGCCAAAAAATTTTAAATAAATCACTAATAGAACTAATACAACCAGACTACAATAAACAAGGAAGAACGCTCTAGTCGAGTGCCTCGACTATCACATACCCGTTACCCAGTTTAAGGGAGCAAAAGGATAATGAAGATATATAAGCAGAAAAGCGATATTTCATGGCGCCACCTACTGGTTATTTCAGTAGATGTTTGTAATGTTTGTGTTTCACAGAAGCTAGAATTATTTCATAATTTTACGTTTTGCATCTTTGAAATATCATTGTACAATTAGAACTCGCGTTGCAAGGTACATTTAGAACAGGGAAATGCCGCAAAGTCGCCTGTGCTGCGCCACAAAAGTGTAGCGTGACACACAGCGCCGTTGCTAGCTTCTTAGATTTTGTCTTGACCTTTTTGAGAGGAACCGTTATAGCGAGGCGTCAGCGTTGTGTTGGTTTCGCCGTGTGTGGTTTGAAACAGTATAGGCGATTAGAGAAACGAGGAGTCAATCTCTATAGATCGACGCCTGTATTCATACCAAAACGCACTCCGCTCTAATATAATCCGATACAATGATGATATACAAGCTGTAAATGTAATGAAGATGTAAATGTAAATGTGGAAATGTAAAAAAAACTCTATTATTATGAATCTTTATTACGGATCGTTATCACGTTTACAATTCAAGATCCATTTTACATAATAATAGAAAACTATTAATTGAACATCACAACGCAAAATGTAGAAATAATTATAATGTAATGTCATATTAAATAATTTCTAAAGGCACCTCTAAGATTATTCTACATCAATGTAGAAAATGAGATATTAGAATACATCACCGCATCTCATACGATAATATTAACATACGAAATCCTTTCATTCAAATTAAACAAACTTAAATTCCAGTTACATTAATATTAATCATATTCACATTTACATTTTTATTTATTATGGCTTTAATCAAATAAATAAAATAAAATGTATAGAAATTAAACCTGAAATAAATATTTTCCGATACTAGAAAAAAATATCATTGTCGATTAATAGAAGGGGGGAGTTACTTATACATTGTTGAGCGGCTCATACATAGTTTATAAACAACTCTGAGCCGAGAGCTCATTTTCCAAATAACTCAGACAGACCCAAGATAAATCCGTATTAAACATATACTGTAAACATTCAAGTCGATATTGTAAACATCGGAGCCCCAGTACGAACCCTGATGTACGCTAGCGTAAACCAAACTAGAAAGGAAGTTAACTTCGGCAAGCGGATGTCTGTATACCCTTGCAGTTATAAAAAATAATCAACGTTAATAACAAACACCATGTTAAATTTGTAAAGATTGTTGCTAGATTCAGTCATATTAAAAAAATATATTTCTATATATTATTTCTCTGACAGTTTCTTTGACAGCTTTTTATTAGAGTTTTTTAATAAATTTCAATCAAAATTCTTAAAAATATAAAAAATGATATATTATAAGATAATACAGTGGGGGCCACAAGTTTAGCACACTATGCATTTTTTCTTAAGGATATCTCCTTTACCGTTTGCCTTTTTTCATGGTACTCAACAACACTCCCAATAGGATTGAGATCCGGGGACTGGGCCGTTCACCCCAAAACTTCAATTTTTCTTTCCATAAGGCATAAGTCTATACGCATGTCTATCATATGTATGGGACCATGCCATGAAAACCCTGCCCACACCATGAAATTTCCACCACTCTTGAATATTTGTTTCGGGCTTTGGGCTTGCCCTGACACTTTTTACAATTGTATTGCTTTTTATTGTCTCAGAGCATTGTAAACCTATTTACGGGAACATTGCAACTTCTTTGAAATGTCCGTAGCGGTTTTTCAGATAATTTAAAGATCTGGATTACTTATCTTTTTGCCGGGGAGCACCTAGGTTCTTTAGCCATCGTGAGTCCAAATTTTCTTCTCTTTCAATTACAAAAATAATTGTCAGATCATTTAATACACCAACTACTTCGTCTTAAGTAAACAGAAAGATAATGAAGAGTGTGCTAAACTTGTGACCAGCCTACTTTGCAATTAGTTTCAGTAAAAGGAGTGCCAAAAAGGAACTGTATAAGCTAAAGTAGCGAGATTAACTGAGGAAATTTTTTTATTTATAGATCAAATTTATGATAAGAGAGAGGCGAAAAGGCAAACACTAAAGGAGATATCCTTAAAAGAAAATGCAACATGCATGATGTGCTAAACTTGTGGCCACCACTGTATATACAAAAAAACACCGAGGCTATTATTTTTATACCCGTTACTCGGAAAGTATGTAACAGGTAGAAGGAAGCGTTTCCGACCCCAAAAAGTACATTCAAAAAGTATATTCTTGATATTCTTGATCACTAGCCGAGTCGATCTAGCCATGTCCGTCTCTCCGTGTGAACGCTGATATTTCGGAAACTCTATGAAAAACCAGTCAGACTTGGCATGCAGATTCCTGGGTTTCCTGCGCAGCGCAAGTTTGTTTCAGCAAGGTGCCACGCCCACTCTAATACCCACTACCTATCGATTGACCCAAAAAAAATGTGCCACGCCCACTCTAACGCCCACTAATCGGCCAAAACAGTGGGGCCATAGTTAGCATGGTAGAAAATATTGTTTTGCTAAAATGTATTTGTATCATAAAAAACGCTAAACGCTTAAAACTGTCTGCCGCCCACATAACATTACCCAAATAGTCGGTAGGTGGCGCTTTAATTTTTCCTTTGCTGGAGATATATAACCATATGAAATATAATATAAAACAAAATTATTTTTTTTTGTTTTTATTTCATCATTTATTTTTAGTCTGAATCGCTCTCCTTCTGTTTGATGCTTTAGTGTTTGCTTTTTTAACTTTGCTGTAAAACATATACTTCTCGACCTTTAATAATTTACACAGCCCTGTCCTTAGTGTGACCATCCTTTTCCAACGATTCTGAAAGATATAAAGCAAAGTGAATATATTATTTTGAAATACACGTGTATGTATATTGCAAAGATGATATTTATGTTAAAAATTAAGTTAGGCACAATTACAGTGCATTTATGTACAATATGTACATAGTAATAATTATTATTAAATTTTATTAATTTCTTTTTCGTTTATTATGTTCAATGTACATATGTGGCCGGTTTCCACGTAGTGTCGAAGACCACCAGGAGGGTGTGCGAAGGCAACTACTAAATACACGAATAAATAAAAATCTACAGTAAACATCCGATTGTTACAAGTGATACAAAAATCAAAAGGTATTGCAAAAAAATGGCATACCAACACTTAAAGAAAATCAATTGGTTTGGGAGAAAGAGTGGTGAAAGTGTAAAAGTAAACATTGAGAAAATTTATCTGTTGAGGCCGCTGGGGATAAATACTATATTATATACTATAAAATCGGATACTCCGTTCAAAAGTAATGTGCGAAACAAGATTTTTGGGGACTTCTCACAACGAAAATTTTATTTTGTTTGCCAGCTTGTCAGCTTGCCAGTATGAAGTAAAAGAAGTAATCAATTATCAATATTAGTAACACCATGTTAAATTTTTAAAGATTTTTGTATTTTAATATTTTTGTGACCTTTCCATTGTCAGCTATATATTAGAATAGTCCGATTTTTATTAAATTTAATTCAAAATTCATAGAAAATATAAAAAATGATAATTTAAATGATATTATGTAAAAAACACCAAAGCTATAATTTCTTTCATATTATTTTCCCATTTTCCCACAGCTATTTGATATAGTCGTTCGATTTTAATAAAATTAAATTCGGAATTCATTATTTTCCCACTAATTTTTCGATCGTTCCTATGGCAGCTATATAATATAGTCGTCCGATTTTGATAAAATTTAATTCGAAATTTAAAACAAAATAGAATATGTTATTTCCAATATTAAAAAATATCAAAGTTATATTTAAAAAAAAAAATAAATTCGAAATTCAGAACTAATTTAAAAATGTTATATCCAAAGTTTCAGCTCGATAGCTTTAAAACTGACCCCAGCGTTGGCTGCAAATAAGAAGCGGCCGGGTTCCTGGCCGCTATCAAGTTTGTGGGGGGAGTAGTCTCTCGCTGCGGTCACTGTGATTCTGGGCCGACTGGCCACTGGTCATCCACTGTAGAATTAGGATGATTATGTTGGGATAAAACTATTCTCATTTTCCTGCTGGGCTAGAGACTCAGTCAGGATAAAAATGACGATCGGTCGTTGCCGTCGCTCAGTTGACTTAGTTAACTACTCCCCCTTCAGGAATGAGGCCGCCCTCGGTCGACCCTATTTGGGCAATCATCTCTTTTAGCTGGGCCTCAGTTGTTCTGGCCTGGGTGACTCGCCGATAGGTCAAGCCGATACAGATCAACGCGCTGCATATTGCTCCTGCAATTTGTACCTCTGATATGACCGATAGTCCATGATCTCTTTCCCCAATTTTTCACTTTGAACGTTGCGCTACAAGGTGAAATTCAGGAAGGGTGAGCTGGCCACTCCTGGGCCCCTCAAAATTTAAAACCAATTAAAAAATTTAATTTCTAAGCGTAGGAGGTTATATGGTAAAAAACAATAAAAAATATATGTTTTTAAAATTTTTTTCCCCTTTGCAAGGGTATGATAAAAATCTTACGCCAAGTGGCTTGCGATAAAAGTAATAAAAGAATGAAAAATAACAATTCGAGAGATAACATAGTTATGCTTAGCCTACGTATAGTTGTCCCTGTGGACCTCCCTCCCCTTAATGAGTACTGTCCCCTTCAAAAGTTTTCTCTTCACACAATGGTGAAAGTTTGTTGTCGTCTGTTGAACTTCACTAGGACTTTTTCACCAACTTCGAACACCATGTTATGTCGGGAAGCATTTTCCCTGTTTCGGAGCTTATTCTGGGCGTCTTTAGTGTTATCCTTGGTGGTGCATTCGAGATGCTAACGCCGAAATGGTTTTCCAGCATGGTCAAAGTGGTGTGCGAGTTCAACGATGGTTCGTATTCGCTATTGCAAATATGACCTTTTCTCTAGGAAAAATATTTATTAGTTGCAGCAGCGCCGGCTTGAGATCCTCTATTGTTCTAGAAGGAATTGGCTGGACCATGGCAAATTTCGAGAATTTGTCCACGCACGTAAGAAAATATTTTTTATCTGTGCAGAAAATGTCTATATAAAGCGTTTTTCCCACATGATATGGGACTGGTGTTTGACCAAGCTCATGTTGTTTGTAATATTTTGCCAAAGCGCATATTTTTCAAGCCCTTTCCAATGGTATAATTTTCACGATTCTAAAATTAAATTGGCACATTTTGAAAAAATTAAAAATTTGAATTTTACACCTTACGCACAAGCAGACACATACACAAGGACTCAAGGGTAGGGGTGATACTCGAGTTCGTGGGTATGCACGTGCCCTTTTCATGGACATTCTCAGAAGAGGGGTCACAATATTTTGAAATGGAATAAAACTATAGGATTCCCTCAGATAGGAAACACACTGACTATGATTTTAAGCAAAACCGTCGAAAAAACCTCTAATCCCCCATAATATATCTACTCACAGAGATTACCTTTCGTAAGCGCAACCTATCCCATAGCCGATACACCATCGATATTTACCTATATACTGAACCCTCCTACATCACGTTCACCATCCGGTAATTTGTAAGCAATCCTTGTCTTCCTTTTCCCTCTAATAACCAGTCGACTGCGGTCTTGTTCTGTAAATGACAACCTGTTAAGTGAACATTCTAGACTACAAAAATGACACCCCTCAAATTGCTCAGGATCAGTTCTTCAAATGCCTCAGTACTGCATTCTATTTAAATTATCAATCCATTTCGGTGATGGTAATTGCGCGTAACAATTCAAGTTGTGTTTAAACGTTTACTTTTATTTCGATTAAATTTATTAACATTTATTCCACATATTATATATTTATATAATGTACCTATACTAACTCACTTAAAAAAAAAACTAAAACTAAAATTAAAAATATGGAGATATGCTTTCGAGGTTTTAATGGCTAAATCAAAAATAAGATGTGACTCTACTACAAATTATGACTTTGATGAGCTCTATCAAAATTTTAAAAGACACAAAAATGCATTAATTTTTTAATAAATGGTGGAAAACAACAACAAAAACAGAAATAACAACAACAGCATCAAAAACAACAACAACAACTAAGCCAAGGACTACAAAATTTAGATGACCACCCTACAACATCCGCTAATGCTCTCAAACGAATAAGATTGGAGGAGGGTAAGGAAATCCTTAATCATCCCAAAAAAATATAAATTACCGAGAACTAAAGGGATATAAAAATTTACCTTTTATGTCCTACTTGCGGTGAAAAATACCTGGCCTCGAAAGAACGTCAGCATATATGGACCGATAAGCACAAAAATGCATCGGTCAGAGAGGTCACGAATAATCAAAATATTATTTACCTTAGCTCCGAAACTAAGTTTCCAGTAAAATCATATAGAATTAATAGTTCTGTCCAAAATACTTTTGATTTAATAGATTATTTGCCAAAAAACATATAATAGAAGTTATAAAGCATTGCATAGTGCCATTAAATTCAGCCTGAATGTTTATATATATGTCTATATAAAAGAAACAGAAGAAGGAAATTCAATTGAAACAACAAAACATTTTACGACTGCATACAAATCGGTACACCAAACTGAAAACACTGAAACAATGAAAACAACATCGAGCAGTGAGTTCCAAGAAAAAGATTCTGGTTGGGCAATTGGAAATTTTCCAGAGAAAAAATGACAAAGTCCACCACATACCAAATCAATAAATAATGAAATCATTGTGTATGTTTACGAGTGTAAAAAGATTATGTTACTCGCAACATTCCAAATCGAAGGCGGGTGGATATTTTTGTGAAAACTGCTTAAAGTTTTTCATCGTAAATAACACAACCCATAAAAAGCTTGAGTGAGAGGTAGCCTCCTTATACCCAGAGCCAAATTCTATAAGATCGTTTAAGGGCTTTCACAAAAAATTATCCCCTCCATTGGTAATATATGCTGACATTGTGGCTGCTCTTGAAAATTACAGTACATGCCTAAACTCAGCAACTACTTCGTCGACAACAAAAGTGCAAAAGCATACTGTATGTGCAGTATTATTTTACATTGCGCATAAATATAATCCGGCTCTTAACAAAATGTAAACATATGAAGGTATATATAAAAGGTAAATATAAAAAAATTACATATATTTAAGACTAATAAATTTTTTTAAATATCATAGGCGCTGACTGCATTTCGCAATTTTGTAAATCACTCAAAGAAAAAACTATGAGTTTCTTGCAAATATTGGTCATAAAGAACTTTACATAGCACTAACGCAGAGAATTAAAATAAATGCCTCAAATAGATACAAAATAAGATATATCGATTCAATTGGGTTTTTAAATTAGAGTTTAGAGAAACTTTCAAGTTACATGGAGAACAACATTTTTAAAGTTCTAAGCAGGAAATTTCAGGCAGAAAAATTTGTGCAAATGAGTAGGAAGGGTGTCTGATGTGATGTTTTAATTTTGACTGATGTCTTTGAAAATTGTAGGGAAATTTGTCGGAGAATTTATAAGTTAGACCCTACTAACTATGTAACAGCACCTTCAAAATCTTGGGATGCTATGCTCAAGTATACCAATGTAAATTTAGAATGAAAAGAGCAATACGAGGAGGGTTAACTCAATGTACCCAAAGAATTTCTGTAGCTAATAATAAATAATTGAATAACTTTGATCATAGTAAGCCAAATAACTTTCTTAGTTATATTGATATAATATATGGATGGGCTATTAGTCAATCATTACCCTTTCCGGGCTTAAATTTTTAAATAGAGATCAAGTAGAGTCATTCGATTATAAAAATATTTCTTTTGATGGAAATGTGGGATACATATTAGAAGTAGATTTAGAATATCCTTCTGATCGGCATGATTCACATAACCACTTGCCTTTCTGTCCGGAAAAAAAAATTCCTTCCGACGGTAAAAAGGAAAAATTGATTGCGGACTTAACAAATAATAGCGAATATAATATTCATTTAAAACCGCTTCAGCTATGTATCGAACGTGGTTTAGTTGTAAAAAAAAATACATGGTTTTGTCCTTTGACCAATCATGTTGGTTAAGGCCTTACATTGACTTAAATACTAATCAGCAAAAATTAGATGGAAATGATTTTGAAAAAAAAAATTTTTAAGGAATAATACATGGAAACACAATGGAAAATGTAGCTAAGCATAGAAATACAGTTTTGGTAAATCACTATAAGCCAAGACTGAATTCTCCAGGCTTTAGACACGCATAGCTAGACATGCTTCCATAGCGTTGAATTATTCGGGTCTGATCTAGCGGCAATTGAGTCAACACCATCACAAATTATGTATGATAAACCAAACATAGGGATTGCTGTTTTACAATTATCAAAATGGTTAATGTATGAATTTTATTATAATTTTTTATTTTAATTATTATTGGATACAGATTCGTTTATTTTATCTTCAGAAGAAGATTTTTACCAAACAATTAAAAACAATCCAGAACGCTTTGATACCTCAAGTTATAGGCTGGAAAACCAATTTAATATTGTTCAGGCTAATAACAGAGAGCCAGGAAAAATGAAGGATGAACATGCCGGTAGGGTTATGAAATCCTTCGCGGGACTTAAAGCTAAGGCATACTCTTGTTTAGTTGATAAGGGCGGAAATGAAAACGATTGTATAAAAAAAATAAAAGGAGTTAAGAAATCAGTTATTAAGAAACTGAATCATGAAGATTATATCGAATGTATAAAATATAAAAAAACATTTTATGGAGCTCAGCGAGTAATTCGTAGTAGATCCCACATTCCTTATACAGAAATTATGAATAAAATTAGTCTTAATTATAAGGACGATAAGATTTATATATTAATGGTCATTATAATATTGAAAATATATTAAACAGTAACCAACATAGGAATAAGAAATATTTGTATAATAACATTAAATGAATAAATAAAAAAAAATGTAAGTAAAGGAAAAAAATCAATTTTTTAGTTTTGCGTTTTATTACTTCAACAGGTCATTTACAGAAATCCATGAGTTGTTGGTGGAATCAAAACCGCTCCATTTTACAAGCACTTGGTTTTTTTGTCTCTTAAGTGTTTTCTCTACTATGAAAGCATTTTTATCTTTTACTTTTTGAAGCTCCTCTTGATAAAATGACCCAGGTAAACAGGAAAAATTGATTACGGATTTAACAAATAAAAGCGAACACATATTTCATTTTAAAAAGCTTCAGCTATGTATCTGACATGGTTTAGTTGTAGAGAAAATCCATATAGTTTTAGCTTTTAACCAATCATGTTGGTTAAAGCCTTCTATTGACTTAAATACTAATCAGCGAAATGGCGGGAAATGATTTTGAAAAAAATTTTTTAAGTTAATAAATAATGCAGTATATGGAAAAACGACGGAAAACGTAGCCAAGCATAGAAATATACTTTTAGTAAAACACTAAAGGTCAAGACAGAATTCTCAAGGTTTTAGACAACGCATAGCTAGACATGATTTCCATATAAATGATAACCAATATACATATACAATATATGACAAACCAATATACATAGGGGTTGCTGTTTTAGAATTATCAAAATGGTTAATGTATGAATTTTATTATAATTTTTTATTGCTTAAAAGTCCCTCTTATTATATATATTGATACATATTCATTTATTTTATCTTCAGAAGAAGATTTTTACCAAACAATTAAAAACAATCCAGAATGCTTCGATACCTCAAATTATAGGCTGGAAAACCAATTTAATATTGTTCAGGCTAATAACAGAGAGCCAGGAAAAATGAAGGATGAACATGCCGGTAGGGTTATAAAATCCTTTGCGGGACTTAAAGCTAAGGCATACTCTTGTTTAGTTGATAAGGAAGGAAATGAAAACGATTTTTTTATACAATCGTTATAAAAGGAGCTAAGAAATCAGTTATTAAGAAACTGAATGATGATGATTATCTAATGGAGCTCAGCGAGTAATTCGTAGTACTTGTAGAACTTGTGTTCTTTATTCTTTGAATGACAAAATTGAACTGACTTAAAGCTAACAAGCGGCCACGCAAATATGCTGTGCTTGCCGGCCTACACGGGCATCCGGGGTCGGAAACATTGCCTTCATTGCGTTGCAAAGTTCTGTCTGAAATCATTACCCTCGGCAAGAGTATAATGAAGAGTTGATAAGGAAATAAAGCAAAGAATAAATGTTTCATATAAGACACAAATTTTCAGTATAGTAATGAAAGTGTGCGACGCGTTTTGTATGCCGGATGATTTTATGATAATTGTCAAAGTTTTAATGCAGAATATCTGACATACTGAAATATTCTGGAATAACTTAATCATCAATTTGCCGATTTAACTATATTGTATAAAATATATCACCATAAAAATGACAAAGAAAATTCTTAAATAGAAGCAGCGTTCCTGACATTATTCGCTCTGTTATGGGCACAAACTTTGTTGGTGACGACAATAAAAATATTCATATTCACTCACCCCAAATCATTTTCTACAAGAATCGTAAACTTTAAAAACTCCTAGAGAAATAGGTAATTATTGCCATCGAAAACAGTATAGTATAGTACAATACAGTATAGTATTGCTCAGCAGTTCAAGGATGTATTTTGGAGACGTTGGATAAGAGATGCCTTCCTACTTTAACGAAGCGCGCCAAATGGTTTGCACCGACCAAGCCAATTCAAATCGAAGATGTTGATCTGTGGTGAAAGTCAAACCCGAGGAGGCTGGAAGAAGGGCCTTGTTACGCACACGTTTAAGGCAAAAGATGGTCAAATTGGATATAATTTCTAAATTTTTTACATTCGGTACGCTGCAATTCAATATGCAATATGAAGTATATTTATTTAGTAGAACGTATTTTACATTTTCGACACAAATGTTGATATCAGAAATTTTGATTGTTAAAATTGCGATCATCACTATATTTTTACCTCGTTAAAAGGGGTTTTTGTTTGTTACAACTGACAAGAAATACAAGAGACGAGAGAAAGCATGCAGTTCTTTGCATGCTCGACCGTAAATAAAAAACGGGCGTCGGCAACCTTCGGGTTCCAATTTTGTTTTTTTTAGATTCCCGTTAAAATACACCTGGATGCACTATTTAGAAAGCACCGCAACAGACTGCACAAAGCACGCATATTTGCCTTGCTAAATTTTCATGAGTGTTCTTTTGCGTAAAAAAGATACGACACAGAACTATTATTTTTTAAACAAGTTCCCGAACTAACGACTGGGTAGGCTTCAAACAATATAATTTAAAGAGAGTTAGCTAGAACTGAAGAAGTAGCTAGAATCAAAGAATGAAGAGGATAGCAACAGCGGCGCCGACTACGACAATGACACGTATAAGAAAAGCTCTCGAATATTAATAATAAATAAACAATCAATAAATATCTATCGTTTGCCAAGTGTAGTTTTAATAAATTAAAATAATGTTTATAAAATCACTTGTTTTACGACAGAATGATAATTTTAAATGATATAATTTTTACATTTGAAAACTGTTGTCTGGTCATAAAAAAAATTCCCAACACAACCTTTGATATTTATTTTAGTTGTAACAAAGTATTATTATTCCATAAAAAGCAATCGAGACGTACACTTTACTTCACAGCTTCGACCATTTCAATGTTCAACAAGTAGCTACTGACTTATAATTTATGGAACCAAAAGATGCATAAGACTAATAACAAGGTGTGTAAACATGCAAACTCAAAGGTTTTTAATAATATCCTTGTTATACGAGTATAGCAGACTTTCGAGGTATTTACATTATTTACACCACGAAAATAAAAAACAGTACCAGGCCTTAATCTTCTTGGTCAAACTCTTTTAATATGCAAAATGTCTGAGACCTACAAAGTTTTTAGACCGTTTTTTTTGCATTTACAGATTTTGATTGGTCAAGACAATTTGTAAATCATCGTATCAAGTTTATTAAAATATCAACCATTTCAAGAACTTGTTACAAGCAAAATGATTGGTGGACCATAAAATAGTAGAAATTAAATGTTCCAGATAAAAAAAATGCATGCCATGTATTTAAATTGCGTAGTTTTCGAAAAACCAAGAAATGACCTGAACGTTATAATATATAGTACTACTTATTAAATTTACAGTGGGTAAAAGTTTTTATTGAGTTTAAAGTAAAATATTATTTTCTTATCAAAAAATTCTTCTTGATCTGGTTAAATCATATTGGTCCATAAAAAATGAGTTATTTGCATGACTCTGCAAATGTAGCGTACCAGCCACGAAACTTTGAAACCGTAATAAAACGGTTCGGCTAGCGATCGGTGACTAAATATAAAAAAAATTTCTGGCTTCAAAATTGAGCTCACCTCAGATTTGGGCGGCTTGTGGGGGTTAGGATGGAGTGGAGGGCAAATTTCAGCCAAAAATTTTTTTCTATCCTACTAAATGTTTCATACTTTCCGACGAATACCATAGTATACCCTTTTACTTTACAAGTAACGGGTATAATGAGGTGAAATTAGAGTACAGCGTAGCTCAAGTGTAAAGGATTCAAATTTGGGCGGTTAAATTCAAAATTTTTTTTCTCCAGCAACATTCTCCTTAGAGCCATATCAAAACTATTAAGAAGTATTACATTATCATGACCCCACAAAAAAGCTTTCTCGTAATTCTGGTCAACACATAGTGTACTTTCCTTCAATATTTTTCCAGCGCTGACAATTTTGTTTCATTCCAATGTGTTATTTGGTAACTTTGGTTATATGGATCTATATGCTAGCTACCCTTAGGCTGTCTGAACGGCTATTAAACTGTTTTCCAAATAAAAAGTATGAAGCGTTTTGGTGAAATGGCAATTTTTCATTTCAATTAAAATACTTGGCTTTCCTGTGAAAATATATGCTGGACTACATTTTTGTTGATCTTGAACTGTTTCTGTCGAAACCACAAATAAATTATCCTGATGTAGCATGTAATTGTGAAACGGTTTAAAATTTTCGTTCTTAAAAAACCGTTTCTTCTTGCACTCGTTTGGGTTATGCATGGGCATGGGTAGTTTACTTATAAAGTCACTTAATTTTGTTCTGGTTTTTTTCTGAGATCTGCTGTATTTCAGACATCTTTTTAAACTGACTTCTTATAAGTCATACTTAAACTGTAGACGCTTCATAACTTCTTCTTCCTTGGCAACATCTTTTAAACTCTTATGCAATCAGAGTAAGTTTTCCAAATTGGAGTACTTATATGCAAGAGTTGTCTTAACAAACAAACTTCTAAGTATTGACCAGTCTTCTGGCAGGCCATGGTAATTAGGCAGATCTATTAATATTCCCTTCGAAAAATTTTGACTATAACTCAATTCGAATATGCCACAACCAACCACAAAAACAAACTCACCTTTTAAAGCGTCATTTGGTGACAAATGTATCGGTGAGATGAAATTTTCGTGAAAAATTCAGGCCATGTATGCCGTCAGTACCAGAAGTCGGAGTATAGCTGCTTAGAGTAGCAGCATCGGGACGGAGGCCTTGGTGTAAAGATACCAGCCCATGAATGCCGCCTTTTGTATTGTAAGTATTGTATGAGGGCACGCAAGGCTGAAATTCTCCATATAATGAAGCCAGTGCATAAATGCCGCCCTAAGCGACATCCGAATAGGATGAACTACTGGTTTAAGAAACAATTCCAGGATGCAATCCTTTATTTGAGGAAGCTATACCATAGATGATACCTTGTGCGACACCCGAATACAAGGAACTGCTGGTTAAGGAGCAATTCCAGGATACAATCCTCCAAATGGAGAAGTTGGGCCATAGATGCCACCCTGTGCGACACCCGAACACGATGAAGATGCTTCTTTTATATAGCCCTCCGTGTGAGGACACCAGACCTTGAATACCGTCCTGTGCGCCAATAAAGGGATGTTCACTGACCTGTTTATCAGCTTTCGAACTTAAAGAATTTATTTTCTTCTTAAAGTCATTAAATCATTATTGCATTAATTTTTTGCGTAATTCGATCCGTCAATCTCTTTAGGCGTAACGAAAGCGAGAAGAGTGTACGGCATGCTCTCTTTTTCAGACCTTTTTCAAAGTTAGTTTCACAAATATCTGTAAGATTTCAAAATTTGTATACCCTTGCAGTTATAAAAAATAATCAATAATTTTATTAAATTGAATTCGAAATTCTTAAAAGTAAAAAAATGTATATTCCCAATATTATAAGGTAATATGTCAAAAAGCCCCAAAGCTATAATTTGTTTCCTGTTATTTCCCACTAATTATCCGATCGTTCCTATGACAGCCATATGATATAATCGTCCAATTTTAATAAAATTTATTTCGAAATTCAGCATTAATAAAAAAATGGTATTTCAAAGCTTTTAAGGTTATATGTTTAAAAACACAAAAGAAATAATTTATATTTCATGTTTTCCTACTATGTACTCCTACATCGTTCCTATGGCAGCTATATGATATAGTCGTCCGATTTGGATAAAATTTAATTCGAAATTCAAAACCAAATTACAAATGTTATTTCCAAGCGTAGGAGGTTAAAAGTTAAGAAACACCGAAGATATAATTTTTTTTTAATTTTTTCCCCTTTAGTTCCTATGGGAGCTTTAAGATATAGTTGTCCGACCCGGCTGGTTCCGACTTACTGCAATAGAAAGAAGACTTTTGGGAAAGTTTCTGTTCGTCTGTCCGTTTCTACGCAAGCTAGTCTCTCAGTTTTAAAGCTATCGGGCTGAAACTTTCCCAAAAGTCTTATTTCTATTGCAGGTATTACACCAAGGACTAGTATATAAGTAGGAACCAGCCGGATCAAACAACTATATATTATAGCTCCAATAGGAACTATCTGGGAAAAAATGTTTAAAACAATGATATCATTATTAATGTCATGTTTATTAACGTTTCGAATTAAATTTTATTAAAATCGAACGACTATATAATATAGTCAAACTATATAATATGGCTATATAACGACTATATAATATGGCAAACACTAAAGGAGATATCCTTAAAAGAAAATGCAACATGCATGATGTGCTAAACTTGTGGCCACCACTGTATATACAAAAAAACACCGAGGCTATTATTTTTATACCCGTTACTCGGAAAGTATGTAACAGGTAGAAGGAAGCGTTTCCGACCCCAAAAAGTACATTCAAAAAGTATATTCTTGATATTCTTGATCACTAGCCGAGTCGATCTAGCCATGTCCGTATCTCCGTGTGAACGCTGATATTTCGGAAACTCTATGAAAAACCAGTCAGACTTGGCATGCAGATTCCTGGGTTTCCTGCGCAGCGCAAGTTTGTTTCAGCAAGGTGCCACGCCCACTCTAATACCCACTACCTATCGATTGGCCCAAAAAAAATGTGCCACGCCCACTAATCGGCCAAAACAGTGGTGGCCATAGTTAGCACAGTAGAAAATATTGTTTTGCTAAAATGTATTTGTATCATAAAAAACGCTAAACGCTTAAAACTGTCTGCCGCCCACATAACATTACCCAAATAGTCGGTAGGTGGCGCTTTAATTTTTCCTTTGCTGGAGATATATAACCATATGAAATATAATATAAAACAAAATTATTTTTTTTTGTTTTTATTTCATCATTTATTTTTAGTCTGAATCGCTCTCCTTCTGTTTGATGCTTTAGTGTTTGCTTTTTTAACTTTGCTGTAAAACATATACTTCTCGACCTTTAATAATTTACACAGCCCTGTCCTTAGTGTGACCATCCTTTTCCAACGATTCTGAAAGATATAAAGCAAAGTGAATATATTATTTTGAAATACACGTGTATGTATATTGCAAAGATGATATTTATGTTAAAAATTAAGTTAGGCACAATTACAGTGCATTTATGTACAATATGTACATAGTAATAATTATTATTAAATTTTATTAATTTCTTTTTCGTTTATTATGTTCAATGTACATATGTGGCCGGTTTCCACGTAGTGTCGAAGACCACCAGGAGGGTGTGCGAAGGCAACTACTAAATACACGAATAAATAAAAATCTACAGTAAACATCCGATTGTTACAAGTGATACAAAAATCAAAAGGTATTGCAAAAAAATGGCATACCAACACATAAAGAAAATCAATTGGTTTGGGAGAAAGAGTGGTGAAAGTGTAAAAGTAAACATTGAGAAAATTTATCTGTTGAGGCCGCTGGGGATAAATACTATATTATATACTATAAAATCGGATACTCCGTTCAAAAGTAATGTGCGAAACAAGATTTTTGGGGACTTCTCACAACGAAAATTTTATTTTGTTTGCCAGCTTGTCAGCTTGCCAGTATGAAGTAAAAGAAGTAATCAATTATCAATATTAGTAACACCATGTTAAATTTTTAAAGATTTTTGTATTTTAATATTTTTGTGACCTTTCCATTGTCAGCTATATATTAGAATAGTCCGATTTTTATTAAATTTAATTCAAAATTCATAGAAAATATAAAAAATGATAATTTAAATGATATTATGTAAAAAACACCAAAGCTATAATTTCTTTCATATTATTTTCCCATTTTCCCACAGCTATTTGATATAGTCGTTAGATTTTAATAAAATTAAATTCGGAATTCATTATTTTCCCACTAATTTTTCGATCGTTCCTATGGCAGCTATATAATATAGTCGTCCGATTTTGATAAAATTTAATTCGAAATTTAAAACAAAATAGAATATGGTGTTTCCAATATTAAAAAATATCAAAGTTATATTTAAAAAAAAAAATAAATTCGAAATTCAGAACTAATTTAAAAATTTTATATCCAAAGTTTTAGCTCGATAGCTTTAAAACTGACCCCAGCGTTGGCTGCAAATAAGAAGCGGCCGGGTTCCTGGCCGCTATCAAGTTTGTGGGGGGAGTAGTCTCTCGCTGCGGTCACTGTGATTCTGGGCCGACTGGCCACTGGTCATCCACTGTAGAATTAGGATGATTATGTTGGGATAAAACTATTCTCATTTTCCTGCTGGGCTAGAGACTCAGTCAGGATAAAAATGACGATCGGTCGTTGCCGTCGCTCAGTTGACTTAGTTAACTACTCCCCCTTCAGGAATGAGGCCGCCCTCGGTCGACCCTATTTGGGCAATCATCTCTTTTAGCTGGGCCTCAGTTGTTCTGGCCTGGGTGACTCGCCGATAGGTCAAGCCGATACAGATCAACGCGCTGCATATTGCTCCTGCAATTTGTACCTCTGATATGACCGATAGTCCATGATCTCTTTCCCCAATTTTTCACTTTGAACGTTGCGCTACAAGGTGAAATTCAGGAAGGGTGAGCTGGCCACTCCTGGGCCCCTCAAAATTTAAAACCAATTAAAAAATTTAATTTCTAAGCGTAGGAGGTTATATGGTAAAAAACAATAAAAAATATATGTTTTTAAAATTTTTTTCCCCTTTGCAAGGGTATGATAAAAATCTTACGCCAAGTGGCTTGCGATAAAAGTAATAAAAGAATGAAAAATAACAATTCGAGAGATAACATAGTTATGCTTAGCCTACGTATAGTTGTCCCTGTGGACCTCCCTCCCCTTAATGAGTACTGTCCCCTTCAAAAGTTTTCTCTTCACACAATGGTGAAAGTTTGTTGTCGTCTGTTGAACTTCACTAGGACTTTTTCACCAACTTCGAACACCATGTTATGTTGGGAAGCATTTTCCCTGTTTCGGAGCTTATTCTGGGCGTCTTTAGTGTTATCCTTGGTGGTGCATTCGAGATGCTAACGCCGAAATGGTTTTCCAGCATGGTCAAAGTGGTGTGCGAGTTCAACGATGGTTCGTATTCGCTATTGCAAATATGACCTTTTCTCTAGGAAAAATATTTATTAGTTGCAGCAGCGCCGGCTTGAGATCCTCTATTGTTCTAGAAGGAATTGGCTGGACCATGGCAAATTTCGAGAATTTGTCCACGCACGTAAGAAAATATTTTTTATCTGTGCAGAAAATGTCTATATAAAGCGTTTTTCCCACATGATATGGGACTGGTGTTTGACCAAGCTCATGTTGTTTGTAATATTTTGCCAAAGCGCATATTTTTCAAGCCCTTTCCAATGGTATAATTTTCACGATTCTAAAATTAAATTGGCACATTTTGAAAAAATTAAAAATTTGAATTTTACACCTTACGCACAAGCAGACACATACACAAGGACTCAAGGGTAGGGGTGATACTCGAGTTCGTGGGTATGCACGTGCCCTTTTCATGGACATTCTCAGAAGAGGGGTCACAATATTTTGAAATGGAATAAAACTATAGGATTCCCTCAGATAGGAAACACACTGACTATGATTTTAAGCAAAACCGTCGAAAAAACCTCTAATCCCCCATAATATATCTACTCACAGAGATTACCTTTCGTAAGCGCAACCTATCCCATAGCCGATACACCATCGATATTTACCTATATACTGAACCCTCCTACATCACGTTCACCATCCGGTAATTTGTAAGCAATCCTTGTCTTCCTTTTCCCTCTAATAACCAGTCGACTGCGGTCTTGTTCTGTAAATGACAACCTGTTAAGTGAACATTCTAGACTACAAAAATGACACCCCTCAAATTGCTCAGGATCAGTTCTTCAAATGCCTCAGTACTGCATTCTATTTAAATTATCAATCCATTTCGGTGATGGTAATTGCGCGTAACAATTCAAGTTGTGTTTAAACGTTTACTTTTATTTCGATTAAATTTATTAACATTTATTCCACATATTATATATTTATATAATGTACCTATACTAACTCACTTAAAAAAAAAACTAAAACTAAAATTAAAAATATGGAGATATGCTTTCGAGGTTTTAATGGCTAAATCAAAAATAAGATGTGACTCTACTACAAATTATGACTTTGATGAGCTCTATCAAAATTTTAAAAGACACAAAAATGCATTAATTTTTTAATAAATGGTGGAAAACAACAACAAAAACAGAAATAACAACAACAGCATCAAAAACAACAACAACAACTAAGCCAAGGACTACAAAATTTAGATGACCACCCTACAACATCCGCTAATGCTCTCAAACGAATAAGATTGGAGGAGGGTAAGGAAATCCTTAATCATCCCAAAAAAATTGAAATTACCGAGAACTAAAGGGATATAAAAATTTACCTTTTATGTCTTACTTGCGGTGAAAAATACCTGGCCTCGAAAGAACGTCAGCATATATGGACCGATAAGCACAAAAATGCATCGGTCAGAGAGGTCACGAATAATCAAAATATTATTTACCTTAGCTCCGAAACTAAGTTTCCAGTAAAATCATATAGAATTAATAGTTCTGTCCAAAATACTTTTGATTTAATAGATTATTTGCCAAAAAACATATAATAGAAGTTATAAAGCATTGCATAGTGCCATTAAATTCAGCCTGAATGTTTATATATATGTCTATATAAAAGAAACAGAAGAAGGAAATTCAATTGAAACAACAAAACATTTTACGACTGCATACAAATCGGTACACCAAACTGAAAACACTGAAACAATGAAAACAACATCGAGCAGTGAGTTCCAAGAAAAAGATTCTGGTTGGGCAATTGGAAATTTTCCTTTTCTTGAAATTACGATAATAAAGCTAGAAAACATTCCTGCTAGTGGATACATCCAGGCCCCTAAAAAAATAAGAGCACGAAATGCACTTATAAATGTACAAAATACGGATGTATAGCTAATAAAAGCCATGAGAGTGCTACCTTTGCAACAACACAGCAAAGAAAGTATTCGAGAGAAAAAATGACAAAGTCCACCACATACCAAATCAATAAATAATGAAATCATTGTGTATGTTTACGAGTGTAAAAAGATTATGTTACTCGCAACATTCCAAATCGAAGGCGGGTGGATATTTTTGTGAAAACTGCTTAAAGTTTTTCATCGTAAATAACACAACCCATAAAAAGCTTGAGTGAGAGGTAGCCTCCTTATACCCAGAGCCAAATTCTACAAGATCGTTTAAGGGCTTTCACAAAAAATTATCCCCTCCATTGGTAATATATGCTGACATTGTGGCTGCTCTTGAAAATTACAGTACATGCCTAAACTCAGCAACTACTTCGTCGACAACAAAGGTGCAAAAGCATACTGTATGTGCAGTATTATTTTACATTGCGCATAAATATAATCCGGCTCTTAACAAAATGTAAACATATGAAGGTATATATAAAAGGTAAATATAAAAAAATTACATATATTTAAGACTAATAAATTTTTTTAAATATCATAGGCGCTGACTGCATTTCGCAATTTTGTAAATCACTCAAAGAAAAAACTATGAGTTTCTTGCAAATATTGGTCATAAAGAACTTTACATAGCACTAACGCAGAGAATTAAAATAAATGCCTCAAATAGATACAAAATAAGATATATCGATTCAATTGGGTTTTTAAATTAGAGTTTAGAGAAACTTTCAAGTTACATGGAGAACAACATTTTTAAAGTTCTAAGCAGGAAATTTCAGGCAGAAAAATTTGTGCAAATGAGTAGGAAGGCTGTCTGATGTGATGTTTTAATTTTGACTGATGTCTTTGAAAATTGTAGGGAAATTTGTCGGAGAATTTATAAGTTAGACCCTACTGACTATGTAACAGCACCTTCAAAATCTTGGGATGCTATGCTCAAGTATACCAATGTAAATTTACAATGAAAAGAGCAATACGAGGAGGGTTAACTCAATGTACCCAAAGAATTTCTGTAGCTAATAATAAATACATGAATAACTTTGATCATAGTAAGCCAAATAACTTTCTTAGTTATATTGATATAATATATGGATGGGCTATTAGTCAATCATTACCCTTTTCCGGGCTTAAATTTTTAAATAGAGATCAAGTAGGGTCATTCGATTATAAAAATATTTTTTTTGATGGAAATGTGGGATACATATTAGAAGTAGATTTAGAATATCCTTCTGATCGGCATGATTCACATAACCACTTGCCTTTCTGTCCGGAAAAAAAAATTCCTTCCGACGGTAAAAAGGAAAAATTGATTGCGGATTTA
Source organism: Drosophila biarmipes (assembly GCF_025231255.1). NCBI lineage: Eukaryota > Metazoa > Arthropoda > Insecta > Diptera > Drosophilidae > Drosophila > Drosophila biarmipes. Next base: position 20,741 of record NC_066613.1, on the reverse strand, counting down.
ACAAATAAAAGCGAATATAATATTCATTTAAAACCGCTTCAGCTATGTATCGAACATGGTTTAGTTGTAAAAAAAATACATAGTTTTGTCCTTTGACCAATCATGTTGGTTAAAGCCTTACATTGACTTAAATACTAATCAGCAAAAATTAGATGGAAATGATTTTGAAAAAAAAAATTTTTTAATGAATAATACATGGAAACACAATGGAAAATGTAGCTAAGCATAGAAATACAGTTTTGGTAAATCACTATAAGTCAAGACTGAATTCTCCAGGCTTTAGACACGCATAGCTAGACATGCTTCCATAGCGTTGAATTATTCGGGTCTGATCTAGCGGCAATTGAGTCAACACCATCACAAATTATGTATGATAAACCAAACATAGGGATTGCTGTTTTACAATTATCAAAATGGTTAATGTATGAATTTTATTATAATTTTTTATTTTAATTATTATTGGATACAGATTCGTTTATTTTATCTTCAGAAGAAGATTTTTACCAAACAATTAAAAACAATCCAGAACGCTTCGATACCTCAAGTTATAGGCTGGAAAACCAATTTAATATTGTTCAGGCTAATAACAGAGAGCCAGGAAAAATGAAGGATGAACATGCCGGTAGGGTTATGAAATCCTTCGCGGGACTTAAAGCTAAGGCATACTCTTGTTTAGTTGATAAGGAAGGAAATGAAAACGATTTTTTTATACAATCGTTATAAAAGGAGCTAAGAAATCAGTTATTAAGAAACTGAATGATGATGATTATCTAATGGAGCTCAGCGAGTAATTCGTAGTACTTGTAGAACTTGTGTTCTTTATTCTTTGAATGACAAAATTGAACTGACTTAAAGCTAACAAGCGGCCACGCAAATATGCTGTGCTTGCCGGCCTACACGGGCATCCGGGGTCGGAAACATTGCCTTCATTGCGTTGCAAAGTTCTGTCTGAAATCATTACCCTCGGCAAGAGTATAATGAAGAGTTGATAAGGAAATAAAGCAAAGAATAAATGTTTCATATAAGACACAAATTTTCAGTATAGTAATGAAAGTGTGCGACGCGTTTTGTATGCCGGATGATTTTATGATAATTGTCAAAGTTTTAATGCAGAATATCTGACATACTGAAATATTCTGGAATAACTTAATCATCAATTTGCCGATTTAACTATATTGTATAAAATATATCACCATAAAAATGACAAAGAAAATTCTTAAATAGAAGCAGCGTTCCTGACATTATTCGCTCTGTTATGGGCACAAACTTTGTTGGTGACGACAATAAAAATATTCATATTCACTCACCCCAAATCATTTTCTACAAGAATCGTAAACTTTAAAAACTCCTAGAGAAATAGGTAATTATTGCCATCGAAAACAGTATAGTATAGTACAATACAGTATAGTATTGCTCAGCAGTTCAAGGATGTATTTTGGAGACGTTGGATAAGAGATGCCTTCCTACTTTAACGAAGCGCGCCAAATGGTTTGCACCGACCAAGCCAATTCAAATCGAAGATGTTGATCTGTGGTGAAAGTCAAACCCGAGGAGGCTGGAAGAAGGGCCTTGTTACGCACACGTTTAAGGCAAAAGATGGTCAAATTGGATATAATTTCTAAATTTTTTACATTCGGTACGCTGCAATTCAATATGCAATATGAAGTATATTTATTTAGTAGAACGTATTTTACATTTTCGACACAAATGTTGATATCAGAAATTTTGATTGTTAAAATTGCGATCATCACTATATTTTTACCTCGTTAAAAGGGGTTTTTGTTTGTTACAACTGACAAGAAATACAAGAGACGAGAGAAAGCATGCAGTTCTTTGCATGCTCGACCGTAAATAAAAAACGGGCGTCGGCAACCTTCGGGTTCCAATTTTGTTTTTTTTAGATTCCCGTTAAAATACACCTGGATGCACTATTTAGAAAGCACCGCAACAGACTGCACAAAGCACGCATATTTGCCTTGCTAAATTTTCATGAGTGTTCTTTTGCGTAAAAAAGATACGACACAGAACTATTATTTTTTAAACAAGTTCCCGAACTAACGACTGGGTAGGCTTCAAACAATATAATTTAAAGAGAGTTAGCTAGAACTGAAGAAGTAGCTAGAATCAAAGAATGAAGAGGATAGCAACAGCGGCGCCGACTACGACAATGACACGTATAAGAAAAGCTCTCGAATATTAATAATAAATAAACAATCAATAAATATCTATCGTTTGCCAAGTGTAGTTTTAATAAATTAAAATAATGTTTATAAAATCACTTGTTTTAAGACAGAATGATAATTTTAAATGATATAATTTTTACATTTGAAAACTGTTGTCTGGTCATAAAAAAAATTCCCAACACAACCTTTGATATTTATTTTAGTTGTAACAAAGTATTATTATTCCATAAAAAGCAATCGAGACGTACACTTTACTTCACAGCTTCGACCATTTCAATGTTCAACAAGTAGCTACTGACTTATAATTTATGGAACCAAAAGATGCATAAGACTAATAACAAGGTGTGTAAACATGCAAACTCAAAGGTTTTTAATAATATCCTTGTTATACGAGTATAGCAGACTTTCGAGGTATTTACATTATTTACACCACGAAAATAAAAAACAGTACCAGGCCTTAATCTTCTTGGTCAAACTCTTTTAATATGCAAAATGTCTGAGACCTACAAAGTTTTTAGACCGTTTTTTTTGCATTTACAGATTTTGATTGGTCAAGACAATTTGTAAATCATCGTATCAAGTTTATTAAAATATCAACCATTTCAAGAACTTGTTACAAGCAAAATGATTGGTGGACCATAAAATAGTAGAAATTAAATGTTCCAGATAAAAAAAATGCATGCCATGTATTTAAATTGCGTAGTTTTCGAAAAACCAAGAAATGACCTGAACGTTATAATATATAGTACTACTTATTAAATTTACAGTGGGTAAAAGTTTTTATTGAGTTTAAAGTAAAATATTATTTTCTTATCAAAAAATTCTTCTTGATCTGGTTAAATCATATTGGTCCATAAAAAATGAGTTATTTGCATGACTCTGCAAATGTAGCGTACCAGCCACGAAACTTTGAAACCGTAATAAAACGGTTCGGCTAGCGATCGGTGACTAAATATAAAAAAAATTTCTGGCTTCAAAATTGAGCTCACCTCAGATTTGGGCGGCTTGTGGGGGTTAGGATGGAGTGGAGGGCAAATTTCAGCCAAAAATTTTTTTCTATCCTACTAAATGTTTCATACTTTCCGACGAATACCATAGTATACCCTTTTACTTTACAAGTAACGGGTATAATGAGGTGAAATTAGAGTACAGCGTAGCTCAAGTGTAAAGGATTCAAATTTGGGCGGTTAAATTCAAAATTTTTTTTCTCCAGCAACATTCTCCTTAGAGCCATATCAAAACTATTAAGAAGTATTACATTATCATGACCCCACAAAAAAGCTTTCTCGTAACTCTGGTCAACACATAGTGTACTTTCCTTCAATATTTTTCCAGCGCTGACAATTTTGTTTCATTCCAATGTGTTATTTGGTAACTTTGGTTATATGGATCTATATGCTAGCTACCCTTAGGCTGTCTGAACGGCTATTAAACTGTTTTCCAAATAAAAAGTATGAAGCGTTTTGGTGAAATGGCAATTTTTCATTTCAATTAAAATACTTGGCTTTCCTGTGAAAATATATGCTGGACTACATTTTTGTTGATCTTGAACTGTTTCTGTCGAAACCACAAATAAATTATCCTGATGTAGCATGTAATTGTGAAACGGTTTAAAATTTTCGTTCTTAAAAAACCGTTTCTTCTTGCACTCGTTTGGGTTATGCATGGGCATGGGTAGTTTACTTATAAAGTCACTTAATTTTGTTCTGGTTTTTTTCTGAGATCTGCTGTATTTCAGACATCTTTTTAAACTGACTTCTTATAAGTCATACTTAAACTGTAGACGCTTCATAACTTCTTCTTCCTTGGCAACATCTTTTAAACTCTTATGCAATCAGAGTAAGTTTTCCAAATTGGAGTACTTATATGCAAGAGTTGTCTTAACAAACAAACTTCTAAGTATTGACCAGTCTTCTGGTAGGCCATGGTAATTAGGCAGATCTATTAATATTCCCTTCGAAAAATTTTGACTATAACTCAATTCGAATATGCCACAACCAACCACAAAAACAAACTCACCTTTTAAAGCGTCATTTGGTGACAAATGTATCGGTGAGATGAAATTTTCGTGAAAAATTCAGGCCATGTATGCCGTCAGTACCAGAAGTCGGAGTATAGCTGCTTAGAGTAGCAGCATCGGGACGGAGGCCTTGGTGTAAAGATACCAGCCCATGAATGCCGCCTTTTGTATTGTAAGTATTGTATGAGGGCACGCAAGGCTGAAATTCTCCATATAATGAAGCCAGTGCATAAATGCCGCCCTAAGCGACATCCGAATAGGATGAACTACTGGTTTAAGAAACAATTCCAGGATGCAATCCTTTATTTGAGGAAGCTATACCATAGATGATACCTTGTGCGACACCCGAATACAAGGAACTGCTGGTTAAGGAGCAATTCCAGGATACAATCCTCCAAATGGAGAAGTTGGGCCATAGATGCCACCCTGTGCGACACCCGAACACGATGAAGATGCTTCTTTTATATAGCCCTCCGTGTGAGGACACCAGACCTTGAATACCGTCCTGTGCGCCAATAAAGGGATGTTCACTGACCTGTTTATCAGCTTTCGAACTTAAAGAATTTATTTTCTTCTTAAAGTCATTAAATCATTATTGCATTAATTTTTTGCGTAATTCGATCCGTCAATCTCTTTAGGCGTAACGAAAGCGAGAAGAGTGTACGGCATGCTCTCTTTTTCAGACCTTTTTCAAAGTTAGTTTCACAAATATCTGTAAGATTTCAAAATTTGTATACCCTTGCAGTTATAAAAAATAATCAATAATTTTATTAAATTGAATTCGAAATTCTTAAAAGTAAAAAAATGTATATTCCCAATATTATAAGGTAATATGTCAAAAAGCCCCAAAGCTATAATTTGTTTCCTGTTATTTCCCACTAATTATCCGATCGTTCCTATGACAGCCATATGATATAATCGTCCAATTTTAATAAAATTTATTTCGAAATTCAGCATTAATAAAAAAATGGTATTTCAAAGCTTTTAAGGTTATATGTTTAAAAACACAAAAGAAATAATTTATATTTCATGTTTTCCTACTATGTACTCCTACATCGTTCCTATGGCAGCTATATGATATAGTCGTCCGATTTGGATAAAATTTAATTCGAAATTCAAAACCAAATAACAAATGTTATTTCCAAGCGTAGGAGGTTAAACGTTAAGAAACACCGAAGATATAATTTTTTTTAAATTTTTTCCCCTTTAGTTCCTATGGGAGCTTTAAGATATAGTTGTCCGATCCGGCTGGTTCCGACTGCAATAGAAAGAAGACTTTTGGGAAAGTTTCTGTTCGTCTGTCCGTTTCTACGCAAGCTAGTCTCTCAGTTTTAAAGCTATCGGGCTGAAACTTTCCCAAAAGTCTTATTTCTATTGCAGGTATTACACCCAGGACTAGTGTATAAGTCGGAACCAGCCGGATCGAACAACTATATCTTCTAGCTCCAATAGGAACTATCTGGGAAAAAATGTTTAAAACAATGATATCATTATTAATGTCATGTTTATTAACGTTTCGAATTAAATTTTATTAAAATCGAACGACTATATAATATAGGTGCCATAGGAACAATCGGAAAATTGGTGGAAAAATAATATGAAACAAGGAAGAACGATTTTGTCGAGTGCCTCGACTATCAGAAATTAGGAGTTTAGGATGCTTAAGGGTAAATATTTTTTTCATGAAACTTTTTGTCTTACCTACGAACTTTTCGAAACCTGTAACCGAAAAAGTTGTTTTTGGATTACAGGTTACAGATTTAGATTGATATTCTGTCCGTTTTGTAGTCATTTCATGCTTTGCCTTAAAGTGCACTTAGAAAAGTTCATACTGATAGTTGTGATTGGTTTTCGAACTTTAACGATCACATTAAACCGAAGAATTCATATTTTTCTTTTAAGCGGTTTTAATTTTTTTTATTAGCTAATATTGTCTCAACTTAGATGTTTGTAACTTTATTCTTTTTTTAAGTATACAACTTTTCCTTCAAAATTAAGTAATAAAAGCTAAATTCAAAATTGTGAAAATATTTGTATAAGCTTTGCACTAGAACCCATTTAATGGCAAAGACAACATGTCCAAACTGTGCCACCATTTGTATTAGCAAAGTGGTAGGAAGCAGTTTTTCGGTCGGCTTAAACACAAGATTCCAACGTCAGCTTAGCTTGCCGGGACCACCAGACGTTGTAAATAACCGTGTAAATAACCAAAGACCTCCGAGAAAGATTAAGCATCCAGTCATTACTATAAATTGATCCAATTAATACTGAAAAATGTATAGAACTGATTTTAGCGCATAGACATGGGCACAACCATCATAGAAAAATTATAAGCAAAATCCTTAAGTTCATAATTTGGACGATGATAGTGCGCAAAGTGGTAAGGAGGATACTGTGGCCACAAGAGTGCGAAGTTTATTTTTTGACTGATCAAAAATAAAAAACCTAAAAGATGGCCCATATTAATTTTTATCTTGTGTAAGCTATTAATATCAAAAGTTTGACGGAAATTTTGAGATCATCTGCTAAAATACCAGCTCCTTTTTCAAGAGAAAAAATTATTTTGGAGTCATCATAAGTTAGTCAGAAAAATTTGCTGGAATGGACTTCGTGCGCCTCTCAGGCAGACAAGGAACTTTTAATGAGTCAAAAGTTTTCAAGAGTAGACATCACTATTCTATCATCTTCACGGAATGTACCGACGACGGGAGTCCTTTTTTGGGGGATGTTACACGATTATATGTTAGAGCGGTCAGATATCTGATAATGAAGTAGGCGTTATGTGTGAATGATATGTGGTTGAATTAGTGTCACTGACACTAACAGCATAGGTAGGAAAAGCTCGTTTTTTGCCGTCCATGGGGGTGTGTAAAGTAAATATCTTGAGAATATTACTTGAGAATGAGTCAAAAAATTTAAAATCAGACAATCACTAGACGGATTTTCGGAGCTTAATAAGGTTGAAAACATTCTCGTCCGAAATAAAGTATATGCAGAGTCACATCAAAAGGGAGGCTATATTTATCTAATAGATAAGCCAATAGATAGAGTTTTAAGGGATGAAACTGTATTTACCGTTTGATACGGATACAAGTATTGCGGAAAAAAATGTTTGTCTGGATTCATTAGACAACCAATTTAAACAGCAAGATCTTCGATTTCTCGGTTGTCTCGTCCGGAGAATACAATATTAAATTTCTGGACGGCAAATAAACAAGTGCAACGCAGCCAGACAGATTAGGCGGATAGCTAACGATGTGTCCACAAAACATCAACGACAACTATCTATCTATCGGCTCCCAGAGTCTTTCGAGCACCATATAATTTTTTTTACACCAAATGGTTGTCTCCAATTACCTCAGTATATTAAAACCCCCATAAACTGTTCAAAATTTGAACGAAACTTTAACCCAGTTTGTTTTTTGTCGGCAAGTTCATTGAAAAGGCAAGCGGGCATTATGGCAGTTTAATTTTTTTTGGACTTGACCATTTGAACGAAGAGCGTTCCAGGCCGGTGTTCTAGCGTGCATCAAAAACTTAATATCGTTCTTCTGAAAAGTGCCTAATAAACCGATCATTCTGGAATTTTCCACACTGTTTCTGTACCCAAATCCGTAGAAACTAATGTTTTTTTACTGATTATTTCTCTTAATTTTATAATAGCTAATATATATATATATATTTTTTTTTTGGATAAAATCACGTTTTTGACTTTAAAGTATTATTAAAAATAAAATGTTTCCTTCGGAAATATTTTAACAAAAAAAACATTTTTTTCTGATGATCTAGTATCAGTTCCTCGATTTTTGACCCGAGCTTCAGTCCTGAGCTACTTTTCAGGTAATGGAATATTTTTTCCTACTGACTATTCATTATTATTAAATTTAATAGCCACAATGGCCTTAAAAGTGAGTGTGTACGGGATAATTTTACTAAATATAGTTGGTGCCACAAAATAACTTTGGACTTCTTTTATTTACTATTAATATTTTAATATTTATTTGATAAAAGAGATATGGAGCACGTCGTGCAGTCTTTTTTGATGCCTTTTAGATTTTCTTAAATATGTTGCATCCAGGTTTATTTTGATTGGTACGGAAAAAAAATTAAACCCGAAGGTTGCCGATGGTTGCATTTTTACGATGGTTTTTTCGGACCAAAACTTTGACAGGCAAAAAAAAAAAAGGCAACATAAAAAGGAGCGCGTGTTTTTTTCATTTCCTGTTTTTTTAATTGTGAAAACTAAGGTTCATGCCTCGAGTTTTGAACAATTTTGTTGCTCTCTGCCACTATTTAGATTAATATTTTTACAGGCAAGTAAGGTATAGTTACTTAATTTTGATCGTTTCCGACCCCAACATATATATTTTTGTTCAGGATTACTAGCCCAGTTCTTGTTCGTCTATCCGTTTTTTTTTTGCTTAAATGTATTTGTATCATCAAAACTATTCGATTGATATAAAAAATGGTTTGCCACGCCCACCCAAACGGCTCAAAGGCTTTAAACTATCTCCCGCTAACAAAACATATTCCGAAATAGCCGATAGGTCCCTCAAGTTGAGCAAAGGGTTTCTGATAGTAGAGGGGCTCGACTTCAGCGTTCTTCCTTGTTTTCTTTGTAAGACAGCCACATCAAAAAATTCTAACTTTCTTCAACGGGAAAATAAGAGCTGTTATTTTTTAAGAATATCTTGTTTGTTTCAATTAGGTCGCATTCGTTTAATAATAAAGTATTTATTTCGTTAATTTTTTCTTTTATTGTTACTAAATATTTATGATCTGGGCTACCTGCGATGTATTTCCAGGCTGCGCCGATCATATTTATGGATTTTTCTTTGGTTCTTTTGAAAGTGTACTAAGTGCTGTGATTGAATTATTTCGTGTGTTAGAGTATGGTAACGATATATGTTTCTTAATCTGGTTTGTGTGTTGTCTTATTTGAACTCGTTATATGAATTTGTTTTCGAGGTGGCTTAGATTATTTAAATGGGTAAGTTTTATTGATGATATTTGTAGTTTCCCTATTCCTTTGTAGGTTGTTTTATCGGTGTCCGCAAAATTGTTAGGAACATAAAAATTAGTTACACTTTTATTTACTTATTTAACATTGAATTAAAAGTTTTTACTTAACGGTTTCACTTACCTATAAGCTTATAATTTTTAAAACAATCCACATTTTTTTATTTGTTAAAAAATAAGAAACGATGATTACTTATGACTTATGAACTCCCTGTAATAAAAAAGAGACTTTTGGGAAGGTTTTATTCCGGTAGCTTTAAAACTGAAAGACTGAACTCGAAAGGAGTTTACCTGGTCTATTGGATTGTTAATGTCCACTAGATTGCGTTAGACCGACACTGCAGGTGGACCCTGCCCTCACTTTTCGTTCGGCTTTGGGAAAGTATGTAACAAGTAGGAGGAAGCGTTTCGAGTCGATCTAGCCACGTCTGCCTGTCCATTTGAACGATGTGGTTGACACTAGAGGTGCAGAAACATCGATGTATTTCATGTAATGATAGACTAGATTTATAAGGCCTTGGATAGGTAAAATAAAAACATTGTAATACATAAATTTAATATAACATGTATAAAATCATAATAATATAATAATAAGAATAAAATGTATTCCTAAGTACATCAGGATCAGGGAATCTAATACGCAGGAGGGCCAAATTGTAGTAGGCTCATCGGATAGTCACAGTAGTATTACCGATAACGCTTGTAAAAGCAAGACAAATGTATTATTTGTAAGCAATCGGGAAGAGAGGCTTTCTAGTGTGAACAGTTAGGTAAAACGGTCGTGCCAATAAAGCTAAAGGTTGTGTCTCCTAAACTGAAGTAGTTTTTCTTTCACAAATAAGAAAGCATACTTACTTGAAGATTTAGATGAACACCCGATTTATGGCTGGTTTTATAAAGAACTTAAAAAAAACACGAAGCCTTTTTAAACAATTATTTCAAAATTAAATTGGGTAATGAGTACCACGAACGTAACTATTCAAATTGAAGTCTTTAAAATAAGAAAAGTGAAAAATAAATAACATAAATCATACTGACTTAAAAATTTATATGGAAACTTGGTTTAGCGCGGTTTTATAAAGAAGAACTTAAAAACACGATACCTAGTTTAAAAAGTTAAGCTCGGGTAATCAAAGACTTATTTTTTCTTATTATTGTAATAGTAATTTAGACAGTTTATTTGTAAGTTTAAATGATTTTATTTCGTGGTTCTTCACATGCATGTGTTCTTGGCACAGTTTCGACGAGAAAAGTGTTTCTCTCATCTGCGTTTCAAGGCTGCCACACATTTTTAAGTTCTGCATTGCCAGATCGCATACCTAAATGTAGTATTTTATATACTGTACATAGTTCTATATTAATTAATTAATCTATATTGTTTATATGTTTATTCTATTCTATTGTATTCTATTGTATTCTATTGTATTCTATTGTATTCTATTCTATTGTATTCTATTCTATTGTATTCTATTCTATTGTATTCTATTCTATTGTATTCTATTCTATTGTATTCTATCTATTCTATTGTATTCTATTCTATTCTATTGTATTCTATTCTATTCTATTGTATTCTATTCTATTCTATTGTATTCTATTCTATTGTATTCTATTCTATTGTATTCTATTCTATTCTATTGTATTCTATTCTATTGTATTCTATTCTATTGTATTCTATTCTATTGTATTCTATTCTATTGTATTCTATTCTATTCTATTGTATTCTATTCTATTGTATTCTATTCTATTGTATTCTATTCTATTCTATTGTATTCTATTCTATTGTATCTATTCTATTCTATTCTTATTGCTATTCTATTCTATTGTATTCTATTCTATTGTATTCTATTCTATTGTATTCTATTCTATTGTATTCTATTCTACTTGTATTCTATTCTATTGTATTCTATTCTATTGTATTCTATTCTATTGTATTCTATTCTATTGTATTCTATTCAATTTCTATTCAAATTCTATTTCAATTCTATTCAATTCTATTCAATTCTATTCAATTCTATTCAATTCTATTCAATTCTATTCAATTCTATTCAATTCTATTCAATTCTAATTCAATTCTATTCAATTCTATTCAATTCTATTCAATTCTATTCAATTCTATTCAATTCTATTCAATTCTATTCAATTCTATTCAATTCTATTCAATTCTATTCATTCTATTCAATTCTATTCAATTCTATTCAATTCTATTCAATTCTATTCAATTCTATTCAATTCTATCACTCTATTCAATTCTATTCAATTCTTCATCTATTCATTCTAATTCAATTCTATTCATTATTCAATTCTATTCATTCTATTCTATTCAATTCTATTCTATTCAATTCTATTCATCAATTCAATTCTATTCAATTCTATTCAATTCTATTCAATTCTATTCAATTCTATTCAATTCTATTCAATTCTATTCAATTCAATTCTATTCAATTCAATTCTATTCAATTCAATTCTATTCAATTCAATTCAATTCAATTCAATTCAATTCAATTCAATTCAATTCAATTCAATTCTATTCAATTCTATTCAATTCTATTCAATTCTATTCAATTCTATTCTATTCAATTCTATTCAATTCTATTCAATTCTATTCAATTCTATTCAATTCTATTCAATTCTATTCAATTCTATTCAATTCTATTCAATTCTATTCAATTCTATTCTATTCTATTCAATTCTATTCTATTCTATTCAATTCTATTCAATTCTATTCTATTCTATTCAATTCTATTCTATTCTATTCTATTCTATTCTATTCTATTCTATTCTATTCTATTGTATTCTATTCTATTGTATTCTATTCTATTCTATTGTATTCTATTCTATTGTATTCTATTCTATTGTATTCTATTCTATTGTATTCTATTCTATTGTATTCTATTCTATTCTATTGTATTCTATTCTATTGTATTCTATTCTATTGTATTCTATTCTATTCTATTGTATTCTATTCTATTGTATTCTATTCTATTCTATTGTATTCTATTCTATTGTATTCTATTCTATTGTATTCTATTCTATTGTATTCTATTCTATTGTATTCTATTCTATCTATTCTTTTCTATTCTATTGTATTCTATTCTATTGTATTCTATTCTATTGTATTCTATTCTATTTATTCTATTCTAATTCTATTCAATTCTATTCAATTCTATTCAATTCTATTCAATTCTATTCAATTCTATTCAATTCTATTCAATTCTATTCAATTCTATTCAATTCTATTCAATTCTATTCAATTCTATTCAATTCTATTCAATTCTATTCAATTCTATTCAATTCTATTCAATTCTATTCAATCTATTCAATTCTATTCAATTCTATTCAATTCTATTCAATTCTATTCAATTCTATTCAATTCTATTCAATTCTATTCAATTCTATTCAATTCTATTCAATTCTATTCAATTCTATTCAATTCTATTCAATTCTATTCAATTCTATTCAATTCCTATTCAATTCAATTCTATTCAATTCTATTCTATTCAATTCTATTCTATTCAATTCTATTCTATTCAATTCTATTCAATTCATTCAATTCTATTCAATTCTATTCAATTCTATTCAATTCTATTCAATTCAATCAATTCTATTCAATTCTATTCAATTCTATTCAATTCAATTCTATTCAATTCATTCTATTCAATTCAATTCTATTCAATTCAATTCAATTCAATTCAATTCAATTCAATTCAATTCAATTCAATCAATTCAATTCAATTCTATTCAATTCTATTCAATTCTATTCAATTCTATTCTATTCAATTCTATTCAATTCTATTCAATTCTATTCAATTCTATTCAATTCTATTCAATCTATTCAATTCTATTCAATTCTATTCTATTCTATTCAATTCTATTCTATTCTATCAATTCTATCTCAATTCTATTCTATCTATCAATTCTATTCAATTCTATTCTATTCTATTCTATTCTATCTATTCTATTCTATTCTATTCTATTCTATTCTATTTATTCTATTCTATTCTATTCTATTCTATTATTCTATTCTATCTATTCTATTCTATTCTATTCTATTCTATTCTATTCTATATTCTATTCTATTATTCTATTCTATTCTATTCTATTCTATTCTATTCTATTCTATCTATTCTATTCTATCTATTCTATTCTATTCTATCTATTCTATTCTATTCTATTCTATTCTATCTATTCTATTCTATTCTATTCTATCTATTCTATTCTATTCTATTCTATTCTATTCTATTCTATTCTATTCTATTATTCTATTCTATCTATTCTATTCTATTCTATTCTATTCTATTCTATTCTATTCTATTCTATTCTAATTCTATTCTATTCTATTCTATTCTATTCTATTCTATTCTATTCTATTTCTATTCTATCTATTCATTCTATTCTATTCTATTCTATTCTATTTCTATTCTATTCTATCTATTATCTATTCTTTATTCTATTCTATTCTATTCTATTCTATTCTATTCTATTCTATTCTATTCTATTCTATTCTATTCTATTCTATTCTATCTATCTATTCTATTTATTCTATTCTATCTTTATTCTATTCTATTTCTATTCTATTCTATTCTTTATTCTATTCTAATTCTATTCTATTCTTTATTCTATTCTATTTTCTATTCTATTCTATTCTATTCTATCTATTTATTCTATTCTATTCTATTCTATTCTATTCTATTCTATTCTATTCTATTCTATTCTATTCTATTCTATTCTATTCTATTCTATTCTATTCTATTCTATTCTATTCTATTCTATTCTATTCTATTCTATTCTATTCTATTCTATTCTATTCTATTCTTCTATTTCTATTCTATTTCTATTACTTTATTCTATTCTATTCTATTCTATTCTATTCTATTCTATTCTATTCTATTCTATTCTATTCTATTCTATTCTATTCTATTCTATTCTATTCTATTCTATTCTATTCTATTCTATTCTATTCTATTCTATCTATTCTAATTCTATTCTATTCTATTCTATTCTATTCTATTCTATTCTATTCTATTCTATTCTATTCTATTCTATTCTATTCTATTCTATTCTATTCTATTCTATTCTATTCTATTCTATTCTATTCTATTCTATTCTATTCTATTCTATTATCTATTCTATTCTATTCTATTCTATTCTATTCTATTCTATTCTATTCTATTCTATTCTATTCTATTTCTATTCTATCTATTCTATTCTATTCTATTCTATTCTATTCTATTCTATTCTATTCTATTTCTATTCTATTCTATTCTATTCTATTCTATTCTATTCTATTCTATTTCTATTCTATTCTATTCTATTCTATTCTATTCTATTCTATTCTATTCTATTCTATTCTAATTCTATTCTATCTATTCTATTCTATTCTATTCTATTCTATTCTATTCTATTCTATTCTATTCTATTCTATTCTATTCTATTCTATTCTATTCTATTCTATTATTCTATTCTATTCTATTCTAATTTCTATTCTATTCTATTCTATTCTATTCTATTCTATTCTATTCTATTCTATTCTATTCTATTCTATTCTATTCTATTCTATTCTATTCTATTCTATTCTATTCTATTCAATTCTATTCTATTCTATTCTATTCTATTCTATTCTATTCTATTCTATTCTATTCTATTCTATTCTATTCTATTCTATTCTATTCTATTCTATTCTATTCTATTCTATTCTATTCTATTCTATTCTATTCTATTCTATTCTATCTATTCTATTCTATTCTATTCTATTCTATTCTATTCTATTCTATTCTATTCTATTCTATTCTATTCTATTCTATTCTATTCTATTCTATTCTATTCTATTCTATTCTATTCTATTCTATTCTATTCTATTCTATTCTATCTATTCTATTCTATTCTATTCTATTCTATTCTATTCTATTCTATTCTATTCTATTCTATTCTATCTATTCTATTCTATTCTATTCTATTCTATTCTATTCTATTCTATTCTATCTATTCTATTCTATTCTATTCTATTCTATTCTATTCTATTCTATTCTATCTATTCTATTCTATTCTATTCTATTCTATTCTATTCTATTTCTATTCTATTCTATTCTATTCTATTCTATTCTATTCTATTCTATTCTATTCTATTCTATTCTATTCTATTCTATTCTATTCTATTCTATTCTATTCTATTCTATTCTATTCTATTCTATTCTATTCTATTCTATTCTATTCTATTCTATCTATTCTATTCTATTCTATTCTATTCTATTCTATTCTATTTATTCTATTCTATTCTATCTATTCTATTCTATTCTATTTCTATTTCTATTCTATTCTATTCTATTCTATTTCTATTCTATTCTATTTCTATTCTATTCTATTCTATTCTATTCTATTCTATTCTATTCTATTCTATTCTATTCTATTCTATTTCTATTCTATTCTATTCTATTCTATTCTATTCTATTCTATTCTATTCTATTCTATTCTATTCTATTCTATTCTATTCTATTCTATTCTATTCTATTCTATTCATTCTATTCTATTCTATTCTATTCTATTCTATTCTATTCTATTCTATTCTATTTCTATTCTATTCTATTCTATTCTATTCTATTCTATTCTATTCTATTCTATTCTATTCTATTCTATTCTATTCTTCTATTCTATTCTATTCTATTCTATTCAATTCTATTCTATTCTATTCTATTCTATTCTATTCTATTCTATTCTATTCTATTCTATTCTATTCTATTCTATTCTATTCTATTCTATTCTATTCTATTCTATTCTATTCTATTCTATTCTATTCTATCTATTCTATTCTATTCTATTCTATTCTATTCTATTCTATTCTATTCTATTCTATTCTATTCTATTCTATTCTATTCTATTCTATTTCTATTCTATTCTATTCTATTCTATTCTATTCTATTCTATTCTATTCTATTCTATTCTATTCTATTCTATTCTATTCTATTCATTCTATTCTATTCTATTCTATTCTATTCTATTCTATTTCTATTCTATTCTATTCTATTCTATTCTATTCTATTCTATTCTATTCTATTCTATTCTATTCTATTCTATTCTATTCTATCTATTCTATTCTATTTCTATCTATTCTATTCTATTCTATTCTATTCTATCTAATTCTATTCTATTCTATTCTATTCTATTCTATTCTATTCTATTCTATTCTATTCTATTCTATTCTATTCTATTCTATTCTATTCTATTCTATTCTATTCTATTCTATTCTATTCTATTCTATTCTATTCTATTCTATTCTATTCTATTCTATTCTATTCTATTCTATTCTATTCTTAATTCTATTCTATTCTATTCTATTCTATTCTATTCTATTCTATTCTATTTCTTCTATTCTATTCTATTCTATTCTATTCTATTCTATTCTATTCTATTCTATTCTATTCTATTCTATCTTCTATTCTATTCTATTCTATTCTATTCTATTCTATTCTATTCTATTCTATTCTATTCTATTCTATTCTATTCTATTTCTATTCTATTCTATTCTATTCTATTCTATTTCTATTCTATTCTATTCTATTCTATTCTATTCTATTCTATTCTATTCTATTCTATTCTATTCTATTCTATTCTATTCTATTCTATTCTATTCTATTCTATTCTATTCTATTCTATTCTATTCTATTCTATCTATTCTATTCTAATTCTATTCTATTCTATTCTATTCTATTCTATTCTATTCTATTCTATTCTATTCTATTCTATTCTATTCTATCTATTCTATTCTATTCTATTCTATTCTATTCTATTCTATTCTATTCTATTCTATTCTATTCTATTCTATTCTATTCTATTCTATTCTATTCTATTCTATTCTATTCTATTCTATTCTATTCTATTCTATTCTATTCTATTCTATTCTATTCTATTCTATTCTATTCTATTCTATTCTATTCTATTCTATTCTATTCTATTCTATTCTATTCTATTCTATTCTATTCTATTCTATTCTATTCTATTCTATTCTATTCTATTCTATTCTATTCTATTCTATTCTATTCTATCTATTCTATTCTATTCTATTCTATCTATTCTATTCTATTCTATTCTATTCTATTCTAATTCTATTCTATTCTATTCTATTCTATTCTATTCTATTCTATTCTATTCTATTCTATTCTATTCTATTCTATTCTATTCTATTCTCTATTCTATTCTATTCTATTCTATTCTATTTCTATTCTATTCTATTCTATTCTATTCTATTCTATTCTATCTATTCTATTCTATTCTATTCTATTCTATTCTATTCTATTCTATTCTATTTCTATTCTATTCTATTCTATTCTATTCTATTCTATTCTATTCTATTCTATTCTATTTCTATTCTATTCTATTCTATTCTATTCTATTCTATTCTATTCTATTCTATTCTATTCTATTCTATTCTATTCTATTCTATTTATTCTATTCTATCTATTCTATTCTATTCTATTCTATTCTATTCTATTCTATTCTATTCTATTCTATTCTATTCTATTCTATTCTATCTATTCTATTCTATTCTATTCTATTCTATTCTATTCTATTCTATTCTATTCTATTCTATTCTATTCTATTCTATTCTATTCTATTCTATTCTATTCTATTCTATTCTATTCTATTTCTATTTCTATTCTATTCTATTCTATTCTATTCTATTCTATTCTATTCTATTCTATTCTATTCTATTCTATTCTATTCTATTCTATTCTATTCTATTCTATTCTATTCTATTCTATTCTTCTATTCTATTCTATTCTATTCTATTCTATTCTATTCTATTCTATTCTATTCTATTCTATTCTATTCTATTCTATTCTATTCTATTCTATTCTATTCTATTCTTCTATTCTATTCTATTCTATTCTATTCTATCTATTCTATTCTATTCTATTCTATTTATTCTTTCTATTCTATTCTATTCTATTCTATTCTATTCTATTCTATTCTATTCTATTCTATTCTATTCTATTCTATTCTTTCTATTCTATTCTATCTATTTCATCTATTCTATTCTATTCTATTCTATTCTATTCTATTCTATTTCTATTCTATTCTATTCTATTCTTATTCTATTCTATTCTATTCTATTCTATTCTATTCTATTCTATTCTATTCTACTTCTATTCTATTCTATTCTATTCTATTCTATTCTATTCTATTCTATTCTATTCTATTCTATTCTATTCTATCTTATTCTATTCTATTCTATTCTATTCTATTCTATTCTATTCTATTCTATCTATTCTATTCTATTCAATTCTATTCTATTCTATTCTATTCTATCTATTCTATTCTATTCTATTCTATTCTATTCTATTCTATTCTATTCTATTCTATTCTATTCTATTCTATTCTATTCTATTCTATTCTATCTATTCTATTCTATTCTATTCTATTCTATTCTATTCTATTCTATTCTATTCTATTCTATTCTATTCTATTCTATTCTATTCTATTCTATTCTATTCTATTCTATTCTATTCTATTCTATTCTATTCTATCTATTCTATTCTATTCTATTCTATTCTATTCTATTCTATTCTATTCTATTCTATTCTATTCTATTCTATTCTATTCTATTCTATTCTATTCTATTCTATTCTATTCATTCTATTCTATTCTATTCTATTCTCTATTCTATTCTATCTATTCTATTCTATTCTATTCTATCTATTCTATTCTATTCTATTCTATTCTATTCTATTCTATTCTATTCTATCTATTCTATTCTATTCTATTCTATTCTATTCTATTCTATCTATTCTATTCTATTCTATTCTATTCTATCTATTCTATTCTATTCTATTCTATTCTATTCTATTCTATCTATTCTATTCTATTCTATTCTATTCTATTCTATTCTATTCTATTCTATTCTATCTATTCTATTCTATTCTATTCTATTCTATTCTATCTATCTATTCTATTCTATTCTATTCTATTCTATTCTATTCTATTCTATTCATTCTATCTATTCTATTCTATTCTATTCTATTCTATTCTATTCTATCTATTCTATTCTATTCTATTCTATTCTAATTCTATTCTATTCTAATTCTATTCTATCTATTCTATTCTATCACTATTCTATTCTATTCTATCTAATCTATTCTATTCTATCTATTCTATTCATTCTATTCTAATTTATTCTATTCTATTCTATTCTATTCTATTCTATTCTATCTATTCTATTCTATTCTATATCTATTCTATTCTATTCATTTATTCTAATTCTATTCTATTCTATCATTTCTATTCTATTTCTATCAATTCTATTCTATTCTATTCTAATCTATTCTATTCAATACTTTCTATTCTATTCTAATTCTATTCTATTCTATTCTATTCTATTCTATTCTAATTCTATTCTATTCTATTCTAATTCTATTCTATTCTATTCAATTCTATTCTATTCTATTCTAATTTCTATTCTAATTCTATTCTATTCTATTCAATTCTATTCAATTCATCTATTCTAATCAATTCTATTCAAATTCTATTCTATTTCTATTCAATTCTATTCAATTCTATTCTTACAATTCTATTCAATTCTATTCAATTCTATTCAATTCTATTCAATTCTATTCAATTCTATCAATTCTATTCAATTCTATTCAATTCTATTCAATTCTATTCAATTCTATTCAATTCTATTCAATTCTATTCAATTCTATTCAATTCTATTCAATTCTATTCAATTCTATTCAATTATACTATTCAATTCTATTCAATTCTATTCAATTCTATTCAATTCTATTCAATTCTATTCAATTCTATTCAATTCTATCAATTCTATTCAATTCTATTCAATTCTATTCAATTCTATTCAATCTATTCAATTCTATTCAATTCTATTCAATTCTATTCAATTCTATTCAATTCTATTCAATTCTATTCAATTCTATCTTCAATTCTATTCAATTCTATTCAATTCTATTCAATTCTATTCAATTCTATTCAATTCTATTCAATTCTATTCAATTCTATTCAATTCTATTCAATTCTATTCAATTCTATTCAATTCTATTCAATTCTATTCAATTCTATTCAATTCTATTCAATTCTATTCAATTCTATTCAATTCTATTCAATTCTATTCAATTCTATCATTCTATTCAATTCTATTCAATTCTATTCAATTCTATTCATTCTATTCAATTCTATTCAATTCTATTCAATTCTATTCAATTCTATTCAATTCTATTCAATTCTATTCAATTCTATTCAATTCTATTCAATTCTATTCAATTCTATTCAATTCTATTCAATTCTATTCAATTCTATTCAATTCTATTCAATTCTATTCAATTCTATTCAATTCTATTCAATTCTATTCAATTCTATTCTATTCAATTCTATTCAATTCTATTCAATTCTATTCAATCCTATTCAATTCTATTCAATTCTATTCAATTTCTATTCAATTCTATTCTATTCTATATCCATATTCAATTCTATTCTATATTCTATTCTATTCTATTCTTATTCTATTTCTATTCTAA